>NC_137181.1:31039375-32401250 GCF_951804945.1 Podarcis cretensis | reverse complement strand
TTCCAAGGGCCGCATTCCAGGGGTGGGCGGAACCAGAGGCAAAAGTAGGCCAAGCAACAGATGTTCATCCTACCTTTGGTATATTAGAATGGTTTCTTCTACACGCTCACAAATACTCTCTATCCTTCATCCAGGCAAGCAAGTGGCATGACCAAAGTTCAAAAACATATTCCAGGTGGCCAAACTCTCCAGGAGGCCGCAAAGCAGGGCCAGTGAGGGGTGTGGCCTAGCAAGAAAGGGTGTGGCTGGGGAGGTGGTGGGGTCTGACAAGAGTTTCAAGAGTCAGATACAGGTGTGGAGGTCCACATTTGGCCCCTGGACCTGAGGTTCCCACTCCACTTCAGTCCTACAGGGAGTGAGCAATGTGAGTGGAAGTGGCTACTCTTCTCCTTGTTCTTCACTCTTTGAGCATTCACAGTGACAGTGACAACAAATAGGGACTCTGGAGGTTGATTGTGGGCCTTGGCAGGTATGTGATAATGCTGACCCTTGCTTGGCGCAAGCACAAAGGCTCACAGGCATTGCAAACTCACGTCCCAGTACAGTTGCATCTTTCCTTGGAAATATACCTGTGTCAGGAGGGTTGACGTTCAGTTGCCATATGTTACCAACTGGAATACAGTATCCATGCTTTACATTGGAAACATTTGGGCGACGTCTTGATTGGGAACCTTCCCCTTTTCAGAGGACATGAGCTAAGCAAGGTCAGCAGCACAACTTATTCATAACTCTTGCCGGTGCATGACTTTGGCTTCACTTGCGTAGCCTCTTGCCTATCCTTGCTTCCTCATCTGTGTGATAGCCCTTTGGTGCTAGCATTATGCTTGTTTCAAAGTGGTGAAATAGAGTGAAATGAACTGTCTTGCTACTGAATGGTGTAGCATCCATAAGATAGATTTCTTTTATGATCTTAATATGTGCTGCTTTTATATTGGAGGTGGAGGGGGAGAATTGTTGGCTGGGTAATGGATTTTGACAGATGATATTCTTAAATTTACTTGTCTACTTTTCTGAGTCCTTACTTTCTAGGAAAGGTAGCAACTTTTTCTTTATAGCTGTACTTCCCTTCTTTTTTTTTCTTTTGGGTTAGATAAATGTCCCACATGGCTTCATCTCGCCCACATGGTCCATTATTGCCAGTTGGCTCAGTCATCCAGTGCTTGGGCTCATCATACTGAATTAGTTTCCAAAAAAGAGATGCCATGCTGTTTCCATCCACTAATCTAGTGTGGGTTGGAAGGATCTGATCTGAAGCCAAAGCAGAACCAGATAGGATTGGATTACATCTAATATCCTTGCCAAAGTATTGTCAAGTTTTGCAACTTTGCTTTCTGGGAAAAGGCTGCTTTCAGTATTAATGTTTTTGTTCACATAAGTGATTCTGCAAGTAAATTCCATAATGCAAATTGTAATGTGGGAAGGGCTTATGCTATAATTAAGCCATTAAGCAAAGTGCCATATGTATTACTCAAGAGTAATGGCTACTATGCACAGGTATAAATCCTTCATAAATGGTGGTTTGTAGGAGCATAAAGGATAAGCCCATGATGTTGTCCAAATTGACAGCTAGTGCAAAAGCATGGGCAGGTTGAGGGAGGGAGGTTGGGGCACTTCAAAATAATGGCAACCACTCATAATCTCCTGGAATAATGTCCAGGAATAATACATTCACAAATGTTAATGCTTTACTGTAGTTTACTTACCTTCTAACACATATAACTGGCTATCGCAGAAGTGTTGCATGCAATTTGCTTTCTTCCATTTTGCATTTGATATTTCCAATGGATGTGTTTGTGTAATTGTAATTTCACCAACAGAGGAAAGGCCAGCTGTATGGATGCTGTTTAATTTCTCCACAGATGCAGCTCTTGAGGGCTGGATTTTTTGGACCAGCAACACCATATGCATAGATTGATGCACCACAACAATTCACACTTAGTGGCCCAGGCTAGAGCCAGGCCATCCCACAGCTGGACCAAGGCATGCTCAGAGGGTCCAGAAAGAGAAAGGCTTCTGGTGAAGAGGAGAAGGGCATTTTGAGAAGTGTGTTGGGGATGTAACCCGGGGTTGAAGGATTACAAGGTTAGCCAGGGGCCCTGGAGTCCGCAAAATGTGCCCTGGAGGCTTTTTGAGGAGGTTGGTCCAAGATCATGTGCACATTTCTGGTTCCTGGAAACTAGGTTTTGGCTGATGGGAGAAGGTGATCTCCATACTGCCCTTCACTCCAGTCATGCTGCAGTTTTCTCAAAGCCTCCAGGATATGTCAGGGGGCCTTTCCCTTTGACTTGGCCAAAGCTACAGCTCAATGTCTGTTGCTTCTGTGATGTGGATTCTTGCATGTTAGTGGCAAAAAGGCTGAATACTGGGGAGTTTCTGAGAGGTAGGTACTCAAGGAAAGAAGCTCATAGGGTCTAAGTAGTTTTTTTGTCCTAAAATAATACTTGAAAACCGTGTTTTGAAACCTGTTAAGTCTTTGTGGTCTTAGTTGTCCTGTAATCGGGATTTGTACCTGCATAGGTGAAAGGCTAGAGGATTATTTTTGGAGCATGAGGTCATTGTTCCCCTTCCCTTTAGTAGTGTATTTTGGGTGCCAAGTTCATTGATAATGGAGCAGAGCCAGGACCTCACACCCTCAGTTCCTTTTCTCTCTCTTTTGCTACCATGGCTGTAGGAGAGAGGGCTCAACAGGGAGGTTCTAGTACACAGTCTACCCCATCAGTTTCTAAAAAGCTTAACATTGGATTAAATGAAGTTTCCCATAAATTATCTGAAGAAGCTAAGGTGGTATCCCTGCCAAAAATGCTGGATTCCTTGAAACAAAAGGAGACAGTGCACCAAAACAATATTGTGTCCAAACAAAGAGGCCAATGGATTCAGAAAGTGGTTTTTTAATATAAATCTTACCTATACTTGGAAAAGTTATCCTAACCTGTCTTGGGCTGATGGGAGTTGCAGTCCGTTGTAGGGCACCAGGCTGAGGAAAAGAAAGGGACTATCTGGATTCGAGTCTCATGACATTTGTACAGTTCTAAACTAAAGTGCTCCTGGAAAATATATCTAATATCATTCTTCATCTCTGTTTCCAGCACACTTCTGTGGTGGGACTCATGGGGACTCTATGGTTCCAAGATCAGGCAAGAATTCCACTTCTGTTCCTCATAGATATTAAACCCATAAGCTTCCAGTGAAGTCTGAACTGGAGACATTTCCATGGTACACATAGTGAAAGATGACAGGGCTAATAAAACTTCATAATAATTAGATCTGGAGTTTGATGTTTATTTAGTGATGCCACTAGATTATGCCTTCTATAAAACAGGTGCACATATATAAGTGAACAAATCCTGTTAGCAGGGACTATAGCTTTTAATTTGTCAGCATTGTGGGACTCAGTCCTGATTCTCTGGAAGCTTAACTTCAATGGGCAGGTGTGTCTGTAATTTTTTTCTTCCAGAACCTTTGATAACATGTCCTATGGTCAATGAGCATCCTTATATTTCCAGCTTAGAGAAGACAATTGTGGAATCCTCTCCTGCTGTCACTTGCAAGAGTTCATGCCCTTCATTCCAAATATTTTAAGACATAAACAGAGTGCACCCATCTTTTGGGGATCTTTGCAGTCTCCATTTAAGAGCACTGAAGATCCAGGTTTTTGGGGGGTGGGGTGGGGGTGGGATTGAGTATGTTCTTTCCATGTCTATAAAAGTGCCATGCGCAGGATGGGCATAAATGGATTGCTCATGTTCTTTCCCCCAAAGCCCTCTGATCCTTTCCCCTGTGTCTTGTGGTACATTAAAAAAAACAACTCCTCTAGAACAGGAGTGATGTAGAAACTCATTTAAAGTTTACTTGGATGCTGTCTCAGCTAATATATCCCAGTTTAAAGGACAGTATCTTCTCTCATCCAAAGAGAAGTTTATGAAAGGCATATTTCACAAGATTGTTCTAGTCCACACTGCAGCACCACACTTTTAATTGATGTGAAGTCCTCTGAACCACTTGCTAAATGTTCATTAGATTGTCTTTTCTTCAGCATTGTGCTCTTGTAGCATTTTAGTTACTCTAGGAGAATAGGTAAGCAGGAGCTTAACACGGCAACACTTGGTTTCCAAAAACGGATGCAGATGTCTTTTTTCCACAACCCAGTTTAGAATGTCTCTCTTTTTTTGCAAGGGAGGGGGTTACATTTCTGAGTGCTAACCTTTTTGTATTAACTAAAGATACTTGAGATGATAAGCATATCTTGCCTTGTGTAAAACACCCACCCATAGGAGTCCCACCATTCCCTGTAAGACCTTCTGTGTGTTTGTGTGTGTGCAGGATCTGTTTGCCCAACTTGGAGCAGGTAAAGAAAACTGCAAAAACAAAATCAGGGCCCCTGTCCTTTAAATGTATTTCAGTTTGCATTTTGATTGCAGTTTAGAAACGTTATCACCCACTTTGTCACAGACATAATTCACATCTTTCTTCAGGCACTGTAAACAAGAGAAATGGTTTAATGGCTCCCTAAAAGGCACTCTGCACTGATAGCTGAGATTAGACCCTTTAGTAATGGATTTTTGCGTGCTGGAGAAAGAGGGGGGAGGGAGGGCTTGGCAGAGGGAAATGTACTGGAAAAGAATCTTTGAGAGGCAGTGATGATGTATCTGAAGTGCCTTCTGCTCTAAGTCTTATGCATGGGCAGGTAGATGGGTTTAACGAGTCTTCGACACTGTGGGTTTTATGAGTACCCTTTTGCCTCTGGAATTTAACTGCATATTAATTGAGGTCATCTCAATCAGTTCATCACCTGGAGACAGAGTGAGATCAGCCGAGATAGAGGAGTATGGCTGGCCCATCTTTTCTGCTCGCTCTCATGAAAAAGCATGTGCCCTGTGCACATTGCTTCGTTATGAGACTCTTCATTCCAGAGCACTTCTAAAAATTCCTTGATTGGGCTGAAAGTGAGTAAAGCTTTCTTGAAGACGCAGCTTTTGCTTTGTGTTAGAACCAACCCACACACCCATTTCTGATATATGTTTCTGTGGCAAGTCTTGTGTCTTCTTTTGCTTCCTTTTGTGGTCGAGTGCAAAGTTTCTCTGGTGTGCATTTTTGGGATCTGGCATAGATAAGTTGCATGAAGGTTTGCAGAAGCCAATGATTTGTAACTGGCAGTGGTTTGCACCAGTCTCTGCATTGAATGTGTCTGTACTTTGATTGTTTTTTTAAATATACAGATACAGTACCTTTTGGTCTGGATTCTACACAATGCAGAATCTCAGCGTCTAGGGTGGGAGCTTGTCAAAGATTGAATAGTAAGGGTCTTGTGTGTGTATATGTGTGTGTGTACGCAAACATGGAAGTCTTACTCCAGGCTTAATCTCTTTCTCATTCTGATCAGGCCAGGCATTTTAGCTGAAAAGACTTTTAAATTTAATGTATTTTCCATCCTTTTACTGAGAAGTATCCAGCACGATTTGCCTTTGTTCAAGCTTCTCCCATCATTCATGAGTTGTTCTGTTTGAAAGTCATTGTAATTCACATCTAGTACCAGCATTCATATGACTCTTGTGCACTTGACTCCTTGAGATGACGAGGCCTTGTCTGCATGTATGTGTTGCCTTTTTAAAAAAACAATGTTCTCAGAGATTTGAAAAGTGGTTTGCAGGAATTTTCCTTGGACTTGTTCTTTCTCTGGGTGATTCATTTCTTGTCACCCTGCTTCATACAAGCATCCTAGGTGAACATCAAGATTCAGGAGGTTAGAAAAGGAAACAAAAATGAAGGGAAAATCTAGGTTTCACGAAATCTGTACAGAGACTTGCAGAGACAAGCTTCTGCCCAGTGTAAGTGTTTGTGTTTGTTAATGTGTGATTTGTGGAAGAGGCATTTCACTAAAACTTCCTGGACTATAGGATTTAAGAAGATGTCCTGAGGGTCATGTCAAAGGATTTGGTGATCAGCAAATTGCGCTCCCCATTGGTGCAATAATCCACTTCTAAATGCAACAGTTCATTCTGATCTTCCAAGGAGTAATACTTTGTGTAATCCAGCTCACAGTGCTCAATCTCATTTTTACTACTTTCCTCCTACGGCTTAGTTTTATACTAGATGATATGTGGTCTTAACGCTGAAATACTTAGTTGTAGAGAACTGAATGACAGAATTATTTCTCCAAATCAGCAACAACAATCTGTATAACTTGTAGTGTTATAATCTTTCATAGAGGATATTGGTACAGTATGTTTGAAATCTAGAAATGCTCTCCAGAAGCAATTTGGGGGAGGGAAAATTCCTTTTCCCCTGTATCAAAGGAACTGAGAACCAGGCAGCTGAATTGCTTAGCTTATTTATAGTTGTGTTACTCTTTTCTTATAGATGCTGATAGAAGGTAACTAATTTATCCAAAGTCCTTCCCCACATTTAAATACAGTTTTGAAGATTCCAATATAGCATGTAATTGTAAAATGACATCAACAGTGAAAGCAGGTGACAATGGAAGTTTGGCACTAACAGTCCGGTTCCTAGCACCTGGTTCGTGTGCTAGTATAATTCATTGAAATTTTAAATATAGTCAAACAGCTACCATTTGAAACAAACACAAAAGTCTGCCTCTTGCTTCAGCAAGCTGGGCCGTTTTTAAATGACAGCGCATAAAAGTTTTGCATAGTAAACATACCTGCGGAACACCCGAGGATTTATTCAAATTTTAAAACCATGTTATCCACTTTGGCAGCAGTGAAGATCAAAATCTTTGGAAGACCATCTGCAAAACACGACTGCTTTGACCTCACTGCCCTCTCACAATGAAGATTGTACAGAAACAATGCTTGGTGAATTGCCTCTTGGGAGTTTTTGAGGGTCCTGTCCCCTAAAGAGGGGAGGGGGGATGAAATGAAAGAGTTAACCTCCCTAATCCGAGATGCTGCAGTTTAGAGAACCCAAAATAGCGGGGGTGATCTTAAATTAAAACTCCAGCACAGCAGCTTCCTAGCTTTGCAAAGTGGACCTAGTTAGTCCCTTTTCTGTAAAGCAAAATAAAATGTACCTTGCAGCCGAAGCAGAAGGCAGGAGCCGTGTTCAGTGAAAGTAATTTAATTAGTGTTGATCATGACTCCAGATGATGGTGATTTGATAAGGAATAATTTAGTACTTAACAGCCTTTTACATCTACCAACTCCATGTGGGAAGGTAAAGCAAATTGCACAAAATGAATGTGCTGCTTTTGCTTGTCTCAGTGCCAGTGAGCTGGAAAACTGCCTGTTAGCAGCCGCTCAGGTTCTCCATGCTGTGGGTGAAAACACTCCAGCATTTCTCCACATCGGAGTGTGATGTGGGAGTTTCTGTGCTTTCCCCCATTTTGAAATAAAAACGGGAAGCTATTTTTACATACAGTAAAATTGGCTGCGGGGAAGGAAACAAAAAAGCAGAAAGTTCAGAAAGTAAAGTGGTTTTGTGTTGGGGTACAGGATATACCAGTTTCCAGAAGCCACAGAAGAAGAAGAAGAAGAAGAAGAAGAAGAAGAAGAAGAAGAAGAAGAAGAAGAAGAAGAAGAGTTTGGATTTGATATCCCGCCTTTCACTCCCCTTCAGGAGTCTCAAAGCGGCTAACAATCTCCTTTCCCTTCCTCCCCCACAACAAACACTCTGTGAGGTGAGTGGGGCTGAGAGACTTCAAAGAAGTGTGACTGGCCCAAGGTCACCCAGCAGCTGCATGTGGAGGAGCGGAGACTTGAACCCGGTTCCCCAGATTACAAGACTACCGCTCTTAACCACTACACCACACTGGCGGGGAGGAGAGGTCTCTTGGTCTCAGGTGGTGCTCCCGACAAGCATCTGGCGGGTGACTGTGAGAACAGGATGCTAGACTTTGATGGGCCATTGGCCTGATCCAGCAGGCTTGTCTTATGTTCTTATGATTCAAAAAGGGAAAGGAATGTTCTGAAAATTATTTGTGTAAAAGGTCTGGTTCTCTTACTACTCCTTTAAAAACATGAAGAATGGAATGTAGGCCTTTAGATCCTGATAAGATGCTCGATGACCATAGCACTCATATCTTGGAAGCGCAAGGATGACTGCTTGATATCAGCACATCCAAATACATCATAAGGCGTTGAGGAACAGTCGTGCCATCACTCCAGGGCTTTTCGAATTATTGTTTATTATATTGATATCCCACCTTTCCTTCAAGAAACTCAGTATGATATACTCTGTTCTCTCCGAGGCCATTTTATCTTCACAACAACACTGTGATATAGGCTTGAGGGGAGCGGTTAAGCTGAGAAATGGTCACCCACTGAGCATCTTGGCAATCTTGGTCTCCCAATTCTAGCCAAAGGATGAAGAAACCTGTGACCCATTAAGATGCTGCTGGAATAGAGCTCCCGTTATCCCTGACCATTTGCCATGGTGACTGGAATTGGTGGGATCTGGAGTCCAAAGCAACTTGAGGGCCACAGGTTCATCTCTCCACTCCACTCCAGCTACACTATACTGACTCTTCGTTAGACAGCAGATTTGGACCACGATGGTGAATATTAAAACCTAAGAAGAGCTTGAAAACATGTGTTTTCTTGTCTACTGGGTTCGTTTTCTAGAATAAAGCTATTGAAAACTTCTGGGTAGTTTGAAAGTTGCTGGTAGAGGTTGGTCTAGTGAAAGAGATGCCTTTTCACCTATTTTGCATCTTATTTTCTAGAGCCAATATAATGATTGTTGGCGCTGAAACCAAGTTGGTGCCTTATAAACACGGGGGCTGGTGGCCTCTTTCACATGTCATTCTAAGCGAAACCACTGGGCTGTACCTGCAGTTAGGGTGGCAGCAGAGGGTTGATAGAAGTATTTTAATCTTAAGTAAATATCTATTAATCTTAAGTAAAATATCAAAACTGAAGTGGTAGTCTACTTTCCCATTCTTCTACAGGTTTAAAAAGTGAACCTGTAAGAGTGAATGTCTTTTGGCCCCCTGGCAGTGGCAGCTTCTGCCCACTTGGGCAAACAGGGCAAAGGACAGGGAAGAGAGGGCAGGGAAGCTTAAAGCAGGTGGTGCTGGGGTAGGCAAAGCCAGAGTTCTCAGTACATAGAGCACACTGACACATGCAGTGAGAGATGCACACAGAGTTTAATTGAGGGAAGGACAGAGGGAGAAGGGAAGAACCAGAGGCTTTCAGGGATAGCCAACATGGAGCCCTCCAGATGTTGTGGGATTGTTGTTCCCAACATCCATGTCGTTGGCCATGCTGACTTGGCAAAGAGTGAGTAATTACAATGTGGAGAAAGGAAGTGGGAGAGGGAACTCTGGTGTTAAGAGCTGTAGTGTTGTAGGTCGATTTCTGTCCCTTTTGCCATTATGGTCCACAGCCCAAGTCTCTCAGGCCATAATGTGTTTTGCACAGGTATTTTTGCTCCAAGTCTAGAGCAGCTGTCCCCAACACTGTGTCTTCCACATGTTTTGAACTACAACTCCCATCAGTCCTGTGGAGCAGGGCCAATGATGACAGAAGACTGGTGCTGTAGTCCAACAACACAGAGTTAGGGAAGGCTGCTCTTTACCATTTCGTGGGCCATTTGTGCAGCTTAGAATTATTTAAATGATGTTTTTAAAGCAGCTGTAAATATAAGTCAGAATGAACAAATTTTTAGTGTGTTTTTATTTATAATCTTTTTATTTATAAGACCTTTGTTTCCTAGTTTATGTAGCAGATTGAAGGGACACACCCTGCCCCAGGGATTAAAAAAAACAACTGCAGAAAATATTCTGTGGTAGATTTGGCCACATAATGGATGGCATCCAGCCTAATTTTGGCTGTGTACACACTACACATTATACAGGTCCTTCTTTTTCTCAATTCGGATTGAAGCTGGATTGGGAAAACACACAAAAAGAATGGCAGGATGGATATGGATTGTGGCTGTCAGGTGAACACTGCTTCCCAAACCAGCGATGGAAAAGCACTGGATGCAGAGTAAGCAGGAGTGTGTACACAGGTAGGTCTCATTGGCATAAATGTGAACAGTGAGTCATATTTTTGTCCCACTTTATTTCAATGTGACTCAATACTTAGGCTGCAGTCCTAGTATACACATTTATTTGTTGAGCATTGTAGGACTTACATTTCCGTAAACATGCAGCGGGTTGATCTGGATCCAGCTGCACGTGTTCTTGAACATGTGAACAAGCGCAAAGAATGCTGAAGAGCGCATGGTTTGTAACAACCCTATATTGTTTGTTATATAGTGGTAGTTATGCAGTATGATGCCACTGCATGTGATTTTGATAACTGGTGAACAGTGTTAGAAACTGAGAATGAAGCTGAAAATGAGTAAACTGTAGCTAAAATAGTATGTTCATTTTTTACATGGTATAGTCGTTCCCATGCCCACCCCCCTACTATTCTTAAGTGGGTCTCTTCTTCAGTTTTCAGAGAGCAGCTGGAAGTGGGGTGGCAGAAAAAGGTCCTCTCTTCCTTCCATGCTGCAGTTTTAATCTGAAGTCTTAGGCACAGGACTGTGCCCAGAGCTCAGAAAGGGCTCGCGCTAATGAAATTCCCTGTCGTAAAATTCACCTAGAACAATGGGAGTTTAGAACACTGCTGGTGAAGGCCTTCTGCTGTTAGGCTCTGAAATTCACTGGATCAGGATTGCATTCTGCAACCAAAAGTTAAACTCTTCTCCTCTGTACTCCGGCTCCCCAGCCCAATGATATTTTGAAGCCCTTTCTTGTAGTAAGTACAATACCTCTGATATAAATTATAGTAGCTAAAAACAAATGCAAATGGGTCATTGTTTGTTTGCTTGCTAATGAGCTGGAATCTTGGCCATGCTTCAGTTTTAAAGGCTAAAAGCACTAATAACACAAAGGATCCTTGGTGTCTATTGACACCCAAAGATGTTCCTGATAATTCTCTCTCTCTCTCTCTCTCTCTCTCTCTGCATTTTTACTCCAGTGATTTAATTAATCATTCATTTTGTTAGCTGCACTAAACCAAGGGTAGGGGGGGTGGCTTCCTTGTCCCACATTGAAGGCAAAATTGGAAATACAATGAGCTACTGGGCTGCAGCTCATTTGCTTACTTTAGATATGTTGAGTTAATATAAGCACTGGATTTGCATATCATTTACATGAATCCTGGAAAGTGCCAAACTGGAGTAGATGGACATATGGTGTTGATGCACCTGTTCTTTCATTTGAATGTTCAATGCTTCTAATAGGCATTCACCATTTGTGTATACAGTGTAGCCTTTGTAGAGGAGAACAGGAAGCACTTGTATATATGGTTGGGGTGCTAGATTGTGTCAGTTATCATCGAACGTGGAACAAAAAAATTGGCATCCTAGAGTGGGAAACTTACCATAATAGGTTGCTTGGAGCGTTGTGGGAATTGCAGGTTGTGTGTGTGGGAATACCTTTTAATGTGTGTCTTTCGTTTTGCTACAATCCTAACCTTAAAGCATTTTTTATCCTATTTTCATGAGGGCTAGAAATGTGTTTTACGTCTTTAAATTCTGAAATCCAGCTTTACATATTTAAGGATCTGCAGATGACAACAACATGCTTTTTGATGCCCGTTTTTAATGTGAGACTGTGCAGGCTGAAATATGCATGTTTGTGAACCAAGCCACACAGCCAGGTTCATGCTGAAATTCAGGCAGCACATGATGCACTGTGCAGTGCTGAACAAATCAGGATGGTGCTGACTGAGGCTACAGTATCATAGACGGAGCCATACAGTTTTGAAGTTCTGATGGGTGGGAGAAAGTATAGTCAATATGGTGCACTTCGGATGTGCAGCTCTCATCGTCCCGGATTGGTGGGGGCTGATGGGAGTTGTAGTCCAACTACATCTAGAAAGCATCACATTTGTTACCCCTAATCCAGAGTCTTCTCCGAAAAGCAGGTACCTGTTGTCCCGATGACACACGCACATCAGTAGAAACTTGATTTTAGACAGGAGGCGAGAGCAGTATAGGGGAGCAATTTCATTCCGCCCAGTGCCAGGTTTAAAATGGAGCTGAACCCTCTTGATTCTCTCATCTGATTGTTATTGCTTGAAATGGCTTAGTTTCTGTTCTCTGTCTTCTTTCTTTCCAGTGGCTTTCCATGGTCTCCCAGTGAAAATCAAGAAAGAACCACACAGTCCGTGTTCTGAACTCAGTTCAGCTTGTAGTCAAGAGCAACCATTCAAATTCAGTTATGGGGAAAAGTGCCTGTACAGTGTCAGGTAAAGTAGCAGGTGTATTTTTGTAGTAAAACTAGCACAAAACCACTGATAGGAGTGGGGGGAGGGGGACAGAACTGGGTCTGCCTGGAGAAAGATATTTTTTCAGACCTGTGACGTTTTAGAATAATCCTTCTTCTTTTAGGAACTTTTTGTTGGCAGTAACAATTCTCGTCCAGTGCATCAAATTGTATAGTAAATAAGAAAGGGTATTCCGAAATGCATTCAGCCTAAAATAAAACAGTCTTCAAGCATCTGGGGTTCATTCCTAGCTCCCTCCCCTCACTGTATTTTGTGGTAGCATTTTCAGTGACAAGCTGTAGTATTAAAGCTATGATGGTAATTGAGCTATAAAAGTTCCCCTTCCCCTGCAGCTGCGGCCTGGTCTAAATGCACAGCAGAATAAAGTTGAAAAATCCTGAGGCGTTAGAATGGACTATACTACTACAGATTGAAAGGGGGGGGGAACAAATATTTTAACAATCTCCTCTGCAGAAAACTAGCACAGCAGAAGAGTGGGCAAGGTTAGAACCATTCTCTCTGAAATATTTTTTTTTTGGGGGGGGGTGTTGTTGTTTCTTACTTTCATTTTAAAGTGGTACAGTCCACTCTACTCCCTCAGGATTTTTCCCACATCGAAAAATAAATAAATAAATAAAACCACCTAAAAATAGAAGCATTCTCTTCCTTATTTTTTCTGTTTTTCACTTTTTGTGTATTAGAAAATGAAAATGAAAATTGTAAAAAACAAACAAACTAATATTACAAAGCTTTAGACCAGGCACCCCCAAACTTGGCCCTCCAGATGTTTTAGGACTACAACTCCCATGATCCCTAGCTAGCAGGACCAGTGGTCGGGGATGATGGGAACTGTAGTCCTAAAACATCTGAAGGGCTGAATTTGGGGATGCCTGCTTTAGACTGATGAGAAGAAATTTACTGAAGAGCGATAGATATATCTACATCCTTACCCGACACATTCTAAATGTGGGTGTCGGTTGGAATTTTCCCAGTGTGGTTGGGGGAATCAAAACATTGAAAAGCGGGGTGGGAAGCAAGCTAGTTTCGCTCACACAGAAAGAGAAGAAGAGTGCCTGTACACTTTGCTTCATAGCTCAAATTCTACAAATACTAAAAGCTTTTTTTTTAAAAAAAAGCTAGGGAGTTGGAGTTTATGGATAACACTGGTCAACAACAAATTTGTTGTCTGCGTTTTTTCAGTTGATTTAGGACGAATCTGATGCGTTGAATCAAAAAATCACATTGGTTTTGCTCAGTCAGGTCAAGTTTTTGAGCTATGGCCACGTCGTTTTTTTACGTTTTTGTTCACATGTACGCTTGTGTGGAGCATTTTAGAAGAAGTTGGTGGGGGTAAAATGCCATGTCAAATAATTGTTTTGATTGGAAATGATTATTTTAATGACAAGAAGTATTCAGGTCTGATAGTTCTGGGTGATTATGTCGAAAAGGGATCAGTTTGAAGTCATAAAACCTCGAAATCTTCCATAAATTGGTGCGGCAAAGCATGAAGTTATTTTGGTATTAAACTTAGTGACCAGGATAAAGCTTGGGCGCCACACATGGTGTGCAAGGCATGCACCGAGACTCTGTGTGGGTGGACCAATGGCAAGAGGAGTCTGAACTTTGGAATTCCCATGGTTTGAAGGGAGCCGACAAACCATGTCACTGACTGCTACTTCTGCGCTGTTGATGTGACTGGGATCAACAGAAAGAACCAGAGCAGCCTCAAGTATCCTGATCTTCAATCAGCACGTCATCCTGTAGCTCATTGTGATGAAATTCCAGTGCCTATCTTCGGAGAACTTCCTGACATTAGTGACATTAGTGACGAAGATGCCTCCAGTGTTGAAGGACATGAAGAAGAAGAAGTGGTTCTTGAAGATGATGCTCCACGTCCATTTTCCCAAAAGGAGTTGAATGATCTAGTTCGCGACCTCAGCTTGTCAAAGGACTCTGCCGAACTGTTGGCATCCAGATTGAAGGAAAAAAACCTCCTCTCTTCCTCAGCTTCTTCCGCAACAGGCATCAAGAGTACCTCCGTTTTTTCTCGGAAGAGAAGGACTTGGTGTACTGTGCAGATATTGCGCAGCTTCTACTCAAGCTTGGAGTGCCACAGTACAAACCCAAAGATTGGAGACTGTTCATTGACAGCAGCAAGCGATCACTGAAATGTGTTCTGCTACACAACGGCAACCAGTTTGCCTCTATACCCCTGGCTCACTCGACTACACTGAAGGAGAACTATGAAGCGGTGAAGTATGTGCTGGAGAAAATTGGTTATGATCAGCATAAGTGGTTTATTTGTGTTGACCTGAAGATGGTGAACTTTTTGTTGGGACAACAGTCTGGCTTCACCAAGTACCCATGTTTTATGTGCATGTGGGATAGTAGGGACCGTGCTCAGCATTACACGAAGAAGGACTGGCCTGTGCGGGAGGAATTGGTGCCTTGCAAAAAAAGGAATGTCATCAATGACCCTCTGGTGGACAGAGACAGAATACTCTTCCCACCGCTGCACATCAAGCTCTGCTTAATCAAGCAGTTCACCAAGGCTCTGGACAAGGATGGTGACTGCTTCACTTACTTGTGCCAGGCTTTTCCAGGATTGACCATGGAGAAGTTGAAAGCTGGCATCTTTGATGGTCCTCAGATCCGTCAGCTCATCAGAGATCCAGAGTTCGGAAAGTCAATGAACAAAGTGGAAGTGGAAGCATGGAAGGCATTTGTTCTGGTAGTGAAGAACTTTTTTGGCAACAATAAGGCCAGAAACTACACAGAACTTGTCAACAACATGCTGACTGCTTTCAGAAACCTGGGCTGCAACATGAGCATCAAGATGCACTACCTATTTTCACATCTGGACCGGTTTCCTGAGAACCTGGGTTCAATGAGTGACGAGCAGGAGGAGAGATTCCATCAGGACATGAAAGAGATGGAGACCAGGTATCAGGGTCGCTGGGATGCAGTCATGATGGCTGACTACTGTTGGACTCTGAAGAGAGACCTCCTTGCCGCTGAGCATTCCTGGAGTTCCAAGAAATGGAAGTTCAAGCCCTGAAGTTTGAAAAATGGTGAAGCAACATGCAATTTACGTGTACTTACCTTTATCAATGCCCACCATTCAGTTTACAGTAATCGATGTTTCTATCAGGTAATCAATATATGTTGTTGGGAAAACATTTTTTTCTCTTAAAAACATATTTAGGGTGATATGTGTTGACAAAAATCAGATGATAATGCCACAAAAATGTAATTGATTTTGTCACAAGATCTGATTTTTTTCAAATCAACATAGCACAAAAACCTGACCTGATGGAGAGAAACGGATGCCATTTCCTGATTCAGCAGTGCAAAAATACCCTAAATCAGTTGTAGAAATCTAGACAACATTCAAAAAGTAAAAAATTGTTGCCCAGTGTAATTGGAGGGGAGGCACCCCATGATTCTAAACTTGTTTTAAAGTAATAATATTTTTACATATAGCCACTATGCATTTGCCTTCCCTTAGAATTTGAATTCCAAAAGGGAGGTTCTTGGTTGCCCCAAGGTTGGTAGGTAAGGGTGTGTGTGTGTGTGTGTGTGTGTGTGTGTGTGTGTGTGTGTGTAAGTACTTTTAAAAAATGCATTACATGCATTAGGTTGAGAGAGTCCTTCCTGCATAGACAACAAGCCTGGGCAAAATGCATTAGGTGTTCTGTTAACTTTTGCAGATGATATGTGTGTTCATTCATGGATGATTACTAAAAATCACATTTCATTCGGCTTTACAGATACTATTATCTCTTCAGAAACAGGTTTCTTCCCTTTGGGGAACGAAGGGTGGAGAGCAAGACTTTTTTAATGGCTTGTAGAATAATTTTTAATTGGTGTGATAGCATTATGCTCTTTAATAGCTTTTGCTTTTGGAAGCTTTGGTTTGCCGGCACAAAGTTTCTCCATGCATTGCTTCTCCAAAATCTCAGAAGAAGGATTATAAGTTGACTGCATAGACAGACTTATTTCTCCATAGGAACTTTCTACAAAGTGGTCAGCAAACTTTTGCACCACCAAAGGATGACAGTCCTCTTATAACCAGCAGTAAGAACACAGATGCAATTCTTGCCCATTATATTTCCCCCCAAAATGTTGTAGATAAAACCTCAGTTAACAAAACATATATTTGGCATACAAATATACTGTCCCACTTGAGCTAGTTCCATAACCTACTGAAGCCCTTATTGTAGTTAGAGGTTGGCTCTAGTATTTTGAGATGTCACCAGTGTCTACATTGTGTATACTATTCCTACCAGTTGGTAGGACAGTTTCCTTTTGACAGTATTTGGGCTTTTTCAAGAGCTTGTCTTTGGAATGACATTTGGATTTCTCATGTTTATAAATTAAAAAAGAACCTAGTTTGCACGTCACATTAAACCATAGTTAAACACAAATAAGAGTCTGCGGGTGCACGCGGCTTAAAATTCTTCACTTTGCTTCTTGTAGTGCTGGTAGCAACAAACCATAAGCCTTAAAATGCTTTGTTTGAACCTGGACTTTTGACTTGTGTCTCTCCAAACAAACCATACGCAATAACAGAGACTTGTTTGGGCTTACCACTCAGGGAAACAAACCACAAGCCTGAGTTCAGATGACACACCAAGCCGAGGTTTGTGGGGGGGACTTTTGAACAGTGTGCACTGTCACACTCCTTGTTCTTGTTAAACCATACTTAAACATTGACTGTGGCTTAATTGGGCCAAAGGTCCATGCTGCTTGCAAGACACCTTGGTCATTTCTCGAAGAGAATGAAAAGCTTCTGGAGGAGCCTCCTCTAAAAACATAGCTATTGGTTTGAAAAAGCTGGGCATGAATTGAGCAAAGTGCTTTTGCACAATGTTTTAATACATAGAAGTGTAGGTCTATTGGTAGACTGGTTCATTCATAACGGTCCTGGTCTAATAAAGTCATCATAAGACTGAATGAGTATTGTGCTTGCTAACTCATCTCTCTTTTTGCTCACATTCTTCAATAAGAGACTACCTGACTTCATTAAAGCATAATTCTTTGTTGCATCTGAACCAGAATATCTGTGGATCAGATCCTGGTTTCATACACTGAATTGCAGAATGTTTTGTATACTAGTTTGTAGCCCCAAGATTAATCCACAGTTTATTGGTTCAGTTGCACTCTGCAAGAACGGACAGTCAGGTGATCCTTGGGTCTTGCACAGTCTGTTGCAAAGTGTTCCACGAGACTCTTCTGTTGCACAGCCAGTTCACAATGGGCTTCTTAAGACAACCAGCTGATTGTTGGCTCTTGCAAAAAACTCATTGTTGGGGTCCTGTGGGATACTTTGCAGCTGACATTTCTAGTCAACATTTACTTGTTAGGTATATTGCACCCCCAACTGTTCTTTTCCTAACTTTCGAATGGACGCAGGAAATGATGGATAGAGAATGTTTTGTCCATTAATGAGGTGTTAGTAAAACCCAGGTTTCCCATGTCTATGATGACCAATGCCAGTCATTGGATCATATAGGGCTGCTTTATACCACGTCACACTACTAGCCTATCTAGTTCAATATTATCTGCACTGACTTTTCAGCAGAAGTCTAGAGATGTTGGTGTTTGAACTGAGGACCTTTTTGCATGCAAATCCTTGTGTTCTGCCACTGAGTTTGTGACAGTACTGGCTATATGGCACTGTGTATATGGGGCTACTGTGTCAATTATTTGCAACCCTTTATTTAACTGGCAGTGCCTATGATCAGAAGCCACAAGTGGGAATGAGGCCCTCCAATCCACCAACTCCATCCAGCACTCCAGTCTCACCACTGCACCATGCATCCCCAAACTCAGCTCAGAATCCTAAACCTGACCGGGTTTTTTCTGCTCACCTGCCTCCGTCCCAGCCCATCCCAGACAACAGCTTCCCCATGGACCACAGGTAAGAGATTGCTTTTCCTTACTGCTTCCACAACAGGTGCTATTTTCAGTGAGCATATTGTTTGTTTGTACCAGTGTTCCTCGCAAATTTGGCCATCGCCATTCGCCATGTTTTTAGTTTTGGAAAGAAAACGATGAAGCTAAGTGTCCTTGGGCAGTCTTGCTACATTTCACCCAATTGCCAGGAAGATTATGTATGTGAAGATATCATACAAGGGAAAGTAAAGGGTAAGGCTGGAGCTGTGTATTCCATTGATTATTGTTGTTGTTGTTTATTAGTATTTATTAGTATTTATTAAATTTATATACCACCCTTCATCCAAATATTTCAGGGAGGTTCACAAGATAGAAATATAGGATAAAAACACAGAACAAATAGTCAAAACGAAACAATAACACACACCCCCAAAGGCCATAGAATATTAATCGGCCAAAGGCCTGGTTGAAGACTGCCTTTCAACAATTGTGCTGTCTTCCATACTTGAAGCTTTTATAGAGGAACTTGTGATTCTCCATATTCTCTGGAACTACATGTCCCATCAGCCTCAGTCAGCATGGTCAATGGTAATGGATGATGGCTGTTGTAGTTAACAACAGGAGGGCCACAAGTTCTCCATTCTTGCTCTAGTGCCTGCTTGTGTCTCTGGGTGTCAGTGAGCGTCTTTAAGGAATGTGAAAGGTAGGCGTTATTCAGAAGTAGTGGATGTTGTAAACTGACAGCTCTAGGCCCATATTAGTACTAACTCTGAAGTTCCACTGCAGCAAATATGATCAAATGTAGCATAATATTTCTATAGATCATACCCACTGTATGGGAGTAGGACAGAAAGCATAAAGTATATGTACATCTATGCATTTGTTTTTGTGGAGCCAGGTTGATGGGTAATGCTGTGTATCAGGGTTTCCCAAACTTGGGTCCCCAGCTGTTGTTGGACACCAACTCCCATCATCCTTAACTAGCAGGACCCAGGGATCAGGGATGATGGGAATTATAGTCCAAAAACATCTGGAAACCCAGGTCTGGGAAACACTCTTGTAAATCATTCAGTTCAGGAGAATGTGGCTTTTCAATACAGCAGGTTACTATTCTGAATTAAGTTCTTTATAGCCCAGGTCTACAGGCATTACTGCTTGTTGTAACAATTTGCATAGTATCCATTGAAAGGGTGTGGGTTTTCCCCCCTTTGAGCTTTTTGAAATGCAACAGCTTAGGAAAAGGAAGTTAAGCTGCCAAAACAAACTACGTTCAAATAACTCTAGGCTGAGCAAAACCACAAAAGCTAAAAAACTGAATTGAAGCTTCATCTCTACGTCCCTAAATCACCCTGCTTAGTCTTTGTGTTTGAAGCTCCTAAGGCAAAGCATTCATTGACTGAGCTAAATCTATTTTGCTTAGATTTTGCTGTGGCTATGTTTGAATTGTGATTGTAATTGTTTATGCAAGTCTGATCAAACATTTACTTATTTGGTTATGTTCTAACCTGCTCAGAACATACTCAAGGAGCCAGCTCTGATGTCATGTGTCTTTACTTCTCCAGCCCCTGTGAAGTAATGTAAAGAACCACAAATGGCCTTATATTTAATGGATTTTTCCCATTGTGGCACAATTTTGCCATGATGGCCCATGTAATTTGATGGTGGTTCCCTGCGTCATTTTGACTTATGTATCCTGGTAGCATGATCATTCCAACACCATATAACTGTAGCTTTAGGCTATAGGAGTCACCCATGGGTTCAATATTGATGCCTGTGCCCTGCTTATGTAATACTTGATAATTGAACGAGCCTCTTGCCTTATAAATGGCCTCTGTTAAATCACACGTTTCAAGAGCACGGCCCAATCTCATGTACGCTTGCTTGGAAGTAGACGCATTGAGCTCAGTGGGGTCTTACTTCCAAGTACCTGTTCAGAAGATTACATAGCCATGCTGCTCTATAGATGGTGTTATTGCAGCAGCCTTCTTGGCAAATTCCTTTTTTACCCGTGATGATGATGATCTCGCTTGGCATCCTGGCTCTCCTGTAATTGTATGGTGGCAGGGCACAGCAAGGTTTGGGGTGGGTGGGAAACAGTGCTGTATGGAAGAAAGAAAACTCCCAAGAAGTTTGCGGAATTGAGTGAACCTCTGGCTTAGCATACCTGCTGCTTCAATAACACAGTTCATAAAAAGGAACAAGTATGTGGAATATAAATGGTCCTAACAAGCACCAACAGGAATCGAAGCCACTTGTATAAACACATGGCTTGATTCCATACAAAACTTCCAGGGCAAGTATTATTAACATCCTTAGAGGCTTCATAAGTGAGACTGTTTCTTATTTTAAGTTCACTCCTTGGCAGTTTTTAATGATGATTTCTGCTTCTTTTCTTTACTAAAGGGGAAAGGGGTGGGGGCAGAACATGAGCATAGTGCCAGTCAACTTAGCTATTTTCTTGTGCTTTGAGATTAATACTTTATTTTCTGAATACGTGGGCAGACTGCAAAGGCACCACTCCTTTCACCATGGCACAGAATATTTTTAGCGGTGTGAAATAGACTTGCTTCCACACCATGTCTTTTTTATCTTTCTTTGGAATGAATGACTTCAGCATTACTTTGAATGAATCTGTAAATTTAAATTAATCCAAGCGCAGGTTTTATTTCTGATCATACTTTTAGCCCGATCCTGTTGTTGCTGTAGGCAACGCTGATCTAGCTTGAACATGGCACAAAGACAAGATGCACTATATAATATAAATAATAATACTCTTCAATGTTGGGGATGCTCTGCCTACCGTAACTGCTCCAACTTCATTTAATTCTGCTTGTCTGAGTCAATACAATTGCCCAAATAAATTAATATTTCCAGTTTCACTTTTAAAAATAACTTTCATTAATTGCTTTGAATGTCTAGAGTTAAAATAATAAGAGAGCTTACATGGAACACATGTTAATTTGTGGTTTACATGTAATGGTCAAACAATGGCTTTCCCATTGGGACTGTGTTTCAGGCTTGCTGAAACAAGAAAACATTAAGTGGGTTCCATGGAGTGTGTAGTGCAGAGGTTTTCAACCTTTTTGGGTCCACAGCTCCCTTGACCAACTGCATTCTTTATTCTGCACCCCTGTGGGGCTCAGAAGCCCAGTTACGCCACCTCTTGCCTGCAGAGCTGGCAGCCCCTTAGCCCTCCCTTGTGGAGGGTTCCCTCAGCCTCCTCTCTTTTCCTCTCTCCTTGGGAGTCCTCTGGACAGCTGCAGCTACCGCCCCTGATCTCTGAGCTGTCTGACCTGCCCCACAGAGAGGTGCCTCCTCACACTGCCCCACAGGTGCCTGGGAAACACCCTCTGGCCAGCCCCAGAGGAACAATTCATCTGGGGAGCTTGTAGCCAGGGCTTATGCAACAAACAGCTGTGCAAGCCTTTGGGAGGCAGAGATGCGAGAGGGCCTCAGAGGAGAGAAGGAAAGAGGAACAGAGACCAGTGTTTCCTGCAGCACCCCTGGCCATCATTCAAGGTGCCCCAGGGTGCCACGGCACACTGGTTGAAAACCACTGGTCTAGTGAACCATCACCTTTGTCTTCTAGGTCTTACCACTTTTGCTTTTACTTATATGCTTCAATTCTCTCCCTCAATTCCTGATTCCATAGTTTACCAAAACTTATCCATGTAAACTGTGGTTTGCACAAACAGTAGTTTGCTTCAATAAACCATAGTTAATATTAACCATACTTAGGGGTTTTGACCTTACAATAGAATTAGTTGACAAAAATCAAGCAAAAACTGCCAATCTCCTTATGGCCACGTTGGAGTTGGTTGTGGTGGGGGAGATGTGTGAGCCTTGAGGACGCTGCTTCTTATTCCCACTATTGTTGAGCATGTTTTCTGAACCAACTCATAGTTTGCTGCTTGACATCAAGTAAAATATGGTTTATTAGGGACTCCCTGGCCTATCAAGGTGAACAACAAAGTGGCTGAGGGTCATCTAGTCCAGCCCCCTGCAATGCAGGAATCTCAACTAGATCATATATGGCAGATGGCCATCCAACCTCTGCTTAAAAACCTCCAATGAAAGAGAGTCTACCACCTTCCGAGAGAGTCCATTCCACTGTCAAACAGCTCTTACCATCAGGAAGTTCATCTTGATGTTTAGTTGGAATCTCCTTTCTTGTAAGTTGAATCCATTGCTTTAGCTTGCTCCAACTTCCGTGTGACAGCCCTTTAGATAGTTGAAGGTGGTCATCATATCTCCTATTAGTCTCCTCTTTACCAGGCTAATTGTACCCAACTCGCAAAACCATTCCATATAAGCTTTCTTTCCACACCCTTGATCATCTCTGTCATTCTCCTCTGCACACGTTCTAGCTTGTCAATATCCTTCGTAATTTGTGGCGCCCCGAACTGGACACGGTACTCCAGGTGTAGTCTGACCATATCTCTGCTCCAACAAAAACTACATAACTGAGTGTTTTTCTTTCTTTTTTGCTAGAGTGGGAACATGTGCAGAAGAGTATGCACTCTATACAGCTGACTGTGCCCGCAAATACCCCAGTAATAAGATCATTAAGTTTGCAGATGATACAATGGTGGTTGGTTTAATCACGGCTGGAGAGAGGGTGGCGGCCTATAGGAAGGAAGTTGAGCAGTTGGGGGAGTGGTGCAGGAAAAACAATTTACTCCTTAAATTAAAGAAAACTAAAGAGATTATTGTGGACTTTAGGAAATGTAAATTGAAAATTCATCCACTTATTATTGAGGGGAAGTGTGTGGAACAGGTCTCTGTGTTTCAATTTCTGGGAATGGAGTTGAGAGATGACCTAACCTGGGGAGAAAACAGGAAAGACCTGATGAAGAGAGCACAGCAAAGGTTATATTTTCTGAGAATCCTCCGGAAAAATCTCTCAAAGGACCTGTTGATGGCATTTTACCATTGTACTGTTGAGAGTGTATTAACTTATGGTCTGTGTGTGTGGTTTGGGAGCTGCATGGTCAGGGGAAAAACAATGCTGTCCAGGGTTGTAAAGACTGCAGAGAGAATAATTGGGTGCACTCTTCCCATCTTGGATCAAATCTATGCTTCCAAGTGCCATAAGAAAACTGCAGAGATAGTGCAGGATAGTTCGCACCCCGGAAATGATCTCTTTCAGCTTCTGCCTTCTGGAAGAAGGTACAGGGTTATAAAGACTAGGACTAGCCGCTTGAGAAACAGTTTCTATCCAAATGCAATTTTGGTTTTAAACACAGTGTAAGGTAGTGTCTGTGGGAGTATATTGTATTTAATTATGGGGTATCAGAGTTTTTAGGGGGCTAAACAGGCTGGGATAGCAGGTTTGTTGGTTTTTGAATGTCTGATGTAGATTTTTTCAATTTCATTGTTCTGTATGAGACAATGACAATAAAGATTATCGTATCGTACAAAGTACATTATCATATGTAAGAGATGGGAATATCACTTTAGCAGAAGCTAGTGTTTAAACCATGATCTTCTGAGCATTTGGAAGTGGAATTGGAGAAAGTAAAAACTTGAATGATATGTGTGTTTTATTCCCCCCCGCCCCATATCTCAAGTGACCAAAAATATTCAATATTGTGTTTTCTAATAGTTGGTTGTTGTTTTTTTAAAAAACCCCACCTAATTTCTATCACTTATGAGTGGTGGTGCTAGGAAAATAATTTTATTATGAAACCCTTCTTGGGGGCAACTCTCCTTATCTAATTCTTGCAGATAGATGCCTCTTGCGCTGTCTCATAGACAGGCCAGTCAAGGCATTACTCTGCAAAAAAATTACATAAGCAGAATCCTTGTAGAAGGATTTCCATCCCAGAAAGCATAACACCACAAATTGTTTCTCACCTGTTGTGAGAGTTTTTCCCGCTTCTCAAATTTTTCATGCTGACTCCCCCTCCCACCTTTCCCCCATTCCTGGATTAATAGTAGTAACATCGCTCTGTATCTCAAACTGAACTCTCTCTGTGTTTGTATCCTAGATTTCGCCGTCAGCTTTCAGAACCTTGCAATTCATTCCCTCCATTGCCTACCATGCCAAGGGAAGGGCGCCCGATGTACCAACGGCAGATGTCTGAGCCAAACATCCCTTTCCCACCTCAAGGGTTTAAGCAGGAGTACCATGATCCAGTGTATGAACACAATGCCATGGTTGGCAATTCAGTCAATCAAAACTTCCCCCCTCCTCTGATGATTAAACAAGAACCTAGAGATTTTGCGTATGATTCAGGTAGGTAGAAGGTTATTCTCTTTCCTCTTTTGTTTGGTAGGCTTTTCTTTATTCAACGATCTGCCTCCTCGGTAAGTCTCGTAGGAGAGGATAACTTTCCTGATAAATAAGAATACTGTACTCCTTTGAGTTTCCATGTTGAGATTGTTGGGGTAGAAAAGGCTTTATTGTACTAGACACCAGACTAGCAGCCCTATCTCATCAGAACAGATAAAGCTGCATTCAAATTGCCTTGCCATACTTTCTCTCTCTCTTGAATACTTTCCTGTTAAATTGCAATGGAAAGAAATCATTTCAGCTGTTGAGGAAGAGAACTGGTTGTTGAACGTGATGCTGTAGCTCGTAATACAGTTATACATCTGTCTATGTAGTGATGTCTGAGCTTCTCCTCCAATATTTTAGGAACAGAATTTAAACCTTTACATTCACATAGCCATATTAGAGACTTGATTCTTCATCTTGAGTGCATTGGGAATTCAACAGGCCAATCAAAACAGGAATTGGGTGTCTATGACCCTCCATCTCCCATCAGCTCCAACCAGCATGATCAGTAGTCACCGGTGATGAAAAGGTGCCATCCTCCTGCAACATCTAGAGAACCACATGCTCCCCACCCCCCTCCTCTGGCCATATCTATATCATTGAATCTCTCCATAAACTTCTATTGATCTTAAGAATTCTCCAGAGATTTTCATACTGAATATTCAATTCAGATGAATTGTGTTTGGATTGTGACTTATAGCCTGGCTTTCAGTTGATACTGTTCTTTTCTTTTTAAGTAATTAGTACTTATGAGCACAATACATTTTGCCTCTTTGGGAGACACATCATGAATGTGCTCGCTTTTTTGGTGCAAGGAGTAGGCAGCCTATTTCAGGTTAAAGTTCCCATGGTGTGTATGGTTATAAGATAATTTTCCATGTCTGGGAAGCCAGGTCAACAGCATCAGAGCCTGCTGTTCAAAGAACCCTTGTCCTTTGCTTAGCAAAAGGCCGATGCTATCGGCCACCTATTAAGTTGCTCAGGAGGGGCTAGTTAAGGTTCCAATCGATAAAGCTTGAGCACTTTCCTCTTAGAATTGATTCCACCCCCCCACCCCCACACACCTTACAGTAGGATTAAATCTGGAAAGATTTGTCCACGATTTAAGTGTTGCTCAAAACCTTCAAACTGTTTCCTTTTAGCATCGCATAGCAGATGTCGCTCCTGACACAGAAATAAAAGGGCCTACAGTCCTAGTCACCGTGTTATGATCTTTACAAGTGCACTTGTTCAGCCTACTAAATTTCAAGGGCAACAAGGCTCTATTGTCAATGTGCTTTTTATGTTTAGGCAAGTGGTTTGTGCAATTCCCCCACCCTTGGTTTCCATGGGAGCTCCTACTCATTCTTTCTCATTTATCCCATCAAATGATTTCTCCCCCTAACCCCCTTACCTTTCACAAAGATGATCATCTGGTGCAGTAGTCTGCAAACTTCTGTTTTCCATTGCTGGTAGGGAAAACTCCCCCCCACCCCAGTACAGTTTTGGACAAATAGGGAGGCCACCTCAATGCTGTCAGTATTTTGCAAGAGGGGTTCTGGAAATGTTAGATTGCCCAAGTAAAGTAAAGTAAAGTAAAGTAAAGTAAAGTAAAGTAAAGTAAAGTAAAGTAAAGTAAAGTAAAACACTCTGTTACTGTGGTACAACAAATCCACCACCCCGCCTGAACTCTTTGCAGTTAGGAAAGTAACAGAGAAACGTGTGGGATGAACGGTGCATAGCTACCAAACAAGCATATGAGCATATGATTTCATGATGAATGATCGTTGTCATATAACTTTTCCACAAGCAAACTGGAACGAATGACCAATTATAACCTCTGTGCTATTTGAAGGTGAATGCTCCATATACAGGTTGGTTGGAGGAGCCTGAAATATCCCTGATAGTCAGAAATAGCCTTGCTGAACAGGGGTTTAATGTCTTAAGTGGTTCTTTCCCTTGCCATCTCCTTCATATTCGAAAATTAAAGTCCTTGATTATCACTTTATGAAGATGGGAATATGTATTCTTATCTCACTCTTCCTTCAAGAAAGTCAGGGTGGTGTACAAGGTTCTCTGTCCCCTGCTTTATCCTTACATCAGCCCTATGAAGTAGGGAGTGTGATGGGCCCATGGTTACCCAGTGAACTTCATAGCTGAGTGGGGATTTGGAAGTGGGTCTTCCCAGTGCTAGTCTGACACTCTAAGGCAGGCATCGTCAGACTTGGCCCTCCAGCTGTTTTGGGACTACAATTCCCATCATCCCTGACCACTGGTCCTATTAGCTAGGGTGATGGGAGTTGTAGCCCCAAAACAGCTGGAGGGCCAAGTTTGGCCATGCCTGCTCTAAGTGCTCCACCACACATACTCTATGTGCTTGTGTCTATTAGATGCCTTCCACACAACGTTCTTCCCAAAGTCGTCATCATTGCAGTTTGACAAAAATGCATTGGGCAATCCCTCCATCCACTTGAACACTTACAGTTCACAACCAGGCCCAATAAAACCTCCTTTCCTTGTACCACATTGTACTAGCCATTAATCTAGTCCTCCATCACTCTCATTTATTTAAAGTACTGTTTTCCCATTCTTCAGCGAGAAAAAAAAAGCTCTTGGAGTGGCTTAGAAATGTCAGTGATAAAGACTATCCCTATTCTCAGGCTTATAATATAAACACATGATATGAAAATATAAGGGAGGAGGAAAATAGAACACACAGGCTACTATTTCTCACCCACCTATGGTGTGACTCGGAATTTGCATAGAGTGTTGAATTTGAGTATATTCTCCGGTTGCCTGAAACATTGACTGTACTGTCCTCCCATTCTAGGTAATGGATAGTTTGGACACACAATGGGGAATGTGATGGCTGGCTCTGGTGGAGCATTATTCTGGCTCCTTGATGCACTTTTATTTTTAGTACTCAGTATGGAGCGCATTCCCCCCCCCCCTTATTCCAATATGTTTGTTTCTGATTCCCCTTCCTTTCTGCCCATCACTATAAACTTCAGAAGTTGGTCTCTTTGCTCTTGCAGGAGAAGAATTAGTTCTAAAAATGAACCAACAGTGCAACTAGTGGCCATTAAAAATTGATTTGTGGCCTCAGAGTACTTCTTATTGACTCCAAAAACCCCACATTTAAGTTGACACATCTGTACACAACATAAATTGCAGTCAACAACTAGGGTCTGATGATATTTTGTGTGTTGCCATCTGTTCTCCAGAAACCATCATTTTCCCTTTCCTTGCTCTAAGGGTACATTAAATAACCCTTTTGGAGACATAATGCATTTGCCATTGAATCATTGATTTTATTATGCTTATGGATGTTTGGGTATAAGTCGCTCTGACAAAGAGCTTGCATAATATTGCTTTGCTGTCCAGATAAAAATTCAAAAATCTGTTTTGCAAGATTATTATACTAAGATGTTCCTTCTGGGATATTTTGAAAGAGCCTCATAACTGCTGATTGCTTTTGAGCACTGTATTCTTACCCGTTTTGGAAATCTGGTGAATGAAAACCATTATTATGGAATGATTATAACTCTATTAAAACATGACATTAATTATGACATCGGAAATGGCAGATCAATTAGTTGTAATTGTAATTGCAGGTATGCAATTTCTATTGCAGAATGTTGAGATAATGGAACATGGAAAAAAAGAGAAATGTCAACAGAATAGAAGCTGGTTTATTTTTCCACCCATCCTAGGAGCCATGCTGAGGGGAAAATCAAGTAACATAAAATAAGGCAGTGCCTTTGATTTGACTAATTTCTATTAGAGAAAGAATATGCAAGCTTTTCAGTTACACAGAATTCTGCACAGTAAAGTATTCTAGGTAATTCAATAGCTTGTATACTCGAATAGCCAAATGAAGTTGGTCGATTTAAAATGGGAATTTGCTTCTATTGTGATGTGTTGTTTTTATCAACCATGAGTACAGAACATATCCCCAGTCAGCTATCACCCTACCCCAATTTTCCATTCTGGGGAACTGTTTCAAGTGTGCCTGGATACCTGCCAGGTTTTTTTAAAAAAGCTCTTTTAGCCTGAATATAGCACCAGGACTGCTCTTGTGGCTTAGATTATCTGTGCTTAGACAACATTAGGATAAATTGTACCCTATTGTTATGATTAGGCTTGATAATACTGGAAGTGCAGATTTCCCTGGGACTTACCTCAAGCTGATCTGTTCATTTTTCTGAGGGGAGGCATCCCAAAGTTTGGTGTTGAGCAACGGCTTATCCAACCCCTCACTTATCTGTAGGGCTCTGCAGGGTTTATAGTTGCTTCCCATCATCTTCAGAATATGGGTGCAATCCTATAAATTGCATAGCGTACCATCTGGTGTGGTAATGCCACACAGCTGTACGTACAGCTCATTTTCATTCAGCCCACTTCCTGCCAAATTATCATTTTTCTTATTGACAAAATGGACTATTAAGTATCTTCTGCTTTAAAGTGGTTTTGCATATTACAAACCAGCAGTGATAGCAAAAGTTGCAAGACACTTGCGTATGTCCCCCCCCCCCCCCCCCAGTCCTGGTTAAATATGTCAAGTGGATGGTGCTGCAAATAATATCTGGTTTTCAACATCGCGATATATCACCAGCTAAACATCATGACATATTGATATATCACGATGTCTGAAATGAGGATGGAACTATGTAGAGACATTGGCTGCCTTCACAGTTTTCCCCACATTGTGATTTTTGCATAGTGCACGCGCGCACACACACACAGACACAGATTCACAATATATTGCCAGGTCAAAAACTGAAACCGGTATCACAATATGGACTTCAAACTGGTTTTGGGCGATATCTCGCCCAGCTCTACTGTACACACACGCACGTACCAGTCCTAAAAGACCCACATTGGTTCCCAGTACATTTCCGAGCACAGTTCAAAGTGTTTCTGCTGACCTTTAAAGCCCTAAATGGCCTCAGCCTAGTATACCTGATCGAGCGTCTCCACCCCCATTGTTCTTCCTGGACACTGAGGTCCAGCTTCGATGGCCTTCTGGCAGTTCCCTCACTGTGAACCAGGCAGAAGGCATTCTTGATGGTGGCGCCCGCCTGTGGAATGCCCTCTCATCAGATGTCAAGGAAATAAACAACTATCTGACTTTTAGAAGACACCTGAAGGCAGCCCTGCTTAGGGAAGTTTTTAATGTTTAATGTTTTATTCTGTTTTTAATCTGTTGGGAGCTGCCCAGAGTGGCTGGGGAAACCCAGCCGGATGGGCAGGGTGTGTGTGTGTGTGTGTGTGTGTGTGTGTGTGTAAAATAATCCACATTGTGCTCTATATGCAGACACTTTGTGTTTCCTCCATTGACATCATATCTGTAACATCAGATGTAATCTAATATCCCAGTGTTGTGTTGGGAGGCTGAATGTGGGTGAGCTTGTTGAGGCTAGACCATAGTGAAAAAAACACGTCTTTCACTTTTACTTTATTTGAGAGTGTGGGGAGGACTGAGAGAGTAGTAGAGGGTGTCCCATATTTAATGGGTTCAGCTTGTAATAGTGAATAAGTTTCACAGCCCTGAACAGTTCTGAATCCATTACTTCACCTGGTTTTTAATTAGTTGTTGTGTCACAAAGTATATCTCCCCCGCCCCCCGCATTTACCACCAGCTTTTCAGTCACATTTAAAATTTATTACCGTATTTTTCCTTCTATAACACGCAGATTTTTTCTCCTAAAAAGGAAGGAGAAATGTCTGTGCGTGTTATTGAGCGAATGTGTGGTCCCTGGAGCCAAATAGTGCAAGGGGAGGCAAAAAAAAGCAGGCAAAAATCAAATCGCGCGTCTCCTAGAAGGGAAACATGAAAAGAGGAAGCGGCTGCTTTCTGGCATTCTGCCTCAGGGTCTTACTGCCCACCCACCTCTGTTTCCTTGCTGTGTTTGCTCAAACGGAACAAAGAGCAGGGAAAGCCCCTCCCCTCCAGGCAAGCAGAGGGGAAAGCTGAAAACATGCAGGAGGGAGAGAGAGAGAGAGAGCGAGAGCGGGAGCTGGCTGGCTTGGGTGGGTAGGTGAGGGAAAACTTTTGCCTTCCTTTCCTCCCTACCCCTCTCCTGCATTCTTAGCCACTTGCTTCTCTGCACACCCCTCTCCTGCTCCTTGTCCCTTCTGTGTTTTTCCTTCCCTCCCCACTTAAAATGTGGTTAAAAAGCATGGATCCACATGGATCCTCAGGATCTTTGCATTGGGTCAGCCCAAATTCACCATCAGATCACATAGCATGTCCATGGCTACAGCCTGCCCCCCAAAAATCACGTACCCACTGTTGCCTGGGGCTGCAATGGTGCAAAAACGTGGTTAAAAAGCATGGATCTACATGGATCCTCAGGATCTTTGCATTCAGTCATCCCAAATTCACCATCAGATCACATAGCATATCCATGGTTACAGCCTGCCCCCCAAAAATCACGCACCCACTGTTGCCTGGGGATGCAATGGTGCAAAAACGTGGTTACAAAACATGGATCCACATGGATCCTCAGGATCTTTGCATTGGGTCAGCCCAAATTCACCATCAGAGCACATAGCATGTCCATGGGTACAGCCTGCCCCCCCCAAAATCACGCACCCACTGTTGCCTGGGGCTGCAATGGTGCAAAAACATGGTTACAAAACATGGATCCACATGGATCCTCAGGATCTTTGCATTGGGTCAGCCCAAATTCACCATCAGAGCACATAGCATGTCCATGGCTACAGCCTGCCCCCCAAAAATCACGCACCCACTGTTGCCTGGGGCTGCAATGGTGCAAAAACGTGGTTACAAAGCATGGATCCACAGGGATTCTCAGGATTTTTGCATTGGGTCAGCCCAAATTCACCATCAGATCACGTGTCTGTGGCCACAGCATGAAGCAGAAAAATGATACATCCACTGTTTCATTCAGAATGTTTTTTCCCTTGTTTTCCTCCTCTAAAAACGATGTGCGTGTTATGGTCAGGTGCGTGTTATAGAGCGAAAAATACGGTAACTTTGTTGCCTCATAGCATTGATTCTTTAATATTTGACTGTCCTTTGACAATATTCAACAGGTCATTTGACCGTGCCTAAGCTTATGCAGCCTGTTGCTAAACTGTTGAGTGTCACAAAGAAAAGGCAGCCTACAATGGCAGTGCCTTGCTGAAACTTGCTCTATGTCTGGAGCAGAAATTTCTCTGGCAAAATATTCCCTCTTCACACTTTGGGAATGCTGTTTATTTTCTTCTGTTTGAAATATTCAGAGAAAACAAGGCACAAGCATGACAGCAGTCTGTCACTTGTAAACTTAGTGCTCAGTAGAGAATTGGCATGGGAGTTGAAGGAAGGATAACCAGAGCAGCAAAACTCTTTCAAAGATAAATGATTCAAACTCCATGGTGTTGTCACCATACAACACAAGATTACCATAACATACAAATATTTTTTAAAATATTTTTTTGGTCATTGCAAAGGTGAGTAAAAATCTGCTGTTTATGCTGTTTACTACATATAGGAGTCAGAATGAAAATATTTTTAAAAATGGGGCAAGAAGAGTGCCACTGGCGGTGAGGGCAGGGCAGGGAGAGTGACATAATCAAAGCAATACACTATCTTGCCACAAGAATATTAATTGCCACAAACTGGAGAGGAGAGAAAATCCCAACAAAGCTGGAGTGGCAAACTAAGCTGTTAGAGTTCCCTGAGTTGGCAAAAATTACAGACAAACTAAGAAGTAATACTGACCACGCATTTATTAGGAAATGGGACGTGTATAAAAATATCTTATTGAATACTGCAATAATATGACGTCAGTGGCAGGATTTGAATTACTTCTGTGTAGGATGAACAACCATGAGACACAATAACATTGATGAAAATTAACAAAAATAAAATGAAAGTTAACAGTGTGCTAGATAGATTAAGTGGTAAATACACGATGAGGTAACGGGAAGTTGTTAGAAACTCAAGAAGAATGTACAGTGATAGGATGTAACAAATTATATCATTTTCTTTCCCTTTTTTTATTAGCCCTTATGCTTGTTACTTCTTTTTAATCTCAAAGAAGCATTTAAAAACAAACAAACACACAAATCAATACACTATCTCTGTGCAAGGACCATAGCTCAGGGATGCTTTTGTGCAGAACATCAAAGGCAACTCAAGGGGGAAAGAACATTTAGTAGGCAACGTGAAAGATATTTGCTGTAGAGCAGGGATTGGGTGTGTGGGTGTTTTCCATCCTGAGGGCCACATTCTTTTGTGGATAGCCTCCAGGATGTGGGGCACAGGCCAGTGATGGGGAAGGCCATTGTCAAAAGTGAGTGTGCAAGCAAGAGGAGTATGCAGAGCAGGTTCATTGAGGGTTGTTGCTTGCTGAGGGGGTCAGGCAAGTTCTGAGGGCCAGGTGGACCTGAGCCACTGCCATTAGGAAGATTGACAAATAAACTGTTGGAAGGTTGGGAGGCTGGATGGCTTGTCCATCTCATCCAGTATTATCTCTCTGACCAGCAGAGGTTATCCAGAGTCTGAGGAATAGGTCCATCACATCCTAACCTCTGCTACTTGGTACTATACAAAAAACCCTGAAACCTGGAGGTGCCTGGGATTGAACTTCTCTGTGCAAAGCATATACCCTATTTTTTGCTCTATAAGACTCACTTTTTCCCTCCTAAAAAGTAAGGGGAAATGTGTGTGCGTCTTATGGAGCGAATGCAGGCTGCGCAGCTATCCCAGAAGCCAGAACAGGAAGAGGGATTGCTGTTTTCACTGTGCAGCGATCCCTCTTGCTGTTCTGGCTTCTGTGATTCAGAATATTTTTTTTCTTGTTTTCCTCCTCCAAAAACTAGGTGCGTCTTGTGATCTGGTGCATCTTATAGAGCGAAAAATACGGTATATCCTCTACTACTGAGCTACAGCCCTCCCTGGGATACACAAAGTCTGTACTGGCATTGTGCATATCTGCACCAGAGTGAAACTCAAGGCTGCTTAAGACTGGTTAAAAGACTTCAAAAACAAAGCTTTGAAAAAACTTTTATGGTGATTTGGCTGGTTGTGCCCCGGTTTGTTTCTTCAGTGTAATATTTTAAGTGAACAGAGTTTCTGTATCTTACCAGATGGATGTCTCTGTAGCAAGAGCTAATAAGGCCAAGGTGAAATGTTCTTCTTAATTTGTAGATTTGAAGAGCTGACCTAATATTTATGCCTTTAGATTGCCTATCTCCCCCACCCCTGCCCCGTTTCTTATGTTTCAAATCTTTTATAAATGCCTTTTTATCTTTGATATTCCATTCCACTCTGTAAAAGAACCCTTAGACTGTGATGTACATTTTTTAGGAAGTAAAACTCATTGAACATAGTAGAGACTTCTGAGTAAAATACATATGTTAGCACTGTTAATGATGAGATATACCTTAATATAACACAGTTATTTTCCATTTGCTTAGTAGGTTAACATTAGGGACAAGTGTTGTTCAAATTCATGTAACTATCCTCTGCTCTACTACTGCTTATATATATTTTTTCCTGGAGTTTTCTAAGGTTTTGTTTTGTTTTTAAGTTCACACTAGTTTTGAAGTTCCCATCAGTACAAAAGAAGTCGTTTTCAGTGAATTCCTAAATGCCTTATAATGTGGAAACAACTCTTCTGTTAGTTTATACGGCAGGTGGCAGCTACAATTTATTGTCCTGTTTTATCCAATACAAACAGTCGTAGGGTCAAATATTCAGTGCATTTTGCTTCACAGCATTCAAGATTGTTGTGTATAGTTGTTTCTGCCAGACAAAAAAATGGTAACCACTTGCCATACGTATATAGTAATGGCAGCGATTGTCCTTGATACATCCTTGGAAGCAAGTTTATATTGATGGCCCTGATAGTTTTTGTTTTTGAGCCCCTTCAAATAGCATAGCTATATTGCAGTAGGCTGCTGCACTTGTTAATTGTTCCATAGCCTCTATAAAGCTGAATGTGTTGAATCAAGCTGTTCAGAAAGTTTATTTTTCTGATCAGCAATTGTTCCTTTAAAAAACCCCGACAGTAAACCCTTGTGGTGGTTGTGTGTGCAACACAGATTTGTTAATTTTGCCCTTATGAGTCGCTAGGACAGCCTGATCTGGCAGGGAAACATCTCTTGAACCACAATCCTGTGCTGTACAAACAGATAAAGCCACTGAACTCTGGCCTGCCTTGCACTGAAAAGACTTAATCTCCTCTCATTGCTAATTCTTTTGCTGCAATAACACAACCACACAAGGACTGCTCAATTAGGTCCTAGAATGGGGATGAGTTTTGTTCCATTTTAAGAATTTATATGTCAGGCTGTTGCCTCATAATATGAATGAATGAAAGAAATGATAGATTGGCTGACTGTTACTACTTTATTTCTCATTGGTAAAGAAAAAAGAAGAATGGAGGGAGGGAGGGAGAGAGAGGCCCACAGGTGTTTGTAATGGAGACAGGGACAGACATCCTGTTGGCTTTCAGCCCACACAGCTGTTCTGTTGTTAACATGTTTGCAACCCCGCCATTCATCTGCACAGATACTAGGAGAGAATGCAAGACACAAAAACTTTATTTATTTATTTATTTATTTATTTATAGCAAGCTTTATGTACTGCTTAATCAGAAAAAAATCAAAGCAGTTTAAATAGTGTAAACTATTAACTAAAGATAGAAAAAAAGCAAACTTTAAAAACAAAAGACACAATAGAATTATCAAAATATAAATAAAAACAGTTTACAAAACCAAATGTACATAGTAAAACTGTGTGGGTAGGCTATCTTAAGCAAAGTTTTTAGCAGGCATCAAAAACATTACAACAGCATCTGCTTAATATTAGTAGTACATAATTAAATTATATGTGCACAGTTCCTAATATCACATTCATACCCAATGATAAAACCATAAAATACCTCCCAGCCAATGGGGAAGCTAAAACCACAGAGCAGGATTAATCCCAATTCCAATCAGCTAAACTACTAAAAGTGCCTGTGAAAACAGATGGATCTTAAGTTGGTGCCAGAATGATGTGGTGTCACCATCAACACTAAGGGGAGGGTATTCTGCATAGCACACTTTGCTTGACAGTGGAATGTGGAGAAGCTTTTCATCTGAATTTCATTGAAATGGACAGGATGGGGAGAGATGATCCATCAGGTATTAGGGTCCCAAGTCATTTAGGGCTTTATAGTTAAACGCTGGCACTTTTGCAAATCAGCACAAAATGGAGTTGGAAGAGAGCTCATACCCAGGAACTTGTGGCTCACATAGGAACTGCTTGCACCCATCTAGAAAGGCTTGCCACATGCTTTGAAGGCCAGTATCATGTAGTCTCAGTACATCACTAACGAAATCATGTCACTATGTAGTCCAGCAATTTCAATTATTAGTCTGTCGGCTGGGTGATCTTGCCTGTTGGCCATTGGCACTCCTCTCACACCAAGCATTTTGATAGAGGTTCACTCTGACCGCTGTCAGAAGAAAATGGCATAAACAGACAGTTTTCATCATGTCACAACAAACATGGAAATGGTGCATATTATGGGGAGAACATTGTGCAGCTTGAAACTGTTTGTTCACATTCAAAAGTGCCTGGTATTCTTTCTTCACTTCCCCCATGTCCGTTTTCCATGTGTACACAATGTTTAAAAAGTTAATTGCCAAGATTATTTTCTTATTTAGAGGTATAACCCCATAAAATCCATAGCTCTCTTGCAGTGAGTGCTGCATCAGTTTGAACAGGCAATATTTATAAAGTTTTGTCTCGCTCCTCCCTCCCTTTTCAAAGAAACGGATAAAATATCCTCTGAATCTACAGTTACAGTAAGTGGCACTGGCTAATGATTTGATTTGAGAATTGAGAATACAGTCTGGATTTACTCTATGCATTAACGCAGGTCAAATGGACACGGGCTGTATTTTAAATCAGTAATGGAAGGCTGAAGCTTTTCTTAAACCAATCACATCAGCCTTTCCAAGACTGACTGATCCCTAGAGGCCGAGCCTAGTAAGCAAAGCTTTTATATGAATGGACTCTGTGCAGCCTGGAGTTTCATTCATAAAATGGATGCTGAAGGGGGGAAAGGGGGAGGGAGGCGGCAGGAGGAGTGCACACATTGGAATGTCCATTTATAGAGAGCTGAAGGGTGTAGTGTTCCATCAGCTGCTTCCCTTGCCCGTTGACTTAAAGTAATGATTAATGCTTGCTGGCCTCCTCTGCTTGTAACTTGACACCATTTATGGCCTTGGTGCGTTCCTAATGTATGGTGAATGAGAAGGCTACATAATCCAATCAGAAACATAAACAGGAACTGGTTGGTCTGAATTCCATTCAAATATGTCACTTCAGCCAGGCAGTGTTTGTAGAACTTAAATTTTATAGACTGAGAATGGGATGGAGGAGGAGCCATGCAGATATGTGTTTTTTGCAGCCAAGGCTCACAAAAGAGAGAGGGGTCTTTTTCTCTGTGTGTTTTCTCTGTGTTTTTTCTTCTTGTAAACAGCAACTTAACGTACACATAGTTTGAAAGTGACCCCGTATGATTGAAATAAATATAGAGCGTAAAAATGGAGAGCCACCAGCTGGGACAGAATTGTACATTTTTTTAAAAAAAAATGACGTCCTTTTAATGTTTTGGTTCTGCTGTCAATAACAAGTAGCCTTTTGTTGAAGGAGGCTGCTGTTGCCTAATGTGTTTTCTGAAAACCGGATGTCGTGATGATGCCAGAGTAAATCAGCAGTTCACTATAGAAAGCAATCTGGTGTATTTCAGGGAGGAAAACTGTGGATTTTATTTTGCATGTGTTTTGGTTTCTTTTGGAATTGCTTTAGCCAAATTAGATTACAACTTGTAGGTTGTTTGCCAGATGAGATGTAGGGATTACGTTCCCTCTCTGTGAAGCCTGGCTTTTGAATTTATTGGCATCTTGTCGTAATGCGATGTTTCTGTTACTCCGAATTAATTTTAATTTTGAACTTGATTTTTCAGAGACATCTTTTTTGCATCCTCCTTTAGGATAACCCTGATGTCCTTACCCCAAGTATTGGGAATGTTGCTGACAGTACTTGTGTGCATAAATAGAATACTTTAAACTAAATATTACCTTTATCCAGCAATTCTTGGTAGAGTGTGTTGGTACCTTTATCTGCATGGACTCTGCTCAGCTAAGCGAGGTAGGAAGTCCTCAATTCAAATTCACTAGGTATTAGTAAACAGTTCTCTTTCTCATTCACACACATCCAGCGCTGGATTACGAAATAGGCAGAGTAGGCACCGACCTATGAGCCCCACATCTTTTAGAGGATCATAATAATATTCACAATTTTTTTAGGGATATGTGGGCCCCCCCCCAGAAAAAAGCACTGGTATCAGGAGATATTTTGCGATGGACCCCCCCGAGATTTCAACTGCCTAGGGGCCTCCACAGGGTTTAATCCAGCACTGCACACATCCCAGTATGCAATACGGGAATAATAATACTGGCTTAATTAACAAAGATTACTGAGTGAAGGTTACTATATGGAGTGCTTTGAACCTTAAAAGAACTACAGTGGGTTAAGTACTTAATTCGTTCCGGAGGTCCGTTCTTAACCTGAAACTGTTCTTAACCTGAAGCACCACTTTAGCTAATGGGGCCTCCCGCTGCTGCTGCGCCGCTGGCGCACGATTTCTGTTCTCATCCTGAAGCAAAGTTCTTAACCTATTTCTGGGTTAGTGGAGTCTGTAACCTGAAGCGTATGTAACCCGAGGTACCACTGTATGTGGATGTATTGATACTTCATAGTGGATCCGAGAGCGCTCTCTCTCTCTCTCTCTCTCTCTCTCACACACACACACACACACAATCAAATCAATCAATCAATCTCTCTACTATATATTTTGGAAAGTGGTTTATTTGTCTGGCTGTTCTATATAGGTTTGAGCACCAATTGAGAGATCGCCACCCTGCAAGAAGGGTTCAACTTGCCTGCTTTCTGCAATGCAGTTGGGAGAAGAGGCAAAGAAAGTGTGCTGACTCCTTCCCCACCCCCTCTCTTGACGATATACAGTTTTAAAATCCTAATTGCGAACGGGTCTAAAAGTTACAAATGACACTGTCTGTTTAAAAACTCCAGTACTTGTGGGTTTCTTAGATTTCATGGACAATGCTTTAATTTAGCAGCCTATAAAAGAAAGGTGTCCATTGTCTTCATTTGAATCCCAAATGAAAATTAAGATTGTCTTGTTTTACTTTCCGCTTCCTTTCAAGAGTCATAGCTCAGTTATGTCATCCATTGTCTTTGATTCTTAAATCCTGGAAATGTTTCGCGTGAGAACGTAGGGAAATGCCTTATATATTTGGCAGGGTGGATTTGATTTAAATCAGATTGATTTAAATCACAATTTAAATCACTAGTCAGTAACACTTGATTTATATCATTTTTTTTTTAACAGAAAGACTCATTCTTGCTTGTATCATCTTAATATTGACAACCAGAGGAAGGTTTCATTTTTGGAATAATAAATTTTCAGAGTTGTTTTTACAGTTATATTAAAAATTACTGATTTGGTTATACTATTAGAAATACATAGACAGATAATTATGAAATTATTGTGAGATTTAATATGTTAACAGTTTATTTTCAGACAACTTTTCTGCTGTACTTTATTGGAAGGAGAAAAATAATCATTTCCTTAATAACAATTTAAACAATTTATTTAACTAAAACAATAACATTATAGCATATATATCCATGTTTGTTAACTGATGTGGTTAAACATTTTTTAAAAAACAAAACAAAGCACCATAGACTGAGTTTTAGCACACATGAAAAACTTAAAACAAATCCTTATTTCCTGATTAATAGCTTTTGGACTATAATGTAACTTAAATAGAAAACTATCTTTAGAAAGATTTTTCCTCCAAATGCATTTTATTTTAAAAATCCGATTTAATTTTTTTAAAAAAATGTTATCCCCCCCCTGTGTTTTTTTTTAAAAAAATCATTGTTTTTATTTTTTATTGTTTTTTTTTTTTTTTTTATCCACACTGATCTTTGGACCATGGAGCTCATTATTACTTGCATTCCCAGGCACTGTCTCTTCAGGATTTTGAGCAGACATCTTTTTCAGACTTCCTTGGTGGGGGGGTTCTACCCAGGGCCATCTTAAGCATATGCGGCGCTGGGATGCAAAGATCCACCGGGCGAGAGAACCACCAAAGTTGTTGACCTTTTTAAAGGAAATAGTTGTTTACACAGGGGCATACAAAGGTGGGTGCGGGGTTCACCGGGGGGGGGGGGAATGTTGGACGGCATAGTCGCAGCACTGTACACCCGCTGCTCCCCCCCCCCCCCCCGCTGCATGACGGCTAACTGTTTTGGCTGCACGCAGTACCCAGAGTGTCATGTAGTGTTGTGGGTGCTGCGTGGCACATCCTGTTGCATGCGCCAAGCTGAGGGTTCCTTTACTGGCTTTTCCGCTGTTAGAGCACACTCCCAGCGCCACTCACCGTGGGGTGCCAGCACAGAACGTTGGGGGATGCAAGCGGGAGCAGAGGAAAGATCTCTGGAGGTGATCTGCACACTCCTATTTGTTGGGTTTTGTCATTGTCCAGAGATGTTTCCTCTGTGCACCCCTAGCGTCAACGGTTAAGATGGCCCTAGTTCTACCTGGTGTTCAACCTACGTGCAAAACAGGTGGTCCTGGAGAAGAAGGAATATTTTCCCCATCTGAGAGCTAGGGTTTCCCCCCCTAGTGCACTAGTGCCATCCTTCTGAAACTATATCTCATTGCTATTTATCACATCTGTGTCCCTATTAGACGAACATGTGTTGTGTAGCAGAAACCATCAATTACGTTGCGACTATAATAGAACAAGCTGGCGGGATTTGCAAGGGGAGCCATCAGTGCAAAAGGCAACGGTATCTGTGGAACAATTGCCAAACTAGCTTTCCAGTTAATAGATTTAACAACTTGGAGTCAATAAGCTGTATCCCTAATAAATACATCCTATGGATTTTCCTCCTGTTTTCAATATTCAAAGGCTATTGCCGATGCCAAGATATGGTCGCTGGTTTTAAATTGCATTGTACTGTGCCAGTCAGGTAATGTAAAATTGAAGGTCTTTATCATAATTATGCAGGCTGAAAATAGAACAAGTCTGTGTTTTTAGGCAAATTTCTTGAGATAGGGAGAAAAATTGGCCCAAAATTTCCACATCCATCTCGCCTTATGCTTGGGATTAACAGTAAATACATATTGCTGCCATCACACCATCCTTGTTTACCTCCCTAAAATAGTTATCTGGCCCCTGTAGGGAAAAAGGGTTGTGATCTTAAACGGACCCCCCTGCTCCAATTCAGATGTGATTCTTGAATTATGAACATAAGATGAGCCCAGTTCCAGCTCCTCTTCTCATGGTTGCCAACCAGATTCCTGTGGAAACCCTACAAGCAGGACCAGGGTACAATAGGGCTCTCCCTACCCTTCAAGTTGTGATTCCTAGCAGCTGGCCTTCAAAAGCATTCTGCCTCCCATCTGTGGCTAGAAGCCATTGGTGCAATTATTCTCCATGCATTTGTCTAATGCTGTGCACATTCGAAGCACATATTTTCCCCTGGGTACTGTAGTTTACCCCCAACAGAATGAAAATTCCCAGCAACTGAATTAAACTTCCCAGTGTGGGTGGCCCTGTGATCTAAACCACTGAGCCTCATGGGCTTGCTGATCAGAAGGTTGGTGGTTCAAATCCCCGCAACGGGGTGAGCACCCATTGCTCTGGCTCAGCTCCTGCCAACCTAGCATTTTGAAAGCACACCAGTGCAAGTAGATAAATAGGTACCACTGTGGCAGGAAGGTAAATGGCATTTCCACACACTCTGGTTTCTGTCACTGTGTTCTGTTGTGCGAGAAGCAGTTTAGTCATGCTGGCCACATGACCTGGAAAGCTGTCTGTGGACAAACACTGGCTCCCTCGGCCTGAAAGTGAGATGAGCGCCACAACCCCATAGTTGCCTTTGACTGGACCCTTTACCTTTACAAACCACAGTGGCCAGAGTTCTTTGAGAAGGGGGAACAGTGCTTTAAATGGTTTATTGTGCTCACCGCTTTATCCTCTTCTAAAGCATCTGAGTTCTAATCCTCTACAGTGGTACCTTGGGTTAAGAACTTAATTCGTTCTGGAGGTCCGTTCTTAACCTGAAACTGTGCTTAACCTGAGGTACCACTTTAGCTAATGGGGCCTCCTGGTGCCACCGCACGATTTCTGTTCTCATCCTGAAGCAAAGTTCTTAACCTGAGGTACTATTTCTGGGTTAGCGGAGTCTGTAACCCGAGGTGCCACTGTATGCTGTGGTGATAGGAGACATTCAGCATTCTCTCTCTCTCTCTCTCTTTAAGACAATGTGAGCTGGTTCCATCGCCCTGTTTACTTGTTGCATCTTGCTGCTGCTACATGATTCAGTTTACTTCCTCCAACTTTGTGAGGAATACAGTTGTGAGTGATTTGTCGCGTCTCCATTTATATTATGCTCTCCCTTTACGCAAGATCGCTTCTTATACTCCTGCAAGTTTATGGTCTGGAAGGGCCGCTATGGTTCAGCTCTGCTTAACACGAGCCATATATTTGACGCCGCCGTGTCAATTTCTGCATCTAACTTAACAATTTGTGGCTCAAGTAAAGAAACGGAGCACAATTGCTAAACTGAAAACATTGTAGGGAATGGATGTTGTCTAGAGTTCTGCTGCCTGATAAGTCTCCTGCTCAATAATAATAATAATAATAATAATAATAATAATAATTTATAATTATTTGTACCCCGCCTATCTGGCTGGGCTTCCCCAGCCACTCCGGGCGGCTTCCAAAAATATATTAAAATACTGTAATATTTTAATGTAATCTTCCCCTGTTCATTTCAGCTTATGACTGCAAAGATAGCCCCTATTAGTATGGCAGGCACCCAGTGTGCAAAAATGCTCCAAACACCCAAACAAGAAGGAGAGGGCCAGAGTATTTTGCATTTAGGGGGGAATCCCACACAGTACCCTTCAGTGTATGCCGCTGAAAAGGTGGAATATAAATGATATGAATAAATAAATAAGCCCTGGCCAGAGATGGGAGGATTTAATTGTGCTCGCCAAACCACAGTCAACTGGCACAGTTTTGCTCTGAGACAGAACACATTTTACCATGCTGGTCTCAGAGCTCAAAATTACAAAAGAACGCAGGAAACTTGCCTTACACAGATTCAGAATATTTGTCCATTCAGCTCAGGGCAGCAGATCTCTACAGTTTCAGACTGAACATTCAAAGGCCTACCTGGAGGTGCCAAGGATTGAATCTGGGGCCTGCCACAAACAAGTCAGATGAAACAGTTGTTTCAGAGGCAAAAGTGGCCATAAAATATACTGCATCCCATAGGGAGATATCAGGGGTAGGCGGGGAAATGGGTTTAGAGACAGTGTGATCTTAGGCACTGTGTCTCTGAGCTTACATCTTTCCCCGTTAGTGCTTCAGGGCCAAAGTTGAACTATTGGTTTCAAAACAGTCACTGGTGGAAGGGATTTCCCCTGTGAATGTTGTCGGGCGGACACATTTGTATTTCCTACTTATGGACCAGCTGATTCTCTTAAGTCGGCTGACTTCTTTCCTCTTTATTTTCTAGGCGACAAACTTCCTTTAACACAACACTTTCCTCTTTCGACGTCTCAAGTTACCAGATGACTAATGCTTCATCTTCTCTTGTCTCGGGCAAGGGGTTATAAACTGCCAGGGCCATGAAGGAACAGAGGTTTTGATTGACCACATCCCCTCATCGATGCCAATGTTCTCTGTTACCCACGTGGCAATGGGATAGGAGTGGCAACTTCCGGCATAGAAACCGGCCTCAGGATTTAGGCTCATTGAATAAAACATGTCCTTTGGGAAGTCTTGGGTTAAAAAATTATAATGGAAAAATACTCTTCTGTTCATAGACCATGCATGTGGCTCAGAACAGCAACTTGCTTTGCAGTCTGAATACTACTGATGCAGATTCCTCCCCACCCAGCACTTGTTGCTCTGATTCCTGCTCACTGCTTAAACTCATATGTTTATGAGTTTACCATGTACAGTCTACCTCGGTCAGCATTACCAACACTTACCGGCCATAGCTCTGCAAGGTTTTGAACAGGAGCATTTCCTTGCACTAGCCGGAGATGATGGGGACTGAACCCAGGACCTCTGCACACAAACAAAGTGGATTGGCAGCCAGTGTGGTGTAGTGGTTAAGAGTGGTGGACTAGTAATCCGGTGAACCGGGTTCGCATCCCCGCTCCTCCACATGCAGCTGCTGGGTGACCTTGGGCTAGTCACACTTCTCTGAAGCCTCTCAACCCCACTCACCTCAAAGAGTGTTTGTTGTGGGGGAGGAAGGGAAAGGAGAATGTTGGCTGCTTAGAGACTCTTTAGGGTAGAGATAAAGCGGGATATCAAATCCAAACTCCTCTTCTTCAAACTCTTCTTCCATAGTGGATTTTAATCTGACATAGGGTAGTAGGTCTTGTGCACAACAAATTATAGCAAAATATAGAAGGTGAGCTGGTGAATTATGCTGGGGGGCGGGGAACATGTGCAATTAAAAAAAAAATCTAAAAAGTTAATGGCTCTGTTCTGCCCAACAGATTCATTCCATCGTGAAGCCAGTGCCTAAACTTTGCTGCATGGCATCTTTCCTTTCCTCCTTTTTCTCTTTTAAAGGCCATATTGGAAACAAGAAGTAAACATACAGTTTCTGTTCTTCATTTGCTGCTCTCTAATGTAACCCCAGTTAGGTAGTTAAACCTATTCCTGGGTCTTAGTCAAGCATTTAGCACAATTTAAAACTGCAATGTTAAATTTCATTGGTTGGCCTTTTTATTAGATAAAGTAGAGATGAAAGCAGAAGGCAATTTAATTGGCAGTAATTTTTCTGGGCAAGTCATTACTTTGATGAACTTCAGAGCAATGTTTATGGCTCCTAATTAACCATGTTAGTCATTTGATTGAATAATCACTTTGGAAATGTTTCTACAATTTGATTAGAGTTTGACCCATTCTGATAGTCATAAATTAACCAATAGCACTTTAGAATAATAAGACTTTAGGTACTTTGCAAGGAACAAAGTCTTCTGATACGTATCCCTCCCCGCCCCCGCCCCAGTTCTCTGTGGATTGTTTAATCATACGCTTATGCTGTAGTTAGCGTTGCTAAATACAAGTTGCCTCTTCACAATTGTTAGTTTTATCCCAGACCTGGGGATCCTGTGACTCTTCATGTATTGCTGGACCACAGCTCCCATAATTCCTGACCATTGACTATCCAGGCAGGGCCTGATGAGAGTTGGAGTTCAGCTACATTTTGAGGCTGCAGGTTCCCAAACCCTGTCCTAACCAGACATACACGACATACAGTCTAATACAGTGGTTTTCAACCAGTGTGCCATGGCAACCTAGGGTGCCTTGAATGAAGGTAAGAGGTGCTGCAGGCAACACTGGCCCCTGTCCCTCTTTCCTTCCCTCCCTTCTCTGAGGCCCCCTCACATCTCTGCCTCCCGAAGGCTTGCACAGCTGTTTGTTGCAGCAGCCCTGGCTCCCCTCTCCCTGAGTTTAGTGCTTCCCCACTATAGGGAATTCCAGAGTCACCTGGTGGAATTCAGGCAGAATGATTTTGGTTGAGTAAGCCATGGCTTGTCAGACCCAAGACTCTGAGCATTTTTTTGTGCCTTCGTTCCTCCTTTTCTAATGTCAACATGCGGTCCTGTTGCATCCCTACCAGGAAACTGGGGCTACAAGCCACAATCGTAAAACAAGATCTGTTAGATAAAACTTTGACTCTCTTATCCTGGAAACGCACATGCCTATCAAACGTACCTAGCTTATTATGCAGCTTATTTTGTACAGGTGTTTTTGCCTTTTTTCCACCAAAGCCGCATATCTCTGAGAGAACTAGAGGTGATACTATACAAGTTCACCACACACTTCTGCTAATGTTCAGGTGGACTTAAGAGTGTGATTTCTCTGCAAGAGGTAACCTTGGTGTTGATGTGGGGCAAATGCAAAACATGAAGTTGCAATACAAGTAAGTCAGCCTAAGCATTTACAGAAAGAATTTAGCCCAAGGCCCTCATTTTCGGTGGTAGCCTCCTGTCAATCATTGCATCTGGTTCTGTCTTGAGTTTTGTGACTGCTTTTTAGATAGGGATTCTGAATCACTGGAGGTCCCAAGCGATAGGCACACTTCATCGTGAAAAAGAGTAATGAAAATTTGTGGAATGAGACTATGGGTAGATGAACTTCCATTGTAATAAGCACTTGCTTAGTGAATTCAGTGTAAAATCTCATTTTCTTCTCCTTCCAAGTCCTTGATACTCATCCCTAGTCAGTGAACAGTGAAATTCAGGATTGCGTTTTGGAAAAGACTTGCACACAACACTGGACAAATTATGTTTGGTCCTGTTGCAGGTTTTATGTGAGTGCTTCTCCAGTGGCTGATTGAAGAACAGAATGCAATGGTGTGCTGAACAATATTTTAGCTTTCAAATAGTTAATGTTCAAATGTTGGCTACATGGGAATAAGCCTCGTTGAACTCCACAGGACTTTATTCCAAGTAAACTTGCATAGGCTTGTGCTATATGTGCAGTGGATGTTTTGAACATAAATACTTTTATTAGCAATGCAGGTGTACTCAGAGTTAAGTCTCATTTCCCAGGTTTACTACTGGCCTATGAGTGCCAGTAAGAGAACAAAAGGTTTTCATGTATGTGTAGATACTTACATTGTAGCAAGAGTGTGAGATTTAACAGAGATAATACAGTTTTAAACAGTTCATTTAATATTTCAACTGAAGAGTTAAATTCCTTCTTTAAAAAAAACCAAACCAACAATGTAAGTTCGGTACACACACGGTACATCGTGTCCCCATTTGTATGTAATGTTAAAATGTTGTTTATTTTAAATCATGGTTTAATTTGAACAAGACATTGCAAACTACTCAGAAGCTCCCACTTCACTCCTCCGCTGCTCGTATATGTGCCATACTAGGAGGAAAACAAACCAGAAGCTGGCTTAATGTTAAATCTGAACCAGCACTCGTGGTTTGTTTCTCTCCAAACAAACCGTGAGCAGAAGCCAATGTTTGTTCTTGGATTACCATGTGTGGTTTCTTTAGAGGAAACAAACCACGAGTGCTGGTCCCCATGTTATGCTAAGTCAATCTCTGACTTGCTTCCCTCTTGCCCCACCCGCATAATCGATCACAGGACACGACACACACATCCCATTTGAATGGCAACTTGGGGGGGGGGGCTCAAATATTTTATTAAGGGGGCTGAAGGGACCTCGGCCCCTAGGAGTTGGCTCCTATGGTCAGTACCCAACAAGACTTGAGCGTTCAGGTTTTTGTGACTGTGTGGAACCCAGTTAAGCTACTGACTGACTGATTGATTGATTGATAGTGTGACTGCGGAAAGGGATAAAGAAATCCCATTCAGGTTTTAGGATCTGCAAAGTAGGGTTATGTGACGAAACTGTGATAAGATCTTAATTGCACTGGCCAGCTAATTGCTTTATGGCCCCAATTAGCCCCAGTGGTCCGGCACGCTTCCCAGCCACGCTGCTCTCAGACCTTCTTCTCCGGTTTCGCCTTGCAGAGTAAAAACACAGCGGATCAAAACCGTTGCAGTCTGCTTCAGACCCAAACACACCAAGCACTGTGTATGTCCAAATTCATCAGTTCTTTATTGCAGCAAATATTTACAGCTCAGCATTTCCCAAATTCTCCTGGACTGCTAGCATTCATGGCGTCCTCTCTCAGAGACACAGAGAGAACAACAAGTAGAGCTCCTCCCTCCTTCGAAAACGTCAGAATGGGAGGCACACTCAGAACAAACATTAACCCAGTAAGTTCTGAATCCCAACACCCCCTCTTGCCGAGTATTCTGACAAGACCTGTGGATGTACCTTTGCAGACCTCTGTGAGATCAATCCCTTCCCCAATGCCTTGCGCCCTCTCCTGGCGTTCCTGTCAGGCATCTGTGGAACATCCTCACAACTCTCAGATTCGCACTGTGCAAAACTTACCCACGCACCTGTGGCCTGATACCTTTCAGGTGGAATTCCCTTCGTTGTGCGACTGGACCTCCTGGGCACAAACTCAGGCACTTCCTCTGACTCACTGTGGTCAGCAGGTGTGTCCTCTGCATCCTGGGATTCCCCCTCTGACTTAACACGTCTTCGAACCCTTGGAATTACCCTCACAGGAGAACTAGGCTCACTCTTGGGCTCTCTTTTTACAACTTGTGGAGATGCCCCATCCTGCTCCTGACTTTGGTCAGTGAGCTGATCGTCATCAGCAGACTCAGCCCCTGGCTCTCCTTCCTCCTCATCAGAACCTTCCTGCTCTGAATCAGAAAGACATTCTGAAAGAATATCGCGTCTGGCAGGGGTCTTTGACTTTTCCTCCTGCTTACAGAACTCAGCGTGTTTACTGATCAGCAGCTTACTCTGATCACCTGACGGGTACGCAAACCTCCATGCATGAGCCGTTGGCTCATACCCACAGAAGATCATTTTCTGGAACTTGGGTTCACCTGGCCCTCGCAAAGCTTCAGGCACCAGCAGCGAGGCCGTTGATCCGAACTCACGGAGGAAGTGTACCTGAGGCTTCCTCCCGTGAAGCATGAAAAACGGTGTGTCTCCTACCACTGAATTGTAGGACCTATTCCAGGTGAAGCTCACATATTTAACTGCCTCCATCCAAAACTTCGGAGATAACCCAGAATCTGACAGCATCACCTGTGCAGCTTTAACCAGAGCCTCACTTCTTAGCTCTGCCACCCCCCTCTGTTGAGGAGAAGTCACTGTGTGACTTATCCCTTTCTTGTGAAAGAACTTCTGCAAAGCAGACCCAGTAAACTGTGAACCTCTGTCACTAGCAATTTCCCTGACTCTGGTGGAGAACATTAGTTCCACCTCCTCAATCCAACACCTAATCAGCTGTGCTGCATCTTCCTTGGATTTGAGACCATGTGTCCAGGTGTTCTGCGAAAAATCATCCTGCAGTGTCAGCAGAAACCTGGCCCCTCCCAGACTTGGTTCCTTCATGGGACCCAACAGATCTATGTGCACAAGATCAAAAGGTTTTGTGGTTACCCTCTCCACCCTGGGGTAACTGCACCCTCTTACCTTTGCCTGTCTGCAAGCCTGACAATCTAGGACTCTTGCACATTCCTCAATTCTACAGCCTTTGGAAACCTCAGGTAGCACCTGTAGTTCTTCAAGACAAGCATGCGCTGTCTTCTTATGCCACGCACACGAACATGAAACATGAGTGGGAACTGTAGTACGCAGGGCTTGTGCTTTATCAACCTTCCTCTCACCCTCCAGAGACGTTTTAAGAATGAGGAGATCATTCTGCCCCTTTGCAACTCTGACCAGTTGCTTCCCTCCTTTGGAGATTGTACAAACATCATGTTCAAAGCAAACCTTAAACCCCTTTTTCAACAAATAAGGCACAGATAAAATACAGTGTTGCACTCCTGGTACAATGCAAACTTCCATCTGCTCCTGCAAAACAGAAAACAATACATTTGCAACATTATTCACATTTTTCTTTTCCCCACTTGCAAACTGAACAGTTTTCCCGGCCGGAATTGCCGTGCAATTCCACATCTCGACTGCAGGGGTCTCTGGGATCAGGTGGCAGTTAGCTCCTGAGTCGATTAAAAAACGAAAAACAGTGTGTCTCTCAGAGCTGTCCTCAAACAAAGCCATGCTGGCAACAAATGTATCGCTGCCCCCTCTCTCTGGGCTTCTGCAGCAGTTCTGTCTGGTTGTCTTGGCAACCAACTCCCCCTTGCTCAGGACCTTGGCAGCTTCCGTAGAAGTCGCCTCCTCCGTTGCCTTGGAGACCGGCCTGGCCTCTGCGTTCCCACGCGACTCTTTAGGCCTTATCTTCACTTTGTCCAGGTGGCCGACCTTGAAACGCCTAGCTCTACGCCGCTTCCCAGACTTTGGCTGACGACGACGATCCCCAGTGGAAAAATACTGCCCAGGGCTCCTTTCAGCTGGCCTGGCCCCCCTTCTTCCGGAAGAGCACTCTGTGCCAGCCCTGCCCTCGCTGAAACTGCGTTTCACTTCAGCACTCACAGTGGAAAACTTTTGAAACTTGCCTTTGGAATTCTCAGCCCCCCCGACTTGCACCTCAGGGACTGGGGCTACAGCCATTTCCAGGCTCTGCATGACTTCTCCAGGGCTCCGGCATCCTGCTGAAGTTTCACACAAACTTCTCAGCACCTCCCAGGCAGCCCTTGCTGACTTTACGCCCTCCAAACTGGGCAAGAGTGATACGTGTACGCATGCTTTTAGCATAGCAAGCTCTCTTTGCATTCTCTGCTGGCTATCTTCAGGCAACGCAGCCTCAAAGCCTGTAATGTCAGTCCCTTCAGGACCTGGATTCAGGGGAAGTGGTTCTCTCTGGCTTACATCCCAAAGCCCAGTAACCAGAAACCAACCCCTTACTCTTCTGGACCAGGTTGCCCAACTTCTTAAAGTGAGCTTCTCAAGCGGAACGTCCTCAAAGACCTGGCTGTCTGCCATTCTCTCCTCTTTCCCGGGGCCCCAGCTGCTGTACTCACGTTTCACCAGTCAGCTCTCCGGCACCCGATTCCTCAGCTGCTTTCCCAGCTCTCTGCCTCAGCAACTCTTGCCTCTCTGCAGCAGGCAAAACACAGAACGCAGACCTCTGCCGCTTCAGTAGCGTCTTCCAGCTATTGCCAAGCTGACTTCAAACTTCAAAGCTCACCGGCAGACTCTTAGCAACAGTTTTATTAGGGGTAATTAGGTCCTCCATAACCTGTGACGAAACTGTGATAAGATCTTAATTGCACTGGCCAGCTAATTGCTTTATGGCCCCAATTAGCCCCAGTGGTCCGGCACGCTTCCCAGCCACGCTGCTCTCAGACCTTCTTCTCCGGTTTCGCCTTGCAGAGTAAAAACACAGCGGATCAAAACCGTTGCAGTCTGCTTCAGACCCAAACACACCAAGCACTGTGTATGTCCAAATTCATCAGTTCTTTATTGCAGCAAATATTTACAGCTCAGCATTTCCCAAATTCTCCTGGACTGCTAGCATTCATGGCGTCCTCTCTCAGAGACACAGAGAGAACAACAAGTAGAGCTCCTCCCTCCTTCGAAAACGTCAGAATGGGAGGCACACTCAGAACAAACATTAACCCAGTAAGTTCTGAATCCCAACAGGTTAATGGTTGAAGAAGAACAGGCATGGTTTGAGTGGCCAGGTGGCAAATAATGTACAGTGGTACCTTGGTTCTCAGACTTAATCCGTCCCAGAAGTCCATTCCAAAACCAAGGCGTGCTTTCCCATACAAAGTAATGCAAAATGGATTAATCCATTCCAGACGTTTAAAAACAACCCCTAAAACAGCAATTTAGCATGAATTTTACTATCTAACGAGACCATTGGTCCCTAAAATGAAAGCAATAATCAATGTACTGTACTGGAAAATAAATTAGACCATATTGTAGATGATAAAAATTTAAATTAATTTTTTTCCTGATGATCGCAATTGTTTGGGTGGGGTTTCTTTATCCCTTTCCGCAGTCACACAATCAATCAATCAATCAATCAGTCAGTCAGTAGCTGAACTGGGTTCCACACAGTCACAAAAACAACTTAACCGAAAAAGCCTCAAAAACAAAAACGCAAAATAAATAGCAAAAACAAAAGCGCCAAACTTAATCCATTCCAGAAGTCCATTTGACTTCCGAAATGTTTGAAAACCAAGGCAAAGCTTCTGATTGGTGCAGGCGCCCCGGAAACAATAGCTGTTTGGCTTCCGAAAAACGTTCAAAAACCAGAACACTTCTGAGTTTTCGGTGTTTGGGAACCAAGGTACCGCTGTAGTCCAAGATAAGGAAAAAAGCCAGATTCAGCAGGTTGTAACAGGCAGGGACTGGGCTCCAAAAGTGAAGTTGGCGAGGTCCTCTCTAATAGTTGAGCTGCTCCTATTGCACAGCCCAGTACTGAAGCCACTGCTTTATCGGGCCATCTGGACAGCCTCTGCAGAGATCTGAAACAATACTGCAATAGCGGACAGGATCAGAACCTCGGCAAATATGGTAGCATTCTGAAGGTTCAGAGCTAAGTCTGCCAGACTGGGCTTTTGTGGCACAGGAAGTTAAGGTGCCAGACTCTTGTCTACTGGAATCCTGGGTTGCAGCAGTTGCATGGCACCCTAATGTGGATGAATTGATCTCTTGCTACAGGTGGAAGTTCTGTGGGTGAATGCCTTCCCCTTCCCCTGCTTAGCCAGCACATGGCAGAACAAGGCTATCACCTAGGTGGAGCTTCATTAGTAAATTGCAGCCTGGGTACGGCAGCTGTGTATTGATTTTGGTAGAACCTACTCCCACTTAAGGCTGTTTTTGGAATCCAGTGCTATTGCTGATCACTTCCCTTTTGTATATGCTGAATCATTAGACTATCATATGTTTATATGTTCTGGGTATACAGGTTCAACCTGGTTAGCATGGAAACTGACCATGTGTAACATGTAGCCTTTTTCACTGGGCATGTCAGACATTTTATTGAAACTTGACTCTGAGGCTGATTGTGACAATCAGTTTGCTAATGAATTTGAACAACTGTTCTTTGTGGAAATATCTAATCTTTCAAAACTCATTGTTTTGCTTTAGGATTCTGTTCCATCTAGCCACAGTCCTTCATAAGCATGCTATGTCAGTTGCATGTTCAATAAGGAGGATTCTGAATTATTATTCCATATTATACCAAATTTGACAAACAACGACTTTATTCGTTTTTCTTTTTTTCCTGCTAATTGTAATGAACTTCACCATAACCTCCAGTGACGATTTAAATACTTTGTTTAATGATCTATGTTGGGTATGATTTATATTAATTACATTATAGTTTTCCTTTTCCCCCCTTTATTTTGCCTTCCACATGCTACTCTAAACTCCTAAATGTTGACCTGTTGCCATTCCCTGTAGCTTCAAGTGTGCTCTTTTTCTCTCTACAGCTTCCCTTATTTGTTGACTTGTGCCATTCCAAACAATATTCTAACTAACTTTTGTGATACCAAATTGTGGCAGTCCTCCCACTAGTGGGAGCTTCATTCTTAGTGCAAATCCAGTGGGCGCCTTGCAATTACTCCAGATCTCTTAACACAACAGCTGTTATTATTATATATTGTTATTCTCAGTAACAATTAAGGTTATGCATTGCTGCTTACAGAATGTCGCTCTCAGACTGTACGCTGAAATCTCACTCATTGCCTTCCTCTTTCCAGAAGTGCCTAGCTGCCATTCCATTTACATGAGGCAAGAAGGCTTCCTGGCTCACCAAAACAGAACAGAAGGTATGTATGTAAGTGTGCGTGTGTGTGTGTGTGTAGTTCTGTTTTGTCCTGAAGCAAAATTTAGGTATCCACATAATAAAAAAGAGGAACCTTTGAGACCCTATTCTCATAAAGGTTATAAATAAGGCTGGTTATAATCATGCATTTATTTATTTTTTTCCTTTTGCAGATTAGGCACCTGAAAGCTCTAGGAGAAATTCTGGAGCTTGCAAGTCTTTTCTAACATAGGAAAAATATGTTTAAATTGCAGCACACTTTCCTTTAGCTATGTTGTGATTACCCAAAGGCATACATCTGAACTGGCAATTTAAGCCCATCCCTTAAGATATAGCCTCGAGACAGCAAAAGGCTAGTGCCTCTTTGAAGCTATAAACCCATCAGCAAGGGGTACTGATTTTTATTTTTATTTTGAAGTGAGAACAAGTGAAGACTAGTCTTTCCTTGACCACTTCTCTGTATGGAGAAGCACCATACACTCTGTAGAGTACATGCAAATTCTCACCCATGGTGATTTCCTCAAGGATCAACCTTCTTGGCAAAGCAAACGTGTGACCGTGGGTTTTCTTGTTTTCAAGACCATGAGCAGCTATACTGTGTCTCTCCTCCCACACACACTCTCTTGTATGCTTCTTTGTCTGTGCCTCTTCTGGTAACTTCTCATGGCAAGGCCATATGAGGTGATGACAGTACTGGACAGAGTGTTGGGGCTCTGCTGCTCACCTGACCCTCCTGCAACTGTGATTTTGCTGCATACCAGGATGGGTCAGTGGGGTCTGGTGCTCCTGCCAGTACATTTGCATAGCTGCAGCCTTGCCTCTGCTACTGTTCCTCCTGGTATGCAACAGCAACACAATCAGAGGGTGGTGCGGCGAGCAGCTAGGCTTGTGGGCGATTGCTTGGAAAATTCAGTTGATGCATGAAGCTTCCCATTTCTGCCTTTTTGACCGGGCAAAACCACCACTTTAAAAATATGCAGCAGTGGGGATTCTCTAATGGTGAAGGCTGGTATTTTGCACAGGACTTACCATTACTAATGCATTCTCTTGTTTGGAACAACAACAACAAAAAGACTAACACAACATACGCATGTACCTTTACTGTTTAGTTTTAATGGGGATGCCTGCTTTAAATTGGTAACCCTTTCCCCCCCATTCTGCTTGGTAAATACGTTTCTCTTTCTCCTAAAAAATTCCAGGTTGTATGTATGAAAAGGGGCCGAGACAGTTTTACGATGACACCTGTGTTGTTCCAGAGAAATTTGACGGTATGTTAGATGCCTGTGTGTTTGTGTTTCTTTGCGCGGAGAGCTGGAACCGTAGATAGATAGTAAAAATGAAATGAAATGAAAGGTTAGTAGCATTCTGACTCCAGGCCATTTAATAGACCATTTGTCGCATGTCCAACCAAAGACTGACCTTTCCCTCCAGAAACCAAAGACTGCTTTTCAATAAGATGTCATTCTATTTTTGCTAGCAAGAGATTCTGTACGCAGAGACAAGATAAAGCACTGTCGTTCTGGCTGTTCTGAGAAGTAATAGGAGGATTTCCATTGCACTGATGATCACATACAGCTTGTTATTAGAGATTTATTGAAAGCTGATCCTTTAATTAACGAAGCAGAACAGAAAGCAGCTACTTTGGATTTACTGATGACTAATGCAAACTCTTGTCTTTTTTTATCCATGAAGAGATGAATTATGGAACACAAGTGCCACCAAGCTATTCAGGGGTTTCTGTGTGTTTAAAGAGAAAGCTGTGCTTTGTTGAACGTTGCATTAGTTTGCTTAATGAAGCTGATGCCTAAAGAGCAGAATGTATAATATCCGTTTATTTTTCTGAAAACGTTCTTGGGGATGGCTAACTAGTATCAAATGGCTTATGAAACAAAACATAGCCTCCTCATTATTAGCTATAAATTCAGCGTGTATTCTGTGGGGAGAAGCGCTAATGAGGTTAATGTTGCTTTTGTAGCCAAAGGAATTTGGACCGGTGTTCCTTCTCACAGTAATTGCGCCGCTCTCCAGCTTTTGGGGGAGTTTGGTTTGCAAAACAAACAGCTAATTGATTTAGTTGCAGGTATGGTGTCATCTCCATACTGGTACAGAGCTAAAAATAATTTAGGCAATGTTAGTTATTGCTGCCAAAGAGTGAAGACAGGCATAAAATGAAAACAGGGCTTGCAGCTGGAAAGACGTGTGTGGATGCCATTTCGGAACTGAGCTCAGCTGTCAGGCTTGCTCCCTCCTGCCAGTCCACTGCTACCATCTTCAGCTGAGGACAGTGAAAAAAGCACTCTGCAGCCAGGTGCCTGAGATGCGAAAAGGTCATTCCCCTCCCTCCCTCCCTCCTCCCTTTACACAGGGGTCGCCTTTCACCCTTCCGCCCATTCTGCTGGGGAGTGAATTTCCACCAAGCTCTGAAGGAAAGGGAGGAAGTGATGTAACATTCCCTCATCCTAGCCACCCAGTTGCAGGGTGCTCAGTTAATTTTTCCCTAATAGAATAGGTAGGTGGAAGAGGTGGTTAGCAGCAGGAGGAGGCAAGACCAATGGCTGAATTCATGTGTTATTTATTTCACTGGTATGCACCACCTGTCTTTTACATATGGGCCTGGGCTTATGGTATTTGTTTTGTTTCTTTTTTATTTATTTTATTTACCATATTTTTTGCTCTATAAGACTCACTTTTTCCCTCCTAAAAAGTAAGGGGAAATGTGTGTGCGTCTTATGGAGCGAATGCAGGCTGCGCAGCTATCGCAGAAGCCAGAACAGCAAGAGAGGTTGCTGCTTTTGCTGTGCAGTGATCCCTCTTGCTGTTCTGGCTTCTGAGATTCAGAATATTTTTTTTTCTTGTTTTCCTCCTCCAAAAACTAGGTGCTTCTTGTGGTCTGGTGTGTCTTATAGAGCAAAAAATACAGTATAAACTGCCCTTCATCTGAAGGTCACAGGGCGGTTTGCAGCATGAAAATACAAAATGAAAACGCAAAACACATAACATAATGATACAGACAAACAAAAACCCAATAACCCTTTCCCCAAAAAACAAAATTAAAAGACCATAGGTTGTTTAATCGGCCAATGGCCTGGTTATATTTATTTATTTATTTAATAAATTTATATGGTGCAGCTATAGAGTGCACTATGGGGGAGAGTCTTCTTTTTCTGCTATTGTAATTATTGTTATAATAAGCTTGACATAAGCTCTTTTGTGCCAGGGGGGCAAATTGAGCCTTCCTCTGTGGGCTGGAGATTATTCCACATCTTCATGGTGCCCAGAGTTGAAAAATTTACTTATTTTATTTTCATACAATTTTGTTACCTATTAGTGGCAGGATTTGAATGCCAGCGTTCAACATGTACCCTTTTTTTGATACTGAACTGCTGTATCTAAAAGACCATATTCCCTCATAAGAACCTGCTCGGGTTTTCCCCCCTTGAATGCTCACAGTTCAAACAAGAAAATATAGAATATCTATCTCTATATCTATCATCTATCTATCTATCTATCTATCTATTTATCTATCTATCTATCTATCTATCTATCTATCTATCTATCTATCATCTATCTATCTATCTATATTTATTATGGCTCTGTCTTTCCCCTGACAACGGCTCAAAGTGGCTTGCAGATGAAATAAGAACAGCTAAAAACATAGGGTTGGGGGGAACAGGGACCTGTTAGCATTTGTCTTGATTCACCAATGTTAATGAATAGAGTTTACTCACAGCTTGAAAGGGTTCCGACATGAAATGTTAGTTGGGATGGGGCATGCCTGCTTCTGAATCATATTATGGATTCTCTTCACCCAGTGGAGGTGGCACTTCTCTGCACAATTTAAAAAATAGTTTTCTTATCCATTTTAGAACTGATTTTGCTAACATAAGGCTGACACATCTATACGCAGATGACTTTCCTGAAAGTCAGCCTGGTACTCTGGGAATTCAACATATGCTAACTATGGTGTTTTTTTTAGCAGCTCATATTGCCTGGTTTTTTTTTCCTGGAGTGCCAGACCCTGGAGTCCTAGTTTTTTTGTTTTCTTTTGGCTTCTACTGCAAATTTCCCATTTAGCAATGAGGACATGTCTGGCATATATGGTTAAATATCACCAGATATCATGTAAAGTAAGGGTAGGGAACTAGCTGTCTGGGTCGTTCTTTCCTCTCCCCGCACCGTAAACTGAGGGAAATGTTTGACAGTTGCGCTGGGCTGCCCATCAGCCAATCACAATAGTCTTGGGCGACCCATTTTTGCATAGTGCTGTTCACAGGTTCATGAGCCACAGATATGCTGATTGGTGCCTGCAAGCCCCCTTTTGGCCCAAACACATATTTACCTGCCCCATAAAGGTGTAGGGCAGGTGGACATGGCTTGGTCAAAACAGCAACAGAGGCCTATCTAGGCTGGAAGCTGTTTTAAAATAATGTAAGTTGGCAAGACAGAAGAATTAATTTAGCTTTCAGAAATATTCATTCACTCTACCTGTATTCTATTCTGCATGTGCAGGAGCTATATATCTGTGTCCCTCTCAAGACATTTCACAACACTTTGTGGAATGCTTAGATGTGAAGACATAAAGTATTGGTCATAAAGTATAGTTTACCATCAACCCTTTGTGCTACCCCAAGAACAGTAGACGGTAGCAAAGGATTGGCTTGATAACATTTGGAACATTTAATTCTATTCCTCTATTTAAGAATCAGGTTTTCAGACACTTTTTATCTGTTTACAGATTCCTCAGATGTAAACAGCAGTAAGGATCTAATTGAAAGAAGGGTGCTTAAATAGCAATATTTCTATTTGGTTCGAAACGATAGGGGTGCTAGCATGTTTGTAAGCGTATTGTTGTGAATAGCCTTCTTTTGCCTATACTGTATGAACAGGATTACTGTAAAGTTGTTGTGTACCATAGCACAGGGCTTCAGGATGCTTTTTATATAGATTCTGTACTTTGCATCAAAGTGGGAAATAATGCATTTTTGCTCGAAGATCAGGCATTGCAGTCATCGTTAGTGGGGGGGGGGATTGTAATCTTACTTCTGAGCTTTTCAGCTGACAATTCTGTGAGCTTCTCAGTGAGATTATATTAAAAACTGTCTTCTGTTGAGCATTTGAGTTTTGTTGGCTTTTTTCCCCGCTGGGGACAACTTATGATAAATTTTCAGATTGCTCTTGTTTTGCCTTTGCAATTGATATAGTGTTTTTCAGAAGAATTGCTAATGCACAGCTAAACCATGCTAAATATGAACCCATTTTGCATGCAAGTCCAATATGCCAAAGAGGAACTTGTCTATCCGCAGGATTTGCATACCCATACCCATACGTACATAAAGCTCACGCTGTTTAAGTCCTAGTCAAATACTCTGTCAAATTTTTCTTAGAAGAATTTGCATGCTAAAGGCACTTTAGTCATAGGGTTTTGCAGATATATAAATCATACATTGCGTTTCCAAATGAGGGATTGTGCAAAGTACTGTATACAAATGGAGTCCCTCAAATACTCAAGTTGTTATAAAAGCGGGTCACGGTCTTCCAAAGCTAAGTCTTGCGTGATGTTTGCAAGTTGGTTTTGCATGGATCGGGAATGGGACAAACAAGTGAGACAGCAATTAATTTTGCCACTTTTGGAAGACTCGTATTTGGCTAAGTTGATAGTGATTTATTAATTGCTTTGTGTACCCTGTACCCATATCTTGTGTGCTGGACCCTTGCCAAAAGGATACTCAGTACCGTAGGCTAGAGGAACATGGATTCCTTTCCTGCAGGTGTTGGCTTGTGTTGATACTTGATGTGACAAATTGAGCCTCATTAAACTCTGTTTCGTTTTGTGTAGGTGATATCAAGCAGGAGCCAGGAATGTACCGCGAGGGGCCCACATATCAGCGACGGGGCTCCCTTCAGCTGTGGCAGTTTTTGGTCGCCCTCCTTGATGATCCGTCGAACTCGCACTTCATTGCTTGGACTGGCCGAGGGATGGAATTCAAGCTGATCGAACCGGAAGAGGTGAGCAGCGTCTCTCTTGGAATGCGTGTGAAGGTTTTGGCTGAAGAGCATTGATGCCTTGTTCTGTCGAAGTATACTTTTCCTTCCATAATGGTTTCTGCAAAATGGAAGCTAGTACGTTTATGCCGCAGTGGACTTCGAAGATAGGTTTCCATGGGACACTCAAACCCTGGAAGGGAGAACTGGAAAAAGGGCAGCCAAAATGATGAAGGGGCTGGAGCAATTCCCCTATGAGGAAAGGTTACAGCACCTCTTTACCTGGGCCCTTGACACCTGAGATATGTGTTTTCAGGACCCAACCTGTTCTTTTGAATGTAACATTTTAACTGTTTTAATTCTGAATTTTACATTGTTGTACCACATTCCAGGACCTGCTGGTGAAGGGCAGGTAATAAATTGAGGTTAATGGGCCTTTTAGTTTAGAAAAAAGGTGACAGGCGTAATTTATTATGCATACTGGGGAGGAAAAATGGTCTCAGTGAGATTCAAGGCCAACATTAAACTCTGGAACTCATTGCCGTAAGACATCACAATGGCCACCAACTTGGATAACTTTAAATTTCTTCTAGTTTCAAAAGCAGCATGCACCTGATGACCATTTTCTGAGGATCATGAGTGGGAGATGGCTTTAGTCCTCCTGCTTTCTTGCAAGCTCCCCATAAGCCTTATCTGGTTGGCCACTGGAAACAAGACACTGGACTAGATGGGCCTTTGGTTTGATTCAACAGGGCTCTTAATATATTCCTACATTCTTACAATCTGATTTGTTGACAAATGCTTCCCTGCCATTAGAGTAGAGCCTTGCAATCTGGTGGGGCCTTGTCCTAGGGAGCATGCATGCCTGGCCCCACCCAGATTAGTGAATTGGAATATGCCATCTATCTTGAGACGCATATTCCTTCCCCCTCGCCAGAAAGGCGTACCAGACCGATCATGTGAAGATCAAATATGTCATTGTGCGTATTTGTAGGCTCAGCTACATTGCTGGATCTGGCCAAAGACCCACCTAGTCCAGAGTTAAATAATCAAATTTATTATTTGTACCCCACCCATCTGGCTCTCCATTTGTGAATCTCAGCAGCTAGCTGGTATACAGAAGTACACTGCCTCCAACACTGGATAAAGACTTCAAAAATCTAAACTAAAGTTAGAGAGATTCATATTATATAGAGAAAGAGCAAGCTGGTCTTCATGGAATGAAAATGTCCCCATTCACACAGAAGAGGCAAAGTATCAAGGTTTGCCAAAACTGTGTGTGTGTGTGTGTGTGTGAAGTATGTAACTAGAGGGGGGAAAGGCCTCTGTGAGGTATGTATGGCATCTGGACTGACTACTGGAAGGCAGGGAAATGGAATGGAGTATCCTGGAATAAGGCAGAGCTGGAACCTTGTTGCCAGTTCCACTTGTGTTCTGGAATAAATTGCATACTTGAACCCTGAGACTTCTGTATTACAAAACCTTTGGTTTGTATTTTTGACCTCTAGGTTGCCTTTTCTTTTGTAGAATGCAGCTGCAGGTAAGGCCTGCTTGTTAAATACATTTTAACAAATTGGTGCTAATCTCTTTCTGTGACAGGTGGCACGTCGCTGGGGGATTCAGAAAAACAGGCCAGCCATGAACTACGATAAACTTAGCCGTTCTCTTCGTTATTATTATGAGAAGGGAATCATGCAAAAGGTGAGCGGTTAATGTGGTGTTAAATATTTCATTGGAATGTTGCATCTATAAACTGAGTTTATAAGGGCAAAGCTGTTGTAAATTGCCTTGTTCTGAAATGGTTTGTTACCAATATTAGGGAAGTGCTGCAAACCTTTTATGATTTTTATCTGCTTATGAAATGGAGGTTTTCTTTCTCTTAATGCAGAATCCATGGGCCCACATTTAGAATTTCACCACCACACTGGTGAAAATCCAAAAATTGCACATTCTGTATTGGATTTCAAATCTACCCGTTTGTATCTTCTTAAACACCCTGACAGATTACCCACATTATTTATTTATAGTATTCCTTTATTATTAATATTTTCATCCTATCCTTCCTTCAAGGAGCTCAGGGTTACATGTTGTCCCTTACCCAACAAGGATCCTGTTTTATCCTCATAACAACCTTGTGGGGTAGGCTAGGCATAGGGAAATAAGAAGCAGGATAAGAAAAAGCTACCTCAAAACCCGTTTAACAATAATCAGTATAGAGAACAAGACTTTGCCTACATGTTAACATTATTATTATTATTATTATTATTGTTGTTGTTGTTGTTGTTGTTGTTGTTGTTGTTGTTATTATTATTATTATTTCCATTCCTATGATGCTTTATATTTTAAAGGAAAAACATCTCAAAGCAGTTTACAATAAAACATTCCAAAATAAAACACTACAGAAAGAAAATCAAATATAAAATTTACATTTGAAGCAACATAATTAACAGGAAACTAAAATATCTTAAAGATTTCAAAACAAGACATTACAAAGGAGGGTTAAGTACAGAATACACATGTAACGCAGGAAAGTGAACAACAAAAAATACCTTAAGCTTGTCAAAATAAAACATTACTAAAGGAGGTCAGTTATAGAATGCACATTTAAAACAGCATAATTAGCAGGAGAAAACATTGTATTTCTGCAGCTGTTGCTGACAGCAATGGTTTGTGGCAGGTGGTGGCTATGAAAGCTCAGGCTCAATTATCTGGGCCTGCACTAAGAGACCTGCAGGTGGGAGTGCGGGACACCCTGGGTGTCACCACTGAGGGGGGTGACAAAATGCTGGGCGGCACTCACCGCGGGGCCTGCAGCGCGCCCAAGCCACGTGTCTCTGCTGCCCAAATGGTCCGCCCGCTGCCTCCCCCCCTCCCTAGCTGTAGGACAGCTGAATGGGAGGAGGCAGGCAAACTCCGGAGGCCCCACGGTGTACCCCGCCCCTGTGGGGCCCAGGCACCCAAGCAGCTTCCTCTGCCCCTGGAGACCTGGTGCTTGGCAGAGAAGCAGGGGACTCTGTGACTCTGAGGTGATGCCCCTGGCAACTCTTCATTTCTGTATACCTGATGGAAAAGCAGAGTGAGGCCAGTTCACCTGGAGCAGTGTCCACGCCTCCTTTCCAATCGATCCACACACCTTCATGAACGGTACTTGTATGCAAGACAGAAAGTTAGCTGCTGCACAAGCCCTTGGGCAGAGGACACCTTCCCCTCCCACAAGGCTATGGTTTGGATTGTTCAAGTGGCATTGCGTATAAAATATCCCAGGCATCTCCAGAAAGATTCCTGGCTGTGTTTCACCACTGAATTTGGTCTCCATCGTCCTTATACCAGATCAGCACGTTTCAGTCTACGGACAGCAGCTCTTCAGGGTTTCAACCAGGAATCTTTCTGAAGATGCAAGAGCACACAAGGAGGGATCAGGGCTGTTGAATGGTGTGGTCTGGGAAGGAGTGTCGTCTGGGAAGAGTCCCAAGAGAGGCCTAGACCTGTGGTTACTTATTCCAGTTTGATCATGCCATTGCTGCCCGAATAAGGACTGGAATGTGTCCTTCAACTCCAGTAATGTTTCTTGCTTGCCTGGATGGATGATAGAGAGAGGTGCATGAGTGTAAACAGAGGCCTGTGACTTTTCTATACAAAAGTAAGAACCACACCTGCTGCCTCGTTCACTCTTGCCTCTGGCCTTGACCACCAGAAGGCTGCCCATGAGGGAATGTGGTCCTTGGATTGAGAAAGGTGATGAAGTGATCATTGCAAAGCGTTGCATTTCAACAGTGCGATCGGTCGATCTCTCATTCCTCTTAGCCGGGGTCTTCTGCTTCTCTTGTACATGAGGATGAAACAGTGCATGATCTTTCTGCTGGAAGGAGATTCCACGTCTTCCTCTCACAACCTTTTCCCACCCCCTTCTCTGACCTTGCCCCTAAGGTTGCTGGAGAAAGATACGTCTACAAATTTGTGTGCGACCCCGAAGCCCTCTTCTCTATGGCCTTCCCGGACAACCAGCGCCCGTTGCTGAAGACCGACATGGAGCGCCATATTAACGAAGAGGACACCGTGCCGCTGTCCCACTTTGACGAGAGCATGGTCTACATGCAGGAAGGAGGCTGCTGCAACACCCACCCTTACAACGAAGGCTATGTATATTAACTGCAGTGACACTGAAGAATCCCACCCCACCCCAAGCTTCTCCTCTTTCATGAGACCAGGAGGAAACCCGAATCCCCTTAAGTTGGTTTTGTAAAAAAAATAAAACACAAACAAACACAAAAAAAGAATAAAATAGTACTATAAAGGGGCTTTTCCTGTTGCATCACTCCTATGGTCTCCCATGGACAGTGCACTTTATTTGAAAGGGGGAGATTGGGATCTATTGATTTTATTCTGTGGAACAAGAAGAGAAGGGTGGGTTTGTGTCTCCCCCCCCCCCACCTTAAGGTTGGGAATAGAACCATACAGGTTTTAAGTACAACGAAGCTGTATCATGTCTGTTTTCTGTTTCATATTGGCTTCAAGATATTGTACAAGTTCTCTGGGTATCCATAGTACAGTTAATTCTAGATGTGATCAATAACCATTTTTGTACACAACTTGGGAAATTCTATTAGCCACACACATGGCCCTGACCGGCCACACCCTTTGTGCCACACCCTAGTCTATTTTCTACACCTGAATTTTTAAAAAAAAAAACCCCTGAACCAGACCATTTGCTCCAGCTTAGTTCAGTACTGCATGCGCACTGATTTGGCAGATCTCCTTCCCAGTCCTACAAGAAAGTGCTTAGGGATCGGGCCTGGAACATAGTGCATGCAAAGTGTGGGCTCTGCTGCTGAGCTGTGGACCAGTTTTGGAAGCTGCAGAATTAGATAGGAGCTAGGAGTGCTAGTGCACCTTTCTGGTTTTGTTTTTCAAAAGGCATGTTTTGTTTTGTGTGTTTTTTTTGTTTTCCCCCTCTGTTGTTGTTTTTTTAAAAAAATGTTTCTACATATTGTTTCTGTTGCCTTGTGCTCGTTAATGGCTCATTAAGGAAGGCATTCAGGGTGGAATGGAGAGCACTATTCCTGGCTTGAAGCGGATTGTGGCTTCGCTCCTTGTATCTGGTGCCATCTTGCTATGCAAGTACAGCGAATGTAAAGCCTTTTAGCCTTTTCCAGAGCCACCTGAGTACAGTAATGCCATGTGCTGAACCGTTCTGGATATTATTTCAAGACTGAAAACAGAATTGTGATCACAGAGGAAGAAGTCGCATTGTGTCCTTCCATTTACTTTTATTCATGAATAAGTTATTTAATCGATAGGAATTAACTGTACTAGGTCACATATCTCATGCTGTTTAGACCACAGCAAGCACTCCTTGAGCAAAATATCCAATACACGAAAATAGGTACTCTAGTAATGTTTTTTTTTTTAGACATGGTACCCATTAATATGCATTTAAACCTTTTACTGCTGTGTTACGTTGATAACCTATATACATACTAGATAATGCTAATGCTTCTGCTGCTGTCTTTTTTTCTGTAATATTCTCTTTGCTGAATTTACTATGCCCATTTATAAGCAATGCTGTAACTACAGGTAGCATTTCAGGACAAAATAGATGACTTGAACCATTTATTGCTTAGGAAAAAAAATAGCTTATGCCACAGCTGTTCTATAAGCAGCTTTTACGCGTTGAGAAATGAATAGTAAGCTTCAACTTGCTAAGAGGAGCTCTGCAGAACATTTTATACCTTTCAGTGGAGCCGAGACTTATACAAAGCGTCAAAGAATACAATGACTTTGCTGTATGATGTTGTAGTGCTGGCACTGATGCTATCAATCAAACTTTTGTTTTTGGACACTAAATGTAAATGTGATCAGATACGTTTGGGAGACGATTTAAAGGTTTTTCTGATTTTTTTTACAATGTTTTTAATTTTTTAATTTTGAGAAGGGTAATAGTGAAAGCAAGAAACACCTTATTCTACATATAAAAAGAGAGAGAGAAAGTTTTAAATATTTATGAACACCTTTTCTGAAACATTGAGTTTCCTAGTTTGAAAGGGATAGAAATGAAATTTGAGCTGTCCAGTGAGTATTTTAAGCAGTATCTTCCCCGCCCCCGCCCCCCCCCCACGCGCCCATCTTTCCCAGGTGCTAACAACTTTGGAGCAAAAGGAAATAGGGAATAGGACTCCATAATCGTTAGCCTCAGAAATAACGTTTTATTGTAAATGACATGATATCAAAGATGCCTTGAGGTAGAGATTTACTTTGCACTGTGTGTCGGTCAGGAAACCAGTGCAGTTATACATGATTTATTATGCAATTCATTTCAAAGTAACAAGTGCTAGCCACTATAAACCATAGTTACGGAAAAGCACACTGGATATGCATCCTAATACACCTAGAAGCATAAGATATCTTAATAGGTGCATGTGTACAAATCCAGGGCATGCAACCCCCTAGAGAAACCTCAATAGGAAGCCTTTTACCTTATTCCCACTAATAATCAATAGCCCTAATGCTCCAATTGACGAATAAGAGAACAGACAAAAAGCACCCATTGGTGCAGACTAGAATCTTTAAACCAGGGGTATGGAGCCCTGTAGCACTTCAGATGATGTTGGAGTCCAAGTCCCATCAGTTCCAGCCACTTTGGCCAAGAGTCAACTTGTCTATAGGCCAAACCTAGCTGTAATACAGGAGGGGCCAATTTTTAAGGTGGGGAACCTTTATAAATGCATAGGTTGGATTACAACTCCTAGCACCCCTGATATTTGGGCATACTGGCTGGGGCTCACGGAGACTAAAGAAGTATAGTGTGGGGTAGGGAACTCCTAAGGTAGACGTTATTTTCAATGAAATAGAACCCCTTTGAATGAAAAGTTATTTGAATGCTTTCGATTCCATCAATATTGGCATGCAGCATTTATTGTCAGGAAGAGATGTATATTTGGTGAATGGGGCGGGTGGTTTAAAAGAAAAAGAAGCCTAACATTAATTCAAATGTCTAATACTATTTTTTACAAAATTATATATACTGTATAAGGTAGTGATTCACTGAAGAAAATAGGCACTTCACCCACCATTGAATGAATTTGTGGGGTGGATGGGTGGGGGAAATGGTACAAAAAGATGTTATATGGAATTGATTAACCCTTTTGAAACTGTACCTTTAAAAAGAGTTTATTTTAAGTTCTGTTTTTATTCCACATTTTCCAGGTAGATTAATAAATCTGGCAGCTGATTTCTGAAAGGTGGTGGTTTGGATTTTTTGTGGTGTTTATGTATGTTCATTCACTCTTTCATCGATTCAAGACAACTAAACCATTTTCTGGAGCAGCAGCAGAAGAAAAATATTCCATTGTTGCATCTGGAACTGCAACACCACTTCCTGACTCAGGAACAATGGGAGCCAATTGATCATGTGCACTTAATGGCACAACTAGCCATGTATAAATACCATTTCAAGCACAACTAGGGTTGGACCAGGGCAAGAAAATAAGAAAGAGTGAATTCGATGACCATCAGAAATGGTCTAATCATGGTGCTTAAATGATCTGAACAGTGCCTTTCCTTTAGATGGGTGAAATAGTGTTTAGATGGGTGAAATAGTGTAGGGTTGCCATATTTCAAAAAGTGAAAATCCAGAGACAAAAAACAACCCTAAAATAGAGTTCTCCAGTAAGACCATTAGACTTGGAAGAAAAGCATTTTACAGAGGTACGGCCTGTCTTAAAAAGAAAGCAGGTTAAATATTTTAAAACGTATTATGTAAAATGTATAATACCAAATTGCATAAAACATGTTCAAAGGAGGCAATTTAAGAGTAGTATACTCTGAAGTCAATCGGACAAAGTAATTGCACTCTTATCTGGAGTACAACTTTGGGCCTACGGATGACATATCGGCAACCCCATCAGTTCTCACTTTGTCACATCGACATCCTTTCTTTGCTTGCTAAGAAGTACTACTTTGTAGTATCTTGGGACAATCAGTTTAGAAAAGTGCTTGGTTTCGTTAAACATCTATGCATACTTTTGGGTGGAAGATGTTCAAATAATTAAAGTACTGTGGTAATTAGGAAGAAATACTACAATGAAAAATGAAGAATAGAGAGATCATGTGATGGGTAAACAGCTATATGGTGAATAAGGAGAGGTCAAGGCTTGTAGTGGGCAGACTGAGAGAAATGAGGGCTGGGCTGTAATGCAGGGAAGATTAAAAAAAAAAAAAAAAACCAGGAGAGGTCAGGGCACAAGTTGAATGTATAAATAACATAGAGGACTTAGCCACTGAAAGATAGTTTGCTTCCCTGTGGCATGGAAAGCTAATGACTCTAGAGTCAAGCCCAGAGGGGAAGAAGGAAGTTGGATGGCACTGGTTTATCATCTGAAACTGTTGCCTGTCAGAGTCAAATAGGGATATAATTTTATAGTCTCATTCTAGGAGCTCCTGATAACTGAAGATCAACCCTCAGGTGGTCAGTGTTCATTACCTGGAATAGGAAAAGGCTTTTGAGCAAGATCTGATAGAAGATAATTCCACACTGATGTATAAGGCTAACTGCAAGAAACAAGATCTGATCTATTATATTTATCCTTCCATCCAATTATTTCAGTTCCATTGCATTTTGTGCTTTGGATCCTGCAGGACCTCACTTATCCACCATGGTTTTCAACATCTACATAAACTGCTGTGGGAGGTCATCTTGGGATTTTGGGGGTGAGGCTAAGGTGTCATCACTATAAAGTAAAGGTAAAGGGATCCCTGACCGTTAGGTCCAGTCGTGACTGACTCTGGGGTTGCAGCGCTCATCTCGCTTTATTGGCCAAGGAAGTTGGCGTACAGCTTCCGGGTCATGTGGCCAGCATGACTAAGCTGCATCTGGCGAACCAGAGCAGTGCACAGAAACACCGTTTACCTTCCCGCCGGAGCGGTACCTATTTATCTACTTGCACTTTGACATGCTTTCGAACTGCCAGGTTGGCAGGAGCAGGGACCGAGCAACGGGAGCTCACCCAGTCGCGGGGATTTGAACCACCGACCTTCCGATCGGCAAGCCCTAGGCTCTGTGGTTTAGACCACAGTGCCACCCGCGCTAATTCTAATTCTCTTTTTATCAGGTGAGGAAGTAGGAAGCCTGAATTGGTGCCTGGAATGGGCTGGATGAGGGCTAAAAAAACAAACTCAGCCTTGACAAGACAAGACAAGGGTTTCGTGGGCAGACGGTGTCTGCAACCTGTGAGGTGGAAGTGGGGGAGAGCTATTAGAGCCAGCTTTAGAATTTGAGTTCCATGTGAACTAAATTGCATGGAGTGCCTTTTGCCAGGTCAGGTTGGCACACCAGAGCCAACGTCTCATAGAAGGAGATAGTCTAGTTACAGTTATCTATGCTTATGCAGCACTCATGAAGGAAGGCTTGCTTTGATCCTCTCAGGCCTTTTGCATTCTTTCCTTATCACTTTTAATGCCATTTTATTTGCCATGTTACCATTGCCTTGTGATGGGGTTTCATTTTTGTTACCCCACCACCACATGCATTTGTGACACTGTGATTCCATGAAGGTACTGGCACCTCAGTCCTTCTCCATTCACAATAATAGCAAATTCTTCCTCTGGAAACAATGACTGGCATTCCTGAGCAGGAGACAGAAAAGAAAGCCCAATTGCTCTTCTGGAATGTAAAACTCAGCCTGTCCAAACAGGATCTTGAAATGTGACACTTGATTGCATGGTAGTAAAAGGGCACCTCGGAAGGAGTCAGGAATTGGGATGGAGTGGAAGACAACAATTATTTTAATTGCAGCGCAGATGAAATAAATATTTTAGGGGGGGGGAAATCTTCGATTAAAAATGCACAACATCCTTCCACACGTCCCCCACTTACACACACACACTGGGGGGGGGGGAGTGAGAGAGAGAGAATCAAGGACAAAGCAAAACAGAAAATCTGAGCAATTGAGAAAGAGAACACAAAATAATAGAGTTGGAAAGAACCGCCAGCCATCTGTTCTGGCTCCTTACGAATCGGTCCATGAGTAAAGAGCAGGTACACGTTGGAATGAGTGAGAGCAAGGATGTCCCAGCAGCTTGGGACTGATTCACTCCTAGATGACATAAAGGAGGCCTGGCTTAGCACACTGGGAGATTGCCGAGGGCCTCGTCGTACATGGGAAGGAGGAGCAATAGCACAAGCTCTTCCAACTTGGCCTTTCCCAAATGGCACGGGAAAGAGTCCCGACGCACTGATATCCATGCTCAAACATAACGCAAGAAGAGTGTGCCAAATCTTCTCCAGAAGCAGAGGACTTCTGGGTGGTTGTGGCTTGCTATAGACTTTGGCTTGTTGTCACAGGAGAATCAAGAAGTAAATATCCCAAGGGAGAAGAAGGACCATAAAGCAAACATGACAGGGGCCAAATAACACTTCCTTACCCCTAAATTTGGTTGCTGAACTGAATACAAATCAGGTTAAATAACACTTAGAGGCAGGTGTGTGTTTTTTAATTTGCACAAAAAATATGTGTCACACTGGTGCATTCCCCTTGCGTGTGCATAGATGCTTTCTTGCTTAGGCCCCATTTGCACTATGCATTTAAAGCACTATGATACCACTTAATACAGCCATGGCTCTCCCCAAGAAATATTGAGAACTGCACTTTGTTCAAGATGCTGAGAGATAATGGGAGTACCTTGTACCCCTCTCAGATGTGCAATCCCCAGAGTTCCCTGGGAAAGGGGATTGATTATTAAACCATTTTGGGAATTGTAGATCTCTCCCCCAACCCACCCCATTACTGCCAATTTTGAGTACTGCCATTTTGTTAAAGGTGCTGTGAACTGTAGCTCTTGGAGGGGTAAACTACTGTTCCCAGGATTCCCAGTATGCTGTGATCTGAACCAACCCCATAAATCCTCTCCCACAAAAATCCACAAAAAATCCTACTAAAAATGGGCAGCCAGACAGACTTTATCTACTTCCACTTTGACATGCTTTTGAACTGCTAGGTTGGCAGGAGCTGGGACCAAGCAACGGGAGCTCACCCCGTCATGGGGATTCGAACTGCCAACCTTCTGATCGGCAAATCCTAGGCTCTGTGGTTTAACCCACAGCACCACCCTTGTCACCCTCATCCCTTGTGCATTAAATGTGACTTAAATAGAGAGTTTGGGTATGACCACAGACTTGAAGATGTCTCTGGTGTTCCCTCTCCCATCCTTAGGTACACTTAGCTGTAGAGCTCTGTAGCTGTGGTTATAAAACCCTGGGGGAAATGCCTGCGGGAGTGTGGCTCTGTCAACAGATTTCCCTGTACCTCTTGTCAGAAGGCAGAATGGTGCCAATTAGAGGTCACCCATCTTGGAGAAGATTAGTGTGAACAAGACCAGGGGCTCCATTTCTACTCCAGGAACCTTCACTCTTCTGGTTGCAGGATCCTATTTTCTATGGCTTCAGCAGTCAGGCCAAGACTTCCCCTTCCACCAAATTACACTTCATTCAGAATAATGCAAAATACCCACCAAAACCCGCATTCGTAAGTTAAAACTCACAATGCTGCTATTCCTCGTAATGCCTTCTGTTATTGACAATATTGAGACCTTACCCCTTATGTGATATTATGTTCATTTCAATAAATAATCTATAAATGGCTGCCAGCTGTGCTGCCTCCATATATCCACATTTCCTCTTTTCAACTATACTGTTGCTTAGTCATTAGCATTCTGTACCAATCCTTCCTCTACCATTCCCATAGCTGCTATCTTTTTATCGTACCATATGTATTTATTTTAATTCTTCTTTCTATATCCCCTTTTTCTTCTATCATGGTGTACAACTTGGTAAACCGCCGATAATATTTTCCTCTGAAAATGTCTTGAAGAACCTTAAAAATCCCACAGGAGCGATACAGCTGCTAGCACAGTATATAAAAAATTAAAAATAACAATGGACTTGCCTGTGGGAACACAATACATGTAGAAGGATCCTAGGTAGGGCTGGGAATGTTTCTTGGCTGTAGCTACCAGTCAGGGTAGGCAATAATAGATGGACCAATGGTCCAGTATACAGCAGCTTCCTATGTTCTTAAAGACTTGAGGCACTGAAGAGGAAAGTAAAAGTGGAGAAGATTCAGTCATAAAGAGCCACGAAAATAGAAGCGTTTTAAAGAAACACCTGGATTTAAAAACACAGGAAGAGAGTTAGGAGATGGAAGAAAGGTGTTTCAGTGATGGGAAGCAGCAACAAAAATGGAGCAAGGTAGAAAGTAGGGATGTGATCTTTACTACAAGTACTGTACAGTGGGACCTTGGGTTAAGTACTTAATTCGTTCTAGAAGTCTGTTCTTAACCTGAAACTGTTCTTAACCTGAAGCACCACTTTAGCTAATGGGGCCTCCTGCTGCTGCCGCGCCGCCGGAGCATGATTTCTGTTCTCATCCTGAAGCAAAGTTCTTAACCCAAGGTACTATTTCTGGGTTAACAGAGTCTGTAACCTGAAGCATATGTAATCCGAGGTACCACTGTACAGAAAATCGTTTGAGAAGCAGCATGTAGAGAAAGAGGAAAAGATAACTTACTTTTGAGTGCAAAGTTCCGCTGGAATGGTATATTACAACAATTCCTATAAAAAAACATATTTAGTAAAAATGATATTCTTACTTTACGAATGCATTTCCACTGGTGTGTTGATACACTTCCCCTATGATCATTTACCTATTTATTTTTCACCTTTAGGCAACACCTGAGCACACTGTGAACTTATGAAAATAGAAGCCATCTAAAATATGGTGCTCTATAGCAACACTGTTTTGTCTTCCTCGCTTCCCTTCCCTTCCCTTCCTTCCTATTGCCTGTTCCTTTTAAGCCAGTTTGGGGAACCACTGGCCCTCCAGATGTTGCCAAACTACAACTCTCAGCAGCCCCAGCAATTGGAGGGCCCTAAACCTGCTTTAAAGGCATTGGGATAGAAACCACTGCTGAGACACCACTCTGAATATGTGTAGCAAGATCGCATCAGTCCCACCTGTGGTCACTGGGCCCTATATGTGTTCAGCATGATGTCTGAAAACACTTGTGTGCACACAAATTGTGTGCCTATTGTCACTGCATGTTTATTTGGAGAGTCCAGGACATTTTCTTCACACATTATTACTCTTTCAGACCTCACAAATGCCATGTGCAGGAGGCAAGGAGTGATCTCGCTTCTCCTTCCACATACCCTCTGTGCTACATCTAATTGAACCTCTCGTTCAGGATGTCACGAACAAGGGGATAGGGCATCCAGGGAAAGGGTAGAGCATCTGAGTTGCATGCAGGTTCAATATTTCCAGGTGGGGTTAGGGGAGACTAAGCCAGGTGGGCCTGTGGTTTAACTCAGCATATGGCAGCTTCCTGCATGCCGACCAACTTTAATTGTTTCCTACCGCTCCTATTTGTTTCTAGCCAACATTACCACTAATGCAGCATAATGCCTCTTACAGTCGGTGCTGCCAAGCTATGTATTTTTGTTGCACAACCCCATCCTTGGTGGTTTGCTGTTCTCAGATAAAGCATCAGATCTAGACATAATCATGACAGGAGTAGACCCATTGAAATCAATGAGACTTCAATTAGTTGGGAAAATCTGTGGCCATGCTTGAGGTCCCTCACCTACAAGGGATTCTGAGGTCACGGCGCCAGCCAATGAGATACAGAAATCTTATAGTGACTAAACAGTCACTGCTTTTATAACTTCAGTTTTCATTAGGGATACAATTGCATAGCCCTTTAAAAACAAGTTTAAATTTGTCACATAGCAGCTGGATGCAAGACTCTTTAAAAACGTATTCTAGTAGAGCAAAGGAATTAATTTGGGGAAACACTGATGATACACTTTTATGCTGATTAGATAATATAATTTCAGGGATGATTAAGGCTTCATGGCAAAGTTTAAGACTTCTTCTTTTTGTCTGATGTAACTACTGATTTTAATTGTTGAAACTGTAATAGGTTTATTCCTCTGACAGAGCTAGCAAAACAAATACCTCAGGCTACCTGTATGAGCTGTTTCTCACTCTCTCTCTCTCTTTCCCCCCCCCCCAAAAAAAGCTTTCCAAGTAGGCATAACAACCTCTGATAATGCTGCTCATTTTTTAGACGTCATGTCAAATTTAGGGGAAATGATGCTAAAACGAATACATTGTAGTGTGGTCTACAGTACAATCAAATGATCACAGTGGGTTCCCCCTCCCTCCCATTCTTCATCCAAGCAGATGGCTTTAATGATTTTTGCAAGCCATCGTTAATTCATCTGCAAATAACAGAGATCGGCTTGCAAATGCGTAGGGCAAGAGAGAGACATTACTGTTCATAAATGCTCCCGAAGTTTGCTTTGCCCTGTCATTAGCGACAAATGGTGTTTGTTTAAGGTAAATTATTTGTGTGAACCACCTTGGAGTCAGTGTTGCTGGCACAATAAATTACCTGTAAAGTGAAATGAACATCACCTGGTTAATGTAGTTAGTGCAATTCGCTGTGTGAAAGATGTGAACATCAACTATTTCCTTTTAGATTAAAATGGCACTGTCCACACAGTTTACATCTTTGCTGAATGCAGCCTGCTTAGGGTTGTGCCTTCTTTTTACCCCTCTTTCCTTTCCCCCCCTCATTCCTCTTTTTTACCAGTTTAATTAATGTAATACTAATGTTGCTGATGAGATGTAAGGACACGCAGGCAATGCCACATGCTTATTCCCTGTACTAATAACCTAATAATGGCATTAAATTGATTTGGACTGAAATAAGTTCAGAGCAGATCTAATTACAAAAATGTGATGTACAGTAGGACTCCAATTATCTGAATCTCATTTAGCAGGATCATATTTTTTATACAAATTAACAGTTTGTATCCTATGTATCCCAGTGCTAAACCTGTTAATAGCACCCTCTTCTAATTATTTGTTTGTTCCCCAGACAATGTAGATCAAAGGAGGATGGGTTCCCATGAACATATCAATTAGTGCTGTGATAAACTTTTCACATGCAAGATGCTTTCTTTCCTCCTTGAAGAACAGCTGTATCCCTGAGAGGTGGCACATGCTAGAAGTTTCAGATAACCAGTTGATTGCATGTCAAATGCACTCATTGCGCACAAAGGCACAGGACATAAGGACCCATGAGTTGTTCCATCTTTGATACCTTCTTACCCCATTCTTGTTTGGGGCTGGACTGAGGAGGAATGGGGGGAACCACCACCCCTCTTCCTGCACCTTCCTGAGAAGGGGAATTTTTTACTTCCTCGAACAGGCGTTTGTCACTTATAGATGTGAGTAATGTATCCAATTAGGCTATCCAATACTTGCTTTCTTTCCAAAAGCGATCTTACTTGAAGTTAAAAGATGCTTCTTGATTTATGATTGATGGCTTGCCAGTTATGCCATTTAAAATATTGCAGGCATATAAGCAAAGGTGTTTGGATGACATTGACTATAATAAATAACGCAAGATATGTGTTAAGAAAACTGTGAAATTAGATATTGAAGAGCATTGATGCTTGGGGTTGTCTTGATTTTGAACAGAAATTATAAACAAAAAAAGAGAGAAAAAAGTTGTATTAGATCAAGCCAAGAAAGTTGCTTTGGCATTCCTGATGGACAGGGCCAATATTTACTCTCTCTAGGATAGCAGAACAATATTGGCAATGTATCGGTTTAGCCAGGTAGTGATTCTAATCCCACACTGGCAGCCATAGCAAGACATAGTAGGGACAGAAGTGCCATATGATTGCAAGGAACTTGTTCCTTTCTAGTAAATGCAGAAATGCCTTAATTTTTCATGTTTCATGTGGAGCATCTGCTACAGGCTAGCTGCAATGAATGATATTTAGACATGAGGATACAGAAGGACTCTGTGTTTCTGCTTGAAGATCAGTCCAGAGCATCACTTGTAAAAACTTATTTATTCACTCTGATTTGCGATGTAGTATCTCATCCTGCCAATTGTCATGAAAGAACAGCAGCATGCCAGTGCTTGCACAGTGCTGAAATTCCCAAATAACAGCAATCATGTCAGCTATCTGGCATGTCGCAAGAAACAACAGCAGAGGTGGATATGCGAAGAAAGTATAGATAAGTAATGATTTTCGAACTGAGATCCAATTTCATTTGGAAGGAAATATATGAACATTGTGTTAATGATAAGATATCATGATTAGAATAAAGTAACCTTCCCTTCCACGCCTCCTGATGCTAAGATGGCAGCAGGCATTGTGAACAGAATGCACATTAGTGGAATACATGGGATCTTTGAATTTCTTGGAAATATATGGTGCACAGTCCCTGGAGATCCAAAGCACACATGGAGAGGTCATTCAAGTCTTGCACAAGCAAAGTGAATGAAAATGACCAGGTAAGTCAGCTTCTAAAGCAGAGGTGGGAAACCTCAGGCTGAGGCATGCTCTCCACTCCTATATATAAATACTTGTTACTGACTGCTTAGCCAGAAAACCTGAAAGCTGGCAGTCAACTTAACTTTTGAGCAATGGCCCAAGTTCAGTAAAGTTTGTAAATTGATATAAGGACTTTAAACATGATTTGGTAGTAGATGGCCAGCCAGTGTAGATGTTTTAACCATGGTGCCACATGTTGCTGAACACCTACCCTCAACAGCAGTCTGGCCACTACAGACTGCACCATATAGAACATCTGGACCAAGAGCAATGCATTTCAGTAATCCAACCTCAACATTGCCAGTGCATGGACCACAGTGATCAGGCTACCCCTATCTGGGAATGGCTATAGCCAGTGAACCAAATGAGGCTGCTAGAAAAAGGGGGGGCATTCTGAGTCACAGAGGACGCTTGGACCTCCAGATGTAGGGAAGAATACAAGCTGCATGCCTGTTCCTTCAGAGGGAATGTGATCCCCATCTAGAATGTGTAACTTGCCTATCTGCTAGACGTAGAAACCCAAAAGAGCCTCCACCTTCCCACAATTTGAACACAGCTTATTGACCCTCATCCCATCTAGCACTGCCATTGTACACCAATCCAGAGCTTGCACAGCCACTCCTGGTTCAGCTGTTCTGACTGTCTGGCCCTTGGGACCTTTTCTGGGCTACACCCATCACAGCCTGTCACCTCCTTGAGTGCTTTTGCCTAGCTGGAACCTGTTATCCCGATAATGCCTCTTGTTTGCCTGGATAGAGAGAGGCATGTATGTGTATGTACATGATAAAACCTCTCACTTTTTCATGGCTGGAATGACCACCTTCACTGCTCTGGTCACTTTGGCCTTTAGCCATCCCACTAACATGCATTCCCTGGATGGTTGCCTACAAGGAAGGATGCTCCTTGGGCTCAAAAAGGTTCCCTGCCCCTGCTCTCATGTGATACTTGTTGTTTAGTCATTTAGTCGTGTCCGACTCTTCGTGACTCCATGGGCCAGAGCACGCCAGGCACTCCTGTCTTCCACTGCCTCCTGCAGTTTGGTCAAACTCATACTGGTAGCTTTGAGAACACTGTCCAACCATCTTGTCCTCTGTCATCCCCTTCTCCTTGTGCCCTCAATCTTTCCCAACATCAGGGTCTTTTCCAGGGAGTCTTCTCTTCTCATGAGGTGGCCAAAGTATTGGAGCCTCAGCTTCACGATCTGTCCTTCCAGTGAGCACTCAGGGCTGATTTCCTTAAGAATGGATAGGTTTGATCTTCTTGCAGTCCATGGGACTCTCAAGAGTCTCCTCAATTCAAGCACCACAATTCAAAACTATCAATTCTTTGGCGATCAGCCTTTTTTATAGTCCAGCTCTCACTTCCATACATCACTACTGGGAAAACCATAGCTTTAATTATATGGACCTTTGTTGGCAAGGTGATGTCTCTGCTTTTTAAGATGCTGTAGAGGCCCACCAATACCCCTAATACTTTAGTGAGCAGATGAGAAAGAGGGAAGAAAACCGATGCAGGGATTGGATCAATGGGCAGGTAAGTTCTTTTGAGTTAAATTTAACTTTTTATCTTGGGTAAATGTGCAGATAAATGCCACCTCGGTATATTCAATTTTTCCACCAACACTCCTTTTAAACATATATGTCTCCTTGAATTTATGCTGTTTAAAATTAAAATAATTCAGAAAGAAATGCCTGCTTCCGTGAATTCTGAGATATGGCACTCCCGTTGAGTGCTTCATGCCTTCAGTCAGATGGCTTGCACTACAAATGACAGATTCCGTAGCCAAAGTAGATCTAGGATGACAACTTTTTTGGGTGGGAGGAGGTTTTACCCCGTCATTTTGCAGGGATGACTTGGAAATGGAAATGCCTACCAACAAGGCATCTCAGAAAGCTCTTGAGCTGCTGGGATCGCAGTTTAGTTGGGATCACAGTTTAAATCTTGACTTTGCTAGTTAGGTTGTCAGAATTGAATGGGGACTTGCCAGCTCTGTTTATTGGGGAATAATGAAGGAAAGCAGCCAAACATCAGAAACATGAGCTCGGGATGAGCTTGTCATTGGATCTTAGCAGCAGGAGACCTGCAGTCAGTAATCGTTACAACTGTCTAATCTATCGCATGTTTACTTAGTCAGTGGGGGATTAGGGTAATGGTACTAAAGAAAGCTGTTGAGAATATGACTAAAGAGGCGTAATGAGAATTATGTGTAAAAATAATATACATGGGACAATGTGTCAACCTTTCTGTATTAGACATCATTGGCCTAATAAAACTGTCATTTGCAGCAAGGTAGAAATCCCCTTTAGGGACCTAAATTCACAGTGGTGATAGTTTTGGTGTAGCACTATCATAAGACTATTTTAACAATTCAGAACCATTAAAATGCAGAATAGGTTTAAATTAGTTTAAGTCTAGGAAGGAAGAAAGAAGTTATATTATCGAGTGATGTGTATACTCTGATCATAATTATTACAACCAGAAGTCATTACTAATGCTGTAGTTACTGCTCTACCAATATGATAAGATGAGATGAGTTGGCTGCCCTGCTTTTCAGAGGAACAATGTCTGTCATTGAACAATGCTGAGGAGACGCACATAATAACAGAAGATGGCCCTCTCTATTATGTCCTGCATGGGCTTCCAAGAAACATCTGATTGGCCACTGTTGCAAAACTTAGAGAAGGATGTCTGAACTGGATGGACCTTAGGCTTTGGTCCAGCAAGGCAGTTAGGGCCTTATGATGTCTTTGCCTTGTCTTTAATAAACAAACAAGAGCATGGATCTAGCATTTAAAAGGAACACTACAATGCCATACATTTCATATGTAGACCATTTCAAGAACTATTTTGAAATATGCGCCATCCATAAAGCCAGTCTCACAAGAGTTATTAGAGGAAGAAAAGTTAGAGGAGACATCTTGAGGGAAAATATATGGAAGGATTATACATGGCAGATCCTGCTGGGTCCATCAGGACAGTCAGCCGAAACCACAGAGACTAGAGAATAGTCCGTTACTGCACAAAATGGACCGTCCACCTACCAGGAACCTCAGTGGTTCCCCTAATTCAGGTGTATGAAACCTTTGGCCTGCCCCAACTCCCATCATCCCTGGCCATACTTGCTAGAGGTGATGGGAATTGTAGTTCAGCAACATCTGGAGGGCAAGGGTTCCCGCACCTGGCTTAATTGTTAAATTCTTAAACAAATTTTCTAGAACACAATTATCTTTTTGTTTCAGCACCATTTTGATTATCCAGGTACTTTGCACTAGGGCTGGGGTTCTGGTTGCCAGAATCAGAATGGTCATGAATCTTGCAAAGTAACTTCCTAAACTTTTATTCAGAAAAAAATAGCATGTACCAGAGATGTGACAAGAACACGAGGGGGCTATTATACAAATGGGATAGTTTTTATTTAAAGCAAAGTGAAATGTTAAGGCTTGTTCTTTGCAGACTATGCTATAGTGTGGAAAATATACCAAACAGCTGACTGGATATGTCTACCTATGACAATTACCCAACTGCCTTTTGGCAAGTCTGGTCTGCTCAGTGTTTAACCTCTAAGCTGATATGTGCAAATTGCTTTGCAGTGGTAATAAATGCATTCTTGATCAGAAAAAGGGGAGACATAAATGATTTTGCATCTGAGTGTTGAGGTTAGTGATTGAGCAAGCTGAAGTGATGGAACAGTTTTGTGAACATTGTTGTTTCCAGGAAGATGATTTACGAACTGTGAACCCACCCTTGATCCACTTATATGCCTTTAATATCTTTAGGTTTTCTGTTGGAAAAAAGTGAAGACAGTGCGTCATTATTCATTAGCCACTTTCACAGTTCTGAAATCACACACAACCGGGCTATAATAAGGTGTGTTGAAAATGCATTCGCTTATTTGTGATTTTAAAAATTAAACTCTTGCATTTGTGAATGTGCCTATTGTGCAGTAAAGTGTTCCTCAATTCCCAAAGGTCCAGTGGTAGTACTATAGGATTTGGGTCCCTTTGGATGACAGAGCACTGAGTGGAGGCTTATAGTGTATTTGTAATTTCTGGTTTATTTACAAATGTAGAGGTAGAGCATATTGGAAGCAAGTACTCAGGCAACAAAACCACTGATCCTGCATTAGATACTTGGCGAGTCAAGAAGCCATTTGTCTGTTTACAGTCCAGTTAAACTCACAACTTGCAGGCCTGTTTCTGCACTTGTCAGGCTGCCAGGCAAGGCTTGCCTTCCCCCTCTCTGTAGATAACAGCACGAAGCGAAAGCAGTTTTTTGCAGCAACAGAGACGTTTATTAAACACAGCACAAATATTAAGCATCCATTCTCATTGTGCAGGTGCTTCCAGTTGAGTTCCTATCACTTCCCTCTAGTTACTTCCGCCTTCCCATCTCCTCACCATGTGATCCCTCCACCACTGAGCCTTCTGAGAGGCTACCCTATCCAGACGCCTGGCTCTAGGGCTCTAGGGCTGCACACTTTCTAGTGAGGGAGATTCAACCAGCTCTCTCTCTCTTCCCGTTCCTCTCCCCTTGATTGCTCTTCTCCCAGCTCAGCCCAGCTGTCAGTTCCCAAATTGTGTTCTTCCACGAACCATTGCTCTAGGTCGATACTATCCTCCTGCTCCAGAGGAGCTTCAGGATTAGGCCCTTGAGTAGAGGGAGAGTGGGGCTCCCACCATTCTTCTTCAGAGCAATACCCTTTGGTCTGGTTCCTGACAGCACTGCATTGGTCTCAGACCTGCCCTGAAGATTGTTATTAGGCTTGGTTTCACAATCCCTCTCGTCCAGGAAAAAAAATTCTAAACATTTGCTTCCATTCAGTATGTCTAACTTAGCTTCTTCTCCAGCCAAGTCAAAGATTGTATACAATTTCATTCATGGGGTGGGGGTGGGGACTGGAACTATTGTATTTCTCTTGCCTGATCTTCTGTCAAACTGGCTAAAGCCTTCCCTCTGCTAAGCTACATGACTTGTTCATTCAAAAACTCAATTGAGCATGGAATCATTTATTGCATGCTTGTCTTTATTACTGACATTCAATACCATGAAAAGGGACATCATAAACCACCAGTGTAACAGAAGGCTTTCATTGAAGGCCCAAAGCTGAATGCCTAGCATCGCTTAGTTATGGTAATCCAGGGGGTAGTGGTGTGTCCCTCCAGATTTTGTTGGTCTCCATTGACCATCAGCCCCAAACACCACGGCCAGTGGCCAGGGATGGTGAAAGTTGTAGGACAATACAATTGGAGCACTGTAGGTTCCACTTCCCTGGATTAGATTGTCTTGGCTAGAGGAACCACTACTCCTATGTCAAGAAAAAGCACTGCAGGGAGAATGAACAGCAGAAGAAAACACATAGCTGCAGGGCATTCATTTTCTCTTTTTTCTTGCCACCCCCTTTCCCTCCAGGAAAGAAAAGTCCCTTACAGCCGAGTGCCCGAAACCGAAGCAAGCTGTCCATCTCTTTCATTTTCCCAGCTGTGTTGCATTTGGTTCTCCAACAGGAAGAGGAAGAGGCGGTGTCAAAGACAGCTCAGCCAGCGAATGGAGGAAGAGCGTATATACTTAGCCATCTCTTCAACCACACTTCCTCAACAAGAGATCCCAGGGCAGTTTGCAAAAGACAACTGCCATCATAAAAATGCAGGGAAGCATTAAAAATACAATATGCCAGTGTTCAATTTGCTTATAAGCGACAGCTGCACATGTTTGGAAAAAAGAGAAGAGAACTCAAAGTGCATTCGCAGCCCTTTGAACTTGTTTTTAATGGATACCTGTGCGCATCCAAAGAATCTCATAAGCACTTCTTTTCAGGCTTTCGGTTCTCAGGCCTGAACTTCTAACATTGGAAAATCAAAGTCAAACTCCCCCCCCTCAATTCCTTCCCTCTCTCCTTTTCGATTTCTTTTCCTCTTACTTTCTCTCTTCGCCGAGATGACTGTATCATACTGTGTTGCTGGTTACCGAGGTGCTGCTTCACCTTCTGCAATGTTGCTTGATCTTTGATTTCCTGTGAAGCACAATGAATCTTACATTAGACTGTTCAAAGTCAGGTGGTGCACCATCTGTTCCCAGGCTTGGAAAACACTGAGTAACAGAGATCAACAGAAAGCAACAGCTCTACCAGTTTCATCGGAATATTCATATTCACACAGTGACAAGGAGGCAGATGACTCTTGTCTTCCAGCAGCGAAGAGGGTGGCTTTCTCCTTTGCAACACCCCCCACCCACCCACCCTCAAAACAACAACCCTGATGTGTTTTACTGTGGGTTGAGGTTTCTAAACAAAATAAAAACTTTATTTAAAATGCATCAATAATACTGATGAATATGAACTGCACGGGTAAAATTGTGTTTGTGAATATGGGGTTATTGGGGGCTGATGCTACGCAGACCATGTAAAGCACAGCACAAAGGATGTTTAAAATAAATGGCACTTAACAACAGTTGTTCATAGGAGCTGCCAAGGCAGAATAGCTGACGAGCACTACTAAGAAGACACAGATACAGCAGAAGATATAACAAACGGAGAGATTAATAAGCCCCTGGTTGGCTGCATTGAAACATCCCATTTAAAATTGCAGCAACTACTCTGTCTTCCCCTCTGCATTTAGTGCTTTCCTTACGCACTGCAGTCTTCATATGTACCCTTTCTTAGTAATTAAGCTGTACTAGTTCTTCCTCATGAGCAGTTTATTGCTAGAAGGATTCATTTATTAGCCTATCCAACCTCATAGGCAGGGCCCTGAGGGCAGCCCACAGAGTTATCATGATAAAAGGAATAAGCTCAGTTCAGTACAGGGACTTCTGAAGATAGTGTCTCATCTCCATTTGTTTCAACTGGTTTTAATATTGGTTTTTTAAACCCACTCTTTGTATTTTGAACCCACTCTGGAACCTCATGTTGAAGGGTGGGCAAGAAATGTTACTGTCGCTGTTGTTGTTGTCGTTATACTATTTACTTTGAGGAGTTGATTTCTAGGCATAGAAACGCCTCTTAAGATATCTTAATTGAGATTAGGGAGTGGTTTTTTGTCTATGTTTAAAAACAACTGGATGCTATTTTGAATCAAGATGGCACACCCTTCTGCATTTTCCCAAAGAAAATAATGATAATTTTACTATTTATACCCTGCCCATCTGACTGGGCTGCCCCAGCCACTCCGGGTGGCTTCCAACATATATAAAAACATAATAAAACATTTAAAAACTTCCCTATACAGGGCTGCCTTCAACTGGCTCAGTTGTTGGATAACTCCATATCCTGCAACATCTCTCGGATGAAAATAGGGATGTCCTAAGGAAAAGTGGGATATTCTGGGATCAAATCAGAAACTGGGATGGCTTCTGTAAATCCAGGACAGTCCCTGGAAAATAGGGGCACTTGGAGGGTCTGAAATGGTGAGCTGAAGCTTTCAAAACTGCCCTGATTTTAATCACTAATTATGAAACTGTCCTGATTTTGGGGCTTTCTTAGAATTCCCAAGTTACATTGCCACCACTAACATCAAATGGTCAATTAGTGGATTCACTTCTGCATGCAGTATTTCATTGAATATGGATGCCCAATGCAGCTAAGGAGTTTTTTATGCTGGACTTCACTCACTGCACTAGGACCCATAGGTAGAATCCTGATATGCATTCAGATGTGCATTCAAGTGCTGACACCGTTGGTCCCTATTGTGTTGTGTCTAATGGAACATGCATACAACCATACATCTTGAGCCACATTCTATTGTAACTTGACGCGCATAAATACTTTTTGAAAGGCTCATGGAGCTGGACTGGGATGCTTCTGTGTACAATTTAATCCCACAGATCTGTAGGCTGTGGAATATACTGACTGACTGAGAAGAATAATTCAAATAACAGGGATCAAAGTTTCTAAGACAGATAACCCATAATGGTTTAATGTTCCATCCCACGCTAATGCTAACGCAGCTCAAGTCAGATTTACAGGAACCTGAAATTGCTTTAACTGCTTTGCTAAATATTGTGCCTATTATAGAACAAACTGGAGGAAAGATTTATCACATTTTTAGCAACCGTCTAAAAAGGCTTCATTGATCTCCTCCCTGCACTTTAGCTTTCCAGCACTTGTTTTCAGGCATTATAATATAGAAAGCTAGAAATTAAGAACTGCCAAAAACAAAATGAGGAAATTAGGTCAGAGGGAGAGAGAGAGAGAGAGAGAGAGAGAGAGAGAGAGAGAGGACGACAATTTTGGATCCTATATGCCTCTCCTTAGGATTCTGCTTTTGGATAATTTCAAAAAACTTGGTGCAATTTACAGTCCTTCTCTGCTGGCACAAGCTTTCCTGGGAAAATTCTCTGCTCTGTTTTCATTGGTCCTTATAGCTCCCATGAAAGCAAACAAGAGGCTCAGGCTCATGGGAGCTATTTGGCTTCATCTTTTTTTGTTTTGTATCTGTTGGGTACAAGCAACCTTGCATGCCTCCAGCCAGAAGAGGGCATGTTTAAGACTAACAGATAGTCAGGGAAAATACATTTTGTGGTGTTTCCTGCCAAACTCCCAAGCTCCATCCTTCCTCTTCCTTGCTCTCTCTATCTTCCCTCATGCAAGAGGCAGCCCTAGGAAACTAGCTCTCAGCCATGTAGGGAGCAGCGTGCAATGATTGAAAAAGAATGATTAAATAAAGCACAAGTTCAAACATTCATGAAAACCATACTTAAACCGTTCCAATCGGCATACAGTGCTGCAGAAGGAGGGGACAGTTGACCTAATATGTTGCTCATTGATCCCTGAAAGCCAGGCCAAAGAGGAATTTCTTAATCTGCTGTTGAAAAGCAGAAAGCAAGGGGCTTTGATGCATCTTGGAAGGGAGGGAATCCCATAACCTGGTGCCCATCAAAGGTGTCACCAGTGCCGGATTTACATATAAGCTAAACAAGCTATAGCTTAGGACCCCACTCTCTTGCAGGACCCTCCAAAAAAATAAAGAAGAAAATTGGAAATGGCCTTAGATACCTGTTAGGTCCATAAATTACCATACAGCATATATTCAACACAAAAAACAGCGACAATTTGTTGTTGACAAATGACAGCTGGACATATAAAGGGCCCCATTACCTTCAGTAGCTTAGGGCCTTATCAAACCTAAATCCAGCCCTGGGTGTCACAGATAAATTTTGTTGTCCAGGAGTGCTACACTTGGGAGAATGGCACCTTCTAAATTGGGTTGATGCCCTCCTCTTAGCATGCAAAACCAATTGTAAAATTCACCCACATTTTGATTTGCGGAGAAGGAGGACAGCTCCTGACAGACGTTGCTCCGTACTGTATATGCAAGCATAACATATGCTCCCAGATTGACAAGGGAAGATTCAAAATAAGCTTCAAGCACTTCCCTCTGGGCTGTCTTGTCTATTTCGCTCTCTGGGATAGACGAACACTGCCAGAACTGGCAGCCTCAGCTTGGCACCTTCCAGTGTAGTAACAGCGAAAATGTTACAATTCACAAAACAAACTCCACACATCTCAAACTGATATTGTATAACTCAGCACATCACCAGCAGCATGTGCAGCAGAGAGGTGTTGTGTATCATGCTGTAGATGCCTAGAAAAGCTGTCTCTCTCCTCTTCTTATTCTCCCCCAACCAAGAAAGCCCTTGGAAAAATCTCGCAACTGATTTGGTAGACCTGGGCCTTTGCTTATTTTCAGGTTCTGGGGCATTCTGCGCTTAGTGGAGGGCAAGGTACAGGCACACTTTTAGGGGACTTTTTCCAGTTCTTCAAGGAATAATTACTATTATTTGATAGCTTGCATTGAGTTGGAAGGTGGTGAGCAGCGGAGATGACTGCATCTGTCAGTTTTGTTTCCTCCCTGTTTCTTGTTTTTCCAACCTTCAGTTCACTTCATCACATCACTTCGTCACCATCTTAATATGCCTTTCTCCTTAAAGTCACATTTTTGAACGCAGTTTGCCCCAATACATACATTTTTATGCACACTTTCCCTTAATATTTTGGCATTTACTTCTGCTTGGAGAACTGCACCTCCAAATTCAGAGAAGTGTGAATTTGGAAAGGTAGCTCTTTTTTTGGTTTGTGTATTGTTTGAGGGTGTGTGGATTAGGTAGGGTCATATTCAGATGCAAACAATTTCTCCCTCACCTCTAGTGAGCCATGGACACACCTGTAAACTAGATACCTTAAGGATTGCTGCAGCCCTTATATTACAGTTCCACCACTGAGATCATCTAGTGGAATGCTGTCAGTTGCCCCCTGCCAATTTATAGAGGCCTAACTGGCCTGAAACAAAATTTGGTGGAGATTTAGGGCAGATCTGCACCATACAGTGAAAACATCCACAGCACATATTTAAATCACTCCCCCCAAAGAATTGTGGGAATTGTAGTTCGTTAAGCATACTGGAAACTGTAACTCTGTGAGAGGGAACTACATTTCCTATTTATTTATTTTTTTTAGTGTTTATAGAGAAAAAACAAAAATTAATATAAAATACATTTCCCTTCTTTTTTGTCGAAACTAAGGCTTTGATCTCAAGACAATAAAAACATGGGTGGGAGAGAAAGGAATAAAGAAAGAGAAATAAAGAAATAAAGTAATAGAAATAGGAAACAGGTTAAAAGAAATAAGAAAAAAGAAAAAAGAAGGTAAAGGACTTCCGATTCTTCGCCTACATAAAAACAATATTCAGTACATCCACTCCAAAATAACACCCAACAAAGCCACTTTCTATTCACAGACTATCTTCAATCCTCAAATCCAATTGTCATTATTTCTTTTTCCTTTTCAAGCAAAAACACCCAACTCTATCTGTTAATGGATGGCCATCCTGACTCGGCCCCAGACACACTGACCAGATGTTTGGAAGCTGTGGCTGGATGGTTACGTGGGAGCCGGTTGAAGCTAAATCCTTCAAAGACAGAGGTCCTGTGGCTGTGACGGGACGATATGGGATTGGGGGGGGGGGAACTCCCATCTCTTGCGGGGGGCGCAATTAGTGCCAGCACCGTCCGTTAAGAGTTTGGGTGAAATCTTCGACACCTCCCTTTCCATGGAGGCGCAGATTGCAGCTATAACAAAGGCGGCATTTTTCCATCTCTGCCAAGCTAAGCAGTTGGCTCCTTACCTCTCTCGCCCTGACCTAGCCACTGTGATCCACGCGACGGTCACCTCCAGACTGGATTATTGTAACTCGCTCTACGTGGGGCTGCCCTTGAGACTGACCCAGAAACTCCAGCGGGTGCAGAATGCTGCAGCGAGACTCCTTACGGGGTCTTCGCCGCGAGATCACATTCACCCGGTGCTATACCAGCTGCACTGGCTCCCGGTGGAGTACAGGATCAGGTTTAAGGTGCTGGTTTTAACCTTTAAAGCCCTATATGGCCTAGGACCCTCATACCTATGGGACCGTCTCTCCTGGTATGCCCCACAGAGAAACTTACGGTCTTCAAATAAAAACATCTTGAAGGTCCCAGGCCACAGAGAAGTTAGGCTGGCCTCAACTAGAGCCAGGACTTTTTAGGCTGTGGCTCCAACCTGGTGGAACACTCTGTCACAAGAGACTAGGGCCCTGCGGGACTTGACATCTTTCCGCAGGGCCTGCAAGACAGAGCTGTACCGCCAGGCCTTTGGCCAGGCCACAGCCTGACTCCCCCCCTTGGCAATCTTCGCAGAGCTCTGGCCCAATGGTGGCCAGTGGCTTGAATTTAATTAATTTTATAATGAATGATTTTAGAGTGTTGTTTGTGCTGTACTTTTGTACTGTTTTATTGTTGTTAGCTGCCCTGAGCCCGGCTTCGGCTGGGGAGGGCGGGATATAAATAAAATTTATTATTATTATTATTATTATTATTATTATTATTATTATTATCTACGAGAGGTTTCCAATCTTTAGCACGTGTTAACAATGACTTTTCTCTGACTAAACATGTCAATTTCGCCATCTTAGCTATGCCTGTTAGTTTTAACAGCCATTCTTCCATTGTTGGTCATAATGGGTCCTGCCATCTTTGTGCATACAAAAGTCTCGCAGCCGTAAACTACAGTTCCCAGGATTCTTTGCAGGAAGTCATGTGCTTTAAATGTGTGGTGTGGATCTGCCTATAGCTGGTCCCAGGCTGTGGAACGCTCTTCTAGCAGAGATTCGGTGGACATCTATTGAAGGCGCATGTAGTTGTTAAAAAAATTTCTGGAGCAGCCATTCATTTTTAAGTATTGGTCCATACTCTTTCTAGTGGGTTTGTAAATACAGTGGTACCTCGGTTTACGAACAGTCCTGTTAACGAACAATGCGGTTTACGAACTGCGCAAAACCGGAAGTAGTGTTCCAGTTTGCGAACTTTAACTTGGTTGTTGAATGGAAGCTGCAATGGTGGAAGGGCACCGGTGGCAGGAGGCCTCATTAGGGAAAGCGCGCCTCGGTTTAAGAATGGATTTGGTTTAAGAATGGACTTCAAGAACGGATTAAGTTAGTAAACTGAGGTACCACTGTAATGTTTTCTTTTGCTTTAAACTGACCTGATATTCTATGAGAGAGCAGTATATTGGCACTTCTGTAAACAAATAAGTAGACCAATGACCTGTGGATCTAAACCAACACGCTGGATGGAGAGAGTTCTTAATGCCCTTTATCTATTGAAAATGTGTGCAGTTCAAATTGTAAGCTTCCCCTGTGTCAAAGGGGCAAATGCGACTTTGCAAGGTAAGTCAGCCCTGCATCACACATCCGAGACCATGCTTAATGAGAGAGTTGCAGAAGAGAGAGCGCTGTACGAGTACTTCAGTCAGGATTGATGAAAAAAGCAGCCAGCCAAACCCCTGCCACTATCCTCTCCTCTACTTTGTACCAGCCCACTTCAAGCCTGGCTTGGATTTTTAATGCCTCTCAGCATACGCATGCCATGCAACTTCTTCTGGTTTAATTAGAGATCTGTGAGGAGTGGATTCTCTAGAGATGAAAATCCCGTGCTCACCCCAACCACTAATTATCCGCCTTTACTTTGAACAGGTATTTGATATTAGAAGCTACTGTTCTTGGGGGAGGGAGGGGGAAAATATATATATATATGTGATGACCTTTGATGAAACGTAACACAAAGTGAATGAATGTAGTAGGAGCTAGTGAAAATGCGATTAGCTTGGTCCCAGCAACACTGATCCACAAACCAGTCAGAAAAATAAAAAGAAACGGGGAAGGAATTCACGCTGGCCTAACCTTGTTCTCGTAAGCCCCAATATCAATTATATTTATAAGCCAGGAGAAGCTGTTGTTCATAAACAACGGGGGTTCATAGCTTAGTATGTTTCTGCTAATGAATTAAATGCTGATTGCACTGTTGGCTTAATGGAGCTTCTGAATCAGGCTGAGATTGAACCACTGCATACAACAAATATATTTAATCTTTCTTTTTTCTTTTTTAAAAAGGCATATGCTCCAAAACGATAACAACTTTAAGGGCTGCCAAAAGAGCAAAACAATAGTGTAAAGATGAGTGTGGTATTAAAAATGGGTTTTGCCCATGTTTATTTTGAATATATGCAAGTATATTAATGTGTTTGCCACAATGTATATTCTTTGTATAGAAGGTCTTGTTTTATGTATGCGACTGCAATAATAACATACCCTACAACATTTCTCTGAGAAAAATAAAGACGTCCCATTCTATAATGATAATTTTACTATTTATACCCCACACCTTTTACTGGGTTGCACCAGCCACTCTGGGCAGCTTCCAACATATATTAAAACATAATAAAACATTAAACTTTTTTTTTTAAGCTTACTTATACAGGATTGCCTTCAGATGGTCAGATAACTCCATAACCTCCAACATTTCTCCAATGAAAACAGGGACATCCTACGGAATGGGTCTACTCTGGGGCACTCCAGGATCAAATCTGAAACCAAAATGGCTTCTCTAAATCAGGGACATCCTTGGAAGATAGGGACACTTGGAGGGTCTATAATAAGTTGTATCCACTGTTAGTTTTATTCAGAGTAGACCCATCGGAATTAACAGAGATGAGTAACTTAGATTCATTAATGCTAGATAATGCTTTTTTTTTGCAACTCACCTTAACTAAAGGGGCATTGATGCATGCCTATAATATGGGACACCAAGTGATGTATACAGCTTGGTCAGTTCTGTGTATCACTACAGTTTCCACAATGCCACATGGCTCTGAATCCACCACAGGCATGTAGCAGCACTCAGTGGGGGTTGGGGTTGGGGGGGGGAAGCTAGGACCAGGTTATATGAGGGCCACCAAATCCTTTATGTACCCAGTAGATCACTGTGGGCTGTAGAAGAGTTTCTCCTAAAGGTTCCAAAGAGATCAGAAGTTCTCTTCACAGTAACTCAGAGCAGGGTTTTTAGTGTGGCTGCCCCTGCTGCTGTTGGGATAGGACAAGCACTCACTGTCTGCACTTTCTTGAAACAGCTGAAGACAATTCTGTTCTGACAAGATTTCCCACCGGATGAACATGTCTCTGCCATGGGTGACTCCTTTTATTGTTTTTCAATATATCTGCTCTTATTTTTCTGTGCTATTTTAACTGTTTTTTTTTGTTTTTTTTTAAAAGGCTGTTTTTGTTACTTTGTGTACATTGCCTTGAGACATATATTTAGAAGGATATTAATTGATTAATAATATACAGCCTAATTAACCATGTTCTCTGGGCAGGTCACAAATTTATAATTCAGTAAAATAAAAATAGGCTCACCGTGGGGGGGGGGGACCAACACAAAAGATCGATTTATAGGGTGCCCACAGCTGAATTTTTTACATTTGGCAATACTTGTTGCTGATCTTTATTCTGTAGTTAAGAAAGCTGTGACTTTTAATGCTTAACTTGTGTAAGGCCTTATATCTTCACTCCAGTTGGGAGTATGGATGGCAGTGGGTTTATCTCTGCAGATTCAACAATGACTTTTCCTACAACCATTGAAGATTAAGAAAGAGACAAAAGAGTATTCTTCAATTGTTGTTTTTTCCAATACATGGAGGAAAACCCATCTTCTTTTAACATTGCACCTTTGCTCAAGGGCCTAATGTCTTAACAGGCAGGATGCCAACGGGGTCTGCGCTGCTATACTCTTTCTATATAAACAAGGAACGAAGAAACAATGGTCCTACTGTAGATAGGGCCAAGGCTGCAAGAATCAGAGTTTAGACAGTGACTTTGGTGCGTTGAAAGGCATAATCCTCTCCGGTGGTCAAGTCAGTGCCAAGATGCCAAGCAAGTCAGGCTTGCAGAGACAGGCTTACAGATGGACCAGTTGATGAAGCAGCAGAACAGAAAGCGAGCAGGGAAGCAGGTGTCCTATGGGTTGTATAGAACAGTTGGGGAATGCATGCAGCGTGAAGAACAGAATTGAAAGCTGAAACCAGGGGACGTACTTCTAAGTAGGGGAAGGAAGGATAAAGCAGGTAAGAAAGGTCTCCTAACTAAGGTGATTAAGATGGTTCTCTACCAGAAGAGCTGTCAGAGGACAGCTATCTTATTTGAAAGACCCCTCTGCTGAAAGGGCTGTTGGGTCCAGGTTTGGTTTAAAGGCCATAAGAAGGGAGAGGAAGGGCCTTGAAATTGCATAGCAACAGTTATCACCTGAAGAGCAGCTGAGCAGCAACTCATCTTCCCTATGGTGTATTTCTATTTAAATTATAGTAATTATTTCTTAATTGTGAATATGTATAGATGCAAATTATATACATTTTTTTGTGCAAATCTTCTTTTATAACAGCACAACTGTGGTCACCATATCTCTGACAGTTGTCTTGTTAGGCCTAGGTTTGATTCTAATTCTTTTTGCTAGCCTGGACCATGATTAGTTTTCTTCCTGTTTTGGATAGCACAGCATTAACAGCATAGGGGTGACTTGCTTTTTCTTAATAACTGGATTAAATAAATATGAGGCTCTTCTCCTCGTATGATATAGTTCATATGAGCCTGCTCTAGACGTGGTCACATTCCTTCTCAAAGTGTGGGTTCCAGGTTTGGGGGTCCTCCTGGATCCATGGCTGGCTTTTGAGGCATAGAAGGCCTCGGTGGCGCAAGGTCTCTTCCATCAGCTTTGGCTGGTCTTCAGCTGGTCTGGATAAAATGAAAGGTATTGTTTTTAAATAAAAAAAAAATATTTCACCCCTTACAAAATGTGTTTCTGCTTTTAGTAATTTTTGTACTCATTGGAAGTTTAGAAGTACAGAAAAATATTACCAACAGCCCTCCATATGTTCAAGTAGAAACAATTGAACCATCCCTATCTGAGCAAGTATTTAGGAAGCTGGTAAAAAACAACAACCACCTCCTTGGTTTTTCAAAAAGCTTAGTTCTTGAACGTTTTGGCTCCTGAACGTTGCAAACCCAGAAGTGACCCAGAAGGAGCTTCCTGCAGCCAATCAGAAGCCGCGCTTTGGTTTCTGAATCTTTTGGAAGTCAAATAGACTTCTGGAATGGATTCTGTTCGACTTCTAAGGTACGACTGTACTGGCAATGGCATCAACAGGTGTTCTTGTACACTATTGTACAATTATCCAGATCCAATGAGAGGGAAAGGATCCATTGTCTGTGATCTCCTTTGTGCAGCCAAATCTTCAAATGTGAATTAGAGTCCAGGAGCAGCAGTAGCCAAGCCTTTCACATTTCACATAGTGAATCATCAGATTCACCGGTGGGTGAATCAAACACCAATCTGACCTGAATCTGATGAATCTGTCATTTTCAGTTTCTCATGTTTCCAATCTTCTTTTCATTCATTTTTTAAAATAAGAAATTCAACAAAAAAAGAAAAGCTAAAGAGAGAAAAGTGTGAAAGAACCCCCTCCCCAATCAGCTCACATTAAAAATGCAATAGCCAACAATCCATCCATCTCAATTTAAACATATTGATCAATATAAACCAACTGAAAGACCAAAGTATCCACACAAAGTTTATAAGAAATGTGTTTGTATGTAGCAAGGGCAGTGAGGTCCTTAGACCATTGCAATGGTATTTACCTTCCCTGGCTCGAAAACCACAATGTTTTCAGTTTTAAGGTGAGTTCTCCACAGTTCTGCATCAGTTTGTGATTTATTTATCTATTTTTTAAAAAGCCCTTAAAAACTTTCCCTAACATTACATCTGTAAACTGCTTAGTGGTTTTGGCCAATTAAGCTTTCAATTGTAGAAACTTAGAGGGTTGTGTTCTTGTTTTTGCCAATAAATCTTGACTAATATACAAATAAAATGAAAACACTAATAATAATACACAATTTTGGCTAATATATCTTTTTTTGGCAGCAATTTCCCCAAATATAATGGATCTTGGTATGGTATGTTCAATAACACATGCGTTTTAGGCACACTTTTCCCCAATATACACAATGATTGTACACATTGTGGGTTTGGAGAACTACATCAGCAAATTCAGAGGAGTGTGAATTTCAAAGCACAGTTCTATTCAAAGCATAGTATATGTTTTTGCAGGATTGGACAAATTCATGGAGGTTAAGGCTACTAGCCATGTCTTCCTCCTCCAGTGTTAGGGCATTATGCTTTTGCATGCTAGGCTACTGGGAGTTCCTGGTGGGCAGAATGCTGTTGTCCTCCTGCCCTTCTCCTCCCAAGCATCTGGGGGGCCACTGATGCAGTCAGTTCATCTAATGTTCTTACATTTTGGCTCATGTATTGCTTTAAGAAATACAAATAACCTCAGTTCATATTAAAATGTAAACCGAACCAAAGAATTAGAATTAGAATTAGAATTAGAATTAGAATTAGAATTAGAATTAGAATTAGAATTAGAATTAGAATTTATATACCACCCTATACCCAGAGGTCTCAGGGCGGTTCACAGAATAAAATCAAAATACAAAACCACAAAATACATACAGTCATACCCCATGTTGCATCCGCTTCTGGTTACATGTTTTTGTGTTGTGTCCTGCGGCAACCCGGAAGTACTGGAACGGGTTACTTCCAAGTTTTGTCACTCACGCATGCACAGAAGCTCTAAGTCGCTTGCGTCAGTTCCATGTTATGGACAGGCCTCCGGAATGGATCCCATCCGTAGCACAAGGTTCCACTGTAATCAAAAGAAAAACAGCAACGCAATAACCCCCCACCCCCCAAAAAACACATTTTAAAAGGGCATAGGATCGTCACAACATTTAAAGTAAGACAATTAACAAACCTGTATTTGTTGGAAAGACCATGATCTCAGAAATGTTTGCAGCAATATTTATTGGCAACCAAATTGGGCAGGTGCCTTTCTGATACAAAGGCAAAAATAGATTTGAAATAAGAGTGGGAAAGGGAAAAATTAGCTTTAGTTGTGGAGCTAGTCTGACCCATTCCAAAGAGCCAAGTAGGGCAAAATTACCTCCTTCTTCAACCCATATGGAAGTTTTAAAGCCATGCAGAACTTTTCACCCGTTAACGTGCTGACCAGAGCAAAGAAAGTTAATTCCTTGATAATGCCTCATCCAATTTCCATCTCTTCTCTGAGGTGGAAAAACTCTCGATAAGAAGCTGCAATGAATTTCCAATGTCGGTTAGGGGTGGGCTTCTCTCCCCTCCCCCCACAGAAACACACCAAAAAATGGAAAGCTTAATCAATATTGAAATAGCTTCTTCCAAAACAATGCAGATGTTCTGAATAACTTATCCTTATTTAACCAATCTGCCTTTATTTTCCAAAAGGTTTACCATTCTGAAACCCCCCACTGCCCATGTGTAAATGAATTAGTCATAATGCTAAAGCAAATGCCTCAGCTCACTTTGTGAAAATAGCGAATGGTGGGTTGATGAGTCCCCTTGCAGGGGATGGAGATGTTTGCTAGATATTTGGTTAGATGAGTTATTTGCCTTCAGGCAGAGCTGCCATTTCACTCTTCATGTTCTCACTGGGCAGGTCCATTTAAAGCACACATTAAAAGCACACAATATCCTCCAATGAATCCTGGGAATTGTAGTTTGTTAAGGGTGCCGGGAATCATAGGTTTGTGGGGGGGGGGACGACTACAGTTCCAGTGTTCCCTGTGAAGAGGGATTGTTAAACTACTCTGAGATACGTAGCTCTGGGAGGACAATAAGTTTTGGTTTAAAATATTGCATGATACTGAATGTTAGTCAGAGTAGACTGAAACAAATGGAGTTTAAGAACTAAATCCCAATGATTTTAGTCAGTGTCCCCTGAATGTGACCTAGCTTGATCTCACCCAGTGGTTGACTAAACCTAGCCACCATTTATGGATCTGAAGGTGGATTTTTGCTGTTTGCTTTGGGTAAACAGGATCATTCACTCCTAGCTTGTTCCCTGCCTGCCTCCAATTCACGTTATATTTCATATATTGTCAATTTTTCAAGCACTTACTGTTTTTAATATTTGATTAATCAGGAAGAGTGCATCTATGTTAATGGAATGTTGTGAGTTTGACCCGAGTTCCGATTAGTTTATGGAGTCTAACTTCATTAGAGAAACTTTCAAGGGCAAGTATGGGATCTGGCCTAATTGAAAGAGAAACGCAAGCTTTTCCAAAAGGACCTAGATATTTCCTTCTGCCTTAATTCTAAACCTAAACGAAATGCAATTTTTTAAATATGCAGATTGTTCCATCCAACACGCTCTCTTTCTCTGCCTTGACAATGAACCTTGATTAAAGATCAGACCAAACAATCTTTAAGATGCAGCGGGCTTCGGTGATAGACAGATGGTGGCTTTCATGATGTCAGGAAGTGTCAAATATTATGGTTGGCTGTACAGTGATGGCTACTTTCCAAGCAGATTGAGCAACAGACAGAAAGAGCAAGAATACCATTTGTTGTAGCTAGAACCATTGTGAACAGAAGGAACCGAAGGCATAGCACACTTTGACACATCCCCCTGCCCCATATGCAAAAACAGTTTAGGGTTTGTTATGTTACATTAGCCCTTTCATTATTCAAAAAAACATGTGAAAACTATAGAAGCTGGTTATTTTTTGTTGATGATGTTGTTGCTTCGTTTTGCTTAAGGAAAAGGTTTCTGTTGTGACTCTCTGAGAAATGTGTCTATTTGCATTGCAGAGAGTAATTAGACTGGCTGGCTGGTCCTAGCAAGCTGCTCTTAATTCAAAGTGAAAACTTTTTTTCATTGAATTTTGAGACAGTTTCCTTAACACTGGTTCTCTTTGGCCAAGCAGGGAGATATGGTGAATATGGACAGAGGTGGATTTAGGGAGTGGGAAGACAGAATCATAGAAATGTTGAGTTGGAAGGGGCCCCAAGGATCATCTAGTCCAACCCCCTGCCATGCAGTAATCTCAGCTAAAGCATTCAGAACAGATGGCCATCTACTCTCTGCTTAAAAACCTCCAAGGAAGGAGAGTCCACAACTGCCCAAGGGAGCCCGTTCCACTGTTGAACAGCTCTTACCGTCAGAAAGTTTTTTCTGATTTTTAATTGGAATCTCCTTTCTCGTAACTTGAAGCCATGGGTTCGAGTCCTACCCTCCAGAGATGCACTACAGGTGATGTTGAAAACAGGGTGTTTTGTTCTGATCCAGTGAGGTTCTTTTTAAAAACATTCTTAAGGCCAGCTGTAGCGTTATTGCTTTCCTTGTTGTAAACACATGGCAAATAAGCAAATGAAAGAGGAAAAAGTAATGTAAAGAAGGGGGGAAATGAGAGAATCTCTGGGAGGTAAGAAGCTGGAAACTAGGGCAGATGTCTCGCGTGCTCATTTATATATATATTTTTATTGTACTCATCTCCGCAATCTACATATAGATTTGCACTCCCCTCATGCCTATTTGTTTTCCCAAAGTATTGTCTGTGCTCCCCAAATAGTCTGAGGGAAAGTAATTGTTTACATTTACATGAAATAAACCTCTTTCCATGAGAATGAATGTCTATATCTAGTAAAATTCTTTTCTTCTCTCTTGCCTCTGTCAACTCAATTATGGATTAGCTGGAAGCTTAAACCCACCACGCAAGAGCTATTTACACTTCTAAAGCAAAGCAGCATTTGTAACCAGGACACCATCTTCAGTCCACAAGGAAGGAGTTTTGAAAATAACTCCTTTTGCTGTAGGATGAAGTACCGTCTTGAATTACTGAAATGGAAGACTTGAGAAATGGCATGTACGTGCTTGTGCGCACACACACACATGCACACACACACAGATACACAAATTTGCTAGTTCATTGCTTTTCCTGTGGCTGTTGGGTTCTCGTGGAAAGAGCTGGCTCTTTTTATTGTCTGTCATTCATCTATAGAGTGATTATGTGTCCTCATGTACAGAGGCAGTCCTATTGGAAAGGCTGTCAGGGGACGCTGTTTGAAAGTATCACCTTTTGGAAGGACTGCCTGGTCAAAGTCCGGTTAAAAGGTCACATCCACACAATAGACCACACACAACTGACCACTGTTGCTAAGTGCATCTAGGTGACTGACAGGGAAGGGAGTCCACCTGAGGGCACATTGCCAATGGCCCTACAAACCTTGAGTTGGCCCTGCATGTGCTCTACCACTGGGCTACAGTGGTCCTTACATATCTTATTTCTGAAGGGGCGGAGGAAGGGGGTGCAGTGGCGGTGGACTGCCCGGGTGTCTTCACTGAAGGGGGTGACATTTGGTGCACTGCCCTCCGGCTACTCCCAAGCCTACCCTGAGCTGTCAGGGGAAGGGGTGAGCTGTGCTGCTTTGCCGGCAGCATTCCCCCTTCCTCCTCCAGTTGGGGGAGGCTTGGGAGTTGTGGGCAGGCGGCGTGCCGAATGTCCTCCATTGGCGGCTTGCTCCACCCCCAGCTGCAGGGCGCATGGGGCTATCCCGTGCCTGGAAGGGCACCCTCTGTGCCCCGCCGCCCTTGGGAGCGCGCCTGCCCTGGGCAGCGTGGGCATATGTTCTGCCGCTGTCTAAAGATAAGATATAAAAATAAAGCTGGATAAGAAAACCCTGGTAATTGCTTCCTCACTCCTGTTCCATTACTAAAACCATGTTCTCGCCCTTAACTCCATTCCCCAAGCTGCATCTCACACAGCTCTGTCATGGGGTTAAGAAGGCCGATCCCTTCGTATCCATCCATGCGATTCCTTCTTGGTCATCACCAATTGACACATCCGAGTATAGAAAATTTGGTTGTGGGGAGATGTTCCCAGTAATGCTTTGCTTGGAATTACTCTATGTCATGGACATAGCTTATGTTTAGAGTGTGACCATTTGTCATGCATGAGCTCAGTATGAAATTTTGTTCCAGGTCATATTGGCGGGTGCTCCTACTTTCATTTCTACCTGAAATTTGTGAATTGGTTCCCCTTTCATGAGTCATACATAGCAAGCTGTTTATGCCCTGATCCTCTGTTATTGGGACACTGCAGTTTTCATTGGTGTGTGTGTGTGTGCATTAGCAACACAAACTCAATCCAGCTCACATCTTAAAGTTTATCTCAATTTGTTCTATCATCTACAACGCTTCTGAGATAGTCTCTCTGGAGAAAGCATACACATAGAAAGTGTAGTGTAGTGGTTAAGAGCGATAGACTCATAATCTGGGGAACCAGGTTTGTGTCCTCGCTCCTCCACATGCAGCTGCTGGGTGACCTTGGGCCAGTCACACTTCTTTGAAGTCTCTCAGCCCCACTCACCTCACAGAGTGTTTGTTGTGGGGGAGGAAGGGAAAGGAGAATGTTAGCTGCTTTGAGACTCCTTAAAGGGAGTGAAAGGCGGGATATCAAATCCAAACTCTTCTTCTTCTACTACTTTATGACTGTTTCCTAGTCATCCTTTTGTTTGATTTTATTGCTCTTAATGAAATTAGTTCCACTGCATACTGCTATATTGCTTACGCTAACCCAATCCACTGACTCACGCTAATTTCCATCATTTGTGAATACGTGTTACAACAACATGGACATCGCGAAGTCCCAGATGCTCTTGACAGCCATGAGAATAGTCTGACCTTCAACCTGAACAGAACTGCTGCATACAGTTTTGATTTGTGCTGGGGTGATGATGGAGGAATAAGAACTGGGGGTGGGGAGACCAATATTAAGATAAGCTTACAGGGCTGGCACCTAGAAAGCTCTAAGAAATAAATTACCCTTGTCAAAATTATTAGGTTGCTATCTTGGGCTGCAATCCGAAACACACGTTGGGGGAGGAAGCTCTGTGGGACATAGTGGGAGATACTTCTGAGAAAGCAAGCATAGGATTGCATAGCATACATATGTACAAAAGTATCTGTACATATGTACATATGTATGCTATATGGGATGTGGGTGGGGCTGTGGTCTCAACCACAGAGCCTAGGGCTTGCTAATCAGAAGGTTGAGGGTTCGAATCCCCATGATGGGATGAGCTCCCGTTGCTCGGTCCCTGCTCCTGCCAACTTAGCAGTTTGAAAGCACATCAAAGTGCAAGTAGATAGATAGGTACCACTCCTCAGGAAGGTAAATTGTGTTTCCGTGCACTGCTCTGATTCCCCAGAAGTGGCCTAGTCATGCTGGCCACATGACCCGGAAGCTGCCTGCAGACAAATGCCGGCTCCCTCGGCCTATACAGCGTGATGAGCGCCGCAACCCCAGAGTCGGCCACGACTGGACCTAATATGTGTACATATGTGAATACTTTATTGGGGCACGTTATGCAGGACATTCAAGATGAATGCATTTCTTTCTTTTTTCCCATTATGATGAAAATCAAACACTGTTGCAGAAGCAATGGCCAGATTCTCTTGCAGTCTCTTGCAATGCATTTTTGGATGTTTGCTCCCTTTACACCCTCAATACAAGAACCCCAAAACTATCTTTGGGCAGTGCTTTGCCCTTCCAAATGATCACTTGTCACTGTTGAATTCCCATTATTTTAGAATGAAAAGCATAGCTTCTAGAAAGTGCTGAACTTACAGGAAAATGTTTTCTGATCTTTCAAAGGAAAATATAAGGTTTTCTTTGGCATAGTTTCATTTTAGTTGGGTAAACTAAATCCTGGATGGGCAACTTTAGTGAAGAGACCAAAAATCATTTTGTTATACATTATACATTAGAAAACATATACTGGAAATTATTATTCTATGCTTGGAAAGTACTGGACATTTTTTCAATGATGAATATATCTGACATTTTCAAAGATGATTTAAAGCAAAGTTTACTTGCAAGCTGTAACCTGAGACCACCAGGAGCGATAACACAGTTTTATTATTCTTAATAGCACCGAGTCAGTCCACAGATACTTCATCCCACAAATTTTCTCTGTTATAAAAATGCATAATGTTAATCTCTGCAATCCGTTATAAACTGACCATAAACCAATGTTTATGGTCAGTTAATCATTGTATTACTTTGCTTTAGGTAATTTAGTACATTACCATAATGCAACAATCTACTTAATATAAATTTTAAAGTGAGCCCAGTGAAAGTTGCAGAGCATTAATATATTATGTCTTCTAACCAGAAGCTCAAAAGCACAAACTGAAGTTTGAGTGGAGCTCAGCTCTTCTTTGATGGAACTTTATTTTATTATGATAGGCACAGAGCCAAAGCACTGGGGTTATTTATCATCTGTATTGCAGTACAGCCTACTGGCGTCAACCTGAATTGGATCCCCAATGGATCTGTCCCACTTTAACTTGGTCTGAGCAAGGATGCATTTTTAAATCGCAGCACTGAATTTTGGGAATGGCAGGATCCGCCCTGCAAAAATATTAGTGTGTAAGATACTGGACAAAGTTGTAAAGGTAAAAGGTAAAGGACCCCTGGATGGTTAAGTCCAGTCAAAGGCGATTATGGGGTTGTGGTCTCATCTCACTTTCAGGCCGAGGGAACCAGTGTTTGTCCACAAACAGCTTTCTGGGTCATGTGGCCAGCATGACGAAACTGCTTCTGGTGCAATGGGACACCATGATGGAAACCAGAGTGCACCGAAACTCCATTTACCTGCCCGCTGCAGTGGTACCTATTTATCTACTCGTATTGGCATGCTTTTGAACTGCTAGGTTGGCAGGAGCTGGAACAGAGCAACGGGAGCTCATCCTGTTGTGGGGATTTGAACCGCCAACCTTCTGATTGGCAAGCCCAAGAGGCTCAGTGGTTTAAAATGCATACAAAGAGACTAAGAGCCTGCTGGATCAGGCCAATGGCTCATCTAGTCCTGCCTCCTGTTCTCAGAGTGGCAAACCAGTGGGAAGCCCAGAAGAAGAACCAAAACACAACAGCACTCTCTCCACCTGAGATTCCCAGAAGTGGTATTCAGCGGCATACTGCTTTGAAGAGTGGAGACAGAACATAGCCATTATGGTGAGCATCCACTGATGGGCTTTAACTCCATGAAATTGTTTAATTGTCTTTTGAAGTCAAGTTGGCAGCTATCACTGCTTCTTCCACTGAAAATTGGAGGTGAGATGTTACTCAGGTGACTCCGTGCATTATAAAGCTTAAGTCCAAATGATGTACAGAAGTACCTCTGGTTACAGATGCTTCAGGTTACAGACGCTTCAGGTTACAGATTCCGCTAACCCAGAAATAGTACCTCAGGTTAAGAACGTTGCTTCAGGATGAGAACAAAAATCGTGTGGCGGCAGTAGGAGGCCCCATTAGCTATAGTGGTACCTCAGGTTAAGAACAGTTTCAGGTTAAGAACAGACCTCCAGAGCGAATTAAGTTCTTATCCCAAGGTACCACTGTACCATGAAATTTTCCCTACTTGAGATATTGATCTTGGTCTGAATGGGGAAGGAATTACAAATGTCAACAGATCCACCCTAGACACGTTAACACCACATGGCCTCAACCTGGGATATAGTTCTTGGCTTCAGCGTATGAAGCACTTCTGAGCGTTTCATCCCCAATGTTTTGTAAACTGCTTAGAGTTGTTTTTTTCTTTAACATCCAAGTGGTATATAAATATTGTTAAATAAAAAAACCTAAAAAGCTCTGTAACTGCCACCTTGATTTCCGTTTTTTTACCAGAGCAGCTTATGAAGGTGGAAGCTGAATCCTTTTCCTGCATTAAATAAATCTGTTGTGTTAATCATGTGTGTGCGCGCGCACGTGTACAGTGTATGTACACACACACATCTTGAAAATAAGTAAAATAAATACCCAAACCACTACAAGAATGAATACAACTGTGTTTTCCTTCCTGAGACCCCTTTTCTTTTTCTAACTGGCCTTGTTAGTCCAAAATGTGTCTTTTGGGGGTCTTCAAAAAATAAAAATAAAAAGCTGGAAGAACCAAAAATGTGCAGACCAGGTTTCTGTCCATACGGTTTTATTTGTGTTCTGCTGGTGGGGTTATAGTCATACAGTAACTAACATAATTTTTTAGTTTTATTATCACCTCTAAAAAGAGTCAGAAATGTGAAAATTGAAGCCAGAAGGTTTGTATCACAGGATTAATTAGGCAAGGCCAAGTGGAGTCACACTCCCTCTGGCAGTGAGTGCCTCAAGAAGGTGCCTGCCTTCAATTATAGAGCACACAAAGCAATTAAAAACCCTGTTTCTTTTTCCTGAGGTGTTACTTGTTACTTGATAAATCTTTTTTTTTTTAACCATTCTCTGGAGATCTGAACTGGCTGGAGGTGCAATCTTGGAGGGTAGATATTCATGAAAAATTGATTCAGTGGTAGCCTAAATGCAGTCGGTTCAAAATCAGCTTGAAAGGAATGCGCACCATAATCCTTGACTGACATTTTACTGGCCATTTTTTAAAAAAAATGGTACTCACAGAGAGTCCAAAGGACTAGGCAATCTAAAGTCCAGATATTTTTTATTTTATTTTTTTGAGAATTTGCACCTGGAAGTCCTGCTAATATTGTCTGTTGTGAACCTTTTGCTTAACCTACACACAAAACCAGTCTCTTAGTATCTTGGGAAGAGATGCCTGTCAGTGGCAGAGTATGTGTTTTGCATGGAGAAGGCCTCAGGTACAATCCCTGGAATCTCCCAGATAGGGCTGGGAATGTCCCGTCTGAAACCCTGCTGTGTTGCTGCCTGTGTTGTACAGTGTACAGTATACAGTGTACAAAATACTAAGTTAGATGCAACAATGGCATGAAGCACTGTAAGGCAGAGGAGACTAGGAGCAGATATGATAGCCATCTTCAAATATATCAAGAGCTGTCACATGGATGATGGAACAAGCTTGTTTTCTTCTGCTCTAGAAGGTAGGAACTGAACCAATGGATTCAAGTTACTTTCTGAAAGTCAGAGCTGTACCTTCCTCAGGAGGTAGTGGACTCTCTTTCCTGGGATATTTTTAAGCAGAGGTTAGATGGGCATCTGTTATGGATGCTTTAACTGGGATTCCTGCATTGCAAAGTTGGACTAGATGACTTTGAATTGTGCTTGGAAATGTACTGGGAGCCATTGTAGATCCTTTAGGGCTGGTGTTATATGGTCCCAGCAGCTGCTCCCAGTCATTAGACTGACAGCCGCATTCTGGATTAGTTGTAGTTTCAGAGTCCTCTTCAAAGGTAGCCCCATGTAGAGCCAATTGTAGTAGTCCAATGGTTAAATATATGGAAGAAAACTATAGTATAACACTAAAATACAAAGCTTCATGCTCTAGAAGGCATTACGGATGTTATCCAAAATTATTCATACCCAAGAGTAGACCCCTTGGAATTGACATACTGCTCTGAGTATGAGTAATGATGGGTACAGCCATATATCTCCTGCAAACAGGACAATATGAAACATAATAATGGTATCATAAGAATAAGAAAAGAACAACAGAACGAAATTACACTTATGTGTGAATAACTGTATTTTGGGCTGCCACTATTGAAATCTACTAGAAATGCATTGTGACATTTGAAGAATATTCTCAGATATTCTTATACAAATCTTATACAAATTTATTTAAAGAGATAGAGAGAAACATGAATAAACACAGCTATACTTTGAAATTTCTGCTTACCTGAATTTTGCAAAGCAGTTCTCTAGCCAACCAGTGTTTACAAAAATTCATATATTAAAGTGTACATAAAAAGAAATATATATTAGTGAAGATAACATACAAAAATGGAGCCTTGAGTCTGACAACCCTTTCAATAGAGGACTCCTTCAAACAGAGGACTGCCCTCTGATAGCCATTTTAATACAGGACTACCTTTTGTAGAATTAGGACACATAGAAACTCTTACCAGCAGAGATGCAGTTTAGCTCAACCTTGGGGTCAATAAAGACTTGTCGCTGAGCTGTCTTGCATATAGCTTTAAATGGCTAGGTCAGAAAAGGCAAATGTTAAATTTACAGCAACAGAATGGCTTCCAAACTGTTGATTTCGACAATAATTATTGTAACCAACTGCAAGATATGTTGCTGTACAAACATCACATTCTCCACCCTTAATTCTAGTTGATTAATTAAAGAGGATGGAGGAGCACAGTTAATCATGGCCCTTTTGACGTTCTTAATCACATTTGAAAAGAGTTTGACCGAATTGTTGAGCAAACTATTCAGATTGTTACATTCTGTATTTTGCTCGGGAGTATTTCCTGTACTATTTTGTGGGTGGGATGAAGTATCAGTTCTGTCCGCCTGCTCTTAAAGCTTTCGGGGAAGATGACTCAATCAGTGCAATTATTGACAGTATTCTTAGTATAACTGGGCAAAGAAGAATTTCACTTTAAATCAAACTTTTGACTATTTTTTAAAAGTCAAATTCAACAACAAATAATATGTAATACATAACAGTCTGGTTGTGCAAGCATCTCAATGCACTCATGACCTCTTATTTCCTTTTCAAGTAGATTTCTATTTCTCCCATTAGAACACATGCTTAGGTCAAACAGTACAGTGGTACCTCAGGTTACATATGCTTCAGGTTACAGTCTCTGCTAACCCAGAAATATTACCTCAGGTTAAGAACTTTGCTTCAGGATGAGAACAGAAATCATGTTCTGGCGGCGCGGCAGCAGCAGGAAGCCCGATTGGCTAAAGTGGTGCTTCAGGTTAAGAACAGTTTCAGGTTAAGAACGGACCTCCAGAACGAATTAAGTACTTAACCCGAGGTATCACTGTAAAGCCAAGTCCCAATGCATTGATTTAGAAGTTTGTCCCATTGGTTTTAATAGCCCTAACTTCAAACTTGCTATGCATAGTTTTGCAGCTCTTGACTTAGAAGAAATCCATTAAAAGGAAGAACTTTTACCAAAGAAAGGGCAGTACTTTTTTTTTTTACCCAAGACAGCTTTTGGGGACTCTGCTGATTAACAAAGCTGTCTGTGAAATTCATGATGCCACTGCAGAATCAGCTCCGAAAGAGAGAGGAAAAAGTCAATTTGGAGTTCAGAAAATGGACATTTTTGGCTAAAGGGATCCTTCCCTCCAATAAAAAGGAAGACATTATGAAATCTATTAGAAATGAGTTATGTTCTGCAGACACTGGCTTTTCTTGTAATAATTAGTATTTCATTTTAATAGCATGTTTTACATTTTACTCCTTGAGAAACCATAATTCATGGAACAACCAGGCACATTCACCAAAAAATAATGTCTTGCAGAAATGCTCCCCTCAGACCGAGGGCCTAACTACACTACTATTATGTGCAAACACATGTCATGGAAGGAGAATCATTTTTAGGAGCGTCTATTTAAAAAGAGAAGTAGCAAAGGATAGGGATACTTAACCCCTTTCCTCCTTGCCATTTTGATGTTCCAGTTGTAGGAATGGTGCTATCTGTTATATCGTCCTTACTTTTTGCCCTTGACTCACCATTTGTGCCAGTTTGTCACTAAGCACTTATTCTTTGCAGACTCAAATCAAATAATATTCACCAAGCCATTTTAGACTGCCCATATTGGAGTACTCTTTTCCGCAGCATAGTTTAATTTCATTGGGAACCCCACATGATTGACAGATGAGAAAACTAAAGGCACAACCTTTTATAGACGATCCTAGCAATTTTGAACCATAGTCACAGTTAGTGTAGAGTTTTGCAAACTAGAAGTTCATTGGTATCCATAAATTTTTGTGCACTGGCCAATGCCTACAGAGAAAAGGCTTACAGTGATGTATGTGTACATTCAGAGTTGATGAAGATGCTTTATGCAAGGAAACAACGCCCAATTCATCATGCAGGAAAGAATAATGAGTTGGGCCATGTTCACACAATACACTTAAAGTGTTATGACACATACCACTTTTAAAAATCATGGCCTCCCTCAAAGAGCTGTAGTTTGTTATGGGTCCTGGAAATTGTTAGGAGGTCCCTGTTCCCTTCATAGAGCTACAGTTCTCAGAGTTTCCTGTGAAGGGAAATTGATTGTTAAACCACTCTGATAGGGGCCTTGTAAATACTCTTACCACCTTTAGCAAACCACAGTTCCCAGAATTCTTTGCAGGAAGCCATGCCTGTTTAAAGTGGCATCATAGTGCGAGATAAATGCAAACTGCAACACCATCACTTATTTTGAGAACTGGAGCCACAAAGTGAAAACCTTGATGTGAACCTTCTCTCTAGGGAATTGTGTTTTTGTTCTGACTTTTCTAGTAATTCTGTAAGCAGTATGAGTCCTCATCATGGCTAAAACAAGAATTATTAAAATATATTTGATTTCATGACAATGTCTGTTCCACAGAATTTATTTCATTTGATCAACATGGAACGGATAAAATTGCAGAACTATTATTCTCGATTAAACTCTATCTGGAGATGTCATTAACTGTGAACTTCTCTAAATGCCTTGGGACTGGTGGGCAGACATTGTGGGGGTGGGAGTCGAGAGAAGCCAGAAGGTGCAGCCACCTATATACTATCAATAAAAGTCAACAGTGTAAACGGTAGGAAAGAGGCACAATTTGTTTGGAATTTTAATGCTAATATTATATTCAAAAATGAAGAGGATATTTTGTAGTTTTAAAAAAATACTCCTCCATGCATAAGTGTGAATGTCTGGCTTGCCACAATTCTGGCTGCAAATCCCAGGAAATGCAGAATATGAAAATTTGATTAGGAAGAGCTCACTGGATTATAGGGTAGCAAATTTTATTCAATTTCTTTACAAAATAACATTTAGACACTAATTCAATAGGCTGCTGTATGTGCTTTGCGAAGTATTGCCGAGACAGGTTTGAAACTCTTTTTGATGTGTGCAGAATATTTTTCCTGTGTTCTAATGCACATGTCTTCATCCCACTCCTGTTCAAGTCAACAAGTTGGGTTGCATTACTTTTAACAAATATCCACAGTGATTTTGGTGTCTCTAATGGGTTCACAATTCAAAGCACACTAGTAATAACAACCATCTATAAATATCCCATAGATCACAGCAGAAAATTGGATTCTTTACAAATGAGCTATGACCCTTCCATTATGTAAGGTGATGCCATCTACTGACAGCTGGGCCGCAATAGCAATAGAATCATGTGACAATCTCTTGCTGGATTGCACCACTGCAGGTGAGGGTTTCATGTCTGAATGCTCTTCGATGATGAAAATAAAAAATAGCATGTGGCATGCCAGATAAACGAGTTATAGCTTTATAAGACTGTAATTAAACATATGACCCACCCAGTCCTGCATTCTGATGGTACAGTCCAGAAAGAACCACTCCACCCAGTGGGAAAGGAGATTGACAGATGCCCAGGGTTCCTACATCACCTTATTCCTCCTTTCCTGGTGAGAGACCAGAGTAAACAGACCTTTGATATTCACCCATCCATGCCTTGAGGCCCACGTTTCAACCTCAGCTTTTAAAATGAGTAATTAGTAATGAACCCACCATCAGTGCTAGGAAATAGGCAAGCCTTACACATGCCAACTCTTTCATTGCCCCCCCCACACACTGCATACCTCAAATCATCCATAACAAGATGTACATAGGAGCATAAAGAAGAGCCCTGCTGAATTCCATCTAAAATGGCATCCTATTCTCACAGTGGCCAATCAGATGCCTTTGGGAAGCCTGCATGTAGGACCTGAGCACAACTGGGTGTCCCCCACTTGGGATTCCCAGTACAGTGGTACCTCAGGTTACAGACGCTTCAGGTTACAGATGCTTCAGGTTACAGCCTCCGCTAACCCAGAAATAGTACCTCGGGTTAAGAACTTTGCTTCAGGATGAGAACTGAAATCGCGTGGTGGCAGTAGGAGGCCCCATTAGCTAAAGTGGTACCTCAGGTTAAGAACAGTTTCAGGTTAAGAACGGACCTCCAGAATGAATTAAGTTCTTAACCCAAGGTACCACTGTAACTGGTATTCTGAAACGTATTACCTCTTATAGTGGGCATAGAACTTGGCCATTGGGCTAATACAGATCCAGAAGAATGGCATTATCAGCCACTTTGTAATCTACAGAATCAGACAGCACACTGTGTAATCAGATGGCAGGTACTTGACCTCAGAAGCCTGCATTTTGGACAGTCTTGTTGCTGAATGCGTGGTATCAAAAGGCCCAAGCTGTGCAAATTTTGAACACCACTTCCAATAGGACTTTTCATTGGCCTTGTTCATGGCAGAGTGTCATACAAAGGACCTAGGGTTTTCTCCCTCCCACACAGTGTCTTTCTTAATGCCTGGATGCTCTTTTGCAATACATTGAATTGCCTAACATTCCCGAAGATCAGTAGAGAGTGCAGGAAAGCTTTTATTTCATGCCTCATTTCCCTCAATATCCTTGGACTGACTTACCACATTCGTGTTCCCTTGACTGTTACTGAAAGAGAAGCTTACTTAATAAATTAGTATTTTTCACCCAGTGGACACACATGCTAATATAACTCTATTATTGTAATGCCAATCTTCAGCCCTCCTTCCCATGTTCTGCAATGCACAAGATTTAACAGCGGAGGAAAAGTTGGGCAGCCAATGCATTTGTATGCTACGTATGTTGCAGTGGAAGCTGAAGCAGTCCTGATGTTCTCCAGAGGAAGCAAGCAAACAAAACCTATTGATTTAATTACAAATAATTGATGGGTCATCTAAAGAGGAAACTTCTGGTGCCCTACATAATGCCCAGATGCACATATAGTCTGAGAGCCTGTCATGCTGACTCTTCCTGTTTTGTCAATATCCATATAACACTTGACCTGGATTGGTCAGGAAGTTATGAATGAAGATGTCAGACTTCATTCCTGGAAGGCAGACGCAAGTGAGATGAAGCACTGCAAGGTGAGGTACAGCAGACACAACAACAACAAATAAGTTGTCAGGTGGTATAGGGTAAGCTTGAGGTGGAACTTCTTGTCATATAAATCTTTCCAGCCAATCGGCAGTTACTAGCTGGAGTTCTGAAATGCCTCTTTCTTCTGTACTTCTCAGCAAGTCCAACCGGTGTTGCTTTTGCTTGGCCCAGGGACTGATTTCTGAATATTTACAGGGAGGCATTATAAGAATATTTCCCATTTTCATACCATCTTTGAAATGCTTTCAGGCTAATTACGCACACACACACACAGGATGTTCTATGTAAATAGCAAATGCTTTGTCTCGAACTGCTGGGTTTACTGTCACAATTGGGGTTTACAGTTCAAGGGGTAAATTTCTCAAAACCAAGCATACGAAAAAATGGTTCAAGCGGTACCTCTGCCAGACATTGGATGGTCCATCAGCCCACTGCAATGCTGTACAGGAGAATCTTTCTGACCTCTGTGAGAGACTTCTTTGGGAACACGGGGGAAAGATCAGTTCCATGAGCTTCTTTCTGCTTATGCAACCATTGGAAGCAATTTTGAGAAACAGCAACAAGAAGAATCTGAGGCTGATTAATTGGGGAAAATTTCAGAGTTGGTTGAAACTTTTTTTAAACTTATTAATTTAGGCAAGTGACAGATTAAACACTGCGCCCATATATATATGTACACACACATACACTTACTCATGCCTTCCTAATACAAATATTTGATGAATTGACAGGGGCAAACCCTCAAGGTAAGTTATATTCTCTCCTGAGAAATAAGGACCAACGTTATGAATAGAATGACCTTTTTTGCAGGAAATGGAGAGGAGACTCTCTCAAACATCGAAATGAACCTCTGCCATCAAGCAAATTCCATCCTCTGTACAGGCACAGAGCGAAAATTGTGTTGGCCAATGCGAAAACAGGAGAACACCCAAAATGAACCCGCAAAGGATATTGTATTGCAAGATGCTGGGGGGGGGAGAGAATTTTATTTTCAAAATAGCCTAGCAGGTTTCAGCCAATTAATGTTCAAAGGTCTTCTTCAGGGGTTATAAAAACAAAGACAATACATCAAACGAATACTCAGCATTTAAAAACAAACACAATTGATTATATATGAAGTGCATATAAGCCAATGTATACTAGTTAAAATGGGAAAACAGCCTGCATATTATTTCACTTACATATATCTCCCATTTCTATTAACTGATGACTGAAATTATTGTCAACAAATTATATTTTTAAAAAAGAATTATACATTTTTAAAAGAAGAATACACAAATGTTGTCAATATGTGATAGGTAATCAAAGACTTTCACTCGAACTTCTCAGTAAGTCCACATGGGGCCAGAGTTTTCAACCTCAACATCCAATCCATATTGTTTCTTAACAATAACTCACCATCATTTGAACACAGCTTTTTCAATGCCCCCGGGACGCAGGTGGCGCTGTGGGTTAAAGCCTCAGCGCCTAGGACTTGCCGATCGAAAGGTCGGCGGTTCGAATCCCTGCGGCGGGGTGCGCTCCCGCTGCTCGGTCCCAGCGCCTGCCAACCTAGCAGTTCGAAAGCACCTCCGGGTGCAAGTAGATAAATAGGGACCGCTTACCAGCGGGAAGGTAAACGGCGTTTCCGTGTGCGGCTCTGGCTTGCCAGAGCAGCGATGTCACGCTGGCCACGTGACCCGGAAGTGTCTCCGGACAGCGCTGGCCCCTGGCCTCTTAAGTGAGATGGGCGCACAACCCCAGAGTCTGTCAAGACTGGCCCGTACGGGCAGGGGTACCTTTACCTTTTACCTTTTTTCAATGCCCCAACCTTAAACCTGTTACAGGATTATCTTGTTCCACAAAGTGACTGATTAAAGGTGTATCATTTTTTTTAATAAAGAAAATCTGATATTACAAAGATGTTCCCCTATTAAAGAACCCTAGATGTTTTCCCCACATTGATTATTTAGCAATTGTACTGAATGGCATAAAAACACAGGCAAGGTTACAGGTTGTGAAGTGTCTCAAAACATATATTTTGTAGTCTATGCTCTCTAAACTCACTTCTCACCAACTTGTCCCTCATGTTCCTGGTGATTTTGAATGAAATCATCGGCATATCCTGATATGTGCTTTCTGTGTTCCTAGTTCTTCCAGTACCACATTGTGTATTCTTAAAAATCAGATCTACCTTCCATCCTTACTTTGACTGACAGGCTCTAAGTATGTTCTTTGAATCCTTACTGAATCCAAATTGCAAATATCTAGCTTTGGACAACAGCTACTTCTTAGGCAGAGTGGTGGTGGGGGGGGACCGCCTTACATATTCTGAGAACTATACATTCCCCTTATGATTCTCTTTTGTTTCTTATCATTCATCCCTTTTCTATTTTGGGCTTCTACTTGAATCAAATGCTTAGTGTTTATGGAACGATGCTATTCTGCTGATAAAGTATTACAGAATGCTGTGGCAACAATCTAGGACTCAGCGGGGAAGCTGTAAAGAGAGCTATTTTTGTAATGTTTAAAATTATACTAAATTAATAAAAAATAAAAGCTCCTGCTGGGCTTCCAGCTTTAAAATAGCATATTGTCGTTGTATAATTGATCAGAGAATCAGGACTCTGTTAATTTGCTACGCACATAATGGCGGAGATCATAGCATTTTTCATTACAGGTAGTTGGGGGAATTTAGCAAACAGTTTACAGCAGCGCGTGAGAGGAGTTGGTAAATGAAGGAAACTCTGAAGTGTATTTTCTTAAGATTTTCGAAGAACTTTGCACACATTCGACATGATGTAATATTACAAGCATGCTGTCAGGGGCTCAGGAGCAGAGGCACAGGGAAGAGAGGAGATGGAGAGCGAAGGGGAAGAATCCGAGGGGAGCGTAGGAGAAGAGGACAGTGGACCGAGGGATTCCATGAGCCTCTCCAGCGAATCGGAAGATTCACAGAAGGGGGCGCCAGGGGTAGGGGGTTCCCAAGGGGAATGCCCCAGGAGCAAGGGGGCAGCAGGGACTCCCAGAGCAGTAGCTGGAAATCAGGACCAGCTTCCCCACCAGAGCAGAGTGGGGGGGAAGAGTCCCAAGGATCGGGGCCAGTGCATTCCCCACCAGGGAGAGAAGATAAGGCAGGGCTGACCACGCCTCCATCAGAAAGTCGGACAACGGAGGAGAGGTCAGATCCGGCCAGTGTCCCAGAAGAGGGAAGCAGTGACCGAAGTAGTGTAACGGTTAGGAGAAAGGTCACTGGGCTGGCGCGAGAGGCAAGTTCAAATGTACAGGAACGCGGGACAGCAGAGAATGAGGATTGGGAACCGGGTCCTAAAGCCTGCCGGAGGGAGGGGGAGGAGCTAAGCGACTCAGCGTCAGAAGAGTCCAGAAAGGGCAATGCCCCAGCGGGCAGGAGGACCCAGAGGAGGAGAGAGCAGCGTAAAAGGTGGAGCAGGGCTAGGATCTTAAACTGGTGTCATAGGGGAGGAGACTCAGACGGGACTTCGCCGATCTAGGGTTTAAGACGTAGGGCTGCACGCTGTGGCTTTGAAATGGAAACTGAACTTCAATAAAGACTTTTGTACATTACTACAGCCTAGCGTTGGTCCTCTGTGAGCTGGGACCTAGAGGCAGCTCTGACACATGCTAATGTATTGCTTCCCAAAACTACCACAAATATTTCTACTGGCGAAGAACTGAGTGCTCTTTTGAGTGAGAAGAAGGTTCTTTCACTCCAAACAGGTGTCATAGACAGTTACCAGTGTTGATTGTTTGCTGGGACACTGGATGTGGGGCCTCACTCTTACAGCCAGTGGTGGGCCTACATTTTGGGGGCCCTGAAGCTTGAACTGTTAGAGGGGCCCATTCACAACCAGAATAGCCACTGTTATCTTCTTCAGTGAGGTTGTTTGCAACAACCTTTACAGCACCTGTGCTATTGACTCTCAAACGTTGGGCTTGTCAAAATATAGACAACAAAAAATTAACCAATTTGGGTTGTGCGACTCAAATTGTGTCTACTAGACCCATTTTTTTGAATATATATAAAAAGCAATGTGGACTAAAATTGCTTCCGGGGCCCCTCATTGAAGAAGGGTCCTGAAGCTTAAACTTCATTAGTTTCATAGTGGACCCTCCCCTGCTTATAACACCCTTTTTGTGGGATTGATCTGGAAGAGTGATTAAACTTACCCAGCATTTTTTCAAAAACAAAAAGGAACTCAAAACAACTTAAAACAATAAATTATGCATACAATGAAACCAAGATAAAACGAAAACAATAAAACCTAAGACCTGCGTCATGTGACAGTTCAAATATAATGCTGAAAGGTCAGGGAAACGGAATAAACTGCTGTGCAAATGCAGCCCAAATATGTAGATATACCATGCATGTAGCTTTCTCTGGTTGATTAAAGTCTGGTTGATGCAGCCTGACCTTGCTGTGCACCTTCAGTTTGCCCCCAAACATTCTGAAAGGGTCATCATCCTGATTTTTCAGAACACTCTCCATCTTTTCCCCTGGGAGCTGGAGTTCACCCATATGTATTTCTTTTCATGGTTATTAATTACAGATGAACTTCCTTCACACTTGACTGCAGAACCCAGACTAAAATGGGCATTTATTGAATAACAGCTCATGTGCTGCTTAGGCAGATTCTGATGCCTTCCCTCCCACTTTGCTGTGTCCGTCATCCTTTAACTCCTCAGCCTTGTCAAAAAACAACAACAAAGCTATAGCCAGCTTCACTAATTGCCAGTTCCATCCCTAAATCAGCAGTTCATGCTCTCTCTATGCAAACTATCCAACAGAATGGCAAGGCAGGCAGACAGACAAAAGGATCTCGAACTCTTGCGGGCAATAATAACATGGCTTCTGCTGCTAACAATCAATCTTCGACAGAAACAAAGATGCAGATCTTAGAGGGTAGATACCATCCATCAGCCCAAGAAATTTTCAAAGGGGTCCTGCTGGCATAGGAAGCTGGAGTTCAGATAAATGATGTTCTTCCTTCCATGCCCAAAGCAGCTTACAAACCAGAAATACATTAAAATAACGGCACTAACAACTGCCTTTTGTAGGAGACAAAACCAACGAAAAAGAGCAAGTACATACTCACTCATATATCTCATACATGCACGAGGCTCAGAGAGCAATAAAAAAGACCGTGCTGTTTTTATGTTATTTAAGCTAAACCACAGCCTGATCTTCATGTTATTCAACTCCCATCAGCCCCAGCAAGCATGACCAATGATCAGGGGTGACAGAACTTCTGGAAAGGACAATATTGGCTCACTTGGATCCTGATGGATTGGACGAAATGTCTACTAGACCAACTTCTTGTTTCTCATAGTGGCCAACTAGATGTCTCTATGAAACCCATAACCAGAGCAACAGGTGCTACTGAAGGAGCTTGCACATGTAATCTCAGAGCTTCTTTGTATAATCTTTAAGAATTCTTGGAGAACAGGTGAGGTCCCTGAAGGACTGGAGGTGAGCAAATCTTGTCCCCATCTTCAAAAGTGGGGGAAAGAAGATCCAGGTAACTACCGACCGATCAGCTTGACGTCAGTACCAGGAACAGATCATTCAACAGTCTATGAGAAGTTAGGAAAGGAAGCTGTAATTACTAAGACCCAGCATGGGTTTCTCAAAAACAAGTCATAACAGATGAATCTCATCTCTTTTTTTGATAGAGTTACAAGTTCGGTGGACAGGGTGGGGACCTAGTTTTTTCTCTGTCTTTCTTTCTACACACACAGCCCTCCCCTCACCACTATTATTTCACTCTTCCAGAAGAATTAGTGGCCTTATGTTTCTTCCCTACCACAAAGGAATTCTGTAGTTACCTCTAGCTCTGCAAGCTTTGTGCCGATATCTTTTCTGCTCTTCTAGGAAAATGTGACATCTTGATCCTCGATGAAGAGGGCATTGCAGAAACTTTCCTGCTTAACTGTTTCCAGAATTGTGCCCTGGCTGAGGCTTGTTTATGAGGCAACTTCAACTGTTTAAGATATGAAAAGCCAGCCTTGACGGGAGTGAATATGACACAGTATAAAGGCTGAATTTATCAGAGCAAATGTGCCTAAGAGTGATAAATAAAACACTACTTAAATTTCAAACACATCCTTAAACAGCACAGATATGAAACTAATATGACAGTTCTTCGTCTTTTGTCAAGACAGCTGCATTCAAAAGATCCTTTTTAAAAAGAAAGTAACAGAAGTGAAATCTCTGGAAATTGTATAATGATTATATCTCAGAATGATGGCAGCGGGGGGGGGGGGGGGGGATAAAGTCTCTCAGAGCAAAACCTGATTTTACATTAGGAAGGTGCTTTATACCTAGTCAGGTGATTGGCCCACCCAATTCAGTCTTGAAAAAGGGACCTACTGAATGCAGAGCAGGTTCTCTATCACTGAGTTACAGCCCTTCCTATGGTATTTATGATTATTTACGTTCATCAGTTGCTTTACACCATGAAGAATCTCCCAAAATGACTTGACAAGATAAAATACAACACATGAAATCACACTACCACGCTACCCACTGAGCACACTCCAGGTTATGCAGCCAGCTCTAGCAAGAGAAGTGTTGCTATCAGTACAAGAAACCGCAACAGAATAGGCCACCCATAGACAGGGCTACAGAACACTCATTTAGCCATTTGAAATATGTATCTATTTGGCACAGCCCCTCTAGAGAAATACACATGCAAAATATATGTCATTTTTCTCCCAAAGCCACACAACTCTTGGCAATAGGCTCGCCACCCCAAGGACCTTGCTATGGTTATGCTGTTTATCACCTCTGCCATTTTCTATTGCTCCTCATGACAGATAAATTATAACTACTTCCCAAAACTCTTACTATTAATAGGTTAGATTTACTATTATTATTGCAAGCGTAGATGCCTACTCTTTGATTTTGGTCTTTAACGAGAGACCACTGAGAGGCAAGCAGCAGCTTTTCAGTGAACTGCAGAGACCTGTGAGTCATTAATAAGAGGGACAGAAGCCTGTTCTGCACACATACTACCATAGATACACCTAGTCATTGTTAAAATTGCAGAAGGGAAGGGCGTCTCTTACAAAGACCTACTTTTTATTGACTGATGCAGAGAGGTATATATCCTTTAGAACATCCAAATTCTTTGCCAAGGCTGTAATACACTGGGTCGACATATTCACTGAGCTATCTACGATGACTCCAAAGTTTCCAGGTCAATCACTGCCAGCTTAGACCCCATGAACATACATTTTCCTTGCATCACTTTTACACATGTTTACACTGAATTCCATTTGCCATTTTACCACCCAGTCACTCTGTTTGGAGATTTTCACCATCATTTTTTGTTTTAATGACCCTGACATTTGCACTTGCTGTACACATCAGAGAGAGGGCGAAGACATCTTCATTCAATATCCATTGATTTGTTTTTCCATGCCTGCAAACCCTTGGACTCCTATTAAATGACTCAGGACCACAATACCCCAAGGACTGCATCTTTCCATATGAACGTACCTGGACCCTGAGATCATCTTCTGAGGCCCTTCTTCATGTGCCTCTTCCTCGAGAAGTCTGGAGGGTGGCAACACAAAAACGGGCCTTCTCTGCAGTGGCTCCCCGTCTATGGAATGCTCTCCCCAGGGAATTTCGCCTGGCACCTTCATTATTTACCTTTAGGTGTCAGGCAAAAATGTTCCTTTTTAACCATGGCCTTTGGTTGATTCGATTTACATCCTATGCCCTTTTAAAATGTGGGGGTTGGGTTGTTGTTTTTATTTTGATTATGTATTTTGTGGTTTTATATTTGGATTTTATTATGTGAGACCTCTGGGTATAGGGCAGTATATAAATTCAATTAATAATAATAATAATAATAATAATAATAATGCTGTCGTCTGTGCATGCACTGACATCTGTGCATGCGTAATAGGATATCTCAAATGTTCACACTTCAGCTTACGTTTTCAAATCAGATGGAAGCTGGTTTGAGGGTAAACTTATCAGACAGCAGTATTTCTCAAGAAACGACAGGATACATATGGATTGTGCCTAATGTCATGTGTACTCAGCTTCAAACACCAGCTGTGGGAGCACACTGGAGCCAGAGTAAATGGTAATGTGTACACAACCTAAGTCTGGGGGTGTTTTCAAACTTTTCTGCTGCCGCTTCTCTTTGCGAAAGCAGGGAGACCTTATGCAAGAGAAGCTGATCTGGACATAACGATTCCTTGCTTATAATAATGACTGCATTGACTCCAATTATTTATGCTTAATGACTGCTTTAAGCTGATTATTTCTTTGGTGGGGTGGGGCAGAACAGTGAGGGGGCCTGTCCTTCCCTTTCAGGTAAACAGGACTTTATGACAGGAAACCAGAGCAGGCTAATGTAAACAACGTATTTTGCCTACCTTTGTGTTTCAGCTCAGTAGCTCGATACAACCACATTCCTCCACAGACACGTCTTCCCTTATTGAAAGGTAATGGTGGGAACCAACCTAAGGACATGCAAAATGCAAGATTTTTTAATCAATGAGAAGCTATTAATTTAACCAACTCTTCCTGTAATAATATTGAGACAGACTGTCTGCCTGTTTTTACATTATAGCTAGCTTTGCAATCTGTGTGGAACGTAATGAGGTGTGTAATTTTTGTGAATTTATTGATTGTGAATAAGTAGTAAGAATTTAAAGCTGACAGATTGTAGCACTTTTCTCACTTAGTTCTTTAAAAATTAGCTCGTTTAGTATCAGCTGTTGACTTTTGCCACCGCATATGGAATTCATTTTGATGGGGAGTTTTTTGGCGGGTGGGGGGAAGATAAGTTATATTCGAATAGAGTCTTGCTCTTATTCAACAGATCAGGGAAAAGCTTGAAATGTATGTAAAATCTCCACTGCTGCTTCAAGTGCTCCACTTAACAGCATGATCCTATGCATGCTTTCTAAAAAGTAAGTCTCATGGTGCTTACTCCTAGGAAAAGGAATGCAGGATTGCCGCCTAAATAATGGAATATAGGGGCACAGCCTGGTGGCATTACAAGTGTTGGCTTAATAGTGTATAAAATAATGGATGAGCTCATCTGTACATAGAGAACATAAGATGAGTCTGTTGGTTCAGGCCAATGGCCCATCTAGTCCAGCATCTCCCAGTGGCCAACTAGATGCCTATGGGAAGTTTGCAAGCTGAATATAAACAACAGCACTCTACTGTTCGAGCAACAGACCCTTGCTCCAAATCTCTTATTTATGTCACACAGGGACGCAGGTGGCGCTGTGGGTTAAAGCCTCAGCGCCTAGGGCTTGCCGATCGAAAGGTCGGCGGTTTGAATCCCTGCGGCGGGGTGCGCTCCCGCTGCTCGGTCCCAGCGCCTGCCAACCTAGCAGTTCGAAAGCACCTCCGGGTGCAAGTAGATAAATAGGGACCGCTTACCAGCGGGAAGGTAAACGGCGTTTCCGTGTGCGGCTCTGGCTCGCCAGAGCAGCGATGTCACGCTGGCCACGTGACCCGGAAGTGTCTCCGGACAGCGCTGGCCCCTGGCCTCTTAAGTGAGATGGGCGCACAACCCCAGAGTCTGTCAAGACTGGCCCGTACGGGCAGGGGTACCTTTACCTTTACCTTTAGGCTGACAGAGATGAGAAATAAAACCATTTTTGTGGTAGCAACCTCGTCATGAAACTCCCTTTCCTGGGGAGCCTTTCCAGACAGACGCCTTGTGATTTTATTGATTTATTTTGACAAATATTGGCAGTCTATTAACAGTGTTCTCTGGCTGGTTCAGTTCTCTGAATAGGGGGTTAGCTACCTCTGGTCTAGTTGTAATGGTCTAGTTGTTACCTGCTGTCAGGGATTGGGCTCAAGAGGGGGAGATGGAGGAGGAGGAGTGGTGGAGTGGTGGAGATCACCCCCCCCTTCTCCTGATGCTGCAGGAGAGGGGGAAGGCAGCTCTAAATTACAGCAGGGCTTTGAGGAGTTTGAGGAAGGTCACAGCTCAGAGATAGACAAACGGAGAAGTTGGGCAGTGCTGGAAGAAGAAGGGGGGACTGCAAAGGGGCAGCTAGATGACACGTTGTCACTGGAGAGCATTTCTGATCCCCCTTCTCCCAGAATGTGATGTTTGTTAAGAGTACAGGAACAAAGGACTCAGAGACATTTGGCCACAAGTGGCCACCGTGAGGGAAGATGCTGTTGCTAGGATTGAGGGAGGAGGAGCCTAGTTTGGAGCAACACCATTGTTGAGGCTTGTTGCGTTCTTTTGCCTCTCGCTATTTGGATTGAATAAAACTCATTAAAAATACAGTCATACCTCGGGTTGCGAGCGTGATCTGAGCGGGAGGCACGTTCGCAACCTGCAGCGTTCGCAACCCGCAGCGCAGCATCTGCGCACACATGCGCGTGATGCAATTCGGTGCTTCTGAGCATGCTCTTGACATCATTTTGTGCTTCTGCGCATGCACCGAAACCTGGAAGTAACCCATTCCGGTACTTCCGGGTTCAGCGCAGTCCGCAACCCGAAAACGCGCAACCTGCATAGTTCGCAGGCCAAGGTATGGCTGTACCTTGTTTTCTCTGCTGCAACTGGGGGAGGAATAGCTTTCCTAAGCCTTGGCAGAGCCTTGACACCTGCTTAACCCCTTCAGGCAGGGAAACCTGAAGAAGAACCTCTGGTCAAAATGTGGAGGTGGAGGTGATCCTTCAGGAAACTTGGCTCCAAGTCATTTAGAAAATGGGGCAGTGGGAACAGTTCACAGAAGCTGACTGCATCAAATTTGCGTAGGAGTGGGTGAATTTGTCCATTTTGGTTTCTCTTGTTTTCACATTGTTCCAGTCTTAACATTCAGTTCTCCACATTTCCACCTCGGTCTGAGTTTTCTATTTTTAAAGCATTTCTCCTAATATGCACATTTTTATTTTTTTTATGTGATTTTGCCTATTACGAACATTTTTGCAAAACATTTCCCCTAGCACATGCTTAAAACATTCGTGTTTAAATAAGCCTACCCAGTCGCTTAGAAAGCTGAGGTAATTTCAATCTGTTTTTGTATTTCAGCTTTTGTACGTTTTAAAGTAGGTGTTGTGGGTTTTTCTTCATCTCAGTGTTTTTGCTCTCAAAAAAATGCTTTGAGATTTATTTATTTTTTTACAAGCAAGCGGTGTAAACATTCTATGAAATATAAATAAATAAATAAATAAATGTATGCATGTCATTTTCACGAATATACGGTACACATTTTTATGCACACTTTACCACAGTATATGGATCTTTGTACACATTACTTGTCTGGAGAACTGCACTGCAAAATTCAGAGAAGTGTGGATTTTGAAGGATGGTTGCATTTCAGCTCTTTTACTGTTTCAGAAAGCATGAGTTGCGTAGATTTGCCTTTAAAAGTGAATCAAATTCCTCCTTTATTGCTAGGTATGACACACAAGGCAATATCAGCAAGCCAGCTCTAGTTTAGAGCATAAAATGATTCCAACTAATAGCTGGATAGGCAGACTTTAAAAAAATATGAGCACATACCTAATGTATAACTACATCATTTTAAGAAGAAGATTTTCTAAATCAGTTTAAACTGCTCCCCCCCCATCCATGCTAAGTTATGGCATATTTCTACAATAAACTTAAAAATAAGTATTCAAAGAAGGAACCTGCTGTCAGCAGATGGTTACAGGATTTTGCAGTTCTTGATTGATCTATTATCTCTGCAATATTTCTCTGATCTTTTCATCTGCATTCTGCACACCATCTAACACCTTATGACATTATGTGTGATAGCTGTGGTACTTCTATAGCTAGCACTTATATTTTCTGACAGGTACAGATCTGTCTCGAAACAATTTTTGCAAAGTCTTGAACATTTTAATGTATTTTTGTCAGGATTTTCAAACCTGATATTAAGTGAGTAGTCAACAGCTGTTGATTCATATTGTATGTGTGTGCGTGTTTTAAAACACACACACACACACACACACACACACACACTTTCTTTTCTTTTCTTGCTTTTTGATGTATCTTTTCTCAGATATCAAGGAATGCCAGCACAACTTTGCAATTAACTCATATATTACTTTCTGCATAATGCACTTGAAGTCCTAATTAAAGAGTTTAATCAGATAGAGTGAGCTCTGCTTTTGTCCGTTGAACTCATGCACTCTGTTGGTAGCTGAGTGGTACACCGTGTGTTTATTTAAGCACCACATGTATGCCCAGTATGTTTTCATTTGTGTAAGGGACATGCATGCAGAAGTATGTTGTCATGATTTATTAAAAACACTTATATGCTGTCTTTTATCATAATGAAAATCATTGCAAACAGGTCAAAACTTTAGCAGGATTTTAAATACACTTGTAATGTAATAGAAACTACAGATAATTTAGGAGAAGTATTGACTTATGCAGATGAAAACAGAATTAAGAAGACCCATGGATGGGATAGGGGGAAATTCAGAGTAATCTTGATATATGAATGTGTATGACATTTTGATGTAACTTTATCCTTTTTCTTTTTTGTTCTTCTTTCTTTCCTTTCTTTTTGAAAATCAAATAAAAAAATAAAAAAGTCATAATCAAACTTTGTATTTTTATCTCTAGTTATTCTGAAATAAAAGTGAGGTCAGAGTTGCCGAAATAGTTTTTTATGAAATCTCTGGTGCTTCCCCTTTTTTCTTGATGGGTTGTTATTTTCTAATAAACATATACAAGTGCAGATCACTTAATATCAGTAGACAGAGGAAAAACATGGTGGAAATTGTACCACTGATGAGCTAATCAAAAAGATTTAACGAGATTGCCACTGAGTCACAGATTCGAAGGTGCCTGTTTACATGACAAATTAAAACTGAACAGGCTACTGTACAATGCTGACCTGATATGTTTAAAAGAGCACTAAAAGAATAAGCAGGTAAAACTATTATGAGATGAACAAGAGTTAATGTGACCAGGCATATAATATAAACTACATCTAAAAAATCTGCTGGATATAAATCAATGGGTCATGAAAATTTAAGGAAATTTAACTTGCCTAACTCCCTTTCCTATTTAATAGGATCCATTAAATAGGAAACAGTATAGCTAGCTAATGAAAAGAACACCAAAGTTATCACGTTCTGTTGTGTCCTCCCTGGGTCCTTTTGTCCTTTGATTGCACTGGTAGATAATATTATTTTGTTCCCAAGGAAATATGTCCCTTTGATTAGGTTGTAGATATTCTCTCATTTGTCATTGTTCTATCGAGCTCTGCCATATAACAGCAGGAACCCTTGATTATTTAATTGCTTGTAAGAACTCATTAAATCTTACTATCAATCATGGGACATATGGTAAATATCACCCAATGGTACAAGAGATTGTTACAGAGACCTGTCACTAGGGTATACCATTTGCTTTTATATTATGAGTCTATTGTTTGGTTGCCCGGTCACAATTATTTTTAATTACTAATGATTTACAGAGAATTGTTCATCTACTGATATGAGCATGTTCTTAGAAAGAACACAAAAAACACTGGCAATTTAAAAAGTAGGCGTTTCTGGACAGCTGATATATTATAGCAGCTAAGAGAATTAACTTTGATCCATGAACTTGCTGGTTCAAGGCTCACCTCAGCCATGACCTCACTAAGTAGGGCTTCTTCTGCAACGCAGGAATGAGGAATATGGCTTTGCAGGCCTGTTTTTAAGTATTACTATGTTAGCATATGTGATGTCTTTTGAGCATGCTTAAATTATTGCACATTTTCATTCATTTTATGGATGCTGGTCCTGGGCCAATGAATATCTGATCTTTATACCAACTTGCTGGCTTGAATGTGGATGGAGAGTTGAATAAAAAGTAAAGCCAAGGAGGTCACAACGACAGGCCAAAGGTGCCCACCTTCCAGGAAGATAACTGCCAATACCATATTGGCCCGAATATAAGCCGCACCTTGAAAATTCAAGGGAGGGGGGAAAAAGAAGACAATACCCAAATATAAGCTGCTCCCTTAAAATTACGCAGGCACTCACACCTGTAAATGGCAAAAATCTACAGCGATATCGTAAAAGCCAATTTTTGTAAGGTTGCAAATTTAAGTCACACTTTAACTTTTCATGGTCGGAATTTGGAAAAAAGTATTTCATTTAATTGAACATATTAATATTATTATTATTTATTCAACTTATACACTGCCCTAAACCCAAAGGTCTCAGGACGGTTCACAAAAAAACCACAACGTATAAAATCAAACCAAAAGTAATAACCCAATAACGTGCCCCCTCCCAAGCCACATTGGGTGTCAACCAAAGGCCTGGTTAAAAAGGAACGCTTTTGCCTGGCGCCTAAAGGTGTATATGTGATTTCTGAACATGAAGGAAATCTAGAGAGTTCTGAGGAAAGAGATTGGGTTGTACACAGCCCCCCCCCATCCCAAATCTAGGACTGGAATGAGTAGCTTAATTTTATGCCAATGACCTTTTACTTTGAAGTAAAAAATAAATAGAAATTGGTGACACTCTGGTTAAACATTCAATTTTATCCATTTTGAAGGCAGTTAAGCAACGCAGTCATCCTAGATCGCACCTTTTGCCTTCCGCTGGGACATGCTAGGCCTGATGAGTGGTTTTTATTGATAATTTGAAAGTAGTTACCAGATCACTTGGCTTCTTTTCTCTGGTACCAAATGGACTGCTTCAAAAGTGGGTTGAGGACTATTGTTTTAACTACTTTTAAGATCACTGTGTAAGAGATTTATCGCAAACAATCATTTTGAAAAAGGGTGCCCACTAATAAGATATCATCCAATATAATATTATAGTATTATGTTAACCTCAAATATAACTTTAATCACAAATTGTTACTGTGTCTAAGACATCAAAACATTTTATACAGTGTGAAATGATTTCAAATTTATAGATGGCAGTACTACTTAGGAGGCAATCATACTACAGAGCTGATGTATATGCTTCACTCTTAACAGTCGAATGGCTTTAACTAAAGGGACTCCTACCATCATCTATTGATGAGAACTTCTTTACATTACAGTAACATTATTACTTTATAGAGTTGGGCCAAAGAGGTCAACCCAGGAGTAATGAATAATGCCTTTCAGTAAAACCAGAGAATGATTGTTTGCGTGGCAATCTCTCGGTGAAAGTTTTCCAAAGAGGCTGTGAGCTTATGCCACAAAGTACAGAAAGTCTTCCAGGAAGCAAGTGCTGAAGCTTAGATCAGGGAGCAGAACCCATTAAAAGCCATTAAAGAAACCCAAACTATAGTCTGAAGGTAAAAAATAGATTGATCTCCTGTAGCTGTAAAAGCAATAGAATTTCCATTTATTAATTAAAAGTGCATTTTATGTAGTTTGATGTGATAAATTGTTTGACTGTTTAGATTAATTCTTTCAGAAATGCCCCAAAGGCTATTAACATTGATAAATTATGCACTACTCCTTGTTAGGTTTGATAGACAGCTTTCACAGGTAGGCTGCATTTTTCTTTGGGGATATAGGTGGTTATCTGTACTTAGCAGCAGTGAGAATTGCAGCTTGTCCTGCTTTCTCAGCTAGGAAGAAACAAAAGATCCCAATCCACATCAACACTCTTTTGGGTGCGATTCTCGTTTCATCCTTTGAGGATGAAAGGTCCTTAGTCTTAGGCTATCCCGTCTGGAATCTCCCATCTTGCCCAGTAATGTATTCTGGAGAACAAATGGATGATTTGGTACAAATCTCATAGGAGCCCTGTTCACATATTACTCACACAGGGATTAGTCATGATTCACCTTCAACCCTGATATCATGGAATGCACCTAGACCAGGGGTCGGCAACCCGCGGCTCCGGAGCCGCATGCGGCTCTTTTACACCTTTGTCGCGGCTCCGCAGATCCTCGGGGACCCTGAGCAGAAAAGCAGAAGTGCCAGAAAGAGGAGAGGGATGGAGCTGGGCAGCCGAGCCGGGCAAAGCAAGGCGGCGGCGGCAGCGGAGCTTGAGAGGCGGCGGCTGCTGGGATGGAGGAGGAGGCGGCAGCGGCCAGAGAAGGGCTGCTGCTGCTGCTGCTGCTTCTGCTGACGGAGGGAAGTTCTGCCTCACCTGAGGCGAGGGAGAGAGAGCGCGCTCGCTCGAGGGAAATGGCGGGGCAGGGTGTGTGTGTGTGTGTGTGGTGGCGGTGGTGCTTCGGGATCCTTTTCCGTGCCTTGCTTCTGAGTGGCCGCCGAGTTGAGGGAGAGCACCTGAGGTGAACCACAAAATGGGCCCGCCCTCCCTGTCAGGGAGGAAGGGGTGAATTATGTCAGTGACAAGGAGGGGGGTCCTGAGGTAGCCAGCAGGTGCCGTGATGCGGCATCTCGGCCTCAGAGAGAGGCGGGGGAGCATGAGAGCAATTGCAGAGGGAGGGGGGGCTGTTAGGCACCAAAATCCTGCATGCGGGATTTCCCCCGTTCTCTTGTGCCTATGCAATTGCTGCCCTTCTCCCTTTCCCCTCGAGATTTGCTGCAGAGACAAGCAAATGAAGAAGAAAGGAAAGAGTATTAGCTGACATGTCCCCGGATCCCATGGAAAGCACCACAGATTCCTTTGCTTACCAGCTCTTTTTATTTTAAGTTGGCTTCAAACCTGTAATTGTGTAGGTGTATGTATGTATACATATACACACATAAATATTCATATCTCTTCCCTCTCACCTTCCTTTCACCCAGTTTCTCTGGCACTGGTTTATAAATGCTGCTATGTAAAAATGATGAGAAAGTTGCACCAGCAGAAGGAATGGATATGTGCTGTTAGTAAAAAGAGAGGGAGTTGAACTGCAGGGAGGGACAGACACTTTTCTATGTATTAATTTGTATAATGCCCTCTATGCACATGGTGCTTTGCAAAAAATGGATATGAGAGGTACCATACCCCTCTTTGCTATCTGAAATAGACTCAGGGAAAAGAGAGAGAATGGGGGAAGGGGAAGAATGTGTGGTTATTTACATTTGGCTTGTTTTGTGGCTCCCAGTTTTTTTCTTCTTCTTCGGAAACAGGTCCAAGTGGTTCTTTTTGTCTTAAAGGCTGCAGACCCCTGACCTAGACGATGCCAGAGAACTTGCGACCCTCTAGATGCTATTGGACTCCAACTCCTATCATCTGTAACTATTGACAATGCTGGCTCATAGAATCATGGGATTTGGAGTCCCACTTCATCTGGAGGGCCACAGGTTCTCGATCCTTCCATTAGGGCATCAAGGCAGATGCTCTTGCATTAGGGTAACCTGCTCTTTGAGGTCCCACTCCGTAAGATCTCAAATGCTGGGTGAATATTTGGGAAATATTCAATGACTGGCAAATATTAAAGAGCAAAAATCTGCATTTTTGAGAATTTTGGGGAGCAAATTCATTTCAGCTCCAGTTGGAACTGATTGTTTCAAATCAACCCGTGAAGTGTAGCTGTATTCACTGCCATCTTTTAGATGCCCATTCAAAATTATGTTTATCCAGGTAGTTATGCAGGTATTGAAATGCAATTTTACAGGAACTCCAGTGTAATTTCAGGAGGGATGGTGCCACAAAGATCTTGATTGTGGCTGTACAATGCGTCATTTATCAAACAATCCATCCAAAATTGGTACGGAAAATGCAATATTTAGGGCTTTCATGTTTAATGTACTGTCTCTTATTGTTTACATTGTTGATTTTAACCAACGGGTTGTACATCCCCCTGTGTGCAGTTTAGTATCTGGCATCCACTGTCATTTGAGGCCAAATGTACGAATGGCAAATGTACCATTTTGGCAGCAGCACATGGCTGCCTATTGATTCTGAATTGTTAGCTGTTGCTGGCTTGTTGGCACAATTGAATACTAGTCCCAAATGAGTATTTTGTGCTGTCGAATGCTTTCCAGTACACAAAGCAGCCAGCCAAGAAGAGAATGATAATTCTGGAACCTTTTCCTCATGTTTTGTGCTGTTTTTTTAAAGTTCAGCATGAGTTGGACCATTGTAAAGCTAAACTTTCATAATACAGTGTATATTTCTAATTGTCAAGTGTCTGTGCTTTCAGGAAACCTTTATATGTTTTATAATGTAATAGATAATATTGGGGGGAGGGGGGAACAAGCTTTGTCTTGTCCGTCTAGTTAGCTAACCAAGCTGAAACAAAGAGCAATGGATGAGTGTTATAATAGCCTAATTCATCCTTGCATCGCACATATCAACACATTGCTATTGACATTTCTATGAACTGAAGCCCCATTGAGCAAAATAGTTTTGCATGTATATTTAAGGTGAAAATGCAGTCATTCTGCTCTTTCTCCCAAGGCAGGGGTAGCCAATGTACTGCCCTCCAGATGTTGTTGGATTTCAGCTTCCTTCAGCTGCAGCTAGCATGACTTATGGTGAGGGATTATGGAAGAGTTAAACAGCATTTCAGAGGGCCCTATGAAGTGAGAAGTGAGAGCTGGACCATAAAGAAGGCTGATCTCCGAAGAATTGATTCTTTTGAATTATGGTGCTGGAGGAGACTCTTGAGAGTCCCATGGACTGCAAGAAGAACAAACCTCTCCATTCTGAAGGAAATCAGCCCTGAGTGTTCACTGGAAGGACAGATCCTGAAGCTGAGGCTCCAGTACTTAGGCCACCTCATGAGAAGAGAAGACTCCCTGGAAAAGACCCTGATGTTGGGAAAGATGGAGGGCACAAGGAGAAGGGGACAACAGAGGACGAGATGGTTGGACAGTGTTCTTGAAGCTACAAACATGAGTCTGACCAAACTGCAGGAGGCAGTGGAAGACAGGAGTGCCTGGCGTGCTCTGGTCCATGGGGTCACGAAGAGTCGGACACGACTAAACGACTAAACAACAACATGTGTCTACCCTTAGAGAATCTCAATGCAGTATATCTCACTTTGTCCTCAAAACAGCCCTGTGAAGTTTGTTAATGATTCTGTCTATTTTGTTTTCAAAACGAGTCTATCATGCATGCTGAATTTTTCTAGAGCTTCTGCTTTTTTATTTGGTTATCCCTTCAAAAGAGCACTTTTGGGGTTTGCTGGACTCTTTAGTTATTGCAGTTAACTGCTAGAAAATTTCTCCCTTTCAGCTTTGAGATTGGCATGTCTAGTTGTGGACTGAGGGCTGGATTAGATGGATCTCCGTTTGAAAGCGGTGCCTTTGTTTTTCTCTTCCTTGGATACCAACCCATTGCATTTTAACTTACTAGAAGTTGGGTGGTTTTTGTTTTTGTTTTTGAAATTAGCTCTCCTTTCTAAATCCAATAGACGAACCAGTTCTTCTTAATATGGGAGTCTACCTATAAAGACTGAAAGAGTCAGACAAGTGCATCCTTCAAATCTCTCAGTTTTTTAACATGGAAAAATATGACACAGTCAGAAAGCAGGTGAGTTTGGAGTTGCATCATTTTTCCCATTAGGCATAAATGATAAAAGATAAGAACAGAGCTGGAGTCAGGACTTGGAATCTTTGGGCAACACCCACGGTCTCATCACCTCACCCTTGACATTCCCTTTTGAATCAAAATTCTTCCTGGCACTGCATGCTCCGTAAGGTAGATAGATCTAGCCACCATTTAAATTTTCCCCAGTGCTTCAGAGTGCCATGGCATCACAAGAATCAGATGATATTTATATTGCAGCTAGACTGCCCATGACTGCTTAGAGCAGGATGGGGAATCTTAGATATAGGTTCTGAATTTGGCCCTCTCGTTCTCCCCATCCAGCTCTGGGGATTCTCTTCCAGCCAACCTCCCCCGGACAACACCCTTTACTCTCCCTACTGTAGACCCGAATCAAGTGATCCTGCCTGTCTGGAACGTGTCCTTAACATACCCCACAAGTGTCCTGGAAGAGCTTTGTCATCTTGTTTTTTTATCGTGAGAGAACAGCGGCCATTTTGGCTGCTGCGATTTTGCCTGATTTTGCAGTGCGACCCCCTGCACCATAAAAATTGCTTTCTTCGGGGTCACAACACCCCCAAAGCACGTGGCTTTTGCCACTGTGTCTCAAAAAAAATGCTTTATGTGTGTGTGAGGGGTAGGAAACTGTGGCGTGAAGTCGCATGGGATCACAACAACCAAAATGCCTGCCATGCTCTCACGATAAAAAATGGGAAGATGGTTCCTGTGAATATGGCACCCAGGATTTTGGTTTCAAAGTGGAGAATGGAAAGTGTTTGTGTAACGCTTTGGCTTTGGTATTGGTAGAATCCAGTCTAGGACAAAGACTAGAGGCGCATCCATTGTTTTGTTTACTTATGCATCTGGCTCTGCCTACCACAGACATGTGGCCCCTGGCAGTGGTTAAGCTATGTGCTCTGGTTTCAGTGGGATTTACCTTCATTTATTTCTTTGTGCTGGATGAGGACCTTCATGAGGGTGTCTTGTGTTGTGATGGTATGTGCCCAATGACACAACTTGCCTTTCCACACTCCCTTTCTCCTAATACGTGCACCAGCACTTCAAAAGTCACCCTAGTTGCTCAAAACTCTCTAATTGAAAAACTCCGCAACTCTCTGTGACCCCCTTTTAAAGTACGTATCAACAAACAACACAAACAGGACTTGTCAGCGCAGCAGAAAATAAAGCTGCCTGTTACATGCACAGTGTATCTTTAATGATGTTTAAAAAGGAGCTAAACATCTCCATGGGAATTCTAAAAACACTTATCTCTGAGGCAGTTATTTAGCTTCACAAGGCTTTGTTGTTTAACAAGCTGGAGAAATGGGTCACCTAATGTTATATTAATCAGTAAATTAATATTTTAATTTGATTTTCTTTATAGTTGAGATGCTTGCAGCATCTCCAGTGTTTTCTCTCTGTATGTGCTGGTGTTAAGTGGTATCATTATCATATTGTACCTTGGGGTGGTGAGATAACAGGGTCCAGTGATAGCTCTATTCTTGGGAGAAAAGGAGGCTCATCCTAACACATGTGCTCTTTTTAATGGTGTGCGAGGACTCTTACAAATCAAAGTTCTTTCAGATGACTCATAAGCTTTCTAGCCTAGGGATGGGGTAATAATTTAGAAGGGTGCTAGAATATGCTCGAATTACAGCGATCTATAAGGGTGACCATTTACATATTGCTATTTATATATTGCCCCCAAGAGGACCTGCGCGACCAAAAAAGTGGACATAGTTTTGCATAAAATTTGCATATGCTAATTTATATGCATCGGTGAAATAATTACTACAATTCACACTGAAATACAGTATATCTCACTGTAGAGGGGATGATTGTGTCTGTTGGGCCTGACTCAGTCTACTGTCCAGGAGCTAACAGTTGGGCCCCGGCTGTCCTGTCTTAATGTCCTTTATCTTTATCATTGGACCAGAGAGCCCTTCTGACAAAGAAGAAGAAGAAGAGTTTGGATTTGATATCCCGCTTTATCACTCCCCTTCAGGAGTCTCAAAGCAGCCAACATTCTCCTTTCCCTTCCTCCCCCACAACAAACACTCTGTGAGGAGAGTGGGGCTGAGAGACTTCAAAGAAGTGTGACTAGCCCAAGGTCACCCAGCAGCTGCATGTGGAGGAGCGGAGACGCGAACCCGGTTCACTAGATTATGAGTCTACCACTCTTAACCACTACACCACACTGGCACACTGGATTGTCTTCTCTAGAATAGGACTCATGGCCATACTAAGTGGGTAGAGGTCCTATCAAACATGTCTGCCTGGAATTCATTCATGTCCCACTCTTTTCCTCCCTCTCTCTCTCTCTTTCTCTCTCTTTGCTGACCTGTTCCTTTTGCGCTTTCCTTTGGAGGACGAGGGGGAAGAGAAATTGGCTGCAAAAAAAAGCCACCTCATTGGATACAGAGCCACTCCACAGGCAGAAAATGAAACTCTTAGCATGTTTTCCATCAATGGAATCATCAGGTTTGACTGCACACCCAACGATTCCCTGCAGGGAATGGCATTTTAAGTGCAATCCAAACCCAGGGTACACCAGAAAGAAAGAGTTTAGATTTGGTGGGTCTTGGGCTTTCCTGGGACTGAGCTGTGTTAAGTCTCTTGTTTCTGGCTCAGCCAGGCCTCAGCCAGCAGAATTTGAGACTGTATAGTTTATCCTGGCATAAGTCCCCCAAAAGGGACATTGCAGGGGTGTGGCAGGATAGGACAAGGGGATATTTGTGCCTATTGCAAGAGTCCTTTCAGCTCAGCCATGTGACCTGGCAATGCAGTGAAACTTAGGAAGTGTAAGTAAAATTCCTCCAAATTTCTCCTAAACAGATTCTGGAATAGGGGTAATATGAACTGGCATAATTTATGCCAGCTTTCTAGAGTTAGCATCACTCTGTCTGTATGTAACTGGTGACCAAGAAGGAAGCCACATGGGACCTTTCCGTGACTGCAAATAACACACAGCTTTGTGCTGGGAACCACACTGCACAGCACTAGCATTCTGCCAGGATTTCTGGGATTTGTAGTCCTAGAATCCAGCAGGAAATGATGTTTTGCTGGGGTGTGGGTTTTGTCCCAGCACAAAAGAGATTTGTAAAGAAGGAGGAGGTGTCAGCAAAAGGAGGAGGTGTCTCAAAACCCACTCAAGGCTTCACACCCCTTTGCTTGAAAGGTACACAAAGCCTTGACACCCACCCACCCCTTGGGGAGAAGTTGTGAGATACTCATGCATCCCTACTAAAAAGTAGACAAATTAGCATCATTTGAAGAAAGAAACTGCACATCATTTCTTTTATTTTTTAATTTTTTTATTGGATTATTATGCAGATACAAACGAAACAAAGTATACAAACATTTCAACTGAATACAGAAAGAAAAGAAAAGAAAAGAAAACAGAGCAAACACAAAAACTAAGAACATAAGTATAATACAAGGTAACTATAATAGACATCCCAGAATGTCATTTCTCTACTGACATGCTGACCCTTCTGGGGTGAATTTCTTTTTATTATGTTTTTGGGTTTTTTGACTTCCATTGACCTCACGGTGGTTCATTTCCTATAACTAAAACAATTTCTCTGTATTTCAATATATTCCTCATCTTGGTATAAGGAGACATTTTCCCACTTACGGGTTTATTCTAAACACAACCAAATCTGCACACCATTTCTATGCCTCATAGCACAGCCCCATTTTGTTATCACTTCATTATCAATCTCCTTTAGTCTAAACAATCCCAAATAAGATTAAAATATCTTTGCAGCACAGATTTAAGCTCCTTAACATATCAATGCCATTACATTGTTCTCCCCATTGATATTTTTGGATACTGAAAGTAAATCAATATTATTAATATAAACCCCAAATTGATTCACTTTTCCTATTAAAAATGTGAAGGCTGAAAAAAAGTCAGGAGCTAATGATTTCTCTTAAGTCTGCAGCAACCCTTTAATTAAATCGGAAGTGGTGGGTGGGGGGAATACATTTAAAGAAATATCTAAGCCTCACTTAGGTCAACCAATTTTTAGAAGTGAATGTTCTATCATTAATAAACTGGAGGAAGATCAGAGTAATAAAAGAACAAAAAGATGGAAGTGCATTGAAATGATAAAACAATATGTAATCCCCAGCTTTCAGTGTCATTCAGAATCTAGCATTTCATTACTTCAACTGCACTGACATTTTCATAATCTATTTGAATTATGCAGGAATATAGAGACTGTGGTGTCCCAGATGTTGCTGGACTTCAACACCCATCAGCCCCAGCCACTGAACAGGGATGGTGGGAGCTGTAGTCCCGCAACATCTCAAAGGTCTCCTGTTCCCCTCCCTTGTAATAACAGCATTTGCACAACAATCCTTACCTGTCTTAACCCACCCAAGTACCAACCTTGACCGAGCCCACCTCTGACCCCTGAGCAGAAAGATGAGAAGCTAACATGGATAGAGCACTTAGAAGTAGCAACAGAAGTGGCAACCAGTTGCTTGCTAGATAACGCCAATTCCAGCGTATATGCAGAACTGAACTAAGGCCTCAGCCTTTCTGAGGGCCATATTTAATAAATCAGGCTGGTCAATAAATAATTTTGCACAGCTGTCTTCACAAATTCTAAGCTATCCCTCCCCAACATCCTTATAAGCATTGATTGTGAGCTGTTGAAGCAGCACTTCATGTTCATTTCCTTTGATGTACTTTTATTTTACACGGGGGAGCATTTGCACCAGTCTTGTATTGTTGCATTCCTGCCTTAAGCCATGTGAAAAACATTTTATATATTTATAAAAACTCATACCTTCTTGAACGCAGCAGTAACTTCTGCATCCAGCCTTCAGCAACTTTGCGCTATATTTCCAGAAATGCGGGCCAAAAAGGAAAGGACGCAAAACCAGTATTTATTTTAACTGATATTTTAAAACTACTGGCAATCTGTTCTAGTCAAAGCAGTATGGTACAGTATTCATTTATAAAAATGCCAGGTGTAAAATGATGGCAAGCATGTATATTAAATTAATCACTTAAGTGTTGGGGGGGGGGGGAGGATCAGAATTACTATACAGTGCTGAAAGCCTCTAAGTCAATCCTTACTGTCAAGCTTAATGTGATACAATATACTTGTACAGAGGAATAGGAAGGAAATGTCTACACCGCATGCTGAAATAAAGAGAACCAACTAGCCATTTACACTCATTTATTTAGTAACCTTCGGGATGAGATCATCGAATATCATCTCCCTTTTGGAGTCGTATAACACACATTCCACTATAACACTGTTCCAACTCATTACTCTGTACAGCTCAGTGTCTCCAGCAGGTTCCTGTACTCATCAGACCTTTATGTGGAAACTGTAGTAGTTCAGCCATGTCCCATAGAACAATATTATAGAGGGTGCACTGCATTTTAACTCTTGCTAAGGGCCAAGCTTAAACAATGCTATATTCATCCATGGATGAACAAATATGGTATAGACCTGGGATATCCAATATGGGGCCCATGAGATGCTGTGGACCAGAACTCCCATCAGCCCCAGTCAGCATGGTCAATGGATGGAGATGATGAGAGCTGTAGTCCAACAACACTGGAAGGGCACCATTTTGGCTATCTCATGTCTAGATGAAGTTGGAATAAGGCAGCTTCCTGGATGCCTTAGTCTAAGAAAATCAATGAAACTAGAGCTGAGCCAATATTTCCCAGAAGACACTCCACCCCCCCCCCCGATAATATCCTTTTTTTCCTCAGCTCTCTAGAAAAACAAGGCCACTTGGCAGAATTTTCTCCACCATGTTTTTTTTTTTTTTGTGGCAAAGCGTGTTCTCCTTCATGGAGAGCACGTGTTGCGGTGGGGGCCGCCAGGACACTCCAAAGCTGGGGACAGGCTAACTGATCGTTGGCCACTGATGCGATTGGGGCTTCCCTTGTTGTTGGGAAGAAGTTAATGTTGCCATTTGTTGATTGACAGCCAGAAATGCTAAAACTCCTTGCACGAGGCTAGGGCTTCCTCTTTTCGACCGTGCATCGGATTGCCCGCCCCCCCTCCCTAGAATTAAGGGTTGTTCGCTTTGACCTTGCTATGCCTGTCATGGGGTCGTGAGGGGCAGTGGTTGAGTGCCTGCCCTTGGTAGGTTGAGTGCCTGCCCCTCTAATGCTGCTGCTGCAAGGGATTCCATTAAAGGAATTGGGGGCTAACTATTGCTTGTGCACTCTGTCAAGGGGGCTCGGGCCATAGCAATGAGCTCCTGGTTGCATTTGGGGTGAGGGCAGGTTCCCTGCTCCGTCACTACCCCCAAGTGTATTCCCCTATTCTGACTTTCGCATCGTGCGGAATGTCAGTCTGTCCCCCATGGTGGGGGAAGATAGTCGCAACCAATGCCTAAGCAACCACTCACAAATTTGTATTTTAATAAAGTTGTGGCCAAAATCTTAAACAAAAAATTCTGTGTGATGTGTGAGTTATTGGGGTGGCCCTGGGGACCTCAACACGCAAGTGTTATTTTCTTCTTCCCCGATGCCCCAGAATGGATACTATGCCCAGGGCATCCTGGAAGATGCCAGATGATGGCTGCAATTACAGTTCCTGCTACTTGCAGAAATGATGTGAAAAGGTCCTCCCAATTTCTCTGCCCACAAATAGGGTGAAGAATTTTGAGCCCTTTTTTCTGCATAACTGTAACCAAGCAAGCATTGCTACACATACATTGGGAGTGAATTTACACTGAAAGCTGAACACAACTTGATTTGGGTGAACACTTTTTCATGTTCACCTCTCAGTCTAATATCTCTAAGAGCCTCTTTCACATACATTCACCGTTGCATGCATCCCTATGTTGCAATCGTACACAACCACGCTCCACAAGTCATAGAGTTAGCTGTTCTTGTGGTTCTTTCCCATCACTGCCCATCTTGGTGAGGTGCTGACGGAGAGGGAAAGGTCTGTGGCAGCTTTCCTCAATCTGGGGCCCTACAACTTCTGTCACCCCTGACCATTAGCTGTGCTGGCTGGGGTTGATGGAACTCGTAGTCCAAAACTTCTGGAGGGCCCCTAGTTAAGGAAGGTTGGCTTATGCAATGGACCCAAACAACGTGGTTATGGTAATTCACAAACATAGCGCAGCTGAGTAGGAATCACAGCATGAGGAACTGCTTCCCAATCTCTGAATTTCCTCCTCCACAAATAATAACCTGTAGCCAACCAGAGCATTGCTGTCAACTTTTCCCTTTTCTTGCAAGGAATCCTTTTCAGAATAAGGGAATTTCCCTTTAAAAAAAATGGAAATGTTGACAGCTATGAACCAGAGTAACTCTTGATAATAGTACAAGGAAGGAGTAAAAACCATTTGCCTATTGGAATGGCTTAGGTTGTTTTGCAGTGCAAAGATGCTTTTGCAGAGCTTTGTAGATTGCACATGGTTGTAACTGGTCTTCGTATCTCAGGATAATGCTTAATTTTATGCAGCATCCGTGCAATTAGAGATGGGTGAATAATTCATAGTGTATAAATTATCCCCCCCAACGAATTCATTTTTCTTTGTTTATAAAATCTTTGTGCAAACTCTTGTATCTTGATTAAATGTGTTCAGTACAAACAACTTTTCATATGAGCTGTTTGGGAGGTTCGTTTTCTTGCAAGCGCTGTTCGGTTATAGTCACAGTGTCATTTCTGTGGCTGTCAATTATAGTGTACTTATTTTACCTTATTTAAATTACTTACCTGCTACTTATTGGGCAGCAATTTCAGAGCGGGTTACAACTAAAATGGTTCCAAGTTCACAATGCATTTGCTAGAAACAAGCCAGGAAAGTCACAACCAACTAACTACAAACATCACTACTGGTATTAAGAGTCCACTAAAAACCCAGGCAACTAATGATGTCTTCAACTGGCATCTAAAACTTTGAAAAGTAGGCAACAGTCATGTCACAACTGGGAAAGAGTTCAAAAACTGGGGCACCACCACCAAGAAGGTTCTCCTTGCATTGCCATTTAACAGACTGAACAGGGATAAGGCTGAAAAAAATCTTTGACTAGCCCGACAAAATAGTTAATATGTGTACCGCATATATATATCAGGGATTGGGCCCCTCGGCCCACCAGAGATATTGATAGGAGTACTCCACCTCCTATCAGCTCCAGCCAGCATTGCCAGTGGTCAAGGATAATGGGAGTTGTAGTCCAACAACATCTATAAGGTCACTGGTCTCCCATTCCTGATATATGTTTATATATGTATCTGTTATGCATCTCTACCAACTTTTTCATTTGGCCTCACCCACCTTTAGCATGCAGTCCCCTGGATGGTTTCCAGTGGTGCAGTGGTGTAAAAGAAGATAAGCAGGTCCAGAATAACTTGCACAGAAGCACATGGATGTCCTGAAATTCAGAAAACAGGAAGGCACAATAAACTTAGATCGAACTTCTCTGATTGGACCAATTTGAAGGTCAGACTGCAACAAAGACAAAGCCTTTGTATGTAGAGCCATTGTATGTATAAACATATACACCTCAACCAGATTTAGCCTGAAAACAAACCCACTTGCTTTATTAAATCACCATGCCTTTAGTACATTAAAAAATGAAATAAATGGATGAAATTGGTATTAGCAGATTTCTTCACCATCTGTGAGTCCTATTGGAATCACTTGTTCTTAAAATGCATCCTTAATTACTTCTACACATAATGCATTTGTCAGAAGACTAATTGGAAAAATGACTTCATTGAATGAGTCATACCATGACCTCTGAGGTCCTCATTAGACTTCCTGAAAAGACTAAAGGCCAAGGCAGTCATTTTAAGCACAGCTATTTGCTGGTAAAGATCTTCCACTAGTAATGCTGATAACCAACTATGAACAGTGGTGGTGTGTGAACTAATGCCTGGAATGTTGTTTGTTTGTTTGTTTCTGCTTTATTTTTTAGGAAACTGAAGCACACATTATACAGGAAAATTGGTTTCCAGGTGGAGAAATCGAAATTAGAAACAGAACTGTTAGAACCCAATACTAAGAATTTATCAAGAATGTATAACTTGCTGTTGAAGTGGAATACAATAGATGAGGCAGTGAAGCCAGCTATGATTAGATGGGCACAGGACATAGGCCATGACATTATGTTTGCTGACTGGGAGCAGTTGTGGACCACAGGTATTAAATTCACGGCATGTAATGCCCTACGAGAAAACATTATGAAAATGATTTACAGGTGGTACATGACCCCAGTCAAACTTGCGAAGATTTATCATTTGCCCAATAACAAATGTTGGAAATGTAAAGAGACTGAAGGTACCTTCTTCCACCTTTGGTGGACCTGCCCAAAGATTAAGGCCTTCTGGGAAATGATTTATAATGAGATTAAGAAAGTACTTAAATGCACCTTTCACAAGAAACCAGAGGCATTTCTCTTGGGTATGGTCGGCCAGCTGGTGTCGAAGAAGGATAAGAATTTCTTTTTGTACGCTACTACGGCAGCAAGGATTCTCCTAGCAAAGTATTGGAAGACACAAGAGTTACCCACGCTGGAGGAATGGCAGGCGAAAGTGATCGACTTTATGGGACTGGCAGAAATGACCGGCAGAATCTGTGACCAAGAGAAAGAGACTGTGGAAGAAGATTGGAAGAAGTTTAAAATATATCTTAAGAGCTATTATAAAATTGAGGAGTGCTAAAATGCTGAGGGAGAGGAAGACGTAGAATTGTAGCGGTAAATTGTGTTTAGTTTGGGGGGAAATTGAAAAGGAGAATGAATTTATATTTAATTGGCTAAAAAGGGTTGTTGAACAATTGTTAAAATAAAGGATGCAAAAAGGGGAAGGTATGGGGAAGTCCGAGAAAAGAGGTTTATGGAAATAAGGTAAAGAAATTATGATTTTTTGTGTTTGTTTTTATGTTGTTTTTGTGTTTGTTAAAAATTGGAAATTAATAAAAATTTTATTAAAAAAAAAAAAAGCACACATTATATCCTTACACAAAACATGTTCTTGTTGAGAACCCTTCCCACCATGGTAGATGTGGTCAATGGGAGCTCTTATGCTTAAGGATTGTCTTCAAATTAGTAAATCTATTTAGGAATGGCACCTATCAGTCTTCAAACAGGTTGTTAGAGAGCTTCCTGTTACAGATGGATGAATATGTTAATTTATGCTTCACACGGTTTCTCATTTTTCCAATCATAACTTCAGTTCTCGACATTTCTACATCAGTTTGCATTTTTTTTAAGTCCTCTTGAAAAGTTGTCAGCATATTTGTGCAAATTTCACCTGCTGTACACAATGTTATATCAATTTCCTCTAAAATATAAATATTGTTGCACAGCAATTTTCCCCAATATAATGTATTTTGTATGTTACAGTGGTACCTCGAGTTACAGACGCTTCAGGTTGCAGACTCTGCCAACCCAGAAATAGTACCTCGGGTTAAGAACTTTACTTCAGGATGAGAACAGAAATCACATGGTGGCGGTGTGGTGGCAGTGGGAGGCCCCTTTAGCTAAAGTGGTACCTCAGGTTAAGAACGGACCTCCAGAACGAATTAAGTTCTTAACCCGAGGTACCACTGTATTTTCACTATCAGATGCATCTATCTGCACACTTTACCACGATATATGGATTTTTGGATATTGTACATTACTTGGCGCTCTCTCTCTCTCTCTCTCTCTCTCTCTCCTCTCTTTCTCCCCAGGCTTCCACCAGCAGATTTATTTTCATAAGCCTCAGAGGCAGTATGGACATGATGCTTAATTTTATCCTGAAAGCTCACCAGTTTGACCTTTTATGAAGGTCCACTAAATATTTATCTGCATCTGAAACTTGGAAGGACTGCACATTTCACATCTCTATGTCTCTTGTTGCTCAACACACCTCATAAAATATTTGACCTTGAAGTATGGATGGATGAAGGGAACAGTTATACAGTTGACAGGTTACTACAGACATGCAGGAATGAAATAGGAGGCTGGGCGGAGGGGAGAGCACAACACTCTCTCGCACAATCTTTAACCAAACATTAGTCTGGGAGAGAAGATGAAGCGAGGCTACTGACAACAAGCTGTAGATGTTGACATTCTCATCACCACAGAGCAGGCAGAATTGCATCTACACAATGCCTCTTGCTTACATGATGAAAAGCGGAGGGTGGGGGGGGGGAACAGATTTTTTGCTGAAGAAAATGGATGGAAGTAAACCATTTTCCAGCATCTTAAACTGCCAGAGCAGTTTTTGACAACTTTGAATTGCCTCAAAATTTTGGATTAAGAGAAGGATAACTCCCCAAATGGATTAAAAGAAAGATAACATCTCCAAACTCCGCAGTTGTTCAAAAATGTACACTGCCATACAAGGCATTTTATAGCATTTTATAACATTCAGACCATTTATTTAAGTTATTTTTTTAAGTGTTTATTTTAACTACCTTCAAAGGTACTTTGTATGCTACTTTTTCAGATAAACTTAGTCCAAAATGTCTGGAGGGCACCGGGTTGGTGAAGACTGGTGTCATAGATCTGAATTGCATTATATTTCTGCAACGAAGAACTTCTGCTGTAAATAATTTGAATGTAGGACTTCGGTTTGGATGATAAATTGTGTAGGCTGTTGGGTTGAACCTTTCACTTTTTGAAATGAGATGCCCCATAAGTGAAACTTAAGCAGCAACTGTTAATATTGCAGGAACCTGTTTGTCTTACAAAATAAAACCATGTGAGATAAGAACCTAGTGCTTTGTATTTCCCAGTTTCTTGTATTTTTTTACCCTTCCCTTTCATTTTTGTTTTTAAAAAGTCCTTTTGTTGGTTTTGTCTGTTTATAACCAGTATCTATATTTTAGTATTTTACCCCCTTTGAATTTTGTTTTATTTTAAGTGACAAGATTTCATCTCAGTTTGTTAAAGAGAACCAGCTGTTTTCCTCCAAGATAATTTTCTGGAGCTGTTGTTTGCCATAATTACACTGCAATTACACAGTCATATCCATAAAAGCAGATGAGGGTTTTCTATGTGTCCTTCTAAGTCATTGGAAGTCACAAAAATGATAGATGTGGGTTTGTCATAGCTTGACTGTTGCCCTCTGTTGGCAAGATGTCAAATCTTTTTCTTGAGTGTGTGTTTTAGGGAGAGAGAGAGAGAGAAAGCAGGAAGAAATAACTTTTCAAACATATTCACATATCCTGCCTTAGTCATGGGCTCTTCCTGATGGCAATGGAATCTTATGTGGTTAGACTATGTCCAGTCTTTATTGAGCATCCATTCTGATTTGTTTTCAGAGAAGTTAAATGGAAATGGAAATTTTTCCTGATTTGCTTGCATGCGTTGCATGTCAACTCGTTAATCAATCATTCATCCCACACTTTTCAGTGCATTTTTTCCATCACTTTCCTAATCGGAAAAGTTTCTTTGTTAGAAAAAAAAGGAGTGGATTTGTTGTGACAGGGTGACCGAGCACCGCTATCCACTTCAAGTACTTTCTTTCTTACTTTCTTTGATGATCACTTGTAGCTGAGTAAGATTGTCTTCCATAAACACGGTTTTAAAAGTGAGTCCGTAAGTGACTGTGGAGGCCAATTCTCAATCCAAACATCCTTCCACAGTGGGGACATAGGTTTCCAGGCAGGAGTTGATCACGGTGTGGATTTGCCAAGTGTGCCTTCCTCTTAGCACATTTCTCCCTTGTGTCCTGAGTTTGAGTGTCTTCAAACCCCATGACACCTTTGGTAAAGGGTGTTCTCCAATGTCAAATGACTTGTGCTAGAGTGGGATGTCCGTAGTTGATCTTGTTTGATCTTGGGACCATCAGCTAATCCCCACCCCCCGAAAAAAGCTCAACAACTCTGGCTCCCTAAAAAAGAAGTGGGAGTAGATCGCAGTCTCTTGGAAGTTGGACAGCCCTGTGCTAGAGGAACCCAGTGTAAGGATACCTGATTACACAGTGGGAATTGCTCCAACTGCTCCCCATCTTCCATGTGCATAATGTGCCATCCCCAAATCTATTCCAGAGAGTTAGGGAAAACCCCAGAAGATATTTGCTGGAGGGATAGAACGGGGAGAAGGTTCTGTCGTGCAAGGAAAATCCTCACACTAAGGGAACCTTAGCCTTATTACGTCACTGAATACAAGCCGAAAGTTCCAGAATGTGCTTGAATGGATGGTGTGAATCACTTGGGGAGCCTACATGTTTAGAGCAGGCTCCCTGCTCCCTGTCTTCTCCATCAGCATGTGGACTGCAGAAAGGCTGGTTTAGAGATATGTGATGGCGTGGACCTCAGTGGGCCTCACTCTCTCCATGAGGACCTTAATAAGGGCTTAAGTTTCAGCGACGTTCTTGGAGGAATGAGATTTTCATCATTATTTCTGACAAATGGGAATGCTCCTTTCTAAGGTGGAGTGGGGTGGTTAGGCGGCGAGGATTTAGTTGGGAGATAGGCTTCTGTAGGCCCCTACAAATGTGAGCTTTGTGGAAGGAGGCACAGGAAAAAGAATAAGTGCATTAAATTCACAGGTCACACCATCCGTTTAAACAAGAGTTGAGGAATATGATTATTTTAAATAAAAAACAACATTTATACTGGAATGAAATACTCTGGCCTTGCAGGCAGCTGAAATACCAAAGGATAAATGTGCCTCTGTTAGCCTACCAACTCTCAACATGCTACTAAACTCACATAAATAGTGGAAGAGATTAAAGAAAACCATGGCTTTAGTTTTATTGCTGAATGAATAAAGGGCCCTTCCACTTATTTATCATTTTCAATTAATGCATTTCCAGTTACCACTTGGATGAATGAGTTATGGGTAAAACAGTAATGATTTGTTCCGAAAGGCCGATTTACACATTACAGCCAGCACATGTAAGATGCTTTGAATTGCTTCACGTGAAAGTTATTCCCACATACTGTTTGTACTTCGTGGCTTATCCCACAATCTTTCCCTCAATGGTATTTATGTATGTGACTACAGCGGCAAGGATTCTCTAAGCACAGAAATGGAAGAACACCCTCAAAGGAAGAATGGTTGATGAAAATCTTGAAACCTAAAAAAATTGTTATGTCAGATACTGTATGTATGTATGTACATATTACTTAATATCAAAATAGGCTGCTAAGCAGTTTACAAGTATACAAACTAATTACAAATACAATAAAATATAAACATTCATAATTAAAATTACACAACAAAACAATTAAGTCCACTTTGCATTGCCACTTTTCGGTAGTAGTAGTAGTAGTAATAATAATAATAATAATAATATTTTTTATTTATACCCCATCCTCCCTGGCCAAAACCAGGCTCAGAGCGGCTAACATCAAATGTATAACACATTAACATAGAATCAGGCAATCAATTAAAATACATCCTAAAATCAGATCAGGATCAGAATAAAATCCAATCAGATGGCAAACCGCAAACTAGGGTTGGGGACCTTAAATGCTCACCATTTATACTGAGATTATATACTGATTTTTTATATATATAAACAAAACAAAACAAACCCCTGAAAGTATTATTTAAAATTTAAGATTATGAAGAAATGCACTCTGTCTAAATCCCTCATACCAGGTCTTCAAAGGCTGCGAAGGTGCCTGAAAAAGCCTTAAAATATTACACTCTCATTTTAAAAAGTGTATTTGTGGGTTTTCATCAAACAGCAACTGATCTGGTGGCAATTGACAGTCAAAATTAACAATTTTAAGATCTTTTTTAAAAGCAGCCTTTCACATAATGGAACATCATGTTGAATCTGCTACAGAAGCTTAGATCTGAGGGAAGAAACATAGTATTTGTTATGTTCTCCTATTCTCTATCTTAATCCCCATACTTCCTCTTGTCTTGCCTACATCCCATCTTGCCACGTAAATTGTTATAGGTTGCTGCATCATGTTTTTTGAGTTTATTTTTTTAAAAAGTGTTATGGGTTGTGTTAGTCTATTTTTGTCCTGCCTTAAAAAAAAAAACCCACCTTGCTTGATTTTGCTGCTAACCACCTTGTGGCTTGTGCAAAGGGTACTATGTAAGTAATCAAAATAAATAAACAATTCTATATAAACTGTGCTGGGAGCAAGCTCCACTGAGCACAGTGGGACTAACTTCTGATTAAAAATGCACAACATTTCACTGTTGATGGAATAGGGAGATTAGCACACAGAAAAAGGAGTAAACCAGCATTGCACCACCAACTGAAATGCATTCAGAAATCCATGCACACAGTTAGGCATTGCAGAACCACACAGGGTTCTGGAGTAAGCAGGAGAAATGGGGGCATTTGTTTTATTTTCTGTGCAAGTGCAAGCCCTTCAAGGGTATATTTAGGTAATTTTAGAGTCTGGACTCCCTCTTTAGATGTTAATATGGACGGGGGGGGGGGGGGGTCCTAGCCATTTTCCTGGTTGAGGAAAAGGACAAGGTGTCCTGTTTCATGTCAACCAGCTTCAAATCCACCTGATAGTTTTCTCATCCAGCCCATATGTTACCAGCTTCTCCATAAGAATATCGCAGGGGAATTTGTCAAAAGCCTTACTGATATAAAGCTGGATGTGCCTATGAAATATGTCTTGCTGCTGTTGAGGGTAGGAGATCATTGTTTGCCAGGAACTCAAAGAAAGGATTGAGAGATTTCCATGAGCTAGATATTTCCCCTTCTTTGCACACAATCAATCAACTGCTTAACAAAAATGTGCTGGTCTGTTGTCCAAGCCAACACCATAACACTAGAACCCCGAAACTCACCCCACCAACTTCATTGTTTCCATTCCTTCACCTCAGGCATCCTGAAAGTGCCTTGCAGTTGTTTCAGCCACTGAATCAGGTTATACACTACAGCAATGATTTAATCATCTTCTAAGCATTTTTTACTTCCCTTTTCTGGAACCACTCCAGGTTAATCAAAGCAATGATTTTAATGACTTCTCCAAAGTTCCAAGGTGGATGACCCTTTGCTATTTTACCCAGAAAAGTCAAGGATTCCATGGTATTTACCTCCCTGCTTAGCATCGAAGGACCAAAAGTGTCCAGATTTGCCATAAACCTCAGGACCTTAACAATACAATTTAGGCATCTACATCTGTTCTGTTTAGAAAATCTGGCCCCACGGCCATATTATTTGAGACATGTTGCCGTGACTCATCCTCTTCAGAACACACTTCTTGAAAGGTCATGGCACAGAATAAGTTAAGATGAGGATAGAGGTCAATTGCTGAACAATTGGCCATGTTAGAGTGTAAGACAAAGGCAAGCCGAGGCTTTAATTTATAGATATAAAGACAAGATAGGGTAATTGGTTCTTAATAATGTCATCGCTAGCTCTTATTAGGATAATTGTTCCAAAACCTTTTATTAATAGGGCCCTCTAAAAGGGAGATCAGTAGATCCATTGCTTCACTTGCTTGGAGGTATTCTTGGAAGAAACATTCTAAGAAACATGGGAAGCTACCTTATACCAAGTCCTTCTACCCACCAAGCTCAGCTACAGCTTTTCGAGGGGGTGGAACTGGCTGTCAGCTCCCTGCTTCTTAGTAAAACTCAACAGGGAGAAGGGTGGAGGGAAAACAGACTCGGACTGCCATTGGTAGGGTTGCAAAATCTCAGTTTTTGAGCTGTTAAGGACGCCCAATTCCTAGCTATGTCCGGATGTATGGCAACCCTAGGTGATTTCGGTTCCACCTACTGTTGGCTTCCCTGCCTACTGTCCTGTGAATAATAATAATAATAATAAATTGTAGTAGTACCCCACCCATCTGACTAGGTTGCCTCAGTCACTCTGGGAAACTTCCAGCAGATATAAGAACACAATATAAAACATCAAACATGAAAAAAAATTGCTACACAGTGCTTCCTTCAGGTGTCTTCTAAAAGTTGTATATTTATTTATCTCCTTAACATCAGATGGGAGGGCATTCCACAGGGCGGGTGCCCCAACTGAGGAGGCTCTCTGCCTGGTTCCCTGTAACTTCACTTTTCTCAGTGAGGAAACTGCCAGAAGGTGCTTGGAGCTGGACCTCCATGTCTGGGCTGAATGATGGGGGTGGTCACCAGACACCACTTAACACTACCCACTGCTTAGGTGTGCACAACAGAAGAGACTCATTTGTATACGCAACTGCTGTATGGATGTGTGGAGATCTTTTGACTCCTTGTGTTCACTTTCTTTCAACTTAGGATACAACTAGATGAGATGATAAGAGATCCATGATTTCATTCACAGTGGGTTATTTAGACGGCAATTGCAGCTGCAGGTGGTGGTGAGATTTGGATCAGGACCTAAGCACTGAGAAAATAGTGTGTGTGTGTGTGTGTGTGTGTGTGTGTGTGTGTAGAGTTAACTCCCCCTTCTCAAGCAACCACAGTCCTGATCTGAATTGCTCCTGTGGAGATCTAATCGCATATCTCCCACCAACACGTCAAGTAAAGTTGTGACCTCAATTGTTGTTCATTAATGGCAAGAGAGAGATGCAGAGTTTATCTCTGCAGAGCTTGCACAGCCAGGTTATTTAAGGCATAATAGTTCCCTTCCCTGGGTTGGGATGACCAAACACATTTACTTCAGGGAAAGGGAGATAACAAGTGTTATCCTACTTCAACTCTAGGAACAAGAATATTGTTCTCTCCAGGTGACATTGCATCTCAAAACCCATATCAATCTGACCATTGGGTAACATATATAACATTTACTCTTCAGTTTCAAAATGGAGGTCATTGAGCAGCATTAGAGGAGAAATTATTATGACCACTTGATGACTTATTAGTTCAAGAGAGGTACATTTTTAAATTAAAGATAATAAGAGATCAAGTGACAAATCTGTTGGTTTAATTAAAGCCATAGCATGATCATTTGATGGATTGAATTCTGGTGCTCTCTATACAGGAAGAAGATTTCTTTAATATTTAGAAATCTTCTTCATTGCCCTTTGAGCAGGAAAAAAATAGTGTGCTGTTCTATTTATATATTTTAATCAGTAACAGTATTTCTAGACTGGGCTGTAACAAAGTGCAGCAAGGAATAACACACCTTTAAATGCAATAAACAATAGAAGCAAAATTCAGCATAAAAGCACAAGATGAGGCTAAACACAAATTTAGAAATTAATCTAAAAGCTGATAAGGGTTATAAAAAGTATGCAGTGAAATCCTAGGCATGTTTATGAAGCAGACATGTCCTAGATGAGGGCAAAATCAGACCAAACTGTCTTCTGTAACGGAAAGGGGGGCAAAGAAACATAATAGCTGCTAAGTCTGGATAGCCTATGATGAGAAGAATCACAGAATCGTAGAGCAGGAATATGCAGTTGTCCCATACAGGGATTGAACCTACAACCTTGGTGTTATCAACACCATGCTCTAGCCAACTGAGCTATCCAGACTCACTAGAACCCCTTCTGTGAATATTAGAGGGTATGGTGGGCTCTGGGGCCATTCTGAGCCTAAACAACACCCTAAGCAAAGCGTTGAGTAATCTCACACCCTAAGCAGAAGAACTCGTGGCAAATGAAGAAATAATTTTTAATGGCCTAAATATTAGGATGAACTTCCTGTCCGTGCATATAGAAGACATAAATACACAGTGCTCCAGGCAGCTTGACTGATATTGAGCATTATATTACAGCCTGCACTTTAGAGGAAGTACTGCCACTTATTAAAATGTATTCTTCGGTTTAGTCATAGCTTAGGAGTTAATAGTGAATTAATCATCCATGCACCAGGGGAGAGTGTTTTGATCAATACTCAAAATATATCCTCGCTAACACATTTGATGGGTACCTCTTGGATGCAACTGCTTTATGCACCAAGTCCTCTTCCTCTGCCCCCGGTAAAAGAGCAAACCAATAAGCATTAGAGTCTTTACATGTTATAAAAGGGTAGTCTCAGCAGCAGCTGCTTTGACTGGTCTAGCCAAAATGTGCCCACCTATTCCATCCACAGCCAGGCTGTTTGCACATCTAATCCATTATTAACATAGTGCACAAATAATAATGGATCTCAGATTAATTTTTCATGAGCCACACGAAGCTCTGGAGATGTGCCTACCACAAAGAAACAACTGCATTTATGTAAATTAGTAAAGAGACAGGAAAAGAGAAACGACACCCTTAGCAAAGCTGGGGCAAAGAAGCAAGAACATCACTTTAATATGTTTAAACATTGACATTAACTCTGTAAAGGTCCCGATCCCACCCACCCCCACCTCCCACCACTTTCTGGTTTGCTACTAACACGCAAATTGCAATAGCAATGTGGACAACCCTCAGGGTACCGTATTTTTCGCACCATAGGACGCACCGGACAATAGGACACACCTTGTTTTAGAGGGGGAGAACAAGAAAAAAAAATTCTCCCCCTCTCTGCCCAGCGCTCCTTCAGTGAAGCGGCAGGAGGCGCTGCGCAGAGAGGGGGGGAATTTTCCCCCTCTTGTTTTTCCGCTCTAAAACAAGATGCCATTTAAGGTGCGTTCAGGCGGCTACCTTGGAAGCCTGGAGAGCTCCAGCCGGGAGAAGGTTGTGGGGCTATGGCGTCTTCGCTCCATAGGACGCACACACATTTCCCCTTCATTTTTGAAGGGGGAAAAGTGCGTCATATAGAGCGAAAAATACGGTAAATTCAATAAGTAAATAAAAATAAATAAATGTGCCAATATTCACAAATGGTGCTTTCAGGTGAGAGTTAGCAGGCAGCTGTTCCTGCACACCCCAACATCCTTGCATAGAATACGGGACTTGCTGGTTTTATGTTTTCTGAATGGAGGTCAGGGATCTCCAAGGTCCCTTCTAGCTATGATTCTTATTCTCTGCTTACATAAATGCCTGATTGGGTGAGGGGCTCAGTAAGACTCCTTAGTAAGGAGGAGCTCCATCCTCCTTACAATTTCATTGCTGGATCTCCATTAGTACTTGAAGGGCACTTTCCCCATATACAGTGGTGTCCCGCAAGACGAACGCCTCGCAAGACGGAAAACCCGCTAGACGAAAGGGTTTTCCGTTTTGGAGGCGCTTCACAAAACGAATTTCCCTATGGGCTTGCTTCGCAAGACAAAAATGTCTTGCGAGTTCCTGCGGGGTTTTTCCCTTTCCCCCCCCCTTTTCCTAAGCCCTAAGCCGCTTATCAGCTGATCTGCTAAAAGCCGCTAAACCGCTAATAGCGCTAATCCGCTAAGCTGTCAATGGGCTTGCTTCGCAAGATGAAAAAACCGCTATACGAAGAGCCTCACGGAACGGATTAATTTTGTCTTGCAAGGCACCACTGTACCATATTTTTCTGTGTATAAGACGAGGTTATTTTTAATTATAAAATTAGGTAAAAAATATGGGGCTGTCTTATACACGGATAGTGCATAGGGGGGATGTGTGATTGGCTGCTGCCGTGAGCCTGAGATTGTCGATGGCTATTGGGCATGTTATCGGTGGCTGTAGCAAGGGCTGTTGTTGATTGGCTGTTTCTGCGTAAATTGGGCAGGTGATTGGCGGCTTCTGCCGGCGAGGGGACAGGCGATAAGCAGCCATTGTTCATGCAGGTGAGCGATTTTCGTCAATCCCCCCCACAACAACTCTGGGCAACCCTCCCCAAACAAAAACAACTCTGAGCATTTTCTTAATTTTGAGTCCCCTAAAATAGGGGGTGTCTTATACATGGGGGGTGTTATACATGGGGAAATATGGTATATAATAATAATAATAATAATAATAATAATAATAATAATAATAATGGTAGTAGTAGTAGTAGTAGTAGTAGTAGAATCCCAAACAGGAAATTTAAAATAAGGGTGGTATCCTAAAATTATTTAGAGTTGAAGTATTAATTTGAATTGCACTGTTATTTCTTTTTCCAGAAATCTAACATGTGGGACAAATACATAAACCCCGCTAAATGTGCTTTCCCTCTTCTGAATCCTCCGCTCCAATATTTTTCTGATGTCACCACAATCTGTACTTGGGTGACATGAGTGTCTGATTGAAATTTGGGAGTCAGCTTTGCATCCAAAGATAAGATTACATTTCCCACATTCTATTTTAGCCTTTATGTTCAGGTTTTGGTTGCGAAGCACTGGAACTTTAGCTGGAGACTAGATGGCAGAGTGGGGTGCAGATCCCTCACCAAGTGAGTGCATGGCGCCATGTGGCACCGAGCCTGATGTGTCATCCATTTGTTTGGTAGGCTTTGTGCAAATAATTAAGCGTTGCTATGCCAAAAAAAAAAAAAAAAAACTGTGCTGAAGCAGAGCAAGGCAATAATTGCAAACTTGTGAATATCAATTGTCAGGACTCTGTCAAAGTCAAGACTAAAAAATGATTGTTCACCTACGGACTTTAGACTGTAACTTATCATTTAAGAGTGTGTAGAATTATCTTAACACATTGGGAACAGTTAATCAGAGCCAACAAAAGGGGGGGCAGCAAAGTTACCTATTCCCACCCTACTCAGTTTCATTATTTTAGAAAGCTTTTTTGACTTTTTTCTCCATCCCTGACCACCCCTAAATTATGCAATCTGGGTTGGAGTGCTCAGCTTATTTGATTCAAAGTGAAAGAAAATTCCATGCTTAAGAGCAGCTTAAGAGGACCTGCAGCTCAGTGGTGGAGCACTTGCTCTGAATACAAAAGATCCCAGGTTTCAATCCCTGGCATCTCCACCAAAGGCTGGGAAAGACATCTGTCTACAAACCTGGAGATCCATGTTCAATCTGTGTAGATCAGGGTAGTCAACAGCATGTCCTCAAGATGTTGTGGACTGCAGGTCCCATCATCCCAGACCATTGGCTAAACTGACTCGGGCTGATGGGAACAACACCTGGTAGCAGGGCTGGATTTAGGTTTGATGAGGCCCTAAGATACTGAAGCTAATGGGGCCCTTTATATGTCCAGCTGTCCTTTGCCTACAACAAATTGTCACAGTTTTTTGTGTTGAACATATGCTATATGATAATTTATGGACCTAATAGGCATCTAAAAGTCATTTGCACATAACAAAATATGTATTTTACCAAAGTAATTGTTGAACTGAAATATAATTAAGAAGTATATTAATAGTGAAATAAAATTAAGAAGAAATATATTAATAGTGAAATAATTATTAAGCTATAACTTAAAATGATTGGGGCCCCCAATACTGTACTTACATCATAGGAGCCTACACAACACAAAACACTGTTGCTGTATGTAGGTTTTATTTTATTTGTTTTTTATCTTATATTTTGGAAGTGTATATCCAGGTTTTTTTCCTTTAAATTTTTTGGGGGGCCCCCAAGAGAGTGGCTATAGCTTGTTTAGCTTATACGTAAATCCAGCACTGCCTGGTAGGCACCACACTGGGTACCCGTCATTCAGACCATATTGAGCTGGGCAGAGGTTGTGGTTCGGGATTGCAGGGGGGTTAAATCCCATTACTATTTCTGCAGCAGAACCCCAGCAGCGCCAGTGTTTTCAGCATCCCAGAGCTGCCCAATCGGAATGAATGGGGAGCTTGTTAGTTGATTAGAGCTAATCAGAGTGAGCGGAGGTGAGTCAGCCAATGAGGACTGGCTCCTAGGGTTGCTCTGGAGAAGGCATGCGGGAAGAATAACAAGGAGGAGTTGTTCCGTATTCTCCAAAACTAAGCATTTAGGAATATGGAAAACACAAGGTTTTGAGAGAACAGTGTGCATATTCTGTTATGTACGTAAAGGAAAGGTGAACTTAAGCCACTCTGAAAGAAGATAATGGAGCACTCCAAATCATTTGCTCATGTATGTGCACAGAAAATAGCAGCTCTAGCTGAAAGGCAGACACATGGAAGTCTGCATTGATTGTTACAAAGCATCCTAATCATTATTGTATAATAATAAGCTTGTACAGTGGTACCTTGGGTTAAGAACTTAATTCTTTCTGGAGGTCCGTTCTTTTTTTTTAAATACATTTTTATTAAGATTTTAAAAATTACAGAAAAAACAAGAGAAAATAATAACAATCAAAGAAAAAAAGAAAAAACTACATATAAAATACATATATAAAAAATCATCAAAAACCAGAATAAACAGAAGAAAAAAGATAAAAAACAAGTCAAACCTGTACATCACTTGCTTACATTCACTTATTTCCTTGACCTCCCCACACCTCCCATTTTTGTATTCTAATTCAATTTGTTATTTCAGCAAATCCTTCCAACCTTATTTTAATCTTAATCATTTGTCTTAATATACTATAATTTTACATTCTCTCTTTCACCAACTCATTTTAACTTAAACCTTTATGTCATTTCTACTAAAACCACATAATTTTCTTTTCCCAACATCTTTCTAGCAATCCTTAATTTTGCAATATTTTTGAAGATAAACTTTGATTTTTTTCCAATCTTCTTCCACCGACTCTTCTCCCGTTCTGGAGGTCCATTCTTAACCTGAAACTGTTCTTAACCTGAAGCATTACTTTAGCCAATAGGGCCACCCGCTGCTGCCACACCTGAAGCAAAGTTCTTAACCCGAGGTACTATTTCTGGGTTAGCAGAGTCTGTAACCTGAAGCGTCTTTAACCTGAGGTACCACTGTATGCTTTTTGCATCAAGACTATTTGACACTGTGGCAGAATGGCTAACCCCTTTAATCCATTGGGAGGGGGGAAAGATATTACAATGCTAGAGCTACTAAGAATAACAGCATGTAGGATTCTCTGAAAAGGGCCCTATCCTGCTTGTTCTGAACCGTTTGTAGAAGTACTCATGTACTTCTTAAAACCCCGATCATGTTAATAATGGAACATAATATTTTTCCTTGCTTAAATATTTGTTCACCTTTCCAATCTCTTCCATGAAATCTTTGGGAAAGGAGACCACAGCTAAGTAGGAGTCCATCTGCCTTGCACATAGAAATCCCTAGGTTCAATTCCTGGTGTCTATAAGTAAGGCTAGGAAAATCCTGAAACCTCAGAGAGGTGCTTCCAGTCAGAGTTGTCAACAAAGAGCTACATGGACCAATGGTCTGTCTTGGCACGAGGCAGCTTCCAATGTTCCCATGTTCTAGAAGCATGTTGGTTACATTCTGCTATTGTCTGGTTTGGGAACAGAAGACCCGGCAATGTCTGTGCTGAGTTCTCGTCTTCCTCCGCCTTATTTCTCTTCTCCCTCCTTCCATCCCCACCTCTTTCCCTTTGATTCTCAACACAGAGAAAGAGACATGCAACGGGCAATTCCTAGTAATTAAAAATGTCTTTAGAAGCATAACATTTTCCCACAGTTAACTTTCTGAGTTTGTGCTTCCTAAGTGCAGATAAATACCCCCTGGAGCTCTGCCAACGTTTACAATCTTGTGCCATCATCACCAGCCAGCTGACTTTGCTTGAGCTACTTTAAACTTGCCTGCATGTACGTGCATTTGCGAATTTAGAGAAAAGAAAGAAAAAGTCACCTATAATTTCTTTGTGTCATCAGAACTTTGATGTTGCAGACCTATAGAGTTCCATTACATCAGGAAGGTGGCGGAGGGGGGAATATGGGGCGGGGGAATTTCTAGGATCACTTAGTAAAGTACATCCAGCCTCATCCTCTGACATAGTTCTTTATCAGTAGGTAATAAGACAGATAATTTAACTGTACAAGCTCTAATTGGTCTAATTCACTAACTGACCTCTCACCACTTGATTCACTAGTACAATTGAGCTCTGATAAAGCCTTTAATTGTAAATTGCACACAGCTGTGAGCTGCTTCTCATGCTGGCACAAAAACACTATCATCGACTGTTTCATCTCTGCGACCTGCTAATTTGGAGCATATGTAACTGTTTTTAATGCTGAAGGCTTGACATACCACAAACAGCAGATGTTGCAGCTGCCCCTGAGACGCTTTATTTAATTCAATTACGTCTTTTGGAGATATGTTTAAAAAAAAATAAAAAGGAGGAGGAGGAAAGAAAAAAATGAGGCGAGATGTGAGAGGGCAAGAGAATGTTAAAAAATGGGGAGCCCCTGGTTGAGGCCCAGGTGGCTCGATAGGCAAATGATTGGGTGAATGTCTAAATGATCTTTTTAATTGAGTAGACTGACGGCTAATCAGGGTCATGAAGTGTTATCACACTGATGAGCAGAGTGGAGCCCTGGGCTGCTCTGCAATTAATGCTGCTTTTGTGAAAGAAGAGTGGGGAGAGGGGGGAGAGGAAAGATAATGTTATACCATCTGGCAATTGTTTATGATAAAAGCAGCAGTTTGCTACAAATTCAAGTTAAATGCTATTCATAAGACTGTTTCTGCTGCTCATGCTATGACTGTGGCTCAGGGCAAGGGCGTGCAGAGCCCAGGCCTTTGTCTAATGCGCCCTCTCTCACTCTATCTCCCAACATTTAGGTCTGTATGGGTTAATTCATCATGGCGTTGCTTGTGGAGATCCTCCGGGAGGCCAGTAGACTATAGTTTGCCCTAGACTTTAGGACTGGAAGCACAATCGTCACGCCAACATGCTGGGGTGAGAAAACACCCTACATAGTTACTGTTGTCAAGGAGAGAATGGCCTCTTCCAGTGCTATGAGGATGCAAACTTAGGTAGCATCAGCAAAGAGGAAATGAACCGCCCAAAAAAGGTACCTGATAACAGCGCCTGAGTAGGCACTGACCTATGGGCACCAGGAGGGCTGCACTGAGGAGGAATGGTGGGAACCACCCCCTCCCCCTGCTCCTGCTCCTGAATCTTCCCAGGAGCAGGAGGGCAGTATAGATTTGGAACAGTGGTTTGCAGAGGGACATAGTTCAGAAGGCAGAAGCTGGGAAATACTGGATGGGGAACAGCTAGGAGAAGAAGCACTGGGAGAGAGAGGGCTAACAGATTCACAGTCTCCGGAGAGCATTGCCCCTCCCTTCTCCAAAGTCATGGAGAGCACAGAAAGCACAGAGGGTACAAGTTCAGATTACAAGACGTAGAAGTGACATAGATTAAATAGGGATGGCAGGATGTGGGTTCTTTAATGGGGAGTACCGCCATTTTTAGGAGGTTCTTCATTCTCTTGCTGTGGTTATAAAAGTTTCTAACTGGTAAGAAGGCTCCTTTTCCTTTGTTCTGCTTATCTACTACCACGGGGGAGGAAGCCGATTTCCCGAAGCCTGCCACCACACCTTTTAGGGGCCCCACAGCAACAGATCAAATAATATTGATCTTGAAAGAAAATTACAACCAAGCTTTCTTAGTTCAATGTTATCCCACTAGAGCGTGCACACGAGAAACCTCCAGATACAAAGATTTCTGTGAGTTAGTGTGAGTTTCCGCCAACACCAGCTTCTTGTAGAATATTTGGGAGTATTAGGAGATAATTTGTGAAGGCCTCCCCCCCCCCCCGATTTTGACTGCCTAGAGGCCTGGTAATGTTAACGGAATGCACCAATGCCAGGGATGTGGCCAGATGAATGTGCTCAGTGGTGGGTATCTACCTTGTATGCAGAAGGTTGCAGGTTCAATCCACAGGGTCTCCAGATACAGCTGGGAATGTCTCCTGTCTGCAATCCTGGAGAGCCACTGTCAGTCAGGAATAGATAATAATGAGCTAGAAGGACCATTGGCCTCAGCACCAGGCAGCTTTCTATGCTCCTATGGGGTATTGCCACTCAGCACAGTCCCAGTTCACTTCTCCTTCTCCCCAATAAGAGGTTGGAACACATGAAAAGGACTACAATTTATATTGCGTTTCTATCTGAAAATTTCACTTTCTGCTTCTTTCTTATGTGTTAAGTGTACGGAAGCAAAATCATATTGGCATGGGGAAAGTTTTGCATCCGTCAGCCTTGAAAGAGAAGTAAAATAACTTTAGAAGTTGAAGAAATGTGTTGTTTTTATTGCATCTAAGAGACATATTTCATTAAAGTAAAGTCGAGATGTATTCATGTGCAAGCCTGGGCTTAATACAGAGATTTTAGCATGATGCAAAGAGTATCTAGGTATTATTTTGCATTATCGCATAAAGTATGGGTGTTAAGTCAGAGTCTTCTTTCCAGCTCTGTGGTCTTACCACATAGCTGATAGGCTGTCTGTGTTGTCAAAGAATACTTAACAAGCCTTCCTTCCCATAAATTACAACTCTAATGTTTATATTAAATTGTGTTTTGTGTCCATATATATCATAGGAAAGTCTAGATACTATTGTAAAACATGTAAGAGTTTCTTTTAGGGGGGAAACCCAGGAGTATGTTAATGTTTGTTACAATAAACAAATTAATTTAGAAAGTACACAATAGGATAATCACTGCATACCCATCAACTGCCCTCGAAAAAACAGGACAATCTGTTTTTTCTTGCGAGATGACAGCGGCCCAAATGGTCGCCGTGATTTCACACGCATGTTTTTCAGGCATGGTACTTTTTGCGGGATAGCAATCTTGTGTGGCCTTGCATTTTTGGGTGCTGTGCCCAAAGAAAGCACTTGGGGGGCACAATTTCACATGGGTCACGTGACACATGGTGGTGTAGACCTGGAAAATGGTGTCCTGGATTTGGGCTGCGTCATGTTGGAAGATTTGTCACTGTATCTGTTTAATTCTTTTTTTCAGTTCTGTTGATTGCAATCACTGGGGCTCAAACTAGTGGTGGGGTCAATTTCCCTGGTCATGCTTAACACAGAGCTCAGAAAACCAAATTGCATGACCAGGCTGTGACAGCCCCAGCCCCCAGGGATCATAAGGTGTTATGGAATTAAAATTAGGCCACAACTTTATTAAACTTCCGAATGTAGGAAGACCTTGGCTTAGGCCTTGGGTGTGTATCCTTCCCAGCCCCCCAGCCGGAGGGAACTGGGGCTCATCAGGATAAATGGGATATGGGGGTGCACTGCGAGATGTGTGTGTACACAGGCAGCCCAGCCCATACCCCCGCACACAAGGTAGTTAACTGACAACCTTTCAGTGTATGGTCAGAGACACCCATTATATAACCCCTTTTAAGAGGGGACCCTGGAATCGCCGCCGCAGAGGAGGGGTGAGTCACCACTTCATGCCCCCCCCCCACCATTATAGGGAAGAGAAAACCAAATTATTAGCTAGATTTCTTCAGAGCCCAGTTCCAAACCTAACCCCACTGAGTTCCTGACAATGCAACTGAGGGTGTAATGAGATCTGATCCTACTTTCAAGCTCTCCAAACACATTTGCTTCACCCGCCTATCCAGGACTGTCTCCAGGCACCCCCTTTAACAGCACCGGATCCACAAGACTGGATTCCCTGTACAATACAAAATCCTTAAAATGCTCATACCATTAACACAATAAGGACAAGTCCTACCCCACCCCACTGAAAGATGAGCACCCAAATAAAGGCTAGCTTAACTAACAAAGACCTGAGTAAACAGAAATGTCAGTCTGGAGCTTAAAAAAAATGGCAGTGAGGGCACCAGGTGCATTTTCCACAAACAGGGAGCCACCACTGAAAAGGCCCATCCTCCTGTGGCCTTTCCCCTCAACACCTCCCTTGGATGAGACACAAAGAGAAAAATAACCATGATGGAATGAAGCAGGTGGAATCCTGAACAGAAGCACTCTGCAGTGCAACAGTTTGTAGCAGCTTTTTCTTGTTCCCTGTAATGCTATCTGTAACAGATTAATAATTTTGCAACATAACTTGTTCAAGCTGATTCTGGAGAAGAAGGCCCTGTCTGTTGTTGTTATATGAATTTCAGAAATTATAAGAACCAGTTTTCAAACTAATTAAGCCAACACATTATTTGGAGTGGTTTTTATGCTCATTTGCCCCATAAAATGAATCAGGGATCACGTCTCTCAAAGCTGAATTGGATGCAGATCTCTCTATTTTGGAGTCTTTCACTTTGTGCTGTCCACAACAACAGGCCACTGTCAAATGGCGGGGGGGGGGGGACGACACCTCGGTCACACATGGCCATATAAGGCTCAGCACTGGAATAAATCTTCAAATATAAAAAATAAAATGAAATCCGGATGGGAACATAATACCAAAGGGATTAACTCAATACTTTGCAATAATTTTTCATAGTTCTTGGAAACTTGAAGTCTAAGATATATGTAAATTCTGTCAAAGTGATAAAAAACATATACTCAGAGGAATGTATCTACCAAATGAGCATTTTAAGTTTGCATCAAAGTGAATGGTGGGGTTTTCCATTAGCAGAAAAGCCTGAAAAGCAAAGGCAGGGGACCTGTCTCCCCCCAGATGTTGTTGGGAGTCCAAGTCCCAACATTTATTTAGATAATTTGCATACGTCTAAACGTTTGTAGGGGAGAGGATGCTAAATGGTTTACAAGTATCCCAAGATATTACAAGCAATTTTTTTTTAAATAAACCAGAAAATGATGAATACATTATAAAAACAATCTGCAACTGAACAGGAAAACAATTCCTAAACAGGAGAAAAGACCTGAGTTGGGGTGGGGTGGCAGGTGCTTAAAACAGGGGTGGGTAGCTGCGTTCAGTCTGAGAGCCCCATTCATCTTGTCCAGCCTTCTAGGGACTATACCCCACAGGTGGGTGTGGCTACCCCACACTCTCTCAGGGCACAGAGCCTCCCTGCTTCCACTTCTCAACTGATTTCTGCATGGAAGGTGGTGTAACTGCCTGCTCTTTGGTAGACAATCAGTCTAAAAGCAGGGGAGGGTTGATCTGCATCCTCATCAGGGTGTTGGTGTAGTGGAATTCTACTCAATATTGATCCAGAGTAGAGCCTCAACGTAGAGTTAGCAGAGTAAAAACTTAAAAATGTCGTAGGATTCCTCCAAAATAGACCAGAGACAATTGTATTTCATCCAGCAGAACTTTGCTGCTACTGAAGGCAAATGAGCATAATGGTCACAAATCCAGTACATTCAGGATTGGCACTGTTGCAGCAGACTTAACTTAATCCCATTTGCAGCAGACTTAACTTAAACTTACAATAACTTTTATTATAAGTCTAATACAGAACACCACACCAGAAGGAAAAGAGAAAGAAAAAGTGAAACCCAGGCTTCTTACTTTTATAGTCACCATGACCTGCCCAGAAAGAGATAACAGAACCAGTTTAAACCAGCTGTACTCAGCTTCTCTGAAGGAATAACCCAAACACCATGAAGTATTTTTCCCACAGAGAAGCTTCCAGAAGCCTCCTCAATTAAGTAGAATAGGAAAGATCTCTACACATTAGACCAAAACTTTCTGCACTAAGAAATGTAGACAGACAGTTGGGATGAGCACTGAGGATTCAATTTATATGCCCACCCCAGCACGATGTCTACTTCAATTTATTTTTGCTGCTGCCATGAAAACAACTGGGACCACTGGGAGCCAGAAACAATTGCTCAGGGGGAGAAACCCAGCCCTCTGGGTCAGCCACGCCAGTAGAAAATATCCAACCAGTTATCTTCCTGGCCGTTGGCCATACTAGTTGGGGCTTATGGGAGTTTGAGTCGAACAACAACTGGAGGGCCACAGTTTCCCCACACTTAGCAGTAATGATTTAAGATCCAGTGGGAGTCGTTGAAACTCTATCTGATTACCTCACTGGTTTATGGGGCCAATGTGTTTCCTTCAGTGTGTACCCACAAGGGTATCCTTACTGATTAAGGTCCCCCCCCCCCCTCAGAATAGAGTACTGCAGAACCATATCTTTCAATGTGGGCTGGTAGCTATTGCATAAGTTGAGTGCACTGCATTTTTACTACAATCTCCTACAGAATTACTGGATTGTTTTCCATCCATTTTGGTGTGGCAATGGGTGTTGGATTAAAAAGAAAAAGAGTATGAAAGGCCACAGGTTCACAGATGGTGTAATTGCCACAGGGAGGGGTGGCCGAAACTGTAGCATGGCTACAGCTTCACATTTTTATGCTTAAAGGTAAAGGGACTCTGGGGTTGCAGTGCTCATCTCGCTTTATTGGCCGAGGGAGCCGGCGTACAGCTTCCGGGTCATGTGGCCAGCATGACTAAGATGCTTCTGGCGAACCAGAACAGCGCACGGAAATGCCGTTTACCTTCCCGCCAGAATGGTACCTATTATTCTACTTGCACTTTGACGTGCTTTCGAACTGCTAGGTTGGCAGGAGCAGGGACTGAGCAATGGGAGCTCACCCCGTCGCGGGGATTCGAACCACCGACCTTCTGATTGGCAAGTCCTAGGCTCTGTGGTTTAACCCACAACTCCACCCGCGTCCCTATTTTTATGCTTATAGGAAGACAAATGGGTGCACAGCAAAGCAATCTCACAGCTAGCTTCTCAGATACATCTCTTTGCATAGGATCACTCAACCCTATACTTATTAGGGTATGGACACTGGGTACATACTGTGGCTTCAATCCTTCTCTTGAATTGTGTAGCTCAAGGCCTGGGGGGTGTCCAGTGGCCCTTTAAATCTCATTTTTGGAGCCTCATAAAATGAGAGAGAGAAAGAGATCTTAAGGTCTTTTCATCTGTGCTAATCCCTGCTTGCCACTCATCAAAAGGTCACAGAGGAAACAGATCTCAGCTCAGCTGCAGCACAGCCAACTTGGCAGAGAAGCCTGGCTGGGCCCCAGAAGTCCTCTGTACCCTTTGGGCAAAGTGTATGTTGAGGGATGCATAGATCTCGTGTGTGTGTGTGTGTGTTGGCGGGGAGTTGCTGTTAATAAGCTCTCCTCACCATGCCGATCTTGATGCCTAATTCATCAGGCACTTTCAAGTGTGATCAGATCATCAACAGCCCCACACTGAATTTTTTAGCTCCAGGCTTGCACATGTTAATCTTCCCTGCCTGGCAGTGGTGAACAGAGTTCAGTAGCCCAAGTATGTTCAGCAAACATAACAGAAATCCTGCTCCAGTCATACACGTTCTCGCTCTCATTTGCTTCTTTTAAATGGTTAACATGCTAATTTCCTTTGTTGATGTAAATTAGTAATTAATAAATCAAATGATTCCAGCTGCTCTTCAGCCAATAGCTCCAAATGCTCTTCATCTGACTATGGTCCCATGCCTGGGCACAGATGGCTTTTATGGCCAGGAGGTGGACCAGAGTAAAGACTTCTCCACTCCAGTCCTCCACCCAGACTCTGCCCACTAGCTTGTCCCTGACAGGGCATTTACATTTGTGGATAGTAGGCTATCCCATCATCCCTAGCGGCCAGCCAGGGAATGCCCAAACAGCTGGTCACATTGGAGGAGGTCTACACCGCCCAGGGGAACGAGGAGCCACTGCAGTGTATCACAACTGCCACCCACCCCTGAGCTGGGTAAATGGCCATTCTATCAAAAATTTAATACTCTTAATATTGTTTGAATCTTTAAGAAAACGGTTTCAAGTAACGTTCTCATTTGAGCCATTGACCTATCATATATTTCTTTTAGAACAGAATGTGTGTTCACAACTACACTTGCTCTCAATCTATGCACTGCTGTGCACGTTTTGGGACTGGAGAACTGCATCACAAAATCCAGAGAACTCAAAAATTAAAATGCAAACTGCGCTGAATTTCTCTCCCTGCTCTATTTTCAGTCAGCTGCTTTTCCTTCTCACCTGCTACCAGATGCTTTTAGCTGGAGATGGCAGGCACTGAACCTGGGACTTTCTGGGGGCAACACTGAGTTGTGATCTCTCTGGAATCTGTCTCTTCATGGGCTGGATATGGTAATCAGGACCTTTGTTGATGGAAAGGCCTTCTTACACCCTGGGCAGGCAAATCCCTCTATTTGTTTTCCATGAAAAAAAATGCCTATTTGCTAAGCTGGTTGGAGCACTGAATAGAATGTATTAGTTAAGAATCCCCTAAATAGATTGTAAATTTTGCAGCTAGCAAAACCATCATATTAAAAAATGAATTGAATTATGAACTCTCCCATTAAATCTAGCTAAAAAAATACATCAGCTCCTAAGATAATGGAAAATTCTATAAATGTGAGTTTCACTGACTGGGTTCATGATTTTTCAATTATGCCTTTAAGAGTCAGTATATCTTAAGATATCCTTATTTTATTGAGCTGCAATCAAGCATAGCACAGCACAGCACTGAGGACATTGTGGAGTTGTTACACTTTAAGCAAGACCTACAAAAATATTTTGATGCAGGAACCATATTCTTAGGAATCCTAAAAACCAGACTTTCCTACCTTGGTGGGTTTTCAGTTCATGTGCCATGCAAAAAGAAGGTAGAGTCAAAACCTTTTGCCTCTTCATTTGGATTTTAGTCCAGAGGTAGACAACATAGTCCCCTCCACATGTCGTTGAACTACAGCTCCCCACATTTCATTTTCCCTAATGTATACAATTTTAGAAATGAATTTTCCCTAATATAAATGCATTTCTGAATGTTACTTCTACCAATATATGCATACTATATCTGCGTATGGGCATTTTTGTACACCTTACTTAGCTGGATAACTGCACTGCAACATTTGGAGAAATGCAAATTTCAAACAATGGCTGCGCTTCTGTTCTTTGAGGGCACTACATTGGATAACCCTGGTCTAGCCCACTGGCTCCATCAGCCTCAGAGGGCAGGCCAGTCTAATAGGTCCCCTGCCTCTGCAGGGAGGGGAAAGGTGTTGAAAGCTTAAACCTCAACAGGAAGTGATCTGACCATGACAAAGGACTGATGTCAATACCCCCCACTTTCAGAGCACCCTCTTCCTGCCCAGTTAAGAAAACAAGGTCCAAAGTGGGGCCAGCCACATTGGTTGGGCCAGTGACATGTTGGGACATTCCCATGGTCGTCATGGCAGCCAGCAGTCTGGGAACCTCAATACTGCCCCCAAAACCAGCTCTGTCAGGGAGACTGCTGGTAGGTGGTAAGCCAGCAGAATCCGTAATCTGTCCCAATTTCCCAACACCAGGAACATACACTCCCCAACCAACTGGACAGAGAGCCTGGAGAGAGAGAATTTATGTAGACCACAGCAATCTCCCTCCCACCTGATATTTCAATATTTGTGTGGAATATTTCTGTATAATTTTCCAACCAATCGGCCATGTCTTCATTCAGGATGATCCATTCCATTCTCCCACTTTTGGATTTTCCAACTTTTTGCCCCCTGTCCCCTAAATATCTCCCCCAAACCTTGGGGCTTCCCCAGGTCACCTGAAATCTTCACCCTAGATGTGTATTCTACATACAGATTGGCTTTTGGAGAATTAGTTCACAGCTAACATAGGATGCTAGTCAACAGAAATTAGCTATTATAAGCATATATATATTTTTATATAGCTTTCCTGTCCAGATCCAGGGGCTCTGGTGTGCAGATGGAGCTTGGAAATGCACAAGGAGATTCCACAATCATGTTCTGCCACGTTGTCAGATAATTGCACCTTGTCAGATAACATTGTATCAGAAAATGTTTTATGTATACAATTAGAATACATGCATGGACAGAGTACTCCCTGATGTTAAAGGGGATGGAGGAAAAAATATGCTTGTGTGAAAATCTGGGCACTCTGGGAGACCCTGGATGCTTTTGGATGGAGATGGAGATGCTTTGGACTGCTAATGTGGACCAGGTGCTTGAACATTCTGATCAATGGCTGAGCTGAAGATTGTTTTCAGATGCAAAGCACTTTTATAAAGGGAGATTCAAAAGCCAGTGAGCTTTGTTAGTACACTTGGCTAGAGTGCTCAACTCACACTGCAGAGGCCTTAGTTGAAAGGCCAGGATTTTTATTGACTTGTGCTGTATTTATGATGTTCTTTGTGTACAGACTACTCTTTCTGTTTATTGTTTTTAGTTTTGATTGGATTTTTGTTGTTGTTGATGATGATTTTTAAATTTGTGAACCACCCAGAGGATATGCTTACTTAGATAGCACATAAAGGTAAAGGTAAAGGTACCCCTGCCCGTACGGGCCAGTCTTGACAGACTCTGGGGTTGTGCGCCCATCTCACTTAAGAGGCCAGGGGCCAGCGCTGTCCGGAGACACTTCCGGGTCACGTGGCCAGCGTGACATCGCTGCTCTGGCCAGAGCCAGAGCCAGAGCCGCAGACGGAAACGCCGTTTACCTTCCCGCTGGTAAGCGGTCCCTATTTATCTACTTGCACCCGGAGGTGCTTTCGAACTGCTAGGTTGGCAGGCGCTGGGACCGAGCAGCAGGAGCGCACCCCGCCGCAGGGATTCGAACCGCCGACCTTTCGATCGGCAAGCCCTAGGCGCTGAGGCTTTAACCCACAGCACCACCTGCGTCCCTTTAGATAGCACATATCTGCCGATAAATAAACAAAATCCCCATTTAGTCCATGTGCTGGCTAGAGCACTGAACTTATTGGGTGACCTTATGGTGTTGTCTGGCCCAAGGCAAGGTGGTTCTTTTAAAATGAGATTCAGAAGCAATACAAAATACACAAGTGAGTGAGAAGATTAAAGATTTTATTCTACAACAGCAAGCAATGTATACATACCAAGCAAGCACTTCAACCTGCTACTTGGAAGCCCTCAAGAAGCGGCAAAGCAACTCTCCCAGTAGCCTCAGTTTGCACGGCCCTAAGGCCTATCAGTCCATGCATGAGCTTCAAAGAAACTCTGCCCAAACCGTCCATAGGTGATAGATAACCTATGTAGCTTGCCAGACTGGCTACGTGCAGCTCATCCATAAGCCACCCCCTCCCAATGTCTCACTTTCTCAAAACAATGCCCAACATGAAAGAAAGTACCCAGCACTATCCTCCCAAACTGATTAAGGCAACTGTATGTGGGGCTTCATCTCCTCCCAACCTTCTCAGAACATCAAAGACTGTTCTCAAACCATCAAAAAACTTCACAAGAGCAAGGGAGGGGGAAGGAAAAGAGGCATGAAGTTATGTCAGACCATGACTCCTCGAAACATTTTGTCTTTCAGATGCATTTCCCATAAAGGTGGTCACAACGTACTTCACAGGGCAGCTATTCCAGTGTTCCTCTTGCAGACTAAAGCTTACTAGATGCAGACATGGGGGGTTTGATTGACACCAACAGCCTTTTCCCCTCCCCAACCAGATTGCTTTGTTTACTATCTAGCCTCATGAAGAGTTTGGGGAAACTCAAAAGCTTGCATACTATTTTATTATATTTTGGCTGCCTAATGAAGGTATTGTTCTAATATAGACTTTGAAGAAGTGTATTTTAAAGCAGAAGTGGAAAATCTATGGTTCACCAGATGATTGGCTATATCTCCCAACATCACTGACCATTGATCATGAAGGATTGAGAGCACCATGGGACCTCCATGGGGACAGCAGTCCAAACTTTGGATCCACCATAATGAAAGAAGTTTAGATGGAGAAAGGTGTTCCTCCTTTGAGTCCTGCCCTGCGAGACCACTCTTCACCAGTGAAGGGGGGTGGGACTCATGGTGGGGAAATCCCCAGAGGTGAGGAGTGTCCCAATGCACTTATCCCAATGGCAGGTTAAAGCTACAGCAGCAACCCAATGGGGCATTTCAGGGGAGGGAACAGACATGTGTTGACCCTGCTACCATCATGTGATGGCAACAGGTCCAATCCAGGTCTCTTCTCTTCACTAGCCTTCCGCCCCACTATATGACGTAAGTGTAACTCAGAATCAACTCAGTTTTGCAATTCTGACTTTCAGTGTTCTATCTGATACTGTGCATGTCTACTCAAAAGAAAGGCCCATTGGATTCAGTGGGACTTATGATCAAGTGAGTGTGCATGAGATTGCAATGTTAAGGAATTTATTCTCTGACCCAAAAGTGGAAGAAAATGTGTCTTATAAACATCCCAGATTTTGACTTTGCAGGAAGGAAGTCCCCCTCCCGCCCCCCCTCCCTCCCTCTCCCTCTCCTCCTTTCTTGGCAACAGTGTTTAAAATATCCTGAAGATCAGATTTCTTATGAAAATCTCATTTGAGTTCCCTCCTTAGTATCTTTCCTGTTTACAGTTCTGAGGAAGAGTAAGAAACTCTCTCTTTAAAAGTGAACTCTCTCTATCAAGCATTCAAATGTTCCGCTTAGAACTGTCAAGCCACACATAAAATATTGATACCTCACATTGGCAGGGTTAATATAGTGCTATTTTAATTGCAAACACACTGTGGGTGATTAGTCAAACTTAGTGTGTCTTGAATTCTAAGATAAAAAGATCCTTCTGGCTGGACCACCTATGTAATTACTATTATGACCCTTCTCTGTTAAGAAGATTGGTCTAGCAAGAGTATTAGAGATCTTTCATTAACCTATTCTGAACCATTCTGCAAACTGTTATTGAATAAAAGACTCCAGCATCTGAGAGCAGACAGGGAAAAGGAATTCTTCTTTTGCTGAACTGTAGAATGATGGGCGAAAAAGTTAAAGATCTGTATGAAACAAAGTGATAAAACAAGCCTTCTAATACTTTGCCGTAATTTATTTTTAACCTTTGCTCATTCAAGATGAATTGCATCCTCTTTTTTTAGGATGCATTTCCATGGGTGGAAAGAGGAGTGCAGTTTTATGTTAACTGATACAGCTGGAAAATGAAAGCAAATTACATCTGGAAGTGCTTTTTTGTCTTTTATTAGTAATCTTCTTTTGTGGTGGTGGGGAGATCAGAATGGGGAGGAAGAGGGAAGAGAGGGACCCGAGTGGTTTTCTTCGCATTTAAGCAAGTTTTATTCTGAGAGCGAGATCATTCTGGACTTCCAGAAAACTGTGTGAATGAATGGGAGAAGCAGCTTTGTATTGCGAATGTGTCAGGAAGTCAGGAGGACTTTGCCAGGCACATTTGCTACCTATTAACACACTTTAAACACCTTTGGTTGTTCTACAGTCAGGATGGTTACAGGGTAGAGCGATGCTAATCAATGTTAATGATTGTGAGAACACTCCAGGTGAACTCATCTGAAAAGTGCATACATTAACATAGCGATATGTGAATACTCCTGTAAACCTGACACTGAAAGCAAGCGGGTAGATTCTTCCCTTCTTCTTACCAGCTGCCACCCCAAAAGAAGAAAAACTCATCTGGATCAGACTGAAGTCCATTTAGCTAAACTTCCAGGCATCCCACAATGGTGGCGGTTTACCCCACTGTTGTTAATACAACATTAGGCTTGTCAGACAATTAGCCTACCTATGAAAGCAAAGGCAGAAAGAAGGGGAACATCTCTCCTTTCACCCCGGGCTAAACCACCCTGGCTGAATGCCATCACAACTAGTGAGTGATGGAAGGCAATCTCCCCACTCCTTAGTTAGGGAAACTGTGAAGTTGGATACTTGACCTGTGCCTACCAGCTCCCCTCTTCAGCATACAGCACAGGGGAGAGAATGATGATATTCAGCAAGGTGGTGATATCATGTGCATCTAGACCAAGAATGGAGAACCTGTGGCCTTCCACAGGTTGTTGGACAACAACTCCCATCAACATTAGTTGTGCTGGCTGAGGATAATGGGAACTGGAGTCCAATAATGTCAGAAGGTCCAGCCCTGTTCTAGACAACACAGAGAAGCCTATGACTACTACTAAACAGAAGTTTCCTTCTGCTTCTGCTAGATTGAAATTTGAACGTATATTGTATATTGGCTTGGCAGCTCCGAAAGAGCCCATTGATCATTTAGAGTTATAATGTAGTGCAACGCAACTCCTTCTACATGTCTTCTCATCAGCACTTACTCTTGGATAACGTCTGACGGCGCAACAAGCTTCTGTGCCCAAAGATTTACAGGCCCTGTTTCATCATAGATAGATGTTCCACCTCCTTCTTCAATAATACACTATACCTTATGTTACCTCTAGAGAGGTCCGTCAGTAAAAACTTAAAGCTATTGTTAATCATCCGCTAATACCCCCGAAGGGCAATTCAATTGTTAGGAATTCTAGAGATGTGATGATTACTGTTGTGCTGAATTATTAACAGGTTTGTATCAAAGCGCAAGCTTAAGTTGCTTTGGTCTTGTGTAAAAATTCCTCTGATCTTTGGCAATCATAATTTATTTACAGCTTCCATACGTTCTACCCTTTGCAAAGGAATAGGGACATCTTTTAACTATGGCCAAGAGGCATTGGATTTTTATACTCAGCACTGTCTCCATGTTGGGAAGTGCAGCCAGCTTTCCTGTGTGAAAGGCAGGTTATCTAAACATGTTCTTCCCCCGAGAGAGACAGATTCATAATATTTATTCTGAAATACAAATACTGGGGCTCTTTGCTCCATGAGAATTGTCCTTAGGTATAGTAAATACAGTTCAGGTTAAAATGAAATCAGTGCATAGCGATTGCTAATGTTTACATTTGCAGGGAGGACATGTGAGAGAGGGAATATGTTATAGAATTAAATCAGAGTCTCTTTCACGGAGAGAAAGTGCCTTCTGGCATTTGGGTTGCAGCGAAAAAATTGGCTGTAAAGCATAAGCTTATACAGAACACGTTTGTGTTTGTTGTGGAGGCTTTCCCAAAAGCTGAGTTTGGTTCAGAAGAGCAAATTAATACCAAATACCATACACACACAAACACACACACACAAAACATCTTAGGAGAGTGCATTTAGCTCAGTTCTATGAAACTGCACCTTGGTTTTTGTTCTCCTGTTTGAACAGGCAGGATATGGTGTGTGGGAAGGGCCAAATAGCATCACGGTACTTTTGACTTGCTGACCTGAAAGGGGCACTTACTAGAAAGCATTCTTATTATTTCAAATCTTTTTTTCCCCAGACACATTGAAAATAAATGTGGGATGTGGGAGGGAAGAGGAACACATCTCATGAAGTCCTGAGTGTTCATAGCATCATTGTGCCACAAGGTACCTAAACGGCTTTGGGTCCAACCGATAAATTTTGTAGGAAAGGTGAGATATAATAGTAATGAAAACCATAAAAGTAAACGATTTGCAAGAGAGAGATTATACATGTGACCAGTTAGCATGCTAAGGAATGAAGCCAGCCTTATTTACTAGATGGGGCTGCTGCATTTTCAGGTGGGACTTCAAAGAAACAAATGGACAAGCACTGAATTCCTCATGGGCAACACAAATTTGTAAAGCCCAGTTGCCATTGCTGAGCTCATGTGCCTACTGGTCCCGAAAGGTTAGTATCCTCTGCTCTAAGAACCATCCACATAGCTGTGTCTTTCTCAATCTAGCACAAGCCTGTCCTAACAAAATACAATCAGAGCCGTCTTTCCCATAGGGCTTAGTGGCTTGTTGCACCAGGGCGCCGGCTTCTCAGGGGCACCCCAGTGAGTGGGGGAGCTACACGGCTTTGCTGGCGGCCTCCCCTTTCCTTGCACACCACCAGCTTTGCCCCACCAACCATCTATCCTTCCTACCCTCCCTGGCCCGCCCCCCTCTGCAGCGGGCACATTGGCGCTACTGCTGCTGCTTGTGCTGCTCCCACAAGCGCTCTGCGGCAGTGGCATGGGCTGCGTCGGACGAGGAGCCACTCCTCAACTCTGAGGCAGCAGCTGAGGATGGGCCTCCTCCTCTCCCTCAGCCGCGGGAATCCCCTCAGCTACCGCCCGCCAAGCCTCTGTCGACATTGTCTGAGGAAGTGGCGGGAGCGGTGGTGGTGGGAGTGGTTCCCAAGGGGCCTCCTCCATGTCACCGGTGCCAGCCGCCGCCGCCCCTGCCCCACTCCTGGGCAGCAGCGAGAGTGGGCTGTTGTCAGGTAGTGGAAGAGGAGGAGTCACCCCGGTAGTGGAAGAGGAGGAGTCACAAGTGAGCATGGGGTTCCGGCAGTCTGGCCAGCTGTGCTGCATCCACCACATCGGCGGTGTCTTCTGTGGGCCATGGCTCCTGGGGCTATGAGGTGGTCCATGAGGTGGGCCCCAAGTTCTAAATTCTGGGAAAGGGAGGGGCACTGGAGGGATCTTTGCACCACAGCACCGGATATACTTAAGATGGCCCTGAATACAATAAGGGGTTCTTAAAGCATCGCCCCATTTTCTTAATACAATCTTCACCAACCTGGTGCCCTTTGGATGTTGTGGCTGGCTCTGGCTGGAGTTGTAGTCCAAAAGATTCAGAGGGCACCATGTTGGGGGGCTAAAGATATGGAATCAGTTTAGCTGTAGCAGTTCCCACCTCCGTTTTTACCTCTGTAGCTAACACAACAGCAGCATCCCAAGTTCCAGCTGTTATGTCCTATTAACTTCAGAGGGATTCAGCCAGCAGAATGCAGATACTTTCATTTAGCAGTTTTGCGGATCAAGCTGTTATTAACTTAGCAGAAAGTTCAAATGGTCTTTTAATGTAAAAAATAATCAACAGCCTTGTGCAGCTCTGAAGTGATGTTCCTCTGCTGATAACCTGTTAAAGATTGCAGAAGGCACCCAAAGAGAACAGATGCCTGTTTCAAATGGGAGCATGGATCAGATAAGTTTCACCTTCCAGGCACAATGCTAGTCTCATAACCACACTGTAGATCTCACTTCAAGTTTGCCTCATTTAATTAAACTATTTACACAACTAAGCAATAACATCACTGCAGTTCTCCTGATATTTGGGTTATCACCCAGATTAAATTATATCACTTCATGTTTCTCACATTTTACGACTATGTTTACCTGCTGTTACAAGATTCCCTACTCAGCTTTGAGCTGAGTTTCAGTCTCAGTCTACATTAGTATTAATAAGCAACAACAGCTCTAGAACTCAGGTGTGTTCTATTGAACCTGGACTGTGGAATTCAGGTTTCACAAATGCGTTAGCAATTTAAAGCAGAGATATGGAATTGATTGCCCTCCAGATGTTGTTTGCTCTCATCATTCCTCACAACTAGCCATGCTGGTGAGGCTGGTGGGAGTTGGAATCCAACAATATTTGCTATGAGTAGGCTCTGTGTGGGGGCCTAATGATGGGATAAATATGGATTTCCAGCACTAAGCAGATCTATTTAAAACCTGGTTTGTATAAACAGCAGCTCCCCCCATTCACCATAGGCTGGATCTAGACTAGGGGGTAGACCAATCTCTCAATTATGGTTTTTCTTAGTTTCTAATTTTTCCAATCATCAGTTTGCCCCATTTCTGCATACTTTTGCAATTTTCTAAACTAAAAAGTCGGCATGAACATTCACATGTGATTTCATTCACATTTCTGCCAATATTTGAATGTTCGGATGCAATTTTGCCTAGTATATGCATATTTTACCAGCTATTTTCCCTTATCAGAATGTATTTTTGTACATTATTTTCTTTAACGTGTGCATTTTTGTATGCACTTTTTGCTAATATACACATTTCTGTATACTTTTTGTTGTTGCTGGAGAACTGCACCTGAGAAGTCTGTTTCGTTCATGTATTATTTCAGGAAGTGTGAATTTGGTAAGTATGCTTTAAAATGTGAACCAACCAGTTTCTCCCCAATACTCAGTTACAACCACCTAATTCCATGAATTTCAATGGTAGTGAAATTCCATGAACTTAGCTTGGATGCAATCCACAGTTCCTTTTGCTCACCTGCAACTAACTTGATATGACGTCTATAAACTGGAACTTTGGTATTTTTGTTACAGACAGACAAAATTTTCTTCTAGAAATTAGCTCTGGAACTTCCTTTCGGAGCCTTAAGCTTCATGTTGGGAATGTTATTTAAGTTTTTATCAGTTCAAGTTCCCATGTTCTTAGGTAATGTGATTTTATCTGTGCTGACACATGATTATGCTGAGCCATATCGATTTGATTTTGTTTTATAAATATGCCTATATTTATTCTAAACTGTTCTCAGCTAATTCCACCCGCCCCCCTCAACTGAGGCTTTTAAAGAACGATCTATATTTTGCAGGCGTCTTCAATTTCCATTGTTATGTCTGATCCCAAATCACTTTGCTTGCAAGGATTGGTACATGAAATGTGAGGAAGTCCCCTTCAACACTGTGCAGTGTGAAGGCACCATTTGCTGCCCTGAGCCTTTCTATTGCCTTTCAGTGAAAACATGTATTTTCTGAACTAATAGGCTGGCTGTACTGAAGTTGCTTTTTCATTCAAACCTGGAGTTTCTCAGGAGTTCCTATAAACAGAAAGCATCTGCTAGATGCCTTTGCTTTTGGCTCACTATTGTTCATACATTTCAAGCAGCAGTTTGTTTCAAGTATGAGTATCTGAACTTTATTATGCCAGCCCAATGCTGCTGTGCCATCAAAATTAGATTGACTGCAAAGTTAGAAATCAAATACGATCTAGAAATGAAATAGTAGCTGGAGGTCAAGATTGATTTAATATTTGAGACTTCAGGACAATATATATATATGATTTATTGGTACCTGTAGTATTGTTGATTGTAATGAGATTATAAATTTCGCTGATAAGAGCACAGTCTGAGGCAATCCTCAGATGGACCAGTATTACAAATTAATAAATGTGGGTTTTTATTTGAAGCTCATTCAGTTGTTAATGGATAGATCAGTGTCATTCAGCAGAGCACTTTGACCTCTATAGTCATGTAAGTCTGTTTAGCATAACTGGTTGAATTCCATAAGGACATAAGAGTACTGATAGATGAGGCCAAAGACTCATCCAGTATAACATCCTGTTTCCACAGTAGCTAATCAGATGCCTCTGGAAGCCATCAAGCAACATATGAAGGCGACAGCTTTCACCTAGCATTGCTCCACAGAACACGTCAATCTGAGGCACACTGCCTTTTATCAGGAAAGTAGCATGTTGTTGTTGTTTAGTCGTTTAGTCATGTCCAGCTCTTTGTGACCCCATGAACCAGAGCACGCCAGGCATTCCTGTCTCCCACTGCGTCCTGCAGTTTGGTCAGACTCATGCTGGTAGCTTCAAGAACACTGTCCAACCATCTCGTCCTCTGCCGTCCCTTTCTCCTTGTGCCCTCCATCTTTCCCAACATCAGGGTCTTTTCCAGGGAGTCTTCTCTTCTCATGAGGTGGCCAAAGTATTGGAGTCTCAGTTTCACGATCTGTCCTTCCAGTGAGCACTCAGGGCTGATTTCCTTCAGAATGGAGAGGTTTGATCTTCTTGCAGTCCGTGGGACTCTCAAGAGTCTCCTCCAGCACCATAATTCAAAAGCATCAATTCTTCAGCGATCAGCCTTCTTTATGGTCCAGCTCTCACTTCCATACATAACTACTGGGAAAACCATAGCTTTAACTATACAGACCTTTGTTGGCAAGGTGATGTCTCTGCATACAGTCACCATAACTAGACCTCATTGATAGGCTTATCCTCCGTGAATTGACTCAGACCTCTTTTTAAGTCATCTAAGATGGAGGTCAGTGCCATCCCACTTTCTTCACAGCATGCATATTTTTTCTGAACCTCAACCATGTTTTCATTTCCTTGCTTTTTTTCTAAACTAAAAAGCCCACAAGTTGTAAACATTCTTAAAGGGGAGTTGTTTCAGCACACTTTCATACTCAAATTTTGCACATTTTTAAAGCGATGTGATTTCCCCCAAAATAATGTGCTTCATTATATGCAGTTTTTTTGCCCACATTACCTGGCTAGAGAATTGCACAGCGAAATTTGGAGAAGTGTGTGAATTTTGAGGGATGGGTGTGTTTCAGTTGGTGTATTGTTTCAGGTTGTGCGAATTAGGTTAGGTTCACCTCTAAATGTGAAGTAAATTTCTCCCCTATCCCTAACTCCAAGACCCTTTCCCAAAAACTTCCCTCAATCTTTCAATCAACACGGTAGCCATTGTGTCAACTGTCAAGACACGCCATGGAGCCCTGCTCTTAGAAATGGTGAGGCGCAAGGCAAAGGTGGAGATGTGGGCAAGACCATTCCACAGACTGGCGTGAAAAGTATGATCAGGAAAATATCAAGGAAGAGCAACTTCTTGAGGGATCACACCATACATACAATACATAGTAGTGATGTCTGAAGGAATCATCTCCTGTTCCACCTTGTATTCATCCCATGTAGCGCTGTAATAGTTCAGCTGCAATTAATCTTCTACCCAAAACTACTTTATCTGTCTCACTGGCCGCTGAGATGAAATTATGCAACTTACATAGTTTATGTAATTAATTACATAAATTACATTATCGCTATGTTATCCCACCCCATTGATTTCAATGCAAAGGAAATGCAAGTCATATGCGGGGGGTGGAAATGTAATCAGTCACGTATTGTTTGCTGACTGGAGGCAGCATCAACAGTGAATATCAATTGTATTCACTGGATCTGTTTCCATTCAGGACATGGGACGAATAAGCAAACTGGCCATTTCTGTCCCCCTCTCTGTTTTCACTGAAATTCTCCTAAATCCCTAGGAGCAAGTACCTCAGAATTCACAGGTACTCTTTGCCATGAGAAAAAGCAAGTTATGAGATCAGAGCAATCCAGTGATGAACCTGACAAATTAATAAAGAGTACTTTATTGAACTTACCTGTTTGTGTACATCACTTTTCAATTCCAATCAGCAAGTGCCCAAATAGTGTTCCTCTGCCTTCAAAGAGAATGACATATGGTTTTTCTTTCATTTTAAAAACACAAGTTTCTAGACCTCATCATTATGGAGAATGGTTCCAGATTTAATGCACAGGACCACCAACCCCAATAAATATTCTTGTTTTCTAAACATCTAGCCCCAATTGCCTGTCCCCCCCCCAAAAAAAAAAAAATCTACGCTGGCAAACTTGTGAGAATAGCAAAAACTATGTGTTTACATCAAATCTGAATTTTCTAGATTCCTAATGGAAAGTATTTTTGTTGTTTGAAAAATATCAAGAGGGACATCCATTTTAATATATGCTTGCAGTTTAGCCTGTTTAAAGCGATTAAAACTACATTTACAAACACACTCTGGTTGTATAGCTTACTGAGAGGGAATCATCAGCTTGTCTGGTGAGATTTTAATCATTTCATTTTTAATGTAAATATTTGGCTAATAGATATAAAAAGGTATTTATTCTCTCTACAGTTGGCTCTCCTCCCCAGGATTAGTATAACGTGACAGATGGCTGATGTCATCTTTGCTTGGAAGAACTCAGCTGGCAATAATAGCATGGTACATTTCTAGGGATTTGTGGTACTGTGTGCATAAAGCAAGATTTTTAACAAAAAAAAAGAAGCCCAAAAGGGAATTCCCAAAAGTAAATATCTGCCTGCGCTAGCCTACTGTTCCTTGTTGGAATCTATATAAAACTCCATCAATATTGACACTATTCTTGAAGATGAATTGCAAATGCTACATATTGCAATGCTGCGGGTCTTTTGGCTCAGCGTCTTTGCTTCCCCTCCTGCTTTTGAGTGAGAATAACAAAAACTGGTGTTTCTGTATGGAAGAAAATCTGTTATGTATATTTGGGAAGTTTATTCATTTATTCATTTCAGTTATTCATATCTCCTCTTCCAGGATACAAATCTTTACAAGGCGGCTTACAGGAAACTGATATTTTGAAAACGCAATACATTATGTCAGCATATAAAACAGGGGCGGTGAAACTTTTCCAGCCTGAGGGCCACTTCCCCTCATAGGTAACCTTCCAGGGGCCACATATCAGCGGTGAGAGTGGCAAAAGTGGGCCTGCCCAGGCATGTACCACTCTCCATCCTCCGTCAAGGTACGCAAGAGGTATTCTCACAATTCAAGGAAATGTTCTGGCCAGGTAAAAGCACAAGAGAAGGGTACAGAACAAGGGTTGTGAGGAGTGTGGCTCAGGAAGAGGCCTGAGGGCCTGATAGAGAGATCTGGAGGGCCAGTTATGCGTTCCTTGATGTGAAACGGCATCTACTGCACCCTGCATGGTGCTTTTGTGCTCATGCGCACTCATTACATATCCGTGTACTAGAAACAAGATTAGACCATTTCACTACTTAGAAAGTTTATTTTTAGACACCCTGTGGAGGTCGTCTTGATCATTAAACCCACTTTCGGAACTGCAGCTTTGTGAGGGGAGGAGGGGCCTCTTAACATGCTTTAAATGTGTGTTGCAGGTGGGACCTGTGACTTGTTGGGAGTTGATAACCTAACAACATTTAAACAAGGCGTGAGCAGAAAAGGGGCACAGATGTGCAAAAAAAAGGGACAGCTGGAATATAAGACAAACAATCAACATTATTGGGACTTGATACCGGAAAAGTATTTTTAAAGGTGGCTTCTGAGTTGAGATGCTTCTTTCAGTTCAGGAAAACCTTCCGTTTCCTGTAGCCAAGCTGGGGCCAAACGCTTTGCTCTGCTTTCCTTTGGATCACAACAGTGAAGCCGAGAGATAGGGTCTTGTCATTTGGGCATGCCAGGACTGAGCATACACACTGCTCAGACTTGTGCTCCAGGGAGGTCACATTGTTGCTGCTATCACAGCAGTTTGGCTTCACCCCCAGAGGCATACTCCATTGTCTCTTGAGACACATGGGTGCCAGCATAAGCCATGGAATTAAAGTTCAGGCCTAGAAGCTGTGGATCTTTCAGACATCATCTTCGAAGAGGGGTGGTTTTCTGAAATGGTAGGATCCAGTATAGTTAATTTCCCAACACTTGCAATACATATTTACTCATTGTTAGGCTTTGGGGAATCAGCTTCCTTCCCCTATGGCAGTAGAAAAGAAGATCAAAGGAAAGGAACATCTTACCAGTTAGAAACTTTAATAATCACAGCGAGAGAACAAAGAACATATCTCCTAGAAATGGTGGTGCTCCAAATTAAGCATCACACCACCTTCCGTCCCTATTAAACTACGTCGCTCCTACACCTTGTAATATGAGCTTGTACCCTCTGTGCTTTCTTCTCTGAGACTTTCTGAGCTCTTCTTGACCTTGGGCTGAGTGGAGGAGTGCTGCCCAGAGACTGTGAATCTGTTAACCCTCTCTCTCCCAGTGTTTCTTCTCCTAGCTGTTCCCCATCCAGTATTTCCCAGCTTCTGCCTTCTGAACTATGTCTCTCTGCAAACCACTATTCCAAATCTATACTGTCCTCCTGCTCCTGGGATGATTCAGGGTCCGGATCAGGAGCAGGGGAAGGGGGTGGCTCCCACCATTCCTCCTCAAAGAGGCTTATGACAAAGATAGCACCAATATCTCCCCAAAATCAACCATTGTGGCCACCAGCTTCTGCCAACCTGCCCAAAATGTGGTGTGGATATTGAGCAGGCCAGGTGCTCCATTCCTCTCATTTCCTGGTGGAAACGGTTGAGGTGTAACAGTGATGTGACAGGCATTTCCATACAAGGAAACAACTAAGGCAGTTACTAACAAGGCAGTTACCAATGAGGCAGTTACCAACTCTGATAAGCTTCTGTGTGAGGCCTGTGTATTCGTGCAAACATTTGGGTGGCTAATAGCATTAAAATAATTCAACTGGCTGCTGTAAGTGGAAACTGATGAAACTCTACTGTGATGATTATATTTTATTTGATCTCCTGTAGTGATGTGAATTTGTTATAAACTGCCCGGGAATCGTAGTGACGAAGGGGGGTAATGGAAATAACCACAAAAATACCGTATTTTTCGCTCTATAGGACGCACTTTCCCCCTTCAAAAATGAAGGGGAAATGTGTGTGCGTCCTATGGAGCGAAGATGCCATAGCCCCGCGACCCTCTTCCGGCATAGGTGACTGTGGCAGGAGCCTCTATAGCCGCGCAACACCTCTCCAGCTGGGAGAGCGTGCGCGCGGGGCAAAAGAAGCCATAGCCCTGCGACCCTCTCCCAGCTGGAGAGGTGACGCGCGGCTATGGCATGAGCCTCTTTAGCCGCGCGTAACCTCTCCAGCCGGGAGAGCGCGCGGGGGGCAAAAGAAGCCGCCCGCAACCCTCTCCCGGCTGGAGAGGTGACGCACGACTATGGCAGCAGCCTCTCCGCTGCGCCTTTCCGCTGCTCCCTGACCTGCTCTTTGGGGTGGTGGTGGGATTCCCCCCGCCAGCCCCAAAGAGCAGGCCAAAAGGAACCTGAAGCCTGGAGAGCGAGAGGGGTCGGTGCACACCGACCCCTCTCACTCTCCAGGCTTCCAAGGTAGCCCCCTGAACGCACCTTAAATGGCACCTTGTTTTAGAGCGGACAAACAAGAGGGGGAAAATTCTCCCTCTCTCTGCGCAGCGCCTCCTGCCACTTAACTGAAGGGGCGCTGGGCAGAGAGGGGGAGAATTTTTTTTTCTTGTTCTCCCCCCTCTAAAACAAGGTGCGTCCTATTGTCCGGTGCGTCCTATGGTGCGAAAAATACGGTAAGTAAAAGTGCAAACACATTTCCACTGCTCGTAGTGCAACTGGTGACACCACCACTGCCCTGTAGGGCAGGAGGATGAGCACGCAACTACCAATACCGTGCAGGTCTGTGTCCCCTCTTCCCTTTGCCGCCCCTTCACTAATCTGCTTCTTCCTTTACCTCCTAACAATTGGAAGGAGAGGAGGACAAGGACAGAACAGCATAATACTGCCAACTAGATGAAGGGATGAAACTTAACAGTGTGGTGCTGTCTTGTATTCCTTCATCTCAGTGTTCTGTAGCATCCAGGCCTGTAGATTTGGTGACCCAGGTCCAGTAAAACAAGGCATTATCTAGAGATCTGACAAACCTACTCTAGGAATATGGGGAGCTGCCTTCTACTGAGTCTATTAGTCCATGCAGCTTATTATTGTCTCTATGGATGAGCAGATTCTTCAGGGTTTCAGGAAAGAGATCTTTCACAGCCCTGCTTGGAGATGTAAGGGATGGAACCTGGAACTTCCAGCATGTCAAGCAAATGCTCTATGACTGAGCTGCCTGCTCTATTTCTATTATGGGAGTCAAGTCTAGGGCTGGGGAAGACCTTGGTTTTAGTTGGCATTCAAAAGTGAACCTACCTAATTCATACTTTCCAAAACAATGTGTTTTGGACACTACCATGCTTCAAAATTTGAATGTCTCTGAATTTTGCAATTCAGTTTTCTAGCCAAGTTACCTGTGCAAAAATGCATGCACCGGGGTAAAATGTGCAGAAAAATGCATATATATTAGCGAAAATTGCATATAAAATACTTTGAATGGGGGGGGGAAATGCTTTGGAAAATTGTGTCTATCAGACAAAATTGCATACCAAAATGCAAATATTAAGAACTGTTGGAATCCATCTGTCTTGGGAGACAATAGAGGACTGAACCTTTAGAAATGAAGCCAAATAGTTAGAAGGTTACAGTGCCTGGTGTGGCTATAGAGACCGATGTGGAGAGAAATGTTTTCTTTCAGCACTCCTTCCTCCTCTGGTCACTGCTGTGGATACACAACCTGACTGGTTCTCTCCAGGCACTGCGGTCATCAGCAAGGGATTCTCATATGACGGGGTTAATGTTGCCAGTCTTCATGTCACGTTTGCAGATACCTTTGTAATGCAGAGTTGGTCTGCCAACAGGCCTGCTGCCTGAAGCCAGTCCTCATAGAGCAAATCCTTGGAGATCGTGCCATCTTCCATTCTGTGCACATGACCACGCCAGTATAGACGTCGCTCTGACAGGAGTGCAAACACGCTGGGAATGTGGAATTTGTGCTAAAATACTGATGAATTTTCATGAGAATTATTTTTTTTTTTATAAATCGCAAACTGATGTGGAAATGTGGGGAACGAACCAAATTTAAGGTTGGAGAATTGAGAAACTGAAATTGACAAATTCCTCATGCCTATTCAAACCAGACTTCAGGCTTCATGAGAGCTAATTACTTCTTCATCAAGTTGCTCTAAAGGGCTTCGTCTTCTTGTATTCCCTCTTGTCATTTTTGCAATCCCTTCACATTCTATCAACTAGTGTCTGTCAGACGGCTGCAAGCAACTCCTATAGCCAGTTGCCAGGAACATACAAAGACAAGGAAAAGTTCTTACCATCCACTTTCTATTCAATATTCACAGAGAGAGGCTATAGAACCCAGCCTCTTGGATAATTTCATTGTCCCGAGTAAATCTCCACCCTGCTTCTCTCCCATTTCCTCATTTGTCATCAGCATCACCCCCTCTATGGTTGCCGCTTACGGTTGCCATCTGTCTTTGAGCTCTTTGCTCTCCTACTTTTAAGGCTCGCCGGGTTCCTAGTGATAACATGTCAGCCAGCTGCTGCTCCAGCTCTGCCTGCTCCTCCTCTCCCATAATCTCCCAACTTTCCCCCTCATCTTCCTCTGAGCTGTGACCTCCCTCAAACCCCTGTTGTAATTCTGAACTGTCTTCCTCTTCTCTGGAAGGGTCAGGCTGGGGAGGCGGTCTCCACCATTCCTCCTCTGCCCAGTCCCCGACATCATCAAACTAATGTTTGTCCTTTGGCAGCAAAGATGGAATGGTGTTGTTACTCTCAAGATTAGCCCAGATAAAACCTCGACTGCTGAAATACACCTTGAGATCTGTGCTAGATTTAAGATTAACACCACTGACATTTTCATGCCAGTTATGAACTAAAATAACAGAGGAATCTGGGGCAGCATCTGACAAAACAGCACAAAGTTCTGTTCCGGCCAATATCTATTGCTCCACCATCTATTCCCAAATTAATAACAGCCATGAATGTATTGCAGAAGGAAAAAGGTATCTTTAAAACATTAAATCCTTTCAAAACAACATTGTGATAAATGAAATGCATGCATTGTTTTTGCAGTACATTTATTCTGATGTTTCAAAGTCTATGTTTTGTTCCAAAGGGTATCATATTACAATGATATATGTGGCAGGCAGGGTGTGAAAGAGACTAATGCCTTGAGACAAATGCTTTTGCTTGTCATATTAAGCTCTCTTTATATACCTGAGAAATTCACAAATAAAATATGGCCATGACATTTATTTGATGATTTTTTAAATTTCTTTTTCTTTTAAAAAAAAGCACCCTAAAATGAAAATCCTGCACATGCCTTCCTTAAGAAACATTTCATCCGAGAGGTAAAAATAAAAATTACAAACTAATGAACAATAACTGACCTGTGCTGCCTTATTAGGACTTGTTCAAATTCTGGCCATCATGCTAGCAAATTTTAATCAGGTCAGCTTTTATAAAAATGGAGTGCCATTCCCAAAGAGGTGCCTCTGGCACCCTCACTATGTAGTTTTCCTCTTATGCTGAAGACACACCTCTTTACTCTGGCCTTTGACTCCTGAGGCATATTTTTCAGGACCTAGACTGTAAACTTGCATTTTTTAATGGTTGTAACCCACCCAGGGACCATATGGTTAAGGGCAGATAAGAACTCTAGCAGGAGAAGTAATAGTAAAAATAAAAAAGTGGTTGTCACTCTCTGTCTTTGTTGCACTCAGGGATACTCTTTGAAGAAGCCAACACAGAAAAAGAGAATTCAGTTAGGCAGACTTTTTTTTTCAGCGGCACTGTGTAGTTCTTTTCTAAGTGTGATTAAATAATCATAAGAACGCCTCTGAGGGCTAATCTGCTTTATTTCCCAGATTTTCACCTTGGGGACATATTGTCCCTTGTCACTGAAACCTCAGGGACAGAAGGGGACTCCACAGGATGCCTCAGCAGGAAGCCACGATCCTGATGAAACAGTGTTCAGCTAATGAAGGCATGGCCCATGGCCTCTGCTGGTATGCCATATGTTTGAAGAAATGCTAATGACTACAATTCAAATACCTTTTTCATCTTAACTATATGTAAATGTGTTTATAAATGCTTGCTTATAAATATACTATCACATTTTAAAAAGCTAAGTGCTAATGTTGCTTTCAACATCTATAATACACAATAATTAAAACTTTAGCAATTCTGCTTAATTATACCTTATGGGAAACTGTACAGTAATTTATAGAAATTAAGCTGAAAACAACAACAAAAGATCAACAAACAACAAAAAAAGAAAGCGGAGAAGAACCTGAATAATAAATCTCTTAGATCATTAATATACAAGGGGTGGGGGGAGCCTGCAACAAAATTGCTGAGAAGAAGAAAAAATATGACAGAGGGCCCATTTCTCACAGAACAGAGATCTGAAAGGAGAAGATTGGCGAGAGACTGAAAGTCATCTGTTGAAGAACAGTGTGAATTATGTCAGTTTATAGAGACCCCGATGTGTCGGGAGAATGTGTGTGTGTGTATAAGAGTTCCCCACAAAGCAAAACAAGTGTTTGGTAACTGGAGAACTTTGTTTCAGCACAGAGTGCTTATTCATCATCCCTCCCTCCCGCCAAAGCTTTATTTTTGTATCCTCCACTACAGGTGATCCTTAGGAGCAAATGGTACTTTGCGATGAATCATCTCCTACACACCATTGGCCAAAACTGACATCTCCATTGCAGCAACAGAAACGTAATTTTGGCAAAGCAGTTGGTTACTATTTTGGTACACAGGGTATGCTACAGTTCCCTCCTCTCAACCACACACATACAAACACGGCACACTAGATAATCTCTAAGTGGCCAGAGAAATAAGAACCTGTACTTACATATTACTGGTTATCATGTGTTGTGTGTGCAGTATTACACACTTAATCCTTTGGCTCACACAAAACTAATTTAGGAATACCAATCATATATTTTGATAAACTACTGGCCACAGATGTTATTCACAACTACTTTTTAGGAATATCTACTTCGCAAGAAAGTTTTGTCACTGGCAGGGGTAAATGTGGTTTGGTATCTCTGCCAAAATGGTATTGTACATATTAGCTCCCCAAAAGAAAGGATCCATTTTAGTGGATGAGCAATTTTAGATGCTAAAAAATAAATGAAAGGAAGGCATTTGGTCCAGAGATCAAATTATAAACAAGCCCTGCCAAACAGAACATATAAGAAGCTACCATATACCAGCACAAACCACTGGTCCATCTAGCTCCAAATTGTCCATGCCCACTAAGCAATGACTACAGCATGTCACATGGGAATATTAAGAAATGGAACTTGAGACTTCCTGAATGCAGTGCAACCTCAACAAAATAGGACAGTTCAATTCTTTACTGAGCTGGAAAGTTTCTGTTTGCAAGGTTCATAACTGCTCTCTGAGCTTTACAAATTGAAACAGAAACAGCTGAATCACCCAATTTTTTATTATTATTTTTTTAAATTAAAACCTGGAGGCAGGCAGCCATCTCAGAAGGTCCTTTGTAAAGAAGAAAGTCTTTGCCTGCAGACAGACATCCATGAGATTAAACAGATCCTCTGTATGAGGATTAAACAGACCTCTGTACGAGCAGAGGCCCAAAAGGTAAAAGGTAAAGGTAAAAGGCAAAGGACCTCTGGATGGTTAAGTCCAGTCAAAGGCAACTATGGGGTTGTGGCACTCATCATGCTTTCAGGCTGAGTTTGTCCACAGACAGCTTTCCGGGTCATGTGGCCAGCATGACTAAACCGCTTCTGGTGCAATGGGACACCATGACGGAAATAAGAGCACATGGGAACGCTGCTTACCTTCCCATCACAGTGGTACCTGTTCATCTACTTACACTGGTATACTTTCGAACTATTAGTCAGATACAGGCAAACTTGGCCCTCCAGATGTTTTGAGACTACAGTTCCCATCATCCCTGACCACTGGTGCTGTTAGCTAGGGATGATGGGAGTTGTAGCCCCAAAACATCTGGAGGGCTGAGTTTGCCTATGCCTGTCTAGGTTGACAGGAGCTGGAACAGAGCAATGGGAGCTCACTCCGTCCCAGGGATTCGAACCGCTGACCTTCTGATTGGCAAGCCCAACAGGCTTCTCCAAAATCATGTTTCCCATAGTGGTCAAATAGATGTCTACAGGAAGCATGAAAGCAGGACAGGAGTGCACTAACCCTCTCCTACTATTCTTCCCTAGGGACTGGCATTCAGAGTGATGCTACATAATTAAGAACATAAGAAAAGCCTTGTAGGTTCAGGCCAAAGACCATCTGGCTCAGCATTCTGTTCTTACACAGGCCAACCAACACTCTCCCCATATGTGGTTCCCAGCAGCTAGTATTCAGAGACATATTGCCGCCAATTGTGTAGGCAGAACTTAGCCATTGTGGACAGTAGCCCTTGATAGACTCGTCCTCTGTGAATTTTTCAATTCCCTTTGGAAAGCCACCCGCAAGCAATAATAAATTTATTTGGTTGCAAGGGTGAATTCAAGGAATGCAATAATGGGCAGGGCAGGGTCTCCAAGCAACTTTTTGTATCTTAAACCCCCCCACAAATAAACGTGAGCTTCCTAAAGCACTTACATGCTGCCGTTCCTCCCAGTCACAACATTCGGTGCAAAGCATCAGGGAGCCAGAGTTCATTTCAGTGGAGGAACCCTGAAAGCTAATTATCTCCCGAGAACTTGCTAGAATCTTAAGGGTTATGCGCAAGATGTTAACTAATCACACAGCTCCCAGATATTTGTAACATGCAGTGTGAGGTTGCATTTAAATGAGAGCTAGGCATGATTACTGATGTGTTGTTTGTTAGTGCTGCACAGCAAGCAAAATGCTACATTACACAGTGCCAAATTCACAATACTTGCTAGTTTATGCTTCAGAGAGAAGAGAAAGCATGCAACGATTAATCAGGGTGCAGTGTTCCACAGGCGGTATTCAATAATAAGAATAATAAACTAAGAAGTACTTGGGGGAGAAAATAGACTACAAAATTAATTACAAATTGAAAATATCATGCAAATGAATGCAAGGCAAAGAGGTGAGATATGAATATTTTTGTACAAAATATGATTCCAATTATTATCTTATTCTTTTGACTCATAAGAGCACCAAGAATAGTAGGGAAAGGACCTACAAGCTGCATATTACATTAGTTTAATACTAACAGGTAAAAATCATGTTGTGAGTGGGTGGCCAAACAAGTGCATTTTATGAGCACGTTAGCCATAAACCATTGCCTTCATTGTATGTTAAAAGTAACGTGAAAGCTTTTATTTGTGTTACATGAAAACAGGATTGATCACATAGCAAAATAAATAATAAGCATAAATAAAACCTTAAGAGGTCATTGCGGCAAGCCTAAGCTTTTTATCAAAGTCCTTTCAGTTTCAGTAGAGAAGTTACACATGACCATTATTCAGTTCCTTGTATTTTTGTTTACTGAAAACTGGTGAGCATTAACTGTTTGCAGAAGTATCGAGTGTGCATGCTCTGCACATGAAGAAGCTGCATGTACAACACCAGGACTTTCCTTCAGCCAGAATTCACAGGAACTCAGTTCCGGCACCTCTCAGGCGGGCGCCATTGCCATTGTAAGAGAACAAGGGAGGCATTCATGGTGAGTTCCAGCACCTCTTTTTCTGAATTTTTAACACTGTGCAACACCTTTTGTGGACCTTTGTGTGTAAGTCATGGCTGCCCCCAAATTATTGTTTTAAGAGTGCAGGGAGTTGTTAGGAGACCACATTTTTCTTGAAGAGCTACAGTACTCAGAGTGGACAAAAATCCTTCCCTAGCTGTCAGGGGAATATGAGTCTCTCCTAACAACTTTCAACACCCTTAGCAAATAAAAAATAATAATTAAAAAATTGCTGTTATTTTTTACCTATGTAATTTTGAACTGTGATAAAAAAGGTAAAGGTAAAGGGACCCCTGACCATTAGGTCCAGTCGTGGCCAATTCTGGGGTTGTGGCGTTCATCTCACTTTATTGGCTGAGGGAGCCAGCATATAGCTTCCGGGTCATGTGGTCAGCATGACTAAGCCGCTTCTGGCGAACCAGAGCAGCGCACGGAAAGGCCGTTTATCTTCCTGCTGGAGTGGTACCTATTTATCTGCTTGCACTTTGACGTGCTTTCGAATTGCTAGGTTGGCAGGACCTGGGACCGAGCAACAGGAGCTCACCCCGTTGTGGGGATTCGAACTGCTGACCTTCTGATCTTAATGCTGTATTCTTAGTTTTAGATTTTGATTTATGTGGAAATTGTTTTCCATTTGGTTTTGTATTTTTTGATGTGGTTTATTTATTTATGACTTTTGTAATTATGTAAATCTTGTCATGTAAGCCACCTTGAGCATTGTTTTTAACTGTGGAAAGGCGGCATACAAATAAAATGATGATGATGATGATGATGATGATGAAAATACTGCTTTAAATATATAGTGCAGATGGGCCTTAATGAAGTTGCTGGGTTCAACCCTAATTTTAACCTTGAGAGTCCTAGGTGGCTTAGAACCACCTGCTTGCCTATTAAAAATCACTTTCAGAGGCCCTGCTTAGAGTACCCCTCCTTTTGAAGCAATGCCCCCCCTTTGTTCACCAGACTCCATCCCCAGTGACTTTCAGAAAGAGATGAACTTTACCTCAGCTTTTTACACAAGTTGATTCTGTTTCCCTCAGTTTTTGAACCACTTATGGTGGTTTTTATTTTGCCATATTTTGTTGCCTATAGTTGCTCACTTTTATTATGGCATCTTTATATTGTTAGCTCCCTCGTGAACCAGCTTTGACTGAGAGGTGGAATTTAAATATTTTCAATAAATGCATAAACAAATAAGGATTTTGAAAGGGAGGAAATCATATGAAAACCTGCCAAATATATGACGAACTATTATCTGGCCAACATTTCTGAGTAGATATTTGGTCAACACTTGCATGTTCCAAATTATTTTGTCCTTCTGAAACGTGATTTGAATAATCATGCCCTTTCAGAGAGCTAGTTTAGACTTTTGCAAGTTGGAAACTTAGAGCGCAGTAGGATTTGGAGGGGGGAAGCTAATATTTAAGTGAGCCAAAAAGTCAACAATACCTGTTCTGAATAGCCAGGGAACATGGTTATATCAGTAAATAAAGACTGTAGCTACATTAAAACTTGGTAAATGCTTCCAGAGAAGATGAAGTATGGAATACTAGTCCATTGATCAACAAAGCAGCATCTCTTCTGAATGGAGAGCTAAGGCTGTGTCACTGTGACTCAACCCATCACTATAAAAATCAAATAAAAATCAAATCAATCAATAAGCACACTACTTAGTGGCAGAGCACACAGCAGAAGAAGAGAAATCCAACAGACTGATTTACCTTTACCCCTGTGTCAACTTGTCAACCTTTTAATCCCAGAAGGGTAAATCAGACGATGTATAAATTATCCTCAGCCGTGCTGACAGCTGCTGCCCCTTGTCTCCCGATCTAGGCAAAATTCACAGATTCAGTTTCATTATTATTTAAACAACAAACAAAACACACACTGTTCTTTGCAGTAAAGATGCAGGGGGCTGACACTTTATGTAAATATATGCTATATATTGGGAAGAGCCAGTTCATCTGCCTCTGGTTCTCTCCATCCCCTCTCCTGCTTTAGGACTGCAGTTTTAAACTGAGGATGCTCATACCCTCAAACAGAGCGCTAAGGCTCAGGAAGGTCTCCTACCCCAGGAGAATGTTGGCAGCTGTATTACCTAACAGAGTTATGTTTCAGCTCTGGGTTTTTAGCACTGTCTGAACCAACAAGAATACTGACCCAGGGTTTTGGAGGTCAGGTCCCTGACACTGAGTATGAGGTTCATAATTGCGTGGACAGGCAGAGTTCCCAGATCCCGCGCGGTCCCCCCGTCATGTGGAATAACGACTCAAGACAACATGCTATGGGATTAAATTGGCCACAACTTTATTAAATTTCAAATGTTGGAGCCACTCCTTGGCTCAGGCATTGGGCGTTCTCCCTCCCCAGTCCCCAGCCAGGGACCTAGGGAGCATCAGGGTTATCCAGTGTGTGTGGGGGGGGATGGGCTGGCTCTGGAGAACATATGTTCAAGCAGAGATAGCCGCCCCCGTTACGCCGCCGCAGCAGGGGAGAGCAATGACGACCTTTTGGCGTACGGTCAAAGCCTCCCTTCAGAAAACCCCTTTAACGGGGAACCCTGGTATCGCCACCGCAAAGAGGAAGATGGACTAAAGGATTCCGCCCAAGGCCTGATACCGCCAAAGTTGTGATGTTTTGCTATGGGAAAGGTGAAACCTGCCAATGCAGGGAAATTCCTTTCCGGCCCTTTAACAGTGACCTTAACGTAGCAGCGACCGCATACCTGTGAAGAAAAGTTAACCTGCAAAACCTGTGAAGAAAAGTTAACCTGCAAAAGAAGACATTAACTGAGGGTGGGTAGAGTGGGAGAAGCTCTGGAGCCAAGTGAGGATTCCCAGGTAAGATCCTCCCTCTATTGTGTGGGCAGGTAATCCCTCCCCTACCTGGCCTGGTCTCCTTGGCAACGCTTCCCCCAGGTGGGATTGGACAACTGACTGAGGTAGGCAGAGACCTTCAGGTATCCCACCTGAGGGAAGGCAAAGCCAACCCTATGCTGTTGGAGCCGCTCCAGATCTAGGGGCTGCACGCGTCCACGCAAAGGGCGCCCCCCGTTTTAAGCGGGGAGCAGTCATTGTGACATGGTGCTAATCTGATGGTCGTAGGGTCTGCTGGATAGCAGTGGGAAAGCAACATCAATGAAAGTAATTCAAAGGCAGCCTGCAAGCATAGATGAAAAGTGCATCAATAGTGAGATGCTGCAGCAAAACTTTACAAAGTGTGAACAATTTGTAGAAAAAGATAGTGGCCAGGATTCAACTAACACATTCTGTCAGTCAAAGCCATATGCAAGGATTTCTGCCTGAGGAGTGGGGTTTCCACTACTCTACTCTTCCTGGGTACCCCCCCCCCCAACATTGGCTTGATGGACTTGAAGGTAGTGTGGGCCTAGGCAAAACACCACACATATATAGATATATTTGCTGCAGCAGATCAGTGTGCATTTTTCAATATAGGAATGTTTCAACTGCATCTACCCATAGGACATATTTGAAGCATTAGAAGCGTACAATTATCTGTAGCTGGAAAAAGAAAGTGTGGGTGTGGTCTCTACCCAGGTTTACCTGGATAATAGAAAATCTCATCAGCCAAGATTTGAGTAGTGGAGACTTGTTTCATGACCAGACCTATATTACTGGCAAAGACGGTTCTGGAAAACCCTTAGTTGGTGTAACAGGAACACAAAGCTCCTTGCAGTACTTTGGGCCTTTTTGAATAACCTAAACCATTTCAGTATGGACAGTCTTATGTAGATACAACTCAGTATTCTCCCTGCCACCACTATCACTTTGTACATTCCCCACTTTCCACAACTGCTGAAGTCTTCATTTACACCACACAAATTATCCTTAGCAGCATGTAGGAAGCAATCAGCAAGGTGCAGCTGGCAATAGGTCTATTTTCATTAGTGGAAGAATGGAGCCAGGGGACATGACATTTGTCCAGTATAGTATGGGAGTACTCTATTAGGAAAATCGACCCTGGAGAATGGTTAGGCTTGCTGAGGTAAATGAAAAACAGGAATGCATATAATAGATTGTAAATGTTGGTGTTGGTTTTGTGCATGTTTATGATGATAGTGGGGGGGGGAGGGAATAGGAACCCTGAGATATTGTAAAATGCTCTGTAAGAAGTTGCACGCTTTCAAGCTGTTTTGTATTTCCACCTTGAAGAAACACGGGGCTCAGTCCAATCCCATCATGCATGCAGCCCTCATAGGGAGGGAACAAACCTCTCTGTTTTCTATTTCAGCTGTCTCCTGAACTTCTTGTGCTTTCTGTTGGACATTTTCTAACTGCTGCAGAAACTGATGGAGCACACATAGGGCTGCTCCTCAAGCAAGCAGATCATCAGCTGATGACTGGCTCCTGACCAACATTAAGTCACATGTCGCATAGCAACACAGGAAGATGCATTGCGTGTTCAGACCTTTAAACCTCCCCCTTAAATAAATTCAGACAAGACTCAAATTTTGGTTTGGTTTTTGGCAGAATTTAGGCCACAACCTTTTTGATTACAGCCAATTCTCCAGCCAATCAACCAAGTGGGGGAAATGCCTGCCATGCCCCTGTCCCAATGACAGACGACACTACGGCATAGCACAGCCCTAAATATAGGGAGAGGTAGGTGGGTGTTCCGATGTACGCACCAAAAGAGGAAGCTCTGGGTCACGTGCATAGGTATATATAGGTCCCTTGATATGTTTAGCTTGCCTCCCATTGGCCTGATTAAACCCAGCATCGAGGGACCTACCAATTGGGTGTTGTGGCTATTCAATCAAACCCACCCACAACACAGGGTTTGGTTGCCAGGTCTCACCGCAACACGTGCCCTCTTTAAGGGAGGACCCGATTTACCATTGGTAAATCTAGTATAGCATTGTCTACACTGACTAACTGGGGCTGTCCAGGGTTTCAGACAGAGGACATTCCAAGCCCTTTGTGGAGGTGCCAAGGAGTGAACTTGGGACTTTTTGTATGCAGTGCAGAAGCTCTACCACCGAGCTACGGTACTTCACTGGGTTGTCTTGTATGTAGCTGCTCAGTCTGTTTTCTGTCCATCAGTTTGTGATGCAGCAAGCTGGCACTGAAGGGCATCGAGACAAGCCACTATTGGTTTTGAAATGGATGAAATGGCCCCTTCTCACAGTTCCCCTCACAAGAGTTGCTCACGGCATGAGGATGAGGAAGAGTGCCTTGTGAGCAGCTTTGAAACTCCTTGCGTGGGTGGCTACAACTTTGATGACCTTCCTGTTGGGATGCTGCCGGGAGACGGGGGCAACTGGCAGGCCCCCAGCTGGCTCCAGCCACCAGCCAGCAGCCGGGCGAAACTCCGGTTCTCAGAACAACATCAAAACTGCGACTTACGCCTCAGAAGCCTTCAGAAGCTTAAGCACGCAAGCCAGCAGAGATAAGAACTCTTTGCAATGGAACAGGCGGACAGAGACATGTGTAAGCATATTTGCAGCATTTATTCAGCAGCAGGACAAAGGAAAAACATGTCTGCTTCCCTTCGTGTCCAAGCAAAACAGCAGTATAGCAAAAGCAACATACAACGGAAGTTCCCAGCAGACTGTGCTGGAAGTAAACAGGCATGTGACACACAACAGTCATGCCTGTTCCTTTTAAAGTGGAATGGAACTATATCCTAACACTTCCACCACCAACTTAAAACATTTTTGTTTATCCAGGCTTACAGCTGATTCAGTTAAGCCTACTCTGGGTCACAGGAGAGTGTTGTCACCATTTTATACGTGTTCTACTGTTTTAAATTCTGTGTTGTTGTTTTTTCATTGTTTTATTGATTCAGTTGGAAACAACTTTGTGACCAACCAGTGGTGAAAAGAGACCTTGTCCTTCAGCGTAACTGAAATATAGTAATTTTTTTTTGGTACAAACATATTATATAAGCAGAGAGACATCGACACAAGTAAAATAAATGCTACTCGTGTATAAAGAAGAGCAGGGCAGGTAAAGTGCCATAAATCTTTCTATGTGGTAAGAAACTGCTTTTTAAAAGTTTCTTTTCGCAGATGAAATGAGCTCTTTACATATAAATTATATTGTAATAACAGAGCTCCCTGGTGGAAAAGAGTTCCTTCTCCTGCTGGCAAAAATTAAAATAATCACAGATGGCTAATGATCAAAAATACTGACTGACAGCTCTGAAGTGCAAGGGGTGCAAAATATTCTCAAAGCTGCCGTTTGCTTATGGTCTGGGCTGGCTTTAGGCACTCACAAAATCTGGGGTTGTGTGTGATGCCGGTCCAAAACTTTTATTCATCACAGTAATAGGTTATTATGATAACATGTTCTCATGAATACACAACATCGTGCATACATGTTCAATTGCACTGGTGGTTTTTGTGTTTGTAATATCAGAGCAAAAAGGTTGATTTCTCTGTGTGTAATGTATTGCCTTATGCATAAATGTAATCTGGAATCCAACAATGCAAATGGCAATCAGTCTATGCCTTGGTTGGTCTGAGATTCAGAACCAAGCCAGAGTCCCAATGACTCTGTCTGGGACATAATCGTTTGTACAACGAATGAGATGCTTGGGGAATGAAACTATGGAATTTGAATGCATTCCAGTTAATATAAGGAGACAGATACCAGTTGAGTGAATGGGGTGCTTGAAAAATTTACTGTGCTCTTAAATCTAGGAGCATGGGATTGCTTGTGGACCTGGCATTGCTCCTGGGGCAGCGAGTGGCAAGTTTAAACCCTACTCAGGCATTAAATCTCCTTATGCTTAAAAATGCGTGAGGGGAGAGCCAGGAAGTCTTCTTCATTGCTTCACCAATGCCCTGTGATGGTCTATAGCCAGGAACCTCATGGAATGATAGGGTAGACATCCTGCACGCTGTAGAATCCAACAAGACCAGGTTTCTAAATAGTGTGGGGAGACTTCATGTATGAAGCAAGCTCCCCAAGGCAGACCTTCACCCCTGCAATGCCTGGAGGGCAGCAGGACGATGTAAAGGAGGCAGCGGCATATCTAGCCACTCAGTTGCCTGGTGCGGGGGGGGGGGGTGTCCTGCAGCTGGGAGTGGGGTGAGCTGCCCATGGGGGCGGGGTAAGCCTCTCTGCTGCCTAGAGCCTCTCTGCTGTCTCCCCCTCAACTGTAGGGCAGCTGAGGAAGAGGCAGAGGGCAGACGCAAGTCCCATGCTGCCATTTTAGGCAGTGCAGAACCTGCAGGAGCCTAAGCCACCAAATCATTCCTAAAAAGTTTTGTGAGCCAATTTTTAATATTTTTTTAAATTCATTTTGTCACACACACACACCCAAGTGATGACACCCGGGGTGGGCCACAACTCTCACCCCTTCCTCTGCTACTGGAATGGTGGGGTGGGACAAGGGCATCCCCACTCTTTCCTCATCACATGAGCTCTTTAACACCTTTAAGTAAAGGACATGAGGCAGGAGTTGGTAATGCAGGTGAGCTGTGCATAAGCAAGCTGCCAGCTAGCTCTGCGAAGGCTCTTTTTATTAGCACAATATGCTATGCAAAACCAGTCAGATACATTTTGGACTGTGACTTTTACACATCTTCCAATCCTGAGATCGTGGGGTGGTACAAAGTTACTTTGGCACCTGTTTCCACTGCATCACTTTCCCCTTGCACAATGTATGACGAAGGAGAGAAAGGTCACAGACAGGGCACAGCAGACCACTAAGAAAGCAAAGTTTAGATAGAGGGCATGATGCTCAGACAACTGTGGCTTGTCTGCGGGTGGAAGTGTGCTCCACACCCGGCAGGTTTAAAAAAATGAATGAACCCCCTTTCTCCCTATTAGGAACCTGTTTTATGCTCAGTCGAAGTAATTGTCCAAGGGTTTCAGTCTGTGGCCTCTCCAAGCCCTATTTGCAGATGTCAGGGATTGAATCTGAGGCCTTCTGCATGCAAAGCAGATGCTCTACCATTGAGCTGCAGCCTTTCCCCAATTATACTTCTCTTCACCGAGATGTACTGAAATAATTTCAAAACCTGTATTTGATGTGTATTAGTGTTACCGTATTTGCTCAAATCTTAAACTCACCTTTTTTGGCCAATTTACATTGCGAAAATTAAGGTGCATGTTAGATTTGATGGCACATTTACATTCACCAGCAAATGCTTTTTTTGTTTTTTGTTTTTTGTTTAAGGTTCTGAAAATTGAGATGTGTATTAGATTTGATGGCACATTAGACTTGAGTAAATATGGTAGTAATATTAGCATTCCACTTTCTCTGTGGCGTTACAACACATTTTAGGTTGCAAATACTCTATCTTTGAATTTGGGAGTGAATAAGTTTCTGTCGTGCTTGGGAAATTGTCCTGTGTAACTCAAAAGACTGCATAGCTTTCGGGCGATATTTGCATGAGAAAAGATGGACTCGCTGTTTTTGTCATTGAGAGAGGATTCTTATTTATTTAAAAGCATTTAAAAACCACTTAATGATTTTAAATATCTGTAAGTGGTATACAACATTAAAAACAAACAATATAATTAGAATGAAAATACAGCCTGGAACCAATAAAACAGTAGTATATAAAACAAAACAAAAATTCCACACAGAAAACAGGGTCCAATCTTATGGGTCCAGGAAAATCTGGGCAAAAAAATGTATTTAGAAAATATCTGAAACAACCCCCCTCAAGGAATAAAAAAATCTCTTCTCCTTCTTTTCTAATGTAAAAGTAAGAGAGTGAAAAGACACAGGCCAACCTCTACAATTCATTGTTTAAAAAGATCTGCATGGTACAGATTTCCAAATTTGCAAGGAAACCCACAAGAAGAAATGTTACTTGTTTACAGGGATGCTGAAAGGTGCCAGTTAGCAACCTGAGCAAAACAACACTTCTAAAGAGTTTGTGCTGTGTGTGTTCATTTTATAAATAAATAAATGAAAGCTAAATGAATCCTCACAAGCAAAACCATTTTGCGGAACTGAACAACAATAAATAAGTATTTAAAAAGCGTGCCAGAGGCAACAGAAAACTTTGGTGTTCATTTCCATTTCTTTCAAGTGCTTTTGATGAATGGTGTGACAATAGAATCCTAATTAAAGTCAAAATCCTGAATACTAAATAAATTAGAAGTGCCACTACATTCATCTTTCCTCAATGATAATGCCGCCACTTCTGATTCCTTGTGATGCTCCCTCACCGTAATCGCCCTTAGCGAAAGGCTTCACCACCTCCAGGCAAGGAGCCGAGATAATTTGCCCTAACAAACAGAAAATGAGAGACAAAACATCCTAGCGGCACCCGTGTCCTGCTCCCAGTTCATTTCTTAGAAAGCTGCAAATCTGGAGCACTTGACAGTTTTCTCTCTTTCTGGAAAGCAATGAATAAATGCATGCCTGTTCACAAAGGGCTGACGACCAAGGTCAGAAATGATCAAATCTGCGTTCCTATAATTGGGTACTAACATCCATAAGACTCGCATAAGTGAAGCTGGCCAGGTTTTCTGAGGTGCTGATCGCTCACACCTTCCGTTGATTTTGTGAGAAGCATGCATGGCTTGAACAGCTGGTCACGTTATGTTCTGTTGTATAACATCAGGCAAGCAACCCAGCTTTTAAATGTTTTCCCTCCCCTAAGTGATGCAACACTCTGGAGTCCAACTTTGACCTTCCACCCTCTTCAGAGAGAGTCTCACTTGCCTGCATCAATTAGCAAAGGGGGGGGGGGGACACAGATTATGAGAACATCTGCAACCTTGCATGAGGAGAGAAGCGGTTTAGGATTATTCTTAGCATATTATACGATTGGCAGGTGGAGCTGTGTTTCAAGATATTATTAAAGATTTTCTCGCTTCTTAGAAGCTACAGACTTCTCTCTCTCTTCCCTCCCATTTTCAGGGCAAGTGCAAACCACAGTTGAAGAACATCCAAATCCTTTGGTTCCCTGGGAAGCCATCTAATAAATTATTATTATTATTATTATTATTATTATTATTATTATTATTAACCAGCCCATCTGGCTGGGTTTCCTCAGCCACTCTGGGTGGCTTCCAACTGAATATTAAAAACACAATACAGCATCAAATGTTAAAAACTTCCCTAAAAGGGCCGCCTTCAGATGTCTTTTAAAAGTAAGATAGTTGCTTATTGCCTTGACATCTGATGGGAGGGCGTTTCACAGGATGGGCGCCACTACCAAGAAGGCCCTCTGCCTGGTTCCCTGTAACCTCACTTCTCACAGAGGGAACCGCCAGAAGGCCCTTGGTGCTGGACCTCAGTGAATGATGGGGGTGAAGACGCTCCTCCAGGTATACAGGACCAAGGCCATTTAGGGCTTTAAAGGTCAGCACCAACACTTTCAATTGTGGTCAGAAATGTACTGGGAGCCAATGCAGATCTCTCAGGACCGGTGTTATATGGTTTCAGCTGTTGCTCCCAGTCACCAGTCTAGCTGCTGCATTCTGGATTAATTGCAGTTTCTTAGTCACCTTCAAAGGTAGCCCCACGTAGAACGCATTGCTGTAATCCAAGTGGGAGATAACTAGAACATGCACCACTCTGGCAAGACAGTCTGCGGACAGGTAGGGTGATGAATTCAAACTCTCTAGCAGCACTTAAGTGACCTCCCCGGAGCACAAGCCTGGGCAGTGTGTATGGAGGGCCTGGGCTGCCAAGATGACAAAACCCGTCCTCTTAGCCTCGCTGATGTGGTCCAAAGGAAACCAGAGCAAAATGTTTGGCACCAGCTTGGCTGCAGAAGTTGCTGGAAGAAGGTATACAAGACACCATCCAACTGTCTTAGGGACTCCACTCTGGATTTCTGTAGAGTTTACTGCTTAGCCTTTTATTTTCCCATAGATGTCCCAGCGGACATCTTTAGATGTCCCCCAGCGGAGGTTTAAGATCAGAGTTTTCCTTCTCCTAACCCTAACCCCTAATGTACACCTGTAATTTTAGAAACTGTAATTTGAGAAGAAACACAGTCTGTGCCACTGGTAAGGAAGACTGTAACTTGTATGCCTGCTCAGTTAGATATCGAGCTGCTAACAGTTGATGGGCAACTGTTGAAGGCCCTTGCTGTCCTATCTTATGGTTCTTTCTTTTTAAACTAGATTTGGACTGGACAGCAATTTAACTTGAGGGCTCCTGTGGCCCTCAAGATACTGTTGGGCATCTTCACTGGCCAGTGGTCAAAGAAGCTCAGAGTTGGAGTTCAGAAAAATCTGGAAGGCCACAAGTTCCCAACACCAAAATAAAGGGTTGACTTCTGACATAGAGAAATGTCATTTTTATTTAAGAACCATATTGTCAGGAAAGCAGTGTTTAATGTCTGGACAAAATACAAAGACTTACTGGAAAACAAAACTCCGAGGTGGCTTTCACCTCTGGAAGCTAAGGCCCGAAAGAGACTCAATATGGAGGCCAAATGGCCAAAATATTGGGAAATATTAGAAAAAGACGGAGACAATTGGAAATTGCAGAGTTTGGAGAAAATGAAAGATAAAGTGCGAGACTGGTTACATTACGCTCAGATTAAAGAAGTTTTTAAAAATGACAAAAAGGTAGGGTTCCAGGTGGAGAAATCGAAGTTGGAAACAGAATTGTTAGAACCAAAAACTAAGGTATTATCAAGAATGTATAACTTGCTGCTGAAATGGAATACACAAGACGAAATGGTTAAATCGGTTATGATAAAGTGGGCTCAGGATATTGGGCATAATATTATGTTTGAGGACTGGGAAAAGTTGTGGACCACAGGGCTGAACTTCACTGCATGTAATGCTTTGAAGGAAAATGTAATGAAAATGATATATAGATGGTACATGACTCCAGTTAAACTTGCCAAAATATACCATTTGTCTGATAATAAATGTTGGAAATGTAAAGAACACGAAGGAACATTCTTTCATCTCTGGTGGACCTGTCCTAGAGTGAAGGCCTTCTGGGAAATGATATATAATGAGTTGAAAAAGGTATTTAAGTATACCTTCACTAAGAAACCAGAGGCCTTCCTTCTGGGCATTGTCGGCCAGAAGGTGTTAAAGAAGGACCGAACATTCTTTATGTATGCAACAACGGCAGCAAGGATACTCATCGCTAAGAGCTGGAAAACTCAAGATCTACCCACACTGGAAGAGTGGCAGATGCAGCTGATGGACTATATGCAACTGGCCGAGATGACTGGCAGAATTCGAGACCTGGGAGAAGAGAGGGTTGAAGAAGACTGGAAGAAATTCAAGATTTATTTACAAAAGTATTGTAATTTGGTTGAATGCTAAGAAGGATGCTAGATCATAAATAATTGCCTACCATTGAATTAGATCTGAACTTGATGACAAGTGAGATTGAGGGAAACATAAAATTTTTGGAGATTAGATTAAATTAACGGAACAAGATTCAAGAATATAAATAAGATGATAAATTGCTGGAAAAAAATTTATAATGATGTAAGTGGGAGTGGGAGACGTGAGGGAGTCCAAAGAAGTTCTGAAAAATGTGTTATGATCCATGCTATATTGTTTACTATTTTTGCATTTTGTATCTAAAAAATCTCAATAAATATTTATAAAAAAAAGAGAGAAATGTCATTTTTAATGTAGGACACAGGGCCACCTTATGACTAAGAGCAATCAGCTAGATGGTATAGTTTGAGCATGGCTCTATCCTTAGAGAACCTTTTGAGCAAAGCTTACTTCTTGCAGCAAGCTGATCCCATGGCACTATCCTAATAATGAAGCCTGAGGTTAGTGGGTAGAGCCAGGGGGTCTGTAAGGGATCCCCGAGGTTGTCATCAAACGCTTCACACTCTGGCAGGAAAGCAACACCCTCTATGTATTTTTGTGGTGTTTAATATTTATGCGACACATTGCATGCCATTTATCAACACAGATAAGTCAGCTTTCTTTATCATTTAGCTTAACAGAGCAAAAAAGCATTTAAATAATGTGTCTGCAATTGTATTCTATGGAGATAATCAGTAGCTTATTAACCTTAATCATAACAACACATTATCGCTATTTGGTTTCATGTCACCTAATTTGCAGAACAATGGTGAAGAGCATACTCAACACATATGAATATATTCTCAAGATACTGGCACTGCATAAATTCAGTGACCCTCACTTGAAATGTCAGGGACTTAAGAATAAGCTATATCACACAATAAATGGAGAGACAAGGAAACAGAGGAGGGGGAGAGGAAGAAATCAAGTAATCAGAGAGTTCGCAAAGAGCAAACACTTGATAAGAGTCAGAACAAAGTGGGATCGTAATCAGAAAGTCAACCGGAATGCAGAGCAAAGGTCAGCAACTCTTAAACATGTTTGTGTAGCTTCAATTAAACTAACAAGCAATGGCATCTGCTTAGGTCAGGTTTAAACACTGGAGGTTTGGTAAATGAACTGCACACTCACTCTTGGCTTTAGGGTAGGATTTTGAACATTTATTTGTGAAATGACAGGAAAGAAAAGCTGGAGCGCATTGATGACAAATACCATCTTCAACTCTTTGCAAAAGAGGGCCATGATAGCACACCAGTTGGGGCCGTGGTAGTTGGTGCCACATTCAAGGCCACACACTTGAAGCACTGCGATTCCACAAAAGAATTCTGGGAGTTGCAGGTTGCTAAGGATGCTGAGAGTTGTTAGAAGACTCCACTGCCCTCCCAGAGCTATGGTTTCTGGAGTGATTTGACAAACAATCCCACTTCAGAAGGAACTTTGGGAATCACAGCTCTGGGACAGCAGTAGGGATATCCTACCAACTTTAGCACCCTTAGCAAACTGCCGTCCTCAGTATCCTTTGGCGGAAGCCAGGTCTGTTCAAAGTAGCCTCATAATTCTTTCAATGTATGGTGTGAATGTGGCCTCAACATTCTTTTGGCAATGAAATTCCATCATGGAGTTTCATCCACGAAACTCTGCAGTCCACACACTGCAGTCCAATAGGAAACAGAGTCCAAAGTGGTGGTGATATGTATGTGAGGAAGGAAGAACCACAATGAAATCAGAATGTAATAAGAGCCCTTGTGGGAAGAGGGCAGGTATAGTGAAAGGGTCTGAGGTATTGTGCGTTTAGCCCAGGGGTGAGAAACCTCAGGCTCTGGGGTCAAAGCTGCCCCCCGGACCTCTCTATCTGGTCCTTGGAACTCTGCATAGGCTAGACTACTTATCCACAAATCGCACACCTCAATAATAATAATATTACAATAACAATTTATTATTGTTATTATTGCCCATCTGATTGGGTTGCCCCAGCAACACTGGGAGGCTTATAGCACATATAAAAACATAGTAAAACCTTCAACCTTAAAAAGTTTCCCAATACAGGGATGCCTTCAGATGTCTCCTAAGTGTTATATAATTACTCATCTCCTTAATATCTGATGGAAGGGCATTCCACAGGGTGGGCACCATTACTGAGAAGGCCCTCTGCCTGGTTCCCTGTAGCATCACTTCTCGCAGTGCAAGAACTGGCAGAATTGAATTGTACAGTTCAAGCAACCTGTTTATTCAGCACTCACCCCAATAATAATGATAATTTTATCATTTATACCCTGGCCATCTGGCTGGGTTGCCCCAGACACACTTCCAACACATATAAAAACATAATAAAACATCAAACATTAAAAACTTCGCAATACATGGCTGCCTTCAGATGTCTTCTAAAGTTGAGTAGTTCTTTATCTCCTTGACATTTGATGGGAGGGTGTTCCACAAGGAAAGTGCCACTGCCAAAATGGCCCAAAGACTAGTTCCCTGTAACTTGACTTCTTGCAGTGAGGGAACTGCCTTGGAGCTGGACCTCGGTGTCCAGGCTGAATAATGCGAGTGGAGATGCTCTTTCAGGTATACTGGGCCTAGTCCATTTACTGCTTTAAAGGTCAGCATGAACACTTTGACTTGTGCTCAGAAAAGTACTGGGAGCCAGCATAGATCCTTTAGGACCGGTCTTACATGGTTCCAGCAGCCACTCCCAGTCACCAGTCTAGCTGCCACATTCTGCATTAGTTGTAGCTTCTCAGTCACCTTCAAAGGTAGCCACACGTAGAGCACATTGCAGTAGTCCAAGTGGGAGATAACCAGAGCATGTGCCACTCTGGCGAGACAGTGCACAGGCAGGTAGGGTCTCAGCTGGCATACCAGATGGAGCCTGTTTCGTACGCCTCATGGTTTTGCCTGGCTGCAATGTCTCCTTGAATTCTGATATCTTGCCACACTAAAGGCTTGGTGTGAGGGATCTCAGCAGTGTGGGGGATCACCAAAAGCACACCATGAGATTACAAGGCACACACAACCAATGCACTGTCCTGCCCATCTGCTGACTACAGGTGGGTGTGGTTTTGGAAGAATGGCCTCCTGGGCCAAAGTGGACCCCCTAGTGGACTAAGTTTGGTCCACAGAACAGCGGTGTCCCATCGCTGCCATAGAATGTTTCCACTGGTGGAGACGGTGGTTTGTACAGCAAAATACATTCCCTTTAGGATTTATCATTCCCTTTAGAAACCGAGCATAAAATTCAAGACTGTATATCAAGTTGAATTTCTCTTCGAAACGCTGACATCTGTCCCTCATTACGAATTATGTTATGTTGCTCACTCATTTGAATAATAAAGTTGGTTTCTTATCAAATTTCAACATGTCTCAGCTTAATAAAGAAATTATGTTTTTATTCAGTGTTTCTGTTGATATCTTAAGTATCACATGCACTGCTATGTAGTGACAAAACCCAAAGCATTTTGGCGGCGATTCAATATAAAAAATGCGGAGGTGTTGATTTTATTACCACTCTGGCAATACATTTGAAAGTGTGCTAATGACTATTAATGGCCTCGTGCACAGCCAAAAGAATTCTTGAAGTCAGTTTTCTCTCTCTGATCTTCTACATTAGAAACAGATTCTGATATATTTCTAATAAGTATCAAGGGGGCTTTTTTTTTTTTTTTGCTTCATAAACAAACACAAGTCCTAATTAATTAAGCTTTCATTTAACGTGTAATTAAAAACAGAAGAAAACTGCACTCAGCGGATGAACAAAGCTTAGTGTTTGTTTCACAAAGTGTCACTCTGAGGTCAAACCACAGCCATTGTTGAATTAAAAATAGAGCCATTCCAACTCATTCATTTGGGTAGTTTTTCATTGTAACACAGGAACACAGAAAGCTGCCAAGTTAGGCCACTGGGCAATCTTGTTCAGTATTGTCTACACTGACAGTGGCTTTCCAGGATTTTGGACTGGGGCCTCTTCAAGCCCCACCAGGAGATGAACCTGGGACCATTTATGTACAAAAGAGATGCTTTACCCCTGAACCACAACCCTTCCCCAAAATGCAATATTAATACTTAGAAGCCACAGAAATGACTTCTTAAGACGTTCCAGGCAGTGAAATCCAAAGACTTGCAAGAGCTGTATGTCCACTGCCAGTGTTGTTTCTGGGCTCAATTTAGAGCGTTGGTGTTGGCTTCTAAAACCCCTAAAACCAGGCGAAATCCATCTTCAAATATCTAAAAGGCTGTTGCATGAAATGGAGCAAGATTGTTTTCTCCTACTCTGGAGGGCAGGACCCAAACCAATGGATTCAAGTTACAAGAAAAGACTAAACATCAGGAGGAACTTTCTGGTGGTAACAGCTGTTTGGCAGTGGAACAGACTCCATCAAGAGGTTGTGGGCTCTCCTTGGAGGTTTTGAAGCAGAGGAACTGGCTAGACATTGAGGGGTGGCAGCTGGCTTCTGATGAGTAAAAGGAGGGATGGAGACTGACTCGGAAGAAGGGATCAATGAACTGGGGAAACCAGTCGGGAGATGAGAGTCAGAGGCAGGAAAAGCTGCAGGATTGGAGGGTGAAGAGATAGGTCAGGCTGGTGTAGAGTCAAGGGCTTCCACACCTCCTCCTCTTGCTCTGACCTCTCCTGCTCCAGTGTCCCCCAGGACCAGAAGAGGATTGAAGAGGGAGGAGCAGAAGGTTACACGCAGGCAGAGTCTTCACCTACTTGCACACAGCTCAGGTGGGGGAGACACATAAGCTTAGGTTGGGGGTGGGGCCTCTCTGTTGGGGTCATTGCCTCATTGGGTGCACAACTAGAAGGAGCAGATGGACTTGGCTTTTTCTAAAGTATACTTCTGACAATAAAGAGTTTGGACATTCTTGCCTGACAGGTTGGGTGGCCATCTGTCACTGGCGTCCAGTGAAATGTGGGCATGGTTAAGTATGTATCAATGCAGATGAGGCCAAGATTGTCCAAGCAGAACCTAAGCAGGAAGAGCAAATAGTCTCTCATGAATTTTCGAGGGGCGTTTACAGGTGCCATAAGGAATAGCGGTGGGCAGATTGGCACCTGCATGGTGACCTCTGTTTTCATTAGCAACCTCCTGATTTATAATGCATTCATTTAGTAATGCTACCTCTTAATGTTTTGTTGTTTTCATTATTGTTGTGCATTGCTCCTAATGAATGCATATTTTATTGTCTTGTTCAATATTGCATTCTCTCTTATAAGACTTTTGGTAGCTATTTTGATAGAAAAGCAGGATATATAAATTATATAATTATAAACAGACAAATACTAAACTAATGTTAGGATCTCTCCACCCCTCACCCACCCCCACTCCATATTCTGAACAGCAACATGTTTCTGATATTTTTCCTCCCTTGAAGAAGTTTTTCTGATTCCCCACGGGACCTAGATCAACAAGGAAATAATTGAGAAAATGGAAGCTTCTGTTTTGAAAAAGCGCAACTGCAGCAAGACAACAGAAAACAGATGCCAGTTATTTGCCAATGGCTGCTGAAGAACAGAGTAGTTTATGACATTTACTTTGCCTTAGCAGAGCTGAAGTTCATGTCAGAGAAACACAGTCCACCAGCAGCCACCAGCAGCTTCTGAAATGAGCCACCAGCAGCTTCTGAAATGGACAAATCCAGAAAAGTTGTGACATACAGGACGGGCTTCTTTTACATGGTCAGGGCACTATCTGAGTAAGTAGCCAATTCAAAGCACGGATGTCAGCTCAGAAAGAATTGGGCAGCAATTAGCAAAGATGGTGTTGAAGTTTGCAAGAACCTGTTTCAGTTTAAAAACTTCTCCAGCTCGTAATGCTCAGATGTATTTTCAGGCATGCTACATTTCCTACCAGAAATTCTTCTCTGGCACAGGGCATAAAGCAAGAGACTGCATCTGTGCAGCCTGCATTAATTAGACTGTATTATTTAAAAGGAAGTGCATGTTCAGACATTGTTTAGTGCTAATGCTTTACTTTCCATTAAACTTATTATTATTGCATTTACATTTGCTTTATACAAAAGAAAAAGTCTCAAAGTAACTTGACAGATTAAAATACGACGAATGAAGAGTATTTGAAAACCAGAAAAACTTTAAAACAATGAACAAAACAAAATGTGTAAAATGCTCATCTAGTGAAATATTAATAAGGGCAAGTCTTAGCCCCTCACAAAAAGATGAACACCACTGTAAAAACTTAGAATTTTAGAGCTGGAAGGGACCACGAGGGTCATCTAGTCCAACTCCCTGCAATGCAGGAATCTTTTGCCCAACCTGGGACTCAAACCCATGGCCCTGAGATTAAGAGTCTCATGCTGAACTGATTGAGCTATCACAGGGAGACACTCAGAAGGTATCTTACTTACCAAATACCTGGCTAAGCAAAGAAATCTTAGACTTGTGCCTAAAGACTGACAAAAATAGTTCCAGGTGCATCTCCCTGGGGAGAACATTCCATAAATGGGGGCCACTGCTGAAAATGCTGGTCCTCGTCTGGCCATCTTTTGTATCTCCCTCAGGTAGAGCACATGCAGGAGTCTCCAAAGAAGACCATAGTGATTCGTATATAATTGGCATGGCTGAAGATCTCCCTGTCACATGACCATTTATTTCTGATTCCCACAAATTCGGCACCTGTCAGAGACTGGGCAGAGGAGGGATGGTGGAGACCGCCTCCCCAGCCTGACCCTTCCAGGGAGGAGGAAGTGGAAGACAGTTCAGAATTACAACAGGGGTTTGAGGGAGGTCACAGCTCAGAGGCAGATGAGGGGGGAAGTTGGGAAATAATGGGGGAGGAGGAGAAGGAGAAGGAAGTGGGGGGGGCACAGTGTCTTTAGAAAGCATTCCAGACCCAGCCCTCTCTCCCAGAACCCGGTGAACCTTGAAAGTAGGAGAGCAAAGAGCTCAAAGACAGAGGGCACGTAGAAGTGATGAATGAGGAAGTGGGAGAGACGGGTGTGTGGGTGTGGGTGTGCCATTATCCAAGAGGCTGGGTTCTATAGCCTCTCTCTGTAAATACTAAATAAAAAGAAGACAGTAAGAAACATTCCCTTGTCTTTGTATGTTCCTGGCAACCAGCTGGGAGTTGCCGACAGCAGCCTGACAGTACAAATGCAAGCTCCTGATTGGAGCTCCCGAGTGCAGACCCCCCACCCCGCCTTGAAAATGGGACATGCAGTCAGCACTGAGCAGCTGATCGGTGCTGATCTCAAGCACCACTGGGTTCAGCTGCATGGGAGCTCCCTACTGCAGCCTATTCCTACCAAAATCAAGGACTGAGGTCCGTGCTGAATTTAAATTCAGCACCACTAACAGGAAGACCAGCTATCAGCAGGTCTTTGCAGCCTGGCTTGAGTTAATTCATTTCTATAAGACAGATCCTTACAAAAACATATATCAACATGGCTTAGAGAATCCCAGCTAAAATAATATAACAAAGAGAAGCAAACCCATGAAGTCTAAATTATAACTTTTTCTTTCAGAAATGTCCCAGATGTTTACATAATTCATGGTATTGCAGGTGAGAAGCCTGTATGCAAGGGTACTAAACTGGTGCTAATTTTGCACTCAGTAAAAACTGGAAAGCCTATTTCAGCCTCAGGATACCCAAACTTCCACTACAATATAAGATGTTATAAGCCCCCCCGCCCCCATGCAGCTTGGGGTTTTTCCCCCCTTCTCTTCTTTTCAGGAAAAATAACACAGCTTATCAAATTACATCACCATGTCCTCCAAGGGACGCAAAAGGACATGTTAACTCCAAAAGGCAGGTAGGATCATGGGATGCCCATATACTAAATTATGGTGAAGGCTGACCATTGTTTTGAATCATTATGGCTCTAAAGTACACTATTTTGTGATTCAATTGACTTGTAAGTGGATACCTGTCATCTCTTGTCAGCTCTAGAGTAATGTTCAACTTGGGAACAGAGCAGAGTGAAGCAAAGAGAGAGAGAGGGAGAGAGAGAGACGAATGCTTATAAAGCTTTAATAGAAGGTTTTTCTCTTTATAGCAATGAAGAACTAGCGGACTGGAAAGCTCAGAGGATTGATTGTTGGCTGTAGGAATGTTCACTTCTAGATAAACATTCTGAATATGCCCCATATCTACACTAACATGACAGTTCTTTTTCTTGGCCTAGGGGAAAAATATGATAGTAATCTTTTTTCTACATGAATGATTGCAAAAAACCCCACAATACCTATTACAATTGCCATTCATGTTAACAGGCTACCATGGAGAATTAGGACAAAACTCACAAACCACAGCTGGAAATGAGAGTGAGGAATATGTGTATATTACTGAAAATAACATCCAAGCTGCATTTATTTTGGGGGAATTTGCTCTGCAAAAAAATTGTGTATTGGGCAAAAGTGCATGAAAATATGTGCATATTAAGAGAAATTCACAACCAAATGCTGATGAATTTTCAGGAGGACTTTAAAAGAAAAACACACAAACAGGTTTGGAAATATGAAGAATATGAAGAATTTAAGACCTGAAAAATGAGAAACAGGGAAATTATCAGTTTCACCCATCAGTCTGGCTGCATGATAGCATGGTAAAAGGAGGCAGGAGCACACCACACACCAATTAACCATAGAAGGCATAAGCCAACAAGTGCAGAGAATAGTTAAGTTGTCTAACAGAACATCCCTGGGGGAAGTGGTGTCATCAAAGGAACATGCAATAGAACAGCATTCTCCTCTGGTTTTCCTTTTCACAGGGAAGGTAACTCCTCCAGACATGGCTAACATATAGGTGGGGGGCAATCAGGCTTACTTGCACCCATGATGAATGAAATGCAGTTGTGGTCTTTGTGTAGAAAGAATGACCTACGTTTCTATCTTTTTAGTTTTCTTGCAAAAGGATTTTCTTGCACTTCTCTTTCCTCCTTTCCCTGGAATTAAATTATGATAGTAAATGGTGAAATCATTGATTGGAAGTGCCAGATCCCAAACGTTGTCTCCCACTTCTTTAATTTACACCCCCTCCCCAAACCCCTCTTAGTGGAATCGATCTAGCATTTTTTGCTTGCTCAGAACGGAGAAATTAACACAGGCAGCTACTTTATGGCACGTTAGATGATTGGTCGGTTATCTCTTGATTGGCAATGGTGCTCTAGGCTCTGAGGGCAGAACCATGCCATACATGACTTCCCCCAAGTCATGCTGGCAACTGTTGTTTCGCCTTCACAAAGCTACAGTCCTCATTTCCCTTAAACTACAGTTATTGTTATTTGTTTGGGCAGTGCTATTTTTCTAGAAAAAGAGGTGCCAGAACTCACCATGAACTCACCTTGTTCACTTATAATGGCAATGGTGTCCACTTGAGAGGTGCCGGAACTGAGTTCCGGAGAGTTCCGGCTAAAGAAGCCCTGCTTTGGGGCAAGGTATGTACTTTTAATGTGTGTCGGATGTGCTTTAAATGTGAGGTGTGCATCTGTCCTTGAGAATGAGGTCTTTCCCAACCATATTACCTCACATTATTTTAAATGGAGATGTGAGGGATTCAAATTGAGGTAGGGAGAGCAAATGCTCGGCCACTGAGCTGAGCCTTCTGGTTACCTTTGGAGGCAAGAGAAGGCTTCTGCTTATGAAAGAAATCCGTACCACACAATGGAGTGATAGCCAGCAACTTGGATGTCTTGAAAAGAGGATTCATGGAGAATTATCCTGTCAGTGGCTAACAGCCACAATGACTACATTTTGTCTCCACTATATTTCTGATTCCAGAAAAACATCTACTTCTGCTTCATTGACTATGCAAAAGCCTTTGACTGTGTCAACCACAGCAAACTATGGCAAGTTCTTAAAGAAATGGGAGTGCCTGATCACCTTATCTGTCTCCTGAGAAATCTCTATGTGGGACAAGAAGCTACAGTTAGAACTGGAGATGGACTGCAAGAAGATCAAAGCTATCCATTCCGAAGGAAATCAGCCTTGAGTGCTCACTGGAAGGACAGATCCTGAAGCTGAGGCTCCAATATTTTGGCCACCTCATGAGAAGAGAAGACTCCCTGGAAAAGACCCTGATGTTGGGAAAGATTGAGGGCACAAAAAGAAGGGGACAACAGAGGACGAGATGGCTGGACAATGTTCTCAAAGCTACTAACATGAATTTGATCAAACTGCAGGAGGCAGTGGAAGACAGGAGTGCCTGGCGTGCTCTGGTCCATGGGGTCACGAAGAGTCGGACATGACTAAACAACAAAAATGTTTCTGATTCCCAGTTGCTGGGAATCAAAAACTGGGGGAAGCACTAGTGCCCTCAAGTCTTGGCTTGTGGGCTCCCCACAAATGGTGGCCATTGTGAGAACAGGATGCAAGGCAAAATCGGCCGCTGGCCTGATCCAGAAGGGCCCTTTGTAACGTTCTCCTTCTGATGCAACTGTCAAATCCATTCACTGGTTCCAATTGAGCCTTGTTTGCAGGGATGTCACAAATTTGCTCCTCTTAAATTCACAGCTCTGTTGGCACCACACAGGTTTTTGTGTTAATTAAAGAAATGGTATTAAGAGCTATCGCTTTTGGCACTTTCCTTCTGTGCCACTGTTTTATTTATAGCTCTTTTCCTAGACCATGCCACTATTTTATTTATGCTATAAATATATAAATATTAATGCAAGGAAAAAGTTTCCATTGTGCTATTTAAAAAAGGAGGGAAAACGAAATAAAAGGACGCTTTGTGTGATCCATGCTTATGAATGCCAAAAGTCATATTTAGCAGCAGTTGAAACCCAGGATAGCTGAATTCATTTGCTCTTTGCCATCTCCATCATAACTATGTTACAAACTGGGTAAAAAGTGGGGGGGCACTTCATTTTCACCATTTTCCTGGCATTCATTCTTTCTTGGTTGCCTCCAGAGTATCAATATTTTGTGGGAAGGATTCAACTGTCTCCCAGAAATTAAATTAAAGTGAGAGCTGTGCACAGCCCCTTGATCCGATTTTGGGGTCCAATTAGGCAATTTGAATTAACCTTGGCCCAGTTAGGAAAGCCATCAGGAAATACACTAAAAGGTGTGGGACTTTAATTGATTGATGGAGAGATGTATAACTTCTGTGCAAACAAAGCAGGCTGAATACTTATTGCAATATAAACTTTCCCACAAACAATCCAGAACAAATGCTCCATACAGAGCTGACACAGTGGTACCTTGGGTTACAACGCTTCAGGTTACAGATGCTACAGGTTACAGACTCTGCTAACCCAGAACTATTACCTCGGGTTAAGAACTTTGCTTCAGGATGAGAACATAAATCACGTGGTGGTGCGGCAGCAGCAGGAGGCCCCATTAGCTAAAGTGGTACCTCAGGTTAAGAACAGTTTCAGGTTAAGAACAGACCTCCAGAACGAATAGGTTCTTAACCTGAGGTACCACTGTATTATACAACCTCTACACAGGCTTCCTGCAGGCAAATCAGGATCCAAGCTCAATATTCAGATCATTTGGAGGAGCCATTTTTTCTTTGGCCCCTTCAAACTGTAGTTTGCCGACACTTCTCTACCCTCCCCATGGAGGGAAAATAGGCAGCAGATAAGCAATGTTGACTCAGATTGATTATCAATCAACAATATATTGCCCCCACAATACTGTAGAAGGTTGAGGTCTTCATTCTGCTTCATTGGATGTCTACAAGTTCTAGTGCTATGAGAGAGAGAAAGAACTTTTCTTTCTCCATTTTCTCCACATTTCTGATATGTAACTATTCCCTGCATGCAGCCTGCATGTGCCTCACAACTGAAAAATATTTCTAGTTTGTACACCCCCACCACCGGGTCGCGGGTGGCGCTGTGGGCAAAAGCCTCAGCGCCTAGGACTTGCTGATCAAAAGGTCGGCGGTTCGAATCCCTGCGGCAGGGTGCGCTCCCGTTGCTCGGTCCCAGCGCCTGCCAACCTAGCAGTTCGAAAGCACCCCCGGGTGCAAGTAGATAAATAGGGACCGCTTACTGGCGGGAAGGTAAACGGCATTTCTGTGTGCTGCGCTGGCTCGCCAGATGCAGCTTTGTCACGCTGGCCACGTGACCCGGAAGTGTCTCTGGACAGCGCTGGCCCCCGGCCTCTTGAGTGAGATGGGCGCACAACCCCAGAGTCTGTCAAGACTGGCCCGTATGGGCAGGGGTACCTTTACCTTTACCTTTACCCCCACCACCATTTTAAGGCTTTAATGTTGCACATTCAAAATGTAATACGTGAAGCAACCATCAGTTACAAAACTCCTATTGAGCCCACATAATTGTGAAGAGGAAGGATCTTGCAGGAAAATGGTGGCAAACAAAACAAATGCTGATGTCTCAAGTGAGTAACTCAAGCTACATGAGATGGGAAATGCCTCAAAGATCTCTAGCCAAATAAACATGGGGGGAGGGATGCCTTGAGAACTTTAAATATGGAAATAGGTACATTTGGTGAAGGAAACGTCTCTACTTTTTAAACCTTTGTTGATTATTCTGGGTGGAATAGGTTTACTAACTGAGGCTTATTTGTTTAGTTATGAAAATATATACCCCACTCTTCCTCTCAAAGGAGCCCCGGGTGGCAAACACACATGATGATAAAACAATTACGGTAACCTATCTAAAAAAACAATTCCAGTTCACACAGAGACTGGGAAAGACCTTCACAGGCATCGCAGGAGGAGGGAGATGATTCCCAAGGGAGATTGCCACAACATAAAAGCCCCAAATCCAGCTTGTGTGGTATGGATCTCTTGGTAGCATGGTATCTTGCAGGAGGCCCTCGCTTGCAGAAGGTAAGATGATCTTTCAGGGATCCTGGTCTCAAGCTGTATAGCGTTCTGTAAACTAGGACCAAGGGTCCCTTCCCTTCTTACTAGGGCCAACATTTAGAACAGTCTCGCTGCACCATTCAGAGACCAATTCCTGCCTTCATTTATCATCATCTCCCATGGTGCTGCATGAAGCAGGTTGTTTCATCTTGCTCCACGACAGGGCTTGCCATGGACTTACTTCTGAGTAAAGCGCAGAGGCTCATACTGTGATTTTTGGGCATGTGACATAAGGTCGCCCTCGATACCTATCCCTTTCCATTCCTTTTGCATTTATCTATTACATCTCTCATCTCCCTATCATCTACATGCAACCTGTCTATCATCTTTGCATATATATTCAATTACTTCTCCTCAGAAAATGGAGTGTGCTGTCAAGCTTCACTAATTTGGGGTGTGTGCGGATCTGTTTTAGTAGGTAAGGGAAACTCTCCAGCTTGACTTTTATTTTGTGTTTCCTATACCTTGACTGAATGGAAGTACATTAGCTGAGTCTCAAAGCATTTAGCACACACGTTTTTATCTAATGGTTGTAAATAATACATAAATACTCCAATTTTATCTTAGCTTAGGACCACATTTAGTACTGAGCCCAGTTTTATTAACACTTTTATTGGATCCGTTAATAAATTAAACACACCATTTCTCTATAAAGTGGTCAGCTCCCCCTAGCTGTCAGTGGGGGGAAAGCAGCACCGACTCATGAGACTTAGCCACACTTCTCTTTCCAAGCGCAGCCAGTGCTTTAAAGCTCTGTCCCCAAGTGCCCTTCTTTTCGTCCCAGTGCTTTCCCATGAAAGCCCACTCTGCAACCTGCAGAAAATTCAAATTGAATGAGTGCTAGAGTGTTTTTCATGGGGAAAGTTCTGGGGCAAAAACAAAACAAAAAATCCAACACTCAAAAACAGAGCTTATAAGTGTGGACTTGTACCTGGAAAGAGATGGAAAAAGGTAAGTGTGGCTAAGCCCACAGACCAAATATTTTCAACATAGGAGTTGCATCTCTGGCCCATTCAGTATTCCCAGTGAGAAGTCTGGTAGGCCTCTTAACATTTGCACCTGGGTATCGCCCCCCCCCCATTGCAGCAGTGTAGGGTGAGGATTGATGTTTTGAAAAAGGAGAGGAGGGGGGAAGCCCCTTCTGAATTGCAGACTTCCCCCAACTCATTGCTCCAAATTGCAACCTAAAAATGTTCTAAACCAATCATTTTCAAGTAGCCCCTTTAATGCCAGAACAATCAAACTAATTTCAAAAGTGTGCAGAAAAAAGTTTTTGTTTTATGAGAAAAGGGAGTGGGGAGTGGTTTGCAGAGGAGGAATAGAGAAGTATGTGTGTTGGGGGTGTTTGCCTCAAGTTTTGATGATACGCTTTGTAGCCAGGTGTTCAGAAGGACTCATCTCTCCGTTAGTTGACAAATTGAAGGAGAGCTCTTCCAAATTGCTGAGGTTCTGGCAGTTCTCAGCAACTATCTTCACCTGCAACCTCTTGCTAGGCAAGCTCAGGAGATGGAGAGTTGATTCACACACAGACCCCTGCCAGGCGCATGGTTTTGTCTACTCGGGAATTTCGGGGTTAGAACCCAAGATAGTGCGGCCACCTCCACATCATCAGAAAAAGGTAGAAATGCATTACCAAAAGAGGAGGGAGGTTTGAATAAAATATGCTCCTGTTACTTCACATGGTTCAAAGTAAACGTAGAAATATTGCTGTAATTTAAGTAGAAATACAATATAAGTCACCATGGTGAGTGAAAACTGACCAGTGCCGGATTACCACATAGGCCCCACACCTTTTGGGGAACCCATGACAACTGATCAAAACAGTGTTGAAAATTGAAAATTACAATCAAGCTTTCTTAGTTCAATGTTATCCCATCAGAGAGAGTGCATGAGAAACCTCCACATACATTCGTAAGTTCAAAAACATATGAGGAGATAATTTGTGAGCCCCCCCAAAAACTGTCTGTCATGGGACCTCCACTGGGTTTAATCTGGCACTGTGACCAAGTGACCTTTTCCTAGCTCAGTGAGCTGTCCAGGTGCTGACCAGAGTTCCCTGGAACTGGCTTGATGGTTAAACCACTCTAGGAATTGTTGCTCTACCAGGAAAATAGGGATCTCCCAACAGCTCTCAGCACCCAGAGCCAACTACAGGTCCCAGAATTCCTTGGCAGAAGCCATGACTATTTAAAGTAGTATCATAGTGCTTTAAATATATACAGTGGTACCTTGGGTTACATACGCTTCAGGTTACATATGCTTCAGGTTCCAGACTCGCTAACCCAGAAATATTACCTCGGGTTAAGAACTTTGCTTCAGGATGAGAACAGAAATCGTGCAGCGGCGGCAGCAGCAGGAGGCCCCATTAGCTAAAGTGGTGCTTCAGGTTAAGAATAGTTTCAGGTTAAGAACGGACCTTTGGAACAAATTAGGTACTTAACCCAAGGTACCACAGTATTGTGAATGTGGCCTTTAACACATAGGAACAGAGGAGCCGAATGGGGTTAGAATCTCCCTTCATGCTACACACAGGGGCATTGGTGGTACCAGGTGCGACATAATACCTCTCCTTTGAGCTTTGAACCCTCATATGTTCTTTTGAATTTCTGAACAGGGCTCATATCTTTCTCAGGAACTAGGACAAGACAAGGATGAGTTCCATGAAAAGGCAGCAATCACTATTTCAGCTACAATGGGCTGGTTTTATTTTAGCACCTGCAGACTTACTGTTTGGAGTTAGACTGCATAAGGTGGACAAATTTGATTTAAAGGATATCCAGAATATTAAAAGTGTGCAGGGAAACTAAATTACAGTGAGGTGGAAAAAAGGAAAGGAGCAAGTCACAGGGGCCCCCTCAGGCCACACAACAGTCAAAACACAGTTTAAGATCTTAATGCTGCCTGTTCCAACTTTGAATACACTCCAATCATAATTAATTTTGATGATCTTAAGCTAAATTAAAACCAATAGGTAGCCCTGCATGGGGGACAGGTATGAGGGCACCATAATTGAGCCACCCAACATCGTGCCCTGTAGGTAACCCGAACTTAATTTAAAAGCACCCTTGCTCTACAGCAATAGAAGCAAAATGGCAGGTGATCACCCAGAATCAGAAGTAGCTGTTGTACTCGTGCCCAGTCACAGCAAATTTGTGTGAACATGGTGCTTTTCATTAGGCAATCAATAATATATTTTATTAGTTCCAGAACACTGCACACAGCCCACTTGAACTCATCTCACTGCACTGTTTTGAGTGTGAATACCACAATTAACCCAAGGAAAAAAATAAATTAGTTTTTCTGAAATCGGGAGGTTTTCAAGTTGCAAAAGTCCAATTACAAATTAGCAAGCTGTGAATAATCAGATTAAAAAAAAAGTCCCCTCAGCCTCAAAGCTGCAAGTGCTTGAGTTGAAAAGTCCCCTAAGATTTAGAAAGTTAGAAGTTGTGCAGTAATTGATGGCAAATGGATGGGCAACAGAAATGTTATTCCCCCCATTATTGTTACATGCTGCACCAGATCCTCTTTGAACATCTATGCTGCCTGTAAAATGCATGGAATTAGCATCCACCACCAAGATCAAGGACTTCCACCGCCATCATTAGCTACCTGCAGATACAACAGCTCAAAGATTGGGATGGTTGAGTACCAACACTCCTCTAAGAGGCAGTGGGGAGACATTGTAGGAGACATTTCCCTGTGGCTTGTCTCAATGCCACCCTGGAAAAATCTGGATGTCAAACCAGGGCAAGGGCTGGAGACTACAGGATTCACAATGGCTCCTCTGTTCTTTGCTATGTTACAGAATCCGGTGTGACCAATAGCCAGCATGCACCGCAGTGACGTCTCTACATGTACAATACCTTCGAAATGCATGCATGCAAAAATATTGCTAGTTCACTGCAAAAATATCAGTTGTACAAAGAGGCAAAAAAAGAGAGAAAAGAACCAGGAGCCCATGCAGGGCAAATTAAGACAAGCTCTCTGCATGTCTTTTATTTCTGGGATAGTAAAAGTTTAAAACTGAGTGCATTTTGGGATATAAATAGACGAGAATATACACATAAAGGACTTTAGACAACAGCTCAACATGGGAACTGTAAAATACCATGCATTAGCGTTTACTAGCGTAGAATCACACTATTATGTTTCTGAATAACCACCCAGTCAGTCACTGAACAAAGGACTCTGTATTTGGAAACTGTAGTTTGATTTGATCCATTGGCAAAACTTGCCAAATGCTGCTATTTTTAATGATGTAATTGTTGCACTTGTGAGTTAAAATGGCAGGCATTGGGGGGAGGGGATGGATTCAGTTTTAAATGATGCAAACATCATCATCCCCCCCCCCAAAAAAAACCCTACACATTTAAAAGCATTTTATTGCTTTTGTACCAGGGTTGGTGTAATGTATAAGAATAAAGAGGTTAATCATTCTAAGCCAGTATAGGAAGGTATCTAGAAGTACTTGCAGTCAGGCCCTGGGATTTGCCCAAGTTTGTGATGTGCTGAGTTTCCATAAGGCATCACAGAGTATTCAGCACACCAGTCCATTATAAGGAAGAGGAGCCCTTGGCCCACCTTCCATATCCCTTACAATCTTTCATTCCCTGATTGCCTACACAATGAACTGGAGTGAGGATTATGTACGCCCCTTCAAGGGCTCTTGTTATGTGCTAGAAGGTGGAAATGTGCATTTGAATCAATAAATAACACTGTTTACATAAATAGTATTTGTGGATATAAATCCCAGGGTGGATCAAGACACATCAATGAAGTGTTTCAGTTCAATGCGTTGTAAACTTTGTATGAGAAATAGGGTTGGCAAAAACAGAATTCCACAGTGCCATCTGATGTCACAGTGTTATAATGCATATACAACACATATAGGGAGTGGGTGGCGCTGTGGTCAAAACCACTGAGCCTCTTGGGCTTGCTTATCAGAAGGTTAGCGGTTCGAATCCTTGCAATGCAGTGAGCTCCCGTTGCTCTGTCCCAGCTTCTGCCAACCCAGCAGTTCAAAAGCACACCAGTGCAAATAGATAAATAGGTCCCACTGCAGCGGGAAGGTAAATGGCATTTCTGTGTGCTCTGGCTTCCATCACAGTGTCCCATTGCGCCAGAAGCAGATTAGTCATGCTGGCCACATGACCCAGAAAGCTGTCTGTGGACAAATGCTGGCTCCTTCAGCCTGAAGCAAGATGAGCACTGCAACCCCATAGTCGCCTTTGACTGGACTTAACCGTCCAGGGGTCCCTTACTTTTACCTTTACCTTATACAATGCACATAAAACACTTTTTCTTTGCCAACATAGCTGAGTCCCCAGACTCTAGATAACATTGACCACACCTTTGGAATTCTATAATATTTAATATTCAGAATATATAACTTCCAAAGTGCACCTTTCCTGCTAAATTGTTTTATATTGTTATGGGTTTGTGGGTTCCAGACCCCTCTAATTAATCCCTGGATCCAGCAAGTGTTAGAATTTAATCTAGGCTAAGGGGGTTAAACTGGGTGCCCAAACCCTTTAATACCTGGATCCAGCAATATTAGAATCTAATCTAGCCAATATAGCTTCCCATGAGGTGAAAGCCTGGGTGATGGTTCATTAAGTGAGATTAAGGGGCTCAGCGAGAGATGGCCAATTCCTCAACATATAAAGCCAGAGATTAGAGTTGAGAGAGTGTGGTGTAACCTGGAAGAAAAGCAACAAGCTGGAGAGAAGGTCTGTTCTTTGTTTGAATCTAAGGCTGTGCCTATGGGAGAAAGAAGACACTTTGGTGGTGTTAATGTTGTGAACCTCTCCACTGCAGGCTCAGGTTGTATATATGTGCAAATAAGCAATACATCATTCAGACACCACAGTCTCCACTGGGCCTCGTTCCCAAAAGGAAACACGAACCCTGGCTAATTGTCTGAACCCCCTGGAATCTCACACCACTCAGAGATCAGGCTTGCCTGCAACAATATGGAAGCTTTCCGGTAGAATATACTGTTAACTTTCAAGTTTTTGTCCAAGAGTATCTTATAGCACGTGGACGGGAATGCACAGAATTATAATGAGTTATATGTGCACTGGTTTTCTGGGAGCTTGAACTTAAACATTCTTTCCCCATTGTTACTCCTCTTAGTATCTGATTTTATTTTAATTTCCTACCTTCCGACTTGCTTGCTTGAAGGTGAAATATTAATGGTACAGAGCCCTGCAGTTGTCATCAGTCAGTTAGTTAACATATACGACTTAATACTAATTTAATTTACGTCTTGTCATCTTGTCATTTTTTTTAAAAAAAAGAACAAAAAAAAAGACCCTACCAGAGTTATGTTATAAAGAACAAGAGCATATCCTGGAAACAAAAAAGAAAGAAATGGAAATGGCCTCCATTCTAACACACACACACACACATATATGTTATAAATTAGGATATTGTTAGCACTGATGGTTTGTATCAAATTCAGTGACCTACTTAGTGGTTATTCTTTCATTGTTTTAAAGGCGTTGTGAATTAGAGCAGTAGAGTCCTCTTTGCACCACCAGATCCTTGGAATGATGTCTGAGCTGTTAACCTTAAGTTTCTAAATGAAAGGCACAGAGATTTAATGGATATGATGTCATTCCTCTATATCACATATGCCAGAACTCTGGACAGAATGTATTGGAAAATCAGACTCCATATGAAAACCATTTATTAGCTACTTAAAGTTGCAAAAGACCAAACCATACCTGGATAGGAGAATCTGGAATGAAGTTAAACTTTTTCCATACTACTGATTGTCCTGAAGCTGTATCGAAACATTAAACTTATAATTTCCATCAGCCTCTGATTTGCTTAATTTAACACTGGGAATGAATCAGTGAGTAAAAGTTAAGGAAATGGGACCTGATCTCATTTAGGTGCTCATCTCATGTAGGCTACAATCCTAAACAGTGCTATCCTATTCTCCTCTGGTGTTGATATTGGGTGGGTGAGGTTAAGATAACCTCTATGCCACCAAGCAAATTTTCTTACGCCTGCCAATTCAACCTCCATTGTGGTATGGATAACTGCTGTGAAAGCTTTTCACATTAGTTCTCTACAACCAAATTTTTAGCATGCATGCATGATATATATATATAAATAGATACGCCAATTGCTTTGCAGTGTACGTTATTTACATATTCATTAATACAGGTGCCTCTTTACTTGTTTCTGAAGTGCTGTTTGTTGTCAAAGGCACCCTCTAGGTATTAAGATTGCCATTCTAACCATGCTTACTCAGAAGTCGGTGCCATTGAATTTAAAGAGGCTTATTCTCTGGTTAGTGGGGTTAGGATTTCAGCCTTAATCTGCTTCTTATTGTGAATTTTAAAAACTAATAGGATGCCTCGCTCATTGCTGGTCTTTTCATAAGGAAAAAGTGGTCTCTTTTGTTGACTGTGGATTTTATTTGTACTCCCAAATTAAAGTTCTAGCCTCTTCATTAAAGTGGGGACAACCAACTGGATTTGACTGGACATTTTGAGCACCCCATATTTTCCTTTTAAAAGTAAGATTAAATTTAAAATTCATTTCTCCCCCAGAAGTTGATTTATAACTAAATTGTTCCTCCCTGGTCCAAATCACTTTGAAGATAAAGAAATGTAGAAAGCAGGGGCCTAGAAGCTTCCATGCTTTGGAGTGGAAATTGCACTTTATGCAAATTCATTTCCTCTTTTCTTGACAATGCATAAATGGCCACACTACCTGCTCTACAGCCTCAAGGGGTTGATTTAAATTGTGGTTAGGTCTCTTGGTTGCCTGGATTGACGATAGAGAGAGGTGAGTATGTTTCAAAATATCTGGCTTTTGGATAGCAAGAATGGCTTCACCCACTTTTCGCTCCTGGCCCTGCCCACTAGTGGCATGAACCCCTGGAATATTGCCTACAAGGGAATATTCAGGCTGAAAAGTATTCCCCATTGCTGAGGTATAGAATGGGGAACTGAGAGTAGAGTTCCATCAAAACTTCTTGTCCTCTGCCTCCATTCATTTTATACATTAAAAGGTCCAACCATCTCCCACCCATCATTACTCTGCCGCCATTAACCTGTTCCAGCAAGAATGCCCTCAAATCCTCTTCTAAAAGAGCAGTATTCTTTCTTGATACCTGTATTATCTTAGTTACCATGCCATGTAGTGTCATGGAGGAAGAAGTGATTGAAAACCCCAAGGCACAGTAAGCAATTAAAAAGGTAAAATTGAATTTGCATTAAAGAAAGGCAGAGCCTATATGCCATTGAAACTTTAAAAAATGGGGAGGGTGGCTCTAAATTGGCAAAGGGTGTAAAAAGTAGAAAAACACAAGATGCTAAATGTTTCCACCACTTGTTGAAAAGTCAGCTTAGTTATTCAGGCTTCGGGGGCCCATTTGTTTGATGGGCTCCATTTTAGTTGCTTGTGGATGCTCCTGCTTTTTTAAAAAATTGCTGCCTATTGTATTGCTTTGAATGAACCTGCATTTTAGTTGCTTGCAAATGGCTGGCTTTACAAGAAATTAGGCTGTGTATACACTATACCTTTCAGTCACATTTGAAGCCCATTTGAAGGATTCAACACAAGAGTGTCGGGAGAATGTTACCTGATTTGGTAAAACCCCTGGAGGATTTCTTCTCCACATTTATTTCTATTTGTTTAACTGCAGGGGGGGGGCAGAGAAAATCAGAACCCATAAGGCAACTGAAGCTAAAAAGCTAAAAGGCCTTCTAAAGGCTAATCTTTTAAAGTCAGTGTCTCTTCTAAAGCAGTGACCTCTTTGGAGAATACGAAGCAGCAAATGTCACCAACCCACGAGAAGTCCCCTTTAGATTTCATTGTCATTTCAATTATAGAGTCATCTCCATTTTGACAAGAGGGGGCTATTTATTGATTTGGATGTTGACAGCTTACCTGCTATTCACGATGCAATAAATGAAAACGTGATTTACATTAGCATGGCTTCTATTTAAAACTGCAGGAGCTCTAGCCCAGAGTGGCTGGGGAAACTCAGCCAGATGGGCGGCGTATAAATAATAATTTATTATTATTATTATTATCATTATTATTATTATTATTATTATTATTATTATTATATAAGCTTATGAAGACGACTGCTGGTCTGCAACAGCGAAGTGGTGGTGCTAGCGGTGTTTTTTCTGATATGCTAAGGTGCATCATAGGTATGACACGTGATGTGCTGCACATGTCTGGAATCTCTAGTGACTGTTATTCTGAAAGGGAAAACCAGTGAGCTCATGTCACAGTGCTCTTTCCGGTCTCATAACAGCCAACAGGAAAGCCCCATTGTGCTTGAAGGCTTCTCAGGACGGCAGCCAAAAATAGAGTATATATCACATTGTTGACTCATTGCAGTCCTGAAGTTCTGCTCTTCAGGCAAAGTTTTGTGAGCCTGGCAACTCCTCCCATGTCTTCATACACGAGCAAGATATATTTGGCAGGCTGTGTTGGAGAATCCATTTGCAAGAGAGTTTCTTTTTCTAGAAAAAGACATGGAAGCTCTACACCAGGGATGGGGCCCCTCAGCTATGAGGACCCTATGCAGCCCTCCAGATGTCTCTATCAAGCCTTATAAAGGGGGCTAGGTACATCACCGCCAGCTCCTTAGAGCAAACATTGGTTAGAGGGGTAATAAATGAAATACAATGCTGAGCAACGCAGATATCTTTTCCAAAACTTTCAAATTCAACCCATTATGCTTGCCAGGCAGAAGTACATGGGTCATAGGTTTTCTGCCGTCTATATGCTATACCCTTCCCTGAGGGGGAAAAAGGACTGATTGGTTCTCAGTTTCTAAGGTCAAAATCCAGTTTATTTTCATTTGTGTTGGAAACTAACCTAATCGAGTTTAATGAGCATGGGTCCCTGTATTCAGAAGACTAATTCAACCAGATGCCCTGTACCAGATCCTTGGATAACATTAACAGGGTTCGTTGCTTCGTGCATTTCAATGGAGCAATGCCCATTTGCACCAGCTCAATATGCCAGACTTGTGCCAGGCAGTCAGAATGTAGAAATGATCAGACATCTATGAATAATCCTTATTGATCTTTTCCTTAAAATACATATTTACAGAAATGTGAAAGTTAAATAGAGAAATCACAGAAAGTCATAGGTCATCTCTCCCTCCCCCACAGCCCACAAAAGCCGAGGCGTTTTGAAGCACTTGAAAACCACCTGGAAAATGTCAGCTGGCGAAACTTTGTTCTTCCTACATTCTGAAAATTCAGAAAGGGGGGGGGGGATTTATTAATCCTTCCAAGAATCTGCACTTCAGAATGATGCCTGGAGAATGAGCATGAGTAATCACAGCCCCAGAAACAATATTACAAGAAAGTTGGGAGTGTTTAGAAAAGTTAATGGCATCTGTGCCAATAACAGTGATAGACTATATGACAGAATAGATTTGGGGCCTGTAAGTGCATATTGTGTATATATCGATGTGTATGTATTATACACATACACATGCAGAAGTAACATTCTGTTTATCTGGAACTGTTGTTTTAATCATTTTTGATTACCCTGAGGCAGAGTGACATTTGGTGCACATTTTTTTAAGTTAAAGAGATGATTTTTTAACACCTTGTAGCAGGTGGAGGCAAAACACAGCCAAGTGCTTATAAGATTGCAACTACACACGTGTGAGATACGGTGCTGATGGTAGCTGTCTAACAACAGGTTTCAGGGGAGGAGGCAATCACTCATCCTCTGTTTCTTTCTGGATTTTCTGTCAGTCAGGGCCAGCCCGGGACACATAGCTGCCTGATTGTCAGGGCCTGGTTGGCTGAGGAGGAGAGCTGGGAGCACCAGCTCAAGAGCCCCTCAGGGAGGACTCAAACTGGTTGGATGAAGAAGCGTGGTGGGAGACTACTTCACAAGAGCCCCCCAGGGAGGGCTCTGAATATGACACCTTAGGTTTCACATGATTTTCCCAAAGACTCAAAAACCCCCGAAGATTTTCTCCTATACACTGCAAGAGGAGATTAGCAAATGGTGAAGAAGAATGCCATCAGTTCGTTGTTGTTGTTGTTGTTGTTAAACAACTTCTTCTTCTTCTTCTTCTTCTTCTTCTTCTTCTTCTTCTTCTTCTTCTTCTTCTTCTTCTGTTATCATCACAACATAAAATCACAATTTAAAACACGAAATACAGAATAAAAAATACTCAATAATCCCCCTCTTAAAACACATTCTAAAGGAGCATTTCTTCATTGGAACAGAGAGTTTTGCTGACCATTTCCATTTCATCCACAACAATAGATTGATGTAAAAAATTGCATTGAACTTTAACTTTCCACTCCACTGTATTCGAATAACAGATATAGATAGATAGATGATAGATGATAGATAGATGATAGATAGACAGACAATATCTATCATCTATCTATCTATCTTAATGTTTTCAATACTAATTTAAGAAACAAAGATGTACTGATTTTCCCGCAGACTTAAAAAAACCGCAATCTTATGTAGAAATAGGGAGAACTGAACTTAAATCTGGAAAAAAAGATGAGAAACGGAGAAAAACCAAAGCTGACAAATTTGTCTATCCTTATCTATCTATATCTGACCAAATCTGAAAACAGATTTATCATAGACTTCATCTTATGTTATCTCTACCACGGCAATGCTCACCAGTTTGGCTTGGGGAGTTCTTCCCTCCCAACTGATACCTCTGTAACAAATGTGCTCCGATTCTAAAGGACTTAAATGTGACTTGGCGAGATGTTAGTTAAGAAAGCCATATCATGCTCTTTGGCTGATCACCAGGTTATTGCTCGAATTTTGACCTCACTGAAAACAACTGTATTGGTCATGGGAAAAGAAAACTCTAATAAATGATCTGCAATGGCAAGTTCTGCCTTGCCAGGACAGTTGAGTCAAATGGCTTTCTTCCCTATTTTATTTTGACAATTTGTAAGGCAAGTTCTCCACCCAGTGGCTACAATACGCTTTGAACGCACAATCCAGTATCTGACAGGCCATTTCCTGAGTTCCTTTCCGGCTAGGGAAAACCATTAAGATGTGGAAGCAATGGGGTGGGGGGTGGACAGAAAATAACCTAGCTTTTTTAGTCATGAAACACTACATAAATTCATCGCAGATCTATGAAGATTCAGAGCTGCATTTGAGGGAGAAAATACAGACATCATCTAGATTCAGCATCTAAGTTTTACATATACAGTGGTGCCTCGCAAGACGAAATTAATCCGTTCCATGAGGCTCTTCGTATAGCGGTTTTTTCGTCTTGCAAAGCAAGCCCATTGACAGCTTAGCGGATTAGCGCTATTAGCGGTTTAGCGGCTTTTAGCGGATCAGCTGATAAGCGGCTTAGGGCTTAGGAAAAGGGGGGGAAAGGGAAAAAAACCCGCAGGAACTCGCAAGACATTTTCGTCTTGCGAAGCAAGCCCATAGGGAAATTTGTTTTGCGAAGCGCCTCCAAAACGGAAAACCCTTTCGTCTAGCGGGTTTTCCGTCTTGCGAGGCATTCGTCTTGCGGGGCACCACTGTGGCCTTGGCTGGGGAGGGCGGGGTATAAATAAAAAATTATTATTATTATTATTATTATTATTATTATTATTATTATCTGCATTGTCCTAAGGGGCATAAGATTCTACTTTATTGTCATTCCATTGGTCCATTGATGTCAATATTCTGTATATTTACTTGCAGTAACTCTCCCGCGTTTTCAGAGAACAGTCTTCCTAGTCTGTACATGGAAGTGCCAGGAGTTGAACCGGGCACCTTCGGCATTCAAAGCAGATGTCCTACCATTGTGCTACAACCTTCCTCTATATGTAGAACCGTTTACGGTGGAACCTCGGTTGTCGAACGCCTCCATAGTCAAACATTTTGACTTTCGCATGCCGAAAACCCGGAAGTAACTGCTCCAGTTTTTGAACGATTTTGGGGAGCCGAATGTGCTACATGGCTTCCATTTTGAGTTTCCGTGTTGTATTGAAGCTTCCGTATTGAGTTTTCAGTTTTTAAACATTTTGGAAGTCGAATGGTCTTCCAGAGCAGATTATGTTCAAAAACCGAGGTTCCACAGTCTTTCTGAGCTGAAAAAGGATCCAAACTCTTCTGACATTATTATCTAATTTATTAAACTTGGGTTAGAGCGTTGAGTTTATAGAATTCCCACCGCTGTGCCACGCATGGGTGTAGCCAGGATTTATGGGGGGGGGGGATTGCATCATCATCCTCTGACTCTGTCTAGCAGATTTGGAATGAAATGACTGAACAACAGTTGTTTTAAATGACTTTCTTTTGACCCCAAGTGCTCAGAAAAACCTGTCAAAATCTTTCCAAAACTTCTACTTTTATTTAATCATTTATATTTATTTGCTTGATTTAGGGGGGAGGGACAGTTGCCCCCCTGCCTACATCCATGCCACATATTACTTTTCTGTCCTTAGGAACAATGTGCCCTCTGTATAGGCCAACAGAAATACCTATTTTCGTTGCAAGAATTGGAGGAGATAACAGGGCTCAGAGGTCAGGAATTTGCTCCAGGTTCAATCCCAGGCATCTCATGGGAGGACTGGAAAAGAAAGCTGTGTGTAACTCTGGCTAGCCACTGTTGGTCAATGTCAGAACTTGCCGTAGCTATATTTTCCTATGTAATTTGTTGGCCAGTCTAGTCTAGTGCCCTGCTCTCACAGTGTCCAGCCAGGTATGCCGGTGGGAAGCCCACAAGCAGAAACTGAGTTCAACAGTACTCTGTTCCCTGGGTGGTTCCCAGAAACTGGCATTCAGAAAGATACTGCCTCAATCAGTGGAGACCCAGGGCCCACGTACCTACGGGACCGCCTTTCCTGGTATGCCCCATGGAGGACCTTGAGCTCCACAAATGACAACATTTTGGAGGGCCCAAGTCACAAGGTGGTTAGGTTGGTCTCAACTAGGGCCAGGGCCTTTTCAGTACTGGCCCCAACTTGGTGGAATGTTCTGTCAGAAGAGACTAGGGCCTTGTGGGGCTTGACATCTTTCTGCAGGGCCTGCAAGACAGAGCTGTTCCACCTGGCCTTTGGTTTGGACTCAGTCTGACCCTTATGTTTCCCTGCCCTTATGGTTTTGACTTTTAAAATGAGGCTGCATTTTAAATTGCATTTTAACCTGTATTTTAAATTGTTCTTTTCTTTTTCTTTCTTTTTCTTATTATGTTTTTACTGTGATTTTATTGGTGTTAGCCGCCCTGATGCACCATACAAAATCTCTTTTCAACATAAGCAGCTAAACTTTCCATTAACTGGGCAACTCTTGGCTGCAGCTCTTCACTTCCTTAGAAGTTCTGCTCTGTTTGCTGAGGAAACCATGACCCGTGAGGCAGCTCTGCCACCCAGCGGCTGTACAATGGAAGTTACCAAACTAACTTTTTCTAAAAATGCAAACCACTTGGAGGTTTTTTTTCGGGGGGGGGGGTGGGGTTTGGGCGTTGGTAATGTTTTTATCGGCTTTTAATACAAAAATAACAATGACAAATAACAATGGGGAGAATTGCATAAAGCAATTCCACAGCTGGTAAATGGTTTGATTATAGTTATAAATTATTTATTACCCACCAATATAGATTAAATAAAATTATTCATTATCCAACACTTTATGCATGGGGTCACCTCCGTGTGGAACATAGTGTTGTTGTTATTATTACTACAATCCTTAACCTTTATATCCCAGCTTTCTTTCAAGGTGCCCTACCTGGCTTTCCTCCTCCTGATTTTATCCTTACAACAACCTTTTGAAGTCGGTTAAGCTGAGAGACACTGACTGACCCAAGGAAAACCCAGTGGGGATTTGAATCCAGGTCCCCACAGTCCTGGTCCAACACTCTAACCACTACACCACACTGGTTCTGGTGCTACAGCAAGTGGGGGGGAACCATTTATTTATTTCATCAGCTTTTCCTCTAGAACACGGGTCAGCAACCTTTTTCAGCCGTGGGCCGGTCCACTGTCTCTCAGACCATGTGGTGGGCTGGACTATATTTTAATAAAAAATAATAATGAATGAATTCCTACGCCCCACAAATAACCCAGAGATGCATTTTAAATAAAAGGGCACATTCTACTCATGTAAAAACATACTGATTCCCGGATTGTCCGCGGGCTGGATTGAGAAGGTGATTGGGCCGCATCCAGCCCATGGCCCTTAGTTTGCCCATCCCTGCTCTAGAATCACTTATGAGCCGACGGTGCGTACCTGGGATGTCTCCTTTGATTGCATCCATTAATTCCCTGGAATTAATAGGGGCTTTCCATCCATCCAAGGTAGTCAAATGTGCAACGAAAGACATTGATAATGCATCGCAAGGAGGAAGTGGCTGGTGTTGGTCCACAGAGCAGGATTAGAAGCACCAGGTGAAAATTGCCAGGAAGCATAAACCTCCTACAGCTAGGAAGGATCTGTTTGACAGTGGAACAGCCTTGTCTCAGGAGGTGATAGTCTGTCCCCTCATTTAATCCCCACAACAACCCTGTGAAGTTGGTTAAGGTGTGTTAGAGGAAAATCCTTGGGCTCACTTGGATTACCAAACAAAGACACCAACCAGGAACAAAGGAGCAAAACAACAGCCAGTAGGCCTGGTCTTTATTCAAACGACTGTTGCAACAGGTCTTCCACCCACCGCATGGGAGAAGCCCAGAACAAAGGATGGCCCCCCCTTTTATCAGTTTTACAAAGATACCCACAACACCCCTAAAATTACATCATGCATACATCACAAATACATCATCAATTGGGAGGGTCTAGTGACAGAAACCTGAGCATCAGGTTTGTCTCTATCCTTCCCTTGACCTCCACCTCACACCCATCAAGTAAGACAAAAGAAGTTCCTGGTTTCAGAGATTATGGCTGCCCACATCCCAGACTCCCCCCTTGGTAGTCATTCCTTTCCTGAACAGAACAAAGTTGTAATGGTGCAAATCCATACCGGAGCGATTTTATATAACTTTCTGAAGTTTTCCTATTGAGCCAGTACATAGATACATTTATCAGTGAATTGTTACATTTGGTAATGTGCAGCAGAGGCCCTTTGAACAGAAATAGGAAAAACTGTGATGAAGTGTTTTGTGGGGACATTTGCCAAAGGGATTGTGTTGACATTAAAAGAGGATTCTGTACCACTGAAATCACTGGGATATGTTCGTCAGGACCAGGGACAGGGAAGAAATTCATTTGGTTCTCATTTAAATGTGAAACCTACCAAATTCACTCTTCCTGAATTTGGCAATGCTGTTCTCCGGTCAAAGAATGTATACAAAATATTGGTGAGAAGGTAAAGGTAGGTCAAGGACCCCTGGATGGTTTAATCCAGTCAAATTCAACTGTGGGGTGGGACGCTCATCACTGCTTTCAGGCCGAGGGAGCCAGCGTTTGTCTACAGACAGCTTTCCGAGTCATGTGGCCAGTGTGACTAAACCGCTTCTGGAGCAACAGAACACGTGACAGAAGCCAGAGTGCACAGAAATGCCATTTACCTGCTAAAATGCACCACATAACTAAAGCAATGTACAAAAGTGTGTTCTGTTATGGGGGAATGGCTTTCCCAAAGCTCTGGTGGAACTCATCTATTATGAGCGATATACAACCAGAATGTAATTCTGGCAAAACTGGGGGGGGGGGGGCAAAGAAGTGATCTGTCCTTTGGAGACAAAGTCTTGCCAAAACAGCTTTGAAATTGTTATGAGTGAATAAGCCCGCTCACGTTGCTCTTAGCAAAAATGAGCTTTAAGCTACTACATAAAAGTTGTTTAAGTTTGTGACGCCAAATAAAAATATTTCCCTCCATCTGTTCCTCAATGCTCTGGGTGGCAGTATAGCTCTAATCTACATCGTTCCTTATTACAAGACAACATGGCTGAGACTGATGCACTGAGAAGGAGGAGAGCAAACAGGTTAACTATGCCTACCGTGGTTGGGGGAAAGCAGACACTTTGTAATGTAGTTGATTATATTCTTGCTTTAAATGAAATAGTGCTTTCTTACCACTTTCTTGCCTGCATAGTCCCGTGGATGCAGAGCATTATTGCTCCATTTCTATTGGGGGAAAGCGAGTGCTGATAGTGTTGTGCTGAAGGAGCACATTGTTGCGCTGAGCTTGGATTATCCTGGTTTTTCCAGCCCATGGGATGAATGAGGTCTGGAAGGCAGGTTTCCTCATTTGGCCTGCAAAGCAGCTTTTGCTAAGCCAGGCCCACCTGCTTTACCTGTGTGACAGGTGAAAACACAGAAAAGGCTGGCAACCTGCTCAGCAGCTGAGCTAACCACTCAGGCACCCAGAGCAGCGCACATGCCCTGCACCCAGGGGCGGGTCGAGCTGCCTGGGGGGCGATTGGTGCGGTGGCAATCGGCGCAGTGGCAATCCACCCAGGGTGGTAATCGGCGCAGCAGTATTTCTTCTCCCCTGTTATTTTCTTCCTATTCTCCCTTTCTGCTTTTAACTTTCCTTATCAGTCTGTCCCCCTATCGGATTATTCCCCTTTCTTTTAACTAATCTATAAGATACCAGTTATACAATGTCAAATAGAATTATACAATACAATACAATGTAGTACCGTGCAGAGCTAAAGGGGGTTAGTCACAGTTCTCTCCAGCTGCAAGTTCTTTCTCCTCCGCCTGGTGGTGCTGCCAGCCGAATTTTAAGTCATGACCTTCCAAGTCCAGGATGTCTGCATTATCTAGTGTAATCCAGTCTTTTAACCAGCACAAACAGGCTGCCTCATAGTACATTTGCAGGTCTAGGAGACCTGCCAAATCAGGCTGTTCCTCTGTGGGCAGCTCTTCCCAATTTATTTTCACCAATGCATGTTTTGCTGAGAAACTGTTTCCAGGGCCAAAGCTGAATTGAAATCCCTCTTTATTAGATTCAACATCTAATAACTATCTTGCAGTGATGCAAAGCAATTCACACGGCCTTCCACGTGCACCAATATGCCTATATGGAACAAGCAAGATCTGCACCCAGTGGGACTAAACCACACTGAGCCAGTCTCAGAGGGGAAACTGGGCTGTTCCGTCTGGGCCTCTTAAACTTACATTTGATACACCACAGTTTCCTTTAAATTTTAAATAGATGCAAACAAACGTGAAGGACATTTCAGAGAGTCAGCATAGTTAAATGTGGAAGGGGAAACGAAGCTTTCCATCTGTCCCCATCTCACTTACTGATGTTGAATTTTCTTCTTCTGGGTATGGAATACCCTAGTTTTCTTAGAAAAGCTCTCTTTTGAGAGCTGGGGGCAATCTCAAAGATGCATCTGCTCAGCAAAGCCTTGCACTATTGACATGAAGGTGTATCTTTCGTCTTCCTAGTCTCATGTGGCCACTGCAGAGATACGGTGCAAAAGCAAAGAGGTTATTGAAATGAAGATGTTATCACTCAGCTCATGCCTCAGGAGCCTGCTCTGCCCTCTCCATTGTGGACTGGAGGTGCTATAAATAAATCAGCTTTTGCCACAGGAATCTTTCTTGCAAAGTGCAAAGAGAGCTCCTGGGAAGCCTTCATCTCTGCTCAGCTGTGCTCACCAAAGCTCTGGTGCAGAATTCAACATGAGTAATATCAGGATAATTAATCCACCAGGGACTGCTCTATGTGGAACCAGGGGGCTTGTGGATACCCAAGAATAAAAGAAAAACCCTCTCTATAGAATATTCAAAGCTTAGCATAAACCATTTTTCTCCCCCAACCCCATTCCTCTTTTACAGGCAAAGAACATATAAACTGGCCAAAAGAAAGAACACAAAAGAGCCCGGTCTTGGCTAGGGAGGGCGGGGTATAAATAAATTATTATTATTATTATTATTATTATTATTATTATTATTATTCACAAGGACTTGTTTCGGAGGCTGCCTTTGAATTATGATTTATTAAATCTGCATATCACCATTCATCTGAAGATCCCGGGAGAGTACAAAACAGCAAAAATACAAAACGACAATACAAGATACATAATAAAATAAAAACAAACCAATAACGCCACTGGCACAAACATATCTGACAAACCAAGGAATGTGAAGGAATGTGGCTGAAGACGAACATTTTCACGTGGCACTTAATGAAGGTACCAGGCAAACCTTCCAAGGGAGAGCGTTCCACAAATGGGGAGCCACTGTAGAAAAGGCCCGTTCTCGTGTTGCCACCCTCTGGGCTTCTCATGAAAAAGGTACGTGAAGAAAGCCCTCAGATGTATTGCCATCCCAAACTGTTTAAGGCTTTATCGGTCAGAACAGGATTGGTATAATATGCTCAAACAATCTTGTCCTGTGAGCAGCCTGGCTGCCAAAATTTAGCACCCGTTATTGTGACTGATCTATGTTGCTTATATTTTACATGGTTTTAGATCAGGGGTCAGCAAACTTTTTCAGCAGGGGGCTGGTCCACTGTCCCTCAGAACTTGTGCGGGGCTGGACTATATTTTGAAGGGGGAAAGAAGAACTAATTACTATTCCCCACAAATAACCCAGAGATGCATTTTAAATAAAAGGGCACATTCTACTCATGTAAAAACACGCTGATTCCCGGACCGTCCATGGGCTGGATTGAGAAGGTGATTGGGCTGGATCCGGCCCCCGGGCCTTGGTTTGCCTACCCATGTTTTAGATTGTTTAAAATGCTGTCAGCTGCTGCAGTAAAACAGCATTTTGAACAGCATACACACACAATCACAATTAAAAGCTTTCATCACAAAATACCACCATGGAGATGGAACATTTATTTCCATTAATCCAGTGTCTTGCCTTTTGATTTTGTGACCCAAGCCCCAGCTTACACAAAGACATGCTTGAAACATAATCTGATTTCTAGAAATGACCCACCCCAGTTATTCCTCCTGTCTGACCCCCTTGACCTCCCTCTTGAACCTCATTAATACAGCAAGAACAAATTTATTCTATCCCAGAGGCATTTGGTGTCTCTCCATAACTGAGAATTTCATCCTTCCCTCCTGTTGCTGAATCCAGTGTGTTGGTGTGTGTGTGTGTGTGTTTTTCAGGAAACACACACACAAATCTATCTTTCTCCTTGTCAGATTTGTGCACTGCAATTCTAAATATGAATGCAAGAGAAATCAATAACAGACTCCCCCCTCCATTTTTTTAAAAGAAAAATAATATTTGCTAACGAAACTGTCACTGAAACATCTTCTTAAGCAAGAGTGATCCACAGAAAACACAACACATTCATCAAGCACCACAAATTTATCATATAAACTCCAAAGGTACAGTTGGTGATAATTTAAGCACTCTGGAGTCTACAGACTCATGTGGGTCCATGCTTATTTTCAATCAATAACGATAATAGATGGGATTTGCTACAGATTCCTACAAACACTGACTTTTGTAAAATCCATGAGAAATTATCATAATATAGCCTCAGCTATTGCTGTTGTTCAATCCCCCTTAGAGATATCTAATGTCTTGTAAAAGTTAATGGAGTGTATGAATTACAGGCCCGAGGCAAAGGGAAGCCGAAAGATAATTCATTTGACTGCCTAGATCCAGAGAGAAGCACGAATGCCTTGCAGAAGGATAGCTCTGTAAGCTACACAAGAACCTCCAATGCAGAATCTGCTATTAAGACCAAATGATACCATGAAGTCATCCCCTCTCTCTCTCTCTCTCTCTCTCTCTCACACACACACACACACACACAGAGAGAGAGAGAGACGAAGTACATTTGAAATTTCCCAAGCAGTCTCAAACTTTGACCTCTTGTTCTGCTCTTCTCATTACTCTCCAAGTTCTTGGAGACCGGGGGTGGGGGTGGGAGTGGGGCTTGTTGCAGCAGGAGAGAAAGACTTCCTGGATTCTTCAGCAGTCCTTTGACCCCCCCCCCTTCTCTGCTTCAGCCTCAGGGTCCCTGGGCGGCTCCCAACAGAATATTAAAAACACGATAAAACACCAAACATTAAAAACTTCCCTAAGCAAGGTTGCCTTCAGATTAAAGTTACCAGATTTTTTTCAACGAATCTGGGGACACTTTTCAATTTCAGTAGGAGTGATAGGATTTTGTCAGGGGACTGCTTTGTAAATCCAGGGACTGTCCACGGGAAACGGGGACATCTGGTAAACTTACTTCAGATGGCTTCCAGAAGTCAGATAGTCGTTTATTTCCTTGACATCTGGTGGGAGGGCATTCCACAGGTCGGGCGGCACCACCGAGAAGCCCCTCTGCCTGGTTCACTGTAACAATGCTTTCAGCAGTGAGGGAACTGCCAGAAGGCCCTCAGCACTGGACCTCAGTGTCTGGGCAGAATGATGGGGGTGGAGATGCTCCTTAGCCAAGGTCGTTTAGGGCTTTAAAGGTCAGCAGCAACACTTTGAATTGTGCTCGGAAACGTACTGGGAGCCAATGTAGGTCTTTCAGGACTGGTGTTATGTGGTCTCGACGGCCACTCCCAATCACCAGTCTAACTGCCACCTTCTTCCACTGGGGTTTCTAGCCTCCATCTGTTCCTCAATGTCTAGCCAGTTTCTGAGAAACAGATAGAGAAGTGATGAATAATGGCAACAGGGATAGGATTGCTGAAGGAGATTTTTATATGGAATTGCACTGAAGCTTTGAAAAACTAGGAGAAAGGTGGTGTTAACAGAATCACTGATGGACAGGTTGCACAGCACATCTGCTATGTGTGTGCTTCTGCATGATTGATATATTTATATGGTCTCCAGGTCCACGCTCTGAAGTAGGGCAACTCGGGAAACAGCTCTCTTTAGTGGTGCACCATTTGAATTCACTGGGCTTGAGTGAACATCCCTGTGGTATTGGCCTCCTGTAAATAAGATCTTCTTTTTAAAAAAAAACAGAGGGGGGGAGGACAAAGTAACAAAAATGTGCTAAAACTTTGGCCAGGCCAGAACCAACAGCAAGCTGACAGCTTGGTATTTCTGAGGGCCTGTTAAAACAATGCCGTGTGTACTTTGCTAGATGACATGTTTGCACACGATTAAACTTCCATGAGTAAATCATCAGGTCTGGTAGTTAAGAGGAAGTATGGCTTTGAATTTTTCTTTTCCCCCAAGTGAGTTTTGGAGAATGAATTCTGTCATTTCTTCCATGCCTCACCTGGAGAAATAACAATATTGTCAATGAGCATAATACAGACTGGAGAAATATAAAAGTGTTTCTTCTGCTAAAACAGGGTAGGCACTGTTCAGAAGCAAGGCTGTTGAATATATTTGCTTGTTTCCCATGAGAAATCAGGAATATGATGGCATAGCTGGGAAGATGCTCGTTCTCGGTAGGGGGACGGTGCCTTTTCCTGTCCATTTATTTTATTTTACTTTATTTATGAAGATCATTTATACCTTGCCTTTAAAAATGTAATGTATCCAAAGTAGCTTACACAATAATAATCAAATAATCTCTAGCAGACCATAATGCCAAAGACCCAGGTGACATTCATGGGCATAGCCAGGAATTTTGTTAGGAGGGCAGGCTTTTTTAGGGAGGCAGAACCTCAGATTTGTATTGATTTGTATTGGTTTGGGGGGGGCAACTGTCCCCCCTGCCCCCCTCAGCTGCGCCCATGCTGACGTTGTGCTCTCTCTCGCACACATACCCAAACAAGCAAATAAACAAAGCTGCATGGAACAAAAGCTTTTTCAGAGAGGAGGCTTGAAGGAGATACCAAGAAAGAGAATTTCAAGGCTATGGGGTTAAAAAGCCCTGTTCCAGGTACTCATCAGTGCAGTCAGGAGAAACTATCAATTTGGGTTTGTCTCAGTTTCTCTTTTTTCCAATTCCAAATTCAGTTCTCTGCATTTTATCATCAGTTTGCAATTTTAAAAAAAGTTCTCAGGAAAATTCACCAGCCATTCAGTTCTAATTTCTCCCTAACGTGCACCTTTTTGCAAAGCAATTTCCCCTAATATAATGCATGTTGGTGTGTTATTTTCACTAATATACATAGATTTATGCATACTTTAGCACAGTACATGCATTTTTGTACACATTACATGGTTGGAGAACTGCCCTGCAAAATTCAGAGAGATGCAAATTTCAATTCATGTTTGTGCTTCAGTTCATGTTAGTGAAAGTGTGAATTAGGCAGGTCCACTATTAAATGCAAAATGTGTCAAGTTTCTCCTCCATCTCCACTTCAGACTGATCTATACTAGAAAAAGCCTAGAGAGCAAGGACTCTTGATTCCAACCCAAGCGAAGATGGTCCTGTTCAAGAACAGATGCTGTATTGTGTAAACCTTACTCACACTCATTGACAATTGAGGGAATGGGCTTCATCTTCAGTTTCTTGCAGACTACCAGGTACAATGCAATCTGTTGGTTGGCGACAAAAATATCAGCCTTCTCCAGGCTAAGTATGCTCAGTCCCTTCAACATTTCCTCATAAGACTTGCTTTCCATGTTGCTGAAGATATTAATTCCCATAAAAATGAGCCCAACAGCCCACCTCAAACAGAAAAGGCCTTCGCCTGGCAATATAAAAACATCTGGGCAAGGAGTTTCACATTTAGGCATTGTCACAGAGATGTCCTGTGTTTGAGAAAGTGGCGAATACTACATGCCTAAGTGCTTCTCCCACCTACTGGGGTGTAGTGTAGTGGTTTGGGAACTACTGCTCTATTCCACTGCACTCCCAAGCAGCAAATAGTTACCAATTAAAGCTCTTTGAAAGCCTAATTGCTGCATGGGAATGAGGCAGAAGGGAGTGAGAATGCAGATTGGATGGAGAGGTCCCCCAAGTAGCATCTGATACACAGGGTAGAAGTTTGCCATTCCTATTTCAAGGGATCACCTGACACACACTAGCCTGTTAATTCAAGAAGATGCCTTTTGCTGGAGTGGCTGATCTTCCTGCAACATTCTCTTTTGTTCAACATTGTTTTCTTAGCACACAGTCTGAATCCCTGCCTGGTATCCCTCAGGTCACCAAAGGATGACAGGCTTTGGGCATGTTGTGACCATCCTAGAATATAAACTCAAGGAAAAGGGATAACTCTAATGGCTCTCCTACTTATTTTTAGAACAATTCAGCCACCACAGTGCCTTTTTAATTGTGTGTGTGTGTGTGTGTGTGTGTGTGTGTGTGTGTGTGTAATTACATCTTCAGCCACACTTGCTTGAGGCAAAATCCTGGGATGTACATGGATTTACTCCTGTTGGATTGACTCAACTGAGTAGTTGAGTAGTTGAGGGGCATGCAGAAAGGAGGGCGACTCATTCTATTGCATTCTCTGATGCTTCCTTCATAAAGGAACAGGGGTCAAGTTATCTGAGGGCAGACAGATATATTCACAGGCCAGGCAGGACATTGATTGCTTTCTGCTCTTTCAAGAGAAAGAGGGAAGGCCACATTCTCAGTTCTTCCAAACAAATTTTGTCCCAGCTGAATACATTATAGAGTGCAAATTGCCTCAAAATGAAATATATGTTTCCTGCTGGAGTTGGGAGTGGAGGAAGAGAGACTCTAATAACTCTGATTTAAAACTGTGTTCCACATCCAGAAACTCTTTGTTTCAGTAAGCCTTCATACCAGCAGAATACACAGTTGACAAATCGTGTTCACGATGCTCTCAGTTACATTTCTGAGGCATGCTCTGTCCATCAAAGAGATAGAGTGCCACACTTCATCTTAGTGATAGAACACCTACATAGAGGTTTCTTTTTTCTTATTCCAGTACCTTAAGATTACAATCTGCAAACCAATTTTACTCAAAGAATTCCACCGCTGGTGTTGCATACCATCAACAAAATTGCCAGCCCTTGATTTCTTTGTTTTGAAAAAGAGCAGACCCTTTTCTGACTAGCATCTCTGTCTCACACTCCATCTGATCTCAAATGTGAAGAAGATTTCTTGGGCAAGAGCAATAATTCAGTATTAGGGCACAAGTGTTCCAAGTCACAGAATCCATCTGCAGCTTCTCCAGAGAAGGCTCAGAAAAGATCCCTGCCTGGAACCCTAAGTAGCTGCAGCTGGTTGGTGTGCGCCAGGGCTGTGAGATCTGTGGCCCAGGAGATGTGGTTGGACTCCAACTCCCATTAGAACCAGTCAGCATGGCCAATGTTCAGGGCTAAAAGTAGCTGTAGCCCAGCAAACATCTTGGGAGGTGGTACCCCATTCCTGGTGTAGACAATATTGAGCTAGATGGACCAATGATCTGATTCAGGACCCTGTGTTTCTAAGCTCCTGCCTGGGTGGAAAGGGTTGATGTGATTGCCCTCTGATAAAAAGCAAAGGGAATTGGAGAAAAATCAAGGCCATGCTCACACCATACATTCAAAGCACCACAATGCCACTTTAAATAGAGATTCCAGTGCCTACAAGGAATCACTTGACCAGAGCAAATAAACAAAACATGAAAATAAGACCATGGGGAAAACAGTATGTGGAAGATAGCACAATGCTTATTTTTTCAACCCCTGTTGCTTCAAATGGGTCGCATCATCAGCTGCTAGAAACCATGGCTGAGAGTCTTGTCTTTAAACTTGTACTTGCCATGCACACTTCTTCTGAATTTTAAACTTACGACAGCATTCAGTCAGAAGACCGTACAAGCACAAGCCATTTGAATGTCTCATTTTTCTTGTTGTTGTTCTTCATAAAAGCCCCCCAGCAGGATGCAAATGACATTTTGCGAGGCTACAAGAGGTAGCAGAGTAGCACCCGGCTGCTGTTCTGATTGGCTCCAAAATGTCATTACACTGTGTGATACGGGAACAGAAATTACTTAGCCAGTCAAACAGCACAGCGGGCTTCTCTAGGAGGGTTTCAAAAGAGAGTTTAAATAAAGCACACACTTATGGACACACGCATGCTCACACACACATGATGTAAATGCAAAAAATCCACAGCACCAAATGGATCCCTCCGAGTTTACTTACTTACTCAGCACATCTTTTGTCAAGGGTATTGTGTGTGTACGCATAATAAACTTGATTGCATGCTTGAACAGCATCACTTATTGGTTCCACCCCATGAGCACATTATGCAGTAATTTTAGCATCCCTTTTTGTATGTATTCATAGAAGGCAAAGAGGTTTTAGAAAAGGAAGGGACGTGTTGAGAAACAGCACACATCCACTAGCAGTGTGGGCACTAGTTTGTAAAAATAGAATGAACGGAATTAGGAAAAATACATTTCCATCATTGAAATTATTCTTGATGGGAACCAAAGCCTGAAATATATTTTCCTTCCCAACCCCTTGCTGGTTTTGAAGCACACCAACCTTTTCTTTTTTTAAAGTTACTAGCAGAAGTATGTTCTTATTTCTTTTCTTTTTAAAAAAAGAGAAACATTCCAGTTCATACCCTGCATCTTCACCATGGTGATTCTTATGATCAAGAGTGGGATGCTATTTCTTTTCTTTTTCTTTTTGTATTTTCCTTGCAGCTGCTATAGATTTCTTAATAGTTTGTGGCATAGAACACAGTGTGAAAAGAACCTGTATTTTTTTAATGTGAGAAAGCAAGAAAATCATGGCCAATTAGCTTTTTTAAAAAATTATTGAAAAACACAAATTTTAAAGGTGGCTAGCACCGAAAACGGGACGCAGGTGGCGCTGTGGGTTAAAGCCTCAGCGCCTAGGACTTGCCGATCGAAAGGTCGGCGGTTCGAATCCCTGCGGCGGGGTGTGCTCCCACTGCTCGGTCCCAGCGCCTGCCAACCTAGCAGTTCGAAAGCACCTCCGGGTGCAAGTAGATAAATAGGGACCGCTTACCAGCGGGAAGGTAAACGGCGTTTCCGTGTGCGGCTCTGGCTCACCAGAGCAGCGATGTCACGCTGGCCACGTGACCCGGAAGTGTCTCCGGACAGCGCTGGCCCCTGGCCTCTTAAGTGAGATGGGCGCACAACCCCAGAGTCTGTCAAGACTGGCCCGTACGGGCAGGGGTACCTTTACCTTTACCTTTAGCACCGAAAACAAAACAAAACCTGGACATACTGTCAACAAATTGGTATGCTTACATCCCTGAGAAATTACCATGTTTCCAAATTTAATGAACCTATGGGGGGGTTGGAACCCAATACACAATAGCCATTTTGGTTTCCAGTGCAGGTGAGTGGGAGTCCCAAAGATTCTGATATCTGAAACTTGATTTGGATTTTGTGTCCAGATTGATCTGAACCTAATTGGGAACCAAATCTGAATTGCTGAATTGGGTCCAAACCAAATTGATGGTTCTTGCACAGATGAGCACTGCACCCCACCTTTGACTGGACACCTTTGACTGGACTTAACCATCCAGGGCTCCTTTACCTTTTTAAACAAATAACATGTTACAATAGTATCGCCTTAGTATATTTTGGAAGGAAAGAATGCAGAAAAGATACTTTGGGGATGCATTTGTGATGGAGACCAAATTAAACTCTATAGAAATGTAATATGGGACAGTTCGTCCTGCTTGCTCCAGTCACATGTAGAGCTGGCTTCAATGGGATGAACTATGTTTTCAAACTTTCTTGATTTTTGAGAGGTGCATGTATTTTGAAGTAGAACTGCAACTAATAAGCAGGTGTGTAAATGAAGGGAGAAATTATTACCTCAAACATATATATTAGGATGGGGGGGATTTACTCCCAAGTAAATGTGTGCAGGATTGCAAGCTTAGTATTAATGATGGGGGGAACATGGCAGCCTTAAACTCTAACATCCTCATTTGTTCCATCAGGCCCTACTAAATCTGAAAACATGATTAATTATTAGATTATATTCTTCTATCACTAATAATGATTAAAGTGCTGCTTTTGGTATAGTTCATTAATTGCTGCGATTAAAATGGAAAAGTGTCCTTGTGCATTAATAGAAATAATTGCCTTTGAGACTAGGTGCTGTTCTTGAATGCACTTGCTGAAATCTTCATAGAATCCCTCCCCATTTGCAAGATAATCAAAGAACTTTGCTCATTTTACCATGCTAATAATAGATCTTGTTGAAGAGTTTAATTTCTTTCTGCTAAAAAATCCATTTTTTTATTAAAAAAAAGGTGCAGTGCTTTTTAATTGTTAAAAATTGCCTCCTTTGAAAACAACAATTGCAACTAAGGGCCCAATCTTTAGTTTGGATTTTGTCCAATGTGGGTGTTACAGGGACATGATGGGGGGAGCAATTAGGGATGTTTCAGATTTATTTCCATTCCTCTCAACATGCCCTGGGAATGGAGGAGGGTTGAGCTCAAAAGTGTTGGGGCTGGCATACCTATTTTCCCTCACATTGCAACCCCAAGGGGTGGCCTGTGGTGTTTTGATGCCTGAGGGGGGAAAGGCCCTGCAATTCCTCGCCACTGGGTGCACAGGGGAGGAATTCGACAAGGGTGAGAGTGGGGCATTCCAGCAGCTGCAGAAGCAGTGGGGTGCCATCTCTTGTGTTTCTGCTGCCTGAGACAGCTGCTTCATCCTACCTCATCTATGGGCCAGCTCTGGCAACACCAAAACCTGCCATGAAGGCAGAAAATATGGTAAAATGCCATGCCCTCCCACCAGTATCTCCTGCCCTGTTGGCATATCAGTAGGGTTTTTGATCCAGTGGCCTTTCTACCTGTTGTTGTTGTTGTTCTTGTTGTTGTTGTTGCTGCTGCTGCTGCTGTTATGATTATATTTATTTGTACAGTGGTACCTCTTGTTGCGAACAGGATCCGTTCCGGAGGCCCGTTCGCAACATGAAAAGCCCGCAACCTGAAGCACCATATCTGTGCAGGTGTGCAGTGCAATTTGGTGCTTGTGCGCATGCACGAAGCACAATTTAGTGCTACTGCGCATGCGCGAGTGGCGAAACCCAGAAGTAACCCTTTCCAGTACTTCCAGGTCGCCATGGGACACAACCTGAAAAAACGTAACATGAAGCAAACGTAACATGAGGTATAACTGTACTCCATCTCTTTTCCAGACAGGGACTCAAGGTGGTTTACAGATAAAATTGCCGCTCCTATGACAAGGTGGTATAAGAAAACTGCCCTATTATTTCCACGTTTCAAGCAATTATCCTTACAAGCTGTATAAATCTATGATAACCTTTAGCGTGTTGAATGCCATTGTCATAAAAGTTTGTAAGCCATTTCTGTAAATGAAAAGGCAAGGGCCAAGGGTCTACCGCAGTGCAGAACTTCTGTGTTTATGTCTATGCATTTTCCCCTCCTATACTTTTGTAAAATAAACTGCCTTCAGACTGCAGTTCCCTTCCATTATGTCTGAAATCTCCGCAGAACATCATGTCAGAGTAAATGCCATTTTCTGTATTAAATTATGCTGCGATTAACATAATGAATTGAGACACTGTTTCTAAAGAGGGTGATTAGGTGCAATTTTTGAGGGAAATTATTGATCGGCCACCAAATTAAAGCATTGGGAAATGGGTGCACAAACAATCTGAGCATCTCACCCATGTGGCACAAAATAAATAACATCAAACATTAAATGCAAGACTTGGTGCATGATATTTCCAGATGTGGCAGCAAGTTGCTAGCAAACAACAGGTTTAACTATCGCTCTTGGAACAAGCACAATGTAATTATTTTTTAAAGTTACCTGGGGCTTCTTTCTTGCTTCCCTTACGCGTCTCACTTTAATGTGATGCCCCGATGCCTGGTATTCTATTACATGAGTCACATCATTTTTTCTCAGATAGGTCCTTTGTGTCTTCTTGACACAGTGTTTCATAAAAGGGGCAGCAGAAAAATAACCCACAGCAGACAATCAGGGAAGGAAAACAACACTGTCCTTCATGATGTTTATAAATGGAAATAACAGTTAGTGGGCTCAGTCAGACTGACCATAATCAGCTCCTGGGGCAAGGTTAATTCATCTGACACTGAACGGCTGGTGAACCAGACTTGCAAAAAAGGAAGAAGAGGGTGGGGCTAAGGTTTGGAAGAAGAAACAGGAAAAAGCAAAGGGGAGTCAAGAGAGCAACTAGAGCTCTCAGTCTAAGCCTGCCTTTTCAGCTGCCACTTGCAAAAGGAGATCATAAGAGCCAGTGTGGTGTAGTGGTTAGAATGATGATGGTGGTGGTGATATATTATTTATACCCAGCCCATCTGGCTGGGTTTCCCCAGCCACTCTGGGCGGCTTCCAACAAAAGATTAAAAATACATTAAAAGGTCGGTCATTAAAAACTTCCCTAAACAGGGCTGCCTTCAGATGTCTTCTAAACATCAGATAGTTGTTTATTTCTTTGACATCTAATGGGAGGGCGTTCCACATGGCGGGCACCACCACCAAGAAGGCCCCCTGCCTGCCCTCTGCTGGACAAAGACGGAACAGACAGATCCAGTCAGCCAAAAAACTCCCTGGGTGAGCTTGAGTCTATCACTGTCTGTCAGCCTAATATCCCTCACAGGGTTCTTTGTGGGAATAAACCAGGAGACAGGAATCTTTTGCACAATGTGGAACACAAACCCATAAACCCCAAGATTGAGTTGAGAGTCTCATGCTCAACCAATTGAGCTGCGCTACACACACACACACACACACACCCCAATTAGCAGTACTGTAACTCAAACTTAAACCCAGATAAGTTGTTTGGCTTTCTAGAACACATCTGTCAAGAACTTGATGATATGATACCTTCGCATGGTGTGAATGTGGCCTAACTCCAAGGGCCTTCTGGCAGTTCCTTCACTGCAAGAAGTGAAGTTATAGGGAACCGGGCAGAGGGCCTTCTCAGCAGTGGCGCCCTCCCTGTGGAACACCCTCCCATCAGATGTCAAGGAGATAAAGAACTACACAACTTTTTAGAAGACATCTGAAGGAAGTCCTGCATTGGAAAATTTTAAATGTTTTATGCTTTAATACGTGTTGGAAGCTGACCAGGGTGGCTGGGCCAACCTGGCCAGATAGGTGGGTTATAAATGATTAAATTGTTATTACAGTGGAACCTCCGGATACGAATTAAATTCGTTCCAGGGGTCCGTCCACAACCCGAGAAGTCCGTAGGCAGAGGTGCCGCTTCTGCGCATGCACGCGGCACGCAGAGGGCTTCAGTGCATGAGCGCGTGGCCAAACCTGGAAGTATACACGGGTTTGCTGCATTCGTAACCCGAAAGTTACATATCCAGAACGGTGCATAACTAGAGGGTCCACTGTATTAACTTGTGGCAAGTAACTGTGTGAAGCAGGAGGGCTTCTTGCATCCACAGAGGTCTACAATTCATTTTGGAACTCTGATTTCCCAGCATCCCACATGGAGCCTCCACTTGATACGAAATGCATGCTATCACCTTCCAATTAGAAGGCAGCCAATCCAGCAATGGAGGGAGAGGCGCTAACATGCTCAGCTCCACTGCCTGCCCCCCGCATGTAGTTACTTTGCAGGACTGTAGGGAGAGCTAGTATGTTGCTGTCCCACGGGGCTGTTATGGAGGGAAATGCAATAAAAGCCATAAAGGACATGGCGGTATTAGAATGGCCATATAGGTGATAAATATTAATGGCAGCTGCATGACTGAATTAAAAAGAAACGATTGAAAAGAACAGATGGGTTTTGTTAGATTTAGCGTGGCTTTTTTGTAGCTTTGGAAAGATACGGTTGTGGTTTCATACTTCCATTCTGTGCATGATTTTAATTTGAGCAATCTAAAAAGCCTCCTCCTTTTCCAGGAGTAGTATAATTATATCTGCTGAGAAGTTAAAATTGGCAGTATATATTCAGAGGGAAAGACTAATTGCAAGAGCATTAACAAAGGCTATTATGTAGGGGAATGATAAGTTAGTAGGAATTACTTTGATAAAGCAGTTGAAACGTTCCTGCCCTAACTCTAATAATATGGTGCAGAACTAGCAATATTGTATTTGCAAGATGTATGTTTTTCACCATAGGGAACCACTGAAGTAATTTTTTCTTGGTTGCTACCACTGGGCCTTCTGTACTTGCATGTTAAATGATGGACCAGTTCCAAACTAGACCTGAGCCAACACTATGTGTGTTTTATGAGAGTACAAAATGGCCTGACTTTGCAGGCATTCATTAAAAATATGTTTTGCGGTGGACATCAGTTGCATCCAAGTCCAAAGGAAACTGTTGTCATCAATATGTTCATGGGCCATTTTCATACTACAGTCTAATCCTAGGCAAGCTTATTTAAACGTAAGTCCCATTATACTCAATGGTATTTACTTTCATTTCTAAGATTGCTGCTTTAAACTGGTTCTGTCTTCTAAAAGAGCCCTGGGAATCACAGATACGTGAGGCTGGGAGCAAAGATGTCTAGGGATTTTTAACCAAACCAGTTAGGATAGATGGTCAAATCTTGCCAATTTCTGCTTCTCTCCATTTGTGTGTTCAGACCCCACTAAATAAATTCACACATGACTCAAATTTTAGTTTTGGTTTTTGGCAGAATTTAGGCCACAACTTTATTGATTACAGAAGGTGAGTGGTTGCATAGACTCTGGTTCAACTAGCTCCCTGCACCCTTGCAGCCAGCGCTGACCCAGGGCACCAGCATAGGTCAGCCAAGGGTGAACACCTGGGAAGGAGAAAAGCCGGGAACAGACTATGTTCACCACCCAGATGCCCCCCTGGACTCAGGCACAGGCACAACCCCCTCTCGGGGGTTGACCAAACCAGTTGAGTCCCTGGATTCCTTTAACGGAATACCCTTCACATAGGGATGGCAAGACCACTCTCCCATCCCTATCACTTGAACCAGTGCCTATCCGCAACCTTACAAGTTGTGACGATTTGCTACGCAGCAGGCGAAACTGAAATGGCCAATCAGCCAAGTGGGGGAATTCCTGCCATGCCCCTGTCCCAATGACAGATGGTATAGCAAGGTCAATCGCACAATGCCCTAAAAGTAGTGAGAGGTGGGCAGGTGTTCCGAATGCACGAGCTGAAAGAGGAAGCTCTGGGTCACGTGCATAGGTATATATACCGTATTTTTCGCTCTATAACACGCACCCGACCATAACACGCACGTAGTTTTTAGAGGAGGAAAATCCGTAGGCATGCCACCCGTAGGCATTTCCTCCATAACATGCACAGACATTTCCCCTTACTTTCTAGGAGGAAAAAAGTGAGTGTTATGGTGCAAAAAATACGGTAGGTCCCTCAAACCATTTTGACTGCATCCCATTGGCCAAATTGAACCCAGCAACGAGGGACCTACCAATCAGGTGTTGTGGCTAACCAGTCTAACCCACCTACAACACAGGAGGTCAGTCTACAGGTCTCACCGCAACACGTGCCCTCTTTTAGGGAGGACACAATTTCTCGTTTTACCAGTCCTGAATTCAGTTCTCCACATTTCCACATCAGGTTGTGATTCTTTTTAAGTCCTCATGAAAATTACCCCCAGTACGTACATTTATATGCAGTTTTGCATAACTTGCACATTTTTGCAAAGCAATCTGAAGACTGCAACCTTCAGGTCTGCTCCCCAAGCCCCACCCCACCCCCAGGCTGCTGCAGATTGGCTGCATTTGAACAGAGGGCCTGGCAGTGCCCACAATGCTTTGCAGCAGCTGGGGGGGGAGCGGCAATGGCCGCAACAATGTGGCAAGGCTCCATGGGTGCATGGAGGCGCCATAGTAGGTTACAACAGCCACTCACCCCGGAATCAGGTAAGCGGCCATTCTGTATGCTATTTTTAGAAATAGATGCATTTATATGCATACCTTGCCTTCACCTTTACCCTAGTATATTGCAAAATTTGGAAAATTGCGAATTTTGAAGGTTGACTGGTGTTGGTCCACGTGTTGCTTCTGAAAGTTCAAATTTGATAGTTTCACCTTTAAATATGAACCAACAGTGGACAGGGATAATGTTGCCTGTTGTTGGAAGTTGCTAAGACTATCCAGGATCAGTCTGAGATTAACAAGGAGGGAAGCACATTTCAGTTCAGTTTATGGATTGCTGTGGGATTTAATAGCATGGAAATTAATCCTTTTGCATTTGGATCTTGGAGAATATCCTGCTTGTAGTCAAAAACATGCCAGACAGATGGCTATAGAGGCTGAGCATAACTTCACATTTCTGCAACTGCATGTCCTTCAGCCTCTGCTGGTGCTTAAATTGTAACCATTTTGAGAATGCTGTGAAAAGGATTCAGTTATGTGGGTGGGTTTTGCATTCTAATGTGGAGTTAAAATCTCTGCTTTGGCACATTAGTTGCTTGGAGCTTTTGAACTCACAAATGTTCACCATCCTTCATAGCAACACAAGCTTTAAAGGCACAGTATTCTCTTTTAATCAATAAATCTCAAATCCTCCTCCTTCTCTTCCAGAGTGGTGATGGAGGAGGATGCAGGCAGCTTGAGGGTTTTTTTAAAAAAATTGTGCTCATGTCTGTGACACAATTTCAATGTTACATTTTTGTAGTTTCCAGCTGCCTGTTCTTTCTTAAAGGAAAATAAAACACGACTGATATTAAGCTCCATTATGTGAATAGTCTAAATTGCCTGGCTGCTGTTCAAAGGAGGGGAAGAATTAAAAGTGACATAGTACTCACACAAGGGGGAAAAACAGATCAATATTCACTGGGAGCTTGGGCCAATTACTATATCTTGGCCTAACCTGCCTCAGAGGGTTGTTGTGAGGATAAAATAGGAGGGGACAGAACCTTTTGGACAGAAGTGAAATAAAGAAATACACTTCCGATAGCCAGGTGCTGATTTCTTATATAACAAACTTAAAACTAGCCATCTTGTGTCACCTACTGGAATGTCCCTAGTAACCTTGGTTGAAGAAGAAGAAGAAGAAGAAGAGTTTGGATTAGATATCCCGCCTTATCACTACCCTAAGGAGTCTCAAAGCGGCTAACAATCTCCTTTCCCTTCCTCCCCAACAACAAACACTCTGTGAGGTGAGTGGGGCTGAGAGACTTCAGAGAAGTGTGACTAGCCCAAGGCCACCCAGCAGCTGCATGTGGAGGAGCAGAGACGCGAACCCGGTTCACCAGATTACGAGTCTACTGCTTTTAACCACAATGACACAGACTGCTTCTGTGAGTGACACAATAAATTCTTTTTTTCAAAGCAGAAAGTTTGGTCATGGAATACTAATAACTAATACAGCTTCTGTGAGAGATATGCAAGGTCAGTTTAGAAGGAGGAAAAAAATCACACAAGGCCCAAAGATTGGGGTGTACAAAGATGAGACAGATGACTAAAAGAGAAACAGACTTTTTGACTAAAGAAATGAGTTTGCATAGCTATAGCTTCCCCCCAAGAATTCTGGGTAGCTGTAGTTTGCTAAGGGTGCTGGGAATTGTTAGGAGATCCCTCTTCACCTCCCGTAGCTTCAGTTCCCGAAGTGGTTCAAGCCATCTTCACAGGGGACTCTGGAAATTGTTGCACTGTGTGGGGAATCACATGCATATATGAAATCTTTACAGAAAGTGGTACCTTTCACTTTTCCTGGCATACCATTTATGTAAGACCATTTTATGACATGGAAAATGTGGCAAAAAGTAGTTTTGCGCATCCTACTCTGCCTCCCATCTGTTCAGTGGCATGAGGTTGGAAGAGAACTAAGCAAGGAATGTGGATTGTAATGCTCTGATGCAAAGGAGATCAGTATGAAATATGGCTGTAAAATCAAATCACCAGTCTCATGAGCTGAGAGAGTTCTCCGCCCCCTGTCAGCTTAGATTGAACTACAATAATAATTGGTACTAATAAAACAGCTGTTGAATGATGAAAGGGAAGAGTTGTTTTTCTTTGTCCTTCTCAAATGATTTTTTGTTTTCTGAATACGGTTATTCAGAAATGTGTGGTTCCCACTGCTCCCCATTAGCTCTACTGAACATCAATGACACCTTGTTTTCCTGTAAGAACATTAGCTTATATTTTGAAGGTGGGGAAAACCACATTTCCCCCTGTGCTCAAATTTCAGTTGGATCAAGTCTGATATTTATTCATCTGCACACATGCTCCTGGCAGCCCTGAGATCACTGGATGAAATAATGTTTTTAAGTGAAGTTGTTTATATATATATATTAAAGACATTTTAACTGTAATTATATTTAGATTGGGATGCAGGTGGCGCTGTGGGTTAAACCACAGAGCCTTGGACTTGCTGATCAGAAGGTCAGCGGTTCGAATCCCCACGACAGGGTGAGCTCCCGTTGCTTGGTCCCTGCTCCTGCCAACCTAGCAGTTCAAAAGCACGTCAAAGTGCAAGTAGATAAATAGGTACCGCTCTGGCGGGAAGGTAAACAGTGTTTCCGTGCACTGCTCTGGTTCGCCAGAAGTGGCTTAGTCATGCTGCCACATGACCCGGAAGCTGTACGCCGACTCTCAGTAAAGCAAAAGGAGCGCCGCAGCCCCAGAGTCAACCACGACTGGACCTAATGGTCAGGGGTCCCTTTACCTTTACTATATTTAGATTGTTTTAAGTGTTTCAGAATGCTTTTTAAAAGGTCAGCAATAAAAGCACATGATGCCCAGGCAGAATATCATAAGTGAAATGATCAGGTATAAGATAATAAGAAAGACTTCCCTTTTCCTTAAACTTTGGACAACTGCTGCCATCCACAGTAGACCATTTGCCTTCAGCAGGTGAATCAGTACTAGGGCAAATCTGTTTTTTTTTGTTTTATCCTCATTTCCCCACTCTCAGCTCTCTGTGTTTCTACATCAGCTTAAAATTTATTACTGGCCTCCAGGGGTCTTGGCACTCAACCAGGGTTTGTTCTACCTTCAGAAATCAGGCACAGTGGAGACTGCAGTGTCTTTTTGAACTATGGTCTACTTGCACATATTTACACCTGAGCCTACTGTGGAGAGAGTTCAGAGCATCCACATCTCAAGAAGGGTTTGCTTCCTGCGGGAGCACAGGGATGTCAGAAACTGAAAGTGGGACCATCTGCACCACAACATCACCGTTGGTGCTTTTTATTGTTAGGCTTTATCCTGGAAGTGTCAAAAATGTTTAATGGAAATGACTAAGTGGCAGGATTGAAGAAAAATAAGAATATAGCTGAACTATTTTGTTTACCAATGTGACTCAAAGGGACAAATGCTTCCTTAGCAATATATGGTAGTTTTCTCAATGGAAATCCATTTAAAATTTTGAGGGATCAATATTTCTTTAAAAATTGCTGAGTTGGTTAAACACAGCTAAGCAATTGGGAAAGGGGCTAAGAAGAGCATGGAAGAAACAAAATTTTGTATGGCTGGATAGAGTAGCAGCCGTTAAAAAGATGGCCTTGCCAAAAAAAAAAATTTTCTTTTTCAAGTTCTTCTGATAATGTTTCATCTTGCTTAGTTGTAAGAGAAATTCACACACAAAAGGGGGTGGGGATCAAGGTCACCTTCCTATATAGGAATGTGAGACATAGATGTATTGTGATTCATAATTCAAAATATTAGTTTGATGCATTTCAACTAAGGTAGTTTGTGCACATATTGCAAGGCAACAGCTCTCAGCCGTGGGTTTCTATGGAGATTGCAGTTCATTAACAGGGCTCAGTGAAAGCTCTTTTATTTATATTAGGGATGGATAGATTAGTCTGTTTCTGGTATATGTCAGTTTTACATTGGTTCATTCATAAGTCTGTGCTTTGCTGTTTGTACATTAATATGTCAGCACAAGAATACTACTTTATCACTAAATGTATATTTAAATTCTACGTATGTGTTTAAATACATCGTTTATTTCAGTCCATACATTTCTAAACATATTTTATCATAAAATAAACATTTTTGTAGCATTTGGGTACTTTTTGAGGAAAGAACTGCACTGCAGATTTTGGAGAGGAGCAAAGCCTGAAGGGTACTTATATTCCAATCTGTACTTGACTCTAGGAGGTGCAGATCAGGACCTGTATGCATGGTAATTCCCAGAAATCCAGTTCCTCCTCCTCATTCATGCCACCAGCTCTCCATAATACAGTGGTACCTCAGGTTACATACACCTCGGGTTACAAACACTTCAGGTTACAGACTCTACTAATCCAGAAGTAGTACCTTGGGTTAAGAACTTTGCCCAAGGATGAGAACAGAAATTGTGCATCACAGGCGCAGCAGCAGTGGGAGGCCCCATTAGCTAAAGTTGTACCCCAGGTTAAGAACAGTTTCAGGTTAAGAACGGACCTCCAGAATGATTTAAGTTCGTAACCAGAGGTATCACTGTATACGCAAAGTAGATTATACAATGGGGGGAAATCTGAATGATATAAAAAGCTTGCATTAATTTTTTTTTTTGGGGGGGGCATATTTTATTTCTTATTGAATTTGTGGGACACTTTTAAAAACTGATGCACAAAACTAGGGTCATTTTCATCCATGACAATTTTCAGTGTTATATGTATATTGCAAGAGCGCATGAGAGACGATAAGGAAGTTTTATTTCATCAAGTCAGGCCAATAGTCCATGCTGCACTTCCTAGCCATGGTTCTTCTGGGTGCCAGACATGAGTAATTTGCAGCCACATCTGGAGAGGCTGGAGACTGAACCTGAGACTTCCAGAAACTCTGGAGAGCCCCTGGTCTGACTCAGTATAAAGCAGATTCCTATGTTCCCTGAATGGATACAGCCCAGATACAAGTTTGATAAGAAAAGTCAATCTCCCTTTCAAATACAGGGTTAAAAACCACATTATCTATCCTGACATCTGTAAAGACTGGGGATTTATACATAATAAATCTTGAGATTCTCAACATTCTGCTAAGACCTTTGTGGTGCACACTGAAATATTTCAGGGGGTGCTATTAACCCATGTGCAGCCCATTCCAGCGCTAGGATATCCTTGAGGGCTTTAGGCAAGTTAATTCTGAAGATGGAAAGAATGTACTGAATGGTACAAACTGATCTATTGCTGTTACAGATAGGTAGCCGTGTTGGTCTGCCATAGTCAAAACAAAAAAAATTCCTTCCAGTAGCACCTTAAAGACCAACTAAGTCAGTTCTTGGTATGAGCTTTCGTGTGCATGCACACAAAAGCTCATACCAAGAACTGACTTAGTTGGTCTTTAAGGTGCTACTGGAAGGAATTTTTTTTGTTTTGATCTATTGCTGTGATCTTCATCCAGATGAATGATTGATGAGATTTTTGTCTTAACATTCCAGCCTAATGGCATACTTTACTATGTAAGCGCCCCAGCTGGTTATGGGAATTTCTGGTGAGAACCACCCCTTCAGTGCTTTAAACTACTATGTAAAATTTCATGCATTCATGAACTAATTCAATAATCAATCTTGAAAGGCTTTAAACCAGAATTATCTGTCGCTGGGTAGATCAAATCTCCTCTGAAGTGCAATTAAATACAATCACATGTAAATTTCCCTACACGTCCAGGCCCCACTTGCTATGAATTCTTGGAAGTGTTGATTTGTTGAAATGCACTTAATCTCATCACCAGCCTCTAGGGATTACCGTACATATTATATTCCTGCCTACCTATTGATAATTAATCCCCCTCCCTGCTTGAGCAATGTAGGCTTTTGAACCAAAAAAAGCACACCTGAGAATCTGAATCCCTGGTTACTTGTAGCCATTGAATTAAACAAATGAAAGAGGCCTTTATTGAAGAAGCACCAGAAAGGGACATGTGATCGAAAATCTAATCCTATTACTTAAGTTTCCTCACCTGAAAGATAAGTTATTTCGAACCTCTGTGCAAGTCATTATGGAGAAAATGCTTGATGCTGGAGAAAGTTAGGGAAATAAATTGGATGCTGACCTAGTTAAACGCTCCAGAATGAAGCGGCAATATGGGGGGGTGGGGTGGGGTGGGGATCGATATGATTTGTATAGGTTAAGGTATTTTGGAGGTTCTCTTTCCAAAGTATATACTTCACTAAGAGCTGAGCACAGATTAGCACTGTCTCTTTTTTGTCTCTTTTCTATTGTTCCCTACCAGGGCCACATTTGCACAAAGCACCTTGGTGCTGTGTCCGCATTCTGTTTGCATCTGTAGATGATAATATAATGCCAAATGTCTTGTGTGCTGCTTAGCTACATCTCTCCCAAACTGCACATTCCATGGAAGTTTTTACTTTTTTCAGAGCTTCTGTCTAGGTATCACCCCAAAAGGGAAAGGACATTGCCAAAACAAGAGGATGAAAGAGGGTGCCGATTTTCATATCATTTGCCTAGGCTAATATATATGTATAGGTGCAGATTTAGAAATAATTCCTGCAATTTGAATAGAGCTACAATACATCTCGCCATAGTGGGAAACAAAAGTGTGGCCCACTTTGTGGCTGCTGCTCAGCCTGCTCTCCTAGCGCTCACTGTTGATGGGCAACATCAAGGCCTTCTGTTCATCCTTCTTTTGGTTCTTTGTCTTTAAACCAGACTTGAACCAGACATCCCTTTAGATAGAGGACACCTTTAGATAGAGAGTTATTCCCTGCAAGACCACCTTAGTGAAGTCAGAGATGGGAACCTGTGGTCCTCCATTGCTGTTGGACTCCAACTACCACCATCTCAAGCCACCGTGATCAATGGTAAGAGATTATAGGAACTGTAGCTCAAGAACTTCTGAAGGGATTCCCGTCCATGATGTAAGCTATGCCACTTCAAACTGCAGGTGGAGACTCGTATATATTCCTTGCACCAAGAAAATTAACATGTCAGAGGAAAATGACTAGGCTAAGCCCTTCTCCCTGAAACCTAGGTTTCTGCATGGTGACTTTTCTTTTTTTAAAAAAAAAAATAATGGTGGAACATTTTCTCAAACACACAGGAAGGCTTAAGAAGTGCAGCAGGCTTCTTGCTATAGTGAGGCAATTGCACTCCGTGAGTTTGTAGGCAAAGGAAAAAATGGTGATGGGAAAATGATGCTCACTCTTATGTCACATATTTTCTGAACTGTTAAATTGGAGTGTCTGAGGAGGGGTTATATTCAGGAATCAAATTGTACTCAGAACATGAAGGTAGTGTCCTAAGAATTTCACAGATCATCCGAGAAATCAGGACAAACGATAACCATAGGAGTGTAGAGGCAATGTTCAAAGGGCCATGTGACCTTAACTGAGCTCAGTTCATTTTGCCTCTTTCCACAGGGCAAGCATACGCCCCTCAAATTCCTAGCATTTTCTTATTCTTATTAACTACCTTCTCCCTAAGGTCCCAGGGCAGGTTACAACATTGAAAACAAATTAAAACAACTTACAACCACAAAATAAGGTGGCTTGAACCCATAGAAAACAGAGTTTCTCTAGGGAAATGCCTAAAAGGGGAGAAAATGTTAACAGTGTGTGTGCATATGAGTGTGTGCCCATGTATGTGTGTAGAATATTTCCATTTGCTTCCTCTGCAGTCTGTATCTTGTCTTGACTGTTTCTAATCTGATAACCTTTTCATTCCCTTGTACTGCAGGCAGGCATGTAGAAGACTAATGAGATGGTATCCTGAGACTGCTAAGCAAAAAATTAAATTATTACAAAACCAGCTTTCCATGTTTCTAAATTATGAGATTGAGAACAAAATAAAATGGTTGAAGCAAAGGAGCTTTGAATTCACGAATAAGCCAGGCAGAATGCTAGTGTGACATTTAAAGAAAAAACAAAAGGAAAAATAATTGTGAAACTTGTAGAAGAAGGGAAAGTAATATTTAAAAGTTTCACAAAATACTTTAAAGACTTATATCAGGGAGGACCAGAAGACGAAGAAGAAATAACAAAATATCTTAATCAGAGGAAAATTCTGAAAGTAACAAACTAGAAAATTGAACAACTTAATTCACCCATAACAATGATGGAATTGCAGCAGGCATAGGCAAACTCGGCCCTTCAGATGTTTTTTGGCCTACAACTCCCATGAGCCCTAGCTAACAGGACCAGTGGTCAGGGATGATGGGAATTGTAGTCCCAAAACATCTGGAGGGCTTAGCTTGCCTATGCCTGTATTACAGTAAGCGATTATGAAAGCTAAGTCAGGAAAATCTCCAGGCCCAGATGGTTTGACAACAATATATTATAAGAAACTAGAATAGGTCATATCATTACCATTATTATCAAAAACATATAATTTGCTACTGGAATAGGAATTAAAGGATGAGGAGGTAAAGGAAGTGATGATCAAGTAGGCTCAAGAGGTCAGACACCCCATCCATATGGATGAATGGGAAAAATTGTGGGGAAAGGATATAAGGTTTACAGCTTGCTACACAATAAGGGAAACCCTAATGAAGATGGTGTATAGGTGGTACATGACCCCAAGTAAGCTACCTAAAATCTATAAATTAAAATCTAATACTTGCTGGAGGTGCAACATAGGGGAAGGAACAATGTTTCACATGTGGTGGCGATATGAGAAAATCAAAAAGTTTAGGAACGCCGTATATGACGAACTCAAAAAGATGCTTAAGATCATATTTGAGAAAAAACCAGAAACTTTCTTATTAGGAATCTTGTCAATTGGTATTCCTAATGATAAGGAAAAGGTGTTACTTTACACCACAGCTGCTGCCAGAATGTTAATTGCCAGGAATTGGAAAAGGGACATAGTCCCCTCAAAGGTGGACTGGCAAAACAAGTTACACGAGTACGTTGAACTGACTAAAATGACAGCGGTAATTAGAAAACAATCAAACCAGAAACAGAAAAGAATGGGAAAATGTAGAAGAATATATGATAAAACATTGTTCCAAATTCAAACCCTTGGTATGTATTGACTAAACTTCGCAAAGTAAAAACTCAATAGACAAGCTATTTATTTGGAACAAAAGTGATAACAAGATATACAACACAATAGAAAACGGAATGTAAATATAAGAAGCGGCAGTGTGGTGGTGGGAAGTCACTGGGGAAGAAAAAGTAAGCAGGGTATGGATTGTTATACATTAAATATAAGTGAAAATATGGATGTGAATTTGTAACTGTATAATGAAAGAAAACTCAATAAATAGCAAATAACAAAAAGATGGTATCCTGAGAACAAGACAACACAACTCTGAATGTGATTTGCGTTCAAAATCCTTTTCAGTGCCAATTTGTTGAAGTTTTCGCTTGTTGCATTTCAGAATAAGGGGCATTACTGTGAAGGCTGTGACTGAAAGACCTGCAGACATCCTTTGCACAGCACAAGACAGGAAGATTGCTCGCCGAGTACAACTTTGTATATTCCTTTATGTAACGAAACCTCATTCGCCTTTGATTTCCTGTTGTTCTTCTGCTTTTTATGTAACCAAAGCTTTAGGAGGTAATCCCAGACAATTTTGTTTTCATCTAAAACTTGCATTGTTGCTGGAATGTTAGCGTGTCAGTATTCTTTTGTTGCTGTTACATAAATGTTTCTGGCTTATCCATATCTATATATATCCTTTTTAAAAAACACACCAGGGAGATTCTAGAGCCAGCACACCTATTTATCAATATCCATTTTGTTAACTGAATGTATACAGCCACCTCATAGAGGATATTTTCTGGGCTGCTCAGAAAACAAACACAATCTACAACCCTGAAAACTATTTAAAAAAAAAAAAAATCCTGAAAGGGTAGATTTTAAAACTGCCCCATCTTGCATGATTGTGTACATTTCACTGGTGTTGTGCAACAAGTCCAAAAGCAGGAATAGCGTAGCTGCTTGAACCTTCATACGATGTTGGACTCCAATTCCTATCAGCCCCAGCCAGCATGGCCAATGGTCAGGGACGATGGGAGTTGGAGTCTATAGCAAACATCTGGATACCACTGGTTCTTCACTCCAGTAATTTTAGCTCAGCTCATGGCTAAGACTAAGTAGTCCAGTGAGGCAGGTGGTAGTAACTGGTCATTGCCACTGGCAGCTTTCCATACCTGTAGCAGATGCAGGAGCACATCGTGCAGGCAGGGGCGTTGCAAGGGGGTGCTGGGGGTGTGGTCTTCCCCAGATGTCATGCCTACAGGGTGTGACAAAATCCCCCCGGGTGGATCGGCGTGGCACTCGTACCCCCCAGCAGGCCGTTTTTCGCAATTGGTGCAATTGTCATTGTGAAAATCCGCCTGCTGATTGCACAAATATGCCTGTCGGTCAGCCTGGCATTCACAACCCCTGGTGGGTGGTGCTTGCATCCCCGGCAGGCATTATTATACGATCTGCAGTCAGATTTTCATGATCGGTGGCACTGGCACCCCCAGCTGGTGATGCTGACACAGTGCAATCGGCGGGCGTATCTGTTTCATGCCCAATCTTCCCTAAAAAAAAGCTCAACAAAACTTTGGGGGCCCCTCCCCCCAAAAAGCTCAACAACTCTGGGCAATGTTCCCCAAAATTGCAGTGGGGGGTGACAAAAATATTTTTGTACTGGGTACCACCTGACCTTGCTATGCCACTGCATGCAGGCACATGGCTATTGGAGAGGCAGCCTGCATCCAGTGTGACTGGCATGTGCTGGGCACTGCTGGTAATTCAACAGTTGCGCAGAAGCAACCAGGATCCTCTTATATCCCGTTAGCATGCAATCCCCACTGGGAATTTAAGGCCAGATAGATTTCTGCCTCTTGGCTGACATCCAGCAGTGGTGCCCATTTACTACTACCTGCCCCAGCCCATCAATCACTGCCACTGGAGAGAATTACCATTCAAATGTTTCAAGACGAAATGCTGATGTGACATTTTTCTCAGGCGCTTCTGTCATGCAAACAGCAGAGGTGGCATAGCTAAAAGGATGAAGTCTAAAATATTGCTTAGCGGGGGCCACCCATCCTCCTGACAGTGGTGTCATTGCGCATAGCCACCCATTTGAAGCACACCCAACGCACATGGCTTCCACCAAACAATACTGGGAACTGTAGGTTTGTCAAGGGGAATGGTAGCTTTGGGAGAAGGGGAATTACAGTTCCCAGGATTCTTTGGGGGAAGTCATGTGCATTTGATGTGCTTTAAATGTATAGTGCAGATCTGCCCACTAGCTCACTGGGGTCCTGCAGGTGTGGGGCAGGGTGGGAGCAAGTTCAGGTCTGTGTGGGTGCAGGAACAGAGTCAATTGAGTGCTCCACTTAGTGTGGCTTTGCAGCCCTGACCTTGACACCACCCTGAAAAACTCTCATGGTACCACTTCGCAAGTAGCTCCTGTGGAAGGAAGGAAGGAAGGAAGGAAGGAAGGAAGGAAGGAAGGAAGACTGGCCATACCTACAAAAACACAACTGCACATTTACAGCCTAATCTTAAGTACAGTGGTACCTCGGGTTAATTCGTTCCGGAGGTCCGTTCTTAACCTGAAACTGTTCTTAACCTGAAGCACCGCTTTAGCTAATGGGGCCTCTCGCTGCTGCCGTGCCGCCGGAGCACAATTTCTGTTCTCATCCTGAAGCAAAGTTCTTAACCCGAGGTACTATTTCTGGGTTAGCGGAGTCTGTAACCTGAAGTGTATGTAACCTGAAGCATATATAACCCTAGGTACCACTGTATGTTTATTCAGAAGTAAGCCCTGCAGAGTACAGTGGGATTTGCTGACCCATAATTAGGCTCAGAGCATCAACAGATTTTAAAATTAAGCTATAGAGTAACTTTGCACATTCATGATATGCATGAATACAATGAGCATGGTGAGTCATGCATGCTTCCAGTATTCATGGGTATCTTTTTTAAAAAAATAAAATAATATTTATTAAGTTTTCCAATAAAAACATACAAAAACAAACAACAACAATAAGAACAAACACAAACAAAAAACAACAAGTATACATTTCAAACCTTATTTTCTCATCCTAGTTTCCCCGACTTCCTCATACCTCACCGTTTTGTATTCTAGTTTCATTATCCCATCAGCAAATCCATTCCCTTGTTTCCCAAATTTTTTTTACTAATTCCATTCCTTTTCTTACTCGACATCTCTGAAAACCACTTTATTCTTCAACCCATGTCAATCTAACATTCATTAATCTTATAGTATTTATTGAGATAGTCCTTAAATTTCTTCCAATCTTCTTCCACTGTCTCTTTCTCCTGGTCTCGGATTCTGCCCGTCATCTCTGCAAGTCCCATGTAGTCTGTCATTTTCATCTGCCATTCTTCCAGAGTGGGTAGATCTGATGTCTTCCAATACTTTGCAGTAAGGATCCTTGCTGCTGTTGTGGCGTACAAAAATAAAGTTCTGTCCTTCTTTAACACCACGTGGCTGACCATACCCAGGAGAAAGTCCTCTGGTTTCTTCAGGAAAGTGTACTTAAACTTCTTTTTCATTTCATTATATATCATTTCCCAGAAAGCCTGGATCCTTGGGCACGTCCACCAGAGGTGAAAGAATGAGCCTTCACTTTCTTTACACTTCCAACATTTATTATCTGACAAGTGGTAGATTTTTGCAAGCTTGACTACGGCCATACTACCCTGAACACGCCCGATCACGTCAGTATTCATGGGTATCAATGTCCAAAGTAGGAATTTGCAGAGTTGCTCAACAGGGAGATTCATGTGGACTGTTTGCATTAGGACTAAGTGGTGTATACAAAAACATGAACCACGAATAAATTGTGGATGCCCATCATATTGATGAGGTACTCTGGGTTTCTGTAAAGATGGCCTACTACAGTATTAATGATAATGTTGCTCACATTCTGGACAGCCAACAAAAGGGAAATTAATGTTTCATGTATTATACAAATATAACAAATGTTAGCTACTAACATGAGTTTGACCAAACTGTGGGAGGCAGTGGAAGACAGGAGTGCCTGGCGTGCTCTGGTCCAGGGGGTCACAAAGAGTCGGACATGACTAAACGACTAAACAACAACTACAAATGTTAACACACCCATGGCTACTCAGTGTCAAATGCATCCTTTTAGCAAGACCCACTCGGCACACTGGCTCCGAAAGGCTAAGGAACTTGGAGAGCCCCACAAGGTTTCATGAGAGCAGAGATGGCTTGTTGACAGCCAAGCAAGGCAAAAAGCTTAAAAGTTATTTTCATGCTGGGAAAACCTGGTGCAAAAGGAGCTTTTAAGCGCTCTGCCTTTCTTGCATTTAACTCGCCAGCCTTCAACTTTATGGCTGAAATCACAACAGTTAAATGCGCATAAGATGAGATTGTACTGTATGGCTCCCACAATTCTTTTGGAGGGAGCCATGATGGTTTAAAGTGGCACCAGAGCGCTCTTAATGTACGGTGTGAATGTGGCATTTGAAGTAGTTTCATTTTAGCTGATTCAGGATTTTGTCTTTCTTTTTGTAGGGTTGACTCCCTTATTCTTTTCCTTGCCATGGGGGACTTGGCCGTCATTACAAAATGCAGGTGCCCATCGCATTTTTATTCTCTCTCTCTCTCTCTCTCTCTCTCTCTCTCTCTCTCTGTGTGTGTGTGTGTGTATGTATGTGTGTCTGTGCATGTGGTGGCTGTTGTCACATTCTGGCAGGTGCACAATTCCCAGCACAACACACCTGTCCGTAATTAATGAGCGCATTCTGTAACACCACAGCTTTAGCCACAGAGAAGTGGTGACATCACCTCTGTAGGTCTGCACCAAACCAGCAGGGTTTGTTTACAGATACTTGATAATCATCCTTCCATCACTAACAGTTTTTCAATTCAACATGAAGGCAGTGGGAAACCTTACCTCCTTACCTGGTGTGAAGCACACATAGAGAGACAGAGAGAGTTAAGAGCTTTACACTAAATGCCTCATGGCATCAAGGATTCTTGCATGCTGAATAATCTGAGAGTTTTGCTTCTTCTTTTTTTACCACGGAAGGAGATACAGAAAGTGAAATATTAATATAGGATTGTGCCCAGCAGTACTAAAGTTGGGCAACTCACCTCTTCCTCTCTCACATTCTTCTCAGTAGCCCTCCTATAAATGGACGGCTGTGCTCAAAGCCAGCCTGAGCATGCGTAACAGAATGATGAAGGGAACACCTGGATCATCTTCACTAAGAATGCAAAGGAAGCTGTCATGTTCAAATACAGCATGCCTTTGGTTTTGCGGCATTGTGTATCAAGGTATCCTTTCGTTAAGTTTCAGTGGAAGGGGTGAGTTGTATCAAACTCCCAGATATAAAAAATGCAGCACATAGAAGGCTTTCCAGATGTTTTATTCCCTGTTGCGCTTCTGTAATTTCATGGCATTTTAAAATGAGTGAGAAAAACAAAAATCAATTTGCCCATCAGAGCTTATTCTTCAGGTGGGTTCTCCCTGAATTACACTGAAGAGTTAATAAATTGTTAAAGGCAACTTCTTACAAATTAGTGCGGAGACAGCCCAAAGCGTCTGGGGCCTACTTGCAAAACAGTTTCTCATTTGTGAACCTATCATCAGCTCACCGTGAACTTTTCATTATCACTGTGAATTTATCACTAGCTTTAATCAGAGAAGGGCAGGCAGGATTCGTTTGCACAGGAGGCTGGGGAAAACAAGGCCTGCCAAACTGGTGGTGCTTAAAATGGTGTTTCCCTTCTGTTGCCTGCCAGAGGGAGCTAGTGCAACATGGCTTTCACTGAAATATGAAGTCCACAAAAAGGAAACCCCCAGAATCTGATTCACGTTGATTTCAAAAAGGCACACAGGCATGTTTGCCGGTGCCTCGCCCAGGCCTGGAGATGTGTGGAAGTGAGGCATCTGAAGTGTTATACAAACACCCCTTCCAGAGAGAAACTCAGGAACGGTTTCAAGAGCTTTTTCCCTAGAGAGCCTTTCTGCACTACCAGAAAAAATTATTGCCCAATCTGTTCCCTACCACTGTGATGTTCCCTACCACTGTGATACTTGATGGTAAAAAAAAATATTGCTGTTTTCCCCAAGATGCTTGAAAGGTCAGCTCCAAAGTAAAGTGTAACTACTTTCAGCTATCCTGAGCACAAACACCTGGGCAATCACTTTTATAGTATCTAATGACAATATGGGGTTCTTTATTTATTCGTGTCCTACTTTACAGAGGACAAGTGTCTGCTGGAAGGACTGCCGGAAGATAGTTCTTTATTTGATGGCACCTCCTCTGCAAAGGTAAGAGCTGCATCTGTTTCCCTGCCCATTTTTGTCTCTGACCCCATTCACCACCACTGGCATGTGACTCTCAGAAGGTTTTCCACAAGGGAATATGCCCCTTGGGTGGAAAGCAGTTGCCCCACCCTCGGTTTAATAGCAGAGAGACATCTGGTATGTGTGGCACCTCTGTATTTCCCTGACCTATTGCTCAACTGATCTTTTTGCCACCCCGGGAAATCTCTACATCACCCTAACTTTCCACTCCTAATTACTGTAGCCCAGACAGATTTTCACCATTAAAGAGAAGTTGAGAAACTAGACTTTGAGTGGATCTACACACAGGAAAAAACCTGCTATAAATCAGTCATAAATTAGATCATTATAACAAACAAACAAAACAAAAAAACCACCTGATGGAAAAACAGGTATAAAAATTTCCTGCTCTCTGTCTCCAGCTGGTGTTGCATGTTTATAGTGCATTCAAATCGTCGGTTCTTTACTAATGTAGCTGAGTCCTTTGTATTTTTTATTTTTTTAAAAAATGGTTGTAGCTTTCACAGATATATAAACTTTCAGAAGAGCTTGTGATCCTCCCATTTTTACAAGTAAAATTGAAACGAAGTCTTGAACTCCCATGCCTTCAAATGCTTTCAAACACCTTGCTTCAAATTTCCCTTTCAGCAAAATTCTGTAGCAACTCTAATGACAAGGCTACATTAGGCCTTGTCGGACGTTCTCCACAGGTACGTTTCACACACGGGAACCATGGAGGCAACGGGGTCCAGCCTGGACATTATACACACTGCTGGACACACCCCTGACCTTGGTTTGTACAGACAAAGGTCTGTAAAGGGGGCACCTTTCTGTGAGCAGCAGTGGTGGTATGTGCCTATTGATGCTGGTAGAACCAACAGTAGTGCAGCCAGACCCATGGAAAGACAATGCAAGAGCCAGTGACTGGCCAAGCTAACCAATTATCATTTTTCCCCTACCTCCTTCCTGTTGATATCTAAGAAGGCAACACTGAGACTACGGAGGAGGAAACTAATGGAGACGGTGGTGGAATCGACACACATATAAAAAACGCTGTGGAAATGCTTTTTAAAAAAATGTTTTGAAAAATACAATGAATTTTGCATAGCTCACTGTTGCCATCTGGTGTCACGTTTGTATATTGCACTGTACAACACATTTAAAGTGTTTGATTTGCAGCTGTATAGCTGAGTCCAGTATCTCTGTGTAAGCATCACCACCTGTACTGGATGAAAGTAAGAAGACACGCAGGTGGGGGCTGGCTGAGGGAAGGCTGAGGTTGGTGGGGCAGTGCCCCACTTTCATTAATGGACCGGCCTTCACTGGTGTAACTATATGTATATAGCTGGTCCACAAGCTGTACATGTATATGTGCTCTTTGTAGAACACTAGCTACATAAGTAATGATGAGTGTCTAAAGTGGTTCCTGCCGTCATCATGTCTTTAATGTATGTACGGAGAATGTCAAAAGGGCCTACAATGAGTGGAGAATTAAAAAGAAAAAAAGGGCCGGCCCTTAAAAAACCGGATCTCTGAAAGTCTTCCTCTAAATTGATTTCAATTTTCCTCCTTTCAAACGTGTTTGCTGAAATCTTAATGACTTTGACCCCTCTTCTCCAACTCGTTATGTAAATGCATTGGCTCTTCCACAGTGACACAGGAGGAAATTTGAGCGGGTGAAAAAGGTGCTTGGAGTTAAAAATATTGTTATTGGCATCTAAGAGAAAGTGTTGTCAGATTCGGTTAGGATCATCACATTCCCGCCTTGATTCCAGCTGTCATACATACAAGATGAGAATGCAAATGGGCTTCCATTATACACACCGGGCTCCATCATGGCGACTTCATCAACTTGGTTAAAATCATAACAGTGCAAATGCAAATTCGATCTGCAGTAACAGTAATGAGTGAAAGGGCAACATGGAACTTAAAAAAAGAAAGTCTCCCAAATGTCCAGAAAATTTAAAAAAAAAAAGTCTGCTTCCAGGGAGTTTCATTTCACTTCTGAACTTTGCTACTTTATTCATATTACCCTAGTATTTACAATTCACTGGCATATAGTGGCTGGAGCACTGGATTGTGCTTCGGAAAATGTGACTTCCAATCCCCTCTCAGCCACCAGTGAAAGTCAATGGATGGACTTAAACCAGTCAATCTAAGCTTAAAACCATCTCACAGAATTGCTATCCATCAGTTGCTGGAAACCGCAGGACGGGGGTGGGGGTGGGATATCATGCTCTGTTTCTGCTTGCGCGTTTCCCACAGGCATTGGTTGGCCACTGGGAGAATGCTGAGCTAGATCTGTCATTGGCTATTATGAAAATGGTATACAGATGGTATATCACTCCCGTAAAATTAGCAAAAATGTATAAGACATGTAACAAATGTTGGAAGTGTAAAGAGAGGGAAGGGACATTTTACCATATGTGGTGGGAGTGTAAGAAGGTAAAAGGCTTCTGGGAAATGATATATAATGAGTTGAAGAGGATGTTTAAGTACACGTTTGTGAAAAAACCAGAAGCTTTCTTGTTAGGAATTACAGGAAGAGAAATTAATAGAAGTGATTATAAACTTTTTCAATATGCAGTGACTGCGGCAAGAATTTTAATGGCTCAAAAATGGAAACAAGAAGAATTACCAACATTGGAAGAATGGAGACGGAAATTGATGGACTTTGCTGAACTAGACAAACTGACAGGAAAAATTAGATACCAGAAAGATCACAAGTTCACACAGGACTGGAGAAAGTTTACGATTTATCTGGAAAATATTTGTGATGAACAGACAACGCTAGTTGGATTTAAAGAGGCTTTGTGATGAGAAAGGGTATTGTGGGAGGGATAAGAGTTGTAAAGATTAATTAACTGGCAATACAACTATAAAGGAAATGTGAAACAAATATAAAATTATGAGGATTGTGGAGGGAGCGGGGGGAAGTCCAAAAGAAATTTGACATTATGGTTGATGTGAATGTGTTATTTAAATTTGTAAAAGAAAATTTTTCTAAAAATTTAATAAAAAAAAAAAAAAAAAGATCTGTCATTGGCTTGATCCAGCAGGCCCTTCTCGCGTTCAAATGAGGCTAATATGAGAGCCACATGTTCTGAGCTCCTTAAAAGAAGTGAAGATTTAAAAAAAAAAAGGAATGACATATTTATAAGATGTTTCCCTTCAAAAAGGAAGACTACAATTTCTTGCAGAGGCTTCTTTTTAAATTTCTCTTCCACATCATAACTTGGTTCAATTTCACACCAAAAGCGGTCTATTGCGGTGCTAATCTGCATAACATGATGGGCTCTTAGACTCACTGTGATTTGATATTCTAGGATTCCTTACTTGAATGTTTCTAATTGTTTCCTTTCGGTGTATACACATTGTGAATTAGCTGGCTATTCATTATATTTGTGCTTCTGAACCTGTATACTGGTACTCCAGAGGGTTCCAGAAAAAAGCCTGACGTAACTGGAACCCCAGCTTTGAATTCTCTTTTTCTTCACCCCCTCTTTCAGTTGACTCTGTTCAGTAGTAGATAGAGAAAGGGTTGAGTGTTTCGAGGGAACAGGAGATGTTTGGATGGCTGTAGGTGCTGGAGCTGGAGGAGCAAAGAGATAACGGGATATTAAAGTGGAGAAATAACGGAGGCAAGGCCACAGAAGTCTTTTCAATAAGGAGCATGTGATGGATCTGGGAGCAGGGAGGAAGTCAATCACATGATCCAGAGGGAAGGAAGAAATACAGGATGTTGGTGGCAGAATGCTGAAGGGAACACTCACAGTGGTGCCTGGACCTAGAGAGCAGCTCTGGCATAAGCCACTCATCTCCTTATGCCAGGGTGATGGCTTTTTCAGCCACATTATTTTGTGGGCAACCTTCTGGGGTCCAGATCTTATAAGCCACTGCCTCAGTATAACACTTCCAGTTTAAGTAGTTGTCATGGGTCCAAGGACGCTTGGCATCTCTCTTTTTTAGAAGACCTATTGCTTCACATTTCTTTCTCAGTTAGGCTGGGTGTATTATAGAAGCATTACAGCTGACAGAACACTTTGCCAAGTACACTTGCCTTTTCTTTCTGTCACCCAGCCTTATTAAATTCTGCCAGCTACTCCCAGCTGCTAGCTAGAGAAAGTGTTTATTTAATCTAATTAGTGATTAAAAGGATGTGTCTCCTTGTCATTATTCAGTGGTTCCCTGTCAGGACTGTAAACACCTGTGTATGGAGAGCATCATGTTATGTTTCTAAAATGGGAGACTGTCGATTGAAGATCTGATATATACAAACAGAATTAGAGTAGTCAAGCATCCCACTTTCACAGAAGCCAATCAGATGCCTATGGGAAGCTTACAAGCAGGTAAACTTCATTTCCCCCACTTGTGATACCCAGCAAGTCATATTCTTAATAATAATAATAATAATAATAATAATAATAATAATTTATACCCCAGCCACTCAGGGCGGCTCCCAACAGAATATAAAAAATACGATAAAACATCAAACATTAAAAACTTCCCTAAACAGAGCTGCCTTCAGATGTCTTCTAAAAGTCAGATAGTTGTTTATTTTCTTGAAATCTGATGGGAGGGCATTCCACAGGGCGGGTGCCACTACCAAGAAGGTTCCCTGTAACTTCACTTCTCGCAGTGAGGGAACCGCCAGAAGGCCCTCAGAGCTGGACCTCAGTGTCTGGGCTGAACGATGTGGGTGGAGATGCTCCTTCATATAGCCTCCAACACTGGAGGTGGAACATATCGATCACAGTTATTAACAAATGATAGCCTTAACCTCCGTGAATTTTTCCAGTCCTCTTTTAAAGACATCAAAGCTACCAACAATCTCTGTCTCTTGTAGGGAAAGAGTTTCCTGGACAATTGGGGTCTAAAAAGAAAATAATAAGGATCTAATGTGAAAGAACCTGTGCTCATCTGCCTAGAAAACAATCTGGTCAGCATGAGCACTTATCACACATGTGCAAGAGTTTATTTCGCATTCCAAGCCAGACAATCAATTTTCATGAAAATGAAGCTCAGTTCCAAACAAGTCATACACAGATTCATATTTGGAACCTCAGTGACATCACCAGCGCAGTACTGAAAATTGATTTGGCAGAGGAAGGATTTGAACTCACCTATCCTCCTAAGTACAACCCTTGTGTCTCTAAACTACACTGAGGCCTGGTTAACATCAAGAGATGGTTGCTTTTTCTTCCAGCATCTATTTTTCTTGATGAATGTATCATTTGAAAACACACTCAAATGACAAGGGTTAATAGTGCTGGTTCCCACATTAAGATGTCCTCTGGAAGACTCAAGTTTGTTCGGAGCAAAATAAAAAAAAAGGACATTCACCAACATGAAACATACACAATTAAATCACCAGCCATAAATCCAGTACAGACGACTCAAGTATGCAGCTCAAAGCACAGTGTTCTATCCATCACAATTAAATATCAATATGATCTCATGGTAGTATCAAAACAAAATAGCCATGTAGGATAATGGTGATGATTAGTATTATTATTAGTAATATTATTAAATTTATTACCTGCTCTTCATCAGCAGATCCCAGGACAGGTTACAACCTTTTATAATTAAGTATTAAAAACAGTTAAAACCAATTACAGTTGAAGGAATAGGGTGTTTCTTGAAAACACACATATCAGGCATCAAAGGTCAGGAGAAAGAGATGTGTCTTCAGCATTTGCACGAGAAGATTTATTAATGAAAAGACAAGCAAATCTATACAATATCCCTTGAGTGGCATAAGGATAGCAGATGTGTCAGTGAGAAAACAATTCTGGGAAATTGTGGCTCAAACCACATTTCCTATTATGCTATAAAAGGTGCAGTTATGAATAAATTAATTGGCTTTAAAAGGGCCACAAAAGCAAAGTAATCTCAGCTGCAGGAATGCCTTTTCTTTAAAAGGCATATAAAACTTATAGCACAATTTATGCATTTTCTTCTACCACCACAAATGTTGCACACGGTGGAGATGGTGTCAGGAACGCATTAAGAAACAGCAATGACAAAAAGCAAACTCATTTATACACCTCTGCTCTGAACTGCTGTTTCTCATAACCAAAGCTGGCTCAGGAACAAAACAGACTAGATGTGCAAAATAATTCCATTATGGAACATGTCAAAAATCCATCCTGCCCTGATTCTGCCCACAAATAGGACAGGCATGGATGACTGCCATGATGAAATCTCAAAATGATCTTGGGGTAGCAGCAAAACAAAATCAAGACGAGGAGCAATGCTATACAAACATCGCTGAATGGTAATGACTGGCCAGTTTATTTCCTGAAATAACTGAAACTTGAGACAAAAGAATATTGATCTGTAAGAAGGCAACACCAGTGCACTCAATGATGCTTGCCGTCTGGAAGGAGTGTCCTCTCTTGTGGCAGAGCAGACCCTTGTTTTCATTTCTCTGTGTGGTGTGCTACTGTGGGTTTTGTTAATTATACTGCACCATTAGTGTGCCTATCACAGGAGCAGGGCAAGTCGTACCACTAGGATAAATGAGGCAGATGATAGAGGCAGGATGCAAAAGTGTGTGTGCCATGCAACCTGGCCGGTGCTCCCCACCCCCACCCCCCGGGACATGGGTGGCGCTGTAGTCTAAACCACTGAGCCTCTTGCGTTTGCCGATCAAAAAGTTGGTGGTTCAAATCCCCGAGACAGGGTGAAGGTGAAAGGCATTTCTGTGCACTCTGGCTTCCATCATAGTATTCTGTTGCACCAGAAGCGGTTTATTCATGCTGGCCACATGACCCGGAAAGCTGTCTGTGGACAAATGCCGGCTCCCTCGGCTTGAAAGCAAGATGAGCACCACAACCCCATAGTGGACTTAACCGTCCAGGGGTCCTTTACCTTTTTACCTTTCTTACCTGTGCCCTCTAATCTAGCCTGCTACTCTCAGGTGCAGTTGAAGGTGTTGACCCATCACCAGTGTTGGGTTTCTATTCCTTTCACTGTGCAGATATCGTGTCTGTGTTATGCATTCCAGTACCAACTGTTGGAATCATGGGAGCGGTTGTTTACTATACTCTGTTTCCGTTTGTTTTTGCTTTCAATTCTGACTTCTCTCCGAGGAAGACGAGAGAGGAGACATGTTTTCTTTTGTTCTGCCTTATGCTTAATAAGGGACACGGGTGGCGCTGTGGATTAAACCACAGAGCCTAGGACTTGTGGATCAGAAGGTTGGTGGTTCGAATCCCCGTGACAGAGTGAGCCCCGTTGCTCGGTCCCTGCTCCTGCCAACCTAGCAGTTCAAAAGTACGTCAAAGTGCAAGTAGATAAATAGGTACCGCTCCGGCGGGAAGGTAAACGGCATTTCCATGCGCTGCTCTGGTTTGCCAGAAGCGGCTTAGTCATGCTGGCCACATGACCCGGAAGCTGTAAGCCGGCTCCCTCAGCCAATAAAGTGAGATGAGCACTGCAACCCCAGAGTCAGCCACGACTGGACCTAATAGTCAGGGGTCCCTTTACCTTTACCTATGCTTGATAAACGTAGCTTAGTTCTTACAACCCCAGCTTAGCTCTGACTGCGTTTTATCTCTGCTGAACTCTGGTTGTGTACTCAGTGTCTCCAAGGCATGAGTCACTTTAAATCGTCGGGAAAGGCTGTCGGAACTCCCTAGAGCTGCACACCAGTGGGAGGGAAAGGCTGGAAACGTTCCTGTCGTTTGCCTGGGGGTTGTCCTAGCCGTCAGCCAACCCAACAACCAGTGCTGGTGAACAATGCAACTGCCAGTCCAGTCAACTTCTGTACACAGAATGGAGAGTCAGTGCGGTACAGTGGTTAGAGTATAAGACTGGGAGACCAGGGCTTGAAGTTCTCTGGGTGACCCTGGGGCAGGGGATACACTCTCTCCCAGCTTAATCTACCTTGCAGAGTTGTTGCAAAGATTAAGTGAAGAGAACCATGTACATCACCTTGGACTTCAAGGAGGAAAGGTGAGATATCAAATAAGTCAGCAAGGAGTGACATTCTATCTTTTGTCTCAGGAAGCAAAATGTTTTGGGCCAACCTTGTATGCCTCTCAGGACAAGCCCAGGCAGCTGCTTCCCAGAATCTAAGTTCAGCATTTATGCTCTTATATCACTGGTGAGAAATGGATGGATGGATGGATGGCCAAAATATAAGAACGTTAACAAAAAATAAAGCAGATTTTTGGTGGCACCCCACTTGCCCTAATGAACTAACCTCCATTGCTGTAGCCCACAAAAGCTTTTTCCATAATAAAAATGTGCTTGCCACTAAGGTGCCATGGGACACTTTGGTTATCCAGTGCTGTGCCCCAGCATTTATTTGGTTATTCTGACCCCCTTTTTCATAGAGAGATAAGAGTTCAGTGGAAAGGTCACTTCATATTCAAGCAAAGAAACAGCCATTCCACTGAGCAGCCTAACAGTCTGTTGCTTACAGCTGCTACATATGTCATTCAATGATTTCATCTTTCCTCATAAGCCTTCTGGCCTTTCTTGTTTTTGTAAAGGTGAAAGGTGAGACAGGCAGGAATCTAATTTCTTGCTTGCTACTGGTCACTGTGAGGGCATGAAATGTGGAAAATTACTGGCTACCAGTCTACTTTCTGATATAAAGAGCAGTACAGAAAAATGCAATATCCCTGGAATTTTGTAAGTCCTAAGTTGTGCTTATTTCCTGCTCTGTCAATTGCTGCTCTGTGAGGCGATTATTTGGGTCTCCTAACAGCTCTCAGCACGCTTAAGACACCACATCTCCCAGAATTCTTTGGGGAAAACTATGACAGTTTTAAGTGGTATCATAATGCTACAAATGTATGGTGTGTATGAGACCATAAAGAGGATAATCGGGGTGGCTGCTAGTAGAGTCATTGACATAGGATGCTGCCTTGCACCCAATCAAACCATTGGACCATCTAATTCAGTTCTAACCAACAGCAGCTTTTTGGGGTTTCAAGAAAGGGTCTTCTTCAGCCCTACCTAGAGATGCTTGGGATTCAACCAGGGATTCACCCTGGAGATGCAAGGCACATGCTCGGTCACTGAGCTATGGTCCTTCCAATAACTGCTGTACTTCACAGCGAGATAGGCGTGCTATGTCTTCAGAACCACAGACCGGTTAAAAAGCTGGTGCTCTTTTTGAACAGCTGCTGATTCATTAATAAACATTGCACTGCAGAGCAGACGGTAACCTGCTTCCTGTTTTGCACAATGCTTCTCTTTGACCTAAGAAGTATCGTGGGGTTCTCTGTATCGTGGCAGAAAAAGGCTGGAGCAAAACAGGACAGTAATTGAGCTGCTTGAATGATGTTAAATGTACCTAGCTATTCTAATCTTCTGCTGGTTTGAAGTGTAGCGCCTTTCTCCTGCCATTGCTGAAAGTGAGAGTCCTCTTGCATACCTGAGATTTCATTGCTATATTCACTGACATCTTTTACAGAGAAGCAGAGCCAGTTGCATCATTAAGCAAAACTGGGCAATAGTTTGCTGCCTCTCTGGTCCCCAGTGCCACCCAGTCACCACTTCCCACCCAGCCACCCAAATCATAGATGGCTTTCCAGACACCCCCTCCTGTCCTCCTGTCTGCCACCATCCTTCTGCACTGCCCAGTTTTCTCCCTGTCAATTTATTTGCCACTGCTGGTGCCGCAGTAGACAATCAGCCATTTCACAGTCTCTGGCTCCTCCTCCTTTCTGTTTCATGCTGAGAAGTGTCAGGGATCCTTCAGAGACAGGCGCTCTAGACAAGGTGGTCCAGAATATTGCCTGCACCACTTCAGCCTTGCTGCTTTGGCTAGAAATTCTCTTTTACATTTAATTTAAAGTTACTGGAATGTTTTAAATACTTAATAGCCTATTATTATTATTATTATTTTGAAGAATAATTTCTATTTTTAAAAGAATATTGATGCAGTCCCCTGGGCTATGTTACCCATAATGCCTTGTTCTGAAGGACCCCAGTCCTTCCTCAGCGCAAGACAGGTGGACTGAGGTCGAAGACATAAAGCAGTTGATGGGTGGAAAGGGGAATGAGCAGGGAGGAGGGGGAAGTGGCAATATCTGCAACCACACAACACACACACACACAACTTGACTGTTTGGCCCAGAGACATAAAAATATTCCTTCCTTCCTTTTTAAAAAATATACCATGCTGGGAGTTTTACCAACTTTCAGAAACTGGCATTCTTTGCCTGGCCTTTTCTGCACACACAGACCAAAAGGCATAATGGAAAACAAGATCAAAGATACCGCTGTTTTCTTTTCACTCCAAAGGATTGCTTGGCTAAGCTGTGCGGCTCAAGGTTATGTAACAATTCTGTCAGTGCAAGTCAGTGACTCTTGCTCTTTTAAAATCCCAGTAGAAGAATTAGGCTATAAAGCTGCACTTTATTTGAAGGAGCACATTTTCAAGATTCCCATAGTCAAGTAAACATTGAGCAGATTCCTGAGACTGATTCATTTTCACTTGGACAGGAGTCAAGAACAGTTACCTAACAATCTTAAACGAAAAACAAATCTATCTTCCAACTCTTCTTTCCCTTTCAATGGCTAAAGTTAACACAGCGCATAATTAGACATAATCACATTGTAGTCTTCTCCATCCTATCTCATTGTAGGGTTTTGGTGCAGTACAATGAGGTCATGTTACACACTAATCCATAGGTGGGCAGACTTCAGGCTTTCGGGATCTACTTTGATTTTTTGTTTTAATGAGAGAGAGAGAGAGAGAGAGAGAGAGAGAGAGAGAATCCTGAGACCATTCAGCTGGAGCTGAGTGAAAAACTTGTTTCATTAGGGGCAACAAATAATGAAGGAGAGGATACCTCTGAACAGATGCTCAGCCCTGGGATTCCTTATCAATGCTAGAACTGAGCTCACAGTCCCATCACACAAAAATCGACTTCTGGATGTATGCATATTTATGCACACTTTCCCCTAATATATGCATTTTGTACACGTAATTGGTTAGACAACTGCATGGCAAAATTCAGAGGAAGGAGAATTACAAAGGATTATGTAGCTTGTCATTGAAATGCAAACAAAAAATAAATTTCTCTTCCATCTCTACAATCTAAAATGGCAGTATCCCTTTCCTCACCTCACACCTTCTACTACTTCATTCCACTGTATACATTGACCAGATCTATTTCTGCCCTTTTAATGGCTTTTAAAAAACAGAAAAATATATAAATCCATGGAGCCAACACCTATGTTGGTTTTTAGTTGTGATTATTGTTAAAACAGAACCTCCATTTTCATCCTAAGAAAGAAAGAAGAAAACTGAGGTGATGGCTTTGTCTCTAGTCTTTTATTTATTTTTATTTATTTTTGTGAAATAAATAAAATAAGCTGCCTGACTGGGAGGATTTGTATATGAATGAACAACTCGGTGTTGTTGTTGTTGTTGTTGTTGTTGTTGTTTATTTTGCAGAGGAGCATTCAAGCAGCCAGTCCTTACCAACTAGTCCAAGGTGGGCATAATCTGACAAGGGACACATCACACAGGTCTGCTGATCATATATATTCTCTCTAAACAAGTTGCTGCCATTGCAATGGTATCAATGCATTTTAGAAGGTTGTTATGCTTGGAAGAATTTGTTGCCTCTCATCCAAATCTATTCCTCATTGTTGCTCTGATTAAAATTAGATAAGACTGTATATTTACCAAGGACCATACAAACCCAAAGCACACAAGGATGATCTGTCAGCTGAGGCCACTGCAAACAGTAAACTAATGACAGGTTGAGATTAGAGTTGCAATTCCATTGTCTGCGGAGCAGACTTTCTGATTACTCCTGATGCCTTTTTATTTCTGCCCTGCTGCGTAAAAGTGATAAGCACCCATAGGAAACAATGAAGAAATCCAGGAACGTAGAGTAGTTGCGTGTCGAGATCCCCAATACACCCCAAAGGAAAACACAATTGACACTTAATTTTTGTTTAAATTTTTTGGCATAATTTTGGCCACAACTTTATTCAAACACACAATGTGAGTGGTTGCTTAGGCATTGGTAGCACTAACTGCCCCCGCACAGGGACAGCTCTGACATTCGCACCCCCAGTGAAGTCAGGAAGGGTAAGTCACCTGGGGAGAGAGACAGGACTGGGAACCATGCCTCATCTCTCCCCAGAATGCTCCCAGGGGCTTGCGTGGCCCTAGCCCCTTGCCAGGGGGTTTCGGACAAAAGCATGGGGGAGCCCCTGGGTTCCTTTAACAGTAAAACCCTTGAAGCAGCAGCAGCATTTTGGAGGGGCAGGCACAGCCGAATCCATAACCCTCCATCACCAGCTGCATTTTGGAGGGGCAGGCACAGCCGAATCCATACCCCTCCACCAACCAATTCCAAGACCAATGCCTAACCGCAAACCTTACAAGTTGTGACGATTTGCTATGCAGTAGGCAAAAACCAAGTGGCACACACTAATCAGCCAAATGGACAAAATGCCTACCAGGCCCCTGCCCCAAAGCAGACAACCCCATGACAGGCATAGCAAGGTCAAGCAAACAGCCTAAAATTAGGGAAGGGAGGGCGGGTGATCTGAAGTAAGCAGTGAAAAGAGGAAGTTCCTTGCTGCGAGCATTGTATTTAACAAATAGGGCTGTCAATCAACAAATGGCAACATCTAGATTTGCCCAGTAACAGCCCGCCGCTGCTTAAAGGATGGCCAAACCGTTTGCCTAGTAACAGTGAGGTGTCTTGTCAGCCCCGCCCGCAACCTGTGCTCTCCATGAGGGAGAACACGCTTTGTGATCATGCAGCAGCTTCTCTTTCTCTGCTCCCCCAAAAAAGATAGAAGTAAAGACTGGGTGTTCATGGTCTTCCCAGTTCAGGTCTTATTTGGTGTTGTAAATCAGAATAAATTTGCGAATGGACAAGTGGGAAAGGAAGATTCTAGTCAAACTGGAAGCAAAAGAAGAAGAAGAGGAAGAGGAAGAGGAAGGAGGAGGAGGAGGAGGAGGAGGAGGAGGAGGAGGAGGAGGAGGAAGTATGTTTTCCAACTCTATCAAGAGCCCTGAAACAACCTTTCCTTGCTCCCAGAGAATCAGCAGGTTTTAGTGCAGTTTGCACCAGCTGAGATTAAATCCATGTTGCATGGGTGTTCTGCAATGGCACTCCCACCCCCAGAGAGATCACATTGTTCTTGTATGTGTTGTTTATCATCTGTTGCATCTTTTGGTTGTTTTGCTGAATCTGCAGCTGCAGGTTGGGAAACGATGTTGTTTTTCTTCACCTAAATGACCTCCAAACATATGCCTCATCATTTCTGACCTGTGTTTTAGGAACTTGGCAGATGTGAACACATAAATGCTTTTAGCAAGCAAACCGTGATCCAAAGCAGGTGAAACCCCCCCTCCCCACCCACCCACCCACCCACACACCTCTTTCTTGGAGAGCTTGCCCAATGCAAAAGTTCAACAAAAGTTTAGTTCAGTTGCAAAAGATTAAAAATTAAAATTGAGATCACTTCAAACATTTTAACATGGAAAAAATTGACGCAGGAGGGTTTAAGGGGTTTCCTGCATCTCATGAACAGATGCAACTCAGGGTCTCTTTCTTGTTGATCATTCTTATCTGCCACAAATACTTTCACACACAAAAGCACACTCAGAGGCATGTTGTTTGAAAGGCAGTTGCATTCAGTGGCAATCATAAACCTGACCTTGGACCAACTATTGAAGATTTCTTCTCACTAGTTGTGTGTGTGCACATGCACAACATTCAGTGATGCCCATTTGTGCAATAGAAATCTGCTTGCCCAGTGAGGCTTCTGGTTTCTCTTCACCCTGTAGCCCATCTGTCTGCCCCCAGAATGTGCTCTGGAGGATCCCCCAATGCTTTGAAGCAGATTTGAGATGTGTGGAGGAGCCTTCATTAGTGGGGAGGAGAAGGAAAAGCTCCATTGCACAAGCAGGCACCCATTCATGATGTGTTGGATCTCACCCATGGAATTTTGTAATTTTAATATAATAATGAATACACAGAAACAAGTACACTAAAGGAGAAATTGCATCAGGATTACAAGTATTATTGCATGCAAATATAGACTCTATTAAGCTCTATTAAGACTAAAGGGAGTGGTCATTAGGAGTTTTGGAGCACACAGCTCTACTTCTCCAAAACATCTGAATCAGAAGAAGCTGTCAAAGCTCTGGATTGGTGTCTGAATGCAGTGCTGGACTAGATGCGAGACAATAAATTGTGCTTGAATCCTGGGAAGGTGGAGACTCTTTGGGTGGGTGGCTCCCATGTCTGGGAGGGTTTGAGAGTTAGAGGGTTAGAGGGTTTGAACTCCCTTTAAAGGAGGGCCAATGTCAGAGACTGGACTGAAGGGGACGAGATTGAGGAGGAATGGTGGTGATCTCTCTCTCTCTCTCTCTCTCTCTCACAAACACACACACACCGCCCTTCTCCTGAAGCTTCCAGAGAAGAGGAAGGCAGAATTGAATTACAATAGTGGTTTGAGGAAGGTCACAGCTGAGAGACAGGCGGACAGAAGAGTTGGGAGGTGTTGAGAGAAGAGAATGGGGAGACAGAGACAGCGCACCCAGCGCACCCAGTTGACATGTTATCACTGGAGATAAATTATCATTTCTGACACACACACACACACCCTTTCACCCAGAACCCAGCGTGCATTGAAAGCGGAAGAGCAAAGGACTCAGAGACAATTAGCCCCTGGCAGCCATTGTAAGGGGAAGTGCTGTTGCTAGGAGGGGGGGGCTCAGTTGGAGCAACGCCATTAACCTTAGACGCAGCATACATGGGCCTCTTGCTGTGAATACTGAATAAAGACTCGGTAAGAGCTTTCTTGTCTACTCCTTGGCTGTCTGCTGTGAGGTGGGGCGGGAAGGATTGGAATTCACAGAAGCCTGACAACCAAGTATCCTCAGTGACTAGGAATGCCTTTTACCAGCTTAGTCTTCAGCTGCAGCTGCTCCTGGGCAGGGGTAGCCTGACCACTGTAGTTCATGCATTCATAACTTCAGGGCTGGATTACTGCAATGCATTCCATGTGGGGCTGCCCTTGAGCCTGGATAGCAAACTCCAGCTGGTGCAGAATGTGGCAGCCAGACACCATTGTCAAAACACCTACTACTGAGCCTGGTTCAAGGTCCTTGTATTAATTTACAAAGCCTTGAATAGGTCCAGGGTACCTTAGGGACCACCTGAACCCTTATATCCCAGCTTGTATCACTGAGATTATCGGTGTTGATCAATGACTTTTTGTATCCATTACTTGCCTAGAAAATTGCATTGCAAAATCAAGTGTATATTTCAAAGGATAGTTTTGTTCTGGTTCTCATATTGTTTTGGAAAGTGCAAATTGGTGACGGTTTGCCTCTAAATGTGAACTGAGTTAAATTTCTCCACCATCCCTACATGATGATGTAGCAGCAAAACCACTTAAGGGGAAATAAGGGCCAGTTGGGTGTGGTTGCCGAACAGTGAGACAGAAGGATCTGTGTAAGGACAGAGGTGGAGGCTTCTCAGGAGCTGCCTGGATTGAAGCAGCCATCTCCTGCTTAAGCAGAATCAGGATGGGGTGGAAGGGAGAGGACTGCTGTTATCTTTGCACAATGCATAATTGGCTTGTGGGATTCAATGGAATTCAGTCTCACAAGATGTAGTGATGGCCTTTGCCTTAAATGGCTTTCGACAGAGATTAGACAAAATCAGGTGCATCAGTGGCGATTACTCACCATACCTAAATGGAACATTCATGTTTAGAGGCAAGATATCTCTGGATTCCAGATGCTCCAGCAAACAACAGAGGGAGGGCAGCTGCCTTTTTGACCTCGTTGTGGACAATTCAGAGCAGAGGTAGCCAATGCATTGTTGGACTCCATCTCCCATTAGCCAGTGTCAGTGTGATCAGTGTTCAAGGATGATGGGAGTTGTAGTCCAACAACATCTGGAGGGCACCTACCCCTTGTTTAGTATGCTGAACTGGATGGGCCTTTAGCCAGACCTAGCATAACTCTTCAGTATTTATTAAAAAAAAAAAAAAAACCAACAACATTTTTAACCTGCTTTTTCAGGACACACTGTTCTCCCGAGGAGGTTCATAGCACAACAACTGCTGCTACAAGCAAACATCCTATCCATACACTCACCCCGCTAATATATAAGCAGCAGCAATCAAGATACTTTTAAAAAACATTTAAAGCACATGGCTTCTCCCAAAGAACCCTGTGAATCTACAGTTCTCATGACTCTCGGAGGTGGGGACCCATGTGCTTTAAAAGTACGGGCGTAACAAAATGTTTAAAAGCACATCACATTGAAATTAACCAAACACATCCTGGAATAAAAATTTCTTGAGAACAAGCAATGGTGTGGTCATGCCTATTGTCCTAGAAAGGGAGATCTAAAGAGTTGGGTTCACAATCTATTTTTTCTGTTCCCGGCGATGGAGTCAGGTCCTTTTACAGTCTGGAATTAATAGTCTTACGTGGGACTCTGCTCTTTAGATGCTAATGCATAATTATTCACTTTACTCAGCAGAATGACCAGGGGTGAGTGAGCCTCCCTCCTCATTCTGCTGAGGCAAAGGGGCTAAATGTCTGCCCCCCCCCAAGTCCTGCCCTGATGACACCACCACCCTGCTCTCCATCCTCAGACCTTGTCGCAATTTGTGCTCAAGCAAAGCCGGCCTTTCTCAAAGAGGATGGCTATGAAAGCAGTGCCCCCTTCCTTCCTTCCTTCCTTCCTTCCTTCCTTCCTTCCTTCCTTCCTTCCTTCCTTCCTTCCTTCCTTCCAAAAATAGGCATGGATCATTTTCAAGGCTTAGGTCCGCTTGAACGCAAGCAGACACATTTTTGTAAAGCTTCCATATCTATGAATCAAAAATCAATTCCTTTTGCCTCTGACAGGTTTCTCCCGAAAGAAAGTGCAGCGGTGCACAAGAAGAGATATGGATCTGTTTTTACAAGGCTCTTCAGGTATTTTATTGTGATTATATCTTGGCAGGCACAAGGATTTAAGACAAAGGAACAGGGCTCTGGAAAAGGATCACTGGCAGCTGCAGAAAGACCAGAAGGAATTCCAAGTGCTGCACTGAGCATTCTGGAAAAAATTGCAAGAGCAGCTCAGAAACATATGAATCTGCCTTTATACTGGGTTAAATCGTGGGTTCATCTAGCTCAGTAAGGTCAACACTGACTGGCAGAAGCTCTCCAGGATTTCAACAGGGAGATGCCTGGGACACTCTGGCATGCAAAGAAGATGCTCTAACACTGAGCTGTGGCCCTTCGCCTTACGGCTGGTCTCTTGGTACAATAAACTACGGCAATTTCGCTGGAAATTATGAAATGAAGAAAAATGAAAGTATGCATCCCATACAACCTAAGGATTGCCTTTGTCTTCACCCTTCATGGCAATGATGTATGATTTAAGCAACCCCTAGTGGGCTTTCATACTGTGGATCCTGTAGATCGAAATGTGGCCAATTCATTGTTCACCGAAATCACTGAGAGGGGCAAGATGATTGGGAGGTTAGTGCAGTGCAAACGCAGCAGCAGGAGCAGCAGCTTGGCTCCGCCGGTGCATTTGCACCACAATGACCTCTCTGCTGCCTCACCTCACTCTGCCAGGACAACTCTCCCTCACCTTGAAAGCCATTTCTGGCTCTGGTGGACCTCCACCACAGACTCTCCTCCTTCCTATTAGATTGCCGTGCCTGATCAGGGATGATGGCATCCAGAAAGAAGGCCAAAGTTTCACCACCGCTGCAGTACTAGGACCAGGGCTGTTTTTCAGCCAGAACTCACTGAAACTCTGTTCTTGCACCTCTCAGATGAGTGGCATTGCTGTTATAAGAGAACAAGGGAGACGTTTGTGATGGGTTCCGGCACCTCTTTTTCTAGAAAAATAGCACTGACTAGGACTATGGGGCTATTTCAAACACTTTATGGAGCAGGTGAGTTTTGAAGAGATATCTTGCAGGAAGTAAGGGAGTCGGTCTCATTAAGCCATTCCAGTAGACAGGTCCAGGCATAAGAGGCAGTAGGAGAGAAAAGGTGGAATCAGAAACCAGAAGACCTTTGGACAGCTGGATAATAATAATAATAATAATAATAATAATAATAATAATAATAATAAAATTATTTATACCCCACCCATCTGGCCGGACTTCCCCAGCCACTCATTTATACTTTCTTTCCACGAGCCTGCAATTTAATACAAAGCGCCATAGATTGTTTATGCACCAGAAGTTTTATCTCACACCAAGATCTCATAAAAAGGCTTTTACCAACATTAAAGGAAATCCTCACACAAAGGACATGCATTAGCCCAGAATCAGGGTAACAATAAAATGCAGAGTGCCCAACTCATAAACACTCGGCACCCTTATTAACTATGCATGGGCTTCCTGCAAATATTCAATTGAATTGCCATATAAAACTGGAGACTTATGTGTTGGTGAGTTTATAGGTTGTTGGGATGCTATGAATAAATAATGGGTTAAGGTTCCTTTGGAGAATTCGTGAACATTTAAATCTTGGACCTTTAAATTATGAAGCCACAATAATTGTGCTTCCCCCAAATTTAATTTTTCACTCGCTGACACGTTGCTCAGAGCCCTGTAGCTGCACAACCTCACTTTTACTCAATTGGATCTGCAGAGGAAACCTGCTCAGCCCATTGCTCCTGCACCATGTCTACTGATTCTGGCAGAGTAGGACAGTCAAATGGAGCCACCAAGCTGTAGATGGCCCACTAGTCAGATACCTGATCATCCCCACCATTGCTTTTTGAACCCTTAATCAAAACTTAGGAGGATGAGCACCTATTGGGTCATAAGTTGAAGGATGGATGGTGGCTAATAGATTAAGGTTGAATCCTGACAAGACAGAAGTACTGTTTTGGGGGGACAGGAGGCGGGTGGGTGTGGAGGACTCCCTGGTCCTGAATGGGGTAACTGTGCCTCTGAAGGACCAGGTGCGCAGCCTAGGAGTCATTTTGGACTCACAGCTGTCCATGGAGGTGCAGGTCAATTCTATATCCAGGGCATCTGTCTACCAGCTCCATCTGGTATGCAGGCTGAGACCCTACCTGCCCATGGACTGTCTTCCCAGAGTGGTGCATGCTCTGGTTATCTTCCACTTGGACTACTGCAATGCGCTCTATGTGGGGCTACCTTTGAAGGTGACTGGACTGGCCTAAGGTCACTCAGCAAGTCTCATATTTGAGCAGGGAATTGAACGTTGGTTTCCCAAGTCCTAACACACCACTCTAACCACTACACCAAGGTGGTTGAACTCTCCGAGAAGGCCATATTTTTGTGATGTCTTTCCTTTCTGTCATGACAGCCAAAAAAAAAAGGTAGTTAAAATTCTAGAATGCAGCCACATGTAAATGTTTTCTTGTATAGCAGCAAGGATATGGAATTGCTACTTCCAGAAACAACTCCTGCTGACCTGCCATGGTTTTATATCCACAGGAAGCAAACACAAAGCGGACTTTGCAAACCATTAAAAGAGGAAAAAAGAAAAAAAATTCTTCCAGATGAGCCACTTTGCTGGAATAGATTCCTCCCGGCACATTATCTTCCAATTTACAAAACACAGGCATTACAGATTCTTTGAGCATATTCGAGGAAGCATGAAAATACAAGACGAATGTCTGCCGTAACATAGTGGCATCTTAACAGGTAGAAGATGCTGACATCAAAGGGAGTTAAAGATGTGAAACAGAAATATATACAAGGCTCCTTGTAAATATTTTGTGTAGCTTCCCTTGATGATGACAAGGTAGCTGACTTTCTGCGCTGTTCTGGCTTTCCTGTCTCTCTGGTCCTGTGTGTTAGTCAGGGGTGTCATGCAAGCTTCAGGTGCTGAAATTTCCTTTTCTGTACAACTATTATAGGTGCAGGAATCTTGGGGAAAGACCAGGGCTGCCTGGTAGAGCATCTCTTTTGCCTGTAGAAGGTCCCACGACCAATCCCTGGAGTCCCCAGGTAAGGAGCTCATCTAAAATCCTGCAGATCTGTTGCCTGTCAGGGTAGACAATACTTTGGTAGGTGGACCAATGGTCCAACTAAATATGCAACAGCCTCCCAGGCTCCTATGCCCCCCTTCATATACAGTCACCCTAATGGCACCTCTTCTCCTTAATTAGCTGGCATGAGATTTATGGCATAAGACCTTGGGATTTGGGGCAGACGACTGTAACATTGGGATCAGAAGGACGGTTACACCAAGCAAAGCTCAGACAAATAGACTCCATCACAAGGTATCAGGAACATAGGAAGCTGCACCATACTGAGTCGGACCACTGGTCCATCTATCTCAGTATTGTCTTCTTCTTTTAAATTTTTATTTATGCTTCTCAGGTTTAGACACTTCACTAATTTGACAATCATTTTAACATTTCAAAACTTGACTTCCTTCCCCCCCTTTTCTGCAGTTCCTTAAATTTCTTTTTAATATCTTGTGCATGCCCAAATTAACTTAATTTGCTCATTTATTCATCTACTTTAAATATATACTCTTATAAAACTGCAAGTTATTACAATAACCCTGCCAATGTTCTTATCTGATTACTATTTATCTGTAAATATTCAATAAACCATTTCCATTCTTTTCTTTAAAAGTTTGTTATCTTGATTTCTTATTCTTCCGCAAAGTCTCGCCATTTCTGCATATTCCATAAGTTTTTGTATGCATTCTTCCTTTGCTGCGACTTCTGCTTCTTTCCGTTCTTGGGCGAGTAACATTCTTGCCGCTGTAGTCGCATACATGAATAGGTTTCTATACAGTTTAGGTAGTTCTGTCCCTATAATTCCCAAAAGAAAAGCTACAGGGACTGAAACAAAGTGAGCATGACTGCAGATGTTACTGGCTTTGATTTGAAAAGGAATAAGTGTGCTTCACTCGGTTAGTTGTTTTGTTTTGTGAAGCATCTTTAACAAAGGAAACCATTTTGTACCATACCTCATATCAGAAAGGTTCTGTATTCATTGTTTCCAGATGTATTTTGAGGGTGCGTCTAGGCATGGAATCAAGAGATCCACAATCAAATCTCCCCTTCTTTTATACAAGTTTAACAGCAGGTACAGAAAAGCCTGAATATTAGTGGCATGGTGTGTGTGGGGGGGGTAACTTGTTCCATGTTGCCAGTTTCCTGGTAAATATCTTCCCCCAAGTGCAAGTTGCCCAGCCAATCAAAATATGCAAGCACCATTACTGTATGTTTTTCTAAGCAGCAGCTTGCCCTAGAGTAATTTTCACTGGGAAAACCATGCAAGACCAAAGGTTGAGTCCTTTGCCTGGCACTATGGTCCTGGACCACAGGAGCCAACTCCTACGGGTTGAGGGGTCTTCGTCCCCCCCCTCATAAAATACTTGAGGAGGCCAGGCCCCCCAAAGTTGATGGGCATTGCCATTCAAATGGTGTGTGTGCACCGCATCACGTGATCAATTATGCGGGGTGGGGCTTACCTGCTCCCCCCAATATTTTATTCAAGTTGTCACACATGTCTTAATCAGATTCTCCTCATGCTGCAACTGTCATGAAAAATAATTAAAAATAATGGAAGGAACAGTTCTCCTAATCTCACATTTAGTTTGTCCCCAATGAGATGTTAATGCAATATACATGTATATCTGTTCCAGATTTCTCCCCAATGATGAGAAATCCTCCAAACCTCTCAATGCCTTATGAAGAAGTTGGACAAATAAATCTACCATCTCTACCAAAGGCTTCATTTTCAAAAGATGCACTTAAACATTTTAATACAAATGTTCATAATAGGATCATGCACAAATAACAGCCACTTTGTAAATCTAAAATGTAAAATCTTCAGATGTTGCTTGCTTTTGAGGCTTTTCCTGGCTCAGTTAGAAAGCTGGATGTTTGATAGATCTCTTTGCCAGGATATAGGAATGATGATGGAATGCAGAAACACATACATTAAAAAAGAAAACAATATCAAAGTCTCTCGGTTTCATTTAATGATCCTGAACAGTGGAAACAGAATGAGTTTGAAAAAGGGCCTTCCCTGTGAAAAAATATGCCCCTTACATAGTTGGTGGCAATGGTAGCTGGTGCCCGTTCAGACTGGTTGGGCCAAATTCAGAGTATGTGGAGATAGAGGAAATGAGAGGCAGAGCCAATTAATCCTATGTTCATCCCCATCCTCCCTTCTGCTGAGTTCTACAAGGGCAATATTGAGACTCAGCTACACAGCGGCCAATAAAAAGTTTTAAGCGTGTTTTAAGTGCAATGTACAATGGGACACTAGATGGCGATGGTGAGCCTTATGGAAAATTCAATGTATTTTTAAAAACCCTTTTTAAAAAAGCATTTTCAGAACGGTTTTTATATGTGTGTAGATTCCACCTAAGATCACATTCACATCATACATTTAAAGCACTGTGGTGCCATTTTAAACAGTTATGGTTCCCCCCAAAGGAATTCTGGGAGTTGTTCAGGGTACTGGAGGCTCCTGTTCCCCACAGAGAGCTAGAATTGGTAGAGTTTCCTGTGAAGAGGGATTTACCATTGAACCACTCTGAGAACTGTAGCCCCGTGAGGGGAATAGGCATCGCCTAAGAATTCTCAGCATCCTGAACAAACTACAGCTCTCATGATTCTTTGGGGGGAAGCCATGACTGTTTAAAGTGGTATCATAGTGCTTTAAATGTGTGTATGTGACCTTAAATGTATTCTGTTATTGTAGGCAGAAGAAGCTGACAGCCAGCACCACTCTCTCAGCTAGTTGGAAGTAAGAAGGCAGGCGGGTGAGGGCTGACTGACAGCAGACTGAGATTAGTGGGGCTGTCCTCCATCTGCCATAACAGACCAGTCTCCACTGTGTGGGTGGGGAACTCTGGGAGAGAAAAGGAGGCAACTGGAGGTTTGTCAGCAAATAAGATGCTATTCTCTCCATCTACGTCTGAGGGGGGAAACAGACAGGAACACTTTGCTAGTATATTTCAACAATGCCGACAAACCTCCAAAATATTTGCTTTGGGTACACTCGGCTGCTTTTCAAAGATAAGGGTTTGTTTTCCTTACTAGGTACATCATGTTCTGCCTGCTGAAAATGGAACCTTATTCCTTGCACCTTTGGATTTCACTGTTCTTGTGTGCAACATGGCAGCATTTATTTGTTTAAAAGCCCTGAGAACATGCAAGGGGAAAGAGGAAGGAAGGAAGGAGTGCCTTCTCTCAAGAATACCTTGTTCCCTGCCTGCTCAAATAGATGGGAAGTAGCCCACAACTTTAGACAGCGAAGAAAACCATTTTGAAAAGTGTCTCGTTCAATCAAAGTTTGAAAGGTGAACTGAACTGGGGTGAGAATAATTTTCTCAACATGCCTCCTGGTTATTATTGACTGGTAACTTTATACCCATCATTGTCTGGGAATTCTATCAAACCCCAAAAAATCAATACAGTTTTAAAATCAGTGCAGTTTTGAAAGGTTCAGTCCGCCATCTCGACTCAAAGTGACACCCAGTTGCAGCCAATTGCAAAAAAAAAATATACACAAGACATTTGTAATCATCTAGTAACTAGAGTCTAGGGCCATATTCACACCATACATTGAAAGCACTATGATACCATGTTAAATAGCCATGGCTTCCCCCAAAGAATTATGGGAGGTGCAGTTTGTTAAGGGTATAGAGAGTTGACAGGTGGCCCATTATTCCCCTCAAAGAGCTACAAGTCTCAGAGTTCCCTGTGAAAAGGATTTGATTTAAACCACTCTAGGAATTGCAGCTCTGTAAGGGGAATAGGGGTCTCCTAACAACTCCCTTTGTGCAGTAGGCTACTTTCTACACAAACACTCAACCCTCTCTACCATCTGGCCAACCAAGCATCATTATCACTATTCATGGACACATCCCAGCCAAGCAAAAAATCAAGAAGGCAAGTGTGGGTGTGGCCCGGAGAGTGAGGGTGTGACCATAAAGGGGTGTGGCTTGGGGAGACTCCCAAGGGCTAGCTAGAAGGACTTGGAGGACCACGCACTGATGGGATATGAATTACAGATCCAACAGAGATGCAAGCACTCAGCAAATGCATTTCTCCTTCAGCAGACCCCATATCCTCAGCATTGCCCACATTATAATTCAAACTGGAGTCCAAGGTAGGACTCACACCCTAGTTCCCCACAGCAAATTCCACCTATCTAGTGGATTGTGCTGGCCCGATAGGAAGCCATCAAATGAACATGTCTGCAGAATGAAAAACAGCCGCCCCTTCCAGTATAATATTCAGTCAGATTTCTACATGACTCTTCCCCATAAGAGCTGGAGCCCTTCTTAACCTGCCACCTACCCTCTGTGTTTGTGAAATAGCATTTTAATTGGTATTCCTCATTAGGTTTTGATTTGCAGATGGTGGCAATCAGAATCACGTAAGGATGGGAGTGGTGCTGAGCAGGCCGACTGGTATTGATTATGGTAATCGTTTTAAAGATGCCATTAGCTACTTCTGAACCAATCTGTACTTGCTGGAACACTTGAGAGTCCATATGGCACCCACATTGAATGTCAATGAGTGAATTATAATTCCGGCTGTGAATCTGAATGCAAAATTAGCTGGGATTCTTTGATCTGCATTTTTTCTGGCAAGCAATGGTAATAATGCAGTCACATGAAAGAAAAGGGGGAGCTGTTTGATTTTCTTTTAATGTCGGCTCCGTTGGTGTTGGTGAATTTTTTTAAAAAATCATTTGGGCTCCCAGTATATGCAAAAACCTTTATCAAACCTTTTATAATTTCATTATAATATAAATTTATAATTTAATGTGAATCCATACCTTTTTGTTCAAGAGGAAGAAACCTGGTGGCTTCCAGATGTTGCAGGACTACAACTCCCATCACCCCCCCCTGGCCATGAGCCATGATGCTGGAGCTGAATGGAATGAGAAGTGCAGTAATACCTGGAGGTTCCCTGCCCCTGCTTCAGAAAAGGCACCTTGCTCAAAGCTGCAGGGATTCACATGAGATTTTTTTTAAAAAGATTTCTGTGCGAAACAAATTATTTCTCCAAAAACCATCTATAGCTCCCATCATCCCATCACTATAGATCCCATCACCATTGGGTCATGCATCTTCTGACTGGGACTCCACTCTACTCTCCAAGCAATAAATCTCTATGCCATAGCTGTCAATGTTTTCCTTTTTGAAAGGGAAATTCCCCTATTCCGAATAGGATTCCTCGCAAGAAAAGGGAAAAGTTGACAGCTATGCTCTATGCTCTGGGATACTTCCGTTTATAGTCAAGTGAAATAGTGTCAAAATAAGGGCTGGGGTGCAGGCAGTTTACATGTGACAGGGCAAAGCACTTGCCCAAGTGGACATTCCAGGTGATCCATTCTCTTTACAGACCAATAACATTCCTATATAGGGTTGTCAGGTTGCAACCCATAAAACCTGTAGGTTATGTTTACCTTTAACTATGCAGATAAAGCTAGATATTATATGTTCTGCCCTTCCTGGTGCATTCCTCTGCCAAAGTTGCCTACCTCCTGTATTAGTTCAGCAGGACTCCACATTTGCCCAGTTGGAAATAAAGATGGGGGGGAGGGGAATCCACCTTACTCAGATTTCAAAAAAGACCTGTTTCAATCCAGATGGATCATGACCTGCATCAGATCAATTCTTCACTTCAGAATCTGCTGTCCAGGGGATTCCTTTACGAGGTGGTCTGAGGGCTGAGTGCTATTTCCAGTCCACCTTTGTACCCTAGTCACTGTGTGTGCATGCAGCAAGTCCCCTGTGGCTGCAGCCATGTCTTTTTCCATACAATTCCCCCCGAGAGCGACAGCTTGTCATCAAGACTTGCCACTCCCAGGTAGTCTTGCTGTAAGTGCATTTAAGGTGTGAAGTGGCAAGCAGACCCCATGTACTACAGGCTGTGTGGGTGGCTAGATGCCTTGTTTTAAAAGTTTGAAATGAAAAATGGGGGAGGGAGGCAGATGCAGTGTGCACCCCTGGAACCACCTCGTGTGTGTTAATTTACAAGGCCCATAACAACTTGGGTCCAGTATGCAGTGGTACCTTGGTTTAAGAACTTAATTCGTTCCGGAGGTCCATTCTTAACCTGAAACTGTTCTTAACCTGAAGCACCACTTTAGCTAATGGGGCCTCCTGCTGCCGCCACGCCGCCAGAGCATGATTTCTGTTCTCATCCTGAAGCAACGTTCTTAACCTGAGGTACTATTTCTGGGTTAGCAGAGTCTGTAACCTGAAGAGTCTGTAACCTGAAGCGTCTGTAACCCGAGGTACCACTGTACTTCGGAGACTGCCTGACCCCTTATATCCCTGCCCCATCACTGAGGCCTGAAAAACATAAGAAGAGCTTGTTGGATTAGGCCAGTGGTCCAGCTGGTCCAGTAACCAGTGGCCAGCCTGCTGCCTGAGTGCTCTCTTCCCAACTAAGATTTCCAGCAACTGAGTGTAGAGGTGGAACATGGCCACTGTGGCTAATAGCCATTGAAAGCCTTGTCCTCCATCAATTTGTCTAATCCTCGTTTAAAGCCATGCGAGCTGATGGCCATCACTAACTCCTGTGGGAGCAACATTTATAGCTTAACTATGCACTGAGTGATGAAGTACTTTCTTTTATCTATCCTGAATATCCCATCATTCAGTCTCATTCCATGCCCACAAGTTCTTCTGTCATGAAAGAGGGAGAGAAACTTTAGTCACTTTCTCCATGCCTTGCATAGTTTTACAAACTTCTGCCATGTCATTTCTCACATGCCTTTTCTCTAAATCAGGGTTTCCCAAACTTGGGTCTCCAGCTGTTTTTGGACTACATATCCCATCAACCCTGACCTAAACCCCAAAGTCTCAAATGCTGCAAACACAAAATGAAGTCAGTTGAGCTGAACAAAAGGGAAGGAACAGCCGGGAGTAGCTGTGGTTTCTGCACCACTGGCTTTATTAGCCTGCTTAAAGGTAAATTCTCATTTTCCAGGTTGCAGCTTGGCAACTACACGGGAGCCTTTACTGTGTCTGCTCAATAGGACTTCCATCTTAATCGACAAACTCAAATATGAGATTGACAGCACTATGGCGACATCTTGTTTTAAAATCATTTCCTCAGTTAGGAAAGGCTAATTAAAACCCTACGTTGCTGCCTTAGATTGCTAGACCTATAACCTCTGAACTCACACCACCCCAAATTCCAAATTTGTATCTCTCAGTCCACACCAGCACTTCTGTAGCACAAAGCACCTGCCTTCCTTTGATCTCTCCCTGTGACATTATAAATCATTATAAATCAAAGGTGTAACGTTTCCAGGGTGATTTAATGACTTCCTTCAGTGCCCTTCGGTTACTCTCCCACAAGAAACTTTCTGAAAGTTTCAACCTGAAAGTAATTGTCTGCCATGCTGGAGTGATTTGAAGCGATGAAGTCTCTGTGATGTAGATTATTACAGTAATACTATACAGAGGTCAGTCATACACTTGTTCATAATACAAGGGTGGATTGTTGCTGGTTTTTTTAAATGCAGTTTTCCTTCAGTTGGTAACCACTAAGTTCATTCTGCAGATACTTCTGATTAAATAATTGTTGATTAAATGAAACTAATGCTGTCACAGAGAGTTGGTGAATAAGTCACATCTTTCAAAGATGCCAATTTCTATTTTTCAATGCATGAAAATTCCTTCCCCCAGGGAAGGAATTGTCCCCTGGAGAGGTCATTTAGGTGCACACTGTCAGATCATGTATCCATAGCAGTGACCAGAGGAGGAATGACCACTGGGAGGAGCACAGAAAGAAGAAATGCCATGGTGCATCTGCAAGAGCACAACTGGACACCTTCAGCTGCCCCAGCTGCAACAAAACATGTCTCTTTTGTATTGGTCTCTACAGCCAACAGCAGGTTCCAAAAATTTACCTTCACCCCCAAAGGGCACTCCTTCATTGTCTCCTGAGACAGAAGGATGCCAGCCAGTTGAAATTCTTCATCTTCTTGTCACATTCTTCATATGAGCAATTCCACAGAACTCCACTTCTCAAGCTGAAATAAAATTGCTACTCGTTGCATTCAATCTTCACACTGTCATAGTAACTGTCATTAAATTACTTGATAATCCTTTGTATTCAGGTTTAATTTGACTATTAATCACTACCAATCAGAGCAGAGGTATAAAATGGTTTGTAATGTGCAAATACAGGCATTAAAGACTAACAAATTTCACTTGTTGCTAGGCGAGCATTCCTCGGGATTTCTCCTTGTAAGGGTAGGACCTACACCTTACAAAAATGACGCATTTTTCCAGTGCTTGCCCAGTGCTGAGTTCCCCTCCTCTTTGTCTGCAATGTGCAGTTCAAATTCTTGCCCTGTTTACCAACCCCAGCACTAAAGAAGAAGAGCAAGAGCTGTGGAATGGGGTGAGGAAGCTGTGTCACCAGGTCATCAGGGTGCAAGGGAAGTTGAACAGCACTTTACAACAGAATAGAAGGAATTCAACAGGGGGCTGATGTTTGCACTAGCAGCACCAATAGTTTTGCAATGTTTTAATTCTTTTTGTTTGATTTATATCCCATCTTCCCTCCAAGGAACTCAGCGTTGTGTCCTCACAACAACTCTGTGATTAGATTACCAATTAGACTGATAGTGACAGACAGGGCCGTCTTAAGCATATGCGGCGCCCTGGTGCAAAGATCCCCCAGAGTTGTTGACCTTTTCTTAGGGAGCTGACACCACACTTATCTCCAGCTCGTGATGTAAGCAGCGTGCACTGGGGGGCCTTTCCACAGTCCTATGCCAATCCCAGGAATGCGGGAGGGCGGAGCTGGCCAGCCAACAACTCAGCGCCTCACTGACTCACTCGCCCCCGAACTCGCGGAGCAGAGCCGCCCGCAACAGAAGAGCCCATTGCGGCGCTCCGGCCGATGGGCGGGCTCTTCCCCGGACTCCGCCTCTCAGGCCCCAGACTCTTGGCCTGGCGCCCCTGAGAGCCCAGTGCCCCGCACCCTTGGCACCTATGGTTAAGACGGCCCTAGTTACAGACCCAAAGTCACCCAGTGGGCCTAATGGCTAAGTGGAATTTGAACTCTGGTCTCCCAGGTCCTAGTCCAGCACGCTAACCACTCTGCCATACTGACTTTTGTGTAAGCAAACTTTGGATATGGTTGTCAAGTCAAGTGGCTACATATCCAGTCCTCACAGAACACAGCAGGGACAATTGCTTTCAGGTAATCTATAAATAACAAAGGGCCAGTCATGAGTGCTTATGTAACATGTTATTGAAATAATAATAGTGTACAGTCATAACTTGGGTTACAGACACTTCAGGTTGCGCATTTTTGGGTTACGGACGCACTGAAACCCGGAAGTACTGGAACAGGTTACTTCCAGGTTTCAGCGCTCATTCATGTGCAGAAGAATTAAATCGCGCTTTGCACATGTGCAGAAGCACCAAATTGCAACCGGCGTGTGCGCAGAGGTGGCGCTGCAGGTTGCGAATGCTGCAGGTTGCGAATGTGCCTCCCGCACAGATCACGTTCGCAACCCGAGTGTCCACTGTATTAGCATTTCTTATTGTTCTGCAATGCTTTCTCAGCATCATCACCGCATCGCTGTCTGGACTGTCTTGCACAGCACCACAGCAAAAGCAGGAGAGAAAACAGCAACCTTAGAATATTTGCGGTATCAAACCTTGCATGTTTTCAACAGGAAGTTACAGGACAGGAACTGATAGAAAATGAAGCATTCTACTCCAAAACTCTTGCAGGCACAAACAGTATAGAACGTGGGATTGTGTGTAACCACTCTGATACCAGCACGTAACCTCCAACATTTCTCCAATGAAAATAGGGATGTCCCATTCCACAATGATAATGTTACTATTTATACATTTACTATTTATACATTTTACTATTTATACATTAAACATTTTTTTAAAAAACTTCCCTATACAGGGCTACCTTCAGATGTCTTCTAAAGGTTGTATAGTTACTTATACCTTTGGCTTGGAGGTTGCAACATGTCTACGATGAAAAGAGGGACATCCTAAGGAAAAGTGGGACATTCTGGGATCAACTCAGAAACCAGGATGGCTTCTGTAAATCTGGACTATCCCTGGAAAATAGGGACACTTAGAGGGTCTGCCATCATGAGCACAAATGATCGTGAATGAACAATTAAAAAGACGTCTGGAGGGGCCTAAAGTGATTGTGACTGTGGTTAAAGTTTTTCCAAGCAAACATCATTCAATCGTACCATGATTGGCCATGATTGGTGGCCATACCCACCAATAGCATTTGGCCCCCAGAAACTTGCCCATGAGGCATGCAGTCCTCAGACGGCAAAAGGTCTCCCATCCTGGTGATACATTGTGCCTTCCTAGATAGATAAGTATGGTTGCACACACAGTACTTAGGGAAATCTCAGGTACAGAATGAAAGCTTAGTGAAAACCCCTCTATTTCCCAATTTCTCTTAAACTCCCACCCAGAAGAGAAAATAGCATGTATAAACGATCACAGCTGCTGTTCCTGCTGTGGCCACAATCTATACAGACAAACTCCAGTATAATCTCTTTTAAAATTATTCATAGCCTCATAAATCCAGACCCAATCGGGTGACCTTTCGCAAATGCAAGTTGTTCAAATGCCTTTTAAAGATATTGTTGTCTGTGTAATCATTCCATGGCCTCCACACATTCCTTCCCGTTAACCTTTCCTGAGATCTGAAACCATAAACTTGCCACATTGCATTTAGGGACAGAGGAGAAATTCATTCAGTCCACTTCTTAAAGTGAACCAATCTGATGTACCTGTTCTGGACTTACATGCAGATCAGAACATGGCTATCAATTGGATGACACACTTCTCTGAATTTTGTAATGCAGTTTTGGTACAAAAATGTGTATTTTATGTTAAAAGTATACAAAAAAAGTATACTATAGAGGGAGGTGCACTGAAAAGCATATAAAAATGTGTGCCTCAAGAGGGAAATGTGTGTAAAAGGCATACAATAAAATGCAATATTTTGCAAGACATGAGCAACATACACCGGCCAGCAGCAACTCCTCAATGCATCACATGGCAGGACAGCATCTGAAACAAAAGATGTGCTTTCCCAAGTCCACATTCCCATCATATTCGCACTCCTGTCTTAGCAACATCTACACTGGCTTGCTCATGTGCACAGAATGGAAGATGGCAGGATCCCCAAGGACTGCAGGATCCCCAAGGACAATTTCTATGGGGAGCTGACCAACTCTGTGTTATAAGGCACCAGGCCCCTTGGCAGACCAACTCTGTGTTATAAAGATGTCTGCAAGTGTGGCATGAAGGCTGGCAGCATCAACCCCGCTTTGTGGGAATCCCTTGCAGACAACCACAGTGCCTGGAGACAATGAGTCAGGTTGTGTATCTACAGCAGTGACCAGAGGAGGAATGACTGCTAGGAGGAGCCCAGAAAAAGAAACACCACGGGACACCTGCATCAGCACAAGCAGACGCCTTCATCTGCCCCAGCTGCAACAAAACATGTCTCTCCTATATTGGGCTCTTCAGCCACTGCAGGTGTACTGGTTAAGAGCAGTGGACTAGTAATCTGGTGATCTGGGTTAGCATCCCTGCTCCTCCACATGCAGCTGCTGGGTGACCTTGGGCCAGTCACACTTCTTTGAAGTCTCTCAGCCTCACTCACCTCACAGAGTGTTTGTTGTAGGGGAGGAAGGGAAAGGAGATTGTTAGCTGCTTTGAGACTCCTTGGGGTAGTGATAAAACGGGATATCAAATCCAAACTCTTCTTCTTCTCTCCAATGGTTTGAGTTCACCCCAAAGGCGCACACGTCCATTGTCTCCCGAGACAGATGGGTGCCAACCAATTTTGTTCTTTTAAAAACAAATCCACAGAAAAGGAGACAGAACCTATGATTAAGCACAGGTGAAACTGACGTGGAACATAAGTAGACTGATCTGTCCATCTTTAATTGCAATTATCCTTTGGTTTTGTGATTTAAACAGGTAGTTCTCTTGCAGAGGAAGCACCATTTGCACCATAATGGTCTTTTCCCTTTTCCTGTTGATCAGATGTGCCTTTGAGTGGGAGATGAAGTGTCATGAAGAAGAATGTTTAGCTTATTCTTTAAGGTTCTCAATAGCACTCAAACAATATAAGCTTCCTAAGCGGAGCCATTTGAGTAAATGAATCCTCCTTGCTACTGAAGACGCCTATACAGGCCAACTGTATTGCTAAGGGTCCGCTCTGGAGCAACTAATTTAGGAACCAACTTGGTCCTTGAGAGGCCAGACAAGAAGAATGATGGTGGGATGCAAACACCTGACTCAATCTCCAAGAGGGAAGCAACAGATGCTGTTTATTGTTAGGAGGCTGCTTGATGACCTGTGGGGAGCAACAGCACTATAAATGATTGAGTAGGCTTGCTTCCTGGGGAGGTAGCAAAAAGCCCTTGAAACCAGCATGTAAAGGAAGAAAATTCAAAAAGGAAACATCAACAGTTGCTTGGCTCCACACCACTTCTCCATCTCTCAAATGCACAGACACTATTAGTCTGATGAAGTGGGCTGTTGACTACCACACAATAATCTATTTAGTCTCCAAGGGGCCATGGAGTTGGAGCATCTTAGTTTCAAGGTACTGTGGAAAGAATCCTTGAAAGTCGTTGAAAGTGTCTTTATAAGCTAGGATGAATTTCAAACTGAGGGCATAAACAAAGAGAGTACAGGGAGGCAGATGGTGAGTATGTCTGGTGACTTGCTCTAGGACATATTTTTTTTCTTGCCATTCCTTCTTGGGGTAATATTTGACTTTGTTTCTTCATATTTTGAGGTTAATTATTGCTTTTTTACTTCTTGTATTTCCTTCCAACTTACGCAACTCCCTACTTGGATTGCATCTTTATTTTAGATGGTAAACCTAAAGGCAAGGACTTGTGTCTTCTCTGTTCTTTATACAGTGCTTAGCACACAGATCGCTAACCTTTTGGGGCCTGTGGGTACATCTGCAAACCAGAGAAACAGTGACAACAAAGGAATGCTTCTTTCCTTTTATAAGAGAAGGGAGACGTGGGGAAGAGACCCTGTGGGCACTAGGGAAGACCTCTGCAAGAGCATGAGTGCCTATGGGTGCCATGTTGACCATTGACTTAATGCATGTTACATATATCAGTCCATTTAGGTATGTTAAACACACAATTAAAAGCAAATTGAATTGTGCTTGGAAGGCTGTAGGGAGTAATCTCATTGATGGGGGTTGCTACAACTTTATCCAAATGCAAGATTGCTTAAGAGTATGTTTCCGAGCACAATTCAAAGTGTTGGTGCTGACCTTTAAAGCCCTAAACGGCCTCGGTCCAGTATACCTGAAGGAGCATATCCACCCCCCATTGTTCTACTCGGACACTGAGGTCCAGGGCCAAGGGCCTTCTGGTGGTTCCCTCACTGCGAGAAGCCAAGTTATAGAGAACCAGGCAGAGGGCCTTCTTGATAGTGGCACACGCCCTGTGGAACGCCCTCCCACCAGATGTCAAAGAGAACAACTACTACCAGACTTTTAGAAGACATTTGAAGGCAGCCCTGTTTAGGGAAGCTTTTAATATTTCATGAATTGGTGTATTTAAATGTTTTGTTGGAAGCCGCCCAGAGTGGCTGGGGAAACCCAGCCAGATGGGCGGGGTATAAATAATATATTATTATTATTATTATTATTATTATTATTATTATTATTTATTATAGCTGGCATTCTTGACAAGTACTCCCGTCTACTGCTAAAACCTGGCATGCCAAATACAGTGGTACCTTGGGTTAAGAACTTAATTCATTCTGGAGGTCGTTCCTAATCTGAAACTGTTCTTAACCTGAGGTACCACTTTAGGTAATGGGGCCTCCCACTGCCGCTGCGCCGCCACCATGCAGTTTCTGTTCTCATCCTGAAGCAAAGTTCTTAACCTGAGGTACTATTTCTGGATTAGCAGAGTCTGTAACCTGAAGCGTCTGTCACCTGAAGTGTATGTAACCCGAGGTACCACTGTATAGCAAGCTGAGTGGCACTTAAGCTGGCTACTCCATACACATAAGAAGTCAGTGGTTTCCATTCGGACTGTATTTGTTGCAATCAGCAATGCTTCTGTTCTGCTGCAATTTGGATTCCACCAAACTGTTATTTGCCTCAGTGTCCGCTATTTATAGCTACTTATAAAAATTTACATAACTTGTTTCAATGTGAAGGAAATGTTAAAAAGATCTCATTTGCAGACTTAGAAACAACATTGGTATGAATGGATATCAATTCTGCTCCTAACCACAGAAGACACAAACTCCAGTAATGCCCACTTCCTTTCCTGTCTTCATCCCTGTTCTCTGACATCCCTACACAGCAAACTTCACACAAAAAGGTAAACGGTGAGCAGTGGTCCTGTTTGGTTTCCATCGAGGGATCTTAGGTTTGTAGCACCCACACACAAGGTTTGTTTTTCTTTCCACCCATCTATAGTCAGAAGAAAGCTGAAGAAGGGAGAAATGGGAACGACATCTGGTGACGGATACTTGTCTGATACTTGACAGCCTTTTTCTTCCTAAGGACAAAAAAAGAAAGACCTTATCAGTCTGTTAAAGACTTGTCAATATGCAGTGCTTCACAATGCCTGTTTTTTAGATTCCCCAACCAACCTCTTGGCTTTCACACTCTGCAGCTCACACCTGCTGTTTCAAAATCATTCTGTTATTGCCAAGCCATTGTCCTTATTCCAGGACGCCGGCCAAATCTTAATAACGGGATCATTAACAGAGAGCTACTGCAACGTTACGTGTTGTACTACTTCACTCGTTGGATAGTGAGGTCAGCAATATCCTGTGCTTTTGGGCAGCCTAATTTAATTCTTTGATTCAAATCGCCACCGTTTGTGATTCCAGCCACTTTGCAAAAACACAGCCATCCTTTGTCAGCCAGCTGTGAGAATGTCAGAATCTGCCCCTTCACATCCTCAAGTGGGGGAAAGTTCATGTCACACTTAGCACATTCATATCTTGGGTACATGCCTCATTCTGGCCTCTTGTATTTTTCATATTGAAACAAAAGCTGTGTCCGGGATCTAATCAAGTAATTTGCACATGAAATAACTGGTTGGCTGAGTCTGATAACAAGTAGACCCTGTTCTTGCCTGCTAATAAATGGTGGTACCATCAGAGCAGGACTTTGGGGCTGATGCCCAGTTGAGGGCCACTCCCAATTTCCTGGGAAAGAGGGATTGATCTCTGGGTGAGTGCAGGGGAAAGTAATGTGCATCAATTCAGCAAAATGGCATACATTAACTCTGAAGATTGTTGGATATTTTGGCTAGCACTAAATAATTAGAGAGAGAGAGAAATAGATGCACACACACACATTGATACCACACACTTCTAATCAACATGTGCTATATAATGTGGCTTGCATCAATTAAAATCCACAGTAGAAAAATACAACCATGATATCAGTAATATAACAGAAAGCACCAAAAAATTTAACATATTGAAAGTGCAACAGTAATGAAACCTTCTTAATGGGGGAAGGTTAATATTGTCAAGGGTCATTCAGATGTCGCAAATAGGCCATGACACTATGGTTGTTGTTTTTTATTATTATTTGTTGGATTTTTCCTAGAAAGGGTAAATCTGGCTTAAATGAGAGACTGGCCCTTTGATAACAATGTCATCATGTGGACACTGCAATATACTCATCAAATAAACACTGATTTTTATACACCCGCTATCAGCAGACTTGACAAGGCACACAGTTTCACACTAAAACCACCTGTTGACAGATTGATGTTGGTTATTTGAAATGTGCCGCTCATTTCAGCAGCTGCCAGAGATGTCATTGAGGGGCGAAGGAGAAAAATCATCCTTGCTGATAATTATTGGGAGATAAGCAGCATTTGAATCAGAACCACTGAAGCACTTGGTAGCTCACAGGCTAGCATTTCTCCTTGCACATAGATATCAGTGGAGGGTGCTAGCCAGTTAGCAAGCAACTTCTTCAAGCGTTCTTTCATGCTCTGTATAACCTTTATGAAAAATTTCACATAGACACACATACGCCATAGATTGCGAGTTTTAATTTGAAGAACCTGCCCCAAATGGTAGAACATGTTTCAGTATGAAAACCTAAAGATATTGGCCTTTAAATTGTAAGTGGCAAGTTTGAGGTCATAGGATGTAAACCATACACCCACTTAATTATGACCAAAGTTTTGTGTGGTTTTTTTTTAAATTTTCAAAGATCTTTATTGAAACTTAACATGACCAAAGTTTTTATGCAAGAGTGTGATCAATGAAAAAGCTGATTTAGGAACAAATTCAAATACAATATTTCTATAAAAAAAAGAATAACTCACATTTCTCCGAAAACAAAGGTTTTGAATTATTCCTTTTTTATTTGTTGCTTATACAGTGCAGCAAGTGACACAGATTATGCTTTAAAATGTGATTTCGTTCAGTGGTGGCTGGTGCCCATGGGGATTGGAGGGCAGAAGGTTGGGAGGCCAGTAGTAGGTAGAGCCAGAGCTAATGGCAGTCAGAGGCAACTAATTCTAGTTTTGCCCCCTCCCTGCTGAGCTCTACAAGGTCAAAATTGAGAATGAGGATGAATTAGACAGCCAGGGCCACTATCCAGACTGAATGCCTTGGAGCAATCAAGACTGAGAGTCGTGCACTATTTGCACACCAAAACTATACACTAGGTCTGCAACTTATGCAGGGGTTGTTTTTCAGTAGCCCTGTTTTAGCTTCAGTCCTGTTGGCACTCTGCACCTGAGTATATCATCAGAGGAAACCTTGCATGCAGTCTCACCTGGTTGGCACCCATTTCAGATTTGTTCATCTCAACACAGCCAAGAAGGTCATCATTATTCCAAGTCAGGCATGTCACTGCTACTATGAGCCGAAGGCGACGTTATGAAATTGCAAAACAACCCAGGGAACAAGCCTTGATTCAGCAACTTCAAAGTGCAGTGTGAGAAACCCACTGAAAAGCAAAGCAAGCAAGGAAGAAAGAATTCCACCCTAGGGATGGGTGATAAATTTGTTCAGCTCTTTCTTGAAATTCGTACTTCTCCAAATTTTGCAGTGCATTTCTCCAACCAAAGAGTGTGTACGAATATGAGTGAAAAGCACATTACAAAGTGTGTGCTGGTGAAAATAACATATGGAAATGCATTTTAGTCATTGAAAATTACTTGCAAAAATTGACTGGGCAAAAACATATCTAAAAATGCACACAAAGAAATGAGCATGAATTTTCGTGCAAAATTAAGATTGGGAAAACAAGGAAAAGGAGAAACCAAACTTTGCAGATGCATCCAATCCCCACTAGGTACACTATGCACAGTGATCTCAGTGCAACCATCCTGGGAGTTGGCAAAAGCAAACTGTTATCTTTGGTGCCTTTCAACTCTAGAATATATTTGCATTTCGTGAGACAGATTGAGTCCTGCGATAAAAGGCAATCTCTCCCCAGTGGTGGAAGAACGCCATGATTTCCCATTGCATTTTTATTGGGAACTATCAAAGCAGAAGGGATGAGCCTAGCCAGCCATAAAACAATTATTTACTTTTAAGTGCAAAATCCCTATTGAAGTTGTGTTAGTTAATTAGCACCGGGGAGGGACAGACATTTCCTTGGATTAGATTCAAAATCAGGCCCCAAAAATGGTTTGTTCAAACACAGCAAATCAACTGTGAATGAATGGAAAGAAAGCAACCTCTCTCTCTCTCTCTCTCTCTCTCTCTCTCTCTCTCATCCCCCCCCCCCTCCCGTGCAACAAAATCAACAGCAAGTTGGTATTTCTGGATTTCTGGAAAGACCCCTGCCTCCCACTTAAAACACTACAATTACGACTTTTTTTCTTTTTTTACTGTGCATAGAAAATGAGGCATTGTTGTTCAGTGAATCAAAACAAATTCAGATGTCCTTCTTTTCATTTTGCTGGAGCTGCTCTTGCACCTGCTTTGTTTTTCTTTTGATTGCCAGGATTACGCACGCCACACTTAATGATACTAATGGGCTCGCTCTTATTAGAAAGGGAGAGGCGGCCCTCCGTGAAAAGGCATTTGTTGCAAACTGTATATCAGAGGAGCCAGATGTTTTCCTTTGGCACACGCAATAACATTATATAGGGAGGAATCTCATCTTTGATGTACAGAGTTTTACTGCTGCAAGCTTTCGCGCTGATGGTCTCTGCAAATCTGAGCCCCCTTCCCCTTTCTCTCTCTCTCTCTCTCACACACACACACCACCTGGGAATGGAGCTATTGCAAATATTTAGAAATATCATAACTGTCCCTTTGTTGTGTAAACCATACATTCCTGCTGATTGTCAATGGCTGTTCATCCTGTATTTGTGCCAAGGAAGGCTCTGCAGTCTACAGCTTTTTGTCTCTGAGGGTGGTAAATCAGGCCCTAGAAGAATTGCCAGCAATCTGCCAGCTTGGGAGGGAAAGGGGAACTAGCCAGACTGTTTCTTTTGATCTGGTCTACTCAACTGGAATGGCTCCCTTCCTCCCTTTCAAACTAAACAATTGCATGGAACCAGAAAGGTGCTCCAGGAAATTGACTAGATCTCCTCCCCAACATGGCATGAACTGAAATGGAATTGGATGGAGCTGAGCAGCAGCGCTCCCCATGCAAAGGTTGTGGGTTTGCACCCCGACATCTCCAGTGATGGCTGGGGAAGTCCCATGTCTGCAATCCTGCAGAACCTATGCCAGTCAGAGTGGGAGACAACTAGGATGCATTCAGACGTGTGTAATATTGCGTTAGTTTTCCTGATTATAATATCAGGGCTTCTGTCCCATTTTCTAATTTTTTTCCACACTGCAGTACCTGATGTCTTATGGGACTGTAGCTTTCTGATGGACATATCAGCATGTTGCACAAAACTTCATTCAAACCAGTGGATATGGTCTGAAAACAACAACCACTGTCATAGAACACAATGTAGCTACTGCCCCAACCTTTCCACAAATGCACATTTCTGATCTCCTATGCAAACAACAGGAAAGAACTGTATGCTGGCATACTGCCTCACATTTCATCACTTTATTTCCACAGTTTTTAAGGTTGCATATTTTTTTTCTGGAATCAAGTAACATGGAAATGAATGCTAAACACGCTTTCTTTTTTCTAGAAGTGGCTTTTACATCATGCAACAGGTGAAATATAATGCAGACATTAACAGTTAGGGAAATGTTGGGGATATGGAATAAACTGGGATGTGAATGCAGCCAACCAGGTTTCCCAACCCTCTGACTGGTAGTGGTTCTCCAGAATGGCCTTCAGAGGTTTTTAGGTGTTCTTGGACTATAACCCTCATCATCCCAACCACTTGTCGTACTGGCTGAGAACAACATCTGGATAGCACTTTGCTGCTGACCCAGTATAAGGTAGTCTCTTGTATTTTTAGTGCATCGGACTACTATTCATTGCAATCATGGAGAGATTCAGCTTTCCTTAGTCTCCTACCCACCCACAATTCTGATCAGGTTGACTACAGGACCAAGGCAGGCTCATGTTTCCATTGCTGGCAAGCAGCACTGAGGGTTTCCTAACAGACAATGTAACTTCTTTCTTCCAAGTCCCCCCCTTAAACCAAGCTTGGTGCTATTGTGCTGAAGCAGAAGCAGAGAAAGCTATCACTGGATGTCCACTACATACTTAAAAAAACACCCAACCAGCAGATGGGTCAGTGGGTGAACTAAGAGATGCTTTACCCCAGTGGAAACTGATGGAATGCACTTGAATATTTTGTATACCACCTTCAGTGTTCCTCATAATATGCAATGGTCCTCTCTATTTTACTATCTACTCATGCAATCATCAATAGTGATTCTGCGTAAAATGGCTGTGGATGGTGCATCTCAACAGAGCAAATCCCCCATGCAGATATTTCCCAACATTGCAAAGCATTTCATTTGGGTTTGCAACAACCCATCCCAAATGCAAACTCCTTATTCTCTCCTGCTCCTCCTCCCTGTCTCTGCCGCACTGTATGCATAGCTATGGGCTGTATCATTAGGCTTTGATTTACAAATTTTAATTAGCAGTGGGGGGAAACATTAAAGTAGAAAAAGTTCTAGTAAAAGCTGTGTTACATAAGAAAGCCAAAAGCACTGAAAGTTTGAGCTAGTCATGTTGGGTTATCTACCAGATGGGGGAAGAGTTGAGAGGAGTGAGAACATTTCTTCTTCTTCTTCTTCTTCTTGCAAAATGCCTTCATTTCCATAAAAAGAGATTAAACAGATTAAATTGCATAAATATTGTGAAAGTACTGAAATGCAGCAGCAAGGTAAACAGACTCCACAAGTTTATCTTAGATGCTGTGTTAAATCTTTGTTTCAGCTAAAGCCAAAGATTGAAACATCTCTGGCTTTGTAAGGATCCTAATTTCACCTGTCTTTCATGCCACACGCAGGTAGCAAAATAACTAGCTTGGGTCCATGCAACATGCCTGAGCTTCCACAGCAAGGATTGTTTTGAAGCCCATAATTGCTTAGCCTAGAAAGGTGATGCAATCAAGTGGAGTCATAAAACGATAAACAAAACAATGAGTTGTGCACAGAATGCAAAGCATATGCTGGCTTGGCAATAAAATAAGCTAATCAAGTTCCATTTCACTGCATGGATAGCTCAGTTGCTTAGAGCGTGCTGCTGATAACACCAAGGGTTGCAGGTTCGATCCCTGTATAGGACAGCTGCATAGGAGGTTGGACTAGATGATCCTAAGAGTCCCTTCCAACTCTACGATTCTATGATTCCAGAGGAGTAGCTGTGTTGCACTTGTTTTCTGCGGCAACAAATAAGAGAGCCAGTGTGGTGTAGTGGTTAAGAGCGGTAGACTCGTAATCTGGTGAACCGGGTTCGCGTCTCCACTCCTCCACATGCAGCTGCTGGGTGACCTTGGGCTAGTCAAACTTCTCTGAAGTCTCTCAGTCTCACTCACCTCACAGAGTATTTGTTGTGGGGGAGGAAGGGAAAGGAGAATATTAGCCGCTTTGAGACTCCTTCGGGTAGTGATAAAGTGGGATATCAAATCCAAACTCCTCCTCCTCCTCCTCTTCTTCTTCTTCTGGGTCATCACCAATTGACAAATCCGAGTACAGAAAATTTGGTTGTGGGGAGATGTTCCCAGTGATGCTTTGCTTGGAATTACTCTATGTCATGGGCATTGCTTATGCTTAGGTTTGCCATGAATGGGCTCAGTATGAAATTTTGTTCCAGGTCATATTGGTGAGTGCTCCCACTTTCTTCTTCTTCTATGGCACTCTGGTGACTGACAGGGCTTTACTGGTAGCCAGCAATGGATGGCTGGTGCTTGTTAACTCACTGCCACAAAGTATTAGTCATATACAGGGACACGGGTGGCATTGTGGTCTAAACCATTGAGCCTCTTGGGCTTGCCAATCGGAAGGTCGGTGGTTCGAATCCCCGCAACGGGCTGAGCTCCCATTGCTCTGTTCCAGCTCCTGCCAACCTAGCAGTTCGAAAGCATGCCCCAAAGTGCAAGTAGATAAATAGGTACCACTCTGGTGGGAAGGTAAATGACGTTTCCATGTGCTCTGGCACTTGTCACGGTCCTCCATGCACCAGAAGCGGTTTAGTCATGCTGGCCACATGACCTGGAAAGTTGTCTGTGGACAAACACTGGCTCCCTCAGCCTGAAAACGAGATAAGCGCCTCAACCCCATACAGTGGTATCTCGCAAGACGAAATTAATTCATTCTGCGAGTTTTTTCGTCTTGCGATTTTTTCGTCTTGCGAAGCACGGATTTTGGAAAAGCTTCAAAAATCACCAAAGTCTTCAAAAACCTCAAAAAAGGCTACCACACCGCATGCTATGAGTTGCTCCTCGAAGTCAAGTCGCAACTGCACCCCCTGAATGCACGGTTTTAAGAAAAAGGAAACAAACTTGCAAGACAAAGGAAACAAACTTGCAAGATGTTTTCGTCTTGTGAAGCAAGCCCATAGGGAAATTCGTCTTGTGAAGCAACTAAAAAAACGAAAAACTCTTTTGTCTTGCGTGCTTTTCGTCTTACGAGGCATTCGTCTTGCGAGGTACCACTGTAGTCACCTTTGACTGAACTTAATCATCCAGGGGTCTTTTACCTTTTACCTAGTCATATACACAGAAATTTCAGCATATAGGTGCAAGCTGAAGTTAATTATAGTAGAGGCATTATTTTCATGGTCACATATGATGGGGAGTCAGTGTTTTGTAGCCCTCTGCTGCAGTCTGGCTATGTCTCTGCTGCTCTGGCCAGCCAGCCAATGCATTCAGGCTCCTTGGTGCAGAAACCCAGTTGCTGAGTAGAGTGCCCAGCAGGGTTTGGAGGAAAGAAACCCCAACACCATACCATTTTCTCTGGGTGTAACACGCCTCAAGCTGTACTAACAGAAATCAGCCAGGAAGCCTGTCAATGAAGGGAAAGGCAGTGTAAGAAGATCCTTGGTGCCTAATTGCTTTCCCTCAAACAAAGGAATAGAGCGAGGTGCCCCCTGGTCTGCCAAGACAATAAGCTCTTTGTTAGTGCTTATTTATATGTTTCTCTGATTTAGGGGTGGTGCATCCTTCGTTATCTGGAGATCTGTTTCCCAGGTGTAGCACTTTCATGAATTGCATTGCGCTTCCAGAAAACAGAACTGCTATTTCTGGAGAGAAGGGTGTGACTGACCGTTTAGCAGCTCTATTTCCATTGCAGTGGGGAATGGAAAACAGAAAAGGATTCAGCAAGCCCACACATGCAGTGTGTGCTAGGAGGCATTAACAAAGTCTTTGAGTTCTGCTTCCTCTTCCCTCCTAAAACAACCACAAAAAAACCCACCTCTCTTAATTACTCATATCTGTATTGGCAGAAATGTAGCCCTCATTAATTCTGAAAATGGAACACTTTTTATTTATCAGCAGAGAGTTAAAGGAAATCATTACAGTACTTCTCCAAATTCTGTTGGGAGTGCAGAGTTTAGGATTGCCAGATCTACTTGGTGGATTGTTGTTGTTTTTTATGAGAACCGCAGGATCTACCAATCAGAACCAGGTGCAAAATGACAGAGGATAGATACTTCCCTGCATTTAAAGCATACACACTGCATGTTTAAAGCATGTTTAAAGCATGATACTGGAACTGTAGTTTGTTAAGGATATTGGAAGCATTACAAACAAATGAAAAGGAAAGGGGCTTTTGTTATAAATAAAGGAGGGCAAGCCTGTGGTTGAGAAACTGAGCCCATTCCTTCCCATTTAGTACAGTACAATCTACAGTAGACAAACAAAACAAGAGTGAAATGAAAGGTCGATTGCCAAATGAGTTGTGTCATCATTAGGAACAGGGAGTCAGGTGTGAGTGGAGGGTCAGGTAAGGTGAGGCTAAGATGATTTAGGAAAGTCATAGGACAGAAAGGAGTCTTTGAAAACAGAGGAAGGCTTGTGCAAGCTTGGGGGCAGGTGTGGAAAACCGTGCTTGGAACGGCAAACCTTTTTAGTTTATCTGTAGTTAAACTATGACATTTGCTCCCACAAGATGTAGTGAAGCAAGTCCTACTTGTGGGTTTCCCATAGGCATCTGGTTGGCCACTGTGAGAACAGGATGCTGAACTAGGTGGGCCATTGACCTGAATTTCTGTCACGTCTCGTCCTACAGTTAGGCAGATTGAGGTAGCTGCCTCAGACAGCTGGTTTTGCGTGTCATTGCCTCACGGTCCTCACAGAGTTGTGAGGAAAAACAGAGAGAGAGATAGACATGTGCACCACTTAGCACTCCTTTGAGGAAAAGTGGCATACAATAATAATACAGTAATAATGACTTTTTAAAAAAGGACAATTCCTGGTGGGGCCGCATTGATGACAAGAGAGTTACTTTGATCTGATGTGTCACTGTGGGGAGAAGTTAGTGTTTCAGACTAGGACTGTAGAGATCTATACTAAAATCCCCACTCGGACATGAAGCTGCTTTGGTTTACCTACCTTGGACCACCACCGACTCTGAGCCTAACCTACCTCACAGGGCTGTTGTGAGAATAAAACTTGGAACTACTTGGAGGAAGGGTTGGTAATAAATGTAACAAATAAATGAAAACAATCTATTTTCAGGCTACAAAGGGGCTGGCTGTTTTCTGGCAAGGAAGAAGTGCAGCAGCACCCTCTCACTCCCTAGAGAAGCTGGACCACAATGGCTGCCGCAACTCAGACTCTTATGACTTGCCATGGTTCTCCAGAACTTGTGCAGACAGAGTTCATTCCCAGCACTGCTCCCATATCCTTTTTATTCAGGGGTAGCCAGCATGGATTCCTCCAGATACTGCTGTGCCATAACTCGCATCATCCCTGACCATTAGCCATGTAGGCTGAGACTGATGAGAATTGTAGTTCAACAAAATTTGGAGGGCACCATGTTGCTTACTGCTGCTTTAACTGGATATGCTCTGGGCTGGCCCTGCCATTAGGCAGAGGGGAGCAGCTGCCTCAGGCGGCAGAGGTTGGGGGGGTTCCAAGGTTCCAAGGCACTAGAGGAGAGAATTCTGTACTGGAACTTGCCCTGCGCCTCCCAAACTAGCCTGTTGCCCACCAGTTGTGGTGGAGGCCGTCAACAGCATCCAAGTAAAATTCATCTACCAGTTTGACCGGCTTCCGTGCATGGGATGGTGGTACGTGGGCATCTTGTCCTGCTTCCCAAGCATTTTGGATTTGCTAGCAATCAAGCCCTGGATCTTCTGCATTCAAAGCATGTGTCTTGCCACTGAGTTATTATGACCCCCCCCCCATCTCACCTCCTGAGGCGATGCCTGCATCGGAAGTTTTCATGCTCTATGAATCACATTTGCAAATTTGCCCTTCATTTTTAATACTTCCAGCAAAACCCAAAAAAACAACACATGCTGAGCTTTTGACAAGAGCAGTTTCGCACCGTCTCTGCAACTTGTTTGCCTGCCTTCCCCCTCTTTTAATGTGCCCAAGTGGTTTGATGAGTCAATGCCTGTGTGAATCACCTGTGAAGACCGTTTTTGACATCTGCAAACTTGTTAAGGCCAAGGGAAGCCTCAAATGCCTCACTATTCTTTTCTGAGCCTATTTGTTCTCTCCCCCCAGAGAGCTCAGAAATTAAAAGCAAGTTTCTACCTGCATTGTCTGTTTGCCTGAGCACCACAACAAACTACTTTTGAAAACAATGTAACAGGAAATAATAGATAGATGGACACATAGATAGGGTGGGGGTTAATTTAAGGGGGGGGTGAGGTCTTGTAGAAATGTATAAAATTATGACGGCATGGGATCATGGATAGAGGCTTTCCTCCATCTCTCATAATACTAAACCCCAAGGTCGTCCAATGAATGTGAATTGTGGGAGATTCAGGACAGACTAAAGGAAGCTCTTCTTCACACATCACACAGTTAAACTATGGAACTCACCGCCACAATATGTAGTGAGGGCTACCAACTTGAACAGCTTTAAAAGGGAATTAGACAAATCCATGAAGGATAAAGGTCACAATGGCTATATTACCTCCAGTATCAGAGGTAGTCTGCCAGTTGCTCAGCTATGGTATACTAAGGCCTGTAAAAGGTAAAGGTAAAGGGACCCCTGACCATTAGGTCCAGTCGTGACCGACTCTGGGGTTGCGGCGCTCATCTCGCTTTATTGGCCGGGGGAGCCGGCGTACAGCTTCTGGGTCATGTGGCCAGCATGACTAAGCCGCTTCTGGCGAACCAGAGCAGCGCACGGAAACGCCGTTTACCTTCCCGCTGGAGCAGTACCTATTTATCTACTTGCACTTGATGTGCTTTCGAACTACTAGGTTGGCAAGAGCAGGGACCGAGCAACGGGAGCTCACCCCATCGCGGGGATTCGAACCACCAACCTTCTGATCGGCAAGTCCTAGGCTCTGTGGTTTAACCCACAGCGCCACCCAGGCCAATGGCTGATTCTGCCATTTTTGAAACTCTTAACACCCAGCAGTTACCCAGATCCATCTCTCACCTTAAGTGAACAGCACAGATTCTATATTAGGAAGAAAGCACCAGAAAAGAGAAACATGGCAGTTTTCAAATGAGCAAAGTGGGATTTTGATTTTAGGAGGTTTATTAGATATAGAGCCAGAAAAACCACAGACCTTTGATGACTGAAAACAAAACGCACAAACCACAATCATGCAGACAAGCAGAAGAAGAAGAGTTTGGATTTGATATCCCGCTTTATCACTACCCTAAGGAGTCTCAAAGTGGCTAGGTGACGCTTCATTTGTAACTTTCAATTTCCCCTGTAGCTATAAAGAGACCACATCACAGTCCATTATTCGTGCACATTTTGATGCTCATGTTGGTGGTTTCAAATGGAGGCATGAAGCTGAACCTACTCATGCACCTGACGTGGAATATTCCCCTCCCCCATTTTACAGACTCAGCACTTTACGAAAGAAGCAGTGCCAAAACGTAGTTTAATAAACATGTCTTAGCACTGCAAAAATTCCGAGCCAAGACCATATATGCTTTGATCATGCAGTTCAGAAATGTTCCAAAGCACATTAACTCGCCAGGGGAAATGACCTGCTGCTTTAATGAATACCCACTAAAGAGAGTCCATGCAACTGGATATTAATATCAGCAAGGGGCTACATGTCTCCCAGGTTGGTATTTAATATCAGCTACTAAAGGGATCCCCCAGTTGAGCGACTCAAGCTAGACTATTGCCTTGGGATTGTGGCCAAACCTACCATGTTTAGTTATTCTCCTTTCCAACAGCGCTCAGGGCAAAGTCAACAGCAAAACCAACATTTGTCTTGGGAAGCAAAATAATCCATCAACAGCAGCTGATTAGGGAGCACTGTGAGCACATTGTGATTCTTCCCTCCGCCCTCCCTTACACTGGATCTCCAGAAAAACAAAGCTGATTTATTTGCTTAGGAAATGTGTGCCAGTTTCACACGGGTATGCTGAACAGAAAAGGACTGGATGGCACCGGGCACTGGGCAAACAGGCCAGCCAAGCCACTTGCCACTAGCACAAATTTTGTACACCACCACTTAAGTCATAAACTCTTACGCTGATGTGCCAAATCAGGCTTTGGCACCAGCAGAGGTTTATTTGGGTAGGGGCATACATCACAACTGGAACCATATTTTGCATGCAGCAGGTGATATGTTTAAATGCCACTGTCTCGCCCAAAGATGGAAGGAAGAAGCAACCCCAACCAGAGAAAAATGCCAGGCTAAGGCAAGTTGATAGACCATGCCAAAATGGTTAATTTAGGAAGCTGAAAAATTGGAGAAGTATTGATAAGTAGTTAAAAATAGAATCAATAGGACCCATGGAAGGGATGGGGAAAAGTCAGGAGAATCAGAGTGATCTCAATAATTACATTTGGAATTGTTTTTGTTGTATGTTTATATTTTGGAAAATAAAAATTTATTTATTTTTTTTAAAAAAATGCCACTGTCTCCATTCAGGAGCATGGGAAGGTGCCTTTATAGCAGGTCATGCTCTTTGGGTGCCTCCACGATGTCACCTTTTTGCAGGAGGGATTCAGGCATAATGTAGGTGTGTGCCGTCAAAGTGGAGCAAAGCACTCTGTTGCTCTAGCACAGCAAATCCACTCTTTAACTAAAAGAAAATGGGCTTTCTGTGCTTAGGAAGTCAGTGTGGTGTAGTGGTTAAGAGCAATAAACTCGTAATCTGGGGAACCGGGTTTGCGTCTCCGCTCCTCCACATGCAGCTGCTGAGTGACCTTGGGCTAGTCACACTTCTCTAAAGTCTCTCAGCCTCACTCACCTCACAGAGTGTTTGTTGTGGGGGAGGAAGAGAAAGGAGAATGTTAGCCGCTTTGAGATTCCTTAGAGTAGTGATAAAGCCGGATATCAAATCCAAACTCTTCTCTTCTTCTTCTTCTAGGTAGTTGGCAGGGAAGTGCCCTGAGAAAGGTGGTATAAATGAATGTTAGATGGGAATACAGCAGGATGGATGTAAATAAATCAGAATGAACACTCATTTGTGCAAGTGGAGCAGGATGAATGCTGAACGAACAGGTTACCTGGAGGAGCCCTTTGTTCATCTAGCTCTGAACTGTCTACTCTGACCGGCAGCGGCTTGCTGGAGTGTTGGGGGGGGAGGTAGTTCTTATTACCTCCTTCCAGGTCTTTTTAACCTCTGACATTCTGCATGCAAGACACAGGCTCCACCACTGATTTATGGTCCCACCTGAACAGGGTATTAGGTAGAAAGTGCTAAGCAAGACCTTACCCTTTGGGAAACTGCAATACTGGAGTGGAAAATGCAATGCAAAGCGGATTCATATCCACGTGGCTGCTCTCTTGCTTGGATTCTAAGGCGCTATGTACCAACACTAATATCTAGGGTCACATCTAGTTGTTATGGGACCCCTATTCCTCTCACAAAACTACAATTCCCAGAGGGGTTTAACAATAAATTTGTTAGTAATAAACTCTGTTCCAGTGATATAATGGTGCCTGAAATGTGTGGTGTGAATGTGGTCTAGGTTTCCTGGCTCTCAGAGAACTCCTGTAACTTTAAGTGTTGCAACAAAGGGAGAATTTGATCCCGTGCAGCTTCTCCCACCACGGTGGTAGCAGAAATGACCATAGAGTGAGCATGTGTGCTATCAGTGTGCCAAAGGGCTTTTTTTTTTCTTCCCACAGAAACCTGTGCATTGGGACTGAATTGCAATGGGAGAGCAGCTGATTTTTGACTGTGTGTGAACCTGCCCTTAAGATTCTGGACCTGGCAACATACCCCGCTCCTGCCACACACACACACACACACACACACACACACGAAGATTTAAGTTGCCAGCAAGTCAGAGCAAGTAAATCATTTCATCTTGAATAAATTACCTAGACAGTTAAAACAGATATCATTACATTAGCAAACTTGGAAAGGGCGGCTTTTCTGCAGGAAATGAGAGAATAGGTTGGGAGGAAAATCCCTGAAAACATGTATGAACAGAACTTGCCCAGAGACTGTGGGGAAAAAATGACCGGGAATGAATGGTCTTCAGTGGATATTGTCTCCCCCCCCCTGCCCCATGTCTCATTACTGCAATGTCATTCCTAAGTAGCGGTTCCCTTTTACTGGGCCAGACCCAGAGAAACATGAGCACAGTTCCACTCCCAGCCCTGCAAACCGAGGGATGGAGGAAGGGGGGTGCAGTGGGTGTGGTCTGCCCCAGGTGTCACCACTGAGGGGGGTGACAAAATATTGGGCGGCACTCACTGCGGGCACTGCAGAGCACCCAAGCCATGCGTCTCTCCTGGGAGAGACGCAGTGGCTTGGGCATGCACAGGCTCTACACTGCCCAAACAGTCCACCTGCTGCCTCCCTCCTCCCAGCTGTAGGGCAACTGAGTGGGAGAAGGCAGGCGGACTTCGGAGTCCCCGTGGTGCGTCCCACCCTCCACCGCTGCCCAAACCATCTCTAGAAGAAGAAGAAGAAGAGTCACCCAGCAGCTGCATGTGGAGGAGTGGAGGAGCGAACCTGGTTACCCACATTACAAGTCTGTCACTCTTAACCACTACACCACACTGGCTCTCTCTGTAAACATAATTGCCTTATTCTCAGCCAAGTGGTCTCAGCCAAGTGGTCTCCAGTTCTGACAATTTGGCCCCAATGGTATTAATAATTTTGTACTGAGAGCCAAATCATTCCCACTTTTACATTAAAGTACCAGTAAATAAATTCATTTGGGAAAGGTGCACAGCTCAGTGTTAGATCATCTGATTTGAATGCAAAAGTTCCCAGATTCAGTCTTCAACATCTCCATGTAAGGGATAGAAGGATCTGCAAGAGTTCTGGTTCTCTCAGTTTCTCGTTCTTCTAATCTTAAACTGAGTTCTCCACATTTCTGCAGCAATTTGAGTTGTCTTTTGTTTTATCCTTGTGAAAATTTATCAGCAATTTAGTGCAAACTTCTTCCAATAAACACTTTTTTAAAAATTATGCCTAGTAAAGTACACACACTTTTTCTGCAGAGAAAATTTTCCTAATACAATGCAAATTTGCACCAAAGCCATAGAATTCTCAGGCAACACTTTTTGCTAGTATTTTATATTTAAGATCATACCCTGACTTTTTTTTATCCTCTAGTGCAAAGTTGGGTAGGAAACAAACTGGCATCTTCTGGAAGATCTCTGGGTCATTTAAGTAAATCAGCAAGGGGTTTTGTCTCCCAATTGTTTAACAACAACAACAATAAAATAACCCTCCCCCCCCAAAAAAAATAAATAAATTCTGGTTCCTGAAATGATGAAAGCTAACCAGGAGTGTGAAAGGGCTGGGAGCAAAATTGCAATAATAGAGCTTTTCACATGCCTGGTCTTCCTGTGCATAGTGTGGGAATGGGGAGAGAAGGCAAGAGAGAGAGAGAGAAGAGCTACAGCAGCAGGATGGTACCCACTGGCCCCATCACAATATCTGCATGTTCTCCAACTCCACCATTTGCTATCACATCTTCAAAGGCACATTAGGGGTGTGGCTGGAGGGCCGGCAGCTTTGGGATGGGAGGTTGGTATGGGAACCTCTGCACATACAGTACATTCAAGAGAGAAAATGCACGAAGAGCTCCAATGAGTGGCTTGGGCACAATGATTCATCTCTTGGTCCAAGAACTGTGCCCTGAGTTTCTGGGTGAAACTTCCAGGCTATTTTTAGGGCAGTGGTGCCACATTGTAAGAACCTTCCCTGTGCTCAATAATGCCTATATTCTACTCAAAGATTGAGGTTGTTTGTGTGCAGCTTTAAAGTTGATCAACTAAGCCCTCTGTGATATCACCAAGTAAACTCCTCTCCCCAGAGCAGTTCTTTGTGGATTTATTAATAAGGTGACGAAAGATCCAATAAACACATTGACATTCATGCCACACTTTTTTTAAAAAAGGCAGGCAGCCTGCTTAAAAGTACAAGGGAATGAATGGGCAGGGCTGACAGCTGATCCAGCATTTGACTCACATCTATCATTTCGCTTTCAGAACTGGGAGGAAGCCAGGCTGAGTGACGCACTGAGATCACCCTTTTCATGTGGCATCTGCCTTCACCCATAGTTTACATTCTGAAATGTTAGTTCCATCAACACATGATCGCCTATTACATTACTCTTCTAATTTACAAATTATTCTGCTTTCTGTAGATTGTGTATCCAATGTTAGTCATATGTAGAGTAGACCCACTGAAATTAATGAACATTAGGAACTTAGGCTGTTCATTTTAATAGGTCTCCTCTGAGTAGATCTTATTTGGATGCAACCCTAGTATTGCCCCCTAACTCAAAACTCTCATTAGCACAACGCTCAGTAGGCAAATTTAAAGCAGAGCAAAATCAAAATGAATATTTAACAATGGATATGATCCAGCAAAAGTGAAGCACATACCAATGCGACTGAAAAGTGCTAAACTTTGATGGGACCATGAGCAATATTCTCAATTAATGTGTTGCCGCAGCACCTTTTCATCTGGCTCTAAATGCACTTTCCAACTTAGAATCATACTCCTGGCAAAATAAGCAACCTAATGCTCAGAGATTTAAGAACATAAGAAGCGCATAGCATCAGCCCCAAAGCTCACCTAGTCCAGCATCCTGTTTTAACAGTGGTTGATCAGATTTCTCTGGGAGCCCCGCAAGCAGGACCTGAGCGCAACAGTGCTCTCTGCATCTGCGATTCCCAGTGACTGGCATTCAGAGGCGTATAGCCTCTGACAGCACAGAACAGCACCATACAATGCAGCACAATGCAATACAAAATCGCATTGTATTGTCAAACTGTCTTCTCTGCTAGGTGCAAAAGTTATATTTGTAGAAGGTGCTCGGATGGTTTATTGCTTTAAAATAGACTAGACAAGGCCCTGGAACAAAACACAGTACAATAGTCCACTTGCAAAGATCAAACAGCGATCAGTTCTACGTTTGCCCTGGGGAAGCAGCTACTTCACTTATGACCTGAGACTCTGTAACCAATTTTGGGGATTCTTCTTTTGCGGAATGTTGTTATATTTTATTGTTTATGTCCCTGGTAGCCTTAGGCTATGAAGGACACAAGGATGCTTTTGTGTTTTATTCTTCAGAAATCAGCTGTACTATTAGAACACTTTCCCCCTTCTTTGGCATTTTATAAGCTTGTCTGCTTGTAAAACATTTGTCAATGGTGGTGCATGAGGGGGGTTCCTTACGTAGACCTATAGCTAATTCAAGAAAAGAAAAGTGATGTCCTCCTGGAGCAGTATATAGTATACACATGCATTCCCCTGGGACAAACTCTGATTTTATTGTTCTAACTGTTTTGATTGTTATTATTTGTGTTTGTTTTATTGTACATTCAGGATGCTTTAAAGACTCAATGGATTTGTTATTGTGTATTTTAACTATGTATAGTTTCCATAGTTGTAAATGGCTTAGAAGCCATTATTTGACATGTAGGTGGCAAATAAAATAACATGCCGATATAAATAACAAAAAATAAATTAAATAAAACCAGCATTCATGAAATTCATGAATATTGAAACTCATTCTACAAAACAGCAATGCTGCGATTAAACACAGTCTTTAAAATATCAACAAGGGGGGAAACCCAATATCAAACACCTTCAGCTAATACAAAATGCCATCCTAAAAAGCCAGGTTTCAATAGTGAAAAATACTTGGAGTCGTGTAGTGATTTCATGCTCTTTATTGCTGCTTGAAAAACAGTGAATGAATTTTCCCCAAAACTTCAGGCTTTATATACATTATTTACACAATGAGTCCCATCTGATTGGTCGATTATGTTTCTCTCCTGGAGCCTGATTGGGCTGTTACTGGCAGGCCAATCAGTTGTTGTATTCTAGGGTTCTACTGGCCTAATAGGCTGATTAACTTCCTCCTGGGGTCTGATTGGGCTGCTCCTGCAAGCCAATCAAGTTGTTGCACTCTAGGATCCTACCTGCCTATTGTTCTTGGATCCAAGCTTAGTACATAGCAAATAGGAAAGAAGTTCATCTGACATGCCAAAGTGCAAGAAGATAAAAAGGTACTGCTCCGTCAGGAAGGTAAATGGCTTAGTCATGCTGGTCACATGACCTGGGAGCTGTACGCCGGCTCTCTCAGCCAGTAAAGCAAGATGAGCACCGCAACCCCAGAGTCGTCCGCAACTGGACCTAACGGTCAGGGGTCCCTTTACCTTTATGACCACTACGTTCCTAATGGCATGTCCCACCCAGATGATAAGCCACAACATTCTGTACCACCTGAGGTTTCTGAACTGTCTTCAAGGGCTGCCCTATGTGAATCACATCATCACAGTTCATGTCAATGTTGTATTATGACAGGATGGTCTTCCCTTCTCCATAGATATATTCTTGTTTGCCTAACATTCAGCAATCATGTTTACTCAGAAGTGAATTGTATTGACTTCCATGAGGCTTCTTAGTAGCATTGCTTTTTATACAGCCTGATCCTATGCAGACTGACTCAGACATAAGTCTCACTGGGTTCAATATGGTATATTTCTTTCAGTGTTTGCTAAGCCTTTTTCAAGGTCATGAAAGTGTATTGAAGCCTAGGGCCTAAATCCAATACTAACCCATTGAACTCAGTGTGACTTAGCTCTGAGAAGAAACAAAGGATTGCACACTTCAAAACTTAGTGAATCTTCAAAACTGCTGAAGTCACAGACCACAACATATCCCATATCTGACAGAAAAACATGTTTTATTCCTTTTCTTTTACAAGCATTCTTGTTTGGTAGATGTTTGTATTGTTCAGATTGCAAACTGAAAATTTTGCTTCGGCCCAGTTATCAAGAGAACAACAAAAACTTGCACAGCCTCTTCTTGTGCCTCTAACAGCAGTATAATCTGACTAAATCAGAAGGTGGAAGCCTTTCAGAGCCGAAAGACCATGTTTGCTATTGACTGAAGACTGCAGAGCATGCTGATGTTAAAAAGCAGAAGAACAGGGGCTGGTGAAAACATTTGAAAGAAACCCTTCCATTCTTCTTTTAATGTGCAGCATCTGCATAGAGGTACTGCCAATAACCACCATAGATACATTGATATGATTCACACACAAACCATGGGTTTAGCATTGTGGGAAACAAACCATAAGTCATGGTTTGAAGATGGTTTTGTTGAAACAAGTCATAAGCTATAGTTTTAAAATGGTTTGTTTCAACAAACTATGTTTGCGATGCAGCACAGTTCATTGAGTTTAGACAGCATGGTGAGTGGTGGTGTACCTAAAAAATGAAGCAAAACTTACTCCTCTTCATGGCTGTGCTGGATAGGGAGTGTACAAGGCCCAAAGAAGCTTGGCTCTTTCTCAAAACACTAAACTATAGCTTAGTTTCCATTGATCCCTTACTGGTGAGGCTCATTGAACTCCCGGAAAAGCAAAAATTTGACCTTTTCTTGTTAGGCAAAGATCAGAAGAAGACCCAGATGGTCGCCAGATTCTGTGAACAGATCTGTAGGTGTAGACCATCTCCCAACTTAAACTAGTTTGTTAAGAAAATCCCCAAACTCAGTTCTGTGGGTGACTCTGGGTCAGCTCCCTGCGGTAGTTTATTGTTGTACTTTGTTTTTAAATTTATTGTTGTACATTGTTTTAATTGTTTGTTTTCCTTCTGTTACTGTACCCCCAAGTGTGTATTATAAGCTGGTCTCTGACCGTAATAAATTATCTATCTATCTATCTAGCTTAGTTTGAAGCAGCCCATACATAGTGTTACCTAGAGTTGCTATTTGGCAAGCCTAGCCCCAGTCAACAATTTATTCAGGCTTCTCTCAGGTCCCCTTAGTCAGCCCTTAAGTTCAATACCTCTACTGTCAAGGAAATAATTTCCCATTATTTATTCAACAGCTTTGCAATTTCCCTCCATTACTTTTCTGTCTTTCTGCTATGGTCTCTCTTTTAACCGTTCCCCACTCCTTTCCCTCAAATGAGTGCTTCTAACTTCTGCAGCCCAGCCTACCTCACCTTGCCTCAGCCTTCAATCCCATTAGAAGTTTCCTTCTTCCATATCAACATGCAGTCCCCTCTCACGCACAAAGGCATCAGCCTGGCCTAGTTTCCCCAGCTATGCCGTAGACACCCTGCGTATATATTTAATATAGGCTAACTGACGTCAATGGTATGGAGCACATGTTTTTCTTTCAGTGTGTGCCAAGCATTCTGCAAGGTCATGAGAGTGCTCAGCACTTTTCAAAACTAAGCTGAGGGGCAGGGAGAGAAACAGGGGTCAAATTTGCTAGTGGATCAGCAACCAAAAAACCACCTCACCTGCTCCATATTCAGTCTGAAAGCAAGGAACAATTAATAATTGCCTTGCTGGTTCAAACAGGTATGTGCAAATCCACCATTTTTGCTTTCTCTCAGTTGCTCATTTTCCCAGTCTTCAGTTCTTCACATTTCCATGTCAATTTGCATTTTTTAAAAAAAGTCTTCATGAAAAGTCATCAGCATTCCAATGTGGATTTCTCCTAATATACACATTTTTGCAAAGCAATTTCCCCTATATATTCGTGAATACATGCCATGCAATTTTTTGCATACTTCACATTATATTTGTTATTTGTTATTATTTATTTGTTATTTGTTATTATTACCCTTGTTTCACAAGCAGGTTACACAATTTAAAGTTCAGCATTGAAAACAATTAAAACAAAATCCAGTCACAGAAATAGAAATATGTGCATTTTGGTACACCTTACTTTGCTAGCGAAGGCACTGAAAAATTCTGAGCAGTGTGAATTTTGGACGGTGGCTGCATATTTGGTTCATGCCTTGTTTCAGCAAGTGTGGATTGGGTAAGTTCACCTTCGAATGCAACTAAATTGACATTCTTCCCCAGCCCTAGACTCAAACCAAGCTGCATCTAGACCAGCATTCTGCTTTCAAAAGCAGCTGACCAGATATCGAGTCTGGTACATTTAATCTCTTCAGATGAGGTAACTCTAAGCACTGTTTATGAGCTCAAGAATCTAGTCAAGGAAACCTGAAAAGAAAACCAAAACAACATTGACTCAGTACTAACGGAAAGCAAGGGATTTAATTATCTCAGCTCTCACACACCTACGCCTGAGAGAATGTATTTAGGATTATACACCCTGATCATGTTTGTTTGTGGGCTTTTTAAAGTTGTTTTGTTTTTTTAAAAAAAACCAGGCCTCCTTAGGGCTTATGTCACACAGCCCTCTCCTGTTTCATCTCATATCCAAAGGGAGATGGCTGCACGGAAAAGAACATAGGGGATCTGGCACTAGAGAGGTTGTGTAACGTGCAGGGATGACTCAGGATTATTTTGGAGAAGCTTCAAGACTGCAAGGCTTCCCTGGCACTTGTGGTGAGAATCCCCCGGAGCTCAAACCACTTGACAGTCAACAGGGAGGTGGATATCCCTGCTGTTTCAAAACAGACAAGTTGGAATAGAAACACCCAAGGAATGTGCGCACGCCAATATAAAGCACAACCCCTTCACACAAAGAATCCTGGGAACTGTAGTTTATTAAGGGTACTGGGAGCTATAGCTCTGTTATGGGTAAAGTTCCCAGGAGGAATGTTCTTTAAACATGCTTTAAATGGATGGTGTGTATACACCCAAGAAAAGCATGGAAAAGGAGAATGTACAATTTAGGATGTGTGTGTGTAATGGAATTCAGATTTTAAAAGATAACTAAAAATTCAGATAAAAAAGTTAACTAAGAAAAATAGCTCGAAGGCTAAATTCATTTAACTGACCGTATTGTTATTACATATCCATTTGCCGTAACTTTATGTTAACCAAGTGTCCTTCAATTTGTCTTCTTGAGCAGAATAATTTCTTAGATTACTTCAATGTCTCTCCCCCAGTATTTTGAAATTTTGTGCTCTGTTCAGTCAGAGTCTAAGGGGAAGATTTTGTGAGGTAAAGTTTTCAAACCAGGGTGCTGTGGAGGCTGCTGGACAAATGCTTACCAAAAAGGAAAACACAAATGCAGTCCACATTCAACTACCTCATAAAGTTAATGAAAGCTCAAAGCCTGCACCTGCTGAAATTCTAAAGATATTCTCAACTGCCCATAAGGCAGAAAATGGGAAGAAAACTTTTGAGACATTGGAGGATAGGGTTGGGCACAGCACTAATCTTGGGCATGGAGTTGTGAGGGTGGGTGCAAAAGGTCTACACCGATGAGCCAGTCAGTATACAAGAGACAGAACTCAAAGAAAGCAAAACATTTTTTAATCAGAAAAGAATCTTGGGCACCTCGAAGTCAAGCAGGTTTACAGTGAGATAGACCTTCATGGATTAGAGCTCCCTTCATCAGATGAAGTGCAGATCTTCATAAACGAGAACTCGCCATTGCCCAGCAACTCGATATAATCCCTTTGAGCTCTCCAGAGACAGGCAAAAAAATATTGTGCCTTTGCTTGCGTCAATAGCTGACTTTGCTTTTTCTATGAATACCTCCAGACTCAAAAGAAGGCCAGCAAGGCAGATTATATATATATATATATATATATATATATATATATATATATGCTTCTCTAAATATACTCCCTCTAGAGTAGCACCTGTGATAAGTAACATTATCTCCTTGTGAAATGAAAAAACATTTGTGATGGAAAAGAAATATAACATCTGCGGAAAAGAGTGCATTGTAGCTTCATCTGTTCTGTGCCTTCATCTATTCAGTGCCCAATCTTTGACCACACTGTTCTTTTATTCGGTTCTGTTGTTGTTGTTATATTCAAATTTGAATACCGCCCTTCATCCACAGATCTCAGTGCAGTTCACAACAGAGCTGCCAACTTGAATAAAATATTGCAGGGGCCCAGGTAATCTCCACACCACATAATCAATCACATGATGCAGTGCACACACACCATTTGAATGGGAATGCCCATCAACTTTGGGGGGACCCAAATATTTTATTATGGGGGCTGAAGCCCCCATAGCCCTTAGGAGTTAGCTGCTATGGTTCACAGCATAAAACACAAGATACTGTGCTCTCTCTTCCTATTTGGCACACTTAGACTTTGTGCTTAGATGCAAGGGTTGTATTGAATATCCATTTTGATTTTCATGCCAACAGTTGCTCTTTCAACAAAGAAGGAGTTTCGCTAAAATAAAATAAAAATGCTGGATCTCCTCAATACTGGAGTAAATGCTGCGGCAAGTGACAAGAGAAGCAGCTCCCTAGCCTTGGAGCATTGATGTTCTTAGAAAAGGCCTAAAACAATCATCTCCATTCAGTTGCCCTCTGACCATTTGCCATAGTGGCTGAGACTAATGGGAAATGCAGTCCAAACCATCTGAAGGCACCAGCCTGGGGCAGCCAGGAACTTCTTTGCATCCTCTGCAAAGGTCCACTTCATTCCAGCAATCTGCTTCCCACAGTGGCCACCTTGATGCCTTTGGAAGCCCACAAGAAGATTGTGAAGGCAACAGCCTCTCGCACAGCATTCAATGGCATATTGACGCCAGAACATAAGAAACTTTCTTCTAGTGAGTGAGACAATTGAACCATCTGCTTGAATGTGGTTGTTAAACCATTCTGGGAATTTTAGCTCTGTGAGGTGAATAGCACCCTTAACAAACTACAGCTCCCATCACTCTTTGGGGGCAGCCGTGACTGTTTATAAAGTGGTGTCATAGTCATTTAAATGTAGGATGTGAATGTGGTCTAATCCCCCAACTTGTACTTAAAAAGAAAGAAAGAAAATGGATGCAAGTCCAGAAAAAGCAGGGATAGATTCTGAGTTGGTGATGTTCTCAACCCTCCCTCTATTTTTGCGCGCGCACACACACACACACACACACACACACCCTGAACAAAGGATTTGTGTTACTAGTAGTAATACAATAATCTGGCAGGTAATAGAAAACTCTTGAATAGAAGGAAAACGAATGGTTATGGAACAGGAAGACAATCACCGATTCAAGCAAAGCACAAAGGAAGCACTGTGCAGGCATGTTCTGTAACCTTGACAGACGAGTTTTATATATCTTATGCCTTCAACACAGAGGTTTATGATTTATCTGCGCTCTGAAATGAAGACAATGTTAGCACTTATTCCTAGAAAAAGAAAGAAAGAAATGTGTATGGGGAAGGAAAGGGACTGTTTGGCTTTGTACAAAGCGGGAAATTTAAGGACTAAGGATGGCTAACCTGTCTTTTCTGAGTTCTCTCATTTTCTCATTCATCCCCCACCCCAATCTTAAGTTCACTTCATAGTTCCATATCAGTTTTATTTTTAAGTCTTAATGAAAATTCATCAGCATTTCCACGAAAATTTCTAATATACATGTGTTTGTATGCAATTTTGTCTAATGTGCACACCTTTTGCCTAAAAGAATATGGTTTTGAATATGATTTTATTGACTATTTGCATTTTATGAACACTTGGTCTTAGTTATGTGTACTTTTGTACAGATTACTGGGCTGGAGAAATGTATTGCAAAATTCAGAGTACTGAACATTTCAAAAGATAAGTTTGTCTTTCAGTTCTCATATTGTTTTGTAAAGTGCGGATTGGGTAGGTTACCCTCTAAATATAAATAGAATTGATTTTTTCCTTCATCCGGAGCTGAAAGTGAGGAACACAGAAGGACGTGCATCTAAGCAAGGATGCGCTGTTATTCTGCTAAGCTGTGCATACTGCTGCAAAGATCTTAACTAATTACCATAAACACATTTAACAACCTAAAACACAAACAAAGACATATATAGAGATCAAAGACAGGTCAAGCAGCTCCTGCCTTACCAAAAGATTACAAATGCTTAAAAACTTTTCAAATTAAGCTCAGAGGGCCCGGAGAAAACTGTACCCTTTTCTGGAACTATAGAGAGTACAGGCTACTTTGAATTGCTCCACTGCAGTAGTTAAACAAACAAGCAGCCTCAAAAGAGGGCTTCAAACAGGAGTTACGTCAAGAACATTCCTTCACAGAAGCTCAGACACACATTCATCTTGTATTTCACCCATTCTTTTGCAAAATAATATCACAATGAATGAACAAGGCCAAGGCTAGATGCTCTCTTTTTTTGATACACGAACAACTTCGGTATTTTTTCCTAGTGCCACTGACTATAGGGTCATCAGCACCCTTAAAATCACACAAGGCAATAAAAACATATTGGGAGATGATATATAACGAGCTTAAAAAATGTTCAAAATAACATTTGTAAAGAAAGCCTTTTTATTAGGAATTATAGGTGCTGAGATACCAAGGGAGTACAAAAGACTATTCATGTACACGGCGGCCAGGATGCTCTTAGCCCAAAGACAGAAGGACGACACAATACCTAGAGAGAGTGGACAGTAAAATTGATGGACTATGCTGAGATGGCCAAAATGACTGGAAAAATCAGGAATCAGGACAATAACATTTTCAACAAAGACTGGGAAAGCATTGTAATATATTTGACAGAACACTGTAAACAGTTAAAAACATTAACAGGATTGATAACACTCACAATGTGAAAAGAATTATAGGAGAAAGCAGAGCCTTATGGACATATAGAAGATAATATGATATGCAGTGAAAATGATTACTAGAGAATGAATCTAGGACCTTTGACATGAAAAGCAGACGCTCTACTACTGTGCTGACCCTTTCCTAAGGCGAACTTAACCCTTTCCCACAATACACACACCTTTGACCCAGCCCTTTTCTTGTGCAGCTCTCATACTGGAAGCACTGGCGGAGGAAGAAGGGGGCGGGGGAACGCAGCGCTTTTCTGGTGGGGTGCCATTGCAGCTATGCCCCCACAGGCAGCACGCCATGCCCCCGGGATGCGCGCCAGCCATGCCCCCACCAGCTCTCCGCCCCCCGATGCCGGAGCATGAAGCTCCGCCACTGACTGGAAGTGAGCTGGGTTGGGAGCATGTGTCTGAAGTGACAGACTAAGATGGGGGAAGGGTTCAGCTCCTCTTACCCACACATTCTTCTGATCTAAGAAATCAGATCCCACCACATATCCCTCCGTCACATATGTGAACAGGGAAGAGACGAATAAACAAACATGGCTTCCTCCATTGCTTCGCATCTGGCCCCATGCGACTGTCACGGATGTCAAAATAATCAGACTAAATACTTCTGCCACCACAGAGAATGCAGCTCATTTCAAGTCAGTCCCTTCTTGGTATTCATGTTTCCAATTTAATGTCTCATTAATGTTCAGACTAAGTGGCAAGGCAACCCCATCAGAATTCAGATCCTGCAGCCGACTCTTGTTCATAAAATTTAAAAAACACTTTTAAGAGAGTATTGTCCAGCCAGATGCTGTTGCAAATTAATTTGTGCTCTGGGAATTTCACTTGCTATATGAGCACATCCACCACTGCACAAAATACAGCTATTTTTCTAATGTATATGAAGCTGAGTTTCTTTCTTCTTGAACGAGGTTAAGAAATTTTTATCTTAGGACATGAATTTCTTTCAAGGGCAGTCCAATGCATGGCCCTTGACACCTTTTTCGGCGGCCTTTGGCAACATTTGATTCCCTCCCCCTGCCCTCATGCTGCCTTCCCAAAGAAGGGTAGGCGAGGTGCCAGGCATTAGGAAGGAGGCATGAGAACTCTGAAAGGGTCCTAGAGTCCTCCCTCCTCCTTCCCAAAGTGTAGTTATTGCTTTCCCAGCTTTGTGAAGGAGTGGGAGGGCTCTAGGACCCTGCCAGAGCCTCACACCTCCTTCCCAAAGCCCTTAGCCAGCACTGGGAAGGCAGCACGAGAACCGGGCTGTGGGTACACCTTCCTCTTTTCCTCCCATCCCATGACCAGGTAGTGTGTGTTCCACAGATTCTGTGTCAAAGTACTCTTGTGGCCCACTTGGCATGAAAGGTTGGGCTGCCCTGTTTTAGCTCAATAAATAAGTAAAAGATGCAACATTTTGGCCTAATGAGATCCTCCAGCGCCCAGTTCAATTCCCCCTTCGTGTAAGCATTGGCTGTGTTCTTTGATGACGTTTTCCCTTTTACAAATAAGGGAAGATAAGGTCTACATTTATTAGAATTATTGATGCTGTTGAGTGTCGTATCATTGGCTGATTCTTCCTAACCTATTCAGACTCATCTTTATTTTCACAGGTGTGAATGTTATCATCCAGCCTTGCATGCAGGCATAGACCTAGGCACAATACCATCCATTCCAGGAGCCACATAATGGCTACTAAGGGAGTTCAGCCTGACTTTCCCCTTACAAGAGGAGGACGATTTTTTGCCCTCCAGATAGCACTCTGCCTGCATTCATCTGTGGTATGAATTATGCATATGCAGGACTGCTTGAAGAGATAATAAGGTGCTTTGGGCTGTAGAAACCTCTGCCTGATATTTTTGTACAGCTCACACAGTCAGCTACTTAGAATTGTTTGTCAGGTGAAGGATCAATGTATGTCAAAAAGTTTCACTAACATAAGGCACTCCAATATAATGTTAAAAAGTTACCTACTTAGCACCCCTCATTCTCAAAGACCTACAGATCCATAATATTGAACACAACTGAAGCAAAAGTTATGCACCTCTAAGTTTCATTTATTTCAGTGGGAGTTACTAAAGCTGGTTTTCAATTAAGTGTCATCTCCTGCAATATGCCAAGGAAGACAGCATGATAACAGCTGTTTGATAATACCCGTCATGTCCCTATGGCGCAAAATTGCTTGCTGTTGACTTTTTGTTTTTGTTTGCAGAGAGGGAGCAATGTTAGTCTCTGTTTCAGCATACATAGCAAAGCAAAAAGTCATGCTGCACCTTACCTGTCCTCTGGGTACTGGTATTCCTGGGTGCCAGTATGGCCCTGATAAACTGGTTCTTCATTTCACTGGGAATTGTAATATTGTTTGCATTGAGCTAGCTGGGCCCATGGTGTCCTAGTGCTGCCACTGCTTCCTTTATTGTGCTGTTGTTTTATAGCCCCCCAAACAAGGTGAGTGAAGGGGACAGAACATGGGGAATGCATGCCCATGCGTTTTGCAATTGCTGCCACATTTCCATAAACACGTGGACAGGCGGGTGGGCAAAGTGTGTGCCAGCTGGCATGGTCAAGCCAAAGGGAGAAGGGCACAGGATGAGGAAGTGAGAGCATTTGCAGAGGGCAATGGTTTCCCAGCTCCTACCCCTCAAAGCCCTACCCAGCATCACTTGCTTTCCAGCTAAGCTATCAACAGTGCTGGATTTATGTATAGGCTAAGTAGGCTGAAGCCTAGGGCCTCTAAATCTAGGGGGCCTTGCCAGCCTGCCCGCTCCCCAGCAGACAACCTCCCCTCTCCCAAAATTGCAAACCCAAGACTTCATGCAAGGGCAGGGCAACTCGGATTTCTAAATCTTTTTTTCTTTTTTGTAGGGCCCCACTTCATAGCCAAAGTCTGCAAAATCTTGTAGAAATAAATAAAATCCATCTAGATTGCCCTGGTGTGTGGGCCCCCTTAGGAGCGGCACAAGGGCCCAATTTGGCCAAATTGCTCCCATTGCCTTAAAGTCAGCCCTGATGAGACTGTGCAGGGGTTGGAAGCCCAGCACCTTCTAGGTCCCTGGTGTCACTATTTAGAGTACAGACACAAGGACTTGTTATGAAAATAAAGGGGGGCACTTATTGGAAATCAGTTTTGTCACCTCTCCTTCCCAAACCCCGAGACCATGAGCCCAGCCATTTTATTCACAGTCGCAAAAGCACTACACTACAGCATGGTCATAAACCTGTACGTTCAACCACTGAAATATATACCCAATATGTAGCAATGGAGATTTATTTTGCTGCTTTATGAATGGACACTGTATTTTATGAATGGACTCTGTATTTTGTTAATTTTGTTAATTTTGTTAAAGCCTATACCTAAGAGCCACCAATAGGGAGCTCTGGAATCTAACCAATTGGGTACTACCAAACAGCGCCCCCTATTGTTGAAAGCATGTAACCAGCAGGGAATGCTTCAGCTCAGCCTTTGCACTGTTGACTGAACACCCCTTGCTGTGCAGATGATGGAGAAAGCTCATAAATTGTATCCCTTCTGGCATCCTAACAAATGATCTCCGTAGACAACTGGATCGAGGCGGGTCAGGACTGCTGATCCTTTTAGATTTGTCAGCAGCCTTTGACATGGTCGATCATTATCTTCTGGACCACCGCCTCGCAGACGTGGGGATACAGGGCATAGCCCGTAACTGGTTGTGCTCTTTTATCTCTGGTCGGGGACAGAGGGTGGCACTAGGGAGGGAAATGTCGTCGCGCCACTCCTTGGTGTGTGGGGTGCCGCAGGGCGCAATTCTCTCCCCGATGCTTTTTAACATCTTTATGCGCCCCCTTGCCCAGATTATCCGGAGCTTTGGGCTGGGCTGTCACCAATATGCTGATGACACTCAGCTCTATCTGCTGATGGATGGCCACACCGACTCGACCCCGAACACACTGACCAGATGCTTGGAAGCTGTGGCTGGATGGTATCGTGGGAGCCGATTGAAATTAATCTTTCGAAGACAGAGGTCCTATGGCTAGGTCGGGATGGCATGGGGATGAGGGACCAACTCCCTTCTCTTGCGGGGGCCCAATTAGTGCCATTGCCTTCCGTTAAGAGTTTGGGTGTAATCCTTGACGCCTCCCTTTCCATGGAGGCGCAGGTTACAGCAACAGCCAAGGCGACATTTTTCCACCTTTGCCACATCAAGCAGTTGGTCCCTTACCTTTCCCGCCCTGACTTGGCCACAGTGATTCATGTGACGGTCATCTCCAGGCTTGACTACTGTAATTCGCTCTACGCGGGGCTGCCCTTGAAGCTGTCCCAGAAACTCCAGCGGGTGTAGAATGCTGCAGCGAGGCTCCTCACGGGGTCTCTGCCATGGGAGCATATTCACCCAGTGCTTTTCAAGCTGCACTGGCTCCCGGTGGAGTACAGGGTCAGATTTAAGGTGCTGCTTTTGACCTTTAAAGCCCTTCACGGCCTAGGACCCTCGTACCTACGGGACTGCCTCTCCTGGTATGCCCCACGGAGAGCCTCAAGGTCCATAAATAACAACACCCTAGTGGTCCCGGGCCCTAAGGAAGTTAGATTGGCTTCGACCAGAGCCAGGGCCTTTTCAACTCTGGCTCCGGCCTGGTGGAACGCTCTGCCTCATGAGACCAGGGCCCTGCAGGATCTGATTTCTTTCCGCAGGGCCTGTAAGACAGAGTTGTTCCGCCTGGCCTTTGGCTTGCAACCAATTTGATTCCCTCTCTCTCTCTCTCTCTCTCTCTCTCTTTTTCTTTCTTTCTTTTCCTTCTCCTCCTGCGATGAGGCTACATTTTAATATTTTGATGTTCCATTATTTTAATGTTGTATTTTATTTTTGTTTTTAAGTTTGTAATCATTCATCTTGTTTTTATTATTGCTTGTAAGCCGCTCTGAGCCCGGCCTTGGCTGGGGAGGGCAGGGTATAAATAAAAAATTATTATTATTATTATTATTATTATTATTATTATTATTATCCTGGTCAACTCTGTTATGCTGGTGTAAACCCTGGTGCACCAGAAGCCCAGAATAGTAGCAGATAAAATCTGCTCATACGTCAGTGACGGATAAGACTTGTCTTATTCCAATTTTTTAGTATATGTGCTGCCGAAGCAAGCACGCGACTATAAGACTTGTCAAACAGTTCTTCCAAAGCCTTCCTAAATTATAATGCTCCAAAATACAGGCCTTCACCCTGGCCAGGCCTTTCACAGTTTTTTTTTAAGAATAACATTACAACTTCATTTTCCTAAACAATTATGTTTACTCCACAAAAGGTTTACAAAGTTCCGTTATTGCTGAAAGGGGTAAGGACTGTGAGGCGGTGTAAGCAGGAAGCAAGACCACAGTTCCTCTGGTTAAGTCTCTTGCTGTGAAACAAGTGAGTAGCACTGTGGTCTAAACCATTGAGCCTCTTGGGCTTGCCGATCAGAAGGTCAGCAGTTCAAATCCCCGTGACAGGGTGAGTTCCCATTGCTCTGTCCTGGCTCCTGCCAACCTAGCAGTTTGAAAGCACACCAGTGCAAGTAGATAAATAGGTACCGCTAGGGTGGGAAGGCCCCACATTTGGCAATGGATCCCTGAATTGCAGGTTGTTGAACTAGATGATCCTCATGGTCCCTTCCAACTCTACAATTCCATGATTCTATTATTCTAAGACCCAGGCCCCTTGCCTATATAAAAGGCATCACCATTCATTACAATGGTTGGGATGGATGTGTGAGCATGGCTAGATGGACATCACAGACCATGCAAAATTCTGGATCGGAGCATAAGCTATCTGAACTGCCTGCCATATGAAGGATTTCTATCGAGGAAGAAGGAGGAAGAAGAATACAAAACATGTGTAAACTGCACAGCTTTGGATTTGACAGGGGCTTGTGCAGATCCTTTAAATCTGACAGACACTTGTGCCATGCACTTTGCCAAGCTCTCTGGGAGCATTTCTACAAACAAGAACAATGTACAATTCAACAGGCGCTGCTTAGAGCATTGATTTGTCTCTCTCTCTCATCTCTCTCTCCAGCTAAAAATGTTTCTGAATATTGAAGAGTCCCACTTCAATAAGGGGGGGGGGCGGGCGGAGAGATGTAATAGACTTGTACTATTCTTGAAAGCAATTTCAAGGTCACAGAGGTCTTAATCAATATATTCTTCCCGTTCATAAACACATTAATTGATTGAATAGCACATGCTGGGCAAAGAGGCAAAATGTGTGCCATTGAAAGGTCTGATAGAAAATAAGTTGTTGTTCCCATTTTTTTGCTGTTGCTCACATTATAAATAGCATATAATAGCAGCTCCCCACTTTCCCCAGTTAACAGATGGGGGGGTTTGTTGTAAAAGGTAACTTTTTCTTTGCCTGCAGTAACTCCAATTATCTCCTATAGCTAAATATTTTTAAAGATGCCAGATTATCAACAAGTGCTGCATTTAACTGGTGTGTGGTAATGAATATGTATGAGCATATATCTATTTTTTAATTTTTAAAAAAATACAAACTGAAATGAAGTCAGATAAATGTTACCTGCCAACAGCTTGTAGAAGTGGTCAGAAATATTTAAAGGGTTGCTTTTTAAAATTCTTTTTTGGTAAATTAAAAACTTGCTCGATATAAGAATATATGGCAGCCCACAAGGGCAAGAACAAGACTTTGGGTTCTGCTGTCTTCATAAATCTGTAAAACCAGGGGATTGTCTAGCTCTTGGCATGTCATGCTACACATTGGTGGGCTGAGTTAGGGTAGATTGGGTTCCACTGACCTGGTAGGCAATCTGGAGGTCATCCAAATATGTTTGTATATACAGTATTTATTAGATTTCTACCTTACCCTTCACCAGTTTTGTTATCCAGAGGAGGCAGGTGACATGAAAACAAACATTTGGGACAATGTCTATGCTCAAAGAGAAGAGTGGGTAGGAGCATTTATGCAAGATCCACTTCAATGCTCCACCATTGGCTGGCTACAATGCAGACCTTGGGTGGTGTGCAGTGTGGTCTTAACCACCAAGCCTCTTGAGCTTGTTGATCATAAGGTCAGCAGCTCGAATCCACATGACAAGGTAAGTTCCTGTTGCTTTGTCCCAGCTTCTGCCAACCTAGCAGTTCGAAAGCATACAGTGAAACCTGGGGTTATGGTGGGGATCCGTTCCAGAGGCCCCGCCACAACCTGAAAATGATGCAACCCAAAGTGTCATGTCTGCTCATGTGTGTGGCACAATTTAGCGCTTCTGCATGTGCGTGAACGGTGTGAACCTGGAAGTAACCCGTTCTGGTACTTCCAGGTTTGCGCCAGTCGCAAGCCAAGGGTGACGTAAGCTGGAGGCAACGTAACCAGAGGCTCCACTGTACCAGATCAAGTACAGTGCTCTGGCACTCGTCACAGTGTTCTGTGTGCCAGAAGTGGTTTAGTCATGCTGGCCACATGACCCAGAAAACTGTTTATGGACAAACGCCAGCTCCCTTGGCCTGAAAGCAGAGATGAGTGCCATACCCCAACTGAACTTAACCGTCCAGGGGTCCTTTACCTTTTTACCCTACTCAGAGTAGGTCCATTGGTGCTGATAGGTCTGATGAGATTTCATTGTTCATTGATTTCAGCACGTCTACTCTGAATAGGATTTAGTTGAATACAACAACCCCTTCTGAAAATCTTCAGGTAAACACAGTTCTACAACCTTGGCACTCAATGCATGAAGGTTGGAAATGGAGCCAGTGTCAGAATTCAGGGTCGGTCAGAGGTATGTGCCTATCTCTCCAGGCACCGGCTGAATTCTTTTGACCTCCCTCCGGCGACTCCCGGCAGGAAATACACACGAGGTCCGTTCCGGCGATTTTCCTCAGGCTGTGAGAAAAACACACCAACTGCTCTCCTCCTCCCTGCTCTCCAGCATATCCCCAGGGAGGGGAATCAGACACAGACAGAAATGAATCTACATTGCTTTTATTCCTGTCTTTCACTTCAGTACAGAGAAAACATGTCTGCTCTCTTCAACAAACAGAGAGAAACTCCAAACTCCACCTATGTACATCCTGTACAGGTCATATGACACACACAGAGCTCACATCCTGTGCTCAATAAGGAGAATGGACTGCCCCTTTGTTTCCATGGCAACAGTCACATACATCCTGTCTGGCTTTCCAGCCACAAGCAGCTGACTTGGCTGCTAGAGCCTTTGCTTGCTGCTGCATTGCTGCTTTAGAATAACATACTCCCCCTAAAGTATCAATGCGTGCAGCGAGCAAAGCGTCATCCAGAGAAGAAAACAAACAGTTGTTATACTTATAACACTCCCCTGTTGTTTCAGTTCCACCCTTGGAACTACCCGCCACTGGTTTTACCAATGTACCTCTCTGGTTGTGTGACTTCCAAGGAATGAGTGCTTCTGCATTACCTTGGTTAGCAACTCTCTGTTGTGCCTTTGTCTCTGACTCAGACACAGCTTCAATTTGACCTTGGTCGTTTACAACAGCAACACATGCAATAGCTTGGTTGGCAAACTCTTTTGTATACCTCTTGGGTGGTACACCCTTCGTTGCTCTCTCAGACCTACGTAAGAGGTGCTGCTCTCCCTTGCTTTCTGGTTCAGCCTCTGAACTCTCTGAAGAACCAGTACTAAGCTTAATCAGTGGTTCATCCTCCTCTTCTGAGGGTCTAGTCATTACGTGAGATTTCCTCTCAATGACTGTGACAACTGAGCTGTCTGAGCTATCGCTGTCATCATCAGTACTACTGAACTCAATAAGATCAAACTCATCATCATCAGAATCATCATCATCACCTGTGGGAAATGTGTGAACAATCACTCTCTCCTGTTCAGGAGCACTCTCTAGAAATTTTGTGAGAATCACCTTACCAGATTCAGACAAAATTACTCTGTAGAGACCCTTTTCATAACCCACAAAAATGCCTCTGGCATTCTTTACTCCCCCCGGAGCTTCTGTCCTCACATGAGACCCAAAAACCTTGAAATGGGCAACAGAAGGTTTTCTGTGGAACAGTTTCTCAAAAGGAGAACTTCCCAACTCCTTTGAAACCTTTCTCAACCACGTGTAACAATATGACATTAGCGACTCAGCCCAGTACTCATGTGGCAGATGTGAACTAAGCAATTGCGCATGCATTCCCTTTTGCAATTCTTTGTTCACCCTAACACAGACACATTTGTTCCAAGCTTCTTCGGAAGCTGCAATTTTGTGTCTTATCCCTTTCTTCTTCAGGAACCTCTGGAAATCCTGTAAGAGAAAAATTGGCTTCTCATCTGTGCAAAGACAATCTATGTCAGCATCATGCATATTTTTAACCTTGTCACAAAACTCTTTAAACCTTTCCAAGGCTTCTTTCGGTCTCTCCAAAAGATAAATCCAGACAAAACCTGTGAAAGAATCAACACATATTAGGTAATACTTTGCATTGCCTCTAGATGGTGCTAAAGGACCAATCACATCAGCATACACCCGCTGAAATGCCCTGTCGACCCTTGAGGTGACCTGCTTGGCGTTCTTCTCAGCTACACCTGCAAAAGAAATCATGTTAGAATCACAAGAATTACATTCCATGTAATCACTTTGATCAAAAGTCAACAAATACAGTCCATCTTTCTCTTTGGCAGAAAGATACAACTCTCCATCTTTGTAGATCTCGCAGTGTTGATCATCATAGGACAGTTTTAGTCCCTTCTTGGCAATCTGCGAAACGCTGAGCAGATTGTACTTCAACTCTGGAACCAAATAAACATTGTTTATAGTCAAGTTCAGACTTTTAAGATACACAGTCCCAATTCCGGTGGCTTCCAGCTCTTGACCGTTGGCTTGTTGTACAACGAAGCTTTGCTTCTTAAACGACGAAAACAAATCCCTGCGATGGGTCATGTGAACCGTCGCTCCCGTGTCTAAAACGAAGGAATTCCCCACTTGTGGTGTGGCTTTTAGGGACATCAAAGCCTTTGCAGGCTTCGCCTGTGACTTGGCATGACTTCTGCCTGACGCCTCAGACTTCGTGGAGCTTCCCTTGGCTCCTTTGTTCTGACGTGGCTTCCTGCAGTTCCGCTGAAAATGCCCAGTCTGCCCACAATTGTGGCATCGGACAACGTTCAAAGCTACGGCGTCTCCTCCAGTAGCTACAGCAGTGGGGGTGTCAGAACTCCGTTCTTGTCTCCCCCTGTCCTTGACTTCCAGGGCGGCAAGTCTGTCATGTTCGTTCAGAACCACGGCAAAGACCCTGTCCGAAGTTAGATCTTGCGCTGGGAGAGACCCCAGCTGACTGGCAACCGTTTTGTAAGTCCGATTCAGGCTGTTGATCACCATGAAGCAAAACACTTCCTCCTGCAGACGGAAATTGCGTTCCACCATCTGCTGACGCAGAAATTTCATTTCCGTCAGGTGCGCTTGAACATCTCCATCAGGCGCAAGCCTCAGGTTAGTCAGCTTTTCAAAATACAGCAACGCTGAAGAACCTGCATCTCTCTGATGTGTCCTTCTCAGCGTGTCCCAAACATCTTTCGCGTGCTGTAAATCTTGTATATGAATAAGCTGAGAGTCTGACACGCACAGAATTATAGCAGTTCTGGCCTTCACATCCTGTGACTCCCAAACAGGCGTTGGTGCTGCAGGGATGGGGTTCTCAATCACCCCAAACAGTCTCTGATTCTGCAGCAAGGCCTTCATCTTAATAGACCAAGATGCATAATTGTCACTGGTCAAGAGGGGTGAAGAAGGCAGGCCTCCCCCCTTCTTGGCACCCATTTTGAGTCCTTGCATTGACTCTCAAACACAAGCCTCTAAAATCCAATAGCTGGCTTGTTTACACTCTGTGCACCTGGCAGCAATAACACTGGCTGCTTGGAAAGTCCCTTTCACAGTTCCTTTGTAAGGGCCTAGTCAAAACACGAGCTGTTTGTGCCTCTCTGGGCATAGCCTGACTTCCAGCCCTTATCTTGAAACTGGCCTGCGTTGCTAAGCAACCACATTCCTTTCCTTGGACAGGAAAAACCACAGGAATGTTTGGAATGCAGACTCTTCTCTCTCGGAGCTGTTTTTCCCAAACGTTGCTCCCATGAAGCAGAGAATTAATCCATCTGCATTCACACTCTTAAGCCCGAAAATCTCATACCTGGGCTCCGTAGCTTGGCTTTCAGCTTCTTCTGGTCAGCTTCTAGCTGCAGAGAAGCAGCCTCCATCTCAGGCTTCCATGGAGAGGGATGAATACTCCTTGATGCAGACTCCCATGGATCGTAGCAACCATCCTCTGCTACCAATGTCAGAATTCAGGGTCGGTCAGAGGTATGTGCCTATCTCTCCAGGCACCGGCTGAATTCTTTTGACCTCCCTCCGGCGACTCCCGGCAGGAAATACACACGAGGTCCGTTCCGGCGATTTTCCTCAGGCTGTGAGAAAAACACACCAACTGCTCTCCTCCTCCCTGCTCTCCAGCATATCCCCAGGGAGGGGAATCAGACACAGACAGAAATGAATCTACATTGCTTTTATTCCTGTCTTTCACTTCAGTACAGAGAAAACATGTCTGCTCTCTTCAACAAACAGAGAGAAACTCCAAACTCCACCTATGTACATCCTGTACAGGTCATATGACACACACAGAGCTCACATCCTGTGCTCAATAAGGAGAATGGACTGCCCCTTTGTTTCCATGGCAACAGTCACATACATCCTGTCTGGCTTTCCAGCCACAAGCAGCTGACTTGGCTGCTAGAGCCTTTGCTTGCTGCTGCATTGCTGCTTTAGAATAACAGCCAGTGCATCTTGGATTGTTTGGGTTGGAGCTTCAGCATGAGTCCTCTCCCCAAGTTAAGTCCAGTCATCCACCCAAATGCATGAATATGCATTTTGACTGCTGTCTGTCTGTTTCACAAGCCCAGCCAATAATGTCATTCCCACCAGAGAATTTATCTGAGTAGCAGTCTCAGATCAAGTGCAAGCTGCAAATGCTTTGATTAAAAAAGCATAATGGAAACCTTTGCAGGATGGCTGTTTGCGAACATGTTCATCATCCTCAGTATGAATCAGAAAGATGTTTTCAGGCTAAACCTTGCACTTGCTAGGACTTGAAGCAAAGCTGTAAATCTAATCCACGGGATCATCCAGTTCATATTACCACAGCATCTGAGTGCTTTATAATCTTTGCTGAATTTATCCTTCCATGTCTGTCAGAAGCACACAGACACAAACAAAGTCATATTCATCTTGATACCCAAATTGCTCAGTTGGCTCTGGTCCAATAAAATGGACAGGGTTTATATTGGTGATGACATTCCAGCGCAGCAAAGTTTGTTCATTATGCTTGTTTCTAGGCTCTAGACTTGCACTGTCTCTCAAGACTTATGGACTCTTTAGTTTATGATTACTGAAATATGCATGAACTAGCAGCCTCACTCCCAGCATTGCACAGGAATCATGTAAAATAAAAATCTGTGCAGCTTTAAAATCAGTGGTTAAAATCAGTGCAGTTTTGAAAAGTTCCGTCCACCATATTGATGCAAAATGGTGTCCAGTTGTATCCAAACAAAGACAAAAACTTGCCCTGTGAGGTCAGGGACTATGGTGCACAATTTGATTACAATAGCATGAAAGAAATCCAAATGCAACTTTTCAAAGTGTACTGTAGCTGAAGAGTGGCTGAAGAACGTGGAATTTTGCAGTGGTTGGGTCAACCATACAGAAGAGATTCCAGAAGATCAAACTCTAAGACACACAGTCCCTGTTCAGATGCTCTTTCTCCACCTCCCTCCTCCTCCTCCTCCTCCTCCTCCTCCTTCCTCTTCCTCTTCCTCTTCCTCTTCCTCCTCAATAAGCCTTTTGGCCACACATGCAAGACCCTTTGCTCATTCATGTGAGCAAGTAAACAAACCAGAATGTCTTCCATTAATTATAATTTTGTGTTTTCTCCAAATCAGCAAAGTCAGATTAACAGCTTTGGAACAACCCAGGATTTTAAGCCATGGCTCACAGTTCACTTCCTGTCCTGGCTTGATTTGATGTTCTTAACCACAGTTTGGGTGAAATGGGAAACAATAGTTAAAGAGAAATTTCCTGATTTGCTTGCCCCCACCACAAAGGGAGCTGTGAAAGGACTGTAAACATGGCTGAACGGCTCATTCACATCATTAAGCCGAGATGCGATCATCTGAGCTTTCCCACTAACCATCACTTAGTTCTCTTTTGAGGCACACTTTCAAGAGAGTTATTTTTAAAGGCCATAACAAAATCCTACCCCTTTTACAAATCTGCACAAAGTCTAGGTAACTTCTCGTAGACTAATTTAGCTGGCAGGTCCCATCAAAGGTCAAGACCCACAGATCCTCAAGTGTATAGGGTTCTTTCTCCTTCCACAAGTAGTAGTGGCAAAAACTCAACTGGCTCATGGCAGCTTTCCTACTGTGTCACACCCAGTGATTATGATATATGTTGAAATATCTCTGCAATTGGTTTGACAGCAGGGGTGTGGAACCTTTTCAGCCAGAGGTCCATCATGGGAGACCATCCAGGGGTTGCTTGCCAGTTTGGGTGGAGCCAGAGATATAAAAAGCAGGTAGGGCCAGAGATAAAGTGGGTGGAGAGACAGATTTGACTCTATCTTTCTTATATAATTTTTATTAAATTTTCTGTTTTACAGTTTAAAATACTCATTTACACATCCTTAAGATATCAATGACTTCCCTTCTCTGTCCATGGTTCATTTTACATGTCATAAATCCCTGCATATTTTACAGAAACTATACCTTTCAGTATTCCATTATTACACCCATCATAACTTATTTACACTGTTGAATTTATCTTAATGCTGCCAGTGTTTTCAGCTGTACACAGTTATTTCCCATACATTCAATAAATATTTTCCAATCTTCTCTAAACGTATGTTGTTCTTGTTCTCTTATTCTATATGTTAAGTATGCAAGCTGCGCATATTCTGTCAACTTAAGTTGCCACTCTTCTTTAGTTGGGGCCTCGCTCATTTTCCATTTTGGGGCTAACAAAACATGGGCCACAGTTGTTGAGTACATAAATAACCTTTCTTGACACCTGGGAATTTCAGTCTGAATTATCCCCAACAGAAAGGACTCTGGTGTGTGTGTTTTTTTGGGGGGTGGACACTTTTAAACATTTTTTCCCAATTCATTATGGATCATTTCCCAATACTCTTTTACCCTTTGCAACCGATTTGACCCTCATCTTTGTACTGTAGCCTCATGACAGCCATTCACAAGTCACAGGTTTCAGACCCAGAAACATATCTTTCCCTCCTGATGCAACAGGCACTGCCTCACTTCAAGGATGTACCCAGTCAGGCAAAAGCACCTGAGGGAGACATGGAGCAGGAACAGTGAGAGGCATGATCTAGGGAGAGTCTCAAGAGCCAGGTGGAAAATCTGGAGGACCACATTCAGGTCCCAAGCCAGAGATTCCTCATGTCTCTTCTACAGGATAATAAGAATAAACTATAAGCCTTTTGAACCTTCGGTGTATCTTTTCAGGGGTCATTTCAATGAAGATTGTAACCTGCTGGCAAGAATCCATCCAGCGTGTTCACTAAGATCCATTTCAGTTTGGCTTGCCTGGGATCCTTCTACCTGGAAGTTTCCTTTCTTGTCACAGCATACTGATGGCAAGTCAGCAAACTTGAACATGTAAGAACACAGACCCATTCTGCCTTATTTTTTGCTCTGAAGACCTATATGCCAGACAAAAAGCCTTCAGAAATCCGAAAGCCTCAGCCTGCAGAACATTTCTGAAAAAAAGAAGAGTTGATGAGATATCATCTGTACTTATTCCATGTCCCTCAGCAGATGCAGGCACACATGTATCTCTCCATAATTATAAGCTTTGCAAAGCTGAGAGAAGAATTATAATTAAAAACAGTCACGACACACTGAAAGAATAAGTTCTAGAAGATCTATTGCACACATCATATAATTAATTATACCGTACTGTTCTTGGCTTAAATGCTCTGATGGGGTTTTTTTTAAGGGGGAAGGAACTGAAGAAGAATAATTGGGCCATTTGGTGTGTGCACCACACACACACACACACACACACACATGTGGCAAATCAGCAGCAGCATTTATGCTCTCAATAGACCAGTTCTTGAAGTGATGCCTTGGCAGAAACCTCAGTGAAATAAATGAAGACAGTGTCGCCGGCACAGTTCTTTAAGAGCCATGCCACAGTCATGCATTAATTCCTATTGCTTCTTAGCTCAAGCCTAACTGAAAGCCGCTAAGACAAAATACTTACAGTGGTAGTAATCATAACTCTCCTGCAAAGGAGAAGCGAGACTATGGAAGTGTGCCTAGTGCTCATTGAAAGATCTAGGGTTGGTTTTCTGCAACTCCCTTTGGCCATGACCCTGATAGAGATACAACCTTAACAACTAGACTGTGTATCTGCTAGAAGGGCATCAGTAGGGATCATTCAGTCTGTAGCTTAAGGGTTAATTCTGCTATCAGTAAGTCAGTGTGTGTGTGTGTGTGTGTGTGTGTTGCTTAGCAATCAAGCAGAGTTGCACGGTTTCTAGTGAGGAAGCACATGCTGTGATGGCTGTGTGGCTCAGAGTTTTCTACTGTATGTATAAAGCCTAAAGAAGGAAGGACAAAACTTCTCTGTTTATTTCTTTACAAACTGCTGTGAGCGGTGGTTCTTTTTTGACATAGACCATGGGTAGGCAAACTAAGACCCGGGGGCTGGATCTGGCCCAATCGCCTTCTAAATCTGGCTCACGGATGGTCTGGGAATCAGCTTGTTTTTACATGAGTAGAATGTGTCCTTTTATTTAAAATGCATCTATGGGTTATTTGTGGGGCCTGCCTGGTGTTTTTACATGAGTAGAATGTGTGCTTTTATTTAAAATGCATCTATGTGTTATTTGGGGGGCATAGAAATTCGTTCTTTTCTTTTAAAAAAAATATAGTGCAGCCCCCCACAAGGTCTGAGGGACAGTGGGCTGGCCCCCTGCTAAAAGGTTCGCTGACCCCTGACGTAGACCCTCCGATTCTTCTTTCATTTCCACAGAACATGTAAATATGCGGTTGTTGTTGTTTACATCTGTCAGTTGGTTTATACAAAAAAGGTATGTCTCAAAGTGATTTAGCGACAAAATAAAACAAATAAAGTAAATGAAAAGCCAAATTTAAAGGGGTGTGCAATACAACGTTCTTAAAAGTGCTTGTACAAAAATGCAATGCCTCACCCCCTCTAAAAGAAGATTACCACAGGATGTCTAACATCTCAGTATGTCAACGAAGCACAAAGTATATTATCACTGTAGAGGTTAGCCGATTTTGCATGTTGTGTGACGAGAACCGGAAACAGTCTCCCCTAAATTGTTGTTAGACTACAGCTCTCACCGTTCCTCGCTATTTGCCATGTTGGGTGGAGTTGATGGTGCTTGTTCCTAGACATCTGGAGGGTACCAGGGTTGGGGAAGGAGGCCAATCCAAACAACTTCGACAGAGGAATTTTAATGTTGGACTGCTCCCAGGAATGAGAAGGTTTTTTGGTATTTAAGTTCTCTTGAGTGGGTAGAAATTAGCTGTGGCACTGAGCTATCCGATGCATGCAGGATGTGCAGCCACACAATCAAGTCCCTGCAAACAGACTCCCAAGATTTTTGTGTGAGAGAGAGAGCTATGCAGGCAGCTGTTGCAAAAGCATGTGGCGTCGCTGTGGAATCTGCAACAAGTGATGTACGAGGAGGGAGTTTTTCCAGAAGGAAATAGAAATACCAGAGATGCATATATAGACTATTCAGTTGCCACTTTGGGATTTTTTCATGACTTATTTTGTTAATTTGCGTTCTCCCTTTTTTTAAAATATATTTTATTAACAGGCCAATCAAATCACATTAATTCCAAATCACATTAATTCCAAATTATACAGCCAGATTTTTAAATTTTTGTTGGGGGTACCCATACATCAAACTCCGAAAGGGGACCAAACATCACTCATGTTGCTGCTTTAATTAAACAGTTCTATCCAGTTCTGTCCAGATAGTCTCTTTGTTACTTTCCTCATCTTCTTGTTGTTATCAAATATTCCTTTCTTTGCGATCTCTGATAGTCTTCACAAGCGGGTTGAAAACAAACATCCTCTGTGTGGGTTTTACACTCTCCAAAAATCATATCACATAAAGAACAGACGCCATTTCCACGCCTCCGAACATTCCATCCGTCTGTCCGTTAATTTCCCCAGGCTTGCCAAACATATCTCCGGGGGCTCTGCCAGTTCAAGATCACATACCGATAACCATACATTCACATTCCTATGACCCTGGTTCTCCTCCCCCTCATCTTTCTATAGGCAAGCCTGTCTTAGCAAAACACCATTTGTAACTGCGTCATAAAACTTTCCATTCCCCGGTGTTTCTACCAATCCTCTCTTTGATCATTTCCACACAGTTATTGATCTCCTGCTTGTGATTAATAATAACAACGATTCTTCTTTCTGGAGGGGAGGGTTATTGGTACTCACATAAGATAAAAAAAGAAAAGTTTTTTCCTCCCCCCCCTTTCCGTTTCATTCCAAAGTACCAGTCTTTTAATGGTGATTCTTCACTTGATTTATTGTTCAGCCCGTCACTCCGCTCACAGAGATCCATTAATCAGCAGTCTTTACTCCCGATCTTCACGATGTTTGTGCATTAGCTTCTTTCCAATTATATATTTCCAATTATATATTCCGAGCTAATGCGAACCAGTGCGCGAATTAGAGACAGCGTCCGGGAGAGCCGGCCTCACTTGAGGGCTTTGTGCCAAGTGCCCACACCCCCTTCTTTCAAATCCGGGGGTGAATTATGGACACTGCTGGCAAGGCAGTCCCCCCCATTCCCTTGGGGGGGCAGGGAGGCTGCATACTCCCATCACAGCCTCTTAATTACCTAGTGTGGGTCGGAGAGATGTTATTGTCGGCCATCTTCCAATGCGCCCCCTGGTGGCCCCCAATTTGCGTTCTCCCTTAGACTACTTCAGATAACTTGGAAAACAACAGAAGTATGTCGAATTGTGGATAACTTCTGTTGTTAACCAAAAATTTCTTGTTTCAAAAATTTATAGAGACAAATATAATTGCCTACACACACAATCTGCACTATGCATTTGAAGCTGTATCATACCACATTAAACAGCCGTTCCTTCCCCCAAAGGTTACTGGGAAATGCAGTTTCTCAAAAGTGCTGAGAGATGTTACGAGATTCCTATTCCGCTCACAGAGCTACAATTCCCAGAATGGTTTAGCAGTCAGGTCCTGTTCCCAGGGAACTCTGGGAATTATAGTTTTGAGATGGAAATAGATGTTTCCTAGCAATTCTTAGCAACCTTAACAAACTACAGCTGAAGAAGGGTGTGAGAGTGTGTGAAGAAAGTAGCTTACTGGATAGATAGATCCTTTAGATCTATCCAATTACCGCTCGGTTTCTAATCTTCCGTTTCTGAGTAAGGTAATTGAGAGAGCAGTTGCTGAACAACTTGGTGGGTTTCTGGATGAAACATTGGCTTTGGATCCATTCCAATCCGTCTTCCGCTCTGGTCATGGGACTGAGACGGCTCTGGTTGAACGACGTGGCCCAGGGAGAGAGGGGAAAATAGTGGAAGTGAACAGCTGGCTTCGCAAATGGTGTAAACAGGAACGGTTTGGATTCTTAGATCACGGACTGCAGTTTCTTGAAGATGGACTTCTGGCAAGCGATGGGCTGCACCTCACAATGGTTGGGAGGAATGTTTTTGCCAAAAATCTCAGAAACCTCATCAGGAGGGCTTTAAACTGACTAATGTGGGGGAGGGAGACAGTGCTCCTGAAGGTAGGAGTCTATCAGTTGATGAAGATGATCATCCAAATGTCATAGACCAAATGGAGCAAACAGCACGCAGACCTAGTGGTGGGAGGAAAAAATCCTTAAATAAGAGACACGAGGGAATGATTAATGGACTTCAATGTCTGTACACTAATGCGCAAAGCATGGAAAAAAAACAAGATGAGCTTGAGCTCTTGGTACAGCAAACTAAATATGACATAATAGGAATCACTGAAACCTGGTGGGATAAGTCCCATGATTGGAATGTAATAATGGAGGGATACAATCTATTTCAGAGAAACAGACCAGACAAGAAAGGAGGAGGAGTGGCGTTATATGTCAGGGATGTGTATACCTGTGAAGAGATCCAAGATTTAGAACCTCAAAGCCAAAGTGAGAGCATTTGGGTCAAAATTAAGGGAGAGAAGAATAACAGTGACCTCATTGTGGGAGTTTACTATAGATCCCCAAGCCAAACAGAGGACATAGATGATGCCTTCCTGGAACAGATGGCCAAGCATGCAAAAGGAAGGGAGATAGTAGTAATGGGGGACTTCAATTACCCGGATATTTGTTGGATGTCAAACTCAGCCAAGAGCATAAGGTCAAACAGATTCCTCACTGGCCTTGCAGACAACTTCATTGTCCAGAAAGTGGGAGAAGCAACAAGAGGAACAGCCATTTTAGATCTGGTCCTAACCAATGTGGATGACCTGGTTAGTGGGGTAGAAGTGGAAGGATCATTAGGCGCGAGTGATCATGCTCTTCTGAAGTTTACTGTACAGCGGAAAGGAGCAGCCAAGCATACCAGGACTCAATTTCTTGACTTTAAGAAAGCCGACTTCATAAAACTTAGGGAAGTGCTGGGTGAGATCCCATGGACAGTAATACTAAAAGGAAAGGGAGTTCATGATGGCTGGGAGTTTGTTAAGAGGGAGATAGTAAAAGCACAACTTCAGGCAATACCAATGAGACGGAAACATGGAAGGTGCCTAAAGAAGCCAGGGTGGCTATCTAAAGAACTTTTAATTGAGTTAAGATTAAAAAAGGATGTGTACAAAAAATGGAAAAGGGGGGAAACCACCAAAGAGGAATTCAAACAAATAGCCAGCCGTGTAGACACAAAGTCAGAAAAGCTAAAGAACAGAATGAACTCAGGCTTGCTAGAGAGGTTAAAAGCAAAAAAAAAGGCTTTTATGGGTATGTTCGTAGCAAAAGGAAGAACAAAGAAACAGTGGGGTCACTCAGAGGAGAAGATGGTGAAATGCAAACAGGGGACACAGAAAGGGCTGAACTCCTCAATGCCTTCTTTGCCTCAGTCTTCTCCAATAAAGAAAACAATGCCCGACCTGAAGAATTTGGAGCAAATGATTCAGCAGAGGAAACACAGCCCAGAATAACTAAGGAGATAGTACAAGAATACTTGGCTAGTCTAGATGTATTCAAGTCTCCAGGGCCAGATGAACTACATCCAAGAGTATTAAAAGAACTGGCAGATGTGATCTCAGAACTACTGGCAGTCATCTTTGAGAATTCCTGGAGAACAGGCGAAGTCCCGGCAGACTGGAGGAGGGCAAATGTTGTCCCTATTTTCAAAAAGGGGAAAAGAGAGGACCCAAATAATTACCGCCAGTCAGTCTGACATCAATACCAGGGAAGATTCTGGAGCAGATCATTAAGCAAACAGTCTGTGAGCACCTAGAAAGGAATGCTGTGATCACCAATAGTCAGCATGGATTTCTGAAAAATAAGTCATGTCAGACTAACCTGATCTCGTTTTTTGACAGAATTACAAGCCTGGTAGATGAAGGGAACACAGTGGATGTAGCCTACCTTGATTTCAGCAAGGCATTTGACAAGGTGCCCCATGATATTCTTGTAAAGAAGCTGGTAAAATGCGGTCTTGACTATGCTACCACTCAGTGGATTTGTAACTGGCTGACTGACCGAACCCAAAGGGTGCTCATCAATGGTTCTTCTTCATCCTGGAGAAGAGTGACTAGTGGGGTGCCACAGGGTTCTGTCTTGGGTCCGGTCTTTTTCAACATCTTTATCAACGACTTGGATGATGGACTCAAGGGCATCCTGATCAAATTTGCAGATGACACCAAACTGGGAAGGGTGGCTAACACCCCAGAGGACAGGATCACACTTCAAAACGACCTTGACAGATTAGAGAACTGGGCCAAAACAAACAAGATGAATTTTAACAGGGAGAAGTGTAAAGTATTGCACTTGGGCAAAAAAAAATGAGAGGCACAAATACAAGATGGGTGACACCTGGCTTGAGAGCAGTACATGTGAAAAGGATCTAGGAGTCTTGGTTGACCACAAACTTGACATGAGCCAACAGTGTGACGCGGCAGCTAAAAAAGCCAATGCAATTCTGGGCTGCATCAATAGGAGTATAGCATCTAGATCAAGGGAAGTAATAGTGCCACTGTATTCTGCTCTGGTCAGACCTCACCTGGAGTACTGTGTCCAGTTCTGGGCACCACAGTTCAAGAAGGACACTGACAAACTGGAACGTGTCCAGAGGAGGGCAACCAAAATGGTCAAAGGCCTGGAAACGATGCCTTATGAGGAACGGCTAAGGGAGCTGGGCATGTTTAGCCTGGAGAAGAAGCCTGGAGAAGAGGAGGTTAAGGGGTGATATGATAGCCATGTTCAAATATATAAAAGGATGTCACATATAAGAGGGAGAAAGGTTGTTTTCTGCTGCTCCAGAGAAGCGGACACGGAGCAATGGATCCAAACTACAAGAAAGAAGATTCCACCTAAACATTAGGAAGAACTTCCTGACAGTAAGAGCTGTTCGACAGTGGAATTTGCTGCCAAGGAGTGTGGTGGAGTCTCCTTCTTTGGAGGTCTTTAAGCAGAGGCTTGACAACCATATGCCAGGAGTTTGATGATGTCTGATGGTGTTTCCTGCTTGGCAGGGGGTTGGACTCGATGGCCCTTGTGGTCTCTTCCAACTCTATGATTCTATGATTCTATGGTTGCCCTAACAGATGATCTCCGTAGGCACTGGATCGAGGCAGGTCGGGGCTGCTGATTCTTTTAGACCTGTCAGCAGCCTTCGACATGGTCGATCATGAACTCCTGGACCACTGCCATGCCGATGTGGGGATCCAGAGCACAGTCCTTCAATGGCTGTGCTCGCTTCTCTCTGGTCAGGGACAGAGGGTGGCACTTGGGCGGGAACTGTCAGCGCACCACTCCTTGGTGTGTGGAGAACCGCAGGGTGTGATACTCTCCCCCATGCTTTTCAACATCTTTATGTGCCCCCTCGCCCAGCTTGTCCAGAGTTTGGGGTTGGGCTGCCATCAGTATGCTGATGACACCCAACTCTATCTGTTAATGAATGGCCATCCTGACTCAGCCCCAGACACACTGATCAGATGTTTGGAAGCTGTGGCTGGATGGTTACATGGGAGCCGGTTGAAGTTAAATCCTTCGAAGACAGAGGTCCTTTGGCTGGGTCAGGACGATATGGGATTGGGGAGGCAACTCCCATCTCTTGCGGGGGTGCAATTAGTGCCAGCACTGTCCGTTAAGAGTTTGGGTGTAATCTTCGACACCTCCCTTTCCATGGAGGCGCAGATTGCAGCTATAACAAAGGCAGCATTTTTTCATCTCTGCCAAGCTAAGCAGTTGGCTCCTTACCTCTCTCGCCCTGACCTAGCCACTGTGATCCACACGACGGTCACCTCCAGACTGGATTATTGTAATTCGCTCTATGTGGGGCTGCCCTTGAGACTGACCCACTCTATGATTCTAAGCTGAAAAGGGTTCTCTAATCCTGGTCTATAATAATCACCACTCTGCATAATCAATCACATAATGAGGCGTGCACACCCCATCTGAATGGCAATGCCCATCAACTTTGGGGGGACCCAGCCCCCTCAAATATTTTATTGGGGGGGCAAAGGGACCTCGGCTCCTAGGAGTTGGCTCCTATGCTACCTGCTAAGTAAAGATTGATCTATATGGAGTGTTTCAGGGGTATCCTCTGTGTGTGAAGTTACCTTTGCTTTCTCTGAGTAAAGCAAAGTGCCTGTTCTGCCCACCGCCCCCTGCCAACAACGAAGCATCAGTTGACATGAAATTCAAAGTGCCAAAATCTGCTGGATGTGCACAGACATGGCAGGCTTAAAAGCCCTCTTAAGTGCCAGCAAAAGCAACCTGTCAAATTTACATCCAGCGAATGATTAACACTGCGCTGTCTGGCTTCTGCCTGGTGTGCAGAATTAATTGTTGTTGCATTCTGCCTGTTCATGCAAGTACGCATCATTATCAGGCAGATCTTCTGGCATCGGTCAGGGGGAAAGTACAGTATGTTAGCAATGCTGAATGTGCCAACATGATGGCTTCTCATATTAGCATGGCAAAGAAAATACAGCTGCTCTCTCAACAAATGGTTTCCCCAAGCTCGAGATACAGAAAGACAGGCACCACTGTTATTTCACCTTTGGTTGTTCCATAGGCCCATTTAAGTATCACATCTCCATTATTACTGACTCAGCTAAACCAAGACAGTTGGCAGGTAAGCTGCAGTGAGCTTTACTCAAAGGGTTGAGAGTCGCTCATTAATGCCAGTAGGGACTTCTGACAGGAGCTTCACAAGGTCATTTTTGATAGTGAAGCCTACCCCATGTATTCGATGTTCTTGTTCAGATAGACCTTCCCAGAAGAATGTGTAGCCTCCTTTTTCTTCCTTCTGTTGTCCCTCGCCTGCTCTTCGAGTCTCTTGGAGCACTTCAATATTGATGTTAAAACGTTGCAGCTCTCTTGCAACGATGGCAGTTCTGCATTCAGGACGCTCGCTGTCTGTGTTATCTGACAAAGTCCGTATATTCCATGTTCCAAAGTTCATTTGTCTTTTACGACCGCTAGGTGGTGACCCCACTGGGCGCAGTAATCCAGTCAGGGGAAAAGGGAGACAGGTTATGTTTAGGGCACCTTTTCTAGCCCCTCCCCCTTTTGGGGGTGAGCAGAGTGGATCCTAAAAAGGGCTGCTCAGTCATGGATACAGCTGCTGAGCTGCTCATCTGCCTCATTCCTTGAGTCAGAATGACTGAATCTGTATCCACCGCCCATGTGCCGGTTCATGACTAGGGGCTTCCAGATTTCACGATCCTGCCCCCATTACCATTTGCCAATCGCCATGGGACTTTTGGGGTTTGGGTTGGGTTTTTGGAAGACACCTGTGCATGAATTTGTTTTATATGTATAGATCAGTGCACGCTGACCAACACACAGTCTTCGCAGTAGGGCTCTGTTCCGATGGCATGAAGTAGTCACGACAAACTGGTAGATTCCTATCTGCTGCAGCCTTCATCTGCCTTCACAACCGTTGTAACATACCGCTTGTTATCATCTGCCTGTTCTTCCATTGAGGACTTCTTGGATCATTCTTTGTCTAGCTCCTTCCCTTTGACCTTACCACCTTGGGTGACCCTGCTGGGAGTGTGAGATTCCTGATAGCTTCGCTCACAAGGGTCATAGGAACATGCAAGGCCACTCACCACGACAAGGTGATGATCCAGCGAGTGGGAGTATATTGAGAAATAAGATACTGTCCCTAGACTCTAGATATTGTGCCCATGGTAATGAGTTTAGTTGTAGGGCATGATACCTATTGCACTCCAACAGAAACTTCTTGCTTGTTTGCCGTCCAAAGTGCCCTCACATTATATAATTATGTAAAGGGGGAATCATAGGGATGCCACAAGATTGCACTTTTCCCCGTTTGCATATAGGATGAAAAGGCTTAATAGCCCATGACTCAGCTGGATCAAAACAAATCTGATGATCTGCTTGGTGGATAAGAGAGTATCATGGGCAAAATCCACCCAACAAGCAGGAAGCAGATTTCTGACTCTTACTGAATGATTCAGAGCTCTTCAGCTCCAGAACGCATCCTGCCTTCAGTGTTGCAACCAGGAAAACGTTGATGAGATGCTATCCTTTTTCGGTAGGGATGTACCCACTCAGGAATCCCATGCTCTTCCCACTGTGCCCCCCTGCACCCTGGTGATATAACAATACTTGAAGATGGATTATTATGTTTACAATAATGTAGAACTTCCCGTGAAGGAAGGGAGGAATTCTGCATATTCGTTATGCAAAACTAAATCACCATACAGAAAGATGCTGATTCAGATGTTCATATGCAAAAAAAGCCCTTGAAGCCACTGATGGGTGAGATTCCAGGACCAGGTGGCAACTATAAAGGTAAACGTAAAGGTACCCCTGCCCATACGGGCCGGTCATGACTGACTCTAGGGTTGTACGCTCATCTCGCTTAAGAGGCCGGGAGCCAGCGCTGTCCGAAGACACTTCTGGGTCACGTGGCCAGCGTGATGAAGCTGCATCTGGCGAGCCAGCACCAGTGCAGCACACGGAAACACTGTTTACCTTCCCGCTATAAAGCGGTACCTATTTAACTACTTGCACTTAGGGGTGCTTTCGAACTGCTAGGTGGGCAGGAGCTGGGACCGAATGACAGGAGCTCACCCCGCTGCAGGGATTCGAACCACCGACCATACGATCGGCAAGTCCTAGGCACTGAGGTTTTACCCACAGCGCCACCCGCATCCCGTGGCAACTATAGGGAGCCTTTAAAAAACAATAGCACAAATCTTAATCCAGTCAAACATCCATGAAACCATGTATTCTGGAAAGAAAAAGCAAGTTGTTTATTTTGGTGAGTTTGGCTTTGAAAAATTCATTAGATCATTCCTAAAGGACAGCTTCTGAAACTGATTCAATGCAGGAAAAACACTACTAATTGTGTCTAATCCTGAGAACCATCTGCCCAGATGGCGTAAAATTATGTGGTTCCCTTGAAATCAGTGGATTTACATCCATTTTAACAACGGCTGTTCTGGCCTATTTTGAATTCTACTTTTTTGAGAACGGGAAGTTAGATTGACAGGTGAAATGGCTTGGATATAATGAGAGCCACAGTCTTCCCACTGGCAATCCTTCTGCCTTTGCCAAAAAAAACCACCTCCTAAAATCAACTCAGGCTAATCTATTTTTCTTAGGTTCCAAAGCAGGACAGATGGGTCCCGAAGCAGAACTGCCAACATTTAGTGTGAAAGTCTGTTCTTGTGATATTCTCAGCCCTAAGTAGTAAGGGAAGAAACTGCAAAAGCAATAGAAGCCTGTTTCTTTGGAAAGGGAAAAAAACGGGGAGGGACCCTTCACTGTCCATCATTTCTATTTAGCTCTCTGTGGGTTCTTATCAGCATGTTAAATTTATTGTTACAGCGCATTGAGGATCCAACTGAGCCTCCATTATGTTGAGTTACTTGTTGGCAATTGGAAAACTTACTCTGCTTATCCAGTGTCTTGGTAAGGTTGATTCTGAGTTTTTCTAAAGAAATAAATTCTTTATTTTCACCCAAAAGCAAAGGGAAACAACAATCTTGTCTGAAAAGTAGTAGGAACATAGATCAACATTCTAGGTAGTACCAAACCTGGAAATATCTGCACTGGTTGACTGAATTTAAGATTTGTGCTGCTGGTTTTTTTGACTGCCTATAGTTTGAGACCCACTCCTGCAATCTCATCCTGCTGGAGATCAGGGCTCAACAGTTTTTGTTTTTTTTTGTGACCATGCCATTATGTCTTAAATCAATCAGTCCTCAGGACTTTGATGGCACAGACTTTGCCCCTCTGCTTTATTCTGGATTATACTGCTATGGGGAGAAGAGCTCCAGGATCAGCTTTCTCCAGCCATATTATCAAAGACTATGAGACTATGATTTTGTATGTCTTTGATATGTATGCCTTTCCCCCTTTTCGGTAGCCAAGCCAGCATTTAAATCACAAAATCAAACTGACAATAAAGGACTCAATAGACATGCATGCAAAACCCTACAATTTGCCCCTCCCGTCAGTGGCAGAGCAAGCCAATCAGGCACCTGCCGTGGGACGGCGCAAGCCGGGGCAGGATGCTCCATGGGGCCTCTGAGGAGTCTGCCGGCCTGCTCCCACTCAGCTGCCCTATAGCTGAGGGGGAGCGGACTATTTGGGTCAGCACGGAGCCTGCAAGATGCATGGCTCGGGCGCATTGCAGGCCGCACAGTGAGTGCCGCCCGGCATTTTGTCACCCCCCTCAGTGGCGACATCCAGGGCAGCCTGCCCCCACCGTACCCCCTCCATCCCTGCCTCCCGTTTGCTTTCTCCATCTGGACCAGGGATGGGAAACCAAATGTTGCTGAACTACAACTCACATCAGCCCTAGACTGCATGGCCAATGGTGAGGAATGATGGGAGTTGTAGTTCAGCAAAATCTGGAGGGCCACAAGTTCCCCACCCCTAACCTTTCCAGACTGCGGTGCATGAGGGGGGGTTTTGTACCTCACAGTAACATGTTCCACTAGTCACACTCTATCCATTGGATAAAAATGATATGCAGGATATGTTAATAACAGTGCATTAATCCATGCAGATGAGCAGAGCCCTTTGGCGCATGGTGTATTCCCCGTTTGGTCCATAATGCCCTGTTCAGAAGGAGGCTTAAGTTATTCCTATTTAAATCACCAAAGCCTTTCTGCAATTAGCAGTGTTTTCACAGTTGTTCAAATTAGGCTTGGCCGTTGGAGACATTTAATACATATTCCCATTACAAGTGCTGTGATTAGAGGGAAGGTCAAAGAGTTTATGCCTTTGACACTGCCTAACAGAATACAAATTCTAGGCTGCACGTTGCCTTGGAAACCTTGCACATGGACATTCGCACGACACTTTCTTTTTAATGGCCAATCTCTACCTAGGCCCTTGAAGATTTTGTACCGTCCGCGAAGCGCCAAGTGTTTGTGTTTTCCCTAGCATGCTTCCTTCAGCTAATAAAACAAAGCGCGGAGCAACCAGGCATAGCCGAGGTAAGGTGTCTGCCACTTATGTGCCTTATTTAGTGCTTCAGCCTGATGCTCGGGGCTAGCTTTGAAAAAACATTAACAGTTTAAGCAGCACGAGATATTTTGATTGGCCCAGTGACCACACATTAAGCACCGCATTCATTATGAACCCCAAGCCGCTTGGCCATTCCTGCACATTGCAAAAACTGTTTTTGTAGCACAAGAGGAAACATCACTCACGTGGTGAAAATAAATCATCCTGGTGCTTGTCTTCTTTAAACAGGAATGAGATGGATGTAGTAAATCCCCTCTTGAAGGGACCTCTTTAGAAAGGTGTCAACACAGTGGCTTTGTCAGTGTTTGGTGCCTCTTTTCTGCAGCTCAGGTGCATCTAACCTGCGTCCCTCAATCCAGCATGTGAAGACTACACTTTTTAAAGAACCTAGTTCCAGTTCAGGTCCATTATTGTGCAAAGAGAGGAGCCCAGGGCAACATTAGGGCAAGGAGTTCACAACTGCACAGAAGCAATGAAGTTGTCCCAATGGGTGGGCACACCCACCAGCCAAGCTGTTAAAGACAGGGCAATGCATGCTTACTTGTGAGACTCCTGTGCCCTTTGGGATTGTGAAGCATGCAGGTTAGACTTGCCATACGTCAGGAAAATTCCTGCCATGTTCTCGTTTTCATGAGTAAAAATGGTGCCTGGGGGAATTTTGTCGAATCGGCATAATATCAGGGAACTTTGCAGGTGTTGGGAATTTTACTTTTTGAAATATGGCAACCTTAATGCAGGTGCTCATTGTGTCATGGAGGATGTATTGGGTCCCAGCTATGGGGCTGATGCTGGGTCCTGGCTGACCTAGCTGTGCCCTTCCCTTCTGATTTTGATTCCTCCACTGCTAGTGGTGGGCTAACACCATCTCTGGATTCCGCTGTAGTACACAGGAGAGAAGAGGGGAGATGGGAATCTTGCTTCCCTAGCCAGTCAACTGCCTCCTAGGAGGGGGAAACCCCCCCTCCTCCAGCCCCTGCCCCACCCCCCACTTCCATCACAGCCTGCCACTCCACTCCTGAGCCCAGGAGTGGCTCAGGACTCATGGCAAATGTTTATATTTCTCTATTTCATTTTATTACTTTAAAAATATTCGATGAAGAGCAGGCTCCGAATATTGTTAATAAAACAATTTCACACTAAAATGCTGGCAAATCTTCATGCAGATTTTTTTATTTTTAATCCTAACTCCTATAGAAATCAGGAGAAAGGAATTTAAGATTAGAGAAATGAAATAAATGAGAAAATGAAATTGACCAGATTCCGCCATGCCTGCTTCTGGATGACCACTTTATTCATCCTGATTCGTTTGCACAATTTTTTCAGGGAGGTCAGGTGACATTGTTGGAAGCCACCCAGAGTGGCTGGGGAAACCCAGCAAGATGGGCAGGGTATAAATATATTATTGTTATTATTATTATTATTATTATTATTATTATTATTATTATTATTATTATTATTTACTACTACTACTACTACTACAACATTGGCTGCCTATTGGTTTATTTGCAGGAAAATTCTACAGTGTTGCTCCAAGCCATTGCCATCTGACACTTTGGAGTGCCTTTTCCCATCCCTCTCCCATCTCAAGTCCAATTTGGGGAGCAGGGGAAAACTAATCAAGGTGAATTGTGCAACCTGATTTTGCCAGTATGTGACTGAATCCCACCTAAAAATAGCAACAGTCTGGAGGTGCCTATATTCTCATTTAAAAGTTGTCCCTGATTTATTTCATGGAGAAATGAGCCTGAGTTCACTGCTGACATAGAGACCAGCTGAGATTTCTTGGCTGGGCTTGACACTTAAAACCTGAAGGATTAATGGGGTTTCTGCTGTCTTCCACTAGAGTGGAAATTCATTTAGACAAAACATTTAATATCACAGGGCTGCCTACTAGCATTTCCTAATTTTCAGGGAGGAAATGACTGACTTAAGAAATGCGGGAGGAGGGGAGATGACTATGGAACTGCTTGACTTTTCCCTCATTGAATAATCCTCTTTTCAAAATATAATGTCGTGGCCACTATCACCACACCGTAAAATGTTCCCTTTGAAGAATATCCGCACTTTTTCCTAATGGCTAAAAGAAAATCCTCCTTGCTTAAGACTTCTGGGAATGATTTGCTTTGCAAGCATCTTCCTGCTTGCAAAATCTCCTGGTTTCTGCCTGGGCCATCTTCAGGTCTAGTTTGGGGAGGCAAGCAGATTGAGGCCCCAATTACAGGAAAGAGGATATAAGGAACTCGATATAAGGCAGCTAGTGCTCTATGTATTATTTGGGGTTATTCTTAGTCAGAACTGCACACAGCATTCCAAATGTGGTTGCACCATAGATGACTAATTCACAATACTAATAGTGCTAGATGCCAGAAAGATTTGCATGGTCATGGCACTACTTACATTGGCATAAAAAAGAAAATAATGCAAGTTAAAGAAAAGACAGCAGGTAATGGGGATGAGTTGTTAAGTGGGATAGAGAGGTTTGGGGTTTTTTTAAGGCTTGGGTGTGTTACCTTTAGGAAGCCTTTGCTCAGGGCAGAAACTAGCCTTGCCACACACGTCCCATGTGGGTTTGCATACACACACACCTCAACACATTTGTTCATAAAGGGCATAGAAAGTAGTTTGAAAGAGGCTGGAGAAGAGATAGCCTCTCCAAATAGTAAACTTGTCTGTGTATGTATCTGGCTTTCATTCAGTCTTAAAGTAGATCTCCTCAAGAGTAATAGATCATTTGAGGAATTCTAAGAAGTATTATGACTGGATGACCAAAGGGAAAAGGTAAAAGTAAAAGTAAATTGTTTGTTAAAAGTAGAGCTTCCATGTGCAGCAATTGTCTATCTGAGGTCAGGTTTTGAATTGGATTTCTTTGGTTACAAGGCTTCATTTCCATAAGAACAGCCAAGATCTTCTGGTTTCCATGTGTGTGTTTGTGTGTGTGGTCTTTTTGAGGCTTTTACCACCCCTCTTTTTGTTTCCTGACAAATACAGTTCCCTGGCAAGCACTGATCAGCCAGGCTGAATTGAAAGGGTTTGCACAGAAAAACATGACGTTAAAACACCTGGGTGTGTTTGTCTAACTTATCTTGTTTTCCTAAGATCCTGTTGCATATCTAGGATGACTGGGAAATTAGTAACAATTAATTAATTAATTAAATTTATATACTGTCCAATACCTGCAGGTCTCAGGCTGGTTCACAAAATAAAAACACAATATAAAAACACAAAATACATAATCAAAATAAAAGCAAAAGCAACTCAATAACCCCCTCCAACACATTTTTAAATGGCATTGGATTATTTTTTAGAGATTATTTAAAGTCTTTAAAAGTTGTTACACACTGCAAGTCTCAAGTCCTTCCCCATTAATATAAAGAATTGTAAATAACATGGTTAAAGCAGAAGGGGGAGTGAGATCTGAATCTGAAAAAGCCAACGCACATATTTACAGCAAGCTTATCACTGGTTCTCATGACTCTAAAGAGAGAAGGAAGAGTGCAAATATATAAATGCAATAATAATAATAACAACAGATGTAAGATTAAAGTGGGGGGAATTTTGGCCAATGCAAATTCTCCCCACACTCAATTAGCTCTCTCCTTGAGTCATCCGTTGACCAGGAATGATGAAGGTGGCTGTAAAGCCTAGTGGTCTTGCCTTTTCCATGCCCTCCCACAGTGCCAGACCCACATAATGACCCACATCAGAAACGTGAGGTATAGTGTGGCGTTTGCCCATTCTTTGGGGATACATTTGTATTGGGGGAGAGAAAGGGTTAATAGGTTGACTGATAAGAAAGCCTGGGGACGGAGCCTACCTGATTTTGAGGCTCAGCCCAGAGGTTTTGGCAGTTAGTTTGGTTGGTTCTTTTTTTTGGGGGGGGGAGAGATGGAGGAGTTAGAGACAGGGACTAGACTGAGAGGGAATAGAGTGACAGTGTTTCGAATATATTTTAAAACTTATTTGTGTTTGAAATAAACTTTAATCTTCATTGTTAACTCTACCTGACTGAGACTCAATACTTCACCGGTTTCCCTGGCTGGGTTTCCCCAGCCACTCTGGGCGGCTTTCAACAGAACATTAAAAACAGAATAAAACTTCAAACATTAAAAACTTCCCTAAACAGGGCTGCCTTCAGATGTCTTCTAAAAATCAGATAGTTGTTTATTTACTTGACATCTGATGGGAGGGTGTTTCACAAGGCAGGCGCCACTACCGAGAAGGCCCTCTGCCTGGTTCCCTATAACCTCACTTCTCAAGACACACTTCTAGATACAAAATATCCAGTCTTTTGCCCAGATACATTTTTTTTCATTCAGAAATCAAGAATGTTACAGTGGTGAAATAAAGCTGAGTTTAGAATCAAAGCAAGGACTATGTTTCTCTTTATCAGTCTGGCAACTGCCGCCCTGCAAGGTTTATGGGGCTCCCTGCTGGTTGATTGTCAAGCCATTGTTCCCTTGTTCCCTGTCTTTTGACTCACTGAATGCTCTGTAAATGAAGGCTTAAGATGGGAGGGAGTGGGACGCAGGTGGCGCTGTGGGTTAAAGCCTCAGCGCCTAGGGCTTGCCGATCGAAAGGTCGGCGGTTCGAATCCCTGCGGCGGGGTGCGCTCCCGCTGCTCGGTCCCAGCGCCTGCCAACCTAGCAGTTCGAAAGCACCTCCGGGTGCAAGTAGATAAATAGGGACCGCTTACCAGCGGGAAGGTAAACGGCGTTTCCGTGTGCGGCTCTGGCTCGCCAGATGCAGCTTTGTCACGCTGGCCACGTGACCCGGAAGTGTCTCCGGACAGCGCTGGCCCCTGGCCTCTTAAGTGAGATGGGCGCACAACCCCAGAGTCTGTCAAGACTGGCCCGTACGGGCAGGGGTACCTTTACCTTTTAAGATGGGAGGGAGAGGACAGAAATGGTTATCTGTTCTCTCTAGGAGCACGGGTGCAAGCAAAGGTCCACTCCTCACCCCCCTTGCTGACAGGCTGAAAGCTTGGCGCCCTCTGGAAAGTGTCACGGGGCAGAGATACTGACTGCCCCCCCCCCCCGCCTTTGCTAAATACTCTGTCTTAAGAAACAGCATAAAAGACAGCAGGGAAATGGCTTGACAAATAGAGGGACATTTCCTCTCAAGTTCTATTGCTGCATGCACAGAACATTTTGAACACATGAAAGAATGAGAACTCTCTTTCTCTGCAGGCTCTGCAACACTATTATGAAGACAGAGGCAGTTCCACATCTGGATGCCTCCTTTAAAAACAGTCCTCTGTGATAGACTTATTTTTTTTGAAATATGTATTGAAATCATCTTTATTTGGATCTTTCATACCCTATACCAGACTGAGAGAGGACCAACATAGACAGACAATGCCAAGCAGAATCACATCTAGACACTCCACACGGCTTTGATTTATTTTATTTTCACAGATAAAGTCTCTGGCACTGAAACGGGAGGAAGGATAGTAAAGTGTTTGGATTCACTTCACACAGTTCTGTTGTCGTGCCTCAGCTTCAAAGGCTTTTTGTTTTTAAGAAGATCAGGATGACTCAGCAGCTCTGGTAGGAAGATATTAAAATCTGATGGTCAAAGTGGAATAAACTGAGATACTGGGAGATACCGAAATTCAGAGACAGTTTATCAAGCAGCCTGCCTGAGCCTGCCATCTTGAGCTATTACCTTAAAATAGTTTGTGTGTTCTTAATCAGATGTGCCCACAAAGTGAGCCAGTAGCGGATGGGGAAACGGGTGGTGCTATGGTCTAAACCACCAAGCCTCTTGGGCTTGCTGATCAAAAGGTCAGCAGTTCGAATTCACAGGACAGAGTGAGCTCCCATTGCTCTGTCCCAGCTCCTGCCAACCTAACAGTTCGAAAGCACACCAGTGAAAGTAGATAAATAGGTACCGCTTCGGTGGGAAGGTAAAAAGCATTTCCGTGCACTCTGGTTTCCATCACGGTGTCCTGTTGTGCCAGAAGCGGTTTAGTCATGCTGGCCAAGTGACCCAGAAAGCTGCCTGTGGACAAACGCCGGCTCCCTCAGCCTGAAAGCGAGATGAGGGCCCCATAGTCTCCTTTGAGTGGACTGAACCGTCCAGGGGTCCTTTACCTTTACCCTTACCTAGTGTGACAGAGCCACACTGCCAACCTCCAATTGGTTGTGTTGATGCTTCCTGGGAGATAGAGGGAGCAGGGAGAGAGGGCAAAGTCACTGTGGTGATGTCAGGAACTGGACTGAACAGAAGGACTGGGAAGTTTTCCCTCAGCCTGAATAGCTTCTCTCTGAAGGGGAAGAGGAGTGGGAAGTCCCCCCCCCCATCAATTCGGAAGGAGAAAGGGCTGCTTCACAGCTGCAGGAAGAAATGCCTAGTTATGACATAGTGGAGGAGGAAGGGGAGTGAGAGAGCAGCCAGCAGAGACCTCTCTGGAGAGTCTGGAAGATCCCTACGCATTAAAGAACAAAGAATGCGAAGGAGTATGACTCCGGGGACTTCCCGTAAACTTTCAGGATGTTGTTGGGGACAGAAGAGGAGGGGCTCAGAGTAGCCAACTTCTCTTCATGTGTGGAGATATGGATTCTTTGTCTCGCAGCCAGATGACTGAATAAAAGCTCTATAAATTACAAACTGCATGTTATTCTTGCCTCTGATGCTACCGGTGGAGGAGAGGATTCTCCACACCTGACAGGTGCAAACACATTGCGGTGCAATCTGCCAGTGCATTTACACACCATCAGCCTCGCTGCCACCACACCCCTCTCTCTACCTCCCTGTAAGCAGCAGCAACGTGACCAACTGAAGGTACTGACACCCCACCATGCTGCCAGCTACTGAAGCCAGTGTACAGTGGTACCTCGGGTTAAGAACTTAATTTGTTACAGAGGTCAGTTCTTAACCTGAAACTGTTCTTAACCTGAAGCACCACTTTAGTTAATGGAGCCTCCTGCTGCCGCCGCGCCACCGGAGCACGATTTCTGTTCTCATCCTGAAGCAAAGTTCTTTACCCGAGGTACTATGTCTGGGTTAGCAGAGTCTGTAACCTGAAGCATATGTAACCTGAAGCGTATGTAACCCGAGGTACCCCTGTACTATACATTGTGCTTATGCTGTGGTGACTGATTGCTCTCCTATGCACTTGTATGCTAGTTTGCGTTTGAGGATTCCCTCCCAGATTTATTTACGTGTAAATGTTTCTAAACCACCAACCAAGGGTGGAGGGGGGGCATGGTGGTGAGCAACAATGGCATTTGTGAAACAAATACAAAATACAGCCAACATAATTTATTCATTTTCTTATATTTATATCCTGCCTTTCATCCATCATGGAACCTGCGGCTGCATACTTCTTATTACTCCATCCAGGCACCGAGGCTTCTTAAGGTTTAAGGTTTTGTTATGTTTTTATATATGTTGGAAGCCACTCAGAGTGACTGGGGCAACCCAGTCAGATGGGCGGGGTACAAATAATAAATTATTATTATTATTATTATTATTATTATTATTATTATTATTATTATTATAGCTTCAGCAATGCGGTGGCCTCATGTGGTGGCCTTAGAACCATTGGAACCAGAATCCAATATGAAAATTATTCTGCTATGGTGACATATATCAGTTACACATCGGAACAGGTGCTGTCATTTTCGGTGCCTTCTTTTTCAACAAGCCTTTTAAATAGATCTTTCTCCCAATCAGCATGTATATTGAGTTCATATACATATGGGCTCATACATTTACACATAGGAGATTGCTTTTAATTCTTTTTCATTCATAGAATTTTTTTAAATTCTTTTTTACATACAGAATTTTTCCCCCAAATTGTTTTCATTGTTGATGTGTGGTTTGTTTTTGTTTTTACTGTAAAACCACTTTGAGATCTTTAATGGGAAGTGACTCACGAATGGAATCAAATCAAGGAACAACAGAAAATATATGAAATTTGCCGGAGGAAGGAATACAAAAACAGAATCTCTGCCTGAACACCTACTCCTGTCAAAAACTTGCAAGAGATGCTTTTTCCCTGGGGATTCTATGCTTCTTTTTGTGTGTGTCTCCAGGCAGCACTTCAGTCCCATAATAGCTTACTGAGATTTTACTTCTTCCCCAAGCAGAATGCCCTGCCTAGACAGCTTTCAGGGCTGTAAGTGGGTCTCAAAGTCTGAATACACTCCGCCTTCCTTCTCTGGGACTGCCTTCCCTGTGGTTTTATGTAAAAGTGCTGTCAGTTTGGGAGCATTTTGGAACGGAGGGGTATGGAAAAGTAGGGCAATGATTTCTAATGAGATGCCTGAATTAGCAAAATGCTCTTCTGTATGCACAGGGCGCAGCAGAGACCAAAACTGCCTTCACTACCCTCCTCCTTCCGGCAGCTGAGCTGGGTGTATTTGCGACACAATCCCCTTCTCAGAGGTAAATGGGTCCTTGTGCAATCAGACACCTTGTGGCGCCATTGTCTCATCAGGTCATCACTTTCTATTCATTTCTATTAGAGCTTTTCTTATTCTCCCACACTTGAACGGGGAGGGAAGAACCACTTCATCGCATTTCGCCGCCGACTGATTTAGGTATTCAGCCAATATCAATTCATATGTCGTTCTTGAGGGATTTGGGTTAAGCAAATCTCCAGTTTCCGTGTGAGCCGCCCTTCGGATTATTTGCCTGTTCCTCCCCTATTGAAAGAATCAACAGAAAGAGACAAGCTCCATGTAAAGGGATAAGTACACATTGCAGGCACTACTGACCCACATCTCTCCCTAGTAACGTCATGCAATTGGGAGGAAAGTCTGATGCGACATCGCGGCACACGCATTCTCCCACCTTCCACAAGCGTTACTGAAGGAAACAGAGCAGGGAACTGGAAAATGCTAACATCTGATCAAGGAGTGTGGGTTTCCTTTTTTCCTTTCCAGGAAGACAAGAGGTGAGACACAAGTTGGTAGAACAAATGCATCTCACTGTAATGTACAGAGGAGAACTCAGGGTGTGTTTGTTAGACGGCATTCTGAACAAAACCCATTGCAACTACAATACAATAATAATAATAATTTTATTATTTATCTGCCACCCATCTGACTGGGTTGCCCCCAGACACTCTGGGAGGCTCCCGACTATGGTAAATATTTTTTAAAACAACAACAACAACAACAACAGAACACTAAACATTAAAAACTTCCCTAATACACCAGGAGTGGGGGAACAACCTACCAGCTGAATCCTTTCCCCACCCTCCATGGGTGAATCTTGAAAGGTGGATGGGGCCACCCACCTGTCAATCACCTGATGCAGTAATGGTCTGAGGTGATAACTTGAAAGGGGCTCGCTGTCCGTGCCAATCAGCTGATTTATGCAAGATCTCACTTTCAAAGGGGGATAGTTCTTAGTGCAAGCAAACAGACCTCAGGTTGATGGCTCTCAGCACCCATCAGCTGATTAGAGCTAAAGTCTGTTGGCAAGTGACTTGCAAACAGACTTCAAAGGAATGGGTCTCGGTGACCCATCATCTGATATGCCAACCCCATTTAAAAGCAAGCTCTTGCAATCATCAAGACTATATTACACATTATACTTCATTCTTGGCGAGGCTAGATGAGATAGTATGGGGGTGAGTGATTCAGATTGGGACAGTGGCACTGGAAAAGGTGCAGCAAATTTGTACCCACCACCACCATGCCATTTTCCTGAGGAAAATTATCACTCAAAGCTTTTATTTGCACTGCTAGGGAAAACATACATGTTCACCCTTCCCAGTGTTGCAGTTCTGATCCAAACATCTCCCACCATCACCCAGTTGCTTATACACCCACCCACCCACCCCACCCCACCCCCCACACACCAGGAGATTCTATCCTGAATCTCCACTGTAACATCAGCCTTAGCACCATCAGGCCCTGAACCATCAGCGCCGAGGGCCTTCTGGCAGTTCCCTCATTGCGAGAAGTGAGGCTACAGGGAACCAGGCAGAGGGCCTTCTCGGTAGTGGCGCCCGCCCTGTGGAACGCCCTCCCATCAGATGTCAAAGAGATAAACAATTACCTGACATTCAGAAGACATCTTAAGGCAGCCCTGTTCAGGAAAGTTTTTAATATGTAACGCTGTACTGTTTTTAACACTTGATTGGGAGCCGCCCAGAGTGGCTGGGGAAACTCAGCCAGATGGGCGGGGTATAAATAATAAATTATTATTATTATTATTATTATTATTATTATTATTATTATTATTATGAACACTGACTTGTTCACTTCCCATCTGATCTAATCAATATCTGGTTTGCACTTTCAGTCTACTTCCACTGTGCCGTAGACGGCGTAATGGCTTTTCAGCGTTGCCTTTCAACGCATTTCCTCTCTGCTTCAGTCCACAGTCCACATCTCTCAACTTCTCCTAATCCAGGAGCCTTTTGCTCTCCAGATGTTGCTTATCAACCACTGGCTATGCTGGGCTCATTTATTCTGTGATAACTGATGCTAACCACAGGCGCATGTTTGAGTGTCATCCACCTATGTGCTCATTTACTGCCCCCCCATCATTAAAAAATTGCAACCTGATTCCTAAAGCACTTGGCAGATAGAAGGCCCAATGCAATTGTCCAAGACTCCATTCCCTTGTCTTGAAACAAGCTTCAAGAATAGATCAACACAGATGGGCTCTCTGTGTGGGCATGCAAGAAGCATTGGGTGGAGGGGGGGGACTTCTAATTTAGTTTTCATATACTTAACCAATATTGAGCTAGACATGTTAAAAGCACCTGCTATTTATGCTAGCTTTACAAATACTATTTACAGATCTCTCACCCACACTCTAATCCTCGGGAGAAATGTACTTCCAAAACAGCTTTGGATTCACATTAAAACCGCCTAATCCTACAGGCTTGAAAATATCTGAAAGCAGAACGAATGCCATTCCTAGAGGCCACCACCTCCCCCAAGATGAAGTGGAAGTTCTGCTGTTTCCATCTTTCCCAGTGGTAATGCTATTGAAAGCTGCCACCTGCCATGGATTTACCATATTTAGTCAATTCGGGAAGATCCATGAGATTTTGAAGGGATGCTGTGTGCATATTATGGTTTCCTGTATGCAGAAATATCTCTCTTATTTTGATAACACCGTTTAAGATCAAGACAAAGTGTTCCATCAAAGAGTTGACGCACAAAAGGCAAAAATTCAGTGAATGGAGGAATGGATTTATCTAGAGGAGATTCATCCTGCTACCTATTTCTAAAGATCTTTCATAATATATAATATAACAGAAGTTGGAGGGGTTGCCAGCATCATGCCCATGGGCAGAAATGCAGCCACAAAGGCCTCCCCTGGTGCCTTTAGGGGACTTCCCTTGTCTCCCCACCACCACGCCTGAAATTAGACCTTAAAGAAGCCTTCTCGAAAACTGAAGCTAGTAAAAGGAAGAACAGATACACTTTGCAGTCTCTTTATTTCACCCTTTAGCAATAAGCATCCAGTCCTGCTCTACTCATCGTAATAACTGCAGAATAAACAAACTCTTGCTTCTGACTGCAGGCAAACAAACATGGTTCTTTCTTGCTGGCTGGGTAGAGAACACAACTGAAACTGAAACTGTAAAGCAGTGGAGAGTCCAAAGGCCAGGGTCTCTAACTCTAGCCCATAATGCAAAGTTCTAATGTTTAACTCTTTATGGGTCACGTCCCCATATGGACTGGGGTTTTTTTCCAGGATCCCTTAAGAAACAGCAGGTTGATTGCGATCATGGAAAACTCACCCACTCTCAGGGTTCACTGAGTGGATTTGTGGGGAGAGTGGGCTCTTCCAGGTACAGTTTTTGCACAGTTTTTGCTGTGCACTCACCCTGCCTTATTCACTGAATTATATTGGGGGGGGGGTTCTAGTCTTAAACTGCTCCAGTGTTTACTTTAAAACAAGCTGTCGTTCTCGAAATAGAGGCTGCCATTGTTTGTCATACCACAAATTTAAATATAATTATCTCCTTCCCCCCCCAAAAAAAAATGGAGTGGGAGCAATGCACAACTCTGTAGGGGGCATGGTGCACCCTTTAAAAGGTAAAAAAAGGTAAAGGACCCCTGGATGGTTAAGTCCAGTCAAAGGCGACTATGGGGTTGAGGCGCACATCTCGCTTTCAGGCCAAGGGAGCTGGCATTTGTCAGCAGACAGCTTTCCGGGTCATGTGGCCAGCATGACTAAACCACTTCTGGTGCAACAGAACAGCATGACAGAAACCAGAGTGCACGGAAATGCCATTTTCCTTCCTGCTGCATTGGTACCTATTTATCTACTTGAACTGGTGTGCTTTCGAACTGCTAGGTTGGTAGGAGCTGGGGCAGAGCAAAGGGAGCTCACTCCATTGTGGGGATTTGAACCACCAACATTCTGATCGGCAAACCCAAGAGGCTCGGTAGTTTAGACCACAGTGCTACCCGCGTTGCAGTCTGCCCTTTAGCCTCACCCTGGCTACAGGGCTGAGCCCCCAGAAATCTGGCCATGTTCAGCCTCCCTTTGCCTCTCATTTCACCTGATAAAATCTTTTGCACAGAGATCCTTCAAGGTATATCCCCTGAATGCCAATTCTGAGAATCGGGTTTTCTGTTCCATTAACACTGTTAAGGAAAGTACAATATAAACTGATATCTTGGGGTGAGGAGGGAACCCCACACATTTCTAGTGAGGTTCTGTTAAAAAAAGAAAGTGATTTGTGAAGTTTCTACTTCTTTTTTTTTTTACTCCAGGATTTGTCTTATACTGTAGTTTTTCTGCTGGGAGATCCTACTGGAGTTTAAAAACAAAAAAATGTGTCTTTAAGTAGAGTACACCCACGGCTCTCCAACTGTGAGGCAGGCCTCCCCAAGGAAGTGTGGGCAGCAGTTGCTAAGAGAAGTTTGAAGCAGTAGCAGAAAGGGAGGAAAGCATAAGAGAAATTCAGATTAAATATAGAAATGCAGAAAGAGATGATAAGAGAGAGCGAGGGAGCCGTGGAGGAGGTGGGAGGCAAACCTTTCCAATTGCTTTAGCAAATGTTAACCTTGAAATCTAGACACTTGTGTGTTCTCATCGAGATCCTTCTTTTGATGAATATATTATTTTAAGTTTTCGTTATATACAAGTGCATTGTTTTGGTTCAATCGTTACAATATTATATGAAGAGGCTCTCCAGAGCAATAGCCATGCTGAACTCTTGCAGCAAAATCAAGGAAGAGTCTTGCTATAGCTTTTGGGGAGCACAGTGTACCCCCAAAGATTATGCCATAATATACATTTGCTGTTCTTGAAGTTCTCACAAGATGCTTTCTTAATTTAAAAGCTTGTAAATATCATGGGTTCAGCAGCAACTCCTTGATCAGGGATAGGAAATCTGCATCCCTAAAAATAATAATAATTTATTTATACCCTGCCCTTCCTGGCCAGAGCCAGGCTCAGGCAGCTAACACAAGTAAAATTACAATAAAAATATAACAGGGGGGGGAACAATTATGTTGTTGGACTCCAACTCCCATCAGCTCCAGCTAGCATGGCCAATAGTCAGGGATAATAGGAGTTGTAGTCCAGCAACTAGGGATGTAAGAAGGCAGCAATTTCCATCCCTTCTGTATTCTTCACAATCAGCGCTGTTTCCTTTCTGCTGCAGTTACATGCTATGTTGTGCATCTCCATTTAATGTAGGCTATGTAAGTTACGTAACTATTTCTGTAACTTACATTCATTTCATTGTAAATGAAACATCCAAACAATATTAAAAAAGTCATTTGTTATGTATCATTTGTGGACTTTTGGGGGTAGGAACAAGATGTGAATACCAATGGCATTTGCATGCCTGATTTCCTATTCCTGATCACAGACAGATAGCAACAGTTTCTGCTTCCTTTCTCTGACATCCCTCCCAGTGACATCAAGGCCACAAGTTAGTCACCCCTGCCCCACAAAAGGTTCTGAGTAGTAGCTACACATTCCCACTGATTTTAACAGAAATATATATATATACTAGAAGCAACAAGACAGATTGTGGATAATGATCTTCCAGCTCTATTTGTGTTACACAACTTAAATAGGAAACATTTGTATGCACAGCATCAGACAAAACAAAACAAAGTTTCCCAAGTGATGAGTTCCAAGCGTGAGAGTAAGGTCAACTTTTTAGAGATGGGCTGGAAGGAACAACCAGAAATAGATTAGGAGTGAAGGGATGAGGCCAACTGCACAGGGTGGGGAAAAACAAGCTGGAATGTTAACCATTAAAACCATTACAAGAGGCTGAAGAGGTAGGAGAGATGGGAAGCAGAACTATTTCACCAGCTCCTCTGAATGGCCAACACCAGTGCCGGATTTACGTATAAGCTAAACAAGCTTTAGCTTAGGGCCCCACTCTCTTGGGGGCTCCAAAAAAAATTAAAGGGAAAAAAAACCTGGATGTACATTTCCAAAATATAAGATAAAAAACAGTGTTTTGTGTTGTGTAGGGACCTATTAGGTCCATACCTATAGCATATATTCAACACAAAAACAGTGACAATTTGTAGTTGACAAGGGACAGCTGGACATATAAAGGGCCCCATTACCTTCAGTAGCTTAGGGCCTCATCAAACCTAAATCCGGCCCTGGCCAACACCTTCGGTCTCCGAAGGTCCCTGAACTGTTTTCACTCCAGCTAGCAAAGATAAGAGCTTTAAGAATTGGTACCCAGGCTTGCCTCTCCCCTCCTCTTCCCTGCCCATCACTCTTTCCTTTTGTGTCATGGGATAAGCCTATGGGCAGGGGCTACCTTGCTTCAATTCATTGTGAGTAAGCAAGCATGGGAGCCTCTTCAGTGGAACTGGTTGAAATAGCTCTAAATAAATAACCAAGAAGGAAGTGCATTTGTATGAAAGCACACACAAAAATTTTATTAGGGTTAACTTGCAGCAGCTTCCAGCATCACTTCATAATTCATAATTCAGAAAACAGCACACCAGGGTTTAGGTTTCCTATTATCTCTCCTATCTTTTCTGTGTGCATGGCAGAAGCGGATCATTAGGGGGAGCAGAGCTGCTACTCTAGCTTTCCAGCAGGTGGGGCACTGCTTCTTAACAGGAGGGAGAAAGGCGGAGAGGCAAGATGGTGGCAGGGTTGGTGCAGTGCAAAGACACCTATGAAGTATTGGGAACTGCTGCCTGGAGCACATACTTTCATTGCTCTTCATCTGTTGAGGTCCTTGAAGTCCGTATACAGGGAATACAGGGTATACAGGTTTAAAGACTGTCTTAAGGCAAATCTTAAAAAATGTAGTATAAACACTGACAACTGGGAAACACTGGCCTGTGAGCGCTCCAGTTGGAGAACAGCCTTTACCAAAGGTGTCATGGGCTTTGAAGACACTCGAACTCAGAACGCAAGGGAGAAACATGCTAAGAGGAAGGCACGCTTGGCAAATCCACACCGTGATCAACTCCCACTCAGAAACCAATGTCCCCACTGTGGAAGGATGTGTGCATCCAGAATTGGCCTTCACAGTCACTTACGGACGCATTGTTAAAACCGTGTTTATGGAAGACAATCTTACTTGGCTACAAGTGACTGCCAAAGAAAGAAGAAGAAGATTATATAATAGTTATGACCATCCCTAGGTTAGGGGGCATGGTCTTTCCTTTATTTGTGCCTGTAAATATCCTGATTAATTCCCAACTAAAGAAGAATGGCAACTTAAGCTGACAGAATATGCACAGTTTGCAGATATAACATATAGAATTAAAACAAGAAGAACCTACGTTTAGAGAAGATTGGAAAACGTTTATTGAATATATGGGGGGCACCATGTACACCTGAAAACGTTGGCAGCATTAAGAAAACTTCAACAGTGTAAATAAGGTTTGGTGGGTTTATTAATGGAATGTTGAATGGTTTAGTTTTTTGTAAAATATGCAGGAATCTATGATATGCAAAACGAACCATGGAAAGAGAAGGGAAGTCACTGATATTTTAAGGATGTTAAAATGGGTATTTTAAATTGTATAACAGAAAATTTAATTTAAAAATTATTAAATAAATAAATATCCTGATTAATAAAATGTTTTCTGGCATTTTATTTTATCTATTCTTGCATTTATATCCCCTCTTTCCCTCATGGAGCTGAAGATGGCATATGCTCGTTAATCTTACTCTTACAACTACCATGTGAAGTAGATTAGGCTGAGAGGTTGGGCCCAAGGTCACCTAGTGAGCATCGTGACTGAACAGGGATTTGAACCCTGACCTCCTAGGCCCTAGTTCAACACACTAACCCCTACACCATGGTGCTCTAGTGAAGTAATAAAGCATTTTCTGGCATTGCTAAATCATGCAGCGTCTTGAAGAAGCAGGAAATAAATAAGGTTTTACTCAAAAGAAGTTCGGGGAAGGGTAAATGCAAAACAGCCTATTGGAAAATAGTCAGGACTGGATTAAAATTCAAAAATAGATAATGGATTACGAAGAAAAGGACACCTGGTAATAATCAACAGGCTGCTGTGAGAAGTTCACAGCACAATAAATAAAACATACGGTCGTGCAGCACAACTTTTTATGTTAGCATCTGTAAAGCAGCTGCAGATTACTTGTTCTTAACTTCCTCTTATGTTTGCTGTGGTTGTAGAACAGGTATGCATGTTCTTAAAAAGAAATTGTGGCACTGGATGCTTGCTGTGGCGATAAGCAGACACTTTATTATTTTATTTATAGTGTATCTTATACTTGCTTGGAAGTAGGTTTGATGAAGTTTGATGGGTCTGGTGGCGCTGTGGGTAAAACCTCAGTGCCTAGGACTTGCCGATTGCATGGTCGGCGGTTCGAATCCCCGCGGCGGGGTGCGCTCCCGTTGTTCGGTCCCAGCGCCTGCCAACCTAGCAGTTCGAAAGCACCTCCAGGTGCAAGTAGATAAATAGGGACCGCTTACCAGTGGGAAGGTAAACGGCGTTCCGTGTGTTGTGCTGGCTCGCTAGATGCAGCTTGTCACACTGGCCACGTGACCCGGAAGTGTCTGCAGACAGCGCTGGCTCCCAGCCTATACAGTGAGATGGGCGCACAACCCTAGAGTCTGGCAAGACTGGCCCGTACGGGAAGGGGTACCTTTACCTTTACTTTACCCACAGGGAAGTGAGTATAATAGGCTGTAATACTACATAAAGGTAAAGGTAAAGGACCCCGGATGCTTAAGTCCAATCAAAGGCAACTATGGGGTTGCAGCCAGTGATGGATTTACTGGTATGTATAGGCTAAGTAGGCTGAAGTCTAGGGCCTCTAAATCTAGGGGGCCTCGCCAGCCCTCCTGCTCCCCAGCAGGCAGTCTCCCCTCTCCCAAAATTGCAAACCCAAGACTTCATGCAAGGGCAGGGCAACTCAGGCCCAGCAACTACTAGACTCAGGGGGAGCCAGTGGGGCCCAATTTGAAGCAGTGGGGCACAACTTGATTTTTTTATTTTATTTTTAGGGCCCCAATTCACAGCCAAAGTCTGCAAAATTTTATAGCTATAAATAAAATCCATCTAGATTGCCCTGGTGCAGGGCGCCCCTTAGGAGCGGCCTGCAGGGCCCAATTTGGCCAAATTGCTCCAATTGCCTTAAGGTCAGCCCTGATGAGACTGTGCAGGGGTTGGACTGACAAGCCCTGCACCTTCTAGGTCCCTGGTGTCACTATTCAGAGTACAGACTCAAGGGCTTGTTATGGAAATAAAGGGGGGCACTTATTGGAAATCAGTTTTATCACCTCTTTCCCCCCACCAAACCCCAAGACAATGAGCCCAGCCACCTTTTATTCACAGTCGCATAAGCACTACACTACAGCATGGCCATAAACCTGTACGTTCAACCACTGAAATATACATTCAGTATGTAGCAATGGAGATTTATGTTACTGCTTTATGAATGAACACTATGTTTTATGAATTCACTCTGTATTTTGTGAATTACCTAAGAGCCACCAATAGAGAGCTCTAGAATCTGACAGCTAACCAATTGGGTACTACCAAACAGCGACCCCTATTGCTGAAAGCAGGTAACCAGCAGGGAATGCTTCAGCTCAAGGGTCCTATTAGCTCAAAATTGGAAACAACAGAACATACCGACGCTCGAGGAATGGAGAGCAAAACTGTTAGACTACGCGGAGGTGGACAGATTGACGGGGGAAATTAGATATTTAAAAGACCAAAGGTTCATTGATGACTGGGGGAAATTTGTGGAGTATCTGGATAATATAAGTGAAGGTCAGATAACGCTAGTTGGGTTTAAAAAGGCTCTGTGAAAAGGTTGGAATATTGTCTAAAGAGAAAAAGAAAAGGAAAGAGAAAATAATGTCAATATAAACTAGGATTTGTGTGAATTTGTTAAATAAGGGCATGGATGATTCGAGGGGAAGTTGAAGGAAGTCTCAAAGAAAGGAATCTGTGATAATAAGATGTAAATTGTTTTATTTTTCGTTTGTTATGATTTAAAAACAATAAAAATCATGTATGCAAAAATTTGAATAGTAGAGTGCCTGGTACCTGGTGGGGAATCCCATCCTTTATTTCCACACTGTGGCTGCAGACCAAAGCATTCGTCAGGAGAGCTATGAGATTCAGGTGAGGGTCAAATGCCTTCTCAATCCCAGCAGGTATATAACAAGAAGACCCGGCCGGCCCAGGCCTGTGGCTTGGTCTTCCTGTTATATGCCTGCTGGGATTGACAACCATACTGTTGGTTGGGGAATATATTGGCATTCTCCTCATCAGCAGGACTTCCCTGATGATGGTGGAGTACCTCATTAGCAGAGGCTAGCAGAACCAAGCAGGGCTACACTGAGGAACACCTCCTCCCCATCCAAACCCACTCCTTGTAGATTGTGAGTTTGGATTGCTCTGCCTGTCTATTATTTTTACACCCTGTTTTTTCACCACCGTAACCATAAAGTAGTTGTAAAATGTTAAGTAATTTTACATGTATAATTCTGTGCACAAGAGCACTTTCCAAAACTTCTAAGATGCAGGGGCTGGGTATGAGTAATCCTTGAATCCGAGAATCTGTGATGCGATCACAGCCGTAAATTGAAAGGTGCTTTTTGTCTATATTAAAACAGAATATAGAGAACTGCTGGTAAATGTGTGCCATTATTTAATTTGAAATAGGGACACCAGACCAAATCTCTAAAGGTCCCTTTTCAAAATCTACAGTAGTCAAGTTTACAGACTTTGTGGATGGTGTCAATATACAGTTTAGTCTCTAGGTGGCACTGGACTTAGTTACATCTGAGTGCTGTTCTGTCTGGTTTAAAAGAGACAATAAAGTTCTTGTCCAGCTCCCAGGCTGGTGTGTTCTCCAAGCCTTTGTTCTTGTTGAAATGGATAACCTCTTTACACATATACTTCAAGGTATGTCTCTGTGTTGTCTCTTCCCTTCTACAGTTGACCAAGGTTTCATTTTTACAGGTCAACTAGATGACTGCTGTCTTATCAGCCCAACAGCTGCATTGCTATTACAATTAACTCATCATGCTATTAAGCTGCCACTCCAAATACGCTCTGTGGACAAAGCATTATAATGGCACCCTGCTATTTCATCTTTTCATCCCTAATTTCTGTAAGCATTCAGCCCAAGACAGGCATTAATAACTTTTGAGATGGGGAGGATTATTTCAAAATTGCACAATGATAGGTTCCTTTCACAAGATTTCTTAAGGCTAAAAGGAGCATGAGTGGGAATAAACAAAAGACCTTGAAAGGTGAAGCAAAAGAAACTTGGAATGCATTGTTCTTCTTATATCCCCTCTTGAAATGCCATGGTAACACGAACAAATATGAGGTCATTCTATTACATGCAAGTCTTCTGGAATGAAAGACAATGGCTGTGTGTGCGTGTTTGTGTCCTTGTATGCACATGCACTTTCATGCTACAGCATGGTTTAGGGGTTTAAATGTCTGACCAGGACCTGGGAGACCAGGGTTCGAATCTCCACCCAGCCATGAAGCTCACTTGGGTGACCTTGGGCCAGTCATTGCCTCTCAAACTAACATACCTCACAGTGTATTGAGCCATGTGCATCACCTTGAGATCCTTGGAGGAAAAGGTGAGATACAAATGCAATAAATAAATCATAAGCTACCCTTGGAAAGGGAAGACACAGTTTAAGAATCTTCTGCTAGAGCATCTGTTACTCTCCAAATATGGTTGGACTCCAGCTCTCATTGGCCCCAGTCAGAAGTGAAGGAGTGGTGCATGTGGCTCCATTGCTCCCCTGCCTTACCAATGCCGCATATCATTGCTTCTTACCAAAAAGGGGAGGGGGAAGGCACACAGAGCTTGGTGCATGTTGGCAAGAGCAATGGATTGGCTCTGCTGCCACACTGGGCTCCTCAATAAGTGGTAGCAGTAACCTGCAGTTTTCGGAATCCAGGGGAGTAACAGAGCCCCATTTTCAGAGCTCCTCCTGCATAACACTTTCATCCACTGCTGCTTCTCATGTTCTCATGATCTGGTTGATTTTTACTGGTGTGTGTGTGTGTGTGTGTGTGTGTGTGTGTGTGTGTTCAGGGCCGGATTTAGGTTTGATGAGGCCCTAAGCTACTGGAGGTAATGGGGCCCTTTATATGTCCAGGTGTTCTTTGTCAACAACAAATTGTCACTGTTTTTTGTGTTGAATATATGCTATATGATGGGGACACGGGTGGCGCACTGGTCTAAACCACAGAGCCTTGGGCTTGCCAATCAGAAGGTCGCGGTTCGAATCTCCGTGACAGGGTGAGCTCCCGTTGTTCGGTCCCAGCTCCTGCCAACCTAGCAGTTCAAAAGCACATCCAAGTGCAAGTAGATAAATAGGTACCGCTCCGGCAGGAAGGTAAATGGCGTTTCCGTGCACTGCTCTGGTTCACCAGAAGCAGCTTACTCATGCTGGCCACGTGACCCAGAAGCTTTCTGCAGACAAACGCTGGCTCCCTCAGCCTATAGAGCAAGATGAGCGCCTCAACCCCAGAGTTGTCCGCAACTGGACCTAATGGTCAGGGGTACCTTTACCTTTTTATATGCTATACGGTAATTCATGGACCTAATAGGTCTCTAAAGCCATTTGCACATAACAAAATATGTATTTTATCAAAGTAATTGTTGAACCAAAATACAATTAAGAAGGAGTATATTAATAATTAAAAAATTATTAAGCTCTAACTGTATGTAGGTTTTATTTTATTTGTTTTTTATCTCATATTTTGGAAATGTACATCCAGGGTTTTTTTTCCTTTAATTTTTTTTGGGGCCCCCAAGAGAGTGGGGCCCTAAGCTATAGCTTGTTTAGCTTATATGTAAATCTGGCACTGGGGATGTTCCTAGTTAAACCAGAATCCAGTGAGAAGGGAATGCGGGTCAGAACAAACCCTAATGGAACAAAATGGGAGGAAATTCCTATCTAGCAGCTAATCAGAAGCTGCTCACCCTGTGGAGCAGAGCTGCAGCAATAAGATCCAGGAAACGGATAGATTTTACAACATTATATTTAGACGCCAAGTGAACTGGGTGAAATAGGAATGTTGTTCCTTTTTTGACACACTATCCAATCTTCTAACAGTCATCTATTTTCTATGGATCAAATAAAAAAGAAAATATTTACACCCTGCCATCAGCACACCACCAATTTGGGAAGTAGAATAGTTCACAAATCCTGTGAATGTTATGGGGCTTGAAGAGGAACTCATTTCAGAATTTGCTCTGATTTTAAAGGAAAAGTCAATCTCAACGCTAGCGCAGTGAACCTTGAGCTGATTTGTTCTTTTAATCTGCCAACGATAGCTGGTTGAAAAAAGTACGTCCTAAATTTAGACTGGGAGTAGATTGCTGGAAGAATAATTAGGTATTGTTACACAGTTTTTAAAGAAAGAAAAGCTGTCAGAGACTTGTCCTACTCGTAGTAGCAATATGGTTAATTATATGCTCTTTTCAAAGTAACTGAGTCTGATCAGTCCATCATTCTTCCTCTATGGCATGCTAGAATAAAGTGATCACATTTTAAGGAGGGTTATAGCACAAATAAAGAGCTCAGCGTTTGAACTAAACTCTTGTACCCTTTGCAGAAGGGCTTGGAGTAAATTGCCTCCATGCAACAATTTACTGCAGGCGGCAACAAAGCTTCGGCGTACAGGTACGCTCAAGCTCACCACACCTTAGTGTTTCCCCCTTTCACCTCAGCAAAGGATACAGACATCATGCAAAAATTGTGGAGCCATCTTTTCCACTGAAATTAATGGGGCAGCTCACCATCCAAGTATATAAGGGGCATGGAAAGATGCAATTGGTTGGCATCTGTCTGTGTTGGGAGACATTGGAGGAGTGTGCCTTTGTAGGTGAAGCCAAACTGTTGGGAGATTACAGCACCTGCTGTGGCTATGGAGACCAATATGGGAGAGACGCATTTGGTTGCAGCTGGGGCAGATGAAGGCGTCCAGTTGTGCTGATGCAGATGTGCCATGTCGTTTCTTGTTTCCTTTTTTTAAAAAATAATTTTTTTATTAATTTTCCAATTTTAAGACAAAACAACATACACACATCAACAAACAAAAACAAACACACTAATATAGTTTCATAACCTCATTTTCATAAGCCTTCTTTCTCGGACTTCCCCATACCTCACCCTTTTTGCATCCTTGTTTTACAGTTTTTCAGCAACCCTTTACTCCAATTAATTAAAACATTATCTTTCTCAATTTCATCTTAATTCAACAAACAATTTCCGCTGCAATTCTGTATCTTCCTTTCCCTTGACATTTTAGCACTCATCAATATTATAACAGTTCTTAAGATAAACTTTGAATTTCTTCCAGTCTTCCTCCACCGTCTCTTTCTCTTGGTCACGGATTCTGCCAGTCATTTCTGCCAATCCCATAAAGTCAATTACTTTCGTCTGCCATTCTTCCAGTGTGGGGAGTTCTTGTGTCTTCCAATACTTTGCTAGAAGGATCCTTGCTGCTGTAGTGGCGTACATAAAAAAAGTCCTATCCCTTCTTGACACCAATTGGCCGACCATGTCCAAGAGAAATGCCTCTGGTTTCTTGTGAAAGGTACATTTAAGTACCTTCTTAATTTCATTATAGATCATTTCCCAAAAGGCTTTAATCTTTGGGCAGGTCCACCAAAGGTGAAAGAAGGTACCTTCAGTCTCATTACATTTCCAGCATTTATTACTGGGCAGATGATAAATCTTCGCAAGCTTGACTGGGGTCATGTACCACCTATAAATCATTTTCATAATATTTTCTCTTAAGGCATTACATGCCGTGAATTTAATACCGGTGGTCCATAACTGTTCCCAGTCAGCAAACATAATGTCATGACCAATGTCCTGTGCCCATTTAATCATGGCTGATTTAACTGTCTCGTCTATTGTATTCCACTTCAGCAACAAATTATACATTCTTGATACATTCTTAGTATTGGGTTCTAACAATTCTGTTTCCAATTTCGATTTCTCCACCTGGAAGCCAATTTTCCTGTCCTGTTTAAAGGTTTCCATTATTTGATAGTAATGGAGCCAATCTCGTACCTTAGACTTTAATTTCTCAAAACTCTGTAGTTTAAATTCACCACTTTCTTGTTCTAAAATTTCAGAGTATTTTGGCCATTTGGATTCTATATTAAGTTTCTTCACCTCCTTAGCCTCCATAGGTGATAACCACCTAGGAGTTTTATTTTCCAACAAATCCTTGTATCGAATCCAGACATTATATAGTGCTTTCCTAACAATATGGTTTTTAAAACCCTTGTGAACTTTAACCTTGTCATACCATAAATATGCATGCCAGCCAAACCTGTTATCAAATCCTTCCAGGTCCAGAATGTCTGCATTCTCAAGAAGTAGCCAATCTTTCAAACAGCAGAAAGCTGCCGATTCATAGTACAATCTTAAATCCGGCAGGGCAAACCCCCCTCTTTCTTTTGCATCAGTAAGTATCTTAAATTTTATTCTGGGCTTTTTGCCCTGCCAGATAAATTTAGATATATCTTTCTGCCACTTCTTGAAACAATCTAGTTTATCCACAATTTGTAATGTCTGAAACAAAAATAACATTCTAGGCAATACATTCATTTTGATCACTGTGATTCGGCCTAACAAGGAAAGCTTCAAGTTCGACCATATTTCTAGATCTTTCTTTACCTCTGTCCAGCATTTATCATAATTGTCTTTAAATAAATTCACATTTTTAGATGTCATGTTAATCCCCAAATATTTTACTTTCTTTGCCACCATTAACCCAGTTTCATTTTGGAATCTCTCTCTTTCAACATTTGTTAAGTTTTTTTCCAAAACTTTAGTTTTTTGTTTGTTCAACTTAAATCCTGCCACCTGACCAAAGAATTGAATTAACTCTAAAACTCTTTTTGTACTAGTGTCTGGCTCTTGTAAAGTCAATACTAGGTCATCTGCAAATGCCTTCAATTTGTAGTGTTTAGCTCCGACCTGAACTCCTTTTACCAGCTGGTCCCCCCTGATCATATTCAACAAAACCTCCAGGACTGATATAAAAAGTAATGGGGATATTGGGCACCCCTGCCATGTCCCTTTTTCTATGGAGAGTTCATCAGTAACCACGTTATTTAAAAATAGCTTAGCCTTTTGTTCAGAATATATTGCACTTATACCATTTTCAAACCTTTGGCCTACCCCCATCCCATGGAGATTCTTCTTCATGAAGTTCCAAGAGATATTATGAAAGGCTTTCTCCGCGTCCACAAAGATTAGGACTGCCTTCGTATTAATATTTACAGTTAGCAGTTCCATAATGTCAATTATGTTCCTTACATTATCTGATAAGTGTCTTCCTGGGAGAAAGCCTGCCTGGTCCTTATGAATCTCCTCCATTAACACCCTCTTCAGTCTTTTTGCTAAAATGTCAGCAAATATTTTGTAATCCACATTTAGTAATGATATAGGGCGGTAGTTCTTGATCTGGTTTTTTTCAGTATCAGTCTTTGGTATAAGTGTAATAAATGTTTCTTTCCACGATTCAGGTGCCTTTTTCCCCTCTAATATTTCGTTACAAACCTCCTTAAGCGGCTGTATTAGCCATTCTTTCAATGCTTTATAATATCTGGAGGTTAGTCCATCTGGTCCTGGAGATTTCCCTAATTGCATGTTTTGAATGGCACCCTCCATTTCTTGATCTGTTATTTTCTCATTTAAAATCAACATACTTTGTTGCGAAATTTTTTGTAGTCCATATTTCTTAAGAAAATCTTCTATGTCTCCTTCGTTTTCCGGCCCTTGTGCATATAATCTCCTGAAATAGCTCTGAAAGCAGTTGCTGATCTCATTTGGTTTAAAGATGTTCTTTCCATCCACCTCCAGGCTTGTGACTGTATTTAATTTCTGTCTCTTCTTCAGTTGCCATTCTAGAAGTTTCCCACATTTGTCCGCTGATTCAAATGTCCTCTGTCTCATTTGCTTAATTTTCCATTCTATCTCCTGGTTCATCAATTCCATATATTGCATCTGATAAAACTTAATTTCTCTCAGAATCTCATGAGACTTTGGTTTAGACCTCAGTTTCTTTTCTCCTTCTTTTATTTTTTCCAGAATCTTATCCTTCCTTTCATTTTGTTTCTTTCTCTTTAAAGAGTTCTGTTGTATCAGAAAACCTCGCATCACGGCCTTGCTTGCGTCCCAGATCACTCTTTTCTCAACATCTGTCCTCAGATTTATCTCAAAGTAGTCCTTCAAGGTTTTTTGGTCCTTTTTGTAAATCCCCACATCTCTGAATAGGGTGTCATTCATTCTCCATCTGAAGGATCCAGCTGTTGTTAGTTTCATTTCCATCTTCACTGCGTTATGGTCGGAGCATGTCTTTGGGCAGATTTCCACCTTTTTTATCCTTGGAGCCATTCCACTAGTAGTCCATATTTGATCTATTCTTGTCCATGTCATTTGTGCCTTTGAAAAGAATGTTCCCTCTCTCTCAAGAGGGTTTCTTGTTCTCTAGATATCAATCAGGTCCATGTTTTCAGTCATTTCAAAAAAGGTCTTAGGTAGTCTCCCGTCCTTAGAGACCACCTGTCTTTGTGCTTTATCCATATTTGTAGAGACCACGCCATTCATATCTCCTAATAAAATCACCTTGTAATCCAGATGATCCATTAATGTCTCATGTAGAATTCTGCCTTCCCTTCATTTGGTGCGTAAATGCCAACTATCAGGAATTTTTCTCCTTGGATTTGTATCTCAATTGCCAAAATTCTTCCATATTCATCTTTAAAGATCAATTTTGGAGCCAATTTTTCCTTTGCATAAATCACCACTCCTCTTTTCTTAACTTTATCTGATGAAATAAATTCCTGTCCTAATCCTAATCTTTTATTTATAAGTAATCTTCTATGTGCTCTTGTCACGTGGGTTTCTTGTAGACATATCAAATCCAATTGTTCTCTTTTCAAGATGTGAAAAACCTCACGCCTTTTCCTGGGAAGGTTCAGTCCATTACAATTCCAGGTTAAAAATTGCAGAGACATTGTTAATTAGTTACCTCCAGCTGCTCCCTGCAGCTGTTCTTCTTCCGTTGGTGACTTCAGTCCAAATGTCAAATTTCCAAGTTCTGTGTCAGAGGTCGAGTCTAGCACTCCTTTCAGAAGGTCCTCCTCGTTTCTGTCCAGGAATTGTTCTTTATCTTGCACTGTTCTTATTTTGACTTTCTTTCCTTTGAAGTTAAAAGACAAGCCTTGTGGAAATTCCCACCTAAAAGGTATGTTATTCTTCTTCAGCAGGTCAACCAGGTTCTTAAAATAGGTTCTTACCTCCAGAATGTATTTTGGGATGTCCTTGTAAATTTGAACAGAAGCATTTCCAATCTGAAGGGTTCTCTGGTAATGCAAATTTAAAATTTTATCTCTTTCCTCTTTAGATCTCAGAGTTATCAGACAATCCCTTGGGATCTTCCTGCCTTGCCTTCTGCCCAATCTGAAGGCGGTTGTTATCTTAAATTCTTCTTCCTCTGAGTTTACCTGCCAAAATTCTGATAATTCTTTTGTGAGAAAGTCCACTAGGTTGTCCCCTTCACTTTCAGGGACCAACCTAAGTCTCAAATTCTTCTCTTTCCTCTGCATCTCCCACAAAGACAAGGCCGCCTCATGCTGGTCCAGCTTCTTGCAGACTGGTATTAAACTTTCCTGTGTGGTTTCTGCAGTAAATTTAGCTTCTTCTGCAATTTTTCGAATTGTGGCGTTTTCTTGAACCAATTTATTTATGGTTTCTGTATTAGATGTAATGCTTTTGGTATTTAAGTCCAGTTTTGTTGTAAGTTCTGTCAGTTGTTTGATATTCTCCGTGCTTTGCTTAGTCAAATTTTCTAAAGATTCATTTATTTTGAGTAATGCTTGAGTCACTGAATCCATGAATACGTTTATTCCTTTCTCCTGTCCAGCTGTGCCTGTTGGCAGTAAGCCTGATATTGAGCCTCTTTTCTTTTGTGCAGCTTTAGCCTTAGATCTTGTTGTTATATCTTCTGCGGAGCCACTCATGTCCCAAGGTCGTTCCCACAGGAACAGCTCTTGAGTGGAAAAATCCAGTGACTTGTTTTTATTTGACAGTCTATGTTACAACTGTAGCCTTTCAGCCCTCTAGAGGGAGCAGTACATTATGTCCAATAAGCAGAAGAAACAAAGAAACCAAAAGCCCTCTTGGGGAAGAGTTTTTTTTTTTGACAAAGAAACTTTCAATCTTCTAATTGCAACAATATTATTTCTGTAGAGTCCCAAAAATTGTATCTATTTGAGCTCTCCGCTTTACAGCAGGTTCTGTCAGACAGTTCCTGTCAAAGCGCTTCACCCAGGCAGTCTGTTCCCAGAGACAGAGACAGCAGGAATTAATCACTTAAATTTCCTCTCATGCAGGTTAAGCCAAGTTCCCTTTTCTTCCCCCCCCCCTGCTCCTGCTTGCTGGGGGGGTAGTTAGAGTTCAATGCCAAAGTTAAATAGTTCAAAAGTTCAGAGTTACTTTTCCTTCAATTGCAGCTTTCCAGTTCCGTTGCTTTAAAAGCCATGCAGTCCGGGGGAGGCAGACTTCCTTTATTTACCATCCCCGTTTTCAGCCAAATTTCAAACTTTTTTTTTTTTTTTAATCCCAGTAGGTTTCCCAATCCTACTTACGGGTATTTCAATTTCAGTCCAGATTTCAGGAAGGAATCGGCGCTCTCCGCCTATGGCGACGCAGCTTCACTTCACGGGCTGGGTAGCGACTCTCAGCACCACACGATCCCCCGATGCTCCTCCGGAGCCTTTAAAAAGGCTCTTTTGCAGTAAAGGGGGCGCAAATGGTGCCCACCAAGTCTCCTTGTTCACAGGCTTCCGCGCCTGTGATTTTAGGGGTCCCCGCTTCGCCGTAGCGGTCAGACCCGAACTCGTGAAGCAGCCCTCTCTCCGGAGATCAGGGAGAGAGCCGCCATTAAGCGCTGGCGCCGACCGGAAGTCCATGTCGTTTCTTGTTTCTGTACCCTTCCCAGCAGTCATTCTTCCTCTGGTCACTGCTTTGGATACACAAATTGACTGTCTCCAGGCGCTGCAGTTGTCTGCAAGGGATTCACTCACGGCGGGGTTGATGTTGCCAGCCTTCATGTCACATTTGAAGACATCTTTATAACACAGAGTTGACCTGCCAATAAGACTGGTGCCTTAAGACAGCTTCCCATAGAGCCACTTCCTTGGGGATCCTGCCACCTTCCATTCTGTGGACATAACTAAGCCAGTGTAGATGTTGCTGAGACAGTTTCTCCCCCTCCTGCTGTGACAAGTTCCCCTCCCATGGATCTCCCAGGACCAGGAGAGGCATGAAGAGGGTGAAGAGAAGTCTCAGATTACTTGGGGGAAACTCTGGAGAGGAAGGGACTTAGGCAACTGTGGGGAGGAGGAACCTTCAGTCTCAGCAACTGCTTCATGGGGGGAAACCTGCTGAAAATGAGTTGATGTGCTTATTAGGCCTGACACTCCTGTGCAGATCCTATTCTTGCTAATAAAGAGTTAACGCCAACTAAGTTGGTGTGATTTACTGCTAGCTTGATCCTGTCAAAGACTATCTCATTATTACCGTTGAGCTGCCAGCCTAGTTGGCTCTTCTGTGTGGCATGCAAGGGGACATCATTTCCTTTGCCTCAGGCTGTGAAATGTATTTGGCCAACCATGGTTTCCTGTTTCATTTGAACCAAGAAACTGAATATAGCACCTTCTGAACAATCCAGGATATTGGACTGTCTTCAAACTATGGTTTGATGTTGCAGCTTGTACTGAAGCTGGGAACCACAGTTTCCCAGTTTAGATGAAATTTTAAATTAGAGTTGATTGGAAGACTCCTGGCTAGTTCACTTGCTCATGCAGAAGGAGTATTGAAGGGGCCATGGGCACATTTATTCATATATTAGCCTATTAAACAAAGTTATGATTACCCATGCCAGTAGCTCTCTTTAAGTAGCTGCCTATATTCCACTTTAATAAAAGCATTGAGAAAGACTTGCTTTTATAAACCCTGGAAGGTCAATAAAAGGGAAACTGATTTCACCATCTATTTATGACCTAGTACATTTTCTGAAGCCTGTTGAGTTGCAATTTGGTTAGCTGGGCATGCTGGGTCAGATGCTATTACCCTTTTTATACTAGTGTACATGCTCTTAGGTAACTTTTAATTACAGAGTCCTGAATGCTTGTAAAATAGATGACTCCTGGCTCCACCTAAAGCCATTGTTAAATGGACATATTTAGATGGCTCACGTGCACCAAGGTTTTATTTTTGCTGTCTTTCCCTCTCCTCTTTCTCCTACCATTAAAATGTGTTTTCCCCCCTTTGAAAGTACAATCAAAGGAAGCACACGCATGTGTTGCCAGTAATGCCACAGGTTTCCAGCATTGTAATAGAATCTAGGGGCAGAATGACCTGGTTCACACATAATGGTAAGTCATTGGGGTTTTTTTAATCCATGGCTTAGCATGGTGTGTGAAACCAGCCAAATGGTTTATGTACTACCATCATGGCTTTTTTTCATCTGGAACTCACCAACACTGAGTTCTGGCACCGCTTTGTTGCATTCCAGCACCTCTGTGTTGTTCCCCTGCAAGGCGCTCAGGGCTGCATGGTGAAGACGGCTGGCAGGCAGGTGATTTGGGTTGTGGAGGTTGGTGGTTTATAAAAAGGTCAACAAATTCTGGCACCTCTTTTCCTAGGAAAAAAGCCTTGACTACCATGACACCTCAGTTTGAACCTTGGTTTGTTTTAACTATGGTTCAGCATCACATGCAACTCCAGCTCCCTTCCTTTACCATAGTTTGTTTTGGCCACCCCACTGCAGACATCACCAAGGCACAAGGCAAGAAAACAAGCTAATCCTTGGAGACACAACAAAAAAATTCCTTCCAGTAGCACCTTAAAGACCAACTAAGTCAGTTCTTGGTATGAGCTTTCGTGTGCATGCACACTTCTTCAGATACACTGAAACAGAAGTTTCCAGACCCTTCTATATAGTGAGAAGGTGGGGAGGGGTATTACTCAGAAGGGTGGTGGGAATGGGTGATTGGCAGATAGCTGTGATGAGCCTGTTGACGACTCTTAACGACTGCAATGGGTCTTACAGGAAAAAGCAAGGGGTGAAAAGGTGAAAAATGGCTTTGTCATGTATAATGAGATAAGACACAAACCATGGTTTGTTTGATCATCTGTTTCAAGGTTTTCTTGCAGACATATAAATCCCTAAAGAACCTGGGGACAGGATACCTAGCAGACCTCCTTACCGAATATATATCTGAGAATATATCTCAGATTGATATCTGGGATCAGGAGCAGGGAAGCATGTTCCCTTCTGGGCAACCTCCCAATGGTCGCATTCCAGTGGTGAATGGAACTAGAGATAAAAGTGGGCAAGGAAACAAATATAATTATTATCTTTCTACAGAAGGCTAGTTTCCAGGGAGGTCTTGCTGATGGAATGCTGATGATTGGCGGCATGCTATTTTATGAAATCTTATGAGAGTAGACCTTCTCAGTAATAGCACCCACGTTCTGGAACACCATCGCACATGCAGTCAGAAATGCTGACAGCTTCTAAATGCCCTCTGAAGACTCATCTATTTATGCAGGCTTTTCCTGGCTTCCCATCGCACTGTTATTTTACTGATGGGTTGCATGCCAAGTTCTCGCCGTAATTTCTCAAATTAGCAATTGTGGGGTTTGACCAATGGATTTAGCAAAGCCTAAAAAAATAACTAAAGCCAGCTTCCTCAGGAGCTTGGCTTACAGAGATGCCATCAAAGAACGAAGGCAGGTGATGATGGAGTCGTTACCCTGACAAAAGGTGAGACATTCAGTGTCAGACATGAAGGGGGGTGGAGTCCCCCAACTGTGTGTTGGTTAGAAAAGGACAATGGCAGAGTTGGGAGGGGAAGGTTGCCAGCTAACAGGGGGCATGATGTCACCACAGGAAGAAAGGTGTCCTTTTAAACTGAGGTTTTTGAGCAAGGGTTTTAGGGAAGGAGAAAGGAGGGGCCAGAACTCCATGTGTGCTGGCTAGAGTTTGGATCTGATATCCCGCTTTACCACTACCCTAAGGAGTCTCAAAGCAGCTAACAATCTCCTTTCCCTTCCTCCCCCACAACAAACACTCTGTGAGGTAAGTGGGGCTGAGAGACTTCAGAGAGGTGTGACTGGCCCAAGATCACCCAGCAGCTGCATGTGGAGGAGCAGAGAGGCGAACCCGGTTCACCAGATTACGAGTCCACCGCTCTTAACCACTACACCACACTGGCTCTCAGAGAGGCTGTACCAAGGGGGGTGGCAGACTAGCTGCTGCTTTGGGCTCAAGCTTGTTGAAGCTATGAGAGGAGCAATGAGAGACATCAAAACCCCCAGGTTTTAAATACGTGTAAAATAAAGCATATTTCGTCTCCACTGGGCCTCATTCCAAAGGAACACAAACCTTTGTTAAGTGCCAAGATCTCTGGAATTTTGCTAATGCTTGGCAGATATTGAAGTGGTCCATAATAGTATTTTGGGGGGCCACCAACCAGCATGCCATTCATTCCTTTATGTATGCAAAACAATTGCTCTGTTTGAACAAGACAGCCCCCCTCCCAATTAAAAGAAGATCCATCTGGGCAAGCATAAATCTCTGGCCTGGAGCTGCTTTTTTGAAAAATAATAATGGTTGTTTAGAAGTGTCCAATTATTATATTACCTAGGGACAAAGAAACTCTTTCTTTAAAAGATAATGACAATGTGAAACTTTGATTACCCATTTCGCTCCTTGCTCTCGCTGGCATCCAGGGAATGTTTGTGACCCATGCAATAAAATTTCTAAACATGCTTTGTGGTGGCAGCAATTTGTTTCCTAATTGGGGCATCACTTGCAAAGTTCTCATTAAGGAGATTAAAAGACTCTGTACCAATGGCATCCCCAGCTTTAAGAAATCTTTCACTTCTCATTTATTGCAACGCTTTATTGCCTCTCTAATGAGCCCCCAATGATAACAGATATGCAATGTGCTACATTCAGTCCGACACCTAAATGGCTTTTTAGGTAATCAGAGCAATGGCTAGGAACCTGATTTCTTATATTGGCTTTTGCAAGTGGAGCTTCTCTGAAAACAATACTTTGTTCAGATGGTTCAAGTGAATTCCCGCAATCCAAGAACACAAGCACAGCACCCTGCTTCACTTCATACGGGAAAATATATTTGGTCAAACTATTTGGCTAGCTGGCACAAAATACACGGGTTTCCTAACAACTCTCTGTACCCGTAACAAACTACAGCTCCCAGAATTCTTTGAGGGAAGCCATGATTGTTTGAAGTGACATCATAGGGCTTTAAATGGATGGTGTAAATGTGGCCTTAGCCTGCTATGCAGTACTAGGGTTGCCATACGTCCAGAACTTTCCTGAGATACGCAGCAGTGCCTGGGTGGAAATTGGCAAAAAATATGTCCTGGACAATCTGTACATTTGGCAGCCCATGTCGGCAAGCTCAACAACTTTTCTGTCCAGATTTTCACTGCTTGAAATATGGAAACCCTCTGTGGTACAATCCTATACATGTTTACTTGAAAATAAAGCTAGCTGGCTATGTCCAATGTGGTTCAGTTTCTTGTAAAATGTGCTCATGGTTGTAGCTTTTGAGTCTTCCACCACATTTCCACACACAGCTCATTTTGGCTGGTTCAAAAATCAACTGTACTAACTCGCTGCATCCAAATGTCTCAGCTGGTTCATAAATGTCACTAAATTTTGGCGCAGACTTCCACTTCATTTGCTCATATTTGTATTGGTCCATTGGTTTCTCCCACCCCCCACCCCCCTCTACTTTATGTGCCAGAGTTGCAGCTTACATTTTATTCCTGCCAGATCTATTTGGGATTCAATATATTTCTTTGCAGAGAGTGCTTGTCAGGAGAAGCAGTAAATAACATGATGGATGCTGTTCTTTATATAAAGGAAAATGTGGCTTTTTCCATTATAAAGCACGAAACACAAGTGTGGAAAGCATGCAACAGTGTCTTCTCAGCCTCTATTCTTATACAGAGTGGCCCAATGAATTCTTACTTGTTTAAACTGGTCGTGGTTTGCTATTTAGAACAAGTTAAATTTAACACATTGTGCCTACTGCACAAGCGAATGGAAAATATTTTTTCTTCGTTTAACTTATGTTTTATTGGCTGTACTGTGAACCCTGTAAACAAGCTGGAGTTTTGAAATGCACCATGCATGCTTGTTTGGAATGCCCTTAAGCAATCATTTTTGCTTCTGTGATTTACTTGAAGAAAATAATGATTATCCTGTAGTACTTTACTGTGGAATGAAGCTTGTTAAATGGGAAGATGATTTTCCACTGCCAGACAGAGGCAGCTCAAATACCACTCCCCCCCCCCACTACCTCTAATAGTCCGGATTATTAAAGCATGCTGTCGTTATAATGATGTTAACAGCAGTGGCGTAGCGTGGGGGTGCAGGGGGGGGCCGGCCGCACCGGGCGCAACATCTGGGGGTTAGGGTTAGGGGGCGCAAATCCACGGGTTAGGGGTGCAAATTACTTGCCTTGCCCCGGGTGCTGACAACCCACGCTACGCCACTGGTTAACAGCATTTGTAAGAAGTGATATGTTGGCTGTAGATTTAGTAGATTGCTAATCTGTATTCTGGATGGCTTGCAGCACAAGTGCCAGATAAAGTGTTTCAGAGGCGCAGTTAACATCTGTTGCAGGCAGTGTTGATTGTGCAAGGAAAAATTTATTCCAACATCAAACTCTAAATCCAGACATCACTTCAGCAATACAGGTGTGCAACATCATAGGATAGCTCATCTGATGGAGCTGGTTTTATTACCAGACACAGGCAAGAAGTGATAGCAAGGCTGGATAACCCCTTCCTCGCCACAAGAGAATGGCAGCTTTCTAGCATCTCAGATCCCAAGCCAAAACAGGGTGCTTTGAAAATGTTTGGTGCTTTTCAGAGGTGAAGTGGGAACTGTATGAGGCAGCAGGAATCAAAGCAGAAATCCTTGAAGCACTTTGCTGCACCTCAGATAAACAGACATTTAAAAAAATGGCTGTAGACGAGTGTCTCCAGAAAGCATAATTAATGGGTCTAAGATTAGGTAAGGTAAAAGGTAAAAGTAAAGGACCCCTGGACAGTTCAGTCCAGTCAAAGGCAACTATGGGGTTGCAGTGCTCATCTCGCTTTCAGGCCGAGGGAGCTAGTGTTTGTCCACAGACAACGTTCTGGGTCATGTGGCCAGCATGACTAAACCGCTTCTGGCACAATGGAACAGAGTGATGGAAACCAGAGCGCACAGAAATGCCATTTAACTTCCCGCCACAGCCGTACCTATTTATCTACTTGCATTGGCGTGCTTTCAAACTGCTAGGTTGGCAGGAACTCGGCCAGAGCAACGGGAGCTCACCCCATCACAGGGATTCGAACCACCAACCTTCCGATTGGCAAGCCCAAGAGGCTCAGTGGTTTAGACCACAGTGCCACCCGCGTCTCTGGGTCTAAGATTACTATGATGCCATAATGCAGTGGCGTAGCGTGGGTTATCAGCACCCGGGGCAAGGCAAGTAATTTGCGCCCCCTAACCCATGGATTTGCGCCCCCTAACCCGTGGATTTCCCTAACCCCCAGATGTTGCGCCCGGTGCGGCCGGCCCCCCCTGCACCCCCACGCTACGCCACTGCCATAATGCCAGGGTTTACGTATCCAGAGGGCTACATAAGCAGAGGTACAACTGTATGTATTTCAGAGATGATTTGCTGCATTTCCAGTTTGGCATTAAAGCACTGAACTGGGAATGCAGAAGCTTCCCATGCTTACTACTGAAAGTGCAGCTAGTGGGACATGGATTTTCACTTTTGTGTTTTTCAAATGTTCACCAAAACCTTTCATCTTGCATTTTAGTAACAGTCACCTGAATGCAAAGGCATAATCCATTGTGGAAATAGCTATCCCACCAAAATCTGCAACAGTTTAAGTTTCAGGAGGAGGCAATAAATAAGGGCTTCGGTTAATTTACTGAGAGTGTAATTGAAAAGGCTTCCAATGTGTTAAAATGAAAGCACTCAAAATCTTAACAAGGCAGATTTAAGTATTTGCACCTACAATAATCTCTTCACACTACACAGGAGGTTAATGTAAGAAACAAATGGTGAGAATTAAAATAGTAATTTGAAGGGAAAACGAGAAGGAGAATGATAGTGAGGCTTTTTTTAATCCACACAATTAGAGAACTTGCACACCACAGATAGATGCAAGGTAAATAAAATAAAGGAATCCCCTCAGGGTGCCATATAGTACACCAGGGGGCTATAATAGGATTTAGCTTCTTCTGATCTTGATCACTTGTTTGTTTTGCTGCAGAGTGTCTGGCAACGCTCTTATGTCAATTTTGCATCGTTAAAAACCAGGAGAAATACAATAAGAAATAATCAAATGCAATATAACACGGTCCTGAGCATAAAGGACACTCTGCAGGGCAGACCAACCATAGTAATTATTTGAAAAGGCAACCTAACGTTTGCCTTACACCTGAGGAATAACAACGTCTCTGTTGACCACTAAAAGTAACCGAACACTTCTCCCAAGAACACACTGCCCTTTAGGAAAAGTGGGGGTGAACAATTAATCTGCCTTCACTCATCTGTGGTCCTCCAAATGTCATAATTCAGAGACATAAAAGCAAAAGAAGAGCCCTGCCAAGCACATGAGAAGATTCTGCTGGATCAGGCCCATGTTCTCACAGTGGCCTGTTCTCACAGAGACGCCTGTAAGCAGGACCTGAGTGCAAGAGCACTTTAGTGGTTTCCAGAAGCTGGTATTCAGAAACTTTAATTGCTGCGTCCAGCGGTGGAGGCACAGCATAGCCACCATCACTATTATTATTTATTATTAATTAAATTTCTATACTGCCATTCATCCAAGGATCCCAGGGCGGTTTGCAATATGAAAACGCAAAAATACATAACATAATAACAAACAAAAACAACACACACATGAGATTAAAAGGCCATAGATTGATTAATTAGCCAAAAGCCTGGGAGAAGAGGAATGTTTTTGCCTCGTGCCTGTGGAGAGCATTCCTCTGCTCATGGAGGAGGCACACGAAGAAGGTCCTCAGATGATGATCTCAGAGTCCAGGTCAGAGAGAGGCAATCCTTGAGGTATTGTGGTCCAGTGTCAGGCTTCGGGGAATCTGATCCCTCCCACGATGGCAGCCAAGAAGCAGATAAACAATAAAAGTTCTTACTGAGCAAGTTATTCAATAATTCACAGAGCGATGAAGGAATACAGTCTTCCTAAGATGATGGCATTGCTCCAAGTAAAGTCCCACCCCCTCCGTCTCTCCTATTCTACGTCACCCCTGCGTCAGCCAATCTGAGCTTTCTGCCTCTGAGCTTTCTTGTCTATACTCTAAGTGCTTGCCTGGTCCTGGGAGAGGTGGAGGGGAAGGGTCAGGAATGCTTTCCAAGGACACTGACTGTCAGCTGCCTCTCCCCTGGTGCTTCTTCTTCTTCCTGCTATTCCTCTCCCAATATTCCCCAGCTTCTCCCCTCTGCAGCCTCTGAACTATGCCCTTCTGCAAACCACTGATCTAAATCTATACTGTCCTCCTCTTCTCAGGAAGGTGCAGAAGAAGGAGTGGTGGTTCCCATCATTCCTCCTCAGTCCAGCCCCTGACATCTAGTAGCCATTGATAGTCTTATCCTCCAGTAATTTGTCCAATCCTCTTTTAAACCATCCAAGTTGGTGGCCAACAACATCTAGAGGGCACCAAGTTGACTGCCACTGCCTTTAAAGTATTTAACTATAGAGATGCAGTCAGTGCTATTTTTCTAAAAACTGAGGTGCCAGAACTCACCATGAACACCTCCCTTGTTCTCTTATAATGGCAATGGCGCCCACTTGAGAGGTGCTGGAGCTGAGTTCCAGTGAGTTCTGGCTGCAGAAAAAACTCCTGGGTGCATTACTATTAAACACATTAGATAGTTCTGATTTCTGTTAGAGGCAATGCCGTATGACTGCAGAAACAAGATTGTGTGGGCAGACAATCCAGAAAATCTAGAAGTAAAAATAAGTCATTTCTGGCATAATTCCCATACTTTCCATGCTGCAACCCAGCACGCACACACACATATCCTTGCCATTTTGCGAGGAAATCCAGGCCACAGATTTGCAGCAATGGCCATAATTAGCATGCATGCCACACATCACTTCAAATGAGTGGCATGTGGTTTTGCCCAAAATAGATTGCATTTCTTACTTGCCATAGATGAGTGATGAAAGGTATTCCTAAGAAAGATAGTTTTGATTACACTTGGTGTCCCTTTATAATATACATAAATAATATATGTGCATTTTTCCACCTCCAGCCACTCAAACTGGCTTATGGGGGGCTTATCTTGAATAATGAACTTTGTCTACTCATACTGCTCTTCTCTCTGAGCTGTATATGTATTTTACAGAAACTAACAGAATGTGCAACTGGACTCATTATTGCTTTTATATTATCATTACATTCGATTAAAATGACAATAAAAATTTATTGGGAGGGGAATAAATAACCCAAAATGAGGGGTGGGCCACTACATGCAAAACATTAGCCTCTTAATGCATACACACATTTGGGCAATGGGGGAAGGGCCTGCAATGATGCAATGAAGCTAAAATGTTCATCATTTGCAGGAAACATTTCCCTCGCTCTGATTTGGCTTCATGATGCTGTCATGTAGCCCAATCTAATTGGCTACATTTGAGTTGTCAGGCAGATTAAAAGCAATGCTTCTTGGCCTTCCTCCAATTTGACTTAATGATGTCACAGCACTTGTGTGGTTCCATATTGGCTGAGATTGCCTAAAGAATCAGCTCTTGATGGGGTGGCTTTTGGGGGTGGTGGGGGTGGTCTGCATTGTCTTCAGATCATAGAAAGAAGCCACTACAGGACAGAGAGGCCACAAACACATCATGTCAAAAATGAAAGGAAGGAAGTGTCTGGGAACTTTCCCTCTCAAACCTTTTGCTCCAAAATAAATTGGGAGCAAATATTTGATGTAATACAAAAAAAAAGAGAGGAGTAGGTGGGAAAGCAGTATTCCAGAGTGCTGAGTTTCTTGTTCTGATATCTGTATCCAGCCTATTTGTCCTTCTGGAAGTTTTTAGATGTTTAGACTGGTTTATTAATCTTTTCCTAATGAAAGGCAGCTAGTCCAACTTGCATTAAAATTTCACCACAACTGACTATTGTATGATGGATGACCCCCATTTCCACACAAATGGAGTAGATCCCTTAGCTAATGAAAGCAAACAGAAACTGCTCCTCATTACACTACCTCCCTGCCTTTTCTAACTTCCTTTATCTCAATGTCCTTGACGCATTACATTAGTGCTGTGTGCCTGTCCTCCAAACTCTCAAAAAGTTTTCTCTCCCCGTTCTCCCAAGAGACTAGTGTTTTTCTGACACATTCCACAGGATGCCTTAGAATTTATTTAAAATGCCTCTAAAATTTTGGTAGAGGTGGATTTGGGTAGCCAAGGGTAATGTATGTGATTTTCATTCCAGTAAACTTTTTTCCAGCGTCCTCTGCAGCCACCCTGGATGCCCCCACTTTCTGACCTGAAAAAACCACAAGGGAGGAGTTACCTCATGATTTTTTCCCTTGAAGTTTGAGAAGGCTGGAGATTCTGCCCATGAAGCTCCTGTGAGCAGTGCACTCACTTATTTTGTTTTTAAGGGAAGTGCTCCCTTCCCTTATTGATTCCATACTGATTTCTCTAAAATTAAAAAAGAACTTAATTTAAAAAACAACAACACTATTTAACAGCTTTCAGGCATAGGTGGGTGCTCAGTATAAAAAGGTAAAGGACCCTTGGACGGTTAAGTCCAGTCAAAGGCGATTAGGGGGTTGCAGCGCTCATTTTGCTTTCAGGCCGAGGGAGCCAGCGTTTGTTCACGGATAGCTTTCCTGGTCATGTGGCCAGCATGACTAAACCGCTTCTGGCACAACATAACACCGTACAGAAACCAGAGCACATGGAAATGCTGTTTACCTTCCCGCCACAGTGGTACCTATTTATCTGCTTGCACTGGCATGCTTTCGAATTGCTAGGTTGGCAGGAGCAGGGACAGAGCAACAGGAGCTCACCCCATTGCAGGGATTCAAACCACCAACCTTCTGATCGGCAAGCCCAAGAGGCTCAGTGGTTTAGACCACAGCACCACCCACTTCCCACATAAGAGCTGATCTGGAGTGGGCAAAGCTTAAACAATCAGATCCATCAAATTCCACAAATAAATCCATATAAAACAGATGCCTCTTCCATTCCTAGTCATGCTTAAGTCCTGTTAACATCAAGCCTACATTAGTGGTTATTAACTTGTCCCCTGGATTTCAGTGAGGCTTAAGCATCACTACTTTTAACTAGCTTGGTGCCAACAGTAATATTAACTAGCAATGCAAGGTGAGCATAATATTTATTTATTTATCATATTTTAGCTCACCTTTTCTCCTGGGAGCATGAGGTGGAATGCTGGTTTCTTTCCCTCCCTGTTTTGCCCTCATAACAAAGCTGTGAGGTACTAAAGGAGAGCTAGTCTGAATTTGACGAATTAGTTGGGCTATAATAGAAAATTCTGATAGGAAGTAATAAGTTGAGGGGAATAAAAGCAGGCATTTCCTACAATATGTAAATAAGTTTCTAGCAACATATTTTTAAGCATTAAAATAAATATTCTTTTGGTGTTTCATGAACATTCGGATGACAGAAGTCAAAGGGTCCAACTGCAATGGGCTCCAATTATTTTAATTCTGCCTGCTTTAATCACAAGGTGATAACAAACGCAGCTGCATAGGCTTCCTTTTCAAAAAATCTTGTGCCACATTCCATGATCTCAGAAATTTGGATGCCGATCAAAAATGGCAGGCCATCTGCCTCTCAGACAATTTATCTTCTCCTTCAAAGCTGTGCATGTTCACCAGGAAAGATTTGTGGAGACAAAGCTATTTTGCTCTGGAGACAGACCCTTCCTTTCCTCAGCAAAACACTGCCCCTTTCTCGCAGCCTTGACAGTAATTGCTTGAGTGCCTCCGAGCCACACAAAGACGAGGACATTAACCACCTGATTATTTTTATAAGGTCACCACCGCACCACTGAGTTAACCACCAAGTTAAGAAGTGTCGTCCCTGACAGATAAAATGAGCAGCCTTGATTTCCCCCAAGTTTAGCCATAATAATCTTCATTTCTGACTCTGCAAGGCTGCCAATTACTTCAGCCTGTCCTTCATCACAGTGACCACCCAAAAAAGATAGAGGAATTCTTTCTTCTTCTCCTTCTTCTTCAGGCTTCTCGTTCCCTGTTTCAATTAAGAGCTAAGAACCTTTAAATAAAGGTTAGTGAAGGAATAATAGTCAAAAGGTTCAGAGCTCAAAGGAAAAAAATGCAATTACATTTAATTAGTTTGATGACTAATGCTCACCCAGATTAATGGGGCAGTCGAAAGTTCAGCTCACTCCATCTGTCCCAATTTGTGTGGCAATTACTTGTTCTGTGGTCTGACTCCACGAGGTCTTGACCTGCCTTATTTGGGTCTTCAGCACAAAGAATCCCTAGATCACCATCATCTGGGTGGCGTGCAATTTCAAGCTAAGGATGTACACTTGTAATGAAAACATTATTAAGCATTCATTTGGCTTCGTGAAAAGGATTTTGACTATAAACAGAAAGGCAGTGAGTGAGGACTGTGATATAGTGGTTCAGTTCACTGAAATTCATGGTTAACAGGAAGCTTAGCTGTGGTTTGGAACATTGACTGAATTGGCAATCCATGGTTTGTAATCAACCAGCAAATCAGAATGGGAAACCATGATTTCAAATGGTTTTGTTTTATTTATAAAGCACTTTATAACAAAATGTGGACTGTGCAGGGTGGGACCAGAATTTCCCCCTGAAATAAGCCAAAATCTCAACCCAGTTGGATTCTGCAAAGCTGTATCAAATATGGAAATTAATCACATCTTGTCTTATATTCACTGTGTGTGTGTGTCTTTTCAATACAAAGCAGACTGTGTCTATTGAATAATAATAAAACAGATGGAACGAGATGGATGATATGAGTGAAGGATCTGTGCTTTGAGGAAGCTTGGCAGTGTGTTTTTCTCCCATTCATCCTCTGGACTAATGAAGCTCCACAACTAAATTCTGGATTCTAAGTTACACAATATCGGTCCACATCAAGACCAGTTCCAGTTTTGTGAAAAATACAGCAAGACGCAACTTCATGTTAGGATACATCTGTCACAACAATTTTGACCATCGTGGCTGTGAGTCTTGGATGACCTCTTCCTTGCCTTGCAGGCCTTTTCCCACTTGACCTGGGAAGGTGGGACCCTGACTGACTCCAGCTACAAAATCTGAAGCTGCTGAAAAGACTTTTGGGTTGGAGCTTGGGGGTGGGGGGTTGCTCTCTTTTTCTATATTTATTTTTAGATCTTCTTATGATTTATGTGGAAATTGTTTAATTTGGTTGTGTACTTTTCAATGTGTTTTATTTATTGTTCATGACTACTTTTGTTACATTTGTGATTATGTGATTTTATTTCATGCTGTAAGCCGTGTTGAGCATGGTTTAACTATGGAAGGGCGGCATGATATATGCATGTAATTTTGACTTGCGGGATTTATATGACAATGACCACAAGTTCCTGTCATACATAGTGGAGGAACTGCTGTTTTTCTTTGTCATGGTGGAACTTGGTATTGAGGAGGGGCAGTCGTTGCTCTGTAATGGAAAATTCAATGCAGCAGAAATCCCTTAGGATGTATTTGCTCCCAGCCAGCAGGTGTCACAAGTTATTACATTTTTATTGTTTCACATCTCACTATCAAAATACTATACCCCAGCCACTGGAATTATTAGCTCTGCTTCCCAAGGAAGACAGATGATATTCGGTCAGCTTAACAATCAAGAATTTATATGCCTGGGAGGAATTCTGCATTTGTACTTTCAAAAAATATTTTGAAGTTAATTAGAACAGTGTTAATGAATTTGATGTTCCATTTCTGACCATCATGTGCCTCTTGATTCAAGACGGTCACCACTGAAACTTCATGCTACCCAACCCTCCTGAAACCTGCTCTCACCATCTACGGTTTCAAACATTACTGAAAACAAAACCAAACTGAATGCCCATTAAAAACTATACAGTGGTACCGGGTTACATATGCCTCAGGTTACATACGCTTCAGGTTACAGACTCCACTAAAAAGTGCTTTGAGTTAAGAACTTTGCTTCAGGATGAGAACAGAAATTATGCTCCAGCGGCGCGACAGCAGCAGGAGGCCCCATTAGCTAAAGTGGTGTTTCAGGTTAAGAACAGTTTCAGGTTAAGTACGGACCTCCGGAACGAATTAAGTACAGTAGGGTTAAATATTCCCTCAGTGCCTTTAGTTCATTGTTTTTGGGGTCGGGATGTTAAAATGAGTACCTGAAACATAACCCTCAATCATCCCAATTTGAACGGGACATCCTAGAATTACAGAAGCCATCCCAGCTTCTGAATGGATCCTGGAATGTCCTGTGTTGGCTCCTGTGACAGCGCAGCCTCGAAAGAGGCACACTTTTGGAGGGCCATGCATCCCCAATTTTCCTCTGTGGCATGTTGAAGGGTATGCTGAAATTGCAAACAGGCAGCTGTTGTTTTAATGTTAGTGTGCATTATTTCTTATTGAAGAAGAGCCTTTCTTCTATTATATCAAGGGGTCAAATGCAGCCCACCAGTCCTCACCTGGCCCCTGGACCCCTCTCCAGGCCACACCCCCTCCTGCTAGGCCACACTTCTTACCAGCCCTGCTTCACACCCCAAGCATTTTTGAGTGGCTGGAATGTGTCCCTGCACTCTGATTGTGTCTCTTGCTTGCCTGGATAGAAGATAGGGAGATGGATGTGTGAGTACAGAAACTAGCCTATTGTACAAAGGTAACATTTCCATTTATTGCCCTGCCTACCACCAGCGTGTGGAACCCAGAAGGTTACCCAGAAGGTAATGTGGCCCACATTCACCACTCCCATGTTATGTAATTCAAAGGGATTTTCCAAGAGGCCCCAGGCAGTCTCTCATCAAGGTGATGGCCAGAATCAGATCTCCTCAGCCTCAGCAATGTTGTTGCATCCTGGACCTTAATATAGATGTTCTTGCATATTGCCTTTCATCTGCCTACAACCTCTTGAAACACTCTGCAATTATCAATTTTAAGTGGCATTAGGGTTTCAGCTGGTGCCTCACAGATTATTATTTTTAAAACATATTACAAGTGAGTCAATAATTTTTATGGGAACTAGTCATTTTATTTTAAAAATCCATGCAAGCTTTCAAACTGAAGTTCAACCTCAGGCATAGGTGTTCAGAGACAAAATAAGATAAAATTATAAGTTACTTCAGACACATAATAAGTTCTGCACCTCTTTAGAACAAATATAGGTAATGATAATTGCAGAAGTCTTAAGTAACAAAACCCAGTAGTGATTTGTGAAGGCAAAAAAGAGAGAGAGGACTTTTTTTTTTTTTGCAGTCAGAAAATATTGTTTATTACTTTTCAAAGTCAGCAACAATGGCTCCCAGGGGTGGGGTGCAATCTAAATTATTTTATAAATAAAACACAAAATCATACGAACTTAACGACAAATGGATTTTAGTTCTTTACTAATTGGCCTCAACACTGGCTCACTGAAGTCCTGACATGAGAGGCAACTTTTCAACTGGGATTTCAAAAGGGTCACACACCTGTGCGAAGACAACTTTCAAAATAATGTTAGAAGGCGTTATACCCCACCCCAACATATACACCTAGGAAGCAGAAACTACACCTTCTGGATACCATACAAGGCCCCTTGGAGACACTAGCTGTAGATAAACTGCTGGATAAATTTCTCCAGCTTCTCTTGGTTCTCTTTGGCACGGAAGGTCTCAGAGAGGTGGAGAATGGGCTCCCCTTGCCTTGCTGCTTCTCTCAGCACCCCCAGTTCCTTGTAGATGTGGACAGAGATGGTCGTCAGAGTTCTGCAGGCACATTCAAAGGAAGAGTCTTCTTTTGCCTTTCTTGCCAAAAAACAGTGCAGCTTCTCCACGTACTGGGACTCTGACTGAGGAGACTCCATTTCCCAGAGGAAGACAGTGGCTCTTTCCAAGGTCTTCAGCAAAGGGCTCAGAAGACAGCAGAGGAACACAAAAAAGTTGGAGCAGTTTTCCACCTGGCTTATTTTGAAGCAGCAGTTTCCAGTTTCGTCACTGTAATCACTGTCGCTGTCCGCAAAGTCATCTGTTGCCTTCCACAGCAACCTCTTCGTGAAGCGCTTTTGGGCTGTGTCACACACCAAGACATCACTGGGCATCTCCTCAGCAACCAGCAGTCCACACTGGATCAACTTGTCCACAGCAACCTGGCAGTAGTTATACAGAGACTGGCAAGGCTGGCATAGGAGGAAATCCCTGGGCAGCAGCTGGACGAGCAAGACAGTCTTGTTGTGGAGCTCTTCCTGGACCAGGACCACATCCCTGAGCTGCTCAGGGCTTCCCAGGTAGGGCAGCAGCTCCACCAGGAGGGCATTGGCAGCACAGACTCCGACCGCTTCCTGGATGAAAACAGGCAAGAGGGCAGTGCTGTGCTGGCTCAACTCTGTCATGGCTTCGTCTGTCTTCTTGGGAACCACCAGGACATCCCCCAGGGAAAGGTGGTAGAGGGAGATGCAGTGCCGCAGCAGGAACAGAGCATGCAACACCACATCACGCACCTGCCCAGAAAACCCCACATCATAGCTGCGCAGCAGGATCTCCTCAGTGAGCCAAACAAAGTCCTGCATCAGTTGGGAAAGGAAGACGCCCTCTTTGTGTTTATGCAGAAAGAGTGCAGACATGATCTGTACAGCCATGATGGCAGAACAGGATACACCAGCGTTTTCCAAGTATTTCTGGTAAGAGGAGTTCCTCCAGACACTTTCCAGAACCGCTCTGCCTGAAGAGGCTGTTTGCTACATACTCCTGCAAAGAGAAGGGCTGAGCAAAATCAACCCGGACACAGCCCAGTCCTCTACAAGCAGCTCTGCAGATGGTCCACAGGGATGTCCAGAGGCTGAGGGTCTGGGTGGGGCTCACTTTCCCCCTGTAACCAGAGTCAGGAGCCACATCATAGGAGATTCCAATGGGCACAATCATGATGTCAGGGACAGTGCCTGAATGGAACGCACTGAACACCAAGCTCAGCCACTCCCTGCTGGAGGCAGAGACCTGTGGTGCACCAGCGAAGGCCTCTTCCAGGAAGATCAGAAGTGGCTGTCTACTCCGGAGAACTTCCTCAACATATGAAGCCAAAACAGCTCTGGAGAGGACTCCTTGCTCACTGTCCCGGGCCTGTTCCACTCCTTGCAGCAGGAATACCCCTCCTAGGAGCGCCAGCAGGGTTCTGCACTTTGAAGGATAGGTTTTGTATTCACAAGTGACCCTGGGTGTGCCTAGGCCCTGTGAGATGAGAAGGAGCTGAAGCAACAGCCTGTCCAACTGAGATTTGTGGGTTGATAAAAAGACCACAGGAACATCAGGCACCTCAGCAGCCCTGCGCACCATCTGAGAGAGAGGACATTTTTATCAGGTTTGGCGACATTGTGTTTTTGTTTTTCTTTCTTCTTTGGAATATTTTAAGAATATCATCTATTTTTCACACAGAGAGGAACGTGGCCAAAGAGCTAAATAGCAGTGTATGAATTGAATGGGAAGAGTCAGTTTATTCTGAAGGGTCATAGTTGAGCATACGTTTTGCATGCAAAAAGGTCTACATTCTGTTTCCAACATCTCCAAGTAAGACAGGGGCTAGGACCTGACTGAAACCCTGGAGAGCTGCTGCCAGCCAGTGGAGACCAAATGGAGACCAAATGGAGCGATGGTCTGTCTCGGTGTAAGGCAACTTCCTATGTCTCTGGGGTGAACCCACGCTGTTCCATAATGCAAGGCCGAGCAATCGTTTTTCTTTCCAGTCAATGTGGTCCTAGATAAGTGGTGATTAATGGATAATCAGTTGCATCAGAATCTTTGCCTTTTGGGGAGGTTAGCCACTAGAGTGCATGGAACTTCCTTGGAAGATGCAAGACCCAGTTGTCTAGGCTTAGTGTATCGATGAGGGAGCAGAGGAGCTGGGGCACTACTGCTGAATTAGCACATCTTGTGTATATACATCATGCTGTCAGGCCACTGTGATGTTTTGCTAATGAAATGGATTATTAGAAAGATGCCACAAGTTCCCATTCCTCTGCCTTCCTAAGGACTCTGATCAGTACAGGCTGTCCATGAGAAGATGGAAAGAATCAAAACTTTGCGACTGGCTGGATAATTTGTTCTCTGGCCCTCTCACAACCAAGATAAATCCACAGGCCTTCTCAGAGCTTGGTGACAATCATTCTTCCATCAGACTTTCATCTTCCTTGGGTTCATAACTAATGTAGGACTGACCCCTACAATGTGTTTTCTTTGGTTTGCTTTAGTATGCAGGAATGATGGATAAGCAGCCATTTTACAGCAGAAATGTGGGCTAGCCCTTCACTGGAAACCTGTCCTTGATATATTTCCTCCTGCCTTCTCTGAGAACTGGAAAGACCCAGAATCCATTTGTTATCCCATATGTGCTCGCTTCATACTTGACTATGACAATTGTAAGTAATATAATAACATGTGGAATAGGCATAAGTCAATAAAGCAAGGAGAGGAAAATCCAGTAGGAGGATCATGATCTTTCGGCCCTCTTACAAGCAGACACCAATATTAGTCTTAGAGGACAGAAAAGTAAATGTTTTGGATTGAAATGGTGTGGTTTCATTAGAGGGCAGAAGAAAGTCTCAGCCAACCTAACTCTATGGCAAGGAAAAGGAAACGCTCATCAAATGCACTAAGCCAAGCATTCCTTAAAACATAATGAAGTAATATTTCTTCATTAGTGTCATCACCATATAATATACAACTACAGGGCAAAAATAAAAACAAAATAAAATAATGGCTTCTTGTTTTAAAAAAGGTCTCCAATAAGAAGTGGGTTTCCACGCGCTAAGATAAAGGAAATCACGGTGTTTTCCTAAAAAGAGAGAGGGGGGAAGGGAGGAAGGGAAGGGAAGCAAATGATTGATTGCTATAGCTGTAATTCAATCACAGGATAATCTGATGGTATCTCAACCTGCACAAGATTTCCTCTGGAAGTTTATGATATTATCGGTATCCTTCAGCTGAATAATAGCTTGGTCATTAATCTCTTCTACCCATTATTCTCCACCGATATAATGACAAATGCATTCATATGCATAGCCCCCTTAACAAGTTACTTGTGTGAAGGGGCATTGTGTGATTAAAGGGGCTGTGGGGCTGTGCCTCTGCACCCACCTCTGACATGTGGCTTTCCCACACAGAAACCTTCCCATCACCCATGCATCAGCACGATTGTCTGGGGCAGGAAATCCAATGAGTGAAGAATACTCCAGATCATGGAATTGTGGCTGTGCAAGTTTCAAGGATTCAGGAAAGCCAATGAAGTTAGGTTTCCCCATCTCAAATGCCCAAATGTCGACTTCCGGGTCGGCGCCATCGCCGAATGGCGGACTCCCTCCGAGCTCCGGAGGGAGTCGGCTGGGTAGGGGTCAGGTCCTGCCGCGCCGGCGACACGGGGACCCTCAAAAACCATGGGCGGAGATGCCCATGGACTTGGTGACTTGGCGGGCACCATTTGCGCCCCCCGACCCGCGAAGGAGCCTTTTTAAAGGCTGCGGAGCGGGTGCCGGGGGGGTGTGGTGCTGTGAGTCCAATGCTTCCCCTGCCCAGCGAAGCCGCATGCCATTCGGCGGAGAGCAACGACTTCTTCTTTGAAAATTTCGGATTTGGACTAAAAGGAACAACCCGTGAGTAAATTGATTGGACTTAAAAGGGAAATTTGATTTTTGAATTTGGAGCGAGCGGGGGGAGTGCAAAAAGGAAGTCCGCCCCCCCCCTGTTGTAGATGGCTCAACGCAAGGATTTGACAACTAAGATCGAGAGATGAACTTGTTTACCTGAAAAAAAAAAATTAACTTCACGAAGGGAAATTACAATAATTGTGCTGGAGGAGAAGACTGATTTGTGGGAACTAAAGTGCAACCCCCCCCCCCCCGGGAACCGGGAACGATCCGCTATGAGAGACTGGTGAAGAGACACAGAAACTTTGACAGCTGTCAAAGTAGCTGTCAAAGCAGGAAAACAAAAGAGAACTTTGTTACGATGGCTTTGCTGGTTAGATTTGTTACAATTTGGACATAAATTATTGGAAATAAAGGCAACAAGTTATTTGACTTTTGGGTCTGATTTTGAAAGAAATTAAGTTACCATATTCCCTCTAGAGGGAGGCTGGGACATTGCAACAGTAGCAGCAAGTGGAAAAATACTATGAATTTGAGCAGGATCTGTTATCTCTTGGGAAAGCTGCAAAAACGAAGCATTATTTTGTCTACAGAGGTTTCTATACTAAAGGAGACAATGGATTTATCTATTGAAGAAAGGAAGGGACTTGACGCAAGTTATGTTCCTGAATAACAAAAGCCTCTATGGAGAACAAGAAGTTTCTGAATTAGAAGGTTTCTGCAGCAGAACAGGAAAAAGCAACCTGAGGAATAAGAGCTGGACCAAATTTGAAGCCGGAGTATTTGGAACATCCAGACTTTAAAAGGACCAAGAAATAGAATTTAAGTTAGACTCTTAAACATAGAGGTCTGGATGGAAGAACAATGACTTTTTCTGAGAGTTTTTTTCGAGATTGGACTTTCTGAAATTAAAAGCTATCAAAAGACGGCAAAGTGGAGTTGAGATATAGACGTGGATACACCAGGCTGGCAGTAGACAATGGATGAACTTTGGGGATTGGAACCGGGGAATGGGGGGGGGGAGATTTGGAATCCAAAGGCTGTAAAATTATATATTATTTCCTTCTTTTCTTTTTTCATGTCTGTTGTTTGAAAATAGGGGTATTCGTGGAAGGGAAATGGGGTCGATCTTAGGGAATTATATAAAATATAAGGAGAAATGGTTCATTAAGATAAATAAGATAAATTAATTTGGAATAAATGGGTTATTTAAAATTACAAATAAGGTTTTAAAATTTGGGGTAAGAATCTGTGGAATCAATTTAAGGGAAATGGAATACAAGAGGGGGAGGGGGGGGAAGTCCGGGAAAGATGCCACTGAAACCAAGTGTAAATCATATCTGTTTTTTCTTTCTTTCTTGCTATCTTTCCTTTTTATTCTGGAAAATTTTTAATAAATATTATTAAAAAAAAAAAAATCAAATGCCCAAATGTCTGGGCACAGGAAACAAAGACAGAAGCTCATCACCACATCCCCTTTTGTTCTGCAATGCCCCTTCACATCAATACTGCAGCTCCCAGTCTCTGGTGAGATTCCACAGTCTTTCTCTTGTCTTTCGGAGAGAAATTGAAATCATTTTTTTTTAAATCTCAGCACGCTTTTAGCATGTAATTATGCTGCTGTTTTTAGATGAATTCAATCAACTGCTGTTTTTGATTACATTGCGTTTATTGACATTGTTTTATAAATTTCTTGCTGCCATTATTGCCATGTATATTTCTACTGATACAACAACTTCTGGGGAGAGAGAAAAATGTGATGCTTTATGTCAGCCATCCCCATCTTGTGTCCTCCAAATACTATGGACTACAACTCCCATAACATGGTCGGTGCCAAGGGACCATGGGAATTGGTGTGCAACAACATTCACAGAGAGCCAACTTGGGGGAAGGCTCTTGTAGGTTGTTACTTTAAGACTCAGCTAGCTTTCAGGAGTTCAGAAATGGATGAATGAAATATGTGTGTACCTAGGTGAACCTTAGGTAAAGATCTCATTCACATTTAAAGCAAATGTCAGAGCGGGATAAGCAATTAATGAGTGACTGCTTTCTCTTTCTTAACTAATAAAACAGCAAACGTCAATGAACTATTCCTATTGTGATGCGTTTGTGGGTGCCAGACCTCTAATCCCTATAATCCTAGCAAGGGGCCATTAAGAGACCAGAAGAAAGAGGGCTCTGTGCCAGAGGTCAGATGGCTGGGGGCCCTCCTCCAGCTCTCTAATGGTTAGAAGAACAAAACCTATATTTTTAAGGGCAGAATTGGCTGTGATGTGAGCCAAAGGGAGAAGCTAAAGGCTAGAAAGGAAGAGAAAAAAGCCATGGCTAATTTCTGCTTGAGTCCAAGGCTGTGGTTATGGGAGAAACAATACCCTTTTGAGGAGTTAATGCTGTGAACCCCTCCATCATAAAGACACCATGGTCTCCGATGTGCCTCATTCCCAAAAGGAAACACAAACCCTGGGACCCCTGGAGTCTTGCAGCATTTGAAGATTAGGGTAGCATGTAGCACTATATAACATTTATCACCCAAGCAGAACTTCTTTAATTTTCGTTTTTGGAAAATACACTTCTTGTGGTGCCTTCCAAGTATTGTTGGAATACAAAACCCATCATCTTAGATTTTTGGCCATGTTGGCTGGGGCTGATAGGAAGAAGAGTCTGTAGGGTACCACACTGGCTTACCTCTGCTGTGTAAGGGAAATTGCTCTGTAAAAATGTGCATTTAGCAAAATTGCATACAAATGTGTATCATGAGATAATTTGCACTAAAATGCTGGTGAATTCACACAAGAACTTAAAAAAAATAAAGAATCACAAACCTATGCAGAAATGTAGAGAACTCTAACTTAAAATTGGAAAACTGGAAAACCAAAATGGACAGATTTGCCCATCCCTAGCTTAGAGTGTATATAAGTTTGAATTAAGCAGGCACCAAATGACCCTGGCACTAGTTTTCAGAGCCTGATTCTAGAGATCTGCACACACAGATGGCAATATGATTAATGCTGTGATGATGTTCTAAAGTGCAATCTGGCAATGTGGTGCCACAACCACCCTTTCCCACGTTTTGAACTGTGCTTAAAGCCACTCTGGTTTCAACCTGCCAGTATAGCAGGGTGCCTTATCACTTAGCCAAGACATGCATCTGTGGCTAGGCGAGAGAAACCGTATATAAAAACGAGCCCATCACAACAAATCCATATTCAGTAAAGTCAGAATTAATGAGGTTGCTAGGATGGGAGCACATGGGATAAGGGGGAAGAAAAGAGTCCAGCTAATGAACCCTTTCTGATATGTATATGTTTTTAAAAAATCACAATTAAATATAACTCCACTTAATGGCAGACTCCCATTAATGTTTCACCTTCAAGACTTTCAATCCCTTCTAATTACTATTAACATTAAAAATTAATTAGATAAAGTCAGGAATATTAATGAAAGATTAAGTAGCTTTTCTTTTAACATAGATCTCCAAAAAGAAGAAAGAAAAAGAGGTGGGGAACAATAACAAATGACTTCTCCCTCCAGCACTGTCAAATAGCTTCTTATAGCTGAGATAGCTCAGTCAGTAGAGCATGAGGCTCTTAATCTCAGGGTTGTGGGTTTGAGCTCCAAGTTGGCCAAAAGATTCTCACATTGCAAGGGGTTGGACTAGATGACCCTTATGGTCCCTTCCATCTCTGCATTGATTCCATGAAAGTACCCACCTCAGATCTTTCAAGAAAATTCATCTCACAGATGTCAGCTTTTCTCACACTTTTTGATTAACAACCTTAACTTTCAGTCATCTATACTTCACAAAGCTGGAGAAAAGAATGAGTGAAAAATTAGCATTGATCAGAATTTGCATAATCAATTGGAAGGGCTCACTGGTAGAGCAACTGCTTTGCATGCAGAAGGTCTCAGGATCAGGCCTAGCAGTAGAAGCCCAAGAGATGTCACCTACATCACCTGCGCTGCCTGCCCCCTGCCATCTCCAGCAGCACCAATGAGATTTCAGTGAAATCTGACAAAATCTTGTGAGTTATCACCAGAACCATTGCCACTGCTAGCACTTCATGGACGCCGATGCCAGTGCTTCGCAGTTGCCGCCACTGCCGCACAACACAGGTAGGAGAGGCACCAGAGGTGAGATAGCAGCAAGGGAGCAGGACAGCAGTGGAGTGGAGCAAAACAGGTCACAACTCCCCTACTCAGGATCAATCCCTGGTCAGGGGAGGAGGAAGGGGTGTGTGGTGGGGGCAGTCCGCCCTGGGTGTCACCACTGAGGGGGTGACAAAATGCCAGGCAGCATTCACCACAGGGCCTCCAGCGCGCCTGAGCCATGCGTCTCTCCTGAGAGTGACATGATGGCATGGGCACCCGCAGGCTTCGCGGTGCCCCAAACAGTCTGCCCGCCATCTCCCCTTAGCTGTAGGGTGACTGAGTGGGAGGAGGCAGGCAGGCTCCTCGGAGGCCCCGCAGAACGTCCTGCCCTGGCTTGCCCCGCCCCACCCCGCGGGCGGCTGGCCCCGTCCCTGGGCACAGGGCACACACACCACCCCAGGCCCTTGTATCTCTCGGTAGGGCTGGAAATGCCCCTCATCTGGAAACCCTTAAAAGTTGCTGTGGCTCAGTGTAGACAATGCTAAGTTGATGGAGCAGTGATCTGCCATGCCAAAGACTGACAGGAGACAGCAACAGAGGCAGGAAGCGCTCAGTTAGCACCATAGAAGCCGCAATGAGAAAGTTAAAACAACAGAATTCAAACCTGGAGAAACAGCGCCGTTAATTTAGATCTCCTGCAACAACTATGTAATGTCTGCACATTTTAGGACTAAAAATAATTCATCGTCAGCCCGCTTACACCCCCAAGTCTCTGGAAGATTATCGTTCATGTTTTGAGACTTTCTTATTTTAAAGGCATAACCATCTTCCTCCACTTAAAAAAAATAATGTTTTGCCTTCAGAAACATTATCTGTCTTGTGATTCATGCCTTGCATTATATGACATTTAAAATCTGGCAGACATTTTGGGTGTTTTAGAGGTGGCTGCAATTTTGCAGTTGCTCTATGGTAAAGAGTGCAAGCAGTGTCATGCAATAACCAAACAAACAGTGCCAAGGATGTGAACTCCAACTTCCCAATTCTTACCCTTTTGTCTTCCCACCACCCAAGAAGTACCTCCTAATGCCAAATTATTTTTGAAACATGCTAAGCCTGAACGCAGGAAAGACAGCAATTTCAAAGCATACCACCCAATGGTTAGACGCAAAGATTCTAATTGGCTTGGGTTGCTCACCTTTTCATTACCCAAATCCTTCAAATGCTCTTGGCAAACGTTTTTCTCCTTTGTCTTTAGCAAGTTCAGAAAACTGTCACAGCAGCAAAAGAGGGAACGAGAGGGCAGGGAGAGGCAGGAATGAAGTGTATGATCTCCCACATGGAAGGGAGGTATGTTTCCCTACTGCTGATCATATTTTCTTCAAATTCAGTTTAATCTCACGGGGTTAAAATTATAGGAGCGACTCAAGTTAATTCCACATGCTCATAAAACCACATAATCACAGAAATGCAGGAAGGTCATCCAGGTCACACTCTTTCCCTAGAGCAGGATCCGTCCCGCATCCCCATGCATCCCTAAGGGATAATTAATATTATGGTGCAATGTGACCTGTAATCAACCACAACACTGCCACAACCAGACAATTGCCTGGGTGTGAGGTCATACGAATGAGAAGCTGGGAGGGTGAAGGAAATCTTTCCTAATCCCAGTAAGCCACTGCCAAGCCACATCGTACAACTGAGAATCGCATATGTACATGAGGGGAGGTGAACTTTTCACCTGGCTGGTACGTTTCTTTGCCTAATACAGGGCTGGTGAAGTTGTGGCGCTCCCATTGTTGCTGAACTACAATTCCCATCATCCGCGACCATTGCCCGTGCTGGCTGGGGCTGATGGGAGTGGGAGTCCAGCAACATCTGGAGGGACACAACTTCCTCACCCCTGGCCTAAACAGAGTGCCTGTCAAAGCTGGCCTATCCATGAGGCAAGGTGAGCCGCCTCAGGTGACAGGATGCACAGGGGCAGCAAATCCAGCCTCCAGGGAATACAGCACCCCCCTGCCACTGCTACTGTGGCAGTGACAGCAGTGGCACTCTCTTTAGAGGCCAGATCTGCTGCCTCATTGGTGGTCCCTCTCCCTGCAGTGGGCTCTTGGCAAATGGAAAGCCCTTCTGATTTTCTCCCACCCTTGTTCCTGATATAGATATTTATTTCCCCTTTCTTCCCCATGTATGTCTTCACTCACTCCTTCTTCCCTGGTGAGAGGGGGACAGGCAGCACAATTCTGTGGTTCACCTCAGGTGCCAAAATGTACTGGGACAGCACCAGTCCCTGCCCATTAAGCTGTACATGTGGGAGCTATGTCCAGGCGTTCAGTGAATGTACTATATGGACTGAGGCCTGCTGCCTCACTGCTGTGTTCATTGCATGTACTTCTGGACATCTGAAAAGTCTTCGGCATTTTAAGCAAAATATATTCCGCTGGTAAAGCCACACCAATGTCATCACACACACAACAAAATCACTAAATGCAGCCCATCGCCTCCAAGTGTTTGTACATCCTCATAAAATCAAATGATGGAACCACACTAAATAGTCTACCCCTGCCCCTTTCTAGACAGGGCTAGCCGAACTTCTGTCGTCTATGCTCTGGTAACCTCTAGGTTAGATTACTGCAATGTGCTATACATAGGGCTGCCTCTGAAGATGGTTTAGAAACTTCAGCTGCTGCAGAATTCAATGGCCAGGTAGCTCACCCGGACAAGATGATTTGAGCATATATAACACCAATCCTGGCCTGACTGCAGTGGCTGGCCTATGAGTTTCCAGCCCCTATTCAAAGTGCTGGTTTTGACCTAGAAAGCTTATTGTGCCCCAGAACCACAATACCTCAAGGACCACCTCTCCCCATATGAACCAACCTTGTGATAATAATAATAATAATAATAATAATTTATTATTTATACCCCGCCCATCTGGCTGGGCCTCCCCAGCCACTCTGGGCGGCTTCCAAAAGAATATTAAAATACTATGATACATCAAACATTAAAAGCATCCCTGAACAGGGCTGCCTTCAGATGTCTTCTAAAAGTCTGGTAGTTGTTGTTCTCTTTGACATCTGGTGGGAGGGCATTCCACAAGGAGGGCGCCACTACCGAAAAGGCCCTCTGCCTGGTTCCCTGTAACTTGGCTTCTCGCAGTGAGGGAACCGCCAGAAGGCCCTTGGTGCTGGACCTCAGTGTCCGGGTAGAACGATGGGGGTGGATCATCACCTGAGGCCCTTCTTTGTGTGCCCCCTCCATGAAACATCCGGAGGGCAGCAACACAAGAATGGGCCTTTTCTGCAGTGGCTCCCCAGTTGTGGAATGGTCTCCCCAGGGAGGTTCTCCTGGTGCCTTCGTTACATACCTTTAGGTGCCAGATGAAAACATTCCTCTTCAACCAGGCGTTCAGCTATTAATCAATCTATGGTATTTTAAACCGGGGGGCGGGGTATCTTTTTCCAGTTTTACTGTTATTGTATTATGTATTTTGTGTCTTATGTTGTAAAGCACCCTGTGGTTTCTTGATGAAGGGCAGTATATACATTTAATAAATAATAATTGTCATCTGTTCAGTGTACATGCGTTCAGTGTATTTACTCATGCGATCAGTCCATTTAATTATGCCTGCTGGTGTAAGTTAGCTTTTGGATGGGATCCCACTTGGCAGCACAAAGAGGATGATGCAGGTAACAGACCTGGAGAAACTCATCTTGAACGGCTAAAGATCAGCAACATATGCTGGGTAGAGAAATTGCACTACTCCACACTGACACCTTTACAAAAGGTTGGGGGACCACTTTGTACACATAGTCACCAAGGAATCAACTACTCACACAGTGATATGTCAGGGTTGCCATAAATCTGGAATTTCCTGGACACAGCCAGAATACGGCAGTTGGAAGCAGGGTCTGGGTGGAAAACACTGAGATGTCCGGAAAAATCTGGACATATGGCAACCCATGTTGGAAGTCTAGATTTTGCTGACAAAGAGCTCAACAACTTTGTGCAAAACTAAAAGAAGCTCAACAGCTTCGGGGGGCGGGGAACCCCACAACTTTCACTTTTTGAAATACAGGGACTCTATGAAATGTGCTTACAATGAACATTTGCACAGGTAAAATGCATGATTGTCAGGCCAACTTTACTGGGGTTCTTCTGTGCGCATGCACTCACTCTGATGCACACTTGCACACAAATAGCATGAACATCTATGAATAGCTGGAACAGGTAGGGTGGAAGGCAGAAAGGAAGTGGAGCCAGAGCCAAAGGCAGGAAACTCCAACGAATTCTGGCTTTGCCCCTATCCTCCCACCTCTTGAGTTCCACAAGAGCAATCCTGAGACTGAGGAGGAAACTGACAAGTTGTTCCACTTCCTAGGATAGATTAGGAGGTTAGCAGGTGGGGGCTGGCTGAGGACAGACTTTGGCTGATGGGGCAGAGTCCCCTTTGCCTTAATGGACCAGCCCCCATCTACCCAGGATGGAATTTACCATCAGTGGTATATGCATGAAACTCATGAAGCTTGAGCCTTTGGGACCCCGGAAATGTACCGGTAAGTCCACCACTGGATATATGTATTAGGCTGTGGTTCTTGTGGGAGCACAAAAGAGGCAAGGAATGTTGTGTCGGTCACAGAATTCAGCTTCCTGAAAATGTCGGGTTTCATTAGAAAAGGCAGATCTCTACCGATCTTGGTTAAAATTCCAAGATAGATTCCAGTGTGTACAATGGTGTGGTTGAAAGCACATGGGAAATGACTTCTGGAACCTAAGGGAGAAAGGGCTTGTAAGCCAAGGCACCCAAGGTGATTTACAATTTTAAAACAGTACGACCAATGAATGCTACAGAATGTAGAACAACAGAGGCTATTGAGGGCCAGTTGAGGAGATGATGTTATCTGTTCCCTGAACTGGGCTTCTCCTGATATAAGAACTTTGAGTATTTCCTCTTTCCTAGGATTAGCAAAATGAAAATAAATTAGACAAATGAATTGACAAATTCACAGAAGGCTTTATACTACTTTAGGATGAAGGCATACAGACAATAGGAAGTGCAATATACATTGTTTCAACCAATTAATTTTGGTGAATGGCTTTCCATCACATTTACACTGCATGCCTATATGCATGTGTTTTTTTTTGGTTTTTTTTTTGTCTAAGCACAAATCAGCCAGCATAGTGTAGTGGTTAGAGTGTTGGATTAGGACCTGGGAGACCAGAGTTCTAATCCTTGGGAAACTCACTGGGTGACCTTGGGTCGCTGCCTCTCAGCCTATCTCAGAGGGTTGTGGTGGGGATTAAATGTGCCACCTTGAGCTCCTTGGAGAAAAAGGCAGGGTATAAAAGCAATTTTAAAATATATACACAATCTCAGGTGCATGCAGGGAATGTGCATAGAACAAAACAGGACTGTGGCAGCAAACTTGCATTTAACCATCAATATGTTCTCTTTGTTGGTACAAAATGTTCTGTGTATAAGGTCTCTTTGTGCAGTCCCAAGCCTGGTGAAAACACTGCCCACAACTGTAGGTACAGCAGCCATGTGGGGCTAAACAGCATCTACAAGGCCACAGCTTTGGGTGGAATTTGTTACCTAGGTGCAGAATCCTATTTGGTTTGTTTGTTAACTCAGTGTACACACAAGGTTGATTCCTGTTTGTTGTTTTCTCTTATTCTCAAGACTATGACAAACCTTAATCTTTGGAAGGCAATTTGGAAATTTTTGCAAAGGGCAGAAGGAGACAAGAGAATTCTCTAACATTTGGGGCTATTGCACCCTCTGTTCTAATGCCTACACACCCAGTACTTTTTGTTTGCTGAGAGCAGGAACTAAATCCATCTGTGCATGCCCACGGGGAGTTAGTTGCTGGCTCTTTTTCATGGAGCACAAAAGAGCAGAAAGCTCACAGCTCTTCCGCTAGATAAAAGAGATGGGCTGAATTGCTTAAAAAAAAAAATGTGGGGAAAATGACCAGTTTCAGATCTTGTGTGCCACTGTGACGTGTTCATCTTCTCCAAAGGACCTTTAAATATGTAACTGGTTAACAAGACTGTTAATGTAGAACAACAACCTGTTAATGAAAAATATTCCCCCTTCCCTTTCTCCAGAGTGGTCTCAGGCGCCATGTTTATTAACAAAGTACTGTACTTCTTCCAGGAGCTCAAGACATGCTCCTTCTGAATATCTCTGGTTCAGCTGCAGTAAAATGCATATAGATATTGATCAAAAGAAATCAATAGGCCTGCACAACCAAGTTTTACACATTCTGTAAAAATATGTATCTTCCTCTGATTTCAGTGGAGCAATGACTTTGGGGTGTTATTGTGAGGATTAACTGGGATAACCCCATTTGCACCACACTGATCTAACACTGTTGTTTGAGGTGAGATTTCACTTCCTCTCCAGATTTTCCCAGTCCTGCTGTTCATGGCAGGATTTCTGTAGCTAAAACATAGTGTCTTGTTCCTCCCTTTCTTCCAGATTCCCCCCACCCCCTTTGTATCATGTCACTTAAACAGTGGACCTGAAGGCAGGGACTGTATTTTACCTGAAATAAGCATCTTTGGGAGCCCTTATCAGCTGAAGAGCAGGATAAAAATGCCAACATTTACTCACATTTATCTCCTCTTACTCTCAATTAAAGGTAAAGGTAAAGGTACCCCTGCCCGTACGGGCCAGTCTTGACAGACTCTGGGGTTGTGCGCCCATCTCACTTAAGAGGCCAGGGGCCAGCGCTGTCCGGAGACACTTCCGGGTCACGTGGCCAGCGTGACATCGCTGCTCTGGCGAGCCAGAGCCGCACACGGAAACGCTGTTTACCTTCCCGCTGGTAAGCGGTCCCTATTTATCTACTTGCACCCGGAGGTGCTTTCGAACTGCTAGGTTGGCAGGCGCTGGGACCGAGCAGCGGGAGCGCACCCCGCCGCAGGGATTCGAACCGCCGACCTTTCGATCGGCAAGTCCTAGGCGCTGAGGCTTTAACCCACAGCGCCACCTGCGTCAAATCTGTCAATTTCAGGTTCTCTCAGTTTCTCACATGTCCAGCAACATGCTATTTTACTAGAAAAAGAGGTGCCAGAACTCACCTGGGAGACGCCCACCTGAGAGGTGCTGGAACTGAGTTCCGGCGAGTTCCGGATGATAGAAACACCCTGTGTCCAGCCTTAAGTTTAATTTGCTATTCCTCTCCCAGAGCTACAATTTCCCAGAGTGGTTTAACAATCAGTGCCGCTTCACAGAGAACTCAAGGAATTGTACCTCTGGGGGGAAGAATTGGAGTCTCCTAACAACTTGTAGCACTTTTATCAAACTACACCTCCCAGAATTTTGTGGGGGAAGCCATGACAGTTTAAAATGGTATTGCAGCATTTTAAATATATGGTGTGAATGAGTCCAGCAACGTCAGAAGGGTCAACCAAGGGTACACTATCCCTGACACAGGGCTTTTGCTGCTTATTATCCTTGCCTCCTCCTTCCTCCCCTTCTGCTTCTCAAATACATTTCTGCATCTTTTCCCAACGTCATTTTATGAAGCTGCACAATTATGGTCCTACATAACTTTTTTCCTTTCATGAAATTATCAAATTGTATTGCTTGGTTCTTTTGTCTCTGGTTTAATAGAATTAAAAGTGTTGGATAGCTACAACTAAAATTAAATGAAAAACAAGAGGGGAAGCTAAGAGCTGCCCCAAGAGAACTGGCTGTACAGTGCAGCCTTTTCCTGTCTGGAAAATCAAAAGATTTTCAGTAAACTGTTTGTGTGCTCAACGTTTTGGCAAGTTTGCCAATAAAAGCAGGGAGTCAACATGTATCATCAGCAGGTCTTTCCCCCCTCCTGCGTGGCTTTTAGCAAATGTAATTGCCTTCAGACAACTCAGGGGTCAGATAACTCCATACCCTCCAAAATTTCTCCAATGAAAATAAAGACATCCTAATGAAAAGTGGGACATTCTGGGTTCAAACAAGAAACTGGGATGGCTTCTCTAAATCAGGGACATCCCTGGAAAATAGGGAAACTTGCGTGGTCTGGAATAAGGGTGTCTTTTCCTAAATAGGCTGTGTTGTTGTTTTTTAAGTTGACAAAATTGCCTGTAGTGACTGGTGCCCATTGGAACTTGGTAGGGCAGAAGACAGGAAGACCAACAGTAGGTGGCGCCAGAGACAGCTGTCCCCATCCTCCTTACAAGGAGCAACTCTGAGATTAAAGGAGGAGGAATCTGATAGGCAGGCCATCCTCTGATCTGGTTGTAAGTAAAAAGGCAGGCAGGTGTGGTCACTGTCCCACAACACAACGCACTTGACCAAAGCAAATATGTGTACAAATTCCAAGCAGCTTCTACAGAAGACACACAGACAGGGTATAATATCCTCCGTTTTGATGCAGCCAGCTACACAAATCCCTGGATGACAAACTACTATCTCTCAACCTAATATACAGTTTAAAAAATTGCTGAATGAATAACAAGGGATAACCTAGTCAGCCTTTCTCAACCTGTGGGTCCCCAGATGTTGTTGGACTACAGCTCCCATCACCCCTAGCTAGCAAGGCCAGAGCTCAGGGATGATGGGAGTTGTAGTCCAACAACATCTGGGGACCCACAGGTTGAGAACCACATCCTAGCTGAAATGGGGAGCACCTGCATCTCACTGAGAGAACATCTGCTTTGTATGCCTGACATCTCCAGGAAATACTAGGAACATTCCCTGGGTGTCTGGTTGGGCAACGCAATGTGTTGCCCGATGAGGCTTGTCGCAGCTGCAGGAGAGCGCAGCAGGCCCCAACAGTTCCCGTTGCACCATGTGATGTCATGCACACACTGTGTTGGGTTGCATTGCGCCATGTGACATCATGCATGTGGTGCACGTGACGTCACACGTGTGCCAAGCATACCCAATGTGAGGCAGAAACTAGTACACCTGATCCAGTCAGTGTAGACAATACTAAGCAGGAGTGACCAGTGTTCTGGCCCAGAATAAGGCCCGCTTCCTGTGTTCCCATAACGTGATAGACGTTGCTGTGAGTTATCTGAGGAACAAGGCGTGCGATTAAAAACAAACTGGCTCTTCTTACCTGCTAGTTGCAATTCCTGCCAGCTCCTTTTGTCCACATGCAGCCTCCAAGGAGGTAGGGGAATTACAGATAGTCTAATGGAGCCAAGCATTCAAAGAGCTTTTTTCATGGTATACTTTCCAGGGGCAGAATAAGGGGCATTATATCACCCAGGAATTGGAGGGGGAAACCACTTGAACAGTTTTAGCACAGAGAGCTCTTTTCCACGACTCACAGGTGAAAGGACAATGTGAGATCGGCTCAAATTACATGAGGAAGCAGATCCATTCAGCAGGACTTCATTATGTGGTGATGTTCCTGATTCACATGTGGAAGAGCACTTCTGCAGAGCACTGGTGGCAAGCACAATGTTGATATTGCTTTGAGCTTTGGTATTCTATTTTCCCCTCCATCTCTTAGCTTCTATTGGCGTGCTTTGTTTTGCTTTGAAAAAGAAGGAAATCATATTTGCCACAGTGCCGCTTCTTTCAAGGCAGAGCTAGCCTGGAATCTTTGTGTGGTTCCCAAAGTCACATTTGCTTGCCATCATCTTACTGCACCTGAGAAGGCTTTTGGAAGAGAGGGGCTGAGACATGAAAAGCATATGGGACACAGTGGTTCACAGAGAGAATGCTAGACCAGAACTACAAATCTTTAGGGAGCAAGATTTGCAAACAGATTTTTTAAAAAAATAAAAAGCCAGTATACATATCCCACTACTTGTGGAGAGAGAGAGACAGAAGATACTCAGTTTGTGCCCCATTCCTGGAAGACACTAATTCTGCTCTATCCAGGTTGAACAAATAGTGTAATGCCATTCTCTCAACCCACATGTGTTCAGTTAATTATATTAATATATCTTCTGCATGTACAAACTGGCCGTGTGACTGAGAACTCTGAAAAAAGCAGGTTTAATCCCCTCAGAAGCAGAGCTTTCTCTGCAATTTGCATCCAATTTTAACAGAAAATAAAAAAGTTAAGGGACTTCTATCTTTTTTAAGGAAAGGAAATACATTTTTAAAGGTTCCCTACCTGAAAACCCCTGGATGGATGTGCCTGAAACTTGGTAGACTTAATCCACCCTGGAAGAGCTCGTTTACCTACAAATTTCATCTACTTATGTAAACAGTACAGAACATCATCACAGCTGGTTTTAGATTCCCTATTATAGTCAACTGAGTGAAGGCAGAACTTTGGTTTTAGCAAATCAGATTGGGATCCAAATAACTAACTGAAACTGAATGAAGCTGAGCAGATCTGAAAAAGATTAGGATTCTTCCCAATCAAGCTGAATCTTGGGGTTAGCTGAATACCCTTCATGTACAACCATCATTGCTATAGCTTTATCCTCCATGATTTATCTAATTCCCCTTTAAAATCACCTAACCTGATAATTGTCACAACTTGTGAGCTGATTGTTTACCTATGTTGATGCATGAATAACTACTTCCCTTTGTCTTTCCTGAATCACCCACATTCTGCTTCACTGGATGGGCCCTGGGTTCTGGCATTAATGTTGCACAATTGTTTCATCACAACTTGTGGGCTGAATTGGCCTAATGGGTTGTTTTTTCAGCAAGGATTATCAAGGCACTGGGACAGTTTGGGACAGGAGCCCAGACAGAAGTCTAAAACTCATAGAATCATAGAATTGTAGAGTTGGAAGGGACCACGAGGGTTACCTAGTCAAACCCCTGCAATGCAGGAATCTTTTGTCCACAACCCTGAGATTAAGAGTCTTATCCTCTACCAACTGAGCTATCCCAGATGCTTGAAATAAAAGGGGCACATACAAAACTGAACAGAGCATTTTGAAGTTTGCGTTTTTCGAATTTGAAATCCTGGCATCGGATAAGAAACACAAAGGACACAGAATGAGGGCAGTGCTGCACTGAACTGCTCCAATGACTAGGCCCAGTCCCTGACTGATGCCCTAATTACCTGGTCCTAAGGTCATACTAATGCTACATCAGCACAGGCAACAGACTGCACTGCAAACATAGGACTGGGATGTCCAAATGCATCTCCACTGTCTAAAGCTGCCTTTTCCAAACTGGTTCCCTCCAGCTGATTTTGACTACAGCCGCCTTCCGTCATCCATGACCATTGGCCATGCTAGCTGGAACTAATAGGAATTGTAGTCCAAAACCTCTAGAGGACACTAGGCTAAGGAAAACTGACTTTTAGATACGGTAAACTGATTTAGAGCTGTGGATGAAAGGTGGAGAACTTGCGGTCCTCCATGTGTTGCTAGACTGCAGCTCCCACCATCCCTGACTTTTGGCCATGCTGGCAAGGGCTGGTGGGCATTGGAGGCCACCAGTTCCCCATCTCTGCTGTAGCTGCCATGGCTTCTTTCCCCCTTCCCTTGTATTCATAGATGGACACATTCATGCTGATGCTCCCGAAGCATATCGATGAAAGAGCGGAGCTAATAATTATAATCTAATTATCTGAGAAAACGTTCTCCTCACCGCAGGCTCCCTCCCCTTCTGTTAAACGACTTTCTTTCCCCTAAAGTGGCAATCATGAACAGAACAAGCGCAGCATGGGATGTCACAGGTACAAAAAAAGACGGCAGCGTGAAACGGCAGAATCTCCCAGCATCTTCGATAATTGCATTCAGCGCCCCATTGATTATTCTGCAATTAGCAACTGTGTCTCTCCTGCCTCCCAGACGTCAGCCATACCCCTTCAGGATGCTGGATGTGGCACAATCACTACGAGTCACCTGAAGCAGGACAAAAAAAACCTATAGTGACCTTTAAAAATAACAAAGTTTTGATGTGCAGAAAAATTACAGTGCCACAGCCTACTCCAGCCAGTAAAATCAGCACACACAGCGCTTGTGGTTCTAGAAAAACTGTGATAATATTTTTGTTCTGGCTATCTTGCAGTCAGAATATTTGTGTTCTTAGTAGCAGCAGGAAGCTCTAGGATGGGTAACTAGTATCACTCCAATATGTTCCCACACATACTCTGACATCTCGGCTTCAGTTTTGATGGTAAACATGGACCATGTCTTCACAGACACAGAGCCCAATGCTTTTTTTAAAAGAAGAAGAAGAAGAAGAAGAAAGATCCAAGATATAATCTGCTTAGAAAGGCACTCAGATAGATATAGCCTTGACTGTTCACAAACTGGCAAGATAACCATCCTGATTTCACCAGAGTTAAAGAATCCATCCTGGTATCTGGATGTCCTGTTTTCGGTGCCAACCTCCTGACAATGTCAGCAGGATCCCACAAAAACTCAACACCAAAATACATGTGTCTTTCATACAAAAGAAGGGAGAGCTGTTGGTGGTGCAAGCCAGGCTGCCCCCGCCAGGCCCAGAGACTGCGCCTCCTCCACCCCACGCTGCCCCCACCACAAGATGAGGAGATGAAGAAGAAGAGGACGGTGACAATGGAGAAGAGGGGGAGCAGCTGGTTCAGTACTCTCTAAGAGAGCTGCTGCCGATAATGGAGACGGGGTTGGGGCTGGCTCACACAGGAGGCAGTGAAAGACACATGTCCCGGTTTTAACCAGCAGAATGCTAGAGGGTATGGCTAGAAACTAGAATTGTTCACCTTAAGGTTTGAAGATAAAGAGTGCAAGATAGAGGATGCACAGGGATAGTGTGTAGAACTTGGCACCAAAGTTTCCAAGTGTATAGGCTATGCTAACATTAGTTTTTCTCAGGCATTTTCTCCTTGAGCACCCGAGAGAGAAAGTGGAGTCACGGCCCCCACCCCCACTCACCCCATTGGTAAGAAAGGCCTGAGGCAGGGAGCCTGCTGTGCTCACATAGTATAGGTGTCAACCGTCCCTTATTTGGCGGGAAAGTCCCTTATCCCAGCGCTGTGTCCCGCTGCTGTCCCTTATTGATGATGTCCTTTAAATTTCCCGGGTTTCAAAGGAAGCAGCTCCTCTCCCTCCCTCCCTGCCTGCCAGCCGGCCAGGGAGGAGGGAGGCTCCAACTGTGTTGCTTGGCTGCGTTGCTCATCCAATAAGGAGTCTAAGAACACTGGGGGGTGGAGCTTGCATGCCTTGTGCTGATCAAATCGGCCATGTTGCCTGGGAACTCGCCTTTGCTCAGTGCTTCCCAGCGGAGAGGTGACGGTGGTTTTCCTTGCTGCATCCCCTTTGCCGGGTTGCTGCACTGTGGGAACCACCACTTGAGGCTTCGTTTGGCTGCTGGCTGGGCTTTCTGCCTTCGGCTCGGAGGGGCTCAGAAGTTGAACATACCTGTGTTCAGAAAATCCCTTATTTTAGCTGCTGATCCCTTATTTTTGAGGCTGCTGGTCCCTTATTTTCAAATCTGTAAGTTGACAGCTATGTCACATAGGTTCTCCATTCTGATTCACACAGGGAGCATGCTGGACCAGATGGTCATTGGCCTGATCCCACAGGCTCTTCTTATGTTCTAATTCAGTCCCATTGGTCCGTCTAGCTCAGTATTATCTGGTTGGTATCAACTATCTGGCAGCCTTTCTTTCCCAGGCCTATTTGGAGATGCTGGAGATTGAGCCTGAGACATTCTGCATGCAAGGCCAATGTTTTCCTCCTGAGTTATGGGCCCTTGCACTCAGGACTGCAGAACTGAGCTATGTCTTCTTAGCGTGGGTTTGGAAATGTAGACAGGTGCCCACACACTCCCATAGGATTTAATTTCCTCTGATTCAAAGCAAGCATCACCCTGGGCTAGCATCCGCTATAGTCCCACTTAAAGGAAAGCATATGTGGGTCACTTGAGTTATTATCTAACCTTCTCCAGGTGCTGCAATTTATTATGGTTGTTATTTTTCTTTAAATCAGTTTACATTAGACTGCCCCAAGGCACTCATCATCACTTGTGGAACAGAAAGGGAGCAAGTGGCAAATGGGATTAATGACCAGGATTAAGGTCTGAGTCACTGTGGGGGTTGTTTGCTGACGTTGGCAGGCAGGCAGGCAGTAGTCGCCACTCCTGTGGGGAATCAAATGCAAACATTTCAAGGTAAATGTGCAACCGAGCGAGCTTCTGTTTTGTTTCATCTTGCTTTAGATCTTGGAACGCCAGGCTGTTTATTCAGGTTTCTGCGTTTACCTGTTGCTGCCATGACGACACTTCCCTCAGCACACCTTAGCTTAGTGCTGGTTGAAGGCACCGGGAAAATGATGGCTGCCTTCCAAATTCACCTGCCTACGTCAATATCACATTGTTCAATGGTGCATTGCACCGTGTGAACTCTTTGGCAGTATATCCTAATGTTTAGAGGAGCTGGAGAACAATTGTGGCATGTCTCTTCCGTCAGGCTTGCTGACATGAAAAACCTGACAGAGAAGCTCCAAACAGAACATTCCTAGCAGCTCAACCTACCCGCCTGTTTAATGCCGAGGCTCTGAGCTTTCTCAGACTTGATTTCTGAGGCTCAAGTATGTAAATAGTACTTCAAGGGAACCACAAGTCAAGCTCAGCAGCCCATTTTCCCCTGATCATCTAGGGAAGGAAATGCACTCATATATTGCTTTCATGTGAAAAGGCATAAACTCAAGGCTGACTTGTTTTAAATGTTCACCTGGTAAGATGGTCTTATGACACCATCCCATATGATAACAGCCTCTTGAAAATCACCAGCTTTGTTTATCTATAGCTTTCTGGTTTGGGTTTGTTTTTAGCCATGGTAACTTACGTCTTGCACTTCCATCATGGCTTTTCCTCTAAGGTGGTGTTGATGGTAGGGCTACACACCAGATTCTATTGAGGCCCAAATCCCAAGCCAACTCTGGTGGCATCTGGGCCTCATTTGAGTTGGTTGGTGAAAGTGCCAGATCACTACAGGTTGGGTTGAGTAGATCAGAGCCATTCAGGGCTGTCAGAAGGCAGGAAGGAAAGAGAGGCATGGTTGAGAAGAAGGCTAAGAAACTGCAAAAAGAAGAAACCTATGAGGCAGCTACATCTTTGTAGAGTAGAAGATTAGGCAGGCCTCTCCTCCTTGCTCCCAGAAGCAACACAGGTCTTTAGTAGGTGCATAAGAGCCAATTCCTAGAGGTCAAGGGTTCTTTGCCTCCCCCCAATAAAATATTAGAGGGGACCAGGGCCCCCCAAAGTTAATGGGCATTGCCGTTCAAATGGTGTCTGTGCACCACATGGTATGAGTTATTTTGTGGGGTGGGGCTTACCTGCCCCCCCCCCAAATATTTTATACAAGTTGGCACCCCTGAGTAGGAGTATCTGTTTCTGGATACATTCCCTCCTGATTGTATTTTAAAATAAAGTTTTGAAAGCACTTTTAAAACCCTTAGCCCCACCACCCTCAAATTGCTTCAGGGTTGGGTGTGTGGCCCCCAGGGCAACACTGGGTGAATCGGGCCAATCCAGGGTCTACAGATCAGGGCTATATAAGGCAGATCAGGGGTCTGCACACAGTCCTAGTTCATTGAAGTTCCTCCTGCAAACACACCCATTTTATAATTACAACAATCCTGCAAGATGGATGAGATTAAGTATTGCGGTGGCCAACATGGTGATGACTTCCAGGTGTTGTTGGGCAACACCCGTCAACTGCAGCCAGCAGGATCAGTGATCAGGGATGATGTGAGTGGTAGTCCAACAACATCCAGAGGCCAACACTATACCCATCTGGCTGGGTTTCCCCAGTCACCCTGCACGGTTCCCAACAGAATATTAAAAACACAATAAAACATCAAACATTAAAAACTTCCCTAAACAGGGTTGCCTTCAGATGTCTTCCAAAAGTCAGATAGTTGTTTATTTCCTTGACATCTGATGGGAGGGCTTTCCACAGGGTGGGTGCCACTACCGAGAAGGCCCTCTGCCTGGTTCCCTGTAACCTCACTTCTCACAGTGAGGGAACTGCCAGAAGGACCTCAGAGCTGGACCTCAGTGTCCAAGCTGAACAATGGGAGTGGAGATGTTCCTTCAGGTATACTGGACTGAGGCCGTTTGGGGCTTTAAAAGTCAGCACCAACACTTTGAATTGTGCTCGGAAACATACTGGGAGCCTTTCAGGTCTTTCAGGACCAGTGTTGTGGTCTTGGTGGCCACTCCCAGTCACCAGTCTAGCTGCCGCATTCTGGATTAGTTGTAGTTCCTTCAAAGGCAGCCCCACATAGAGCGCATTGCAGTAGTCCATGCCCAAGGTGAGCCAAGTGGGGATTTGAAGCTAGGTTCCCTCAGTGCCCACTCTGTTTACCTTTTTGCATCATTCTGTTCTGTTTACATATCAGTTGATGCCTGGGCCAATTCACAAAACTACATTTTGCAGGAGGGATTTCCCCCATGTGCGAAAGTGCCTGTGGCTGAGAAATGATTGCCTGTATGGAATGCGAAGCATATGGTGGACATGCATTCTTGCTGTGATCCTGATTTAATGTGCCCATCGCAAATACCTCCTTGGAACTTGGGTGAGGTGGAGCACACAGACGTCAAAGTTTCTACAATCCATCCAGGTTACCACACACACTTTCTTGAAGTGGGCAAATAAAAACACCATAGAGTCGCAAAAGGAAGAGAGGGGGAGCTGGTTGTGTGCATTGTCTTAGTCAACCATCCTTAGTGTTTTAAACTTAAATGCTCACACAGAAAAACCTTTTAAAAAGCAAGAAATGAAACAGAATAGACTGAGACAGAACCGTACCAGATTGCATTGTTCTATTCCTTTTGCAAAACGCATCCAGAAGTCTGGTCCTTGAGTACAGTATGTATCGTCTTATTTAGAACAGGGACGGGCTAGTCTAAAAACAGCATGCGTCTGCACACACACACAGAGAGACAAATGTCTTAAAGGCTGGGCACAGCTTACCCTGCCTGAGCCCCTCTTCAGGGCTCTTCTGGCTAAAAATTCTTCAGATGTTCTTGGCTGACTGAAGCTATTTTCCTTGCCTGCCGCTTCCCTGTCTTAACGCACAGATCTACGAAAGCTAATGAATGCCCTGTATCCCAGTGAGCTGCTCTGACCTAGCTATAAAATGCTTTTAGTCAGCTAACTGGATAAAAGAGCTTAAAATAGTGTGGCCTTTACTTTTTTATCAGCTTAAAATTTTCCAGCCAACCGATCCTCTTTATTTATAGTTTGCTCTACTGTTGCAGATGGGCGGTTTTAATTCTAGGCTGATCCTCAGGAGGAGGAGGAGGGGAAACCCACAAGATTTAACTCTGTACAATTCTTATTCCAAGGGCTGCCCCCAAACACCATGGCAGTGTCCAAAGGATGAGCTGTTAACTAGCTTGTTGGCACAGATCCTTTGGAGGGTGGGCCATAGCAAAGGGATAGAGCCTCTCCTTTGTATGCAGAAGGTCTCAAGTTCAGTCCTTGACATCTCCAGAAGATTGCTGCTGCCTGAAACCCTGGAGAGCTGCTGCCAGCCAGTGTACACAATATTTAGCTCTTATATTTATTGGTGTTCATATCCCACCTTTTGTCCAAGGAGCTCAAGGTACTGTCCCTTAACCCCATCTCCTATCCTAATAACAACCTGTGAGGCAGGTCAGCCCAAGAGAAAACCCTAGTCTTCTGGGGCCTAGTCCAGCACTCTAGCCACTACACCACACTGCCGTAAGTCAGGTTCCTATGTTCCAAGGAGGACGTTTTTGTGGCTGTGGGTCTTTGAGCAATGCCAGTTGTTGTTTTTTTCTATTCCCATTGTGAGCATAAGAAATGCCTTATTGTTTGTTTTTGTTTACACCGTAAAAGCTCTTTAATAAACACAATAATGAGGATCCCATGTCTAGAATTTGCCACAGTCTCGCACAGCCATCTCCTCCTCAGCAGCGTGCTTCCCAGATGGCGCAGAGGAATGCTTTCCCATGGGAGTTATCGGTTCGGCCCCAAGAAGGCACACCACTCTCATGCGCTTGCCCTCAGTGACATCACATGTCAGCTTCTGCCTGGTACTCTGCAGTGTGGCAATGGATGCCAAAGTGTCTGTGTGTTTGTTTGTTTGTTTGTTTTGTGTGTGTGTGTTGCATTTCTCACATCTGTAATTCAAATGTAAAACTCAAACCAGCTAAAACGTACCTGTGATTGCAGAATGCCATTGTTCGGCTTCCCAACTCTCAGAGACAGCATTCACATGCAGAGTGCTACAGAGGCTCAGAGATGTATTTAGTGTGATGTGTGAAAATCATGAGGGTTGTCTGGTTTCTTTGCAGCTATCCCTCTCTTTGCCCTTGGAAGCCTTGTAAGAAGCAGCTGCAGGAGAGAGACTATGAACAATATCATGAAAGGGGGGTTTTCCAGGACTAAAGTGAAACTGTGAAGCTCCCTTGTTATTGGATGCTGCATGTTGTTTAAATAAACTTGTTACATTCATAGTATTGGTATTTGGGTTTGGAGTTTTTCGGTATGTTACTGGACTTGATATTTTTTTGCTATGTTGTTGTGAAATTGTTCCTACATTATTGTTTTGCTATGTTATTACAATTTCTTTGGTAGTGTTTGTCTGAAATGTATTCTTGATTTCTTTGTTGTAAGCAGCTTTGAGGTGATTTCTTTCGTAGGAAAACAGCATACAAATGGATGGATGGATGAAAATACCCCTGGTAGACTGTTGCTTCCATTCTAATCATTAAGCCTGGAATCTCCATCCTTTTGTTGCTTACTTTTTACACTCCATTCAAGCATTTTCTCCAATTTACGTCTGCTTTCCAACCCCAGACCTGATCTGAGGCAGTTGCCCCATACATACAAAACTTGCAGTGTCAGCCTATCCAATGTAGGCCACTAACCCACAGAACTCCCATGTATACATATGTGGATGTCCTATTTTATTTATTCAATGATTTTTCTGCAATTAAAAAAAGCTAAAGAAAAGAAATATAGTTCTTGATGGTGCATTGAAGAGAATGCTGAGGGATAGCTCAGTTGGCAGAGCATGAGACGCTTAATCTCAGAGACGCTTAATCTCAGGTGGGTAAAAGATTCCTGCATTGCAGCAGCTTGGACTAGATCAGCCTTTCTCAACCTGTGGGCCCTCAGATGTTGTTGAACTACAACTCCCATCATCCCTAGCTAGCAAGGTCAGGGATGATGGGAGTTGTAGTCCAACAACATCTGGGGACCCACAGGTTGAGAACCTCTGGACTAGATGATCCTTGTGGTCTCTTCCAACTCTACAGTTCCCTACTGTACCTTTCCCTTATCCGTGATCACCTTCAATCAATCAGCGATTGATTCATGTTTTTTTTTAAAAAAAGAGTTTTTAAAAATGGGGTCATTGAAAGTCTCTTTTTAAATGGGAGAAATGTTCCATAGGTCTGAAAGCTTTGTCAATTCTAGCTGTTATTCTTGCCAAAAGGAGTGTACTGCAAAACTATCATTAGTTTTCTGATTGTTTTTTTAATGTCCTTGTGATGCCTTCGGATCCAGCGCTGGTGGCGAAGTTCAATGACAAAAAAGAAGAAGGAAAACTAGCTGTTGTCCCTGATGCCAGGTATTCTCAAGCCAAGAGCAGCAACCTTGGGAACTTAGCCATGCAGCCTTTTGATACGCAGAACTTCGACAATGTGTTGGCTGCCACATGTGATCTCTGGGAAAGAGGCTGTGACTACAGTTTGTTTCCAGCTGGCTTTGCCAGGAGCCAGAGAAGGCGTTGACAGCCAAGAGATGGCAGGCAGCAAGCGCTCAGCAAGCCTGCCTGCCACACAGATGTTGTCTTAATATAAACCATTGTGAGGGGGGAGTTACAGATTTGGGGATGGGCTTGGGAGGCACAGTTTCAGGTCTCTACAATATGACGCTCATGCAGCAACCTTGACACAAATCACAAACTGTCAGGCTGGCCTTCGCCACAGAGTCATGGTCAGGCTCACATCCCCAATCCTGGGGTGGGGTTAGAATGTAATGTGTGTGCATTTACACTGACTAGCCTTTCAGACCCTCCAAGTGTCCCTATATTCCAGGGGAAGTCCTAGATTTACAGAAGCCGTCCCAGTTTCTGATTTGATCCTGGAATGTCCATATTTACCTTAGGACATCCCTCTTTTCATCGGATAAATGTTGGAGAGTATAGAACTATGTGACACCCAGCGGCGTAGTTAGCCACTCGGGGGTCATGTCTTGCAGCCGGGGGTGGGGCAATCCGTGCCCATGGGTGCAGGGCGATCTGCCCATGGGGGTGGGGAGAGCCTCTCCGACGCTTGGAGCCTCTCCACCTACTCCCCCTCAGCTGTAGGGCGGCTGAGGGAGAGACAGTTGGCAGACATAAGTCCCACACTGCCGTTTCAGGTGGCACAGAACCTGCAGGCGTGTAAGCCACCACTTCACTCCTAAAAAGTTTTGTGAGCCCAATTTATTTTTTATTTAAGAAACCCTCATTTTGTAAAACAACAGCAACCCAGTGATGACACCCGGGGTAGACCGCACCCCCCGCACCCTCCTTCCTCCGCCATTGGCGACACCCCAAGCCAAGGAAATAAGTAACTATACAACCTTTAGAAGACATTTGAAGGCAGCCCTGTATAGGGAAGTCTTTGAATGTTGGATGTTTTTATATATGTTGGAAGCCGCCCAGAGTGGCTGGGGCAACCCAGTCAGACGGAAGGGGTATAAATAATGAAAAGATGATGGTGGCTATGATTATAATGATGATGATGATGATGGTGATGGAATGACCTACCAAGCCAGACAACTGGTCCATCTAGCTCCGTATTCTCTGCGCTGACCAGAAGTAGCTCTCCAGGGTTTCAGGAAGGGGACACACCCCATCCTGCTTGGAAATGCTATGGATTATATCTGGGACTTTCTGCACGCAAAACAGGTCATTCCTATTATGCAAGTGTTTGTGTGAAGCAGTGTACGCTTCTTGACTTGTGCAGCTCAATTGCTCTGTACACAAGTGCACAGATTGTGCCTTCGTTGGATGTGATGTGTGGGCACCCTTTGATAATGTCCTTGGTGGGGAGGTGGTGGACAGGACAGAATAAAGTAAAGCATGAATCCTTGGAATATCTCACTTATCCCTGTGTGGCCGCGTGATCAAAGCACTGACGGCAACCTGAGTGTCCCATACAATAAAGACCTCCGAAACTTAGCAGGCTTCTTTCAGGCGTCGGGGAAGCAACTGGCTGCTGCTGCTGCTGCTGCTGCTGAGATTTCCTTCCTGATCCAAGTGACACTTCTGTGAGTAAGAAAACATTTTGAAATGCAAAGCAAAGGCTATGACTCATCGGGAACGGGATTTCACCCGCCTCCTGTTAGAGCAAAAACAAATATGATTGTCTCAGAATCAAATCAGAGCCAACTAAAAGAAGGCGGCGGCAAGGGTCATTTTTAATTTTTTAATATTTTTAAAGTGTAGCTGTGTTTCTTCAGACTACAAGTTCATTGCAGGTATAGAAGCAACTGTACTGATAAGTGATGGTGTATTTATAGTGGAATACCTTTACAGTCAGAGGCAGCAATGTTTATGGATACCAGTTCCTGGAAACTGCAGGAAGGGCGAGTGCCCTTGTGCTCAGGTCCTGTTTGGGGGCTTCTCAAAAGCATCTGGTTGGCCACTGAGGGAAGGAGATGCTGGACCGGATGGGCCACTGGCCTGATCCAGAAGGCTTTTCTCATGTGAGCCATAGATGTGGTGTTGCGTGGCCATGTGTCCTACACTACAAATGACAGCCCTCTGTTTGAAGGGTTGGTCTGTTTAAACATAAAGAAACTAAACCTGCAGTCCTGACCCCACGAATAAGCCTGTTGAATTCAATAGGACTTGCTTATTGAATGGTAAGGATTGTGTTGGAAGACCAGACAGGAGGGTTCCTGAAGCTGCCCATTTGGTACCTGGACAGCACACAGATCACCTAGCTTCATTTCTATTTAAACAATGGTTATTTGTTTTAAAATTTGCCTCTATGCAACTTTGCCTATATAGATGTATGCCCTCTTTTTTGGGGGTGGGAGATGGATAAGTTGCCACTGAAATTCAAGAAGTGAATCAACTTTGTGATGTCCCCTTTTGTACATTTCGGCATCTCCTCTCCCTGGGTTGGATCCAGAGCAACGGCTTGTTCACACACACACACACACTACACTGAATACAGGTACAAGCTGTCCCTAGGCAGGTACAAATGCTTGTCTGAAACAGTGTGCACTTGTTGATTTGTGCAGCTCCATCATAGTGTACGCAGGTACACAGACAATGCACTTGTTGTACATTGATTGTGAATAACCGTATGAGTGTCCAGCTCAGTTACTTGTGCAGAGTGTAGTGTCCACTGTGTGAGCATTCCTCAAATCATCCACACTGAGGTCCCATGAAATCTATATGAAAGTATACACAGGCTTAAGTGTGACTGATTTGCTCTGGATCCAGACCCCTCTCAGCCAGCAAGCCTTCCAAGTAGCTATATTTGAACCTGTTGAGTTATCAGCAGCCTATCAGGGTTCAGCAGGCACACTAAGGCATGAAGAGCTCTAACCAGTATTCCCTCCCTCTCTTCCTCCCCTGCAGGGAACCCTTGGAATCATGGTCCTGCGAAGACAACTGGTTATCTCTGGTACGCAGGCTGAGACCCTATCTGCCTGTGGACTGCCTCGCCAGAGTGGTGCATGCTCTGGTTATCTCCCGCTTGGACTACTGCAATGCACTCTACGTGGGGCTACCTTTGAAGGTGACCCGGAAACTACAACTAATCAAGAACGCAGCAGCCAGACTGGTGACAGGGAGCGGCCGCCGAGACCATATAACACCGGTCTTGAAAGACCTACATTGGCTCCCAGTACGTTTCCAAGCACAATTCAAAGTGTTGGTGCTGACCTTTAAAGCCCTAAACGGCCTCGGTCCAGTATACCTGAAGGAGCGTCTCCACCCCCATCGTTCTACCCGGACACTGAGGTCCAGCACCGAGGGCCTTCTGGCGGTTCCCTCACTGCGAGAAGCCAAGTTACAAGGAACCAGGCAGAGGGCCTTCTCGGTAGTTGCGCCCTCCCTGTGGAATGCCCTCCCACCAGATGTCAAAGAGAACAACAACTGCCAGACTTTTAGAAGACATCTGAAGGCAGCCCTGTTTAGGGATGCTTTTAATGTTTGATGTATCATAGTATTTTAATATTCTTTTGGAAGCCGCCCAGAGTGGCTGGGGAGGCCCAGCCAGATGGGCGGGGTATAAATAATAAATTATTATTATTATTATTATTATTATTATTATTATTATTATCTCTAATCAAATAATATTAACCTTTCCTTAGAACATATCTGATGATCATCAAGGATGATGCCTTCTTTCTGGATTTTACTTCCAATTTGTGCTTTAAGGTCAGGCTTCTGTCAAACTCCACTTATTGGAACCAGAACTTCCTCTGATCATAAAAACGCAGAAAGTTTAAGAATAATCTTTCTGAGCCAATCCTTTTAACACTGCCAGAATTGGCAACAGCTTTGTATGATGTCTGAAAGGGCGCCAAACCAGGAATTAGCTGTGTTTTGTCCGCACGCTGATCAGCAACAAACCTTGGAAGGTCCCAGTGGTGGAGCACTTTATATTCATTAAGTATACTTTTATCAAGCCCTTCATCTTACAATTTCAGAGCAAGCTACAATTCAGTTTAAACAGAATGATTGACAGTAGATAATAACATCCCTGAAGTCAATCTTAAGAGCAGTCATAAAACGCCCCATGGAGTTGCACTTCTCAGAACAACCTGACTAGTCAATTAATCCTAACATCCCAAAACATAGGTGCATAAAATTTTCCAGGTTTCACCTCAGTATCACATATCTGGTTAGGAAATATCCCTGTCCAAAACCCTGGAAAGATGTTGCCAAGCGATGGCAATATTAAACTAAATGAGCCAATGGTCTGATTCATTGTCAGACAATTCCCCATGTTCCTGGGTGTCCTAAGCTGTCCACGCAGATCACAGTATCCTTCCCTGAAGATGCCTATGACTGCATGTGCTGTAGCGGTGCTGGCATTATGATCACAGCGCACTGTCAAAGGAGGAGTTTTGGTACAAGGTCTGCCAGAGTGCCACATCACTCATGGTTCAATGTACCATGCTGTCTGCCCCAACACCCCTCTTCCCACATCAGCCTTCTGGCTATTGATAGACTAGACAAGGCCTCTGAAAATTGCCCAGGAGAATGCGACTCAAATAGCTACTTATGTTATAAAAATCAACACATAGCAGTTTTATTCCTTAACAATATGATCCTCTTAAAAAAAAAAAAAAAAAAAAGCTTGCAGTTTGGAAGCAACCTCATCCAAAAGCACTTATTTCTGGCTTCCTAAGTAAACATGGCCAATCTGAGTCAAAATGATGAAGTGTCATTAACAACCACATTCTGGGGAAAACCTGGGGTTTGTGGACTTCAGCATATCCATAAGTATAGCACTGTCTACAAGTGCCATTTAAGTGAAGCCCAGTTCAGAATTATATCCTGCACTCCATTCTCAAGCCAGAGATGCAAACCCAATTCAATTGTATCTGTAAAGATGGCATGTTTCAGAGGAACACAAAAGGGTGTAAAAAGTCTGTTTTGCTATTACAGTGCTACCTCGGGTTACAGATGCTTCAGGTTACAGACGCTTCAGGTTACAGACTCCACTAACCCAGAACTAGTACCTCAGGTTATGAACTTTGCTTCAGGATGAGAACAGAAATTGTGCTCCAGTGCACAATTGTGCACAAAAGGGTGTAAAAAGTCTGTTTTGCTATTACAGTGGTACCTCGGGTTACAAATGCTTCAGGTTACAGACTCCGCTAACCCAGAACTAGTACCTCGGGTTATGAACTTTGCTTCAGGATGAGAACAGAAATTGTGCTCCAGTGGTGCAGCAGCAGTGGGAGGCCCCATTAGCTAAAGTGGTACCTCAGGTTAAGAACAGTTTCAGGTTAAGAACAGACCTCTGGAATGAATTAAGTTCTTAAACCGAGGTACCACTGTATTTAAATCAGGGATGACCAACCTTAGTGCCCCCTGGTGTTGCTGGACTACAACTCCCATCATCACTGTGCTGGCTGGAGGCAGACGGGAGTTGAAGTCCACCAGCTTCTGGAGGGCTACAGCTTAGCTATCCCTGTATCTCAGACTTGTTCTGTATACAGAGCTGCAGATACATTTGGCTAGAGAATGAAACGGTAAGAAATACGTCATGTTTCAATAGTAGATTTTATTAATTCCATAAGTGCCAGGTTTTATTATTATAGGAGATTACAAAGAGTACAAAAAAGCCACCCCAGTACACCTTATCTCTTTTGTGCCCCATTCTAAAGTTGTCATCAATGCATAGCTTTTAGCTTGATATATGTGGGAACAGGATTGGTACTAAAATGGCGTCCGAGGCTGGACTTAACTCAAGCCATTGACAGGTTTAGAACCATCGTAAATATTGCAATAAGGGGAGGGGCAGCATCTGCAAATTGCTACAGTGGTGATAGTGCGGCAAAGCAGCAACTGCATGCACATGAAGCCAATCGCTAAGATGTGTGCGGGGCGAGTTAATCACTGGTGGTCAGTGGAACATAACATTGGTTCCTCAATAGAGATAGCAATGGTGTAGGCAGGCTGATAAAATGTGCTGTGGAGGCTGGTGTAAAACGCTAAGCGCAAGATCTCCACAGAGTTTAGGAACTCTGGGAAGAGGACATGAGCAATGGGCATAGCACTCTCCTTGGTCATTCCTATCTCCAGCTCCACGCCTGTATAATTGACACCCTTGCAGAAGATATCCTCTTGCTTGTAGAAACGAACAGTTTCCAGAGGTTCCGAGTCAGGAAGGCTGGTGACGGAGGCGATTTTGTCGATCAGATGAACCGCCTTTTTGAACTCCTCCTTGGTGGGAGGGAGCATATTGTCCCTCCTTTCTCGGCGGAAGAGGATCTTGCCTTCGTGATGAGAGGTGGGAAGTTTGCAAATCTCCACCAGGGAGGAATTGGTCTCAGAGTACTCCCATACACACTTACTCTGGGCCCTGCGTCCACAGTAATCCCAGAGGCCTTGGTCGTTATCCATGTGGCATCGGTACCCATCGGTTCCATATTTTGCACAACGGTAGTTGTTGTGGCAGGGCAAACCAGTGGGGGTCACATCGTGGAATGGAGAGCAACGTTGCTTACCATGGCCTGTATTGCAGTGAAAACCCTCTTTAGTCGCTCGGCATCCATCAAAACACATTTTGTTGTCCTGAGCATATTCAGCAAAGCCCTTCTCGCTGATCAATCCACAGTAGTTCCATTCCCCATTTTTTAAGTAGCAGTAGTGGTAGGAGCCCCCCCAGAGATCACACATTGTGGCACATTTTTCACCTGTGTGTCCCAAGCCTTCTTCTAAGGAACAGTAGTCCCAAGATTTCCCGCTGCCACCACTTTGCTTGCACCAGGTATAATCATAGCCGTGAAAGTCACAAGTGTTTGTACATATCCCCTTGTAGCTTGTATGATGAACAACAACTTGGGAGAGAGTGGAAGGCAGAAGAGAAAAGGAGAAGAGTAAAGTCACGGGAACACCCATAATGTTCTTCAGACTCTAAAATGAAAAGACAAAAAATTAAAGTAGCTGTATGCATACAACATCATGTTACATCTCTGTAGGGTTTTCCCCACCCCTCTTTTATGCCTGTCTCTTTCATTACAAATCCATATCCTCCAACATTTCTCTAATAAAAATAGGGATGTCCTATTCAATAATGATGGAGAAGAAGAAGAAGAAGAAGAAGAAGAAGAAGAAGAAGAAGAAGAAGAAGAAGAAGAAGGTTGAATAGTAACTCATCTCCTTGGCTTGGGAGTCACATAACTCTGTACCCTCCAACATTTATCCAATGAAAAGAGGGGTGTCCTAAGGAAAAGAGGGACATTCCGGGCTAAAATCAGAAACCAGGACAGCTTCTGTAAATCCAGGACTCTCCTTGGAAAATAGGGACACTTGGAGGGTCTGCAAATCACCTCTAATAAGTTTCTTTTGTAATGCTTTATACTGCTTACACCTTAAAGAAGCAGAGCATTACAACATTTTTTTGTCATGAACCAGCCTGAGAATGTTATGAAAGGGTGGTCTATATAAAGGTGTTATATAAATATTAATCAATCAATGACTTGAAATGCACTCCCAGCAGAAAAACATAACAGGGAGCCCTCACTGGAGACTGCCTAATATCAGAGTCAAATGGCACCAGCTATTTCTGGGTTATATCCAGGGGAAAACAGCTGCTGCTGTCATACGCTGTCTTGCATTGCCCATATCTAAGGCTGTTCAGACAGCAGGGGCAATAACCCTCCTGGAGGCTCCACAGGAGCAATGGATTGCCCCATACCACAAACCTTTCTGCTTGTTGCAGATGGGAGCAGCAGCAGAGGAAGATGTAGAATACACCTAACACAGCCTTCTCCAATCTCAGCCGATCAGTCTCAGCCAGCATGGCCAATGGTCTGGGACAATGGAAGTCATTGTTGAACAACACCCGGAGAACACCAACTGACCCAAGGACCAAAACATATGCACATACTAAGAGTGCCTTGAAAGACCCTTCCAAGAAATGATCTCAGGGCCCAGGAAATTTGAACTTGGATTGGAATGCTTTCTCTCACAAGAGTCTACCCACCCATTACAGCTGGGGCAGCCAACATAGTGCCTTCAGGATGATCAGTCCAGCCACCATGGCCAGGAATGATGAGAGCTGGAATTCAGCAAAATCTGGAGAGCAAGCACCATGTTGGTTACCTCTGCTTTGCAATCTTCATCAGAGGTCCTACAGTGGTACCTCGGGTTACAAACGCTTCAGGTTACAGACTCCGTTAACCCAGCAATAGTGCTTCAGGTTAAGAACTTTGCTTCAGGATAAGAACAGAAATCGTGTGGTGGCGGTGCGGCGGCAGCAGGAGGCCCCATTAGCTAAAATGGTGCTTCAGGTTAAGAACTGTTTCAGGTTAAGAACGGACCTCTGGAATGAATTAAGTACTTAACCCAAGGTACCACTGTACTTCATATCTAATTTCCAACAGAAGACCATTTGGCTGAGACATGGGACAGGGCCTTTTCAGTTGTGGCACCCAGACTATTGAGCTCTCTAGGAAGTCCCTTCGGCCCTCTCTTCATTGCCATCTCAGGACGCTGCCAAACCTGTTCTTCTTCCTCCAGTTCTTTGGTATAATTTTTGTCCTCCACCCTGTCCTGTGAGTTTATTACTGAACCCATGGTTTATAGCTGTTTTTTATTATTATTATTATTTACTCATCTATTTTACTAACACCCTCTTCAGTACTCTAACCATTGCAGCATCCTTCTCTTCAGTTTTGTGAACCATGTGATCACATGAGACTGAGAGCTAATGCTGAGCAAATCCATGATGATTATAGACTTGAATCTAGGTCTCGTATGTCAAATGTGACCCTTTGGAGATCACTGGTTCCAACAATGAATAGCAATGAGATAAATTAGCTGTGTAATAGACAGTGAATTCAGAAAAGCTAATTCAGCAAAGAATTCCTTGGGGAGGGGAGTAGAGTGCAATCAGTCAGCCAATAGGTTTCCAAATTAAACAGAAGACTATGGAATTCCTTACCACAGTCTAAGCATCTTCCAGGAAAAACAAATAATTTTTAAAAAGCATAAGCATGGAAGGCAAGGGAGTCCAGTCTGTCATTCCTGGAGGTCCTACAGGCACTATCAAGTTGGGCCCATGATATCTATGTAACCACATAGGACATGAAATAGCAAGGCACAATAACTGGGGAAAGGACCACGTTTTCCTAGAAATAAAGGGCTGTACGCAATGTTAGTCCTACTCAGAGCAGACCCATTGAAATGAAGGTGTGTGACTAATGTAGGTCCATTCATTTCATTGTGTCTGCTCTGAGTGGAATCTAGTTGAATCCAACCCAAAAAAATTGTAGTGCTGGAAGTATGCAATTTCTTTGCAATATAGGAATCTTCCTTAAAGGAAGACATCTGGATCGCCCAGAACAACTTAATAACTGCACTTTTTATCATGGGGGCAGGAAGGATGACTAAACCTCTCCCATTCACAGTCTCATGTTTTGCATTTGTTCTGAATTTAAGCAAAACACCAAAAAACCCTGAAACCAACTAGCAACTCAGTGGTGGTACTGGTGGGAGCAGATTGTTTGCTGCTTTGAAACTTTCCCTTCCCTTATGCACACAGGTTATATTGAATGTTACTCAGACTCAGAGTAGACCCATTGAAAATAATGAACGTAAGTTGCCATGTCCATTAATTTCTACTCTGAGAAATACTGGATACAACCCGCATAACATAATGTCCCTTAAAGATTATTGTCCAGCATATCAAATTGTGACAGTGGAAAGACTTTATAAGTCTTAGCCAGCATCTCTTCACAATAAAGTTGTGGTGTAGATTGCTCCAATGCCCATTTTATATCAGGGGAACAGATCCTGAGAAAGTTAAATTGTTCCAATGTGTTCAAGCAGGTTCAAGGCTGAGTAAGTTGTTTTCTACCCATGTTTTTTAAGTTTAAAGTCCGAGTAGTCAAACTGACCCAGCCCTTTCCCAATTCTGCTGAAATCCTTTCCAATTCTGACCAGTGGTGCTCCCTGGTAGGCACTGAACTGATCAGTAGCAGACCAGTCATATGTAAGCATGGGGCAAATCTATCAAATTCACACTTCGAAAGCAGTATGAAAAATGAAACACAGCTATCTTTTGAAATTCACACATATCCAAATTTTGCAATGCAGTTCTCCGATTAAAGAAAGTTTACAAAAATGCATACATTTGGGAAACTCACTTGCAAAAAAGAAATGTGTACATTAGTCAAAGCTGCATACCAACATGTGATTATTAGGAGAAATTAATGCCAAAATACAGATTAATTTTCATGATTATTTTTTTTTAAAATCATATATTGCTGCAGAAATGAGAACTGATTAGCAAAATGAGACATGGAAAGGACCAAGCTGACAGATTCTTCCATCCCTAGTCATACAGAGAGCTCACACCATCAATATGTTAAATTATTCCTGTCTAATGAAGAAGCTGCTAGAAGTATTTTTGATAAAACCATACAGGAATAGGAAAACACAGATATGCACCATGGCATTTGAATTCAATGGCCCCATTTCTGGGGATAATCGTTCAAACTAAGAATGGCTATTTCTGCAGTTACAATCCTGCTAACTATACTTGGAAGTGCAAAAAGAAACCCAACTAAGCAGAAATTAATAGGGGGGAAGTTGTTAGACACTTCCCACAGAAATAGAGAGCTGTGGTGATGGAGGAAATGCTCAGAATTATATTGTCCCAAACGCCACCAGCAAAACAAGATACGTATATCAGATTAAAACTGCAAGTGGATGAATACTGTAATATAAACAGCCCAATCCTCTGTCAACAATCCTTGTGCTTACTCAGAAGAAAGCCCAACTGATGTCAATAGGACTTGTAGCATGTTCCTAACCAGGTCTCCTCAGAGGTATGTTATGTTGAATTCAATGGTCTCACTCCCTAGAAATGGAGGTTAGGCTTGCAGCCTTACTTTCAAGTATGCTTGTCCAGGACTTGCCCCCCACATTGCTTTCCCTCATCCCCACTGCGTATTTCTTCTGTTCCTGAGAAGTAAAACACCCTGTGTCCTCCTCATTGTGTTTCTAACCAAACAAGTAGTTTAGTTTTCCCTTGAAATGGCCATAAAACAAAGCTCAAAAATAGGACTTTATGAGTTTCATTTCTGAAGGAAAGAAACCTGACTAATGCAATAAATCGTCATCATTATCCTTGTCTTATTTATCCTTATTGGCCAGAACTGTGCTAAACAAGTTGTCTCAGGTACTTACTTTTGTCCTCTCAAAACTCTCTCCTTGCTCGCTCTCTGCTGAACCCCCAGGAGCAATGATGAACAAGCAATATTTTTTGCTGTTTATATGCTGAGGAAATTCAAGCCTTTGACCTAATTCAAAGCCAAAAAAAAAAAAAATTGGGGAGGGAGAAACGAAAGGAAAACTTTACATGAGGCAGCTTGGACAAAGACAGAAACTCTCCAACTCTTCATCTAACTTCGACAGATATCCAGGCAAGGGGTTGATGGACTGGAGTGAATGGTACAAAAAGTTTTTGCCTACCCGCTACACCCACTAAACTTTACCCTAGCCCTCCCTAGCACCCTCAGTTCTTCAAAGAAGTTGGCACTTACCTCAGTTCTCTTGCAGGCTGGTTGCCATTATTTGAGAGATTTCATTTATCTGCATCTGTTCAACCATTATGTGCAAACCTTACTACACCTAAATGAAATTGGCTCAGTTTTCATCAAATTTATAGTTTCCTAAGTAAGCCTCAAGTTTGTGCCCACACTACCAGGTCTTTTACCCTCAATGGAAGTTGTATTTTTCATGGCCACTATTCACTTGTGGCATGCGCAAGTGAAGTGAGCACGTTGCATGAGGGGGCCCAGACCCCTCCTTGAAATTTTGGGGTGCCCTCAGCTCCCAGCTTCCCCTAGATGGTCCCCCTGCAATAGCATGTGCTTAGAAAATCAGCAAAGCAGGGGAACCCAAAAAAATAGTTTATTTATTTATTTATTTATTAAAAAGCATTGAAGTAGTCATCTAGAAAGAAGCTGTTTTGATTTCAGCGTGCATGTAACTTTAGTGTCATTTTGAAAAAATAAAAGTTATTTTATGGTTTAGTATTGTATTTGTTTTGAATCACATATGAGGGGGGTTCATAATATGTTCAATGCTTCGGGCCCCTGCAAGTGTTAATCTGACTCTGCTTACTCTCAGTTCTCCTTTGGCTTTAAAATCATCTAGGATTCTGACATATCTCATCTTACTGTCATAAACCACCTCTACATTTCCAGAGAAGTTCTTGCTCTTTTCAAAGCCTTATCATCTGTTTAGAAAAGCATGACTTATGGGGGGGGGGCTGAAAGTGAACTGGTTGCACCCTGTTCCTGAGAACTCGTTGGCCATAAGAGTGCATTTTTAAATGGCATACCTTATTTTTCATTTTTGTTTTCATCCCTTAGAATGACCTGCGGACAAGAAATTTAATCTTACTGTGGCTGGTGAAAGGAACGGCAATCTGCCCTTCTTATCCAAAAGAAAGAGCAAGTGGGTCCAACTGAAGGGTGGGGATCATTCCTTGTCACATGCATAGGTAAAAGTAAAGGTAAAGGACCCCTGGACGGTTAAGTGCAGTCAAAGGTGACTATGGGGTGCAGCGCTCATCTCTCTTTTCAGGCCAAGGGAGCTGGCGTTTGTCCACAGACAGCTTTCTAGGTCATGCGGCAGCATGACTAAACTGCTTCTGGTACAACAGGACACCATGACCAAAACCAGAGCACACGGAAATGCCGTTTACCTTCCCGCCGCAGTGGTACCCATTTATCTACTTGCACTGGTGTGCTTTCAAACTGCTAGGTTGACAGGAGCTGGGACAGAGCAACGGGAGCTCACTCCGTCACAGGGATTCAAACCGCCGACCTTCTGATTGGCAAGCCCAAGAGGCTCAGTGGTTTAGACCACAGCGCCACCCTTGTCACATGCTTTGGGAGCTTGGGTAGGTAGCCTATGTGCTTCTCACCCGAAGGGTTTAAGTGTGCTCAGCCCAGGCTGCTCATGAGAAGGCTGTTTTAAGAAGAGCAGAAGCTTGCCTGGTGATTTTAGATTGGGACTAAGCCCCACAGAACTCTATAGACCTTCTTCCACAAAGCTATCCATAGCCTACTGAAGTTCATTTGTCTTTCAAATAAATCCAACCATTCTATTCAGAAGGTGCCATACATTACACCCAGCTACAACCTGACTGCATTTGTAACACATGCGTAGTAATCATAATAGAACTGCAGTATTCCCCCCCCCCATATATTACATCCTACAGCAGTGGGAATTTTACATTGTTTCCATCACCATCAAAAGACACCAGGTGTGAGATCTACACAGTGGTCCCTGGACCATGATGAAATGGGTCCATAGCAAGAAATTGCACTTTTTTGTAGGTACCACTGTTTGAAGACAGTTCACATTCTTAAAATGGAAAGAAAGAAAGATGATCAGTCTCCTTGCACTGAGCATAGTTGATGTTCCTGACCGGGAGTGAGGTTTTTGCTGCCCTGCCTTGCCAGGAATTTCTAGTGCATACTTTCTGTTGACTAGGCAATCACAGTTACAACATTACAGCTAGCATTAAGGTAGGAAGGTAGAAAAAATGAAGCGAGAAAAGGAGAACCAACAACAGCAGGTAAGGTTAGAAACCATTTCTTTTAATTAATGAACACTATGTCTGCTAAGGAACAAAAACAGGTTGCATCAGCAATCATCCAATTGCTCAAACAGAAACTGGTTAAATCACCCAAATGTCCCATTGCTAGAACAAAAGCAGATTTCATCACCGTTCCAATTGCTAGTCCCAACTAGAGTAGGCCTATTAAAGGAATGGAACTTACATAAGTGTTGACTTACCAAGCACCAGTTAATGGGTCTACTCAACTTGAGAATTTCAGGTGGATTTAGGCCAGTATCTCCCTTGCAACAGGCGGTTATTCTGCTGCTATTATGTGGCAAGAAACGCTGTAGATCTCAAATACTAGAGGCAGAACAAGCAACACGTTTCTTTGTTTTAAAGCAGCAGGTTTTGTCAGAAGAGAGCAGAACTGTCAGAAGAACTGGATTTAAATAAAGAACAAAAAGACAGTATTCAGAATACGTACTTTGTATTAGAAATACAAGCCATAAGCAAAAGTGGTCTCTGTCTTACACATTCAAAGAACTGTCTACAGTTCATCTGATAATTAAATTTTGCACAAAGCTCTGCTTTCACAAGAGGAGTCAACATAGAATTCCTATTGTCAGTCCATGTGTTGCCCATATGTGAAAGCATCCTCTCGACATGAGCATTGCTTACCAGGATAAGCGAGTGCAGCACTGACAACTTGCAGCTGAAATCTAGATGGAATGTGCTTCAGTAACTCTAACCATTTCTGATCTAGAGAAAGATCTGATTTTCTCACCACTGGCCAAAGCTTCTGAACCAAGTTGAGCTCAACAAATAGCTCATCTGCTTTGACTTCAACACCCTAGTCTGTAGCCACAAATATGGGCTAGGGCTAGGGCTAGGGCCAGCATAGCAGCAATGATGTGAGTTCTCAAGGTCCTACCATTGTTCAAGGGATGTTATTGCCTGATTAAAATCTGGCAGGTATCTTTTGTAATACATGCATGTTGAAAATCAGATCCCAGTTTCAGACTTAAGAACAATTTTCCTCCAAAAAATACTTGGTACCTGGATTTTATCAGTTTCTCTGGCACGTTGCACATTGAACTGTGGAACTGTGGGCTTACTGGGCGCTTTGCTTCCAGAACAATAAGAGCCTTGTGGAAAAAATGCATAGAATGATGCTCAAAATAGAGGTAGCACTCTGGGAGAGAAATCTGAGAAGTGATGTCGCTGGATGCCTCGTTGGTCTGGTCCCCAATAAACTGCCACATGGTATCATTTGTCTGCTCTTCCCCAAGCTCAAGGAAATCAGATTTTATGGCAGGCCACAACTGAAGTAGCCACTCAACAGCTGGGAAGAGAGAGAGAAAGAGCCATCATAGGATTCTTTCAGTTTCTTGTTTCGAATCTCTTGGAGAACTCAATGTATACCTTATGACCAAGGCCTGCACTTCATTTTTACTTTTTCAAACAGGCATGTCTGGCAGAATTGTGAAGAACATGACACTAGCCGTTTGCCATTACAAGATAACTTTTGTGTGCCTTTGGTATTTGACTAAACATGCGAGAGCCCTATCCTGCAAACGGCATTCAGATGACTTTCTAGAAGCGTGGTACCCTTTTATAGCACATTCTGTCGAGAACTTTACCATCCAGCACAATCACATATGGGATCGTGCACAATATATTTCTGTAATATGTTTGTCTGTACTTCCTGGGGAGTGTGGAGGGAGGGGTTCTACTGTAATGGTTCATCATCATCGTAATTTTTAAAAATCAGTAAAATACATTTAAAAGATTGTGGGCTGGGAAAAGCTGGATAAATTCACATCAGAACTGTGACCCAGTTTTTAACAGGAAGGGTAAAATAGTTTTTTGTCTGCCAAGGGTGTTAGGTTTTTCAAAAACATGCAGTCGTCAAATCAAGACTAGCCACCTTTTTTAAAAAAAGTTACTCCTTAGCCATACAATAATAAATAATTATTCCAATTTAGCAGTATAGGAGAAAATTCAGTGGCATATATATTTACAACTCTCTCTTTTCTCTTATGGACATGCATTATTAATTAGGCAAAGAAAAATGTAGGATCCAATTCAAATCAAATGGCAGCTTTTCTACAGGGTCTCGATGGAGTTTTTCAGCTGGATGAGCAAAGAATTGCTCTCCCATTAACATTAATGAGAGCTGTGCTTCTGATCCCATCTCAGCATAAAGACAAAAGCCCACAGTTGGGCAATACTTTCATTGGAACCAATCAAAACGTCACAGAATAGAGGGGAAACTTTGGGGTTTTCCAGAATTCTTCCTTCTCATATTAGAATATTACACAAAGTTGGAGGAGAGGTACAAAAATTAAACTGGATGTTGTAGCCATGAGAACTTGGGGTCCCTCTATATGACCTATTTGTTGAGCATTCACCATCCTGATTTCCTGGCACAAAGTTCACGTGGAGGTCAGATTATATCTAGTCTTAATTTGTTTGTGGGGCAGTTATATGACAATAGGCATTCATCCTGCATCCATACTGATTTGCTTGACAAATGTTTATAAGTCTTCCTGTTAGTGATACAGCCACATCACTGCTGGTGCGAAAGTCAGTAATGCATTTGTTTTTTTAATGAGTGGTCTCTCACATGTGTGAATATGTTTTGGCGGGTGGTATCTATTGCCACACCCGTCCATCCATTTGCACCTCACTTGAGCACAACCTATTTTTTTATTTTTATTTTTATTCCACAACAAAAACGCACAACAGTCCAGCTCGGAGGAGCTATTCTCAAAATCTCAAAACATGTAGGATATTGCCTTGGGTAGTGCATCAGAACTTTAATTTTTCTTGTGCAATAGCTCTGTATCCGAATTCTACACCCCACAAGAATCCTGTTCCAAATGAAACCTCTCACACTTGCTGTTCCTGAATGAAAAATCCCAAACTTAAGGGGAAGATACAAATAGATTTGACACACACACACACACACACACACACACACACACACACACACACACCGCATGCTAATTATGCTATCCATTATATCTTGATCATTTTGGCTGCAATCCCGAGCACCCTTACTATTCAGTAGGGCTTAATATCTGAGTAAGCCCACCTAAAATTGCATTATATGTCTACAGCTATTTTATCATTGAGAAAGGTTACCCAACAGCTTCATACTTGAGTATAGATTAAAGCGACTTCAATCGCAGAAAAGCTGATATGTATCCTATAAGAAATTAGAAATGAACCAATAATTTGCTCTGAGATTCACCTGGCCTTTGACACTGTGTGCATGTGTGTGTCCAATGCCAAGGGCCTTCTGGTGGTTCCCTCACTATGAGAAGTAACGTTAAAGGGAACCAGGCAGACAGCCTTATTGATAGTGGCGCCCGCCCTGTGGAACGCCCTCCCATCAGACGTCAAAGAAATAAACAACTATATGACATTTAGAAGACATCTGAAGGCAGCCCTGTTTAGGGAAGTTTTTAATGTTTGGTGCTTTACTGTATTTTTAATATTTTGTTGGAAGTCGCCTAGAGTGGCTGGAGAAAACCAGCCAGATGGATTATTATTATTATTACTATTATTGTGTGTGTGTCTCTGTGTGTATCTGTGTGTACATATATAGATATTTATATCTATCTAAATACAGAGAGAGAGAGAGAGATCCTTGTGGTGATGAGTGGGTAAAATTCACAACAACAACAACAACAACTATATATATATATATATATATATATATATATATATGTATATATATATATATATATATATGACACTGCACTTTTGCGAGTTCACCAACCCATCACCATTTTATATCTAAACAAGCACCAAGCTGCAAGGAGGCTGATGTAAAAAAAGAAAAGAAATTAAGCTACATCATCATGGTCATTTTGAAATCCTTCTGTGGGCCCTGCATATGTCCTGGAAACAGGAGCACTATAGAGCTTGTCAACAGCAGCAGCCTGAACCTTGTTTGTCACTAGATTAACTAGAGAGCCCACAGGGACAATGATTCAACCTCTTCGTGCCCATTAGGCCCGTTGTGAAAGGTTTCATTCACTTACCAGCTGGCAGGGTGGAAGACAATCTAAAGATGGGAACAAGCGCAATGTTGAGAGCCAGACTGGCCTCCCTGCAATCTAAAACCAAAGTGGCAATTAATTATGGATGGAATGCGGCCAGGTGCTCCAGCATTATAATCCAATGAGACCACACAGAGAAAAAGGCAGCACCGCATTACGTCCTGGGCACTCAAAGGGAGAGCGGGGTTTCCAGAACTCCCAAAATAGTAAGAAAACTGACCAGCAGACCATTATCTGTCTTGGATTAAGGCAGCATGGTCATAATTTGGTGTATTTTCTTCTATGTCTTGGATTTATGTAACGGTTTTCCATTCACCAGGTAATTTTCTTCCTTCAAGCAGCCAAAAGTTGACCTCTACCCGGACCCACGGGGAAAAATCTCACAAATTTATTTGTTACTTTTTAAGGCTCTTGTTTTTTGCTGCAACTGACTAACGCAGCTGGAAATGGGCATAAAGAGTCCGAGACGACTGGAGAAGAGGAGATTAAGGAGTGACATGAGAGCAATTTTCAATATCTGAAGGGTTATCGTGCAGAAGATGGAGCAGGCTTGCTCTTTATTGCTCCGGGGCAGGACTTAGGGGCTCCTCCAGATGACTTGCTTATTGAGTATTCATCCCAGTTGACTTGCACACAGTTTACATGGGGCTTAAATTATATCCGGTCTTTATTGAGCATCCGTTCTGATTTGTTTGCAGAAAGTTTATATGTATTGAGGAATGTGCAGTCAAAAGTGAGGCGGTTCGGGCCCCCGATGTTAGACAAAGAGGCCAGTCTAGAGGGTGCATGTTGTTCTCTTCATATCCTCCACTTAATTCAAGGAGCTCGGAGCAGTATGTTAGCTTTGCAATGTCACTTGCCCAGCACCTGCTCCCGCAAACAGAGCTTTTTTTCCCCCACATCGGAACCCACCTCAGACTCGCAGTATAACTGGGGGAAGAACAAAAGCCCTCATACCACTTTAACAACCATGAGAGAGTTCCCCCAGTGAATCCTGGGAACTGTAGTTTGTTACAGGTGCTGGGAGTTGTAAGGAGAATTATGATGATGCTGGTGATGATGATGATGTTAATCTTTATTAGTCGCTTGTTACCAAGGCAGGTGCACCATCTCTATGGGGCTGAGGCCTCTAGAACCCTCCCCCCCCCAATGTCCACTGGGATGAGGCTTAAAAAGGTAAAGGGACCCCTGACCATTAGGTCCAGTCATGACCGACTCTGGGGTTGCAACGCTCATCTCGCTTTATTGGCTGAGGGAGCCGGCGTACAGCTTCCGGGTCATGTGGCCAGTATGACTATGCCGCTTCTGGCGAACCAGAGCAGTGCACGGAAACGCTGTTTACTTCCCACCGGAGTGGTACCTATTTATCTACTTGCACTTTGACGTGCTTTCGAACTGCTAGGTTGGCAGGAGCAGGGACCGAGCAACAGGAGCTCACCCCGTCACGGGGATTCAAACTGCCAACCTTCTGATCAGCAAGTCCTAGGCTCTGTAGTTTAACCCATGGAATGAGTCTTAGCCCCCCCCCCCAATATATATATTGAGAGGGGGGGGAGGTCTGGCAGGAAGTCATCCCAGGCTGTACAGAGGTGGGAACGCAGCACAGACCATCATGGCCTGGCAGAAAATGTCCCAATATGACAGTCATCACACATGCAACGTACAACACGCATCACATGTGTGATGTCAGCCCCACCCCGCCCCCTAATGTCAGGCACAACTCAGTGCCTGTGTACCAAGGTCTCTGACTGACTTACATTTGAAAGCATAAACGTAAATATATTACACCCTCACAAAATTGTATAAAACCTCTACATTCTCATAGACACGCCTACAATTCATTTATACACCCACACAGATACACACAAAACATCCCACACAGGGAAACTTTGACAGCCAATTAACAGAAGATCCCTTCAAACCAAGGTCTTCTTCAAACAGAGCAGGGATGGGGAACATGTAACCTCCCAGATACTGCTGACCAACAATTCCTATCATGCTTGACCCTCAGGCCACACTGACTGAGGCTGATGGGACATCTGGAGGACCACAGGATAGCCCACCCCACCCCCACCTTAGCCAAGCTGACATTCTTTCTATCCCAGCACAATGTCTCCATCTTTAAGCTGCACAATAACCACGCCACCTTCGCCACCCCCTTTTTTCACCTTCCAAGATCCTTCATTGTTGCAAATCTTAGGACAGCGAGCTCTGCACAAGAAGTACATCTTCCCATCTGCATTCACTCATCCTGTTGACTTTTGGCATTTGCCAAAAGCTGAGCTGCTAATGCGAACGCTAACCAATGGGTTTATAATAGCTGCCAGAAAAGAAAAGAAGTGCTAATGAGCATTTGCTCCTTTGTCATATCCCTGTTTTTTTCCCATGAATTCTGCTATTTGTCACTGGCTTCTATCTTTCGGCGGAGGACAATTGTGCCAGCTGCTATCTGAATGGGGACTTTCCAGCTACATTTAAAGAGAGTGTTTGTCTTCATTAGGGTTTTGTACAAATTCATTCAGAGGATACGGTCACACTGTTCCTTAGGCGGACCCTATCTCTGAGCTCTCACACTGCTTAGACCAAACATTACAACTCACTTTATGATCTTTGTATCACTTTCTGCCTGTGTTAAATTCTCCCCATGATGCAATCAATCAATCAAACCTTTATTGCATTAGCATACAGCCATAGCAGGATAAAAAAAAAAAAATGCTAGAGACAAACAACCAAACAAAATTCAAAGCAATATTACTGCGAATGTATATAGAGCATATAATGGCCCCAAAATAGGCTCGGGACATTAGGTTAAAAAGGTAATAAAACAATTAAGACAGGTCCAGGTCTAGGACACACTACCCCGTCAGAGTAGCCCTGAGTTTCAAGGCCTGCACTATAAAGATTGCCACCCCACGTGTAACTTGGGGATTTGCGTCCACAAGAAGCGATTTCAAACAGTCTTCCTTAGATGTGATGGTGGATGGGATCAAGAGGAGGAGCTTAGTTCTTATTAGCTCATAAATAGGGCAGTAGAAAAAGAAATGTATGAAGTCCTCTACTTCATTCATTGTGCATGAACATAGACGCTGAGTAATAGGGGTCTTAGAGTAAATCCCCTGCAGGAAGGCCATGGGTATAGAATGGAAACGGGCCATGGTAAACGCTCTTCTCAAATTGGGCTCCGTCAGGTCTATCAAGTAGTTGGCAAGTGATCTTACCACTTTCACTTTAGGGAGCCACATGGAGAGGCGAGCTGTGGTGGACTGTGCCCGGTCCATGGCCTCGTCTCTAGTAAGAATCCAGGCCCGGATTTTATGTTGATCCCAAGCTGACAGCGTGTCCAGATCTGGGAGGGAGTAGCGTGCAGTAATAGTCTCCATGGCCTTGGACCATTTATTGCTATGAGAACTAGTTAAAAAGGCTTGCCTGGCTAAAAGGGAACCTGGGGCTTTGATTAATTTACAATAAAAACTAATAATTCTAAAGTGGGCTCTCGCAACAATGGAGGGGAGGCCCAGTTCTGTTCTTAACTGTGCAGCAACCGAGCCCTTCTCCCCATGATGCACTCAAACCATGTTATCCAAATAATAGATTCAAACTAATAATTTCTTGGAAACATTTTTTTCTAGTTTTTTGGTCCTAGCGCAGAGCTGATTTAGCCATAAGATCAAAATACTACTGCTTAGCAACATAATAGACATGACATAAACAGGATGATAGTACAGAACTTCCAACACATAGTCCTTGGAGAAAGAGGAAGGAAATAGGATAAGTGAAGAATAATGGAAGTTCCATTAACCACTGTAAAGAGGAAGCAATCTAGCTATTTGAAACCTTTTGCATTTTCAGCATTTTTCAAGAAGCATCACTTCTTGGGTCAAAAAAATGCTCAAATCACGTTGCAACTTCTTGTTCGCAACCATGTTCAAAGGGAGAAGGACAACACAGTCCTATGCATGTCTTCTCAGAAATAAGCCTTACATTTACTTATTCCCTGTTTTTCTTCCACAATAGAACTCCAGGCAGTGTACTTGGAGTTCCAAAGTTGATTCCCACCCGGTCACTGCTTCTCTTCAACAAAGTTCAGTGGTTCAGCAAGGGCTGGACCCCATGGCCTCAGTACAGGTTCCCACAAGGCAAGGGGCCCCAAATGACCACCCAGGAAGTAGCAGATAATACAAGCATCAGCCAACAGGCCTGGCATTTGCTAGTCAGTCACCACAGCATCTTTTCCCTTAGAAAACATTTTAGGTATTTTGTATTGTACATTGCTTCAATTATTTCCCTGGTTTTTCCTCATTTGTATTTTATCGTGTTGAGTTGCTTTGAAATTCCTTTATATAAAGCAGTGGTGAAGAAGAAGAAGAAGAAGAAGAAGAAGAAGAAGAAGAAGAAGAAGAAGAAGAAGAAGAAGAAGAACTTATAGTCATGGTTACAGAGGTTGTTGTCTTTAAATTGTATTTTCCTTTTCTGCAGCAAATGGGACTTATTCCCAAGTAAATGTGTTTAGCATCACAGCAGCAGAAGCAAACTCCACTTTCTTCCTGAAGTCATGATTTAAGTTAGTGTAAAATGTAAAACTGCAAAATATCAGAGAATTCTTTTTATGACAGGGTTGTCAGACTTCTTCCCCCCACCGCCGGCCCCCAATGTATTGACAAGGTTGCTGGCTGCATCATTTGCATTTAGTCTATCTGTACGTCTGGGAGCAGGCCCTAGAACATTCTTCTAGAAAATGGAAAATTCAGTAAAGAGGCAACTCATAACTGAGAACATGACATGTAATCCCTGCTGAGCAAATTGGGAAATGGAGGCTGAATGGAGAAATGGTACTTACCAAAGTTGCAGCTGTGATTTTCATGAATGAAGTACTTTTAGAAGCTACATTGATCATTGAAATAATAGCAGAAGGGTATCCTTAAAGATCCACTTCATAACATTACATTTCGCCCAACTATCCCTGAATCCAGATATGATCAAGAAACCCTATGGTGAAATCTTGATGAGAAAACCCTAAGGTCATGTACCGGTACCTTCACTGCTCTATTCCATTTTTACTTTGAAATATTATTTTCCTTTATTTCCCTCCCCCATTCAAAGTAAAAGGGAACCAGCAATGAAACTCGATTAGAATATGCATATTGCAAATGAAATTGAATCCAAAATCATATGTCATTGGGTTTAAAGCTCTGCATAAAAATGTAAACACCATAAACCTCAAAACCGGATGAACTTGTTTTGCCAAAACCACATTGAGAGTGATGCAGCAGCCTGATCTTCATCTGCATTTATAATGCAGATCCCACTGAATTGATGGGACATAACATTGATATGGAGGGACGCAGGTGGTGCTGTGGTCTAAACCACAGAACCTAGGGCTTGCCGATCAGAAAGTTGGCGGTTCGAATCCCCGTGATGGGGTGAGCTCCCATTGTTTGGTCACAGCTCCTGCCCACTTAGCAGTCCAAAAGCACTTCAAGTGCAAGTAGATAAACAGGTACCACTCTGGCAGGAAGGTAAACGGAGTTTCTGTGCGCTGCTCTGCTCTGCCGGTTCCCTCGGCCTATAGAGCGAGATGAGCGCTGCAACCCCAGAGTCGTCCGTGACTGGACCTAACGGTCTGGGGTCCCTTTACCTTTACCTTTAACATTGATATGGAGATGCTCATCAGCATGATCTGGGGCCTCTGGTAGTTGCATTAGTGGCTCACAACTAGAAATGGACCCTGGCATTTGACAAAGAGTCATTGCCAAAGGCAATTTGCAACTCAACAGATGTTGAGTTACTATTAGAACAGGCATGTCCAACAGGTAGATCACTGCCAAGATCACTGGCTCCCCCCAAAGAAGCTCAACAATTGTGGCTCCCTTAAAAAAGTCTAAACATCTTTGTCCTGCACCCCAGAATACCGGGGGCCTCCCTTTTCCCCCCAAAAAGCTCAAAGCTCAACGACTTTGACCTGAACCCCCCTGAAACGGGGTACATCACTACCAATTTTTAACTCTGAGAGCAGATCGCAGTCTCTTGAGAGTTGGCCACCCCTGTATTAGAACTTTAACTGAGAGTACCCAGTCCTAAATGCATTTGCCTCAAGGCAGAGTTCTGGGCTCCAACATGCACAAAGACCGGGTGTGGAGAAACTGTGTCAGCTGGAGGGCCACATTCCCGCAAAGGCAACTTTTTAGGGGGGAGAGGGCACAGAGGTGGCTGGGGCAGTGGGCACCACTCTTCGCTTGGTACAGTAGGCTGCAGTCCAGCTACACACAAAGGTCAGGCATTCTTACATGTAGAACTCTCCGTCAGACAAGCAAGAGGCGTTATCACAATTTAAGGGCACAATCAAGCACAGGAGGTGAAGGGTGGAATAATAATAAGAAGAATAAGAATAACAACAACAACAACAACAACAACAACAACAACAACAACAACAATTCCGTGCGAATTAACATATGCAGATCTGCATCCTCTTTCCCCTTCTTTCTTTGATGAGTTTGCTTTTGGCAATGCACAAGTAATCATCCTATCCAGCAGATCTCTGTGCCTCTTCTTATTCCTTCTTCAAAAATACCAGCCACAGGTTCTGATTGCTGAAATTTCCATTTATACACTGGAGTCCCCCTGAATGCACGACAATAGACTGGAGCTATAATTTGAAATAAGTACAGTTAAAATCAATAGGATTAGCTCCAATATAAAGTGAAAACAACTAACAAAAAAAAAACTTAGTTGGAAAGATTTATATGGTTGCTTGGAGTATATCAGCATTGTCTAGCAGATTGTTTCTTATGACTACTTCTATAGAGGCATTTAAGTTTCTTAAACAGATGCCGCACATATGTATACTATATATTGTGATGGGTTTCCTATCAGATTTCTGCTAACAGGGTTCTCAGTGTGGGTTGGCTTGAGACAGGGTTGGGTTGACATCCTTGAGATGTCATCACCTTAACTAAAGAGTGATAATAGCTGATAACATTCAGACAATGTGCTACCATGGGAAGGAAGATGGCCCCAAAAGGCAAGACAATGGTCAAAGGAGATAACCTATCCAGATTCCACCACCATCTAGCTGGGGACTAGCTGCAGGGTAGGGCAGGGAAAGGTGTCTGCATGTGAAAAAGAATAATAAATTCTGGTTTGAATACTGAATATTCCTTTGGGAACCTTTCTCCACCCAAAGGGTGCGTTCTCTTCTGTGCAGCCTTACAAGATCCACATGTCAATGCTGGGTGGAGCCAGGAGCAAAAGTGAGCAGATATACAGATCCAATTGTTACCCTTGGACAATAGGCTCGGTCCTTCACACCCTCATGTAGCCCTCCTTCCAGGCAGATTAGAGGCATGATCAGAGTTCAATAATGCTTTCCAGTCAGGCAAAAAATAAAATAAAATAAAATTATATGACCACTTCATTTTATTGGTATGGTTCTTCAGTTATCCCACTTATTTTTGAACTACTGCATAATGTATTCCGATTTGGGGTGTAAAAATATCCTCTTTGAGCAACCTCCTCTGGAACAAGCCTATTGATTTCAAAGTGTAAATGGTTTGAAAATGCCAATCAAAAACCATGCACTGCCACATATGGCATCTTTCAAGAGGTGGAAGTTTGTAATATTGAATATAACTCCTCATTAGCATTTTCTTTCAGTTCACTTTTCCTCATGTATTTAATCCCTTTATCTCCTTTATTTGCAATATGCCAAATATATTCTCATCTTTCAAAAGTGCAATTATAATTTCCTGTCAGGGGGAGAGAGAAGTGGGGTGGGGGGGGGAAGATTAGCAGTTTTCCACACCAGCTGAAGCAGATGCCTTTGGAAAAACAGCAGCTGTAATTTGAGGATACAAACTGTTTTTTCACATGTTAATGCCGTTCATAATACAAGCCAAATATGCCTGTTACAAAAAAAAGGCTTGCAGGCTCATTTCTTTCTGGTTATTTGGGCCGCTTTGTGCAGTTCCGGCCCTTCAACTAGAGAGAAGCAAACAGGGCTTGACTTACAAAAAAGGAAAACATCAGGATATTTCACTTTGTTTCATTTCAAAAGGGTTGCTATGGAAAAGGTTCCAAAAAAAGGCAACCAAAATGTTTGAGGGCCTGCCCTGTGAGGAAAGGTTGCAGCCTTTGGGACTTCATAGTTTATAGAAAAAAGCAAGTAAGATGCTACATAACAGAAGCTTGTAAAAATACACATTGCACAGAGGAAGTGGATAGAGACAGGTCTTTCTTATTTCATAGCACTAGAACTCACAGACATTCAGTGCACCTGAATATTGAAAATTCAGGAAAGATAAAAGCAAATATGACTTCACGTAGTGCAGAATTGAACTATGGAACTCACTCCCACAGGAGGCAGTGATGGCCACTGAAGACACTGTGATAACAGCAAGAACCTTTATTGAACTAACAGAACTGGACAACATGGGCAAAGCAACTGCATATATACATTTCTGAAGGCCTGGGCCACTCCCACTCCCAAAGTGACTGGCTGTCTAAACTTCCAAGCTACGAATCATAACTCAGAGTTTAAGGGCCAATGGCAGAGGCCCAAATCCTGAAATGTTCTGTGACTGGATATCATGTATTGAATCAGAACACAGGAGCTCAGGAGCCCCTTGAAGGAAAAGGTGCAATAAATAAAAACCATAAATTAAGAATACAGGAGCTCAGAACCTTAGTCCAGACTCAGTCTCAGGCAGACACAGACCACTGAATACATAACAGCCACCAACTTGGAGGCCTTAAAAGATGATGCATGGAGGACGAGGCTATCAGCAGCTATGAGCTATGAGAACAGGATACTGAACTACTGTAATCATGAATGTGCAATATGGAGGAGCTCTGTGAAACTTCCTTTGAAGTCCTGAATCGAGTCACAACTTTTTTTTTTTGACAAACTCCGAAGTTGTTGAGCTTCCTTCTTCAAAAACAGCAAAAACAAAAAACCCACAATTTTTCGATTGACTTGCCTAAGGACAAAGCGCCGCCTTTCAGAAATTCCCACCAGACATCGGTTGCTGTTGTTGGGGAGGGAACCACTGTCCTAGAAAAGCACAGAAGAATCCTTTCCCTTACAGCATTTTCTAGTTTTCTAGCAACTTGCCTTGCCCGGCAAAATGCAATCTTTGTATTTTGCTGCCACACAGGGCAAAACAAGAGCAATTCTACCAATTTGGCCACACTAAATCCTAGCCCACCACAGTTCTTATTAACATTAAGGAGAGAGAGGGAGAGATGGTGCCAACATCACATCCTATTTGGCTCAGAGATGCTTTTTTCTTTATTTGTTTTTTTTTTAATTTCCTTCTATTCTTCCTTTTGGGATAAGCCTTCCTTAAAGTGCCTTAAGGGGGGGGTTAAGAACGGACAACTGAGCCACACTCAAATAGTCCCATGTAGATCATGTGAATCCTTTCTATGCTGGAGCCACATCCAGTGCCACAAAGTCATAGGTAGGTAGCTGCCTTAATCAGACCATTGCTCCATCTAGCTCACTATTGTCTACACTGCCTGGCAGTGCCTCTTCCAGGTGGGATCTCTCCCAGCTCTCCCTGGAGACGCCGGGAATTGAACCTGTGACCTACTGCATGCAAAGCAAATAATAATAATAATAATAATAATAATAATAATAATAATAATGCATGTCCTGCAATTTCAGCATCTCATTCAGTAAGGTAAAGGTAAAGGGACCCCTGACCATTAGGTCCAATCGTGACCGACTCTGGGGTTGCAGCGCTCATCTCACTTTATTGGCTGAGGGAGCCAGCGTACAGCTTCCGGGTCATGTGGCCAGCATGACTAAGCCACTTCTGGCAAACCAGAGCAGCGCACGGAAACACTGTTTACCTTCCCACCGGAGCAGTACCTATTTATCTACTTGCACTTTGAGGTGCTTTTGAACTGCTAGGTTGGCAGGAGCAGGGACCGAGCAACGGGAGCTCACCCCATCGCGGGGACTGCGACCTTCCGATCGGCAAGTCCTAGGCTCTGTGGTTTTACCCACAGTGCCACCCACATCCCTCATTCAGAGCTGTTGTCAAAAACTCTGGTGAGCTTCTGAGAAAAAGCTGTTGGATGCTCCCAAGCGAATCAGGCGACAGCATCAGAAGTGTGTTTGCGCTGCGGTTGACAGATGTGTGGCCTGCTTCCGTAGCCTATTGTCAGACATAGCCTTGGAGCATTGCTCTGGCACAAGAACTACTGGGATGGACAGGCCCTGCAGCGATGATGCAGGGTTTATGGCTTCCCAGAAGATGAGAGGTTCATTTGCTTTGATCTCAATGCATTAACAAAAGCCTATGCAGGCAAAGCCATCACCATATTCATTCATAGTGCACCTCCTGTATTCTGTATAGACTTGTGCCCTGAGGAGCCAAGCAGAGGCCAATAAATTACTTTGCCAGGACCAACAAGCATCTGTCAGTCAGCAAAAGCTATCAAAGTACTATCATCTCTTTTGTCATTTAGAGGAACGGCTGCTTTTCCTTCCAGGGATACTGCACATAAAGACAAATTGCTAATTGGCCTCATTAATGCCATGAGGAGCAAATAGGAAAACTTGAAGAAATGGCCCCTTCCACTTTCTGGGTTTTATCTTATTTCTTTACAGGATGGAAGGCTTATTTCTTTGACGCCTTCATAAAATAATAGAGACAGATAAAGGCGAATGGAGTGCATTTCTATTATTTTCTAGGTTAATGAATGGGAAATCATTTCAAAGAGGTTCTTATGTGTGTGTGGGGGGGGGGGTGATATGTTACCTATTAAAAGAACAGTTTTCAGAGGGCTGGAATCCCAAGCACATTTTTAACCTCTTTGCAATCTGTCAAATCTTGAGCAGTTACCAAGTGAACTAGGATTTGCGATGGGGAAGTGTCTTTTCTGGCTGCCCAAATGATTTTTTTTCAACAGATTGGAAGAATGGCCATTATATTCAAGGTGTATCTGTCTTAACAACCAGCAACCCAACTTTTTGAAAAGCTGGTGGCAGATAGTTAGACACACTCAGAGACCCTTTGCAATCCAGCCAATCTAAAGATTATGGGATAAATAATCCCAATCACTGCACAATGTGGAGAACTGGCATAGGAAATGTAATTATACGTAATCATTGGCTATACTGGAAATCTATTAAAAAACCTAATAGCCATCAGACATCCATCTGATACAAGCCATGTCACCAAGGGAAATGCACAATTTCAGTGGAAACATTATAAAAATAGCTAGCAGAGGCAGGAAAGAGACACTATAGAAGGAGCATCCCATTTCACCCTCACAAGAACTTTATGAGCTACATGAGATGCCCAATAGAAGATTGTTCCCTAAGGCTAATTGTGGTGTGTGGGTGTGTGTGTGTGTGTGTGTGTGTGTGTGTGTGTGTGAAAGGGGAGTTATCTCCATCAGGATCCCAGTCAGGGAGAGGAGGGTTAAACCTGCCCCATGCACTGTGGTCCCAATTACATTACCCCATGCCTATTATTAAATGTTACAAACCCTAAAGTGGTTTCTAATGGTATATCTAGACTGTATATCTATTTATCTATCGCTCCAGTCTATACACACACATACCTGGGAGGCAGTCCCATTGAATTCAGTGGGACTTAGTTCTGAGTATTCAAGTAAAGGATTGAACTTTTAGTGTCATGTCTCATTTGACCTGCAGTTCTTTCAAGGGGGGAATCCAAACTTTAGAAAAGTGTGAACTCCAGGCAGTGGAGGGGGGCAGGTAAAAAAAGAAGATGGTGTATTTCCCATTCTAGGGGGGGCAGAATTAAATTGATGCTTATTGTTGTAATAATCTCGTGTAATCCACTTTGTGAGGTCGGCCTGAATCTAAGTATTGTAAATTAGTAAATATATAAATAAGTCTGCTTTCAAAAGGACAGGGAATTATTTGTTGTTTGGACACAGAACTGTATCGCAACTTATATGGTAAACTCATGACTAATCTGGAAGATACCCAAACCTGGCAAGCCATTCAGGATGAATGCGAGATGAGTGCTCAATGCCCTGTAACTGTCCCCACAAACAGATCAGAACGAAGCCTCAGTAAAGACTGGATGCAATCTAACCTCCACAAAAGCTTTGTGCAAGCAAATCAGGACAAATACTCAATAAACAGGTAATCTGGAGGGGCCTTAACCGCACAAATGATAAATAAGCAAGGCTGTGATGGAAGTGGCGTTTGGATTTGATATCCCGCTGGATATCTGGAGGGTTCTTTAATGCAGAGGGGTAGATTCAAGAGCTTCTGTTTTCTGTGAGTCTGCTTTGTGAAGAACTCGCCTGGTTTGGTCCAAAGGTGACAGATATTTTAAGGTCCCTGGGAGACTTTTCACCACCGTGGGGACTTTTCCTCAGCAGAGCTCTTCCATTTCATGCGAAATCTGTCACTTGAAATGTTTGGCCAGTATGCTGCCTCTGGCAGAAGCCTCACAGAGGCCTCCCATCTGCCCTTTCCCCTCCCTTTCCCGAGTCATTTATATGCAGGCAAGCAGAATTATTTAGCTGTTATGTATAATAAGATGATTGAGAGGCTTGGAGACCTGCATTTCAGCAGGTCAGACGCCGCCTCCTGAGGGGGCCCCAAGCGGATTCACATGCAAATCGCGAAAGGTTTGAGTGCAAGTCGCAAAGAGGCAGGAGTGGAATTGCTGTTGACGCGGCAGAGTCCCACACGTCTGCCTATCCAGGAGAATAAAGGAAGCGGGAACATTTACACAGGCGAGGCAGGCCTGAGCTTTATTCATGCCCATCACCTGTCTCCACCGCAAGCCGGGCAAATCACAATCATTGATTGCTCAGGCACTCCTGCTGGAGGCAAACGCAACAAGCAGAGCAATAAATTTCAATTCCGCTTTGCATTTGTGAGTTTAAAGGACAGCGCTGGCTATTCCAATCACCGCCTGTTAAGCAAAAATTCTCCTGCCATCACCTGTCAGTCTGGTCAGTTCCAGCTCTGTCTCCCTGGACTTAAATTAATCCTGGGGTGCCTTGGGGGCAGAGGTCCAGGGCACCACTCAACACACTTAGCACCCCACTTTTCGGGGTGAAGACGTACCCTTTCCCCCAGGCTTTCAAAGGACTGACATGATTTTGTTCTGCTGTTAGAATGCTGGCAAATCTTCCTGTGGCTGCTATGGGAAGGAGTTTTGTGTGTGTGTGTGTGTGTGTGTGTTTTGCATGTGTCTGTCTGACAAATGGCCATCCAACCCCTGCTTAAAAACAGTCCACCACCTTCTGAGATACTCCATTCCCCGGTCAAACAGCTCTTGTCAGAAAGTTCTTCCTAATGGTGATAATGGTATATAATGTATGTTGGTATATGTATTTAAATACAAGTTGCTTGGAGAGCTTGGTAACAAGTGATCAGAGGCGTAGCATGGGAGCGGGGGAGCACACATTTTTGAGGGGGCACAATCAGGCGCCCCCACAACAGGCACTGAGCAGCTGAGCTCTGGCAGCTCTGGCAGCTGAGGCACAGCGGCAGGCGGGTTGGTCTAGTGGGCAGGTGGATGGAGGCAGCAGGCGAGGGGCTGGTTGGAAGCGGGCTCCATTCACCCTCTGTGCAGGCCCTGTGTACACCTCCCTGGTGTGCCCCACCCCAGCTGCCCAGTCCATCAGGGGGCACAACACTTGCCCTGCCCTGGGTGCCCGCAACCCACGCTACACCACTGCAAGTGTATCTAACAACAGAATGAGCACCAGGGTCCCAAACACATCTGAGCTGCCTTAGCAGTGGGAAAGTTCGTGGCTCGTGGCTCATTTATGGCTATTAGCCATGACGGCTATGCTCTGACTCCATGGTCGGAGGCAGCAATGCTTCTGAATACCAGTTGCTGGAAACCACAGGAGGGGAGAGGGCTCTTACATTCAGGTCCTGCTTGGGCATCTGTGTGCCTAGGAAATTGCCTTATCAGCCATTCCCTTTCGCTTCATATTGTCCACAATGACAAGGATTTCAGGCAAGGGACATTCCCAGCTCAACCTGAAGATGCCTGGAATTGAAACGGGATCCTTTTGCATTTGACGCAGGTGTTCTACTGCATTAGCTGCAGCCCTTCCATGGGGTGGGGAACCTGTTGTCCTTCAGAGGTTGCTGGATCACAACACTCATCATCCCTGACCACTGGCCAGGCTTCAGACCAAAAGTTTCCCCATCCCCTGCTCTTGAAGTACAGAGGAGTTTTGTAGGCACTTGCATGAGAGAATGAAAAAGGATGTTGGGGGCTTCTGTCCTTTCTGAAGCTAGCCTAGCCTTTATCTTCTGTGTTCATGCTTCCCTTCCACCAACTAGAAGCCTGAGCTTCTCCATACATGCACATGGGGAATAATTTCCACAATGATGACAGTCATAGGAAGAAGCTGCCTTATACTGAGTCAAACCATTGGTCCCTCTTTCAACAACTGTTCTACACTGAGTAGAAGCAGCTCTTCAGGATCTCAGACAGGATTCTCATCCAGCCCTACCTGGAGATGCTAGGGATTGAACCCGAGACCTCCTTTATGAGAAGTAGATGCTCAAAACCACTGAGCTTCAGCCCCAACAGTCAAAGTTGCTGCTTGCAGACTACCAGTTGGCCACATCAGATGTGGAGGTGATGGACAGAGGATGTGAGTTCGCTTTCCAGGAAGCTGGTGTTTACCGAGTCTGTTCACCGGCCAGTTAATTTGAATTTGACCAGTTAATTAATTTATGTCATTTTTGTGTGTGTGGAGGGGAAGAAATCTTTGGAATGATGCTTTGGTCCAGTTCCAAACTAAGCTGGTGTAATGACAACTGCTTTCTCTTCGGGGAAATGGGATGCTTTATCAAAGGAGAACACATTCGAAAGGCACGCCCAGAGCAGTTACTGGAAGAACCCTGGGAGTAGGGAGTTGGAATCGAGAATGAACAGTAATCTACAGAAATACAACATTTGGAGTTTATTTCTTTGACAACACTCAGACCATAAGTTCTCCTTTAAAAAAGAGCAGGTATGGTCTTTTACCTTTTACATTACACTACCTGAAATCCTTGCATATCCTTTGGGGTTTTGCCCTTGATGTCAACTCAGAATGGATTGAATTGATTAAAATATTCTTCCTTTTCTTTTTCTTTTTTTATTACAGTTTGGATTTTTTTAAAAAAAATATGCACAGGAACACCATTGCAAAATTGGCTTGTAAAACTGAAAGGGGTGGTAGAATGACCTGAAAGATGTTCAGCTTCTAGGCTTCCTTCAATATCTTTCGTCATAATTCCCTGAGAGCATGAGAGCTGGGAATGGCATAGCACAGGTCACCCCTTCAATTCCACAGGAAGCTTATTATGAAGTGTGGACAAAAAGTTATAGGAAGCTGCCTTAGCCCCAGTGGTCCATTTGGCTCAGAACTGCCAACTCTACACTGGCTGGTAGCAGCTCTTGAGGATTTAGGATCAGACACTTTTCAAGTACCATGAAGGCTTCTCATACGAGCACAAATTAACCCACTTAATGCAATGCAAACTTCCTTTGAACAGTAACAAAAACAAGCAAGGAACGGATCTGAGATGTTCATAGATCACACTGGTCATTCATGGTACATTTTCTTCCTCCTTTCAATTGCTTCTATCCCACCTGCTTCATTCAAACAGGATTGTCAACTAGTAATGTAATGCATCCAGGTACAAGTGAATCCAAAAAAAGAAAAGAAAGGGGGATAGATGCTGGCCAGACATGTCCTAAGCAGATTAGTTTCACTACAATGGATATTAACCGAGTGATATAAATTGCATTGGGTCTTGTACACAGGTTAAGCTGGTTTGGCTGTCGAGGGCAGTTAAGATCAACCAGATGCAGGAGATTAGGTTTGCCTAGTAAACCCTCCAGCCTCTGAGACGGCAGAGCCCTTGCCTTTGACCCCTGCAGCACTATTTAAACAGCAGAGACATCCCAATCTGTTCTCTCTGGCAATAGGCTCCCAGCCAGGCTCCTCATGCGCCTAACTCCCCTTTGTCCTGGATAACGTAATGCAGAAAGGAAGCCAAGGCTGCCGCCTGACTCGGGGTTTTCTTTTTGTTTTCTGCTAGAAACCTCTCTTGGGGAACAAGACTTACCGTAGGTCGCCTCCAGACTCTCAGTGTTAGGGAGGGAGATATGAGAAATGTGGTTCCATTTGTATTTAAAGGCGAACTTCCTAATTTGTATATTACAAATCAGTCAGTCGTAATGCGAAATTTGCATTTCTCCAAATTTTGCAATGCAGTTCTCCGGCCATGTAATGTGCACGGTTAATCAGTTTTTCTTTTCATACTAAGGCCTGGGTGTGCTGAAAATATATTTTACTGTCAGGCAAATAAACAGGAGTAACTTTTTCATTTATCTATTTATTTTAAGTAAAAATGTGCAAAGAAGTCTTTACTCCTTTAGCAATGCCCTTTTGTCCTTTCAAAAGAGCCCTGTGCCAATTACAGTCCTGGGATAATGAATCCATGTGGGGGGGGGCACCCATTGGCAGTGCACCCCCAAACCTCCATAGGCATCTACTGTGTCCACTTTTAAATTTCTGCAAAAACTTTTCTATTCCACCAGACCTATGGAGACAATTAAGAATACATCTTTCCACCATGGTTAATTATTGTCTGTTTATAACTTTCTTTTATATGGTTTTTATTGTATGTATTTGTGTTTTCACTGTAAATCACTTTGATATATTTCTTCTCATGATATAGTGGTATTTAAACATTTTTATAAATAAATAACTAGTTTGACAAATGGCTACTTAGGGATTGTTCTGTTTCCTGGTACAGAAGAATCGCATTTTGAATTGGATGTTTCACTGTGGCCACAACCACAAGGTATATTTAAAGCACTCTTACTCCACTTTAAGAGCTTTCCCCTCAAAGAATCCTAGGAACTACAGTTTGTTAAGGGTGTTCAGAGTTGTTAGGAGATCCTTAAACAAACAACAGTTCCCAGGATCCTTTAGGAGAAAACGTGATCCTTAAAATGGTGCAACAGGGCTTTAGATGGACAGTGCAGGTATGATTTAGGGATTCGCTTTTTGCGAGTCGGATTGTGTCCCTCCTTTTACACAAGCAAAATATTTTTTTAAAAAAAATGCTTCAAGGAAGTGAAGATTCTTCTTTGCAGCTGTAGGTGCTGGTGCAGACAAGTCTGCAATCGGACTGGCTGGTGTTTTGACCCACAGAGTTTGCCGGCCGTGGTATTACCATAATTATAGATTGCTGTCCTAAAGCTCTAAGCGGCTTCTGCTGCTTCTGACACAGATGCATGTTGACTTGCAGCTCCCACTGTAGTTAAGTTTCAGTTTCCAGGCAAGGATCAGCCTTCCACGGCATATTTCAAATCTTGCCATAGCACTGAAAACAGCCAGACACATACAGTAAGCGATTAGGCGGCAGCGACTGAGGCCATGCGCAGACTTAGCCCTTCCCTGCAAAATCCAATTCCTCCAGCTCAGAGAAAGTGCCCCGGTTTCACTGCTTTGCTGCTCCGAGCTTCATGCTAGGATTTAATATCTGCCTTGTGGCAAATCAGCTACTCAAATAGCTCTAGAGTTATCTAAAGGGAGCTAATCGGATGTGGTTCCCAGGCAATGTGTCTTGTCAGGCAGCACTCATGCTTCAGTTCCTTGCTGTGGCTTGGTGTGCAGATTGAGCACGTAGCAGGGTTTATGGCTTCCTGGTACTTATTTGCACACCTACAACGAGATGTCATTATGGGCAATCTGAACGAAAGAGGACAAAAAGCCTTTGCATGCACTCTGTCTGACCTTTGGCACAGTCTTCGTTTCACCAGCCAAAAACTCCACCTTTACCCAGTCAAGAAAGGTTTGCCTTCATAGGAGGGGCTGAACATCACTCCTTGATACCAGGAGGAATTCTGACTTCTCACTGATGGCAGAAAATGAATTTATATATGTACACAGGAAGCTGTCTTATCAGACCATTGATCCATCTAGCTTAGGACTGGCTACACCAGGTGTGGGAAATTTGTTCATCCTGAGGGCCGCATTCCCCTCTGAGCAACTCTATGAGGGCCATTTTTGATATCAGGATGTGTACATGCCAAACATTTAAAGCCCATGGGAAAAAATCTTGGGAACTGTAGTTTATCAAGGGTGCTGGGAATTGTAGCTCCGTGAGTATAGTTCTGAAGATTCTTTGGGGAAAGACATGTGGTGTGTACGCAAACTCTGACCCTCACCTGGGAGCACCCTCTCTGACTCAGACAGCAGTTTACACATAGGCACACACACAGAGGCCTCAGATAAGGCCTCCCTCACCTTTAGCTGTGATGAGGAGGATAGATGAGTCACCTTCAAAAGCTAGTGGCTTTCACAGAACAGGGATTATCTATGTCCATCGCTTATCATTAACTTCTTTCAATGCTGATCCAGCTCTCTCCCTTACAGTAAGAAAACACAGCAAGGCATGACTAAAGAGATGTTCAAATCTCAACTCTCCCATGTGAAGGACCCCTGGATGGTTAAGTCCAGTCAAAGGTGACTATGGGGTTGCAGCGTTCATCTCGCTTTCAGACCAAAAGAGCTGGCATTTGTCCACAGACAGCTTTCTGGGCTGTGTGCCCAGGTTGACTAAACCGCTTCTGGCGCAACGGTACACTGTGAGGGAAACCAGAGCGCACGGAAATGCCATTTACCTTCCCACCGCAGAAGTACCTATTTATCTACTTGCACTGGTGTGCTTTCAAACTGCTAGGTTGGCAGGAGCTGGGACAGAGCAACGGGAGCTCATCCTATCACAGGGATTCGAACCACTGACCTTCCAATCAGCAAGCCCAAGAGGCTCAGTGGTTTAGACCACAGCACCACCCATGTCCCATTTTAACTTTTATCTCTTCAGTGTACTCCCTGGATGGCCTTAGCCAAGCTGTTCTCTTCCTCAGCCTCACTCCTCTCTGTTTGTGATGGAGGTGGGTATTAATACTGATTTAATTTTTAGGGCGCTTGTGAGGATGGCAATTTGTGTGAAGCATTTTAAACACTTGAAAGTGCTCTACAGATGATGATGATTTCAGCAGCTCCAGTGTGGAAAATGGCAAGTTGCACACTACCTGGTACCCTTAAAGGAAACATGCATCTGCTCACAACTCTTGAGATTTAACTTCTGAAGATTTAAACCCTGAAGACATGAGAAAGTCTCACATACGCATGTTTAGCAATGCATCCCTAGCAAGCAAAAAGAAATTGGGTGAAAGCAGGGACAGTGATTTACCAGGATAAATAGGAATTGTTCTGGCAAACAGGGAAGCATATTGAAGTGTATGAGTTTGTAGTTGATGGGTGATGATAATGGCAATTATTTCTAGAGCACCCTTCATCTAACAATCAGAAAAACCCTACCTAATATAAGAAAATAGACACCATATAATCGTAACCCAGTCATTTTTTCTTAGCCTTACCTACCTCACAAGGTTGTTGTGAGGATAAAATAGTGAGGGGTAGAACCATGTCCACCAACTTGAGATCCTTGGAATAATAATAATAATGATAATAATAATAATAATAATAATAATAATAATAATAATAATAATAGAATAATATGCTTGTAGAGTTGGAAGGGACTTTGGGGGGTCATCTAGTCCAACCCCCTCCAATGCAGGAATTCTACCAACAGCCATCCATGGAGAGAGCTTGAACCAACCTTCTGGCTAACAGCCAGACCCACTGACCCACTGTGCCACGGGGATATTAATATCATCTGCCCTACCAGTTCCAGTAGGTATGAGTCACCATTTTCAAGGTCATGTCCAACCCTAAAATTCTCTGATTCAAGACCTGGCTTTGCATATTTTTGGATCTGAAGCTGCATCCCTAAATGACATTTAGAGAGTAAACCTCACTGAATACAGCAGGACTTACTTCTGAGTTAAAAGATATAGCAGTGTGTTTGAAGAACATTTGCCATGATTACCTTTTTATACTTGATAATAACCAAAAATATAAAGGCGCAATTAGACATTATGCATTCAGATTCCTGTGGGTTAAAATACCAGCTGCATGGCTGAAAATTCATTTTAGTTACACCTCCCACCGCTCCATTTAATGACACCAAGTTTTGAATTATTTAGTCCATTGATAACCAAAACTGGCAGTGCACCCAGAACGTTGGAATGCAGTCGAAGCTGATTTTTAATCCAAGAAGGGAACATTTCCAATACAAATTATTATGTCACCTAGTGGTTGTCATGCAGGAAAGCCAACCTATTTAAGAAAATGAAAAGATTTCCTCCTGAAAGAAGCAAAAAGAAAATGGGGGGGGGGGTGTTCAATGGAACAGGATAAAAATAAAAGAACCTCCTCCCTACCACCACCGGTCATAAAAAAGCAAGAAATTATTTTGGCTTCCCCTGTGGTATCCCCCCCAAAAAATGACAGAGACGTTTATATTGACTTGTCCTTTACAAAACTGTCTTCAAAACACTGAGGCGTCTGCCTCTGGATCCGAAAGATCCCAAGCAACGGCCACACAAGGGTTTGTTCACACATTACATTGAACACGCTGGTACAAGCTGCCTCTACCTGTGTACAAGCATGCGTGTGAAAGAAGGCGTGCTTGCTGATTTGTACACTGAGAAGTAAACACAAAAGCTGGTGTGGCAGAAGAGAGATGGGTGGGGTCTCCTCCTTATTTCACCACCGGGACAATGAGGTCATCTGCTGGGCTTCTCTTTGCAGATCCACTGCTTGCCAAATAAATAAAGTTTTTCTCAGTGAGAAATGCACCAAAAAGCTGTGCAAGGGAAGTTGTCGGTGGCTACTAAGATGTCACAAGACTCCCTCCCCACAGAGGTGGAGCTGGCATCATAGCCTTTGTCAATTGCTGAACATGCACCTCTGCACTCTGGTCTGTCTGCTCCTTGTAATGTGTGGAAGGATGATTGAGTTTGAGGTTATGAGTGGGGCGGTTGCTGTTTTACTGTTTCAGTTGTGTTTTTATATGCTGTAACCTTCCCTGGGGCCTTCTGGTGAGAGGCAGGCAAAAAATAAAAATGAATGTTGGTGATGTGACCGATCTTTGAGTCCACCCGACTGGTTATTAAGGGAAAGTGGGCATGGAAGCCACAAGTATCTGCACTGGTCAAAAGTTCATTTTTACATTATAGTGTTATGTGTGTGGTTTTTTTTTTGGGGGGGGGGTCAGTGTGAACAATGCCCTGAGTCCCTTCCAGGTCTTGGGATCCTGTATCTGTGGGCACTGAATGTGTGTGAGCTGCTGAACCTGTTCCTTTGTCTAGGTAATGGCTTTGGCTGGCTACTTAATCGCCACAATTAGCATAACCAAAGAAGGTGCTCTGTGCCATAGAACAAATGAGTGGGCCTCCCCCCCCCACCCTTTACCCTAGCTGCTAGCACAATTGCTAGCACAATTGCCAGAGTGGTGTGTGACTTGGGCTGAAAGATGAAGACACAGCTTGCTCTGTGCTGCATCCAAAGCTGCAAAGAAAGGCAAAACAAGATCTTTCAGGATGGCAACGCTGTGAGCCCCTCCATCCTATGCTCCGGTTGTATATACAGACGTACCTTGGCTCCCAAACGCCAAGGGAGAGTCAAACATTCCAGCTCCCAAACGATCAAAGACCGGAATTGAGTGTTCCAGTTTTTGGACTTTTTTTGGAAGCTGAACGTCCAGCGCAGCTTCGGCTATTGTTTCCAGCACGCCTGCGCAATCAGGAACCAATCAGAAGCTGTGCCTTGGTTTACGAACTTTTTGGAAGTCGAACGGACTTCCGGAACAGATTTCGTTTGACTTCCAAGGTATGTCTGTATCTGTCAATAAAACCATATATCCTAAAGACACTACAGTGTCCTCTGAACTTTATTCCATGGAAGCTGAACTTTGGGTGAGCACTGGATCCCTGTTTGGATGGCATCTAACTATGGGATGGAATTCAACTTCATGCTGTTATTATTGTTTTATCAGCACAGGCACTTCTTTTTGCCAGACAGAATGACACCCCACTTCCTCCTCCTGCTTCCGCATGCTGCTCTGGGGGTTCTCATGACACTCCCTCCTTGTACCAGTTTGGAGGGGCATGGGCACAATGTGGGGAGAAAGTCCTTTCTCTGGTGTCAAAGGCGTCAACTCTATGGGGCTGAGGACAGCTCAGTCCCCCCCCCAAAGTATGTAGGGATGGGGCTGAGGCCCCCCTCCCCCAATCTTGAGGGGCTGAGCCCTATGGGCCTCCACACTGCAGCGGAGGACACATAATAATAGGTGACTCAGCTGTAAGTAAGCATCTATGAAATTCCGTTTGAGTGCAAAGGATTCTGCTCAAGGATGGTATCTTTTAAAAATCTGTCCTTGGCAGAGTTTCATGCCCGACTCTCCCTATGGCTTACTCACCCCTTAACAGCAGTCCAGCTGTACTCTGCTTTCCGCAGCAAAAGGGAAAGAGGAGGCAGCCAGCATGGAGCAAAGGCTGGCGCAAGGGTCAGAGTACACAGAACTCCTAAGCAGATACAAAGTGTTCTGTTTATCTTGCGCCGAGGTGTGGCTTTTGCCAGTTGTAAAACGTCTACGCGCAGGGAGTTCACTTCCACCAGGAAAACCCTGCTACTATGCTCCCGGTGTGGAAAGCGGTGGGAAAGGAAATGTATTCTTAGACTTCGAGCCCCACCAAGCAAAGTTCAATGATGTCACAACTTAAAAGACTTTAGACAGAAAGGAACGATTGCAAGGGGATGATTATCCCACATTTGCTGATCGTGGTGTTGTTTCCTTACCATCGTTTGCTATGGAACTTCATTGTGATATATTGGCTGTTGGCTATGCTGGAAGGAAACAAGGCAGAGCTTTAGAATGAGCTTTAGTCCAATGAGCGGAGGCCAGCTAGGATTTACGAGGAAAAGCTTGCATGCTGCTCCTCATGTGCTTTGTACTGTTCCACTGTTGATGCTTTTATTGTAGTGTTTTATTTTTCAATAGAACATCACCCTGGGAGCATATGCTGAAGGGTAGCTCATAAATGGTGTGTGTCCACGTGCAGAGTTCAATCTCCAGAGGGATAGCTGTGTTAGCTCATTAAACTGGAAAAAGTCTTGAGTACTTTACACGTTGCATGTATGGCTCAGCTCACAAATATGGTGAGAACCAGAGGGAAGAGTCAGATAACGGCTTCACAGAGAAATGGATACTTTTTAATATAATTTATTGGAGCAATGAGGTTCAGGGCAAGGACCACAGCTCAGGGGTAGAGCATTTGCCTTGCCTGTAAAAGGTCCCAAATTCAAAAGTCCCTCTGGTCTTTTACTTGAAAGGAAGAAAGTCACATAGATCTCATTTGAGTTTTTTGTGCTTAGAATCACAAGGGAAGGACAGCAATTTTGGCTGCTGTTAAACTGCTCACATTTTATCATTTTATCAAATTTTCTCATTTCACAACTATTAAACAATAATCAACAAGACTCTGCTCCAGGGGGTGGGAAAGGTACTCCATATCATATTATTCTACACAGAGATGTGAATTATCATACCATTACAATATTTATTTTAAAAGAATTCAAAACCTATTTGAATTTGCTTTCACTGGAGGTAATTATTTTCTTGGCAATACTGTATTGCGTAATGGGCAACCAGTTTGCCCAGAATTTATTTCCATATTCACTTGCAATACTTGCTCTTGTATGGGGTTTTTGTTGTTGTTGTTGTTGTTATTGTTTTGCCATTACAGCAAAGTCCTAAACTTTATTAAGCCATTCGTTCCAAGGAGGGGGCAATGTGACTTTCTAGCCAAACAACATCCTTGCAGCTGTTAACAAAGAGACTAAGTTCCTTATGAGTTGACTTTACAACCGGTGGCATTTTATAATTTTAACCACAAACTCGAGATGGGGAAAATGGCTCCAACTTGAAATGGCTGCTGAATTTCATGAAACATTCATTGCTCTCTCTGTGTATATAAAGGTAGCAGGTTGCTTTAGAGGGCAGTTACCGTGATTTATGTTTTATAGGCACAAGCTTTCTCTCACATCCACAGTCTTGCAGCACATCATGCAGCAGATGTTCCTTCTGGCACTCTTTCGGGCAGGCTTAATCTCTGGATGTAGATCTGAATCTCCAAAGTTTAAGAATGGAACCTGCTGATCAGAGATCAGGTTAGCTGTAAGCCATGTATTCACCTTGAGCAATATCTGGCTGGCTCTCCCCATTTTTTATTAACACTGCCTCGCAATCGAGCGAAGGTGCTGTAGATTTTCTTCTGGATCCAGCTCTCTTCATCATGAGACAGGGTGCTGTGCAAGTCAACCCTCTTCTGAATTCCCATCTGAGGTTACAATTTTCTTTTCCTCGTTTACCTCTTTTTTTGAGTCAACTCAGCCCAGCAGCATATTTCTTTTCTTTCTCCCCTTTCCTTGACCCTTCTGCGAGTTACCATAGTCCTCTGTTCCATCCCGACTTGACAGAAGGAGAAAGGAGCTCTGGTCAACATTTCTTCCTATCAAAAGTGGCACAGCTTTGTCAATTCCATTTCTCTGCTTTTTGAAAGACGGCAAAATGGATCGTGCTTCAAAACTGTGCGATGTGTAGTTCCGGAAAGAGGCGAGAGGGAACTGCACAGCTTTTTAAGGTTCCAGGAATGATGGAGACGTTGCTGAGGTGTGAGGTTGGTAGGTGAGACAGAAGTCTGCTTGGTTCAGCATTCTGCCTCCAAAGGTCAACAGCCAGATCTATTATCTATCATTACATTTTTATCCCACCTCTCCTCCAAGGAGCTCAGGGTGACATACCTAGACCCCCACCCACCAATACACAATCCATGTTTTATCTCACAACAACCCTGAGTAGTAGGTTTCGTTGAGTGACCATGGCTGGCCCAAGGTCACACAGTAAGCTTCATTGCTGAGTTAGGATTTGAACCTGTGTCTCCCAGCACGCTAACCAAACTGTCTCGTGGAAGCTCCCAAGTGCGTTGCACCTCCTTTAGTTTGCCTCCAGCTTATAGGACTCAAATATATGCTGCATCTGAACACTGAGATTCTGCGGGGCTGCCATGCCTATCAATCATTAATAGCTCTGTCCTTCACAAGTATTCTCCCTCATCAATGATTGACTACAAGCGGTTCTGCCCACCCAGGATTTCAAAGACAGGTTTTCACTAGGCTTGTCAGCCAAGATAATTAGTCAATTAATTAAATCTGCATAAATCTGCATCTAAGAAAAATAATAGTTCTAAAGAAGAAATAATGTCTTGGGGCTGTTGTTTTTTGACATCGTCATAGAACGCTTGTCTCTCACACTTTAGGAATTTGGCTTTTAAGCCGGCGTTTTGCCATTTGCAGCTTTTACATACAGTTGCATTAAAAATAGTCGAGTGATTGATCAAGGGCACTTTTTTAGTTCATCAGAATGTTTTAAAATCAATTAATCTAAGTAAACTAAGGCTCCAGTCCTATGCACACTTAGGTAGCTGCAATGGCTATGTTCTGCCTGCACCGAATACCAGTTTCTGGGAATTGCAGGTCCTGTTTGCAGGCTTTTCACAGACATTGGTTGGCCAGTATGAGAACAGGCTGATGGACTGAATTGGCCTCACCCAGCCATGCTGTTCTCATGTTTTTATCTTCTTAATTCCTCTGAACACAGTGTGGTTTAGTGCTGAACAAACACACATTAAACTGTGCTGCAATTAACTGAACATTGCAGCAGCTCAAGGTTTTGCATCAGAGAATATTTCCAGGCAATCGGAAGGATCATCACCTACTTTAAATAATGCGAAAACATGGTACCTGTTGCATCATCATCACCACACATAAATATTCCAGCCTCTTAAAAACAAACACACTTATAGAAGTTCAGGGAAAAGGCAGGGAAACAAGGAAGAGCTGTTGGGGCCTTTTGCATTGTTTTAAGTGGGTGGCCTTCGCTCTCTTCTCGAGACCCCAAACGTCTCTTTAAACAAACAATGACTTTTCCAGGCCTCTCTTGTATTACAATGGCAACCTTTTTTAAATTCTTTTGTCGAAACAGATGCATTGTGTCTTCCTTCAAGGCTCCCTGGGAGGAAAATCCCTGACCCACCTAAAAAAACAAGGGCTGGGGTGGGGAAGAGAAGGGAAAGTCTGTGAACTCCCTTTATGTTAATAAAGACCCTTCAAAGCCACACAGAGATTTCTTTATGGGCAAAGCCACTCAATCAAACAGCTTACATTTCAGAGGGAAACCTATAGTTTTGGATTCCTCCCAGTCCCACCCCATCTCCTGTATTTATCTAGGGCGGTTCTCTTCTCCCCACCTGTTCTCTCCTGACTCCTTTCTTGCAAAATTGTTTAGGCTGCAAAAGAGCACTCTGGGTTTTCCCTGCCCTTCCCCCTCCCCTTCCTCTATTGTGTGGGCTGCTCATTTCTCAATCTCTTCTTCCCTGAAGCAAGACTCTCCTGAAAATTCAGCTATCTCCACACCACCCTTAAGTGTCCTGCAAAGGGAGGCTTCTCCTTGTTGTCACATTTACCACTGCTTTGAGCTGTCACTCAGATAGCCCCAGGGAAATGTTGTGGAATGCTGAACAACAGCAGACACCCGGTGCCTTCTCTGGCTGGACTCAGCGCAAAACATTTGCACAGGGCCTACGCAGAATAGCAGAAGCTTCACACTGATCTTCAGAAAGTTTTCCTGACCTACTTTTGCTGCTGTGGGAGTGCTGCTTAGGGGCCTTTGTAGTCTATCTGAGAAGTCCACACAGAGATAGCGAGAAGACATTGTAGTAAGAAGCACACCAGTTAGAAAGCCTGCTATGTGAGACTTCAGCAGTCTTTTAGTAACATGGATCGGCGATGTCTACAATGGCTTGGCCATCGTCCACAGAATAGAAGAGGGAAGGATAGAATAATAGAATCGTAGAGTTGGAAGGGAACCCAAGGGTCGTCATATCCAACCCCCGGCAATGCAGGAATCTCAGCTAAATCATCCATGACAGATAGCTGTCCAACCTCTGCTTAAAACCCTCCAAGGAAGGAGAGTCCACAACCTCCCGAGGGAGGTCGTTTCCAGGGGCATGCCCTAGAACAGGCAAAGGCAAACTCGGCCCTCCAGATGTTTTGGGACTACAACTCCCATGATCCCTAGCTAACAGGACCAGTGGTCAGGGATGATGGTCCCAAACCATCTGGAGTTTGCCTATGCCTGCCCTAGAAGGAGCTGACTCTGTGTCACAAAGATGTCTGCAAACATGACACGAAGGCTAGCAAAATCAACCCCACTATGTGGGAATATCTTGCAGATGACCACAGTGCCAGGGGACAGACAATCAGTGCCAGATAGCTCAGCTGGTTAAAGCATGGTGCTGATAACACCAAGGTTGCAGGTTCAGTCCCCATAAGGGACAGCTACCTGTTCCTGATTTTCAGGGCCTTGGACTAGATGATCCTCAGGGTCCCTTCCAACTCTTTGATTCTATGAGGTTGTGTATCCATAGCAGTGACTAGAGGAACAATGACCGCTGGGAGGAACGCAGAGTGAAGAAAGGTCATGGTGCATCTGCAGCAGCACAACTGGACGCCTTCATCTGCCCCATCTGCAACAAAACATGCCTCTCCCGTATTGGTCTCTGTCACAGCAGATGCTGTAACCTTCCAACAGTTTGACCTCACCCCCAAAGGCACACTCCTCCATATGCCAACCAATCCTACACAACACACATGGGCATGTTATAGATGCACTGGAGTTTGAAAGGGATCTGTTTAATGTGGACTGATCAGGTGCAAATGTGAGATCGGCTGCCGAGTAGCTTTAACAGTTGTCCATGCTGGCTGGTGCCCTTTGAGACTGGTGAGCTGGCAGGCAGAGTGAATGACAGGAAGCAGAGCCACAGCCAATGACAGATGGAGCTGGTTGAGGTTGATGGGACATAAGTGCAACCCATTGAGAAAGAGGTAGATCAACCAAAATGAATTGCCGCTACAGCAGTCGTGGTAGCAATTCACAGCGTGAGTTTCCATAAAAGCAGCCTGGGGTTCAGACAGCACTAAAAAACATAAGCTGCTGACCCAAGTAATACTTCTTGATATATCTTAGCTAGCAAAAAGCCATTCTTTTGAAGATCTGGCCGACTTTCCTGTATCAAAGGCAGCCTTGTTGCTAACTGATATCAGAACAGGGCATTTCAAAAGATAATATAGGGATGCTATAAAGACTGCTGAGGTAATATTTGTGTCACACCTTGAGCTCTCTTAAGCCTGACATGATTATTATTATTACAACTACTAATATTGTTATTCATTTATTTATACCCTGCTCTTTTTCCCTGACAGGGGACTCAAGGCAGCTTACAGATAAAAATAAGAACAGCTAAAATTACTACTACTGTTATTATTTAGATTGGAGAAATGCTAGCCAATTAACCATATGAGTTTTAACAGATTTGATATGCATAAATTTACATAGGAATAAAAGACTGCAGGCCAGGGAATGCCTTTGCTAAGAGGGCACCAGCTGCCTGCCCTTCTGATAAGTATTTTTTTTTCCAAAAAACAGTTTTAAACAATCTATTGTCAAGTTTTTAATGCACTGTTTGGGATGAAGCCTTGCAGCCCAAGTAACTGTTAATATTTTCAGCTGTCTGAAATCCTGGGATTTAACTGTGTCCAAGAGCATTCAGCTGTAGTTTGTTAAGGGTGCTGAGAGAATTACACAGAACTACAATTCCCAGTACCCTTAACAAACTACAGTTCCCAGGATTCTTTTTGGGGAAGCCATGGCTGCTAAAGCAGGATGGGTGTGCTTTAAATGTGTGGATGTGAACTGGGTCCCTTACCAGTTACATTCTGCATCTTTCACATCCCCATTCTAAATTATGGATCTTTCGAGTCGCAGAGTTCTGCCTGGTGCCTGAGTTATGCATAACCTCTGTCACTTTCATTAGCTTAAGTAGCATTCTCGGTATGATTTATAAGGCAACAAAACAATGCATCATTTGCTCCACCTCGAAAGATCATGCCCCATCACCAGCAGTATTAATGGTAAAAATAAATCTTTCCTACCACAACGTGAGCACGTGGCATCCCTAAGTCCCAGCAAATGTCCTCGCTGTTACTTCTCTGGGCAAGTTAGAGAATTCCCAAGGGCAATGCAATTATCATAACTGGGGCGAAACACAGACAAGAGGGTTTTAAACCATTCTGAGACTGTGTGAACATAGGAATTTGCCTTGGATCACATCTGCACCACACATTTTAAGCACTACTGTATACCACTTTAACAGTCCTCCCAAAGGATTCTGGGAGCTGTAGTTTGTTAGGGGTGCTAGGAATTGTAGAACTGTGAGAGCTAAATAGTGGTACCCAAGATGCTTTGGGGCAAACCATGACTGTTAATGTGGTATAAAAGGTAAAGGGACCCCTGACCATTAGGTCCAGTCGTGACCGACTCTGGGGTTGCGGCACTCATCTCGCTCTATAGGCCAAGGGAGCCGGTGTTTGTCTGCATACAGCTTCCGGGTCATGTGGCCAGCATGACTAAGCCACTTCTGGCGAACCAGAGAAGCACACGGAAACGCCTTTACCTTCCCACCAGAGTGGTACCTATTTATCTACTTGCACTTTGACAAGTTTTCGAACTGCTAGGTTGGCAGGAGCAGGGACCGAGCAACGGGAGCTCACCCCATCGCGGGGATTCGAACCGCCAACCTTCTGATCAGCAAGTCCTAGGTTCTGTGGGTTAACCCACAGCGCCACCCGCATCCCTGTTAATGTGGTATAGCCGTGCTTTAAATGTCTGGTATGGATGTGACCTTACACTGGGTCAAACCATTGGCCTGTCTAACTCAATGTTGTCTACACTGACTGACAGAAGCTCTCCAGAACTTCAGCCAAGGGACACTCCCAACCCTAACTGGAGATGTCAAGGATTGAACCTGGGCCTTCTGCATGCAAGCAGACGCTTGCACACTGAGTCACGGCCCTTCCTTAACATCTTGGCACATAGTGACATTCATGCATGTGCATAAATTTAAGCTGCCACACCAGCCTTCACTAGTCTAGCAATGCAAAAGAACTAGAGCCACAAGCTTTGCTCAGCAGATTAATCCTTTTAAATTACGGGAATCTGGAGAACCTGTGCCAGTGTTGATGGACTACAGTTCCCATTATCTGTAGCTAGTGGCCGGTCTAATCGGACTTGAAGGCCAGCCTCATCTGGAGAACCACACATTCTCCATTCCTTGTTTGCATGTTAGATGATTAATGCAAAGGGAATTTTAATCTACAACATTTTAAACAGTGTTGTTTATTTTTATTTCTGGTTGATTTGGGTTCTAATATGTCAATGTCATAGGAAATGGAGAAGATGGTATTAAAGATTACCTTTCTTACCAATGAACTGCAGCTTTGTGCTTATGTTATCTCATGCTTCCTCAGAGCAGGTGAAGCAAAATGGTGGACTGGCCTCCACTTCTATAAACTAACCGGAATCCAAACAGAGGATAAGCAAAAGACAAAATCACTGGGAGTTTCAAGAGTTTTGTGCATAGCTTTCTTGAAACACACTGGATTGATGCAAGTTGTTCAAACGTTCCCAATGGCCAACTGTTGTGTGGCCTTTCCATTGCCCTTGTTGCACATAAGGATTGGGACAGGCTCCTGGCTATAATCATTCCACCACTGCCCCAACGAAACACATATCAAAATGGGATTCTTCCTGCCTCCAGAGAGTTCTGCTTAAACAGACATTTCCCTCTTCAAAAAGGGAAATAAAAGGTTTATATCCCATCCAGACAAAAAGAAACATTTTCATTAAAGTAGCATTTTTCAAATTCTTCTGTCACAGCTACAAGGCAGAGGTACTTTCCTCAGACTGAGGGCTTAATGACCAGAGATTATTAATAACTATGGCCCAATAGGTCATGCAATCACACACCTCAGTAGTTCTCTCATACCTACGGTATATAATCTTCCACTTTAGGTACTTCTCAAGAGCTGTGACACAACCAGGGTTTCACAAAGTGGATAAATTCAGAATAACACAAGATCCACAGAACTCTTGACAAGTGTGAGACAGGTGTCTTTCCACAGAGTAGTAAAACTGTTCCCAGTTAGCATGTAATAATTATCCCATTCTCAGATAATCCTTGTCTTCATGCCCTTTCAATGGTAATTGGAGTCACTGCCTGTCTCATGGAAAATAATATAACCACTGGTGATAAGAAACATGCAGGGGGTTGATTTATGGACTTATTAAAAACACATTAGGAATTATTGAGGGATTGGAGCTAAAGATAGTGGTGGCTTAATTGGCAGCCAAATCATTTGGGCTGACTGGCAGAGGCACTCTAAGGCGAGGACTCAGCTAGATAAAGCGTTTTATATGTGATATAACACTGTGACACCAGATGGTGCTGTGGAATCCCATCTTTCCCTACCGGATTTCCCCGTACGAGTTTACAATGTGTTTAACTGAAATGCTTCTGTAATGTGTCTAGATCTAGCCATAGACTGACAATTCAGGGCAAGACAAGAAGCAGAGGCTGTCAAGCCTATCAAGTATTTCTTGCCTTCCTGGGCATCATTATTGGCCCTTTTTTATTCGCCCACCCACTGTTACAAGCTCTCAGGCAAAAACCATTAAATTCCATTGTAATATATAATATTTCCGAGTTTTGAAAACAACCAGTTGGAGGATCAGTTTCACCTTCATCATGGAAGGGAGAAGGCCTCCTAATTCTCCCTCCGTCTGCGGCTCCCTATTCAGCACCTGCAAAGCAGTCCCCACAGGGATCCCATTTGCACTGTCATGAGTCCCATGGAAGTGAAGCTGAATAGAACTGTAAAAATAAATAAATAACCCAGCCAAGAAGCCTATCTGTTGCCTGTTCTTGACACTCCATACCACAAGAGGAGACAGGGAGCACATTCAGATGACCTGCCTGTTTAATGAACATTTGTCCTGATTTGTTTGCAGGGAGGTTAGATGAAATGGTATCAAAGCAAGTGCTATTTCACATTTTACCAATGCAAATAGGAGAAAGTCTGCTCTTTGGGGGAAGCAGATTTGTTGTGTAAGCCAGCTAGCATTGTGTAACCTGAATTTTTCAGTATGTGATTAAATTCCAGCCCAAAATAGCCACAGCCTGGAAGCATCCAGAAAGAAAAGGGCAGGAACAAGATGTGTTCTAGAATTTTAGTAGCCCTTGTGCAGAATCCATGAGAGTTTTCCCCACTTAACCACTAAACAGAGGAGGGAACGTGAACCAATGGAGTCCTTTAAAACATTCTCCCTCTGTTTACCCCATCACTTCTCCAGCCCCATCTCTCTTACAATGCCTGTCTTCCAGTCCCTAAACCCAGCTGTTGAGAGAGATTTGTTTGTTTCTCCTGAGTTCAGGGATGGGAAATATGTAACCCCCACTGATGTTGTTGGACAATTCTTATCATCCATGTCCATTGGCTGTGCTATTTGGAACTTCTGGAAGCTGAAGGCTAACACCAGTTGGAGGACCCTAGTTGCTACTGATAGAGGATGCAGCAGGAGAGTGTTCATGTAAGGCTCCCAGGATGAATGGAAGCCAGGCAGGCTATCTTGTCCTATCCTAGGTGTCCAGGAGTCCAGCCCTCTGTCATAGGAAGAAGAGGAGTTTGGATTTGATATCCCACTTTATCACTACCCTAAGGAGTCTCAAAGCAGCTAACAATCTCCTTTCCCTTCCTCCCCCACAACAAACACTCTGTGAGGTGAGCGAGGCTGAGAGACTTCAGAGAAGTGTGACTAGCCCAAGGTCACCCAGCAGCTGCATGTGGAGGAGCGGAGACGCGAACCCAGTTCACCAGATTACGAGTCTACCACTCTTAACCACTACACCACACTGACATAGGAAGTCAAACAAAGTCAGAACATTGGTCCATCTAGCTCAATGTTATCTACCACTGACTGTGGTTCAGGCAGGTATGTCTCCCAGCCCTACCTGGAGATGCCAGGGATTGAACATGTAACCTTCTGGATGCAGAGCAGATGCTACAACCCTTCTCTGTCACAGAGGCTCAGTGAGTCAGCTCCATGGGCTTGTTACAAGCCACTTTCCCTACCTGACCAGCATCAGGCAGCACCTGTGAAATGGAATGTGTTTGGCTTCTAAAGCCCAAGTGATACTTCCTTTTATGATGGACAGAAGAACTCAGAAATTCTGGAGCTTCTTGTTCTTAGCCCAATAAGCTTCTCGCGACACTAAACTTGTTTTCGCTGGGCTGCTCCATCCAAGTGCCCCCAGAGCAAGACAAACCAGACTTGAAGCAGAAATTGCATTCTTTCCAAAAAGAAAATAAAGGTAGAGTTTTGTTTTACTTTCTGTTATGTAACGTAGCTGAATATTGTGGTGTACAAACTTATTTTTATAGTACTTCTTATGCAACATACACAGCCAGGTATTTTTTTAAAAATCCAATCAAAACAAAGGTTGATGGGCAAGGTTCTGAGCTCACTGTTTTATATAACTAAATCACTGGTGCACTGACTGGCTTCAGAAAAACGTACATAGCATAGGATTAAGTCTCTGCTTGGCAATAAACAGAGGCATGTTGGTACATATTTCAGCTCATATTGTCATTGGAGCTTGAAAGGATAATGGCAAAATACATTTAAGCCCTGAAACAATGAACCCTAACATGGAGACTGCAATTACCATGCTAAAGGTTACCTGCAGCACAAAAACAATTGTATTTTTGCGCTTTTCTGCTCTCTGCAGTGTATCTATATCAAGCAGGTATGAAAAGGGCTTGGGATTGACTCTCTTTTCAAAAATGCTGATCTTTAGCTTGGCATTTTGCGTTTGCGATTCAGGCTGGAGCAGCTTACGGCAGAGCTTAACAACGGGAGGGCTAAGACAACGCTGAGCCAACCACGAAAAAGAAGTCACATGTGACATGGGGTGGTTAAACTTTTGGTCTTAGATATTAGACCAGCAACATCCAGAGGGTCCACACTTTCCCCACCTCTGGCCCAACCGCTTTTCAGATGTATAAGGCATCTCCCTCAGTATCTAGATTCATCTGGGTCAACTTGCTGGTAGTTAGAAAAACAAAGGCCAGAGTGCAGACTTGAGTTAATGCTGAGCTAAAAGCTGGAAGCAAGGCAGCAGGCTGGGAAGGCAGAGGGTCAGAATCATGCCAGATTTTTGCTTGAATCCAAGGCTGTGGCTATGGGAGAAGCAAGGCCCTCTTGGGGTGCTAAGGCTCAGGTTGTATATATGTATAAATAAACCATGAATCACAAAGTCTCGGCTGTCCCTCATTCCAAAGGACCCTGGGTGAGCACCTGGAACCCCTGGAATCTCACACCGCTTGGCAATTGGGATGGCTTGCAACAGTATCATCTAGTGTTTTCAGATAACTTGCTACTGAGCATGCTCATAATAGAGATCCTTCTCTTTCCCAGGTTGTAATTACGGCCACATTCACATCATACATTTAAAGCACCATGATACCATTTTGAACAGTCATGGCTTCCTCTAAATACTTCTGGGAGCTGTAGTTTATTAGGGCGCTGAGAGTTGTTAGGAAGCACCTAGTCCCCCTCACAGAGCTACAGTTTCCAGAGTTTCCTCTGAAGTGGGATTGACTGCTAAACCATTCTGAGAATTGTAGCTCTGTGAAGGGAATAAGCATCTGCTTAATGTTATGCCAGGCTACACCAAGTATTTTGTTTCCTGACAACTGCGTGGTACAGATACGCAGAAATGTGCAGAGTTACTTCATAACTGGCATAATACTTCTGCTCTCTGAGAAGGCTTTAATTAATCAAAGGTTATCAGCAGTTTGCCTACAATCAATTTCATTTCAAAGGTATTTTATCAGCAGGAGACGAGAGACAAGAGTCAGCAAACTACAGGTGAGGAAAGGGATCACTGTTACTCCAATCCAGACCTACCGAGATCAGGGGCTTTCAAATTTTCTGCCTTCAGGGAACTTTTCCCTCATTGCTTTATGCCACAGAAGCTCTGCATATTGTAAAATATTGTATATCATTTTCTATGTATGCATCCCCTCCCATTTAGATTTTTTTTAAAAAAATAAATGCCCTGGCCACCATTTTGTACTTGTCACAAGGCTCTGGAGCAGCACTACATCAGGAGCATTATGGGAAATGAAAATGGAGATTGCCTGATGCTTCTCAGGGGAGTTTACCAATCCATCCATCCTCACAGGGAACTCTGTGAGAGGAATAGGGGTATCCTAACAATGCTCAGTGCCCTCAACAAAGTACAGCTCCCAGAATTCTTTGGGGAAGGCCAATGACTGTTTTAAATGATATAAAAGTGCTTTAAATGTATGCTGTGAATGTGGCCAATGTCCTTCTCATGAGGAGCACTGGTCAGTCTTGTTGCATCTTGACATTGCCCTGATGAATGCAAGACATCCACATTCTCCTGCAGTTGTACGTTACAGAGTTGTAATTGTGGGCAGTTGTAGGCAAGCCGTCTGCCAGGAATGTTTGTCCACTGTTGCTGATCTTCTTTCTGAAGACTCACAGAGCTCTCAGGAACCCACTTTGAAAACCATAAACCTCCAACCACCCAGTAAAGATCTGGCCATTTGTCCATTCGCTCACACACTAACATTTCGGCATAATGCCAGCTGCGGCACCCCTCTCCTCTTTGCTAGACCTAGCTTTCCCCAATTAATACTCTTAAATGAAAAATTATGCGCATCCCATGACATTCAGTTCATGGATTCTTTTTTTCTGAATTCCCTTCTATATAAAACATTGGAACAGGAAGCATCTCCCAGGCTTACCCTTTCCCCTACACACGGCTGGCAAACTCAGTCCTCTTCAAATTTGAAAAGGCTTTTTAAAAAAGAAAAAGAGAAAAAGAAGTCTCCCAGTGTCTACCTCTAATTTGTAGGTTGCTGACACTGTAAGGTTTGCTTGTATTAGCATGCCGGTCAGATAGTCTCTTATTGAAATGGTTGTGTGAAAGAATCAATGCCAAGCCACCTTGAATGCTTTGATCTGTGACTTTGATCTCTTATTTTCTAGCATTTTAAGCACTTCTATCCTAGTACTTCTTCCATCTTGTAGAGCACCTGGAAATGTTGAACAAAGGGTTAATAGAGTTTAGGAGAGATTCACATCTTCCAAATTCACAGATATTCTGTACCCACTGAACACTGCATCCAGATGGGTGAGGATTGCCTCTGAATTGTACCCAGACATCTGCTGTGCTGCATTCATCATGCATAGTGGCGTCATTTCAAAGTTTCTGGGAGCCCTTCTATATGACCACGCTGAATGGCTAGTGTGGCTAGTGTGACTCTTTAAACAAAGTCCCTGGTACCAGCTAACAGACTTTGTTAGTTAGAAAACTGAGAACAACAATCCCTTTCAGTCTGGGAGCTAATTATGGTTAGCGATACCTTTGCTCTTGCATTTTAGCTAACCGCACTTGGTGCCAAACCACGCCACAGTTCGCAAACATGGTCCATGAAGCATGTTTTCAAACTGCAGTTGGGGACAACTATGATTAGCAAAAATGCCAGTGCAGACGTAGCACAAACCAGTTAGGTCTTGAAATATACTCGGAGTCGTGTAGTGATTTCATGCTCTTTATTGCAGCTCGTAAATCTGTGAGTGAGTGAGTTTCCCCCCAAACCTCAAGCTTTATATACATTATTTACACAATGGGTTCCGTCTGATTGGCTGATTCTGCTTCCCTCCTGGAGCCTGATTGGGCTGCTACTGCAGGCCAATCAGTTGTTGCATTCTAGGATTCTACTGGCCTAATAGGCTGATTAACTACCTCCTGGGGTCTGATTGGTCTGCTCCTGCAGACCAATCAGGTTGTTGCATGCTAGGAGCCTACCTGCCTATTGTTCTAGGATCCAAGCTTGGGACATAACAGGTCTGAAAGGGAAGCAAATGCCCGTAGGAGAGAGGAGGTACAAGGAAAACAGAGAAGTGTGCAGGAGCCCACAGGGGGCTTCCAGGATGTTAGGTAGCATTATGTCTGCACCAGGCGTCTAAGTCAGGGCTGAGGAACCTAAGACTCTCCAATGTTGTTGGATTCAAACTCACATCAGCTCCAAGCAATTGTCAGGGATGGTGGGAATTCTAGTCTCAAAAAATCTGGAGGTCCACAGTCTCCCCCCCCCCCCCACAATGTTCTATGAAGATGTTAAAAGCATACTCCAGTTCCCAGTGTGATCAGCAGAGGGGCAGAGGAATCTTCAATGTTCTTACAGGAACAACATCTGGTGCTCTGTTATTTTCCTCTTCTTGTTCTAAGAAGCAGCTGAACGCTCATGTAACAGTGGACGATTCCTCATCAATCCACCCTCAGACTCTGAAGCAGGTTGCCTAATGAAAAAGTTGGAGAGCCCTAGGTGCAGAGACGCATTCTGAGAAGGGCTGGGGGCATATGGGGGCAACTTCTCTGAGCGGCTCATACCAAAGAAAAAACCAGGTGGTTCGCCTGGGGGATTCAGTCTTGTTTTTAACCTGGGGGACTGTGCACACCGCAGATCAAAAGGGATCTGAAAGGAGCAGGCCAACCGCCCCCAGATAATCATTTAATTTAATTTAATTCAGTCTCACCGGTCCTGGAGGCATGGGACCCATAACTACATATTAAAACCAAATAGGAATTAAAGTCAGAATAACTCTAAATGAAAAGGTCTTACAGCTGGCTCCTTGGGCTCCCTACCTGGGACTGTTGTTGGCATCCATCTGTCTCGAGAGACAATGGAGTGTGCCTCTGAAGGTGAAGTCAAACCACTGCATTAGCAGCACCGAAGTGACTTCCCCGGGGTGCAAGTCTGAGCACTGTGCATGGAGTCCTGGGCTCCCCAAACTTGGGTTACCAGATGTCCCCGGTTCTCGGGGACAGTCCCTGGATTTGCAAATCTGTCCCGGGACAAATTCTGTCCCCGGAATGTCCCCAGATTTGCAAATCTGTCCCCAGGAAACATGGCAGCGGCAACCTCAGCAGCCCAGAGGCAGCCTGGTAGCATAGTTGGCTTTGGCTGGCTTCAGGAGCTGCTCGCCAGCCAGAGCCAACTGTGCTACCAGGCTGGCTCCGGGCTGCTGACTGCTGCTGCTGCCGTCACTGCCAAAGGGGAATCAGGAACATCCGGTGGTACAGATCTCCTGCCCCCTGCCCCCTTTGTTTTGACTGATCGGGGGAGTCGCGGGTGGGCAGTCATTGTCCAGTTTTTAAAAAACTCTGCGCATTTATGTTTCACAGGGTGCGAAAGAAGGGCTTTGCACCTTGCCTGGCAGAGAAACCGCATGCCTTGTGCCCCTCCTGGGCAACAGCCACCCGCCCATGACTCCCAAGCCTCCCCCGATCTGTCAAAACGAAGAGGGAAGGGGGAAGGAGATTGGAGAAGGCTTGGGAGCCACAGGTGGGTGGCGCGCCATTGCATGTGTGCTTGGGCCCAGGGTCTTTTGCCTCACCATTCCCACTACTGACTCCCTGTTGCTACTCAGCTTCAAAAATATCTGGTAACCATAGGCAACAAGTCCTCTGCCCTCAGCCTCACTGATGTGGTCCAAAGGAAAGCAGAGCAATCCATTTAGCACCAGCTTGGCTGCAGGATTGTCCAGAAAGAAGCATACAAGACACCATTCAACTATCTTAGGGGCTTTATTCCGTATTATTATTATTATTATTATACCCCACCCATTTGGCTGGGTTTCCCCAGCCACGTTTACTCCTTGGCCTTTTCTTCTCCTGTGGGGGAATAGTCATTGTCAAGAGATACACAACAATATCAGCAGTACAAACACCTTATCCCTACATTAAAATGAGTTCTTCCAGTTATTTTCATTGCACATTCATGATTATATGTGCTCATGGTGCTATCGGGGTGGTCCTATGCGATCCCACATACAGTGCTGTTTGTGCCTGCAAGTGTTTGGCTTTTCAATAAAATTGCTGTTTTTAAAATAATCCCTTAGTAGTCTTCTACAATATGTCCACCTTTCTGATAAGACAATCTTCCAAACTCAGTTGACCACTTGTAGGACTAAACACTCTCCCCGTGGGACCTGACTGTGACTTCAGTGTGAAGGGAAAGCTTCCAGACTTCAAATATATTTAAACTGACCCCGTCTTGCTAATTTTTTTATTTCAGTCTGGATGCAGCGTTCCCTCTTTCCTCAGCTGGACTTCCCACAGTACAACTTTCCCTTTTATCATTCTAATAGCTCTCCTCCAAATTGTTCCAGTCTATTATCATCTTCCTTCAGCTGTGACACGACGATCCAGTATAATATTCTACATGGATCTAAACAAAACTGAACAGAGTAGTATTATTACAATCCATTTCTATGATTAATAAGAATGATTATTATTCATAATTAATATCATGAAATTTATTCTTTTTTTCCTCTTTGCTGTGGGAAGTGATTTGTAGAAGAAAAATGAGCTACAACATCCCAATTCTACAACCCCCTGCTTTTGTTTCTACATTCCACAATGGCATTGACTTTTAACCCTTTTTCCACATGTGATGCTTAAATTAGTGTGAGCAGAAGGGAGGGAAACTCTGAACATCAGGAAGGGACTTAGAATGCTGAAGTAGACACTATACCTGAAAACAGAAGAAAAAAGGAGATATACCGGTATGTCTTCTTATGTTAATTATAGAAGTGTGTGGCAATTGGGTCACTATATGTTTATTGTTGTTGGGTTTGTGCTATCCGTGACAAGGAGATAGTTCTATCAGTCTATATCGGATGTTACAGAATGTTTTAGTTTACCTACCTTTATAGGAGCCACGTTTTCATGCCATATGAATAAAAACTAAGCCATGTGGGGAACATTTCATTATTTAGGGATTTATGTTGTTTCTTGGATTTCTAAGATTTCTATTATTTCTAATTTAATTCTTAATTGTATGAAGCCTCATCCTTTTCTGGAATTATGCTGTCTTGGAATGTGCTGTGGGTATCAATAGAAGAAGCAAAAATAAAACTTTGAAATCTAAAAAAAAAAAAGATTTTTCTTTGCATGCATTTCTAATATGATCAGAAGGTCAGCGGTTCGAATCCCTGCGACGGGGTAAGCTCCCATTGTTCAGACCCAGCTCCTGCCCACCTAGCAGTTCGAAAGCACGTCAAGTGCAAGTAGATGAATAGATACCACTCTGGCAGGAAGGTAAACGGCATTTCTGTGCGCTGCTCTGGTTTGCCAGAAGCAGCTTAGTCATGCTGGCCACATGACCCGGAAGCTGTCTGCGGACAAACGCAGGCTCCCTCGGCCTATAGAGCGAGATGAGCGCTGCAACCCCAGAGTCATCCACGACTGGACCTAACGGTCAGGGGTACCTTTACCTTTGTCTTTACACATTTATGGTGAAGCTGCCATGTTTTGTTCACTCTTGTTATTAAAAGGACATCTATTAGTGCCTTTATATTAGTATTTTGCATGGGGATTTTGAGTGCATTCCAGAAACGTTAGGTTTCTGCAATAAAATGGATCATTCTATTGCCAGAGAGCAGGCATGGCCAAGTTTTTTTTTATTATTATTAATTTTTATTAACCGGCCAATCAAATCAAATTAAATCACATCACATAAATTCCAAATTACAAAGCCGAATTTTAAATTTTGTTGGGGGGTCCCATATTTCAAGAGCCGAAGGGGGATTCTGATCATCTTCTTGCTACTGCGTTAATGTCCAAATCAGTCCAAATCAATCCAAACAGAGTTCATAATTCTATCCAGTCTTATCTTGCTGTTTCCACATCACATCTTGTTCATATATTTTCTCTTTTTTCTTTATGATCTCTTCTGATAGTCTCCTTAAGCCGATAAACACCAATAATAATCCTGTGTGAATTTTTCCGTTCTTCCAATCCTCAAATCGAGATAGTTTCCATATATCATCGCCTTCATAGATAACATCGCTCTTTCCATCATTAATCTCGCAAAACTGTCTCTCTTAAGTTCCACTGAGGAGTTTCACCCACAATATAAAAACAGCTCTATTTCTCTATTTCTCCTCTCAGACTTAAGTCCTCCGACAGAACTTCCCAATATGGCAACGGCATTTTTAACTGCGTCATTCCAAAGCTCTTATACATTCCACGCTCTTCTTAAAACATGCTTTGGTTCGAAAGTTTATCTCCACACAGCCTTAAATCCACAGCTTAAGTCCTTAAAATGACATTTCTGACTCGTGAGGGGAGGGGATTCTTGTTCAATCACATAAGGAAAGAAAGGAAAGTTTTTTTCCCACCCCCCATCAGTCATTTGCCATACCGAGTCTTGGCGTATCTTCTCATGATTTCTCTTGTTCCTCCGACTCGTCTTATTTTATCAGAGATCTCTTCTGTTAGCAGTCTTTACTCCCCCTTCTTCCTTGAGATATGTGCATTCCTTCATCCAAATTGTTTCTTCTGAAGTTCTTGCAGCTAGTGGCACGGATCAGGGACGGCATCCAGGAGCACCGGAATCCCACAGGAGGGATTGTGCCTAGTGCCCCCATCCCCACAAATTTGGGGGTGGTATAGGGCACAGCAGGCAAGGCAGTCCCCCCCCACCATCCTGGGGGGGGGGGTAGGGAGGCTAATTACTCCCATCATAGCCTCCAAATTACCTTGTGTGGGTCGGAGAGATGTTATTGTCAGCCATCTTCCGATGCACCCCCTAGTGGCCCCCCAAGTTTGGCCATGCCTGCCCTAGAGCAACAGATTCACTTTTTTTCTTTTCAGGTCTGGGCCTATCAGTGGTTGGATGAAAAACCTCCTGGAACCACATGTACTTCACTTTGGGGTCCATGATAGAAGAAAAGGTGGCATTTCAGTGTACAAAAAAATCAATCTGCACCTGTGAATATTGTGACACTACTTCATTCTTTTCAAAGAAGCTGACCTCTGGCTGCTCTGCCCTTCTGTCAAGTAGATGACTCTGAAGAGCAAGATGGGTACAAGACATCTTACAGTACTCTTCCTGATTGACCAAGTCTCCTCGTAAATTAAAAAAAAAAATTCCTTGCATTGTGGCAATCAGGAAGGAAATCCAGTCAGTTCTGAACCAGACAAAATAGTTGGTTCAGTTTTTGTTTTCTGTCACTAAGTACCAGAGATGTCTGAATCCTGCTCACAGCCACCTCAGTAGCCAAACCATCTAAGGTCAAGTATGAATCATTTGAAGGCAATCCTATTTTGTTAATTACTTAACATCAAATGATCATACGGACTGCTAAATTGGTATGTCTGCTCCCAGCGCATCTGAATGTTTTGTTTTGTTTGGAACAACCTGAGAAGTAATCAAACGGAAAAGGAATGGCCTCGTAGGTGTAAATATTCCCCTATATGGAAGAACCTGAACTCAGCTTGATAATAGACCTTGGCTGGATTAGCGCAGCGTAACTACAGCACTGTAGAAATGATACATAATAATTAAATAAGATCAGAGAGTCTGTCTCATCCCTTCTAACAACAGACACAAAAATAAAACCAAAAAAACACCAGAGCCTTCCTTATGAGCAAAGCTAACTATGTTCTGCATGGTAGCACTATAATCAAGGATGTATATTGGTTCAATTGAGAAGAAGATAGTTGAAAGACCAGATCATCTTATGTGAATCAGCCCATCCTTTAATGTTGGTTGTTCTGCCCTATTGTGTGGGTACAGAGCATGAGTAGGCAAACTAAGGCCCGGGGGCCGGGTCTAGCCAAATTGTCTTCTAAATCCAGCCCGCAGATGGTCCGGGAATCAGCGTGTTTTTATATGAGTAGAATGTGTGCTTTTATTTAAAATGTATCTCTGGGTTATTTGTGAGGCACAGGAATTCATTCATTCTCCCCCCAAAAATATAGTCCTGTCCCCCACAAGGTCTGAGGGACAGTGGACCAGTCCCCTGCTGAAAAAGTTTGCTGATCCCTGGTCTAGAGGCATAGCATTGCTTGCTTGTGCCCGGGGTGGTTGTGTGCACCAGGAGGGCAGGTGCACCAAGCAGGGGGTACATGGGAGCCGGACAAGGAAGTGCCAGCCCTCAATACCGACACTGCCAGAGCGACCACACTCCCACCGGAGCAAAGCGGGGCCAAGCTGAGCCACCTGCCTGCCCCCACAGGGGGGAGCCTGGCCAGCCGACATGGTCCTTGGCAGGCAGAGAGGAGCAACAGGCTGGGATGCACTGGGCCGGCCTGAGGCAACGGTCCCCTTGGCACCCCACACGCTGTGTGACCCCCCTGGATGTGTCATTGCCTGGCTCAGAGGTAGGGCTGTGACTGTCCCCATCTGAAACCCTAGAGAGCTGCTGCCAGTCTGTGTAGAAAATACTGAGGTAAATGGACCAAAGCTCTGACACTGCATATGGCAGCTTCTTATATTCCTGCTGGCAATGTGTGAGAAGGCCTTAGGTTGTAATAATAATAATAATAATAATAATAATAATAATAATAATAATAATTTATTTATACCCCACCCTCCCCAGCCAAGGCCGGGCTCAGGGCGGCTAACAAGCAATAATAAAAACAAGTTGAATGACTACAACTTAAAAACAAGATTGAAACACAATATTAAAATATTGAAACATTAAAATATTAAAAAGCAGCTTCATCACAGGAGGAGAAAGGAAAAAGAAAAAGGAAAGAGGGGGAGCGGAGGGAATCAAATTGGCTCCAAGCCAAAGGCCAGGCAGAACAACTGTCTTACAGGTCCTGCGGAAAGAAATCAGATCCTGCAGGGCCCTGGTCTCATGAGGCAGAGCGTTCCACCAGGCCGGTGCCAGAGCTGAAAAGGCCCTGGCTCTGGCTGAAGTTAATTTAACTTCATTAGGGCCCGGGACCACTAGGGTGTTGCTATTTATGGACCTTGAGGCTCTCCGTGGGGCATACCGGGAGAGGCAGTCCCATGGGTACGAGGGTCCTAGGCCATGAAGGGCTTTAAAGGTCAAAACCAGCACCTTAAATCTGACCCTTGTAGGTTCCAGCAGGCACCAATGGAAGTCCCTGGCTATTCACACCTTTTGGAAATCAGAGCTGTATGACACAGGCTTGCTTTGTGTTCCCTAAGCTAGCTTGTTGCCATCAGGTTTACTGGAGGACGCTATCCTATTGCCGTTGTCAAAGTATCATTCAGTTGACAATCTATTCAGCTGCTGTGCATGGAATTGGGAGCTGGGCACCATCTTGTCCTTTGGGGCAGGCTGTGCTTAGTGGGAAAAGCAAGCACTTCTGGGAAATTAGTTTTTCTATAGCAGGACAAAAGCCATGGCCAGCTGTACTTCCAGATGATGGCAAACGCTACCAATCTCCATTATTTGAAAGATGAACTGGAAGGCTCGTTGCTCATCAAACTGTCAAACTTTACTTCAGCCAGCACATCCATCACATCGCAACTCTGGCACAAACTTAAAATGAAGCAGTGGACTCATCAGAATCTCAGGTCCTATCCATTGACATCCATTAACATCCGGCCCCACGATTAGCATCTGTCAGATGGGAAATTGATGGCGCTTTTCAACCTTTGTCCTCAAACCGTGACCTGTGTCCAACGCACTTTCATCTCTTCACCTCCGCTCCACCCGACCTCCCTGGAATGAATATGCTATAGCAATGAATCCCATGTCAAACTCTTTAGAAGACAGGCAAGAATCTGGCCAGCCCAAATAACAAAGATGACGAAAACGACAATTCTCCAGAAACAGATTCCAAGACAGCAACACTGATGGGCCCGGGAGGTTAAGCAGAGCCACCCCTGATGACTGACTGTGGAAATGCAATGAAAAATGACTTGGAAAAATTGCTTTAAATTTATGGTCTATGTCTACACACAAAAAAAAAAATATACACACATATGTTACACCAGAAGTGGTTTAGTCATGCTGGTCACATGACCCAGAAAGCTGTCTGTGGACAAACGCCGGCTCCCTCAGCCTGAAAAGCGAGATGAGCGTCACAACCCCATAGTCACCTTTGACTGGACATAACCATCCAGGGGTCCTTTACCTTACATATACATATATATTCATATATATGCGTGCACGTACACACACAGACACACATATATATTCTTAACACCAAGATTTGGTGCTTCTTTTCGAAACAACTGTTGTTAGATTGTTTATTTGTTTAAAGCCTGGGACCCACGTATAACAGCTGAATATTTTACAACATAGAGGCTATAGACTGGGTTGTTGTTTTTTACACCAAGGAACATCTGATCATTTTGACTTTTTTGTATCAGATCATATTGTTATTGTATGTGTGATCTTTGCTGTCTATTTTGTTGTTTCTTCAGCTTGTAAACCACCTTGAGTATAGTAATATAGAAAGGTGGTATACACATTAAAAGTAAAATGAGAAATGAAATGATTGACGGTATGATTGTTGTCCCCTAGGTTGTGGAATTTCCTCCCAACAGAGGTGCATTTGGCTTCGTCACTATATACCACTTTTGTTGAATACAGTCGTACCTTGGACCCCGAATGCCTTGCAAGTTTTGGCTCCCAAACACTGCAAACCCGCAAGTGAGTCTTCCGGTTTACAAATGTTATTTGGAACCCAAACGTCCAACGGGGCTTCCTCAGTTTTCGAACGTTTTGGAAGTCGAACGAACTTCCAGAACAGATTCTGTTCGACTTCTGAGGTACAGCTGTGCATTGAAGTGTCTGGAATTTTGAGCGGCAGCTCTCAAAACTGCAACATTTCATTGCAGCCTGATCCACTGTTCCCCATTACAGAAACACTTGAGCTAAAAGCATACCCCCAAATACAACAGCACTGGCTTAGAATGTAAGTTTCTGCCTACAAATGGGTAACAGTGCCATGGGGAACTGTTTCCTGTGAACTCCTGTTCCTTTGGAGACCACCGCCACCATCTCCTCTTATCTATAGAAACACTTTTGCTCAGTAGTCAAAGGGCTTCAAATAAACTATATCAGTAATTGTAAGCAATCCTATATGGCATTTCAGCATTATTATCTTCCTATTGCAGATGGGTTGGGGTAGGAGCTGTAGGGGAGATACAGTGGCTTTTCTTAAGCTCAGTCAATGAACTCAACTGAGCTGAGATTTGAACTAGGAATCCAGCTAGGAGAAACGAATGGAACTGATAGAAGCCTCTTCCTCTGTTCACAGTCTGTGCTGGGCTCTATTTCTTCGTCACAGGATCATGTGACAGAATGTAGGAAAAGTTTCTATCAATAGATAGATAACCGCTTGCCATGAATGTCTCTGAACAAGTAAATCTTGGCAACAGCAACTGTCAGAGCTCCCAAAATTGCTTCCCAGCTGTGAAAAATAATGAGGTGCTACTCCCTGACCAGTAAAACACATGACCTTTCCTTTATGAGAGCTCTGCTTATGTTAAGACTTAAAAGAAAGAAAAAGAACTGAACTATATTTTTATTAGATTTACTTTATCAGTTACCTGTCCCCTAAATCAGAAATAATTTTTTTTAAGCTATGGGGGGCGGGAATTAACTCATGAGAACAGCTTCACGTCCAATTTATTTGCATGGACAATTGTCAAGTCTGGGACATTCATTTTTAGTGCCTCAACACACTTTGGCAAACATTTTAATTTACAGTAATAATCATGGTGTGCATAATTTCTCTTCACAGCAGGCCAGTTCTGCAAGCATAGCACTCTGAATCATTTTGGAAAATAAACTATGCTTAGGGCAGTGGTACCTGCTGCAACGGCTGGGATAAACACCAGCTTTTTTTTCTGTAGCAAACTCAAGAAGCATGAAAGCCTTGAGTAATCCTATGCATGTTAGGTCAGAAGTCCCTCTGAGTTTAATGGGGCTTGTTCCCAAGTAACTAAGGATTGAATATATCTGATAAAGAATATTGGTTAGTAAGGGCACGATAGATCTTGCAAACATTTAACTGGGTGCCACTCCTGCAAGTTATAGCCCAGTGGCTCAAACTGGGTAGGGTAGCAAATCCTTAGTTTATTGCTGCTACCCTGAAAGTCACCATGGATGTTCAAAGGGAAACTGTAGCATGAAACTGTTGGATTGCTACACTAAAGTAATACATTTATTAGGACCAGCAAAAATGCACCATTTTCATTGGTCCTAATAAATGTATTACTTTTCTGTGCCATTTGGATGTTCCCCCTGTGATGGGGTGATGCAAGTACCTAATGTCTTTTGAATATTGAAAAATAGTTTGTGTGTGTTGAGTTTTATTCTTTTAGTTTAGGGCTGGATCAATGATATCTTTTCCCAAGCACCTGCTAATTAACATAACACAATTATCCATGCTTTGCTGTCACCTATTGCTAGATGGCTGTATTTCTGTAAAAATTAGGGCACCACATTAATGTGGTATGATCCTGTTTGAAATGTTTTAACAGCCATGATTTCCGCTAAATAATCCTGGGAACTGTAGTTTGCTAGGGAAAGATCAGTTTGTAAGGAAAACATAAGGAACTTCCAGTTCCGTTTTTGATTAACCACAGTTTAGTGTTATGTCTGCACACTAAACTATTGTTCAATTTAAGTACAGTGGTACCTCGGATTAAGTACTTAATTCATTCCGGAGGTCCGTTATTAACCTGAAACTGTTCTTAACCTGAAGCACCACTTTAGCTAATGGGGCCTCCAGCTGCCGCCGCGCCGCCAGAGAACGATTTCTGTTCTCATTCTGAAGCAAAGTTGTTAACCCGAGGTAGTATTTCTGGGTTAGCGGAGTCTGTAACCTGAAGCGTATGTAACCCGAGGTACCACTGTATTGTTTACTTAAACAAGCCAATCTCATAAACCACAGTTTGAAGCTGGCTTCCTTTTTGGAAGCCATAGATGGACAAACCATGGATTGTCCAGGTTTGGACATAAGTTGTGGTTAGTTAAAACCAGAAGCAAGAGCTACAAAGCTCCTCACGGCATTGCTGTAGGAGAGAAGGCAGCAAACCTGCAGCTTGCTCAGGCTCACCCTCTTAAACTAAACCATGACTTAGAATTAAGCATCTTGTTGTGCCGTTTTAATATTATACTGTCTGCTGCCTTGGGCGATTTTTTTTAAGTGGAAAGACAAGATATAAGTACTTTAATCAATAAAATATTGCTGCTGTTGGTCACTATACTTATCTTGTAAATATTTCAGTTTTACGCAGACTTGTCAAAGACATTACCTCTTGCCTTTTATTTGTTATTTGACTCCACCAGTTTTCTGGTTTGTTTATTTATTTATTTATGTATATATGTATGATGTGGGTGAGACACACACACGCAGGGCAATTGTATGAACCCCAAAATCAGAAGGAAATCCCCTGGCATTCAGCACACACACACACACACACACACACACACACACAGAGCTTAATGTACCTGTTGAAGTACCGTAGCTCCAGTCCATAAAAGCTGGTGCCACACTAAAATCTACTAGCCCTCAAGGTACCAGAAGATCCTTTGTTGTTGCTGTTGCTGCAACAGGTGCTCAGCAGGGAGATGGCTTGGCAAACTCGGCTAACTTATTAGATGGATATCTCTGCCCGTGGGCTCAGAATAGCTTGCAGCAGTTTTCCCAAACATAAACCTTTCTGTCTCCAAAGGGGTTCACAATCTCCTTGAACTTTGGCCTGTTATGCAGCTGCTCCCAAGGTAAGGAGCCTCAGAGGCAAAACAGAAAATCCTCAAACCTAGCTGAGAAACTGAAACTTGGCTGGGCAAGAGCTGGTGGGGGGAGGGAACAGGAAAGAACCGATCCTGTTGTCAGCCTGTTGTAATGTAAAACATTGAGATGGTAACCCCCCCCCCCCCGAAAAAAACCCTATTAAAAACAAAAGGTGAAACTTGGCTAAATGCCAATCTATGAGTTTCACAGTTCAGCAAGAATTTGAACTGCTCTGAAACTGCCACAGCAGCTTATTTAGCAAGATAGAACCTGAGAACTTGTGTGTTTGACTAAAAGACTAGCATGGGCAATTTTTAAACCTCTAGTATTTCTGCTAAGAACCGTGACCTAATACTATTTCCTTTAACAAGGAATAATCCAATTTTGGGTTATACATATTACAAAAAAACAAACAATGCTCTCACCCCCCCCATTTGTTTGATTTGCCTACACTTCAGTACAAAATGTCAAATTAAATAACTCTCCCCCTCCTTTTTCTTTTCTTTTTTTGAGAGAAGTCCTAAAGCAGAAAGCCTACGGGCCAGGTTTCAGATTAGTATGTGATTCCTTGCCTTTTAACTTTATTATGCTTCCTGAAACAGTAACAGAACAGAAATGCTGACAAACCCAAACCCTGAGCCAAATCTAATTGCACTATGCTAAATTTAAAACTTTGTGGCGCTCACATAGTTTGAAAAAAAAAAAAGCATAATTTACAATAAAAGAAGCAAAGTGAACTGTGTTGTGTTCGTTCTAGTGATTCCATTGCAGGCGCAGCAGTGCATACACAGATATTTCACATAGAAACATGATGCTTCATGGCTGTACATGCATAATGGAACAGGTAATGTGATTACCAGACAATTCTAAAAAAAAACAGAGGAATCAACATTTTTTTATTGATTACCAGCAAAACTGAAAATCTGAATCCTGTTTTGTTGCAGCAGCCATCGGGGCTCAGGGACAGTGGGAGTCAAGGTGTTTGTGGGGCTGACTGCTGAGCTAAACAGATTTTGTACCTTCAACATATTTGGAGAGAAGCCTCAGATTGGGAAGGGTTCCAAAAGTAGCAGGCAAGCATTCACAAAGAAGAAGAGCGCTCTTAAGCACTCCTGTTTTTCCTTGCCGCTAACCACAACTAGTCTTTTCCATGGCAGTAGATTTGCTTTCGAGACAAGTTGGAATAACTTCTTTGAGGGCAGAGGAAGTACAATATATTAAGATGTTAAAAGAGTCAACATGATCTACCAAATAGGACTTTTCTCTAAGGCTGGTTTAAATCTTAGTTCCACCGTAGTGTACACGGGCCCCTGGACAAGTCTCTCTCTCAACCTTATTTGCTCACCTGTAAACAACAACAATTTGCCTACCATTGTAAAGATAAATAAGTTTGAGGAAAGATGTTTCCCTACAGGAGAGACAGGGAAGATGTGGCCCTTCAGATGTTGGACTCCCATGCAATGCTGACTTAGGGCCAATGGGACCTGGATCCAACAACATCTAAAGGGCTGCAACTTCCTCACTCCTGTCTTGTAGCACCTTCTGGGCAGGGTTGCATCCTTTCTGCATTGTGTACACTATTTACTACAGTGCTGGAATAAACACTGGACAGTGCTTTCAGGCTATACAATAATGCCGCAGCATTCTCCCCCCCCCCCCCAAGCACGGTTACTTTAGTACAAAGGTAACAATGTCAGGACTACTAGTGGTATGACGTTTTAATTCAGAAAGCAAGGGTACATTATTCCCTAACACAAAGTTCATGCAGCAGAAGCAAGTGTATTTAGATGGATTATCTGCCCCAGTTCCTGTTCTTATTATGGGAAAGCAATCAGTTCTTCGTGAGAATCCAGCACCACGCTGAGCCACCCTGGGGCTTCTGATGGTCCGGCCTTTCACTTTGCATTATCATCTGGTAGCAGCTACATCCTGCGCCACAGCTCTATTACAAAGCAACAAAGTCAGAATGGAAGATCTATGAAGCCTCATGTCTGGGTGGAGGGGGGCGGTATTTCAACACTCTGCTAGACCTGGATTAAAGGATACAAAGGCACCTCTTAAATTGCACCTTTTGATTTTATTTTTTCTTCTTACGGTCCTGCTGCTATAAGGAAAACTAGCTGTTTTAAGAATTCAGGATCACCTAGCTGTGATCTACTTCTTGAATATGGAGTTCATTCATAATTCTCTGTTGCTTATCACGCCCCAGCTTTCTTCCATTCATTCAAAAGTTTCACTGAATATATCCCTCTGTCAGTCAAGGGTGGCTTTTCCATTTTGCCAGACACAGGAGGAGGTAGAAACAGTTTTCTACCTGACAGCAGCATATGCATGGAGGAGATAATGTATGCATACATTTAGTACACGAATCCTCTAAATTCAGCGCGTGTCCAACACATTTTGCTGCCTGAGGCAAAGGACAAGTGCCAAACCACAACACTGTATATCTTGAAGGCAACTGGACTGGTACTTTAATTTTACTTTGGCTCCAGGGGTGAGACGGCTTCCTACACCACACCTGAGGACAACAGACTCAACTTAAGGACTGCAGGGCAAGCTATGTAGCACACACAGCTCTCTTCTTCAAAACCTCATCTCTGCTGGCCACCCAACTGCCGTCTGACATCGCTGCTGGATGGCCACACATTAATGATAGAAGCTAACAGGGAGGAATTTCCTATGTGTTTTAGGGGAGCCCTAATTGCACAACTTGTGACCTTTCCCCAAAGTGGCTACTCAGCCACATGCAGATAGCGGTGGCCCCTCCAAGGCTCTATATGGCAGTGTACACACCATACATTTAAAGCACATCCCACCCCACAATAATCCTGGAAACTAGTTGGTAAAGGGTGCTGAGAATTGTAGCTCTTTGAGGACTACAGCTCTCCGGATTCTTTGGGGAAAAGAAATGTGCTTTAAATGTATGGCATATACATTTTCATTTCTTGACACATGCCTACAACAGCAAAGCAGGGATAGGATGGTGTGTCATGTAGAGCAGCCTGGCACATAATATATGACAAGTGCTGCACTCAGCTTTGTGAGTCACACACAATAGCCTTGGGCATGGCCTTGGAGATTCATGAATCTTTTACCTTATATATTCCACCTTTCTTCCATCATGAGTTGTATGTGTATTATGATTCCCAGGAGGTCTCCCATCCAGGCAGTGACCAGAATCGGACCTTCTTAGCTTCAGTGAGAGGGTGATCTCATCTGCCTTCAGACCATATATCTAGGAAAGTGGTGCTAGAAGGAGCTAAATACCTCCTGTGGTATGCAATCCCAATGCAACTTGGAGTCCCCTTGAACTGTTACCAGTCTTTGAATGAACAAACGATGGGTAAGTCAGTCAGAGGCCTCCAAGATCCCTGCATTCCTTAGAGGCAATAGTGGAAGGTTGACTGTGCTAAAATGCAAGTGGCACAAAGCAGATTTATGCTACATCTTACAGATGGCAGAAGTGGGGAGAGAGAGAAAGGGAAGGAAATGTCTCCCGAATTTCCAGAGTGGTGTTCAAGTGCCAGGCTGGGGGGCTGCAGTGGTGGGGTTGGGGGAGAGATTAAGGTTGCCACCTTTTTGGCTGGTTTTGTCCCTGTGCTTTTTAACAGCAGTTACATTCACAAAATAATCAAATATAACCTTCCCCCTATCACTTTATCTTCGTGCCAGAAAACCATCCTGCAACTTCTGTTCCTTGCCCAATGTAGCTGAGTCAGGCACATCTGTTCTGCATGAAAGCATTTCTAGGAGGAAAAGGGAGGAGAACCGGACAAGTCATGAGTGCTGTTACCATTGATAGAGCTTGGGTCGGGGCTAGATAAAGGAAGTAAGGCCCAGCCTTCTTAGAGCAATAGCCTATCATTCTGATGCACACTCTGCAGATGAGTGGGAGCTCCCTGCCTTTCCAGAAATCGCTGCTTCATGCAGAAGATGCTCTTATTAATAATGCAGAAGTGGTATTTGGCATATATATATATATATATATATATATATATATATATATATATATATATATATCAGTAGCCCATTTCATATGCACTCTAAGCACAACTTGCATTTCCAAGACTACACAGAGAAACAATTGCCAGATACCTTCGTGCAATGATCAAAGAAATATATTCCCCCCCCCCCCAATGAAAAAGAAAATGGCTCAACAGAGCAGGATGCGTATTCTGGACATTTTCAGCGTTTTGTCTACCACATTAAAGCACGAGATCTGTCATGCTTGAGGTCTGCCAGAAACTACAAGCATTTAACACTGGGTCGCATCACGAGATGGGTGTTAAAAATGCCAGCAGAGCATTTCAAGCAGAGCTCCCTAAGGCTGCTAACACAACGAAGCTCATCTGATCTTAGCAACAGTGGGATATTTTTAGAAATTGTCCCTATTGTACACAAGCTGAAAATACTCCACCTTTCCATTGCTTCTCAGATAAGCCAGCTTTGCAATGGGACTTTCTCTGGCAAACATGAATAGAATACCAACACTGCAAAATGTCCCCCACCCCCCACCCATAATAAGCTTCTGAAATAGCCTCATCCCAAAGCTAATTTTGCCATCAAGACCCTGATAATTCTGGCAAGTACTGTAAATACATTGTTTTAAGTTACTTATGGTTTGGGGGGGGGGGGTTTGAGGGAAAGACTGTTCTACAAAACTCAGGTTTATAAGAGATGGAAAAACAAAGACCAAGGTTTGATAGGGAATTGGACAAATGAGTTCTAGCAGGTACCCAGCTACTCCAAACAGCTGCAAAAACCTTAGCATTAAACAGGAAACTGAACCAATTTTCAATTTGTTGACCAAAACAAGGTGCTAGATAGCTTAATGCCAAACCCACACAGGAATCTCCAATCACTAAAATCCTGACTGCCAAGTTTCCCATTTCCCCCTACTGTTCCCAAAACGTCCAGACCCCACGTCTATTTCCTGCTTCCTCTGCACTGCCACAATATTCTCATTTGAAAAGAAACAAAACTATTGCCACTTTCTTTCTTCTTTCACAGTCTGCTTATAGGGCAAAAACTCTTTGATGACTTTGCCCCTAAGCAAAATATAAGAATGCCCAAAACCTGCACAGGCCCCATTAACTCTCTTAAGTGTGTAACAGGATAGACTGCTCCTTAAATACTACTGTGGTTTCAAACAGTCTCCTCCCTCCTACCAAGAGAAGAATTGTTCTATACACCTCCTGTCCATCCCAAAGCTAAAATCATCCTATATCCAATAGTGTGTTAATAGTGAACTAATTCTCTGGGTGTTGATCCTTACGAAACCAAAATAGCACCATCCATCTGCAAGAAGGAAGATTATCAGGTGAGAGACCCTCTCCCCCAGCCCATGTCCACACTAGGGGAAAAAACCTACTTGGGGGCTCAAAGACACCCCAATTAGGACTGAACATGCTCAGTGGCACACAATGGGATGGGGAATGAAGTATTCTGAAAGGAGATACAGCAGACTAACTGGCGCCGGGGGCCGATTGGACCACTCTACACTGCTTTATTTTGTTGTAGGTCCCACTTCTTCAGTGTTTTTTTACTCCATACAGCCATTGTTGGAAGCTGCCCAGAGTGGCTGGTGGGGTATAAGAAAATTAATCATCATCTGAATTTATTCAGTTTGTAAACACCTTTGAAATGCACCCTATATTAAAAAAACAAACTGGTGCTCTAAGAGGTAGTTGCTAGAGAACAAACAATGGAAGAGCCAATCATGCTGTTCAGTAAAGAGTAACAACAAAAAGAGATGTGATTTTGTCAGCAGAATGGGTCAGCTCTGAAGTCTAAGCTCAGTTGCCAAGAAAGGAGGTTGTGAATACTGTATGTGCAAAATAATATTAAGGCTGAGAAAGGAACCTACCTATATTATGGAAGTCCATAATTATGGAAGTACTTCCAGGTGCACCTGGAACCTACACTTGCCCCATTTCTCTAGAAGCAGAAGTTTAAAATAAATTCTTAAAATAAATTCCTGTAAACTCGATGAGGATGTGGGAAAAATCTAGCAAATTCATTAGGGATTATATAGATTGAAACACTGCAATAAACTTTTAAGAGACTGAAAAATATGTCTGCATTAGAGTACCTGTAAGCTACTTATGAAAACCAAAACAGATTGAAATAAAGTACCTGTGAGCAAGTTAAACTTTTCTAAATGCTCAATTAAGCTCATTGGGTAGGATCCAGACTAAGTTAGTTGCACGTAGATCCCACTACTTTTCACATAACCTATGTTAAAAGTAATGGGGTTGACGTGCAACTAACCTAATCTGGATCCAACCCATTGTAGCTATCTTGGCCACACGTTTATATTCAGCATGATATGGTGCTTATATACAAAACCTTTCTATCTATTGCTTATCAACATAGATAGCATCTCTTTCAAAATATTCAGATAGGGAGAAACAGCCAAGCATAATTTTAATGAATCACTGCAACACAAACAATGAATAATTTCCCCATAGAAGAGCTATAAACAACTATCTCCCATCCTGCTCTCCCTGCTGCATTTGTGCATCTGTTACAGCCTGGCTGAATTCCCTAATTCTACATGGTTAGATCTCAGAAGAACTAGTAACACTTTCCTTCAGATTAAGATTATTTCAAATGCCTGGAAACATTCATTCTGCAGTGAATGTCATCCAACTTCATTGCCACACACACACACACACGTAACTAGTTATTGCTACTGAGGCATAACACATACTACAGATGTGTGGCTGTAATATTGCCTTGGCTTTAATCATGGATGGAATAAACCAATACAATTACAGTTGCACTACCAGAACACGTGTGTCTTGGTGCATCATATCACAAGAACTTCTTTCAATATCATACTAAGCTTTACTAAAATGTTCCATAAATTAGCCTTTAGAAGCACAACAGAATTTCATTTAGTGATTTAAGGATGTGTGGCTGCCCTGAGTTCTTGCAAAACTGGGTGAACCATGGAGTACCATGGATAATATACTGGCTTGTGCCAACAAAAAGAAAATTGGCTGCTTTTCCCCTCCCCCTTAAAACTGTGGCTGAAGTGTAGTTACTGAATGTCCAAAGAACCAACCTTATCTACAGAGTGAATCCTATTAATCTACATCAAAGTCTTGCACAGGAAGAGGGACAAAAAAATAGGAAAATGTTTTTTCCCACCCACTAAGTATTTCTCTCAGCAGGTATTTCCTCCCTTTCCTGTCCATTTTAGTGGAAAGTTTCACCTAGTCTCCAAGAATCCCTAGCTTTAACCCAGAATTGTTAGTTTCCAGTAAATCTATATTTTGCTTCTAGTAAGTACACCCCTTTCAAGCAAGAGTAAGGAGAAAATGAACCATGTTCAGCAAACCCTGAAAGGGGGCGGGGAGAGACTCAAACAAGCAATCGACTTCCTTCTCTGGCAGACACACAAAAAACCCCACATTCAATGGCCTCATAATGCTGAACGTCTGGCTTGGGCAAACTGGATCTTTCCCAGCAGCAGAATACTTAGTTCTTCCTGGTGCTGCCACACCATGAAGGTGTGAGGTGGGGAGACTAAAAAACACCTTACTGCAAATTCTCACAGCTGTAGTTTTAAGAGGACACACCTTTATAAAAATATTGAAAAGGAGTTCTCAGCAGACAGCTGGCTCCATCTAGATCAGCTAAATTGACTATTCAGTCTCTAAACAACACAGCAAAATCGCACTGCTTTAATAAGGCATCACCTTATGTTTGACAATTTGCTTTTATAAAGTATACTACACATATTGGAAAACCACCAAGACTTCTAAAATGCTTAAAGGCTGAAGTACACAAATGTAAGCTATGGTAGTATGACCCTGTCAGTCACCTACTGAAGTCCACAGGATGAACGTAGAGGAATTCTTGGCAGCTGCAGGTATTTTCACCTCTCACATGCATATGGGACACAGCACTATAGGTGCATGCAAGAATTGTTTGTGTAGCATAAGAGTCTTATGCGAAATTCATCTGTATTGGGATCCTGTGGTGCCCAGTGGCTTAATTCGGACAGTCAGGGTCCTGCTACTTTTGCTTAAACTCCTGTTTGGCATTGGTTATTTATAATCACTGAAAGTGTACTTAAAAACTATGTAGCTAGGGGAGATAAAACCCATGCATACTCTTCTGGAAATGTATTTGCTATCAATGAAGGAAGGGAACACAGTGGCTAGCCCCTTATACTTCATATTCAGTTGTGTACATAGGGCCTCAGAGTTAAAGAGCAGTTATGAAGAATGCTGAACTGTGACAAAGCAACAAAGAATGTCACACCTTTTTTAAAGCAGTTGAACTTTTCCACAATTTAATGAGAAAAACCTATTTTATACCACAGTATCAGGCACTGTAATAAAAAAAGAATTTTAAACCACAAATGACTATCAATAAGATTTCTGTTGTAAACATAGAACGTAATGCAAATTGCCATTAAATCTTTAATAAGATACCTGCGATTTTTAACATTGTCACATTTACAAATCTCACATGAATAAAGGGTTCAGTTTCATGCAGACAGTTCTGATAAAAAGTATGATCCGCACAGTAAAATGTTGTCAACTTCTGTTGCCGATGACTCATTTGGAGTTGGGTTTATTGAGGTTTAAGAAGTTATCCACATTTCTATAAATATAGACATTAAGTGACTTTTCAATGTCACTAGTGCAGGTACATATAACCAACGTACAAAAGCTCCATTGGAAGCTACTTCAATTCTTTCAAAAAGGACCAGGATTTCATTATTTTTTTAATTAAAAAAAAGCTGTCACTTTCAGTATTGGAAAACACTAAAGTGCATTTTTGGTTACCTTCTAAGCAGTATCTGGCTATAAAATTTGATTTTATACAAGTATCAATAAGTTATGTTTCCTGACATTCAGATAGCCTCCCTATTTTCCAACTAATCCTCCCTATTATCTGACTAGTAGGTAAGAGAACATGCTAACTGTGTTGTGGGTTGTGCCAAGTGGAGAAGTCTTGTTGCCCCTTGAGCTGTTCTCTTACCATGGAATTATTATGTTTCACAGCACCAGTAGAGTAATACAGGATTCACGTTAGCCCTTTAACCTGCTACCCAAGTTGCCCATTTATTTATTTTTAAAAAAACTGTACCAGTAAGAAAACTCATTTCTTTCTATCATATGCTGTCCCACCTACTTAACACTGTTTGCATGACTGTAAACAAGGAAAGCTTAAAGCATAATTTGAGCAGACACAGGTCATCTTTAAACTCTTGTTTTTCCACAGTGTCAAAATGTTTCAAGTGTATAAAGCTTCGATACATTCCTAAGAGTACTGCAAGGGTAATAAAATAACCTGGCAGTACATTTTAACAGCACTGGGCACATGGGACATGTAGTTCTGTTGAATTTAGCTTAATTTACAATTCATTATGATCAAATTTTATTGCCATCAATTTCATTTAAAGGTAATATTGCACTATAAAAATCCAGAAACCCAAGTCCCTTATGGTCATAGTTTACTTTTGTCTCATTGTTCAGTGTTTGTTGCGAGCAAACATTTTAGAACATGTCTCCATAGGACAAATAAGTATGGTCCAAACCTGATTAGCACTGCTTAACGATGCACAGCTATTTCTAAAGAACCCCTACACACCAAGACATGCTACATTATCAGGAAACTCATCCATGCTCTTATATATTCCATACTTTTCCCCTCTATCAAGCTTCAGATAACATGAATACCACAGTAGTGGTAGTTCAAATCATCCAAGCCACAAGTGTTATTTTAAGTGAATAGATCTAAAAGCATACCATACTTCCAAACTTTCATTAAAAACCCTCCACATTCACAGCCTCCTTAAATAATGGTATTCTAGCTCCATATATGTTAAAGGATACTATTTTAAAGCTGCATATCTTCATCTAAACACTCCACATACAAGCAGTAGTTGAAAAAACACTGAATGCCTTGAACGCAGTTTTCTTGCAAAGGCACTCTCAAACATAGTATTACACCACCAAGCAGAACACTCTTCATTGTTTTATTTGGCTATTTAAGATATCCAGGTCACATTTACCCACCCATCTGTTTCCTGATCATTTTGTACTATGCAATAAGGGAGCTGTTTCTGTTTTGCTTTCTTTATAAAAAAAAAGTAGTTGTAGTGCCAATAACTTGTGGGGAAACCAGGTAAAAGGGTCTGCGTCTGCAAAGCTTCCCACCAGGCTGAGTGTTTTATTAGGCTGTACAGGATCCAAACAAGCAGGCCAGGTGCTGGGAACTGTTTTAGTCCAATGCCAAGAAGGAATTACCCCTCATGCCTACAGCAGCTCATCTCTTCTTTTTTTGCTGCCTCAGCATTTTCCTTCGCTTAATTATCATATCGTGCAGTTTCTCGAGTCCTTCTTTCAGCCCATCTCCTATGATAGCACAGGTAGGCTGCAGGTGCCACGGCGTGGAAGCGCTCAGCTCGCCTGTGGCCAACATCTTTTCCATCTCCGAGAGCGACAGCGAGTGCCTCAAGTCCTGCTTGTTGGCCACTATGAGCACGGGCACCCCTTGGTTCTCCGAGATCCGCGTGATTTTGTGCAGTTCCGTTTTGGCTTCTTCCATCCTTTCCACATCCACAGAATCCACCACGAAGACGATGCCGTCCGTGCAGCGGGTGTAGGACTTCCAAAGGGGCCGCAGCTTCTCCTGGCCTCCGACGTCCCAGAAGTGGAAAGTGACCGTCTTGTTGTTGCCCAGCGTCACCTTGATCTTCTCGGTGTTGAAACCTTTGGTGGGGACGGTGTTGACGAACTCGTTAAACTGCAGCCGGTAGAGGACCGTGGTCTTGCCGGCGCAGTCCAGCCCCAGGATCACGATGTGAAAGCACTGGAAGGAAGGAAGGCTCGACAGGATCGACGTCTGCTCCGACAACCCATTCCCCATCGCAGGGGAGGGGCTCGGGGCGAGCTGGGGGCACCAGTCGCCCGCCGCCGCCTCAAGCCGCCCGCTGCTGGTCTCAGGCTCCTAGTCACGATCCTTCCCTGCCAAGGAAAGAAGCGCAGGGTCAGACCCTGAGGACGATCGCGGGGCCGGGGCGGGGAAAGGACGACGACGAAAGCCCGTGGCGGGCGCAGGAAAAGACTGTCGAGAGGCGCCCACCACCCCCTGGGCGCAGCTTTCCCTCCGCCGCTAACAGTAGCTCCAACAAGTCTCCCAGTAACGCTGCAGCAGAGGAGCGCCGCTGCCTATGGCCCGGCCGCGCCTCCTCCCTCTTCACCTAACCCCACACGCTTCCCGCCCCTTTTCGCACAGCGCGCCTCCCATTGGACGCAGAGAGCTGCGGTGGGCGGGCAGCGGGGCGGCGCAAAGGCAAGCCGACCCTCCAGCTCCCTCTTTTTCTCTTTGGGCCAGAGACACGCCACTCCGCCGGACTGCTCGCCTTCCTTCCCGCCCATTGGTCGCCGCGAAGCTGCTGGAAGGCGGGAGGTAGCGCACGTCGCCTCCTTGCGGCCACCCTGGCCTGTAACCCACCCACGCTTTCTCCTTTGCCGGGAACGGGACGTGCTGCAGCGCCCGGCCCCTTTAAGCCGTCAAGGTAAAGGGAGTCACGTCTTGAGGGTGGAGAAGTGTAATAATAAACCCCCAGCTCTAGCCGCCCTCCACCCTTCAGGCTCCGCCCCTTTTCTGACAGGACACCCGACCTGCCTCCGGCAGCGCCGAAGGTCGTCCAGCGCCCCCGACACGAAGCCCCTGGGTTTCAGGGCGCCGCCTAACGGCTCTCCTGTCGGCCATTCCTCCCACCTGTTAGCCACGCCGCGGCCCATCTCTGGGAACGCCACCCTCGACAGCCGTCGTGTTCTTCGGTCACGCACAGAGGGAAGGAAGAGACGCCGCGTTGTCTCGCTCACACGACTTCGCCTCAGGCACGAAAAAAAAAAGAAAGACGCGCCGGCTTCAGCCGCGCCACACCAGCCGCCCACCCCTTCGCCTTTCCCCTTCAGACTGGCGGTGAAACGCCGTCATTGTAACGGAAAAGCCTTTCCGTTGAGGCGCCGCCCCCACCGGCGAGCCGTCGCCTAGCAACCCCTTTCAAATGACGCCCTCGCGGAGCTGCAGCTTCTCAACGGCCAACGCCGAGGCCCCGCCCCTCCCCTCCCAGAAAGAGTTCCGTGTGCTCGCCGCAGGCTCAGCTCTCCCTAGCCCGTCTCGGTGGCCCATGTGCCGCGTCACGTGAGCTGTCAGATTGCTGGCCGCGTGTCCGTCCCTGCGCCACCGGCGCTTGGGCCACGCCCCCTCTCGCGCCTCTACAGCTGCTAGTTCTAAGCCACGCCCCCCCGCTGCTGCTGCTGCGCCGCCGCCTCCCAGTCCTTTTCTGCCTGTTGCCTCTCCTCTGCGCTTTCTCCCGGTTTCATTCCGCGCAAGTCCTTGTTTGGGCGCGTTGCTTGCTGCTTTTCTTTCCTGCCCAGGGCTACTGGTCCCATAACTGGGTCTAATGAACTGAAAATGTGATATGTTCATAACGAAAGCGGTAGATTTTAACCCGTAGGGAGGAGGAGGGAGCACTTTTCACACCAGGAAAAAAAATGGACACCTGTTGGATTTCTGCCTGTTCCACTGAAGGTGCAGGCATCTGGTTAGAAAATGGCAATGATAACTTTGGAGAATTCCTCCAGACTTATACACAAGCGCAGGTCACAATGATGACTTGCAACTGCGGAACAAAGAGAAAGATTCCCCTCCTCCTTATTTAATTTTACTTATCTTTGTCCACCCCCCATCCCAACCTTCTCAATATTTGTACTGGAGCAAAGCCTTATTCCTCACAGAATTGGCTCATGAGGTTGGAAGCAATCTATCTCCTTACAATCTTCAAAAAGAGCCCTTCATTTCTAATTTACCATATCAGTCCACCCTAACGAAATAAAACACACTGCAATAAATCATTTTTTTAAAAAAAAGACTCTTAAGGTTCTGTTCACACTCTTGCTTACCGTGCACATTCTGCATTTCCAATACTGGGTTTTTAATCCATATTCACATGACATCCCAAATGTGTATGTATCCTGCTTGTATTGTTTTTCAAACCAACTTCACACCCACTGGAATCCTTAAGCCATTTCTAATTCATCTCTAGCTAAGATGTGAACCCTTTTGCATAGGGTAAAGACATCCCCACCCAGTCATCGCCCCCTGGTGTGTACACAAACAAAAACAAATTGAAATGGTGCTGATGTGAATTTAATTTACCTTTCATTTTATCTTCCAAAAATACATTTTTGGCAGAACCCATTTGTTTCAGATGCAGAAATCCGGGACTTCGCTCTCGGCTTCCTTTAATTTGTTCTTTTCCAATTTATCTGGACATTCTACAACCTTGTAGTCACCAGAGTATTTGCCCAGGGCTATCCAAAGAGGGCCATATTTTAAGAATGTGTTTCTAAGTGCACAGGTTCCTAATAGATATTTGACATGTCATGTATTAGCCCTACATTTGCAGATTATATTGAAAAAGCCATAATGAATAAACAAGAGGACTCTTGCGGCCTGAGGAGTTCCATGGTTACCTCAGAACTCCTGCTTTATCGGGGAATTTACTTAAGTTGCTGTCTTTTTTTTGAGTTTTAGTTTAGTGTTTTGCTTGCTGTTACATACATGTTTTTACATGAATAAAATGTGGTTCCTTTAGCTGTTGCCGGACTTCAACACCCAGCAACCCCAGCCAGCATGGCAAATGGTCAGGGATTGTGGGAGTTGCAGTCCAACAGTTGGAGAGCCATTACTTCACCATCCCTATGCTATGTTTCTAGAGGCTGCAAAAGAGTTTTCAGAAGACCATGAAAGAACATTGGGAACAGAGAAATATATCGTTAATTTTTTAATCCTCAGTTTAAACTCAGACATTTCTTATAGTGAGTTCATTTTGCAGTATTTAAAAATAAGGGTCTTTCTTGGCAAAATGGCATGCATGTTCTATGGGGATTTTATTACTAGAGTATTAACATTTGACTGAAAATGTGGAGAAGTGCAACATAATGCAAATAACAAGTAAAATTAACTGGCGTGCAATGTAATTTGAACAAAGTAGATTTTCATAATCTCTGCAATGTCTGCTGAACACTTCTCCAATAATTTGCCAGCCTGAGTTGTTTTGCTTTGATATTGGAAAAAGTAGTTGCTGGACGAAAATCAATTTTATTCTTTAGAAAATAACAAAGCTTATAATCAGCAGGAGTTGGCAGTGATTCATATTACGATGGAAATTTGTTTACCTGACTGGACTACTTGATTAACATTGCAATCCTAGTCCTTGTTTAAGCCAACCCAGGTGGGGTTAAGATTGCTCCTAAATCCACCTTTCTCAACAGAGCCTGGAGGTGCACTGACTATATGGGTACAGTACTGCAGAATCCTTATTCTATCAGAGCTTGGTGATGTTGGAGAGAAGGTGGGATGAGGAACTGTTCATTTACATAATAGCAAGCACTTTGTATTGTTAGTGTTTTTAAACTTTCTCTAGTTTTAAGTTGTTATTTTATTCTTGTCAAATTGCTTTGAGGCTTTTTTACTGTAAAAAGCAACTTATAAATGAAAGCAATAACAACAGCCACTTGCCTATTCTCACTCAGTCTCATGTGCGACAACAGCGTACCAATATACCTATAAGAGAGGTGATGAAATTAACAATACAGGCGACTCCCAAATTACATGGGGGTTACATTCCAAGCACCACGCGTTTAAGTGAAATTGTGTATGTATACTTGAAACACCGTTTCAAATTTGAAACGCCTGCAAACACCACATTCCACCCCCGCCCCATTCCGCCTCTTTTCGTGGAGCTTTTGTGACATTTTTGGGTCACTTCTTTTTCTTTTAAATATTTTATTATTTTTTTTGTAACAGTTTGTAAAAACAATTATCCAATTTTACATTTTCAACACCCCCCCATTGACTTCCCTCATCTTCCCCTCCTTGGTTTGTTACGTTTTTTTGTTATCATCTGCATGTTAATATACATAAAATGTTATTGCATTGTTTTTCTCCATATTTTACTTAAATAAAATTGTGAATGTTTATTCAAAACCTGCCAATGAGTCCATCTCTTTTTGTTGTTTCTGTAGATAAGTTGTAAAAGATTCCCATTCTTTTTTAAAGTCACCATTGTCATTTTCATGTAATTCGTCTGTTAATTTTGCTAATTCTGCATAGTTCATCAGTTTTTCTTGCCACTGTTCTCTCGTTAGTACTTCTCCAGTCTTCCAACCTTGAACTAATAGAATTCTTGTCACTGTTGTAGCATACATAAAAAAATTTCCATTTTTCTTTCTGCAATTTTTGACCTGAAATACCTAGCAAAAAGGTTTCTGTTTTTTTCATTTTTGGGTCACTTCTGGGTTTGGCGTGATGTGTGCATGCACAGTTGTGCACCTATCGGACACACCTAAAACTCCTCTTCATCATCAGTGCAAAGACTCTGGATTCAAACTATGGTAATTCTGCAGGTAGTCACAGCATATCACCAAGTAGGTTTGTCACCAGCTCCTTATTTAGGAATACATTTTTTGTACTAAATGAGGAACAGGAACCGTCTGAACAAATCTCCTTTACTCAGAAGGTGGTAGCAATGATGGTTGCATGCATACATTGTAAGTATGCGGGATTCAGAGAAGAGCTTCATTTAGCGGCAAACTCCACACCTAGTATGCACTGTTCTTATTGTGCATGGATGAAGGCTGCAGGGAGCATCTCCTATTTGGATCTTTACTGTTGCTTCCCATTCATCCATTGAACCAAACTTATTGGTCTTCTTATTCTCTTGTGTCTTGCTTGGCCATATTTTCTTTCGCTTTGTTGAGTCCCCATATCCAAGAAATATATCAAACTTTCACGAAAGCAGCGATGAGAATTATAATTGCTGCGGCTTATTACAGGCTGCTTGTAGACTTATAGGTACTGCTATTTTCCAGATGATTAATGGCTTGTTCTGCTAGGGATTGTCCAGTCATTATACAGTCAAGGCTTGTTCCTGAAACTGGGAGCCTCTCATCTAGGATTAGAGCAAGAAAACAGAGAGAGGGAAGCTAACACATAATAGGAAGTGGAGGGTGGAAAGGCCTCATCAGAGCAACAAACATTAGCAGTAGTCCTTTCCTGCCACCTGCCTGAAAACTGTATCAATGTTTTCAATCCACTGAAAGACATTAAACCTGATACTGCTATTTTTGTAGTTTATGAGGAGGAAATCCAAATGATGTCAGACAGCAAAGTGAAAATGCTGACTTGGTTTTCTCATGCCAAGTTCCAGTTTTTAAATTGCAAAGTAGAATCCTTAGGAAAAATTATGTTACAATTATCTGTGCTAATTTATAAGGAGGTGCATGTGCATAGGCAAGAAGATGATGTCTGTAAGGAAGTTTTCTTGGTGCCAGCTCTGACATTATTTCAGTGTCAGGCAAAAACTGTATTGCCAGGCATCCTGCTGATTCTTGCTTCGTGGGGTGGAATTAGTTTTACAGGTCAATTATGTGGTGTTCATGACAATGGAATGGGGGTTCTTGTGAAGGTTTTCTTTATGAATACACCAGTGTTTTAAATTTTGAATCCCATGTGTTTTGTATTTGAGATGAGCTATTTTTATATTATCCATCACCTTGAGATGATTCATGTAAGGTGATTCATACCTAATAAATAAATCACATGGAATCTGGTATCCAGCCATTCTTGGCAATAAAATATTAATTCCTGGTTGACATTTTCCTTCAAGACAGCTGAGTCTGAACGAATGCTGTGTTTTGGTGGTTATCCGTCTAACCTAGCCATAAGGCAGACAGAAGAACATTGCATCTTGCTGCTTTAAAGTAGATATTGCCCCTAGGTTAATGGATCTGATGTTATTTCTAACCTCCTTCCACAATCCATACTAGTGAAACAAGGAGTGCTATCCTATCCAGAATGAAGTCCCATTGAGTTCAAATAAACATATTTCCAGGTTAGTGTTGTTGAATTCAGAGGCTTGAGGCTATATTAGAAATGAGAACATGGACCGAGACTATGGTTTTAAATGAAGATGTTTGTTTTAGAATACTTTCCTTGCTCACAATTACAGATGGATGCTCTTCCTTCCAGAATTCCCTATGTCCTGGGGTGGACTAGTCTATGCTTAGGACAGAGCATTCTGGAATCCTGGTCTGGATCAAGGAAGGGATCTGCCATAGACATTATACAGGATTGCAACATTATACAGTGGTGCCCCGCAAGATGAACGCCTCGCAAGACGGAAAACCCGCTAGACGAAAGGGTTTTCCATTTTGGAGGCGCTTCGCAAAACGAATTTCCCTATGGGCTTGCTTTGCAAGACGAAAATGTCTTGCGAGTTCCTGCAGGGTTTTTTCCCTTTCCCCCCCTTTTCCTAAGCCCTAAGCCGCTTATCAGCTGATCCGCTGATAAGCCGCTTATCAGCTGATCCGCTAAAAGCCGCTAAACTGCTAATAGTGCTAATCCGCTAAGCTGTCAATGGGCTTGCTTCGCAAGACGAAAAAACCGCTATACGAAGAGCCTCATGGAACGGATTAATTTCGTCTTGCGAGGCACCACTGTACCTTATTTTTACTCTGGAATGCATCCCTTGTAAATCATGGAGATGTGAGAAAGGAAATCCCATTTTTTAAATGAAACATTCATTCTAACGTATATACATCTTACATTCAAATAGCAGATGCATTAAATGCAAAACCAAAAAATGATCCAAGTGTTACTTGCAGAAACCACATTCCATATTCTGTCTGCAAAAACCATATTCCAGATACTATATCAGGCATACAATAGGATGGGTGCCAGTACAACCATCACAGGCATATATGAAAGAAATGCAGCTCTTCATTCGACTCCCTCTGTACAAATATATGCCCATGCACATGGTGTTCTGCTACACACACGTTTCTGGGGTGACTGCAATTATTTCAACAAACCAGTTTGAGATCATCACCTCTGTATGAGTCACATTTTTTAAGTTCAAGGGAGTGCCACTAACATGCCCATTCTAAAATATGTTTTAAAAGTAGATTGCATGCATCAACTTGATTAACAATCATGTTGTTTTCATGATAGACACTCTTGATGTACAATTTAACGATACAGAAGTATGTTAACACACACTGTACAGATAATGCCAGTAGAAGGAATTGGTGTTCAGAGTTTTCGCTATTGGGTTAATGTCAGAATCAGACAACACAGAGAACAATTTAAGTTGCTTACTGGTGGTGGAAAATATAGCATTGCGTTTCATTTGTCTTTTGTTGATTGCATTATAAAAGGAAATTGCTAATCAGGCCTTTCATTGTTGTGTTCACGCAAATAGTAATAAACTTTGTTGTTTTCCATAAGGTGACCCCTTACAAGCTGTGCAAATCTCTTGTGAGAAAATGGGATGCAGCTGTACAGATCTTTCTGTTCTGCATATCTGGAGCCAAAAAAAGTAATAGACCTAACAACTATGAAGCAGCTGAAACCCCTATGCACATGAGCTATGATGGCCAGTGTGTTGAGGGGTTTTGACTAACATGGTGTGTAAGAAATGCCAACAAGGTGGTTCTGATGACTTGTTCACTCCCACAAAGAACAGAATTCTGCAATCTCCAGTGCATTGCACCTAGTGATAATCAAATCTCATTGTAGGATCTATATTCATGGCCGAGTCCTGATGCTATTTTCTTATCTTTTGATTTATTGATTTATTGATACATTTTACTTTTATTATATATTTTATTTGCATTAATATATATTGTTCACTGCTTTGGGGGCCTTGAATTAAAAAAGCATTATGTAAGTAAACCATACCATATATTCTTTAGCATTTGAATCTTGTGTATTTCAGTCAGACAGGAGGTTGTAATGGGGTGGGGGGGCAGTCAAAGATAATCAGCCATTAAATGGCCAATCACTCCCATGAGTACTAAGCATAGGCCATAAAAGTGGGGTCTTTACCCTTCCAGGAGGAATTGCTAAATTTAGTGAGTTGGGGCGAATCTACACTGGTTGGTTATAACGCTAAAAATGTGTTATAAAAAAAGGTGACACCAGAGGGCGCTGCAGAGCAGCAATCTGTTGGCAATGGGAAATTGCATTGAGAGCTATATAACTTTTTATAAATAGCCTTCCATAGCGTTTTTACAGATCAGTATAGATCAGGCTTCCTCAACCTTGGCCCTCCAGATGTTTTTAGCCTACAACTCCCATGATCCCTAGCTAGCAGGACCAGTTGTCAGGGATACTGGGAATTGTAGTCTCAAAACATGTACATCTTCAAAAATACCACACTGAGATTAGTACTGGTTTAGTAATGCAGTGCATATTGCACACCATGACTCTTCATGCTTTACTAAATTTCAAATGAGATTTGAAATTTAGTAAAGCATGAAGAGTCATGGTGTGCAATATGCACTGCATTACTAAACCAGTACTAATCTCAGTGTGGTATTTTTGAAGATGTACATTAATTATCCTGCTAGCAAGAGCTAGTGGAACAAAGGGGTTAAGAATGTTAGATTAGCCCCAGTTGGGTAGCTCACTGAGTGACCTTGGAGCAGGCACGCTGTCTTTGCCAAAGCAACTCCACGGGGCTGTTGATGGGAGGGACCACATACAATACTCTTTGGAGAAAGGTGGGATAAAAATGTAACAAATAAATATAAAGAAATATTTACATCTACCTCAGAAAGCTAAATAAAAGATAATTTCTTCAGTTAGTGGGAAAATAAACTCTATGAATATAACATCATGTCAAAATTAGTTACATTATGATAAAAGAAGGAATACAACAATGTAGTTAGATTGTTCAAGATTGGAAAGCATTTATTTATTGGATTCATACATCTATAAATGTGTTTAATTTTTTTGTAAAAGTGCATAATATAGAAAATTTATAGTCATCATGGCTGTCACTTTTTTGTAATGTATTTGCTTCTTTGAAATATATACTTTAAAAAATAGCAATGTATCAAAATATGACTTAGCACATAGATGCTCAGGTCCAGAAAAGGAACGCTTTATGAAGAAGCAGGCCTCTACATGCGGGTTTCTTGCTAGATCAGCAGCCACACATTCCCCCAAACAGCAATGCGAATCCACTGTGATCTTCATTCACACTCTATGGTGTGGCATTCATTTGCTCATCCATTCTTTACAGCTATATCATGAGAACTATTTGACATACATTTTTTTCATTTCCAGTTCTGTGGGCATCTTGCTCACTTTTTGCCTCTACTCATATAACACGCCATGGTCTGGATTATGCAGATTGATCTGGAGAGGTGGTAGAGGAGGAGGTGGTCCCAATGTGTGGGGGGGTTTTTGGCAGGCCACAAACCTCCACACAACCCTGCAATGACGTGAAAAGAGTGGTAAACCCAAAACAGTAGCATGGCGAGGAACCAAGCTTTGCTGAAATGTGTTTAGACCACAGTTTTGGCACAGAAAGAGGAACAAATAGAGTTTTCAGCAAAGGAGAACAGCTGGAAATAGCTTGAGTATTTCCCTCTAGGCTGTGGCTCTTACCAGTTACATGGGCTAAGAGGAGAGCTCAAATATAGAGACTCTACAAACACACTGTGCTTAAGCTTTGGCTCACTGGGATCAGGGAATTGGTCAAACAAGTTCAGGGATGATATAGTTCCCTTGAATGACAATGCCCATCAACTTTGGTAGGGCAGCCCCCTCAAATATTTTATTGGGAGGTTGGAGTGACCTCAGCCCCTAGGAGTTGGCTCCTATGTCAGGAGGTACAGTCCCTGTATATATATATATATATATATATATATATATATATATATATATATATGTATATATATATCAGTCCCCTGGAGCCTTAAACTTTTGAGAGATAAGGCAGAATTAGCATCCAGTACTTGAACTAAAAATAGGAGACATTTTGAGGGGACAATGAAAATTCACTGAAAAATACATTGTCAACAATAACTAAAGCGAAAGCAATCTAAAAAGACCGCACCAGCATTATGAGCTAGGCGAGAGCTCTGAGAAATCAGGAGAGCTTCTGAATGCTCACTGAGAAGTCATGATTACCAAGCTAGGTCTGAGCTGAGTGTTAACTCATCCACCGCTATTCCTAACCAAGACCTGCACTCAATTACATAACAAGCCAAGCCACCGGCACAATGGAATGCTATGCAGGGGGTGTTCTATTGATCCTTTTCAAAACTGAATTAAGCCTTGGATTTGGGGGAGTTATGCACAGACTTGGAACTGGAGAAGGGCCATTTCCAGTTGCATCTGGGAACATGTTTAGAGAATGTGTGCATATTATTATACCAAGGGTCACCGATGTGGCACCTGCAGGTAACTACGCAGGCTTTTCCAGGTGCTCATAGAGCCCCATTCCTCCCCACCCCACTTTTCACTGAAATTAGGCTTGAAAGAAGCATTGTATTGTAGCCAACCAAAATAATAGGTTGAGCTGTGTGTGTGTAGTAGGGATGGGGGAGAAATTATATTCAGTTTACATTTAAAGCTCAATTGATCAAATTTGCACTCTCCGAAACAATACGAGAACCAAAACACAGCCATGCATGTATCCAAATGTTGTGATGCAGTTCCCCAACAAATGTTTACAAAAATGCATATATTGGGGAGAAATGGGCATAAAATCTAACATTATTAGTGAAAATAGCATGCAAAAACGCATTATATTAGAAGAAAATGCTTTGTATGCATTGGTCAAAATTGCATATGAAAATGTGTTTATTGTGATAAATTCTTAAGAAAACACTTAAGAATTTTCATGAGGATCTTTTTTTAAAAAAAAATTGCAAGTTGCTGCAGAAATGTGGAGAACAGAATTCAAAAATGAGAAACTGAGAGAACCAAAGCTGGCAGGTCCTTCACTCTCTTGTGTGTGGTGCCCACAGCAGTTTTTTCCAGTTTAGAAAAATATTGGCAACCTCTGTGCTGTACACACACACACACACACACACACACACACACAAACTGGCACATGGACCACAACTGCAGCAACATATACAGTGATTTGCAAACACATGCTTAAAGCTGCCAGAGAATGGCTGTCCTGGGATATCTCTTCTGCAGTTGAAGCTTCAGTTTTTCCATTTGTTGTAATCCCAGCCCAAGAACCAGCCTGTGAATGTGGGGGGTTCGTAACCTTGCTTCACAATAACAAGTGGAGTCCCTTTATCTCGCCCAGAAGGATCAGTCTCAATGTAGCGTTTGGCTGAAACACATGAATATGCAAGATAGTAATCCGTTAATTTATCAGTGAGGAGGGAAGTAGCTTGAACATTACAGTTCAAACACAGATTGCCACCCGCAATCCTAAACTCTCTTCTTTGTTCACTGCAACAGACAGGCTGCTCTGTGTGTACCTCTTTTCACATATGTGTGTGTGGAGTGACCTTGCCCTCGGTGGAAAGATATGTCCATATATTTTTTCATGCCCCTCACATCCTACCCTGGCTCCAATATGTTGGTTCAGTGCACAGTCGCTGAAAACCACACCTAGCCTGCCCCTGCCCTGATCTGTAGCCTGCGTGATAGACCAGAGGAATTGAAAAATCAGTGCAAGTGGTAAGTCCATGCCAGGGTAGCCATTTTCCTGGCACTGCTTCCTTCACTTCTAGGTTCTAGACCAGTGGTTCCCAACCTTTTTTGGGCCATGGCCCACCTAAGCATCTCTAAAATCCTGATGCCCCCTCCTGTGACATATAATTCTTATTATTCAAAAAGTGAACTCCTATTCATGTGGAGGAAGCCTAAAAGGCCATTAACTGTTAATAACTCATTCTCGAGTTCCCCCCTTAAAAATCAAATTGTCCCCCTGCGGAGAGCGTGCCCCCACGTTGGGAACCACAGTTCTAGACCAAACTGGGATCACTGAATCTTCTCATACAGATATGTAAGCCAGTTCGCACTGTAACTCTTGGCCATTATTCTGTTTCTGACACCACAATCCTATGCATAGTTACTGGGAAGAAATCCAATTAAATTAATTGGGACTTACTTCCAAGTAAAGATGCATAGGATTGTACTGCAGTTGACTTATAGTACTATCTAAAACACTCTTGTAAGCTCCATTGATTAGGTGCTGAAGGATCACTTCATCCCTTGAGTTGTAGGGTTCGTTCAGACATTTTTCAAAATGCAGAAACATCTGTGAAGGCCTCCTGCTCTTCAACACCCACATCAGCATTCTCTTATCTTTCAAATAAACTTCCGCAACTTTTCCAAATGAATGAGTTTATTGATTTCATTTTGAGCTGGATAATGTTATTTGGGTTTGTGTTGTTAGCTTTGATTTCATTGTTTGTCTTATTGTAATCTTGTTTGTAAACCACTAAGAGCTTTGCTACAGAGCCATCTGGAAATTTAATAGGTACACATTTTAAAAATGCAAAGCAGATCCTGTCCATACAAAAGATCTGAGTCCTGCAGGCATTTTAATAATCAGCAAAATGCCTATTATTAAAACAAATGGGGAATGTGTGAGCTTTTATACTGCAAGGACTATTGGGGGGCTACAGTCTGTCTCATGTGAGATACACGTTGCATTGTCTTAATGATCCCCCCCATAGACCACCTAGGGCACCCATTGGGCTTCTTTAGGCAATCAAATGCACACAGGACATGAATCTTAATAAGCCAAGATGCAAATTGAGGTTTCTGGATGTGTGTGCAGCTTCTTTGCTCTTCTTTTTTGTGGAAGAAACAAACAAACAAACCAGAAACTGTTCATTAAAACTATAATTTTCCAGTTTTGTCGAAACATGGTTAATTGTGATTAATGTCTTTGGAACAAGCAAAGATATTAAGACAACTTTGAACCATGGGTTCACAACCTGGCTTGTTATAAAGCCAATAACCATAGTTTCCTGGTTCAGGTGCAATGGAAAACTCAGTTAATTGAAGACTTTGGCCTGTTCACTTTTGCGAAGAGGATGCATGCATGGAAATTCTTATCTCAGTAAGCTGAGATGTTAAGATCAAATCTTGTTTTTCTCACAACAGCGTCCCCAAATATTCCTTATCAAAGTAAAGAATGCTTATTTAAATGAGACAGAGAAAAGGGGAGAGTTGGGGGGGGTTCTATTTAATAACTGCTTTGATGAATTTTGTGGATTTAAAATGTTGACCCTTTCTGTTGTACAAGAATACAGTTTTAAGTGACTATTATGCAGAGGTCATATGAAGAGGTCCATCAAATGATACATTAGGGGGGGAAATAAGGCACATTCACAAATGCAGGGTTAATCACAAACACACACCAGCTAAACCTACAATTCTCCAGGGTTTTCACTAGCAGGTCAACAAGAAAAGTAGCGGAGTGATAACTCATACACAAATGAAGATGTCCTATATGGACAGAGGCTATCACTATGCCCCAAAGGTAATGTGGGAACAGGCCCAAATTATTCTGGGTCAGCAGTGGTGGCTGGCACCCAGTGGGGCTGGTCGGGCAGAACTTTAGGAGGCCAACAGAACATGGAGATGAAGGCAGTCACAGGAAGAGCCAAAGAATTCTACCTTTGCCCCATTATCCTCCCTGAGGATTTTTACATGGGCAACACGGAGACTGAGGAGGAGACTGACAGCCAGCACCACCCTGGGAAAATTGCCTTTGCCTCTCACAATGGGCCTGTCTGGAATCTGGATTGGCAGAAAGGGGGGCAAACTGAGGGCTGACTGAGGAGTTGGTGGGGCAATACCCCATCCGCCCAAATAGGCCCGCCTCTAGTGGGGTTACCTCTGACTACCTTGTCTGATTAGTATAAATAACTTGGGAGAAGCTCTTCAAATATCCCCTTTCATTCATCTAAAAAAGACTGCATCAATTTTAATCATAGCTTACCTGATTTAACTGATTCAGTGCGTTCCGTTTCATTTGCATCCTTACCAATCCAGAGAAATATCTAGGATGTGATGAAGAGAGAGACTGCTTCAACAAAGTGGTATAAATTTGAGGTTTCGCCACAGTTTGACCTGTACATAAAATACTAATGCCCAGCATTCAAAGACAGGGATGATTTCTAGTCAATATTTATAATTCAGCTCCATGATTTGCCCACCTCTGTGGGTTTGCAGTCCCATGGCCTTGAAAATTTCTTTCAGGCTGCATGTAGTCTTATTTCCACCTCATTTCTCTATTGGCCACCAACTTTTCCCAGTCTTCCCCAATCTGGTGCCCTCTAAATGTTTTGGACTCAGCCCACCCAGCATGGCAGTGATCAGGGATGATGGGAGTTGCAGCACAAAACATCTAGATGGCAAAAGGTTGTAGAAGTCTGACATTCATCTGTCCTCCTCGCCTTCAAGCCATTTGCACCCCTTAGGACAACAAAGGCTCTTCTTTCGGTGTCCACATCATCAGAGATGTGGCAGGTGGCTTCATGGGACAGGGCCTGCTTGGTGGTGGCACTCTATCTATGGCATGCTCTTCCCAGTGTGGCTTGCCTGATGCCTACTTTGATGTCATTTTAATGCAAGGCAAAGACCTTTATATCCCCCCAGTTTTCTCCATTGCTTTTGTGCACATTGGGCTCCTTGGAGGAAAGGTGGGATGTAAATATAATAAATAGCCTGGAAAATTTTCCCCACCCGCATATGCTTCCCCAAACCATGGGCTTCGGGGGGGGGGAGGCTGTTGGCTCCCTCCCCCCAGATGAAGCACAATCCCCAGATTCCCAGTTTTCTTTGATTTATTTTTAAAGAGCAAGTTTTTAGTGTTTGTAGAGCACGAGATACACGACAAAATGTGCAGGCACTCTTCTCCTCATTTATTTAGCAAGGAGCTTGCCTGCTCCCACTTTTCGGTTATGGATGCACATTTGTTGGTTGGTTTGGAGTGTTTACTTGTCCCTCTTCCCAGAAAAATTCCTTCAGATACCCGTGCCCCAACCCTTAAGATACTCCTAAGAGGCTGCATGCACTGTGGGTGACCTCGCCAAGTGAAGGGAGGTGGGTGTCTAGGAAAGTTTGGGGGTTTTTTGCTAGTAGAACCCTGGCTAAGGAATACCTTTCCCAGAGAAGCTTGTCTGGCACCATCTCTATGGTCTTTTGAACACCAGGCAAAGACCTTTTTATTCACCTAGATCTTTTAATTGTGTTTTGAATTCAAGCTGTTTTATACTTCCTCTGGGTAATGGCAGTTTTCTGTTATCTTTTCAGCAGTTTTTTGCTGGTATAATTATGATATATTGCAATTTTTAGCATTATTTTGCTTGCACGCTGGCCAGGGAATAGTTATTGATGGGCAGCTAAATAAACTGTGACAGAAGAACTAGCGGAAGAATGATTGACAGGAAGGGAGGGAATGGAGTTGGGACTGACTGCTAGCTTGTGCCAGCTGAGAAATGAGAGTTGGAGAGTGTGGTTGTGAGGGACAGAGAGGAGGAAATGAGATGAGAGAGATATTAAATTACATATTTAGGAGAGTTGGCATAGCTGTTATGAAACGGAAGACAGTTACTATAAAAAAAATTGTATATGAAGACCATTTGTGCTGAATATCATGTTCCTTAATTAAAGATATGTCTTATGTTCAACTGACTTGTTTTCTGGTTTGGGTGGATTCTCAGATACATATATATAAATAGTCATCTTTTTACTTTTGGCAGAGCATCTGCTAAGTTCTCCAGGTCATCTCTGAGAAAGTGGTGTGAATGACTCATTTAAACATGTTTTCAAGGGAATTGCTCAATAGTCAATCCAGAGATGCCAAATGTCATGTTGAAATGGGCCCCAAGAAAGCCAAGCATCTAGGACATTCTTTTGGCAAATATAGTTATTTCTCAAATACATCCAAATAAACATCTTTTACAACTGCTTGTTTTAAAATAGAGGTCTCTCCCTCCCCACATGTCTCCTCCTTTAACTTCACTTCTGTGAGTTCTGTGTGCCGTTCATTTCCTTCACAGCACATCCCAAGATTTTCTTTTATCATTCTTTGAACTGCTTTACACAACAATTCAGGTAAACCAGGGGTCAGCAACCTTTTTCAGCTGTGGGCTGGTCAACCGTCCCTCAGACCATGTGGTGGGCCGGACTATATTTTTTTTTGGGGGGGGGTAGGAAATAATTGGATTCCTATGCCTCACAAATAACCCAGAGATGCATTTTAAATAAAAGCACACATTCTACTCATGTAAAAACACCAGACAGGCCCCACAAATAACCCAGAGATGCATTTTAAATAAAAGGACACATTCTACTCATGTAAAAACACGCTGATTCCGGGACCGTCTGCGGGCAAGATTGAGAAGGCAATTGGGCCGCATCTGGCCCACGGGCCTTAGGTTCCCTACCCCTGAGTTAGACCATGGCTACAGAATGAGCCTGGGATAGGCTATACCATTTCAGACTAGAAATAGGGGTTGCCACTTTTGAAGGGAAAACAAAAACAAAAAAAAAACAGAAGCACAGCTCCCTGCACATAAAAAGCTAGCATTACAAACCAGCCTGCTGTGTCAGTTTTCTATTTGCATGTATCTTTAATGGGATAGGGATGCAGGTGGCGCTGTGGGTTAAAGCCTCAGCGCCTAGGACTTGCCGATCGAAAGGTCGGCGGTTCGAATCCCTGCGGCGGGGTGCGCTCCCGCTGCTCAGTCCCAGCGCCTGCCAACCTAGCAGTTCGAAAGCACCTCCGGGTGCAAGTAGATAAATAGGGACCGCTTACCAGTGGGAAGGTAAACGGCGTTTCCGTGTGCGGCTCTGTTTCTGGCCAGAGCAGCGATGTCACGCTGGCCACGTGACCCGGAAGTGTCTCCGGACAGCGCTGGCCCCTGGCCTCTTAAGTGAGATGGGCGCACAACCCCAGAGTCTGTCAAGACTGGCCCGTACGGGCAGGGGTACCTTTACCTTTACCTTAATGGGATTGGGATTTGAAGATGTGATTACTCCATCTGCAACCTGAAGTGGTGCAGTCCATTCCACTTAATGCTGTGTCCTTCCACTTAATTGTCCTTCCACTTAATGCTGCTATAGGTGTAAACCAGATTGTATGTCTCTTTCATCCCACACAGCTCCGTTAATTACATGTGCCTTACCTGATCCCAAGTATCTAACAGCATAACGTCATCTTCAGCCAAGTCCTCCTGAGTGAATTCTCCAGGAACCTCCTCAATCTATGTTTAAAAACAACAACACTTGGCGACATACGTTCCTGTATACAAAATAGCACAGACTAGTCTACAATGTTCTCTGATGTTGAGGTAGAGTCCATCTTATGCTGGAAGTGGCAGAAGCTATTTAAGAGCTGGTGAAGGTTGGGGGTCAAAATCGCAAGCAATGGACAGTATAGGTTGGACTGTGGGAGGTTGAAAGGGAGAAATCACAGCCAGGAGAACAGTTAGAGACTGAGTCACAGTCAAGATAATGCAGTCAGGTGTTCAGGACCAGCTGCAGCAAGGGGGGAGGCCAAAGTGTCAAGGGTTAGATTATATCTTGTCTTTATTGAGCATTTACTCTTGATTATATAGTGGTTATACGGCAGTGAGCACTCATCCTAATTTGCTGGTGAGGTGTTCATATAGCTTTCCATTAATAATTTGTTCATCCCACACTTTCCAGTGCATTTCCCCATCACGTTCCAAACCTCAGAAAGGCTTCATTCCTTTAAAAAAAAAATGGATTTGTTGCACAACAAAATGCTTTAAACTACTTTAATCTCACACACCTAAATTGATGTTATGTGCTTGAATTCTTCCTACAAAATAGTGACAGTCGGGAGGCACCCATATTTTCACAAACCAAATAATGTGGAACACATCCTTCTTGGCCAATCAGAATCATAAGACAGAGATGTTCCAGGTGGCATTACACCTATGGCAGCGCTTGTTATTTAGCTGTCTGGAAACTTACCCAGGCAGTGAATTTGAGGCTGCTGCTGATTTATTTTTAATAAGCAATGGACATATTGTGCTTGCACTGAGGAACCAGGTTTAGAAAGGATTTAAATAAAGAATAAAATGCAGTAAATCTGTTAAATTAACTAGACACCCGGTGACATTACTTTATTTTTTAAAACCAATTAGCAGATTATTTTTTTTAAGAGAAACACTTTTTTGGTACAGAACATTGCGTTTTAGAAAATTAGGGCAGATGTGTGTGGGAATTTGCATTGCACTCGTTACTTGACTAATGAGTAAGCCGCCGCCATTCGATACAATATAAAGCTACCAAATAAGAGAAAATAGGATAGTGACTACTAAAAAGTTCATCTCCCTCTCCCTTTGTACACAGAGCAACTAGACTGCTGCAAAACGATAAAATTAAACTGGATATTTCAGTCCTTCTCATACAACTTTGAAACAAAATGTAAGCCCTCTTACACTGCAGAAAGTATGTGTTTTCATAATCAAGCCAAGCTTTGTTCCATTAATATGTTCTTCCTCAAAGCTTCCTGTGTTTTGTTCTAACTTAACTATATAGTAAAATTGGAAGATCTCAATGGAGTACCAGCTTAGTATGCAAGTATATAGAGCCTATAAGTCAGTTGCTTCTTTCCTTCAGAGTCCAGATACACTTGATGGACACAAGGAGCTATGATTTATTAGACATTTACGTGAAGCAATGAGCAGATAAGAATCTCTCTGTCTTATTTTTATTTAATTAATGTTATTGGTTATCAATGTTTGTATTATGAAAAGTGGTCCTGGGAAATGTTTCTTCTAGTTTTTTTAAAATTATATGTATGTATATGCAGTGCTTTTTTTTCTAAAAAAATGTTTAGGGGTACTCTCATTTTGACACAAGAAAATCACCATTTTATAGTTCAAATCGGGGAAAATAAATACAGTAAATGGACAAAAGTACAAAGATTCACAAAATGTTTAGGGGTATGCATACCCCTGCGTCCCCCCAGAAAAAAGCACTGTGTATATGTATGTTTGTATGTATGGAAAGAGAGAAAGGGAGAGATTCAACAAAGCTTTCCTTGGAAAAAATGTTTTAATCCATGCCTCATGAAGATCCTTTGTGTGACCTACATTTTTATCCACCAGTGTTGACTCAGTTAATCAATATCTTCTTTGCTTATTCTGGGCTTGAATACTCAGAATTCTTAAAGGACCCTTCTGTTTTCACACCTATTACATTTCTCAAGGCAAAAGGAATGTATCGAACTCCAAACATAGCATAGCACCTGGAGGTTTTTTGGCTCTCTTTGACAAAGCTTTTGAGCCACAGTATATTACAAATAAATATATATATATACTGCTTAGTGGCTCAGTGGACAAGGAGAAAAACACTGGCCAGTAGGAAATGAAAAGGGGAAAAATAAAAGACAGAATGGCAGGATTGTCAGTGTGTGGGGCAGCATTCCTCCAAAATATGATCAAGTATAAGGCAGCCTACATCTGAGCCCTCCATGTTACAATAAACTTGCTCTATGCCCTGCAAATGATGTTCTTCCTTGCCCTGCAAAGGATGTGAGTAATCTCATTTAAGACCCAGAGATGGAATGACCATAGTTTCTGCTCTGTCCCTTGATTACTATCTGCCATATACTTACTATAAACCTGCCGGTCTTATTAGAGCAGCCATAAAGACGTGGAGGATGGTCTTCGGACTCAGTCAGTAACTGTGCTGATGTCTGGTATTCTTTCTTTCCACCAAGGGCACTCCAAAATGGCTCTGGAAGATACAACAAAAACACTTCCTTGGTGAAATGCCCTGCGAACAAGTGTTGAGGAAACAAGATTGTTAGGGGTGTAAAATTTCAACACTGGGTGCTGCCTCAATACAGCTGTGTGCTTCCATCATGGGGCTCCTCCATGCAAGCCAGGAAGTGACCTCTCCAGACAACAGAACAACTCTTCTTATATTTGCAGCTGCGATCTCCTGGATGATGTGGACGCTGTTAGGCAGTTAAAGTGCATGCATACTCTGTCCGTTTCCCTCCCACCCACCTCCTTCTCCATATGGCCCTGGGCACTGGCAACCCATGCTACACCACTGGTACGGCCAGTAATATTAGGAAGCTATTTTCTCAAATGTCAAGGACTGTGGACATTTCCTGCATCGAATAATAGAATGCTAGAATTGTAGAGTTGTGCTCACCTGGTTCCTGGCCTTCTTCAATCCTTGAGGTTTGGCACTTGAGGACACCAGCTACATACTGCGCCCCCTTCTCTTCTTCTCTGCTTGCTCCTTTCCCAATCCAGGTATACCCAGCATTACTTGGCAGTTTCAAAACGAAAACATCATTGGAATTCAACGAAGTAGCATCCACATCAACCTGAGACAGGAGTGAGATTGCATCAGTCTCCTGCTTCTTCTTTTTTACTTCTTTCCCATTTTTGCAGTTTGCAACATTAATTTAAGTCCAGAACAATCCCTCTGACTTCACAGGTGCCACTCAAGATGCAAGCTCTTGAAAGGCCAGCACAAAGAGAGAGTCCTAATTATGATGTTAAAAATAAACTAGCAGTGAAAGGAAGGTTTTGCTGTACACACATCTCCACTCCCACCCAGCAAAAGAAACAACAACAAAAACAACAACTTTTTAGGAAAGTGCTTTTGGCAGGACTTTCAACTGACTCATAAAAGTTGGATCTGGATAACACTGAAAAATACATACGAGCTTCAATATAATCCAGTTTCAGTGCGGCAATGATACAACCTAGGCAGCAAACATTTATGTGTGGGACCTGAAATCAGTATACAGGGCCATTCAGCTGAATGGTTGCACAAATGGAAGACATTGCAAGCATGCCCAGTAGCACAACAGGACTCCCTGAATCTGCTCCAGAGGGCCAAGGATGTCTCTTTTCTGAAGCCCTGGAGAGGTGCTGCTTGGGCCCGTCCATACCTTGGTTTCATGTGGATTGTGAACCCCTCGCACCCGTTTTAATTCCCCCCTCATATGGCATTCTCCTCCGACGACTGCTCCTCCACCCTATCTCTTCCCCAAATCTGGAAATTTCCCATGCTTTGAAAATCCAGAGGGGAGAGCTGCTTTGATTGCATACATACGGAATCAATGTATTCAGCAGTGAGCTAGATGAACCTCTCTCAATAGAAAACAGCTTGCTAGGGTCTTATCACACCTTTCTACCTGACTGGGGCACATCTGCAGGCAGACACACGTGTCTGCTACCATCACATCTAGTTTGTCCCCAGCTCTGGAATTTGGTGTCTGTTTCATCTTGCTACACGGAGAACAGGTTTCCGAACGCCTATTTCTTACCTCGACAATCCTGGTGATGGATGCTAGGTTCCTGCGGATTTGGAACAAGCGTGATGGAGCAGCAGGCTTCTGTCCGCCTTTCTTGGACGTCCCATCCTTGTAAACAATGAGTGGTTTGTCTTTGAACAAACTCAACAAGTGCAGAGGCTCCTTGCCTTGGCTGACTCTGATCTGCAGCGACGTTTGAAGGGAACAGCACAGAAACAGATTTTTACGAGGCTGCCTGCTGCCCTGGCCAACAGATGCTTTGCTGGAAGTTGGCAAGAATGAAGAGTGGCACGTTTCTCTTGAATAATTCAAGCTTACGTGACTGCAGTGTGTGTGTGCAGCCGTGGCGTTCTAAACCTGCCTCTCACGGAAGCAGAAATGCAGCATGCCATTGCAATCTAAATATTCCCCATATAACATTCTGGAGTTTGCATGTGTGTTTGGTTCAGATTTGAGATTTGCATTTAAATGCAGCAGGAAGCAGCGCCCTGTTTGTGTACCTGCCTGGAGCTGGGAGAAAGGCAAGGAGCATAGAGCCATCTGGGAATGGAAATGCACCAACCAGGTCAGTTATCAAGAAGGCTGCCGTTAAAGAAGGAAGCGAGAAGAGCTCTTTCTTACAAGTGATCCCTGGAATGCATTATCAATTGATCTTTGGGGTGCATTATCTAATAATAATAATTCATTATTTCTACCCCGCCCATCTGGCTGGGTTTCCCCAGCCACTCTGGGTGGCTCCCAATCAAATATTAAAAACACAATACAGGTTTAAACATTAAAAACTTCCCTAAACAAAAATGCCTTCAGATGTCTTCTAAAAGTCAGATAGTTGTTTATTTCTTTGACATCTGATGGGAGGGTGTTCCACAGGGTGGGAGCCACTACCGAGAAGGCCTTCTGCCTGGTTCCCTGTAACCTCACTTCTCACAGTGAGAGAACCGCCAGAAGGCCTTCGGCGCTGGACCTCAGTGTCCGGGCTGAACGATGGGGTTGGAGACACTCCTTCAGGTATACTGGGCCGAGGCCGTTTAGGGATTTAAAGGTCAGCACCAACACTCCAGTGCATGGAGGACAGAAATACTAATGTCCATCAATGGACCATGAATCCTCCCACTCAGGTACCTGAGATTTCAGCTAGTCCAATGCTGCACAGAAGGGGTTGGTGGACTCCAGCTTTCATCAGCCCCAGCAAGCGTGGCCAATAGTCAAGGATGGTGGGAACTGCAGTCCCACAAAACCTGGAGGGCTGCAGGTTCCCTGTTCCTGCTGCAAGTTAATTGCAAGCATCTCTTACGGCCTGTTCTGAGGCACCTAATCTACCATGTGTCAAAGACTTGGTACTTGCTAATATTTATAAAGCACCATCAATGTTCCCAGCACCTAACCAGAATACAAGAGGATAGGTAACCCTGCCCCGAGGAGCCTACCATCTAAAATTTGACCCATGGGAAACAGCAGCAGAAGAGGAGACAAGGGTGAACAAGGTGCTTGTTTTTATGGTTGTACTTCCAAGCTGGAACCATGATAACACCTCTTGCTTTTCTGGGATGGAGGATGGAGACTGTGTGCAGAAACTTCTGACCTTTGTGTATCTGGGATGTAGCCTACTGTATCGAGGTAAGAGTCACAGCCGTGCTACCACCCAATTTTTGCCTCTGGCTCCAGCCACCACCAGCATGCAGCCTCTGGAAGGCTGCTCACAAGGGAATGAATGAAAAAGGCGCCCCCATGGCTGTTAATGGTAGTGCAAGAAGGAAAAGACACAGGCAACAGATGAGAAGCAAACTACAGATGGATAGAATTGGGGTCAGGTGGTGGTTGAAGAACTGCTTCCTTAGAGAGCATGTGGAAATTAAACTATGGGCAGACCCCACCATACATTTAAATCAGATTGCTCCCCGCCCCCAGAATTCTGGGAACTGTAGTCCCCCCCTTACAGCTAGCATTCTCAGTATCCTTAAGAAACTACAGTTCCCAGGACTGTTGGTGGGGAAGCAACATGCTTCAAACATGTTCTGGATGTGGTCTGAACATGTGGCGCTTCTCTTGCAAAATGCCAAAGAGCACAATGACTTCCTTTGGCATTTTGCAAGGGGGTTTAAAAAGGGTAAAGGGACCCCTGACCATTAGGTCCAGTCGTGACCGACTCTGGGGTTGCGGCACTCATCTTGCTTTAATGGCCGAGGGAGCCGGCGTGCAGCTTCCAGGTCATGTGGCCAGCATGACTAAGCCGCTTCTGGCGAACCAGAGCAGTGCATGGAAACCACCGCCACAACTTTAAGGACACTGGTGCTGCTGCAGCAAATGTTTAAAATGTTTTTATATATTTTAAAGTGTTTTAAAAGTCTTTTTACTTTTTACTTTGTTGTACCACCATAAACGGTGGTTTTTATCCATGTATTTTTATTTTGTTTTGTTTTATTTTGGGTTGGGGTGGGGTGGTTGTTGAGTGGGGTGTGGATTGGTTTTGTTTTGGTGTAATTGTTTTTTGTTTGTTTGTGTTTGTATTTTGTAAATGGAGGCAAGTATGAGGCTTGGGATTCCTACTGTGGAGGGGCGAGGGAGGTATGGCGGTGGGGGCAGATGTCATAGGAAAAAGGGATCGAGATATGGATATGCTCGTACCCCTTCCAATCTGCGCCCCATCCCGAGAGACGAGGGTAGGGTGAGCAAGGATTACTCACCTCCGTCACTGGTGTTGTGCAATGCCAGGTCTATAGGCAACAAAACCGCCACCCTGCGAGATTTCTTCATCTCGCAGGGGGTTGACCTGGCTTGTGTGACGGAGACCTGGGTGCGCGAAGGGGATACTGTTACCTTACGAGAGATGGCGCCCCCGGGTTTCTCTGTCCTCCACCAGTCGCGGACTGTGGGCTGGGGGGGAGGGGTGGCATTATTAATCCGGGAAGATTGTTCTTTCAGGGCTCTACCATCGCCATCGATCCCCGGCATTGAATGTGTTGGCCTAGTGTGGGGCTCTGAGGTGAGCTTGGCTGTCTGGCTGGTGTACCGGCCACCTAGCGCACCAGCAGCCACCCTGTCAGGCCTGCTGGAGGCAGTGGCCGGCTGGGCCTTGGAGTTCCCTAACCTATTGGTATTGGGGGACTTCAACATCCATGCTGATGCCACTCCCTCCTCACAGGCTCTGGACCTGGTGTCTTCCATGGTGACACTAGGGCTCTCCCAGTTTGTTTTGGGCCTCACACATCAAGCAGGCCACACGCTGGATTTGATCTTTGCCGTCGGTGTAGATATGATCATGTTTCCTTCGATGAAGGTGCCATGGTCTGATCACTACGCTCTGAAAGCCAGGATTGACGTTCCACCCCCACCCTGCTTAGGTGGCGAGCCGATTTGGGCTCACCCGTAGAGGCTGATGGACCCTGATAGATTCCATCAAGCCTTGCGGGACCTTTCTCCCCCTGGCGACTCATTGACTGAGCTTGTTGAGGGCTGGAATACCCAGCTCCTGGCAGCCATCACCTAAGCGCCCTCTGCGACCCTGCAGAAACCGGGCTCCCTGGTTTACCGAGGAGCTCTGGAAAATGAAGCGGGACCTCAGACGGCTAGAGCAAGTATGGCGTGGTGCCCGTGACGGAGCTTCAAGAACATCTTATAGGGTTTTTATGAAAACATACGAGATGGCAGTGAAGGCCACTAAGAAGTCCTACTTCTCGGCCTACATTGCATCCGCTAGCTCTCGCCCGGCGCAATTATTTAGTATAATTCGGTCTTTAACGTCCCTCGAAGGACAGCCAAATTTAAATAACAATTTGACACACAGCTGTGAGGCATTTGCGAGCTTTTTTGCGGAGAAGGTCCTGTTGCTCCGCCATGACCTCCCTGCCAATTTGGATACAATAAAGGAACTGGAGGCCCCTCGACTGTCCTCGGGTCCAGTATTGGACCACTTTGACCGGATATCCCCAGCTGATGTGGACAGACTCCTCCGAGCTGGAAAGCCCACCACTTGTCCTCTCGACCCGTGCCCGTCCTGGCTGATTAGAGCGTGTCCAGACGAGGTGCGGGCCCCCCTGGGGGATATCATCAATTTGTCCCTTGGCACCGGGACATTCCCAGGGGAACTGAAGGAGGCAGTGGTGCGCCCGCTTTTAAAGAAAACATCATTAGATCCCTCAGATCTATCCAATTACCGCCCGGTTTCGAATCTTCCATTCCTGAGTAAGGTGATTGAGAGAGCGGTTGCTGAAGCCACTCCTTGGTGTGTGGAGTGCCCCAGGGTGCGATACTATCCCCAATGCTTTTTAACATCTTTATGCGCCCCCTCGCCCAGCTTGTCCGGAGTTTTGGGCCGGGCTGCCATCAGTATGCTGATGACACCCAACTCTATCTGTTGATGGATGGCCATCCTGACTCGGCCCCAGACACACTGATCAGATGCTTGGAAGCTGTGGCTGGATGGTTACGTGGGAGCCGGTTGAAGTTAAATCCTTCAAAGACAGAGGTCCTCTGGCTGGGATGGGACGATATGGGATTGAGGAGGCAACTCCCATCTCTTGCGGGGGTGCAATTAGTGCCAGCACTGTCCGTTAAGAGTTTGGGTGTAATCTTCGATACCTCCCTCTCCATGGAGGTGCAGATTGCAGCTATAACAAAGGCAGCATTTTTTCATCTCCGCCAAGCTAAGCAGTTGGCTCCTTACCTCTCTCGCCCTGACCTAGCCACTGTGATTCACGCGACGGTCACCTCCAGACTGGATTATTGTAACTCGCTCTACGTGGGGCTGCCCTTGAGACTGACCCAGAAACTCCAGCGGGTGCAGAATGCCACAGCGAGACTCCTTACGGGGTCTTCGCTGCGAGATCACATTCATCCGGTGCTATACCGGCTGCACTGGCTCCCGGTGGAGTACAGGATCAGGTTTAAGGTGCTGGTTTTAACCTTCAAAGCCCTATACGGCCTAGGACCCTCGTACCTACGGGACCGCCTCTCCTGGTATGCCCCACAGAGGAACTTATGGTCTTCAAATAAAAACATCTTGAAGGTCCCAGGCCACAGAGAAGTTAGGCTGGCCTCAACTAGAGCCAGGGCTTTTTCGGCTGCGGCTCCAACCTGGTGGAACGCTCTGTCACAAGAGACAAGGGCCCTGCAGGACTTGACATCTTTCCGCAGGGCCTGCAAGACAGAGCTGTTCCACCAGGCCTTTGGTCAGGGCGCAGCCTGACTCCCTCCTTTGGCAATCTTTACAAAACTTTAGTTTATGGTTGCCATCAATTTTGATTTTAATTAATTTTTATAATGTTTTTATACTGTTGCACTGTTTCAGTGTTGTTAGCCGCCCTGAGCCCGGCTTCAGCTGGGGAGGGTGGGATATAAATAAAATTTATTATTATTATTATTATTATTAAACGCCATTTACCTTCCCGCCAGAGCAGTACCTATTTATCTACCTGCACTTTGATGTGCTTTCGAACTGCTAGGTTGGCAGGAGCAGGGACCAAGCAACAGGAGCTCACCCCGTCGCAGGGATTTGAACCGCCAACCTTCTGATCGGCAAGTCCTAGGCTCTGTGGTTTAACCTACAGTGCCACCCACGTCTATCAAAGTCCTAATGCAGACGTAGAAATGTTGTGTCATTCTGTAACTCCACCCATAGAGTCCATGTATTCACCTGAACATTGTTCGGCCTGCCTAGGACTACAAAAAGGGGAGGGCAGGCCACAATAAATGCTAGGCAGGAGTGGGCAGGCTGCGTTTGGATTGACTGCTCACAAAAGGAACAGACCTGCCCTAACGGCTGAACAGCATAGCAGGGGCAGGAGATCAGGAACCCACCTTCCTCACAGGTGAGAAGGGGGGGAAAGGGACTGGATTCTCCAAACCCACCACAATAGACATTTCAGCCTGCACAGAGGCAGACATTAATCCATGTCAGTCACAATCCCATTGGCGCCCTCCACAATTTAGTCCATGTTCTGTAGTCCAGCATTCCCCCTCAGTGCAACTTAGTAATTGTTCAGATCAAGAGAAATTGTTCAGCTCTCCACAGACTGAGAGGAAGTTCTTCCTTCCACCTCTCCACAACCCATGCAGGACTTGGAAGCCAATTTTTCGTCCTGCGCTCCTTGCAGTGTTTGCAGTTGAGGCTGCTCTGACAATGGAATGTACAGGTGTGATCAAGGAAGGAGTTGGCCAAATGAAACCAACTTCACACACCACGAATTGCCTGTGCAACGGAGAAGGCAATCATTTGCAGGTCCAGCAAAGACTCCCAGGGAAACATGGTGCAGAACTACTTACAAAGATAAACAATATTTCAAGCGCCTCCTTTTATTGTAATGTAGCCTGCAGTGCCATCTAGTGACAAAAAATATAGTTGCACCACGAGTGTATTGTGATTAAGGATGGAAGGTCAGTTTTGGTTTCTCTCAGGTTCTCATTTTTCCCAGTGTGAAGCTCAGTTCTCCACATGAGTTTGCTATTTTGTTTTTCCAAAAAGCCTTCCTAAAAAACTCATCAGCACTTTGGATTTCTCCTGACACCCTTCTGTATGCAATTTTGCCTAATATACAGCAGCTTCTGTTAATATAACGCATCTCCACATGTTCTTTTCACTAATATATGCAACTATGTTAACCTTCTACACTAGCAAATGCATTTTTGTTTATATTACTTGGCTGCAGAACTGTGTCATTGAAGGATAACTGTATTTTACTTCGCATATGGTTTCAGAAAGTGCAAATTAGGTCCGACTTTAATTGAATTTCTCTTCCCGCCCCAACCTTAATTGTGATCCTGTTTTTGAATAGGGCTTAACTAAATATGCAGTGAAGGGGGAACATACAGAAGTGGGCATCTCAATCTCCCTCCGTGTGACCACAAGTCACAACCTGCAATGGCAAAGCCTCCTATACCCTGCTTTTCTAGGGTTTCCAAAGACACAGGAGCTCCCGCAAGTACAGGGTGCGTGTGTTTGTCTTTCCCGCTCACAGATAGTTGCCCTTAAATCATTTGGGGGGCAATAGGGAGCATGGGCTTCCAGCCTTTCTCAACCTGTGGGTCCCCAGATGTTGTTGGACTACAACTCCCATCACCTCAGATGGACAGAGCTCAGGGATGATGGGAGTTGTAGTCCAACAACATCTGGGGACCCACAGGTTGAGAACCGCTGTATGCAAGAAATAGAATGTAGCTTTCAAGTTGCTTGTGTGACCTCCTGTTTGCACCATCAATATTTTCAGGTTCATCAGGAAGGCACCAACCTGGACTGCATGCCCGTCTAGTGACCGGTCGAGCTGAACTGTCAAGAATGCTGAAGTAGTCAACTCATCTAGAGTGGCATGAGCTCCTTGCCTGTGGATAGAGAAGACGCAGATAAAACACAAGTCCCCTTAGAAAGGTGAAGCTCCTGACTATAGGAGTCAAAGCACATGGGAGTGGCAGAGATGACCACTTGGGAGAACCTGCAATTGCCTTCGGAACTGCGAAGCCAACCCCATCCAAAAGATTCAGGGAGGTTATTGATAGGGCAGAATTAAGTATGAAGCATGTGGGACCTGAAAAGATCATGGATTAGGTGATCGCTCATCTATCCAAGAACTCCTCAGGTCAACTCCCTTCAGGTTTCGCTCTAGAATGTAGAACTGGGTTATGCCCCACGGTTTGAGGCAGGAGGGCTCTTCCTATAGGCCAATGCTGGAGTGTCCCTATTGCAGATTTAGCTATTTAAAGCACAATTCAGTCCGATTCTGAAGGCCTGATGCAGGCACAGTGTTATCAGGCAGAGTGAGGTGGCTCCTTCAGGCGGCAGATTCCGGGGGGTGGGGAGAGGATGTTTCAGCTGCCAATCCAATCAGCTTCTGGTTATGGAATGGGGGAGGGATCTTTCTGCCCTTTGCTCCTGGCACCAAAACATCTTGCGGCTGCCAAAGGGGATACTGGTTTTCAGAGAGGCTCCTTGCAACGCATCAAGGATAAAAACAACAGTACTGTAAACTAAGAAGCAGCATGGCTTCCATTAAACATACCATGTGTAGATTATCTGTCCTTTGGGATAGGTGTACAGTATGATGTAGCAATCTCCACCATAAAATTGCCCATAGCTCTGAGATTCCACAGGGATTCTGCCGTTGCTTTCAACGCGCCAAATCTAAGACATGAAAGATGTCACAAGGGAAGAGCATTTGCAAAATTCTCAAAACAGAGCATTTTGATAAGGTGACAGATTCAAGAGAGCTGGTTAGCTGTGTTAGTTGCAGCAGAAACACTAATCTGATTTATTGTAGCTGAAGCTTTCATGAACTGCAATCAATTCCCATGTAAACAGTAGGTCCAAAAGGCCATGAGATGTATTCTACCACTATTAGGCATCACAATCAATTATCGTTATCAGGGATTGAACCTGAGACCTTCTGCAGGCAAAGCGGATACTCTACCACTGAGCTACATTAATTCCCCTAAATGTAAGTAGAGTAGGCTCCAATATAATACTGTTATAATTTTGGGTACCCCCTAGAAATTAATAAATGGTAGGATTTTGATTATTTGGAGTATGAAAGGAAAAATACCAGCTACAGAGGAATTCCTAGGTTGTGTATGCAAAACGACCTGGCCGAGCAAGGCCCATTAAGAAACAACACAAGGCCACAGGCAATAGAAAAGAACTGTCCTTTCCCCATTGCCCTGAGGTGTGAACAGAGACTGGGTGTTTGGAAGGTTGTGAGGTGACAGGAAAAGGGAGTCTTTGGCAAAGGTTGCTGTGTAGAAGGAAGAAGAAGAGAGACTGGGATCCATCTTGGGCAGGTTGGCTGGAGGCCTGCTGGGAGAGATGCCTTGGGCTCCAGGGCTGCACTGATGTGGGGTCCAAGCCTGTCTTGAAATGACCATGCTGTAGGATCTGGACTACCCCCTCCCATGCAAACTGAAGGTGTAAACAGGTGAACAAAGCATATTTCTTAAAGCTACAACATACTCCTCTGTGTCTTGATTCTCCAAAGGAGCACAGACCCCGGGGTGAGTGCCTGGAATGCCCTGGACTCTTGCTGCTGCTCAGCAAAGATTGGGGGGAGGCACCCAACTTTTGTAACAATGCTAAAAGCAGAAGTCATAAAAGAACCTCTCCACACCTTCAGTCGATTCTGCATTCAGACGACCCCTTCCCCCATTTACAGGGTTCGGATTCCAGGTAGTTCTCAGACTCAATTGTATGTCACATATACAATCTAGTCCCCCCCCTCCATAAAACCATGTACTAGATGTATTTGTATGGAAGTGGGGGAAATAGGTGCAAAGTTCAGTCGTACCTTGGAAGTTGAATGGAATCCATTCCGGAAGTCTGTTCGACTTCCAAAACATTTGGAAACCAAAGCGCGGCTTCTGACTGGCTGCAGGAAGCTCCTGCAGCCAATCGGAAGCCGCGGAAGCCCTGTTGGATGTTCGGGTTCCAAAGAACGTTTGCAAACCGGAATACTCACTTCCGTGTTTGCAGCGTTCGGGAGCCAAAATGTCTGAGTACCAAGGTGTTTGGGATCCAGGGTGCGACTGTACTGCAAAACTACAACCATAAAGCAGAACAGCAGCTAAAAGAGAAACCCGGGAGCTAGATGTCAATAAATACCTCCACTTTCCCAGAGCCATCGTCCACCATGTTGTGCTGGGCTGCCATCTGCGGAGACTCGTGCAACTTGGTGGCATCAAACTCAACTTGCTCAATTCTCGCCACTCTCTCTGTGACGTACACTTTTCCGAAGCCATCGCTTTGATCCTTATCTTTCCAGTCTCTAAAGAACTGCTTGAAGATTGGTGTTTCACCTCCTTCTGGAAGAACCTGAATCTGAAACCAAGAAGCAAAGGGTTGGAAAGCCTATAACTGACAGCTCTCCTTCCTTCCTAGAGTACCCGCTGTGTGCTAATGTATGGGAGAAGCAAAACAGTCGCCAGTTAACCCAATCTCTAAATATATACCAGGCAGGAGCAAGGCCTCACAAGTATGGCCAGTGATTAAGGATGATGACAGTCCTGCAACCTCTGGAAAGCTGCAGGTTCCCCCTCCCCAGTTTACAGTTTTGCCACTTTTTCACAATGGTATATTTCCTTAACATGCTGCCATATCAGAAGGGGGAGTCTACTTGAACTCTTAAGTGAGAGTGTTCCTAGACTGGCCTCATCATTTCTACCTCAGCCCCCTATACCAGGTTGCTCACCCGAGCAAGACAGTTTGAGCATATTACACCAATTCTGGTCAGACTGCACTGGCTACCAATTAGTTTCTGGGCCCAATTCAAAGTGCTGGTTTTGACCTATAAAGCCTTAAATAGCTCAGGACCACAATTCCTCAAGGACCGCCTCTATCCATATGAGCCTACCTGGACCCTGAGATCATCTTCTGAGGCCCTTCTTTGTGTGCCTCCTCATCAAGAGGTCCGGAGGGTGGCAACACAAGAACAGGCCTTCTCTGTAGTGGCTCCCCGTCTGTGGAATGCTCTCCCCAGGGAAGTTCGCCTGGTGCCTTCATTACACACCTTTAGGTGCCAGGCAAAAACATTCCTTTTTAACCAGGCCTTTGGTTGACGTAATCAACATCTCATACCCTTTTAAAATGTAGCTCTTTGGGGGGGGGCATTATTGGGTTATTCCTCTTATTTTAATTTTATATACTGTGATCCTTTTATGTGAACCACCCTGAGACCTCTGGGTATAGGGCGGTATATAAATTCTAATAATAATAATAGTAGTAATAATAATAATAATAATACCAGTGGCTGGCGTTATATAAACTGTACTCAGGGTAGTTTCAGACTGCCACTGTTTTCTGGTGTGATTTATCCACATACCAGCAAATTCAGGTTGCACAGTTCAATTTGAATTGGTGCTCTTGCACAACAAAAATGCTCCCCACCGACCCCTGGAAAACCACACCTTTTGCAACAAGAAAAGTGGAAGGAAAACGCACCCGAAAGTGTGAGGTATCAATTGAAGCAACATCATCTAGCCTCCCTGGAAACAAATTAGGATGAACAACAGACAAACAGGTCATCTGGAAGTGACCTTAGTCAACTGTGGGGGTTTACTTGGGGGAAAACGGAAAGTACGGTTGTTCCTTGCAGAGGTATACCTGAGTGTTGGCAGGATAATTCATTTGCTGAATGAATTCTTCAGCCGATTTCATGGCTGCTTTTCTCTCACTTGGATTAGCATTTTTACCTTGTTAAAACAAAGCAGAAGGAAAAATTACAACGGCAAAAGGAGAGCGAAACTCCCAGAAGCCTTTGTTGATTATAATAGTAAATTATAATATTGTAATGTTAAAAGAGAAGCAAAGAGATTTGCCACATACCTTTCCACACAAATATCTTCCTGGCTACTCCGTGATCCAGTATAAAGCACTCTTCAGACAAAAGCATTGCCCTCAAGAAAGGATTCTCCTCTGCAACAATCGAAACCTTCATGGATCCACTGGCATCTGATACCTAAGGATACAGGACATTCACATTTAGATCAGCTACAAATCTGCATTCAAGTAATTAAAAAACAAGCAAACACATATTGTCATGACTTCTATAGTTGAAACAGGGTTCTGTTCAGAAACAGCCCTGCAGCAAGCTGGCAATTCTGCTCGTACCATGTAGAGTTTGGCACTTTTCCTGTTGGTAATATCAGCAGCCTCATCATCATTATCATCACCCTCACGAAGTTCTGGTTTCCGTCCCAAGACCTTCAGAACAAAAAGAGAAAGAGAAAGATAAAATGCTCACCATCCATTACTCAAAGGTCTGAGTATCTTACTCCCCTTTCTGTATTTGAACATATAATCTTGTTATCATCCGGTTGTTTGGCTATCTATTTGGACAGATGGACTGCTTAGATTAATGTGCCCGTTTAAATTAGGATTGATGGGTTATTCTTGTTGTTCACGTGAGCAGATGTTGTTTCCTTCTTCTTTTCACCATGTTTGCGATAAAAAGAAACAAAAGCCAAGCACCCAGACACAAGTAAGTAAATAAACAAAACAATTTTTTTAAAAACCCAGTCATTTTTAGTTATGGCTTTATTAGCAGCGTCGTGAGAAATCTGGGGAAAATTTGAAATTTGATTAAAAAAAAAAAAAAAGATGTTGCATGATTTAGGGCTACATTTGGCATGGTACAAAAGTTCCATGATGGGATATACTAATGTGATATTTTTCTTGGGCAATAAGCCGGTTGGGAGGTGATTTGAATTGGGGCCACAGTGCTAGGGGTGAGGAGGGGTGGGATTCAGGTTGTCACTCTGTGATGACATCTCTCCAATAGACATCACTCCCAGATCCACCCAGACTCTGCTCTTAGCCATGAAGTGAGGAGGAAGGACAGGAACAGTGATAGCTGTATATTTTCCTGTCCGCCTATAAGCCTGGGGGCATGAATTCCTTTGGGAAAAGAGCATGGGAGAAGAATGAAAGCCCCCTTTCCTCTGTGCCATGGCTGCTCAGGAGTGTCGACATGCAAAGCACGCAAAGCCAGCTGGCTAGCCCCAGCTGGGCCGTCTCCTTCCAGCCATCCCACTGCAAAGACTCATCGGCATCTGCTCTGACATAAATCAGCGACCCGGGCACACTATCAGCAGATCGAACTGTGCACACAGAATAGGTGTGAGGCTTGTGAAAGCATACTACAACTTTTGTTGTTGTTGTTTAGTCGTTTAGTCGTGTCCGACTCTTCGTGACCCCATGGACCAGAGCACGCCAGGCACTCCTGTCTTCATACTACAACTACAGATTTATTAATCATAAATCAGAACAAAGAAACATGTCGTCTCTCTCTCTCTCTCCATCTTCTCAGAGAGAACAGCTAAAAGCAGAAGCTATACACACAACGGAAGTTCCCAGCAAGCTGTTCTGGAATGTAAACAGACATGTGACATGCAACAGTTCCACACGTCTGCTCCTTAAGGTGGAATGGAAATCTCAACAAGGAGGATGCTGCCTAGGCAGGGTTGTGTGCTGGGGGAATCTTGCCATTGCCTTCTTTGAGTGCCCTGGCTGCTTCTGTGTGTGAGCAGCATATAGGTGCCATCAGCACAGTTCCTGACTGATGGGCTGTAATGGCCGTTCCAGGGATGCTATGGACATGTCTTTCATATTTACAAACTTTTTGCATTTTCAGGTTGTGGGTTTCCCCTCTCCAGGGCTGTTAATAACTTAACTGAGGCTTTCCCAACCAAGAATCCTACAGATTTTTTAGATTCCCTTCGGTCCTATCAAGTACCTTTTTTAAGAATAAAAGGTGCCAATACTTGCCATGAAGTTTTAATGTTTTGTGTGTGTTTTTTAAGATGCCGTACCTTGGATCTCAAACGCCTTGGTTCCCGAACAAATCGGCTTCCGAATGATCAAAACCCGAAAGTGAGTGTTCCGGTTTTCGAACGATTTTCGGAATGTCTGGCACTTCTGCTGCTTCCAATTGGCTGAAGGCATCCTGAAGCCAATCGGAAGCCGTGCCTTGGTTTTCAAACAGTTCCAGGAGTCAAACTCCCGGAACGCATTCTGTTTGAGAACCAAGGCACGACTGTACTGCCTACCCTTGAATAAGGTTAAAAAAAAAAAGTAAAGGACCCCTGGACAGTTAGGTCCAGTCAAAGGTGACTATGGGTTTGGGGTGCTCATCTAACTTTTGAGGCCAAGTGTCAGGGACTGGGCAGAGGAGGAATGGTGGAGACCACCTCCCCATCCTGACCCTCCCAGGAAGGAGGAGGAGGAAGAAGACAGTATAGATTTACAACAGTGGTTTGCAGGAGGTCACAGCTCAGAGGCAGATGAGGGTAAAAGTTGGGAAAGAATGGGAGAGGAAGAACAGGCAGAACTGAAGCAGCAGCTGGCTGACACGGTGTCATTAGAAAGCATTCCAGACCCTCCATCTCCCAGAACCCGGCGAGCCTTAAAAGTAGGAGAGCAAAGAGCTCGAAGACAGAGGGCACATAGCAGCACCCGTAGAAGTGACGAATGAGGAAATGGGAGAGACGGGGTGTGAAGATTCACTCTGGACAACACCATGATCCAAGAGGCTGGGTTCTATAGCCTCTCTCTGTAAAGATTGAAATAAAAAAGGACGGTAAGAAACTTTTCCTTGTCTTTATATTTTTCTGGGCAACTAGCTGGGAGCCGCTGACAGCATCCTGACACCAAGGGAGCCAGCGTTTGCCCACAGACAGCTTTCCAGATCATATAGCCAGCATGATTAAGCCGCTTCTGGTGCAATGGGACATCGTGACGAAAGCCAGAGTGCACAGAAATGCTGTTTGCCTTCCCGCCACAGCAGTGCCTATTTATCTATTCACGCCGGTGTGCTTTTGAACTGCTAGGTTGGCAGAAGCTGGGGCAGAGCACCCTGTCGCGGGGATTCGAACTGCTGACCTTCCAACCGGCAAACCTAAGAGGCTCAGTGGTTTAAACCACAGCGCCACCTGCTCCTCCTACCCTTGAGTACTCCCAGAGAAAAAGCAAAGCCAATAATCAAGGATGGTAGAATTTGGAGAAGCTTGACTTGACTCATTTCTAATTTCAGTGGCTTAAAACAACCTTAGGTTTTATGGTGCTGGAGGGAGGGGGAGTGGAAGAGCAGGCTGAATTAATAACTTAAACACAGATTAGGGTGGGCCAAGGAGTCAGTTCAGATGTTCTCCCACGTGGTCATCTTAGGAGAAATTCAAGTGACGTCAACCCATAGTTTGAGGAAAACAGAATCGAAAATACATTCCTTATGTACTGAGTGTATTGAATCTTTTTAATGGCCGCAGCACAAAAGCCAGCCAGAAAAAGAATAATAGGTGAACTTTAACCAGGCGCTGAAATAGAACAAACTGCTAAACGTGCTTCACAAATGCCTTCATCAGAGGTGAATTGAACTTCTGTGGTTTAACTCAATGCATGTTGATTCTGAAGGAAGTTTCACCGAATTCAATAGGACTTGCTTCCTTATAAGTGGATATAGGAATGCAGTACCTTCTGATAGAGGGGAAACTGGTTGAAATGCATTGGACACTTCATCTGGCGTTATAATTCTTTTAAAGATAAATTGGAATAACAACAACAAAATAAATAAGCAATTGTGGCTACAAAAAGGGAACCAACCAGCAATCACCCAAGCAGGAAAGAGGAGATGAGAGGCATTCAGGAATGCTATAACTACAGAGCAAGAGAAAATTAATAAAGAAAAAAGTTTTAAAATTGGCTTATAGTAAATTTCTAAATCTAGGTCTCAAGCATAGAGCAAAATAGTAACCCAATATGGCTTGCTGCCTCATATGCACCAACTGATAGATATGACACCATTCCTATAATTCTCCTCCTATTCACCAGAGAAGGGCCGGCTGAATTTGGCTTAAAGTCAAACTAGCTGAAATAAGGTAAGTGCAATGTTGTATCACCCATTCAAAGGATATACTTGTATTTAGACAAGGAGGGGCATGTTGACAACGTAAATATTTGATAAAGGAGAAATTGCCAAGATAAGGAGTGCAAAGGTAGCTGATGGAGAACACCTTAAATATTTCAAAGAGCCAACCTACCTATACAGCTTTCTCTCTCAGCAAGATAAATATTATTACAGAGTCTATAAAAAGGCTATATCAGGTTAAATGCAAATAGAATTTCATTGCTCAGCTGGTAAACGTAGTAGCGAAACTTGCTATGTATTAGTACCGTGGGACAGACATATCCAAATAAATAAATAACCTGTATGCATAGCCCTTGTCACTTAGTGACTGATAGATTTGATAAAAACATTGCCAACAGGCCCATCATGATGTCAGGCAAGAAATAGCCCAGTGAGAGGCTGATTTGTCTTCTCAGGTACAAATCTTTTATATAAGGCAGTAGTGGACAGCATGGTGGGGGTTGGCGCCCACCTGACCTCTTGTTGCCTATCAGAGGCAGAGCGGGAAGGGTGATGCAACTATGAGGTCAGAGTGGTGCAAGCTCTCCACCAGAGCCAGTTTGATGCTCCTGCTAGGGCATTCGCACCTTGCCAACTATGCAGCCGCCTCCCTCCTCTCCTTCTCAGTAAGCAGCCGTGATGCAATCGATCAGAGGTCAGGGGAGTGGCAGGTTAGGAGTGGATTGTAAGCAATGAGGTCAGAGGAAAATTAAATGCAGAAAGTATGTCGACAGTGAAAATTGCATAATTAACAAAGGTAGTTCGTAATGCAGTTGTTGGTGACACAGACGTCTTGGCCTTGATATGCCAATTAAGAAATATAACGAGATTTAGAAATGCCTTTCGCCAGATTCAATCCACTGACTCCAGAATATGGGGATCATCTACTGTATCCACCTGGGTAATCTTGTACACTCCTACTGTTCTCCTCTTTAACAACTTGAGCTCTGCAATTTGCACAGTTCTCATATTATGAATATTTGCTGGCTGTATAAGCATTGGCACTTGAGAAAATGAATTCCCTATTAGTATATAAGATTACGAGTAGAATGCTCAGGGATGTAGAATGACAATATCTGCTTCTAACAGAAGGCTTCCCATAGAAATTAGAGCAATAAGACAAAAGACTTCAGGAAGATACAGTTTTTCTGCCCAGGTATTTATTATTTTACCTTCTCCTGCAGTTGTACAATGCAGTCAAATAGGTTTTATTGCACCAGGGCATTCAACCCAATGTGTCCCTATTTAGGATGCTGTAAAACGGCAAGATGGAATTGAAATCACCAGGCAACATTTCTTTTTTTCAATTTTCAGCTTCATAAGTATTGTGACTCTTTGTTCACAGTGTATCACTCTCAATTTTCTACAACACAAGGCATTCCACTTTGGCATCGTTCCAATAATAATAATAAAACGTTTGCTGCTTGAAAGCACATTGTAAGGTGCAATTTGAGGTGGCATGAATTCTCTTCTCTACACTACAACACTCTACACATAGATCTTGCATAAATATTAGGAATCTCTTTCCCTTTGTTCAGCAATAGGCGAGCACTCAGCTTCAAAAAGCATAACAGATAATGGACCATACTCACAGCTCTGAAATACTCTCGCATCAGTCAAAGTACTTAGCTCTCTTAGTTTCTGGGCTTGTTGTTATGAACCTCTCTGAATATGGCAGCCAATTTTGAGAGTTGAGATTATTGTTGTTATTTCATTATATATTATTATATACATCAGCCCGACTCTCCGGTTCAAATGAATATCCAATGCAACTCACAAAAGAAACAGAAATCCAATATACAGTAATAGAACTAAAGGTAAAGGTAAAGGGACCCCATTAGGTCCAGTCGACTCTGGGGTTTTGGCGCTCATCTCGTTTCATTGGCCGAGGGAGCCGGCGTACAGCTTCCAGGTCATGTGGCCAGCATGACTAAGCTGCTTCTGGCAAACCAGAGCAGCGCACGGAAACACCGTTTACCTTCCCATCGGAGTGGTACCTATTTATCTACTTGCACTTTGACCTGCTTTTGAACTGCTAGGTTGGCAGGAGCAGGGACTGAGCAACAGGAGCTCACCCCGTCGCTGGGATTTGAACCGCCGACCTTCTGATCGGCAAGTCCTAGGCTCTGTGGTTTAACCTACAGCACCACCCGCGTCCCTGCAATAGAACTATAAGTACAATAATTAAAAGTAGTAGTCATGATTACATGAATGCTTATGACACACACATAGACCAAATCATTCAGTCATATCAGCTCATGATATCCATGACCATGATTTCCTTAGAGCTGCAACTGCCACAGCCATGGGAAGATTCTCAGGCACAAATCACTGCCATGATTAATCCTCCTCATCACAACCGTGCTGTTTTCAAGAATTATCCCTGAAGAGTGCCATGTCTTGACAACAAGGCTTTTGCAAGTCATTCTTTTCTAGCTAACCACCTGATCAAAACAAATATTTATTTCACGCTATGCCACCAAACAATAGGCTTCATATTTGTGCTTGAAAACTGAATTCATTATCGGACAATGGAAAGCGGTTTCAAGTTCCTTGGAACTACTTGCACAAACTAGAAAGAAATGCACAGTTGTTTATGTTAGGGAAGAGAGTTGTGTATTCTACAGTGAGACAGCTGGGAAAAGGATTTTGAGGATTTCACACTATTTGGAAGCCCAGGTATCAAGTGAGGGTTGCCTTTGCTCAAGTTAGGCTGATGCACCAACTATATTCATGAATGAAGACTTTAGAACTGGCCAAGGTGAAGCACACTTATGGCTTCTGACTAATGCTTTCTGTTGTTTTATAGTTTCAATAGTTGCAATCATTGTTTTACTAATTTGGATACTGCCTTGAAAACTGAAAAGCAGGGCCATAATGTTTTTAGATATCTGGCAACAAGGGATCAGGAGACTCACCCAGTGCCGGATTTACGTATAAGAGAAACAAGCTATAGCTTAGGGCCCCACTCTCTTGGGGGCCCAAAAAAAAATTAAAGGAAAAAAACTGGATGTACATTTCCAAACTATAAGATAAAAAACAAATAAAATAAAACCTACACACAGCAACAGTGTTTTGTGTTGTGTAGGCTCCTATTTGTTATGTGCAAATGGCTTTAGATACCTATTAGGTCCATAAATTACCATATAGCATATATTCAACACAAAAACCAGTGACAATTTATTGTTGACAAAGGACAGCTGGACATATAAAGGGCCCCATTACCTTCAGTAACTTAGGGAGGGCCTCATCAAACCTAAATCCAGCCCTGGACTCACCTCAAGTGGAATGTCATCTTGGCACAGAAGGCTATGTGAAAGTAGGTGGACCATTTGCTTTTAAGCATAATGAATCTGGGCATCCAGCAGTGCAGATGATACAATGCTTTTAAGTGGGTCCTGCAATAATTGCAGGGACGGGCTTGGTTCCTGGGGAGATAAACCATGACTCCTTCCATGGTAAGGCAGCACAACACCCCTTTCCCTACCACCTTTCCCATATCTGATGGGTGGAAGATGGAACCAACAACCATTTCTATCTCAAGTGAATTATAGCTGTGTGATAATAGCCTAGTGCGTGAAAGAAAGCTTCGCTGTTTTGATAATTGTAAGGTAAGGGCATGAAAATAATTTATAACTGTCTAAGGATCTAACCTTGTGTGTAGTTATGATGCCAAGTCAGAGACCACACAACACAGATGAGTAGGTTTCAGCATGCAGATTCTGTATACTATAATTTAATTGTAAGCACTCCCCTCCCCCCAAAAAAGAGTTGTAATTGTTTTAGAAAGCTGTTTAAACACCTAATAAAAGGGTGTCTCCGCTTGCTCAAGGAATTAAAGAGTATTTGCATTGGCAACCATCCACTGTAGAGTTTCTCCTGAAGTCTAAGATTAATGCCTTGCAATAATTGTCAGGCGAAGAAACATTAAGCAAGCCACACAAATTGGCATTTAGGCCTCTGGAGAAGTACCACATCTTGTACGTCAGGAACCTAACTTGGCAAATAGCAAGCTGTAGACCAGGAATGGGGAGCTTTTGGCCAGGCTTCCTCAACCTCGGCCCTCCAGATGTTTTGGCCTACAACTCCCATGATCCCTAGCTAACAGGGCCAGTGGTCAGGGATGATGGGAATTGTAGTCTCAAAACATCTGGAGGGCCGAGGTTGAGGAAGCCTGCTTTTGGCCTTCAGGGCGTTGCTGGACTACAACTCCCATCAGCTCTAATGAGCATGGCTGATGGCCAAGGGATGATGGAAGTTGTAGTTCTGCAAGATCTGGAGGGCCACATATTCCCCAAAACCGTCAACACTATCCACCCATCCCCATTCAGCAGTGGTTTGCAGTGGAATTTTTCATAGGGGAACAGTTGGGGCCAGAGGACCAGCTTGCAAGGATGATGGGGGAGGGGATGTCGCATGTGTGATGTCACAAGGTCCCAATGTCATGAGCGTGAGCATTGCACCTCCCTCCCTAAGCTGGGCAGAGGCTTCCCGAGCTTTGGGAAAGAGGTGCCAGCACAATCACACTATGTGAACTTGGAATTTAAGGTAGGCTCATTACTTACTGACTCCTGGCCAAACTGGAAGTAAGCCTCAGACTCCTCTCTCCATAAGCAGAAATCAGCAAGTGAATTAGGACCCTATCTATTTGAACCTTGGATTCTCCTAGTGTTCTCAATGCCTTCTTTACCATTGCCTGAAGGAAGATGACCATTGTAAGGGGGAAGATGAAAGCCCAAGAAGTTGTTTCCAACCTCATCACTGACAGAATCCTGGAAGCCAAGGAATGAATAATTGTGCCCCATCCTGAGATCTTAGGATGGAGAGCAGGACAGAAATGTCCAAATAAAGTCTTGCTCCAGAACAACTGAGCTGAGCATCAGGCGAGACATGGAAGCTGCATGATGCTGGACCAAGTCAGACCACTGTCCCATCTAACTCCCTACGGTGTGTTTGCTATCTGGCAGTGGGTCACCAGGTTCTTGGACAGGAGTCTCAGACCTCCAAGGGTCTCTATTTTCCAAGGACAGTCCCAGATTTTGATTTGATCCTGGAATGTCCCATTTTTCCTTAGGGCATCCCTATTTTCATCAGAGAAATGTTGGAGGCCAAGGAGATAAGCAACTATACAACCTTTAGAAGACATCTGAAGGCAGCCCTGTATAGGGAAGTTTCTTTTTATGTTGAATGCTTTATTATGTTTTTATATATGTTGGAAGCCATCCAGAGTGGTGACCCCATGGACCAGAGCACACCAGGCACTTCTGTCTTCCACTGCCTCCCGCAGTTTGGTCAGACTCATGTTTGTAGCTTTGAGAACACTGTCCAACCATCTCATCCTGTCGTCCCCTTCTCCTTGTGCCCTCAATCTTTCCCAGCATCAGGGCCTTTTCCAGGGAGTCTTCTCTTCTCATGAGGTGGCCAAAGTACTGGAGCCTCAGCTTCACGATCTGTCCTTCCAGTGAGCACTCAGGGCTGATTTCCTTAAGAATGGATACATTTGATCTTCTTGCAGTCCATGGGACTCTCAAGAGTCTCCTCCAGCACCATAATTCAAAAGCATCAATTCTTCGGCGATCAGCATTCTTTATGGTCCAGCTTTCACTTCCATACATCACTACTGGGAAAACCATAGCTTTAACTATACGGACCTGATGATAGGATGTCCCTATTTTCATCAGAGAAATGTTGGAGGGTATGGAGTTTTTCCCAGCCCTTCTTGCAGAAGTCAGGAGCTGAATCTGGCCACTGAGGCTCAAATTGGTCAAGGAAGTAGAACTAAGGAGTAGGATTTTTAATGGCTTGGATAACTGTTTATCTTTTCATTTCTAGTCTGTCTCATTCTGGTTATAGGGGGTGGGTGGGTGTGTTAAGCCCCAACTCACATTAAGGCAAAGGCGACTGTACACAGGTGTTTTGCTTGTTAACTTATCTTAATTTGCGTAAATATCATGTGAAACTTTCTAAGCAGCATTTGAGCACATTATGTTTCTCCCCAACCAATGAAAGATGGAAATTACTGGACCCTAGCCCAGTGGATATTCCCTACTCAAATAATCAACTTGTTTGAAAAAAATCTTTCAGTTTACTTTTCCCAATACAATAAGCAGAAGCTCACAACAGATGTAGGAATGGGGTAGAGAGGAATAAGTTTACTTTGAGATTAGCTCAATTATCATCATGTTGAAAAGCTAATCAAATAAATGCCAAAATCCCCATTGTGACAACCACTATGTAATCAAAAAGCATGAGAGGCAAGTCCAGAGGACACCTGTCTTTGTCAGGAGAAGAGTTTATGCTTTCTCAGAACACTGAGGCAAGAGTCTAACTTACAAGTATTTTATGACCAATGGTGTACAACTGCATTGCAATGAGTTAGATCAGATGACTGCTTAACAAGCTAAGATATGAATGAGCCTTTCACCTGTGCTCATATCCGCTTTGTTCCTTCTCTCTGAGCAAACCATGACATAACCAGGAAATTAACCAACCACAGTTTCCCATTTTGTCCAAACTTAGAAATTCTGGTTAATAGCTTCAAAACAAGCCAGAATATTGAACAAACTTCTGGCTTGTTCTGAAGTTGGCAGCCACGGTTTCTCAGTTCAGATCAAATGGGAAACTGGTTATTTTGAAACTTCCTGATTTAATTGTGTCTCACAAAAAATGAGGAGTGAAGACAGGGCCGTCTTAAGCATATCCGGCGCTATGGTGCAAAGTTCCCTCCGCGCCCCCCCCCCCCGTTTCCCAGAGTTTTTTTAGGGAGGACGGCACTGCCGGCGGGGCTGGAGGAGGTGGGCAGTGGCTGGAGGGCGGCTCCTCTGGCAGGGAAGAGGCAGGGGCTGAATGTGGTGGCTCCCGGCTCAGCTGGCCGCTTCGTGCCACGGTGGCCACGGCAGACAGAGGCTCCGGGAGCGGCGCTGCTTTGGCACAGCATGCAGAGGTGGGTGAGGGCGGTGAGCTGATGCCGGGAGGTGCCACTTCCAGCCTCTGCCTCTTCCCTGGCACCCTCCAGAACTTGGTGCCCTGGCGCCCCGCACCACTAGCCTCTATGGGTAAAACGCCCCTGAGTGAAGAAGGCAAACTTTTTTGTTTTTGTTTTTCAAATCTCAACTTGTAAATTTGTAATATGATCATCTGAACCAGCTCAAGGCTATAACAGACTCCTTTGTGTAGAAAATGTATCCCAATCAGTCTAGGCAGTGGTGAGTCATTTCCATTTTCACTTCCATTTTCGACTTTCACTTACAAGAGCAAGGATATATCTATTGCGGTTGGTTGGTTGGTTGGTTTTTGTTTTTGTTTGTTTGTTTGTTAAATTTGTATACCATCCCATACTCACAGGTCTCAGGGTGGATCACAGGATAAAAACCACAATATAAAACCACAAAATATATAATCAAAATAAAAACCAGAACAACCCAATAAGCCAAAGTATCTGTTGTTTCAAGTGCATCTTGCTCACACAATTAACGACACAAGTCGTTCTGAGTCCTTGCACACCTTTACAACTGCCCAGGACCAGCCCAAGACATTTTGGCACCTGATGGGAACCACAAGAGGGGGGACCCTCCACCAGTGAAGAACTACATCAGGAACAAGGGCAAAATAAAGGTCTACATCGGAAACAATAGTGGGAGGAGATCAGAAGCGCCTACTATATGCCAAGAGGCTGCTGCAGAGAGGGCATTATGAAGGGCGGCTAAAGAGACAGATCAGAGACAGCTTCCAAATACAGTGGTGCCCCGCAAGACGAATGCCTCGCGAGACGGAAAACTCGCTAGACGAAAGAGTTTTCCGTTTTGGAGGTGCTTCGCAAAACAAATTTCCTATGGGCTTGCTTCGCAAGACGAAAATGTCTTGCGAGTTCCTGCGGGTTTTTTCCCCTCCCCCCCTTTTTCTAAGCTGCTAAGCCGCTTATCCCCTTATCCGCTAAGCCAATAAGCCGCTAAAAGCCTCTAAAAGCTACTAAACCGCTAATAGCGCTAATCCGCTAAGCCGTTAATGGGCTTGCTTCGCAAGACGAAAAAACCGCTAGACGAAGAGACTCGCGGAACGGATTAATTTCATCTTGCGAGGCACCACTGTAGCATGGCATAGCTCTTGCTGCCACCATGGCAGCCATGGGTGACACAGTTCTCGGAGACCAGATCTGCTGGCCCTGTGGATCCAGCCACCTGAGACGGTCGCCTCAGCTCACTGGTGGGCCAGCCCAGTAACTGCCACATGTTTCCTGAACCATTTGGCCAATCGCTTTGGAAAGAGGTAATTTTTTGCCCAAAGTTCCTCAAGATAAAACCTTCCTAGGAAAAGGTATTTTGAGGACGTAATCCGAAACGCATTGCGAGTAGGAATGAAGCCCCGCTGAGTGCGGTGGGATTTATTTTTGAACATCCTGATCAATACAACATAGAAGCGATATAATTCACACACTTCCTAAAAATACTGAAACCAACTTGTTTTGTTTTATTGTAAATAAAAAAAATATGAAGCATAGAGACTCTATGAAACGAATTCAAATCCATGCACTTCAGTGCAAAAAAAATGGAAAAAGCAGACATATGCTGTCATACATTTATGTTTGATATGTGCCTTTTTCGGTACTCCATGCCCATTTGCCTGAATGATCTGTGATCTTATCTAGAAGTTAACTAGGGAAATGTGCTGTTTGACCTTTATGGCTGAATGGAGTCTATAAGGAAGTTCCCACTGACTTTGGAAGGATGCCAGCATGAGGTTGTTGTTTGTAGCTGCTTAAAGATACGGACCTTTTTCCAAAGAAAAGGACAGAGGAAAACACCCCATATTTTAAACACGTGGCTGGTTAACACAGATGAAAACTTTATAGGAAATCCCTGGGCAAAGGGAATACCCCTGTTTTTTTATTCTGTCCTGGAGAGTCCACCTCCTAAAAAATAAAATGAGAGCAGATTGTACTCATGCAATGCTATGTTCATAGCTTCAAGGTCTTTGCAGCTGTAAAAAGGAGTGTACTAACTTAGATGGAATTCTGCTAGTCTATGTTAGTAAATAGCTTGGAAGATTCCTTCGGCGACTGTACCAAAGGGGTGGGGAGCCTTATGCAATCAGAGGGCTGTGTTGGCTTCCAGGGGACACTTGCCAGTGGTGGGGAGGAGACCCAGAGGCAAAAGTGGACAGATCAACAAATGCAGATTTTACTCATAGGCTAGTTTCCACACATCTGGCACCCAGGCAAGCAAAAATCATTACCAGACATCAAGGTCACATCCCAGCTGGGCAAAGGCCCTTGAGGAGGCTGTGAAGCAAGCTGCTGAGAGGTGTGGCCTGGGGAGAAAAGGTGTGGTTGGGAACTGGGGTGTGGCCTGAGGAGAGTGTCAAGGGTCAGAAAGAGAGAGATGCATGGAGGGCTGCATGAACCCCTGGGCCTGAGGTTCCCCACCTAGGAACTAATGGAGCCTGGATAGCTCAGTTGGTTCAGTGGCGTAGCTAGCCACTCAGATGCCTGGTGCGGCGCGCATGTCCTGTAGCCAGGAGTGAAGTGAGTTGCCCATGGGGGTGGGACAAGCCACAGCAGGGGGCGCTGTATGGAGCCTCTCTGCAGCCTCCCCCTCAGCTGTAGGGTTGCTGAGGTGGGGGGCAGACACAAGCCCCACGCTGCTCGAAAAAGCAGCACGGACCTTGCAGGCAGTCCGCCCACCGCCTCCCCCTCAGGAGTGACGCCTGGCTCAGGCACGCTGCAGGCCCCACGGTGTGGCGGCCAGTGCCCCCCACCTCAACCAGCTACCAGTGGCATAGGAAGGGGGGTGTGGTGTGCAGGAGTTATTTTAAAAAAAGTGTCATGAGCCCAATTTTTTAAATTTTATTTTAAAAACACATATTTTGCCATTTTGTCACCTCCCCCCCCCCCTCAGTGATGACACCCGATGCGGACCACACCCACCACACACCCTTTCCTACGCCACTGAGTTGGTTAGAGCATGATGCTGATAACACCAAGGTTGCAGGTTCAATTCCCGTATGGGACAGCTGCATAGTCCTGCATTGCAGAGGATTGGATTACATGATCCTCAGGGTCCCTTCCAACTCTACAATTCTATGATTCTAACACCCTGGCTCATATATTAAGGCAGTGGCAGAGCTGGAAGAATGCACACCCCTCCATGTCTCCCTGCAGATGATCTCCAATTCTCCCACATTAACCAAGCCCTCATATCATCAGCTGTTCATGTGGAAAGCCTGATTCACACTAGAGGGAACTTGTACTACCTCAATTGTAAAAAAGCAGAAGCAACAAGCCTCTGAATGCTGAAGTGGAGCAAGTGTTGCTGGACGTAGGCCCTACTTGCAGGATTCCCAGAAGCATCTGGTTGGCCACTGCGAGATCAGAACGTTGGGCTAGATCCAGCAAGGCTCTCATGATGCACTGCTCCTCTGCCACGTTGTTTTAGCACTGGCACCAGTTAAATGGTAGGAAGCGGAGCTAAAAGAAACTGGCTTCGAAAATGGCAACGGGCCTTTCTTCCTTCAGCAAAAATTACAGGCCATGCTCAGCTTTGGCCTTCTTCCTCCCCCCTCACCAGCCCAGGCATCAATGAATCATGCATGGCCAACATGCCTCGAGGCACAACATCTGTCATACTCGGTTGCTCAAGCCACAATCGGCACGACAAAGCAGAGACGCAAATATCAGCAACGGTGCTCTGATGCACACTCCATTGGTTTCCCCATGCGGATGTGAGAGGAACTCTAACCCAAACCAATATTAACATTCCAAACAGTTGTGAAGCCTACTGACTCCAAAAATAATTAAGAAGGGTTCTAGCACTACTATACTTAATTGCTAACCTATTTTCCATTAGAAACCGAGGGAGAATACAACTTAAAAATAACATTCATTAACCATTTATTACCATCTAGGTTAATAGTTCATAATGTGACCTGGGTCCAGGCCACAAGTGGTGAGCTGCCATGTTTGCTGGCAATGGCACTCCAAGATTTCAGGCTCTTTCCTGGAGATGCCAGAGACTGAACCTAGGATCTTCAGCACACACTCCATGTGGTCCATCAGTGCATGTGGTCCATCACTGAACTCTGGTTCCCCATGTATGCAATAGACAAGCCCCGTTCTGTCTACTTCATGGTATCTCGAGCCATAGGCTGAGGAAGGGTGACTAGCCAGATAAACAACACAGCTAATGGAGCAGGGGGGGGGGTGCGGTTTCGCCACCAAGTGAATATACAATACCTTTAGGAGTTCTTTTGGCTCACTTCCTTCATCCACAGCAATCAACTGGGCTCTTCCGTTCCGTTCATTGTCCCGAATGCCCACAGCAACCTGCGTAGCTTTCAGGCGCTCAAATTTATTGCATGTAGAGCCACACCACTGGTAGATCTCCTAGAACAAAACAAGAGATCTCATCAGTCAGCAGATTTATTCAGGGGAAAGCTTCACATGGATAGCTTGCAACGTTCCAGCATCATTACAATTCCAAATTCTCTGTTGCAACGCAGCTGCAGATATTTGTTGGTGGCACAGGATCAATTTACCCCATTGCTGGATCCAGTTCCACACACTCACCTGGAATACTCTCCCCACACTCACAATCATCTTCAAGGGGAGAAAACCGGTTTTTATGTTGGAACTATAAAAGCAGATTTGTTAAAAACTGCACCTGGATGTTAAGTAAATTTTGGTTTATTGTTATGGGAACAAGTCTAAGGCAAGCCTAGAGCTTGCCTGCTCCCCACTTTGTTCCTCTGTTTTTCTAGGATGGCTGTGAGGAGTTTAGGATCATGTCCACACCCTAATCTGTGGTTGATCTTAACTACAGTTTATTGAAACAAGCCAACACCATAACCCATGAGAGGGGAAAGCAATAACCACAAGGCTTACCTAAGTTCATTCCTTACACAATAAGCCATGGTTTATTCATTGTGGCATCACAAAGCTACAACTGTGTTTACAGTTAGTATACAGATCAGTTGTATCTGTATGGCAGAATGATTCATAACTGTTTCTATTAAGGACTAGCAAGAATGGTTATTTGACACTATAAGCTGGTTGCTATAGGTTCCCAGAGTTCCTTATGAAGAGGGGTTGACTTTGGAACCAATCTGGGAATTGTAGCTCCATGTGGAGAATAGGGGTCTCCTAACAGCTTTCGGATCCCTTAATGAATTACAGCTCCCAGAATTATTGGGGGAAGCTATGCGGGTGACACTGTGGGTAAAACCTCAGTTCCTAGGACTTGCCGATCGTATGGTCGGCGGTTCGAATCCCCGCAGCAGGGTGAGCTCCCGTCTTTCGGTCCCAGCTCCTGCCCACCTAGCAGTTCGAAAGCACCCCTAAGTGCAAGTAGATAAATAGGTACCGCTTTATAGCGGGAAGGTAAACGGCGTTTCTGTGTGCTGCGCTGGTGCTGGCTCGCCAGAGCAGCTTCATCACGCTGGCCACGTGACCCGGAAGTGTCTTCGGACAGCGCTGGCCCCCGGCCTCTTAAGTGAGATGGGCGCACAACCCTAGAGTCGGACACGACTGGCCCGTACGGGCAGGGGTACCTTTACCTTTTACCTTTATGTCTGCTTAAAGTGGCATCACAGTGCTTTGTAAATACTTGGTGAGAAGGCAACTCATGTCAGTCCTTGATGCCAGCCCTGCCTAGTGATCCCTTGGCTGCCAAAGATGAAGCTTCTTTGATTTGCCCTGGCATCCCAGCCGTTGGTTTAGCCAGTCATTTCTGCTTTCTTAATTATTGTTTCACAGTTCACAGCTGGCTCTTCCTAATTGCTGTCACTGTGGCTTTGATTGCTGCATTTTGATTGTTTCATTTCATTCTTTTAATTGTTCCCCGCCCTGGGAGATTATGCTAAAGGACAGCTAACAAGCTGACTGAATAAATAAATCCCGCAAACTCATCCAAATAAGCTTGTATGGAAGCAGAAGCTTTAATTCAAAGACAAGCTGCAAATAATTTCACGACAGAATCGCATGGAATGAACAGATTTTGGTAGCCTGAAAGTAGAAAAACAGAAAGGTGGAATAAGAGGACTCTAAAAGAACTACAGTTCCTAGTTTGCCTAAAATTTATCTCCGTTAATAAACGTCTTGTTCCTCAGTCCACAGGCGTTTTGGCATATAATGAATCCATTCTGAGCACACACCCAAGAATACAGCGTTTTCTACTTACCAGTGAAAGGAGTACTAAATGAAACTAAGCCCACGCCTACTTTCTAGACCAAACAGCTTCACTATTCACAATTCACAATTTTGAATTCTGATTCATATTCCAAAAATGCTACTACAGTGGTACCTCGGGTTACAGACGCTTCAGGTTACAGACTCTGCTAACCCAGAAATAGTACCTCGGGTTAGAACTTTGCTTCGGGATGAGAACAGAAATCACGTGGCAGCAGTGGGAGGGCCCCTTAGCTAAAGTGATACCTCAGGTTAAGAACAGTTTCAGGTTAAGAATGGACCTCCTGAACGAGTTACATTCTTAACCCGAGGTACCACTGTAAAAGCACTTGGCATGTGCCTGAAGTCAAGACAGCTATTAATTCCCCTGCCTGCTGTGAATGGGTTCCAGTTGGTGAGGTCTGACACAACTCTTTACAATTTTAATAAAAGCCGAGTATCTGAAAGCATTTCAGAGTCCCAGCTGTGAAAGGTTTCGAAACTTTCAGAAAAGCAAAAGTAGATAAACATTCCAGATTCCTAGCCAGCAACATCTAATGCAAATCACCTCCCTTTTTGACCAACAAGTCAGTTTTCGCCAAGCCACATCCTGCATCACCAGGCGTTGGGCACATAAACATGCGGCTCAGCTGAAAGGGGTGAGGACTGCTGTTGTTATCAGAGACAGGCAGGACTCTGAGGAGGCAAGGGGGGGTGGAGGATCATGGGGCCAGTGATTTGTGCACAAGGCAGGAGTCAGGGCTTGGGGAAGAAGGAAAGTCAGGGCTGTCAGAGACAGGGGAAGAGTTGCAGGGAGGGCAGGAAGAGAAGAAAGAGCCGGTCCCTGAGAGAGTTGGGCCATTAGGATCTCCTCAGTCCAATGTCTCCAAGGTCAAGGAGGGGCCCTTTGCGCCAGGTGCAAAGGCGGAAGATGCCGGCTACTTGCATGAGCCCCGTCAGGTGAGGGGATTTGAGTTTGGGAAGAGGTGTGGTCATGCTGTTGCATCAGTGGTCCAGTTCAGGGCACAAGTGTGGAGGGGAGTAGATTTATAGCTAGCTACATAGCAGGAGGGGTGTATATATAATATAATAAATAATAATAATTTATTATTTATACCCCGCCCATCTGGCTGGGTTTCCCCAGCCACTCTGGGTGGCTTCCAGAAAAATATAAAAAATAATAAAATGTCAGACATTAAAAACTTCCCTGAACAAGGCTGCCTTCAGATGTTTTCTAAAAGTTGTGTAATTCTTTATCTCCCTGACAACTCATGGTAGGGCATTCAGTCGTTATTCAGTCGTTTTTATCCCCTGCTGTGGTTGCAGCCTTGTGGCATATTTATCATACTGGGGCCTTGTTTTATCATTTAATAAAATGGAATTGTATCCTTTTTTCCTTTTGTGGTCTGGATGCCTGTTCCCAGTTACATGATCTGTTTAACCCTTGTGTTTATGTGTATTATCATTCACACAGTAAGGAATCCTTACTGGCCTGGAAATGAGGTAGTGGCAATGCAGTCAAGTGAGAAATCTAATTATCCAATTAACATCATTTCTGAGTGTTGAAAGGCACCCCAGAACAATATTTAGACAGACGAACACGTGTCACCAGCACAACCTCTGAACTGATAATGAAAACCTATTTTTTTTCCCCCTCACACATACATAAACTAAATAAAAAGAGATGGGGTTATTAAGGAAACAAAAAGAAGAAACAGCAATTGGGGTGTTTCAAAGTGTTCATTGCACAATTCTGTACATTAACAGTGAACTCATTCTGTATGTGTGCATTCTTATGTAGCCAAAATGGAATCACCCACACACAAGAGGGAAGTATGAGTAGGGTTGAGGAGACCCAGAGAAGTCCCAAAAAAAGTTATTTTTAAAACTCTAAGCTGGGGAAGACCCAATGCAAACTGACTGCATTCGGTAGGCACAGATTGCAGATTCACTGCTGGAGGACAAATGGAATATGTGGAGGAGGGTAAAATGGAGTTTCCTGGAAGAGCTGGCTGGAACCCTGACAGGAAGCACTTTTACTCTGCAGCATTTTATTGCAGGTCCAAGTTGCTTCAAAGCACATATTGCCTTCTAGAGAAATGTTCTTTCGGCTGCAGCTAATAGCATCTCATTGCTGATTTTACGAAGTATTCTGCATTTTCATTATCTTAGTTGTGCAATGTTTATTGGTGGCCAGTACAAACGGTTATGCGAACATAGCAGAATATTCTCATTTAGCAACGCTAGTGTGCATTTGCTATGGAAGGCTTGCCAAATTAATCAGATTAATTGTTTAGTAAGGCACCTGAATTTCCAGTTCTTACTTCATGTACAGTAAATGCCAACCAGATGCACAACCACGTAGGGATATGAAATGAGAAAATCTCAACATCTCTTGGCTTAGTCAAGAAACAGAAAACAAAGCTCAAAGCATTTTTTTAAATAAATAAAAATGCAAATTACATATGGAAATATACTGCATGGGCAAACAGCATGGCTCCATGGAAGCTGTGTTTGCAATCCATAGACCTTATCTGGTTACAAAAGCAAATCAACAAAATTTGAAGGTTGTCGTATGTTTCCTCACCACACCCTGAAAATAATCTGCCACACTGTCTAATAAATTGTATCACTGCGATCCCCAAATTCCTCAGAAGGACAGCAGCACAAAAGAGCTGAATGACCTTACAACACACACAAAGGCAACATTCTGAAGTGACCCAACTGTAATTATGGACATAAATATGTTTATTCTACAATATTCTTATTCAGAAAAAAAGCAAGTCTTTCCTTCAAAACTCTAGAAGAAGAAGAAGAGTTTGGATTTGATATCCCGCTTTATCACTACCCGAAGGAGTCTCAAAGCGGCTAACATTCTCCTTTCCCTTCCTCCCCCACAACAAACACTCTGTGAGGTGAGTGGGGCTGAGAGACTTCAGAGAAGTGTGACTAGCCCAAGGTCACCCAGCAGCTGCATGTGGAGGAGCGGAGACGCGAACCCGGTTCACCAGATTACGAGTCCACTGCGTGGGGGATCTGTGGCCCTCCAGATATTACTGGACTCCCACTTCCATCAGCCCCAGCCAGCATGGTTAGAGATGATGGGATTTGGAGTTCAACAACAACAGGAAAGCCATAGGTTTCACCACCCCTGCTTCTAGCTCACAGCATCTTCCTTCTGCATTCTCTCCAACCTTTCACAATGGGCTGCTTATTCTCAGTTCTCAATAATGTTAAATTGTGAACATTCAGCCTGAGTCCCATATTGACCACCTGATAATGAATACTACATCCTTAACCAGGTCTCATGCCACTGCCCTAAGTCAAATTTAATATTTTGACCACACGAGGGGAGTAAACAAGATGAAGGGAAATAGCAAATCTGATTCCAATCTTGAGAAATCCTGGCTTTTTTCAATGCTTCTTACATATGGTTGTTTCTGTCTTTGAATCAGAACTACATTAAGATGAAGGTATTCCTTTTTAAAGGGATGCGGGTGGCGCTGTGGGTTAAACCACAGAGCCTAGGACTTGCCGATCGGAAGGTCGGCGGTTCAAATCCCCGCAACGGGGTGAGCTCCCTTTGCTCAGTCCCTGCTCCTGCCAACCTAGCAGTTCGAAAGCATGTCAAAGTGCAAGTAGATAAATAGGTACCGCTCCAGCGGGAAGGTAAACAGCGTTTCCGTGTGCTACTCTGGTTCGCCAGAAGCAGCTTAGTCATGCTGGCCACATGACCCGGAAGCTGTACGCTGGCTCCCTCGGCCAGTAAAGCGAGATGAGCGCCGCAACCCCAGAGTCGGTCATGACTGGACCTAATGGTTAGGGGTCCTTTACCTTTATTCCTTTTTAACCAAGCTTTGCTGGGGCCATTTTAGAGCATGACAAATTCTAGCAAATATTATTTCCTGTTGGTCTTTTATCTGCTTAAATGCTTCAAGGGATGTGGTCAGCAGCAAACCGCCAGTGCTTGCGACACAAGTTATTTTGAGTCTAATATTGCAGAGGAAGTATTTGTAATGTATATAGAAGGTCTTGGTTTGGGGCTCAGACTTAATTCTATGGCAGTTTTTGTAGGAGTTTTTGTTCCTTTGGAAAACTTCATTCCTTGACCACTTACCGTTCCAAGATCAACAATGAAGCAGTCTCCTTTGTTGAAACTGTCCCAGCTAAGAGGAACTTCGGTGGCTCGAATCACTCTCCGGCCTTTGATATGCAGAAGTCTTCTTGCGCTGAGGTCATTGGTGACCACGTGATTAAAGCCCGAGGCAACACCACCTGCCTAAATAAAGTGAAGCAACTTAGGGTTAGTTGGTTTTTGTGATGGAGTATATAAGGACCTAGTACACAAATACATAAGCAGATCATACATCACACCCAACCAGATTTGCACTAACACGGAAAACTGAGTTTGAAACCTGAGAAGATGGTCAGGGAGATAGACCAGTTGCTTCTTCTCGATGAGCTTGCACTTCCTTGGAAAGGACAAGTTTGAAGTTTGAGGCTGTACCTGGATCTATCTTTGTCACTGAAAAATCAGGTGGCCTCAGTGCCTTTTACCAGCTATAGCTGATACATCATCAACAGCAGCCATTTTTCGACAGAGATAGTTAGGCCAAGAGGTACATAAGTAACCTTAGTGGTGTCCCAACCAAAGTTGTTGACGTTTTCTTAGGATTGAAGTTGTTAAGCTTTTTTTAGGATTTTACCCCAGGAAGTAAACTGCCACAGCGGCCAGATTAAACCGACTGGTGGGACATAGACTTGATTATTGCAATACACTCTACGTGGGACTGCCCTATTGAACTTCCAGCACTTATTGAAGACTTTTTAAAAAAATTATTCCAGCATGCATTTTAATTGATATATGATTTTACAGTCTTAATTGATTGATTTTTTTGTATCGTATCTTTGTAAACCACTTAGAGACTATTGTTTGCTTCAAGCTCTGCTTTAACACCAAGTCGGAACTGTAACTTCTTTTTAGTTTTCTTTTCAAACGTTCCAATTATTGTAGAAACCTCACGCAATCACACTATTACGTACCTTATACTTTATGCCGCCTTTGAAATATCCAACGAATTGTGTAGACTCATATCCCTGGATTTCCCGGTGCTGAACAGGCTTTCCTCCAAGATAATCATCCATCTGAACCGTAAAGATGGCTGCTGCAGTACTTTCATCCTGACTGCACTCTTTTCCTAAAACCAGACAGGAATGTTCTTAATAATATTCTCGATTTCCTAAAGTATTTTTCCTGAAATAAGAATATTTAGAGGAGCAAAATAGCAAAGAAGGGCAAACTATTACAGATTAAATGCCTGCCTGTACAATACAGTTAAATTATTTTATATGCCATGAGTTCCTCCTAAGGAACTTTGGGTAGTCCAGTTAGCTGTGGCCAGCATGGGAGAAGCAATGATGCCCTACACATACATTGACCAGGTTCCAAAGAGTGCAGTTTTGACATATGTCTATTTATTTATTTAGTACATTTATATCCCCATTTTCTTCCAAGGAGCTCATGGTGCTCTACTTGATTTTCCTCACCCTCTTGTCACAGGAGCCCTGTGAGATAGGTTAAACTGAAGCCTAGTGACAGGTCCAGGGTCGCCCTCCAAACTTCATGGCTGAGTCCAAGTTGAACTCTATCTAGTTGGGCTCCTACTGAATTGAATGCTGTGTAACACTCTTGATGTCTGCATTTCCACACGGCTGAGTCCACACAAATCAAAATCAAAGCCCCATTTGATGCTCTTGTCTGTACTTCAGAGGTACTGGTAACTTCAAAATACAGTCATACCTCATGTTACGTTTGCTTCATGTTACGTTCTTTCAGGTTACGTCCCATGGCGACGCAGAAGTACCGGAAAGGATTACTTCTGGGTTTCGCCTCTTTCACATGCGCAGAAGTGCAAAATGATGTCATGTGCATGCGCAGAAGCAGCGAATCGCAACCCGTGTGTGTGCAGACGCGCCGCTGCGAGTTGCACTCTTTTCATGTTGCAAACGGGCCTCCAGAATGGATCCCGTTTGCAACCAGAGGTACCACTGCATAATCTTAAATCACAAATATAACATTTAATAATCTCCCATCACATGCAGCCAAAGAAGGTATCTTCAGGTCCAGGACTTTGTTTTGTGCACCAAACAGAAACTGTGCGCATATGTGGATAGGCGTGTGTGTGTGTGTGTGTGTGTGTGAAACCTCAGGTGCAACCTCAGGTCAAAATGGAAATTGGCAGATGTAGATAGAGAGTTTTCATCAAGGGATATATGAGTTGAGCACAAAACCAAGCAGAAAAAGATTTACACACTGCCAGACCTTCTCCTGAGAGGCCTGGGCCACTTTCAGCATTTTAGGCCCCTAGCCATGATAACAAAAAATAAAAAATGATGATACACACAAACAAAATAAAGAATCCCTGCCAAAAAAATAATGAATGGCTTGTTTATATAATCAGCCTATCTGAGATGGCATGTCCATCACAGTCCAATCTTGTGCCATCAGAACAGGAATATTTTTTAATTAATATGGATGAACATTTTAAACTCAGGTTGGATGGCCATCTGTCAGGGATGCTTTGGTTGAGATTCCTGCATTGCAAGAGGTTGGACTAGATGACCCTTGGGATCCCTTCAAATTCTATGATTCTTTAATGTGACAAAACCTATTATCAGCTAACCCAAAAAATGCCTTTCGCCAAACCACATCTCTTTGTTGATTCACTATGCAGTTCTGAGCTGACAAAGTGTGTTGCATTTTGGTCCAATGTGCATAAACACAAGCTGTGAAACTTATCAAATGCCTTCAAAATTGACAAGAGTCTAAATCTGAGGGGCCCAAGATTTGAGCTTGAGACCCAGGCCAAAGGGCCCTCCTTCTACCTTCCCCCCACTCCTATTGGCCCTGCACACAGCCTCTTCTGCAAACCACAGGAGATACCTAAACACAGGAGATACCTAAACACAGTGCAACACAGCACCGCGGGTGGCAAAATTCATTAGCAAAACTGCCAACTCCCTCACCTTGCCAATAGCCTCTGGTTCTTTCTACAGAAAAATGAGTTTACCACATTTTATGCGCACATTACTCCTTGCAGCATCCACCTGGCACAATGGAATGAGGTATCTAGAAAAGAGCTCTCTGAAGGAAAGGTGGCTATCAATGTAATAAATAATTGTTTATTTTGTTTTACTGCTTTCAATTGTTCTGCTTTCATTGTTTGCTTTTGTGTTACTTATATGCTATTGCGATTTCTGATGCGATGATCTTGATGGAAATGCTGTCCACTATTTTTAGTGCTTTGTCATGATTGTGAGCTGCTTTGAGCTCAATATTGCAGTTGGAAAAACAGTGTACAGACATTAAATCAAATTCCCATCCCTACTTCACCATGAAGCTCACTAGGTTATTTGGGCCAGTCATTCTCTGTCAACCTAACTGAATTTATAGGGTTGTTGTGAGGATAAGGAGGGAGAAACATGTATGCCACCCTGAACATCTTGGAAGAAGAGCAGGATAGAAACATTATTATTTTTTAAAAAAAAAAAACTTTCTAAAAAGAGAGACAACGTAATTCAGGACAGTATGGGAGTCTGGTCATCTCTCCTGGAAGGAAGCCTTGAACCTCAGTTTCAGATATGCAGGGACTTAAGGCATTTGCTCTGTACATGCTCAGGAATACTTTTTATAATTATTATAAAATATTAATTCATAACTGTTTCTTTAAATATGGAGCAGGACCAAAGCAGGGGAAAAGTGATGCTAAATGTTTTGGACCCTAAGACCAAGATTAACATTACCTGCAAGTTCCTAGTATCTGCAAAGAAACAAACTCTTATGTCACCTTGAAGGCTAACAGATTCATTGTAACAAGAGAGTCTCTTTTGCATTTATTGTAGGAGGCAAATCTGGTTCCACCTTTCCGGCACATGTCACCTTGGAAGGCACCGGATTTAGCCACATTGTGGGAACCCACAATAAATATGTTGATAATATCATTCTTTCTACAAAGCCACATGTGTGTGTAGAGCTTTAGAGGGCACAAGAGGGCAAGTCCCTGCCTGCGGGGAGTTTACAATCTAGACTGAACGGTGCCATAAGATTCCTTTTTGTAGCACCTACAACAGATATCTGCTGCTTACAAAACAGCTCGGGTGCTGAGCTCCTTTGCAACTCATCTTCTGGAATCAGCATCAAAGAAGACACACACACACATCTCCCTGCCAGTACTTTAAATCCTATAATCTGTGCCCCAAAGGAGAAACAGAATTTTGCAGAAACATTATGGCACCAGCTGGGTAACACTGCCAAAACTTTTTGACAGCAAACTCAGGCAGCTGAGAGGAACACTGTGTCGCATCTGCTCTGCACACGAAGGGGCTCAGTTTCAAAACTCAGCATCCCCAGGTAAAAGCTGGTAAAGATTCCTGCCTAAAACCCTGGGCAGTGGATGCCTGTCAGTCTATAACTGGGCAAGTTGCACCAATGATACCAAGCAACTTCCTAATAATGTGTAGCAGCAACAAGGAAGGTGGGCGTGTCAGGAGCCAACACAGAAGGCAAGACAGTATGGTGTAATGGTTAGAGCACCAGACGAGGGCCTGGGAGAACAGGATTTAAATCACCACTTGGGATTTGAAGCTCATGAAGTTCACCTTGGGCCAGCCACAGCCTCACATCCTAACCTACCTGACAGGGTTCTTGGGATGATAAAATGGGAACACCCCGCATTTCGACCAGGAGCCGCTTTCCCAAGCTCCCTTAAGCAAAGCGTGAGAAAATATAGATATGGAAAAAGCACCTTCCTGAGCGTGTCAAACTCGCTTGAGTAGAAGAGATTGGCTCATCCACAAGAACTTCTCCAGACCGGCGGGGGAAGCAGCCAAAAACAAAAGCGCATCATGTGGCCCCTTAAAGCCTAGCGGCAAGTGCCGCTAGACCAGGAGGTGGCTGATTTTGCCCCCTCCCTTCTGTCCTGCATCCACCCCCCGCTGTCCCGTACCTAGCCAGTAGTGCAGATTGTAGAAGGTGGCGTTGCTCCTCTTGACCGTGTGCAGCACCAAGTAGGCGTCGCCCACGTAGAAGTTGCCGTGCAGCGGTTCGGGCACCGGCACCAGATCCAGTTTCTCGATCCGCCAGATCTGCAGCCCAGCCCGGTGGCCCGCACTGGCGAACTCTTTGTGGTACAGCTCCGGGGGCGCCATCGATGCTCCTCCTGCCCCGATGTCAACCAGCGAAGTCCTTCCCGAAGTGGCCCAAAGTTGAGCGTAAAAGCGCACGAGCTTTAAACCCACTTTGCAATTACGCAGCCGGACGGAGTTTGCGAAGCCGGCGCTGCAGCTCCCCTGTTTTATGGCACGAGCGCTGCGTTTGCACAGCCAAGGGGCGAGGCCTGTCAGTTCCCCGAGAGGCGGGTCTTGCGGTTGTATCTCCACAGAGCCGACGGGGCGGCCGGGAGAGGCCTCGCTGCGCCCTGCCCCAAGCGCACCTATGGCAAGGCGAGGGCGCGCGGAGGGCAGGAGCTGCTGCTTCTGCTCAAAGGCCGCTTGTGCGTCGAGGAACCGCAGGAAAACCTCCAAAGTGCTGCTCAACTCTCCTCTCAATCCCGGCCTTGTTCTCTCTCCTGTTTGGAAGCGATTCATTCTTACAGCAGTTCCAGCCAACGCCTGTCTACAAATCTATATAAAGCAGTCGGGGCCGTTTCTTTCTCCAGTTTTAAGGGCCAGAGACGTCATTCCTTGAATATGTGAAATAATAAGTTTTTAAAGTCTCTTAGCATGCGCAGAGCGCTTCCCTTTCCTCTACCTTTGAGGAACTGGTGAGGAAAGGATCCCCAGGTGGATTTGCAACTGGAGAAAACTCTTCCTTCCTCTATCTGTTTCAGAAATGCATACACTTTAATAAATTTTACACTGCATTGGTGAATCTGGTGGTTGTGCCAGTTTCAGCTGGACAGAGCAAAAGTACAGTGGTATTCCTGAGTGAGAGGATAGGCAGGGCAAGGTTGATAAAGGGATACAGGAAGTCAACATATCTGTTTATACATTATACACAAGGTTGTGTACATGCTATTAAAGCAAACCTGAAGGACATTTTCCCCTTTCAAAGAATTCCGGGCCCTGTAGTTTTATCCCCCACTGAGGTACACTTCCCAGCAGCCCTTGACAAACTACAGTACTTACCATCTTCTGAGGGAAAGAATGTGTTTTGGACATGCTTGGAAGGTATAAGGTAAAGGTAAAGGGACCCCTGACCATTAGGTCCAGTCGTGGCCGACTCTGGGGTTGCTGCGCTCATCTCACTTTACTGGCCGAGGGAGCTGGCGTACAGCTTCCAGGTCATGTGGCCAGCATGACTAAGCCACTTCTGGTGAACCAGAGCATCACACGGAAACACTGTTTACCTTTCCGCTGGAGTGGTACCTATTTATCTACTTGCACATTGAGGTGCTTTCGAACTGCTAAGTTGGCAGGAGCAGGGACCGAGCAACGGGAGCTCGCCCCGTCGTGGGGATTCGAACCGCTGACCTTCTGATCGGCAAGTCCTAGGCTCTGGTTTAACCCACAGCGCCACCCGCGTCCCTCTTGGAAATTATAGGGTGTACCAAAGGTCCATCTAGCTCAGTATTGCATACTCTGACTGGCAGTAGCTCTCCAGGGTTTCTGATGGAGGATATTCCCAAGCCATACCGGGGATTGAATCTGGGGGTTACATGCACGGCTCTGCCACTGAGCTATGGCCCTTCCTCACTCACTGAGGCTCCACACTGGCCCCATTACAATGTATATTGCAGGGAATTATAGGCAGAATTATTTTTGTGGGAAGCTAGTCCATGTCGAAAGCACTTTGTTGCTTTACCTGAAGGAGCATCTCCACCCCCATCATTCAGCCTGAGGTCCAGCTCCGAGGGCCTTCTGGTGGTTCCCTCACTGTAAGAAGTAAGGTTATAGGGAACCAAGCAGAGGGCCTTCTCGGTGGTGGAGCCTGCCCTGTGGAACGCCCTCCCATTAGATGTCAAGGAAATTAACAACTATCTGCCTTAGAAGACATCTGAAGGCCGCCCTGTTTAGGGAAGTTTTTAATGTTTGATGTTTTATTGTGTTTTTTATATTCTGTTGGGAGCCACCCAGAGTGGTTGGGGACACCTGGCCAGATGGGCATCGTATAAGTAATAAAATATTATTATTATTACAGCCAGGCCTCTACATGAAGTGAGAATGTGTCCCCAAAACCCTCAGCAGCCTTGAGGAAATGGTACATGGAAACAACCTGGCTGCTGACAGTTTATTTTCCCATCTTGTTTGTTTGTTTGTTATCTGCCTTTTGATTGAATGATATGTCTAAAGTGGATTATGCAACACCATATAGTATATCAGTTTGAGAATAGATTGCAGCTTTGGCTTCATCATGCAAGAGTGGATCAGATAAGAGAGGTGTTGAGGAGGATGGTTATTAATATAAATTAATTAAGTTTATCACCTTCCACATTCTGATGTCAAGGTGATGTACAAGTTACAATAAAAAAACCCAACAACCCCAGTGTGATCAATCTCAGCAGCGTGCTCAATTAAAATATAGAGAGTTCTGAGTGCAATGAATCCTTTCCCCCCCCCCCCACTTTTGCACCTTTTAAATATTGGCCCAAAGCAAAGGACAGGAGACTGATAGAAGAAAACACACACACACACACACACACACACACACACACACCCCAAGCCCTGTGGCACTCTAAAGATTAATAGGATGGGGGTGGCCTAAACTCAGGTGGCATACAGCCAACTTCTTGAAATGCCAGGGGACCCTGTGTGAGTTTATTGCAACAGACTCGCAAGATCAGCCCTCTGGGATTCACCAGTAAGAGGAACTAGAGCCACCCTAGGTATCAAGCACACCACAGCAAAATCGAGCCTTTACCCCTGTTCAATAATGAAACTGGCACACTGGACACAAAAATGTAAGTGCTGTACTCAGCAATTAAATTTAAAAACCTTCCACTTTTTCTCCAGTATTAAAAGAAGAGGGCAAAATCTAAGACAGCATATGCAGCTTGCTAGGAAATCAGATGAAATGCTTTGCTTGCTAAGTTCAGGGGTCAAAGAAGAGTTTGACTGACAATATTGGCAGCTAACAGTATTGGTTTGAAACAACACACTTAGTGGAACAGGTGGGTTTTGAGCTGGGATCTGAAAGAACAGCAAGAGACGGCATCACACAAGATGAGCTCAGAGGCAGTTTGAAGCATAAGGGGTGGGAAACACAGACTGAGAAAAGTAGACCTTCAGCTTGCTGCAGGTGGAGCTGCAGGAACAAAGGTCACGGAAAGCTACGTGGATATAAGAGAAGGAAAGCTACGTGGATATAAGAGAAGGAAGTAAGATGCTTGTTAACAATATTTGCTAGCGAACAATATCAATGCAGAACAAAATGCTTAGCAACTTAGGCTGCATACCCGCTAATCCATCTGGAACGCAAAAATGTAGTTTTTCTTGATCTGGAATCGTTCAGGCTTATCTTCAACAAGCTTCTTTCATTCACGATTGATTCTTAATCCTGCCATCTGCAAGGGTGGGTGTGGTTGCTAGTTTTAGGTTGTGTTTTAATATTTTGTTTTAATATAATATTCTTTAGACTATACGCCACATAGAGTCTTTTAGACTGCTTTGTGTCTTCTAAACTGGTAATATTCTACCTGTGGTAATCCAGCATTTATAATACTTGTTTATAAGTGTTTAGTTCTCCCCCCGCATATGCTAAGTTGTTGAGTAAGCAGTTTGGTTTGCACCAGTTCTGTTAGCTACCAGTGGTGTAGCGTGGGTTGTCAGCACCCGGGGCAAGGCAAGTAATTTGCGCCCCCTAACCCTAACCCCCAGATGTTGCGCCCGGTGCGGCCGGCCCCCCCTGCACCCCCCACGCTACGCCACTGTTAGCTACTAATATTGTGAAACTGGCATGCCATATAACCCCTGCCCCCACTGCCAGACCTTAGCAACCATCTGCTGCATATGCTGACTAAGTTTGTTTCATGCTGGAGAAAGTGGGTGTCTTTAACTGCTGACTACCATACTTTCATTTTTGCATCAATTGTGCCAGTTTCAATATGCCTTGGGCAGGCGGCAGGCCTGGGCAGGCTGGGTTTCCTGTTATATACCTGCTGGGATTGACAAGGCATCTGACCCTCACCTGAATTTCATAGCTCTCCTGACGAGTGCTTTGGTCTGCCCACCAGATACCAGGCACTCTACTATTCAAATTAGGCCCCAGTGTTTTTGTTACAATCCCCACAAGTGGCCCCTGGGCCGGACTTTGGACATACCTGCATTAAATGAAATCCGGTGACATTCCGGGGATGGATTTTGTCAGGGGATAGATTTGTAAATCTGGGGACAGCCCCTGGGAAATGGGAATGTCTGGTAACCATAACATATTATCAGGCAGGTGTGGATACACCTTTCACTGCCAGGACCACCTACATCTGTTTTCCAATGGACACACTGAAGGATGCCAGAACTCACCATGAACACCTCCCTTGTTCCCTTATAATGGCAATGGTGCCCACCTGAGAGGTGTCGAGTTTCTGCTGGAAAAAAGCCCTGGATTTTGTGTGCAGCAGAACTTTCAAAGGTTTTCATTTTTTTACCAAGCTGAAGTTTCTCACCTGAAAGCGGTGCCAGGTGCCAGCACTCAATAGATGCTATTAAGTCCTGAGAAAAAGGAAGCTCTGCTTTGAAGATCTCTCAATAGCTGATTGCTACATTTTCAAAAAAAACAAAAAAACAACAACCCCACTTTTCCACAACATCCTCTTAACAAGTTATTAGAAGAATGTGACAGAAAAAGGGAAGGCTGGTTCCTCTTTCGTGTCCCGCCAAAGTGCCTGGGTACCCTCAAAACAGTATGTGTATCAGCACTGCTGCACTTTAAAAAATGCTTCAGTCTCACACCAATTGGTGCAACCGTGGCAAGGATCAAGGCTGAGTGGGTCTAGGCTATGTTTGGTGTTTAGTGAAATGGTTGTTTAATTGATTCACCACTCTCTCAGCTTGTAGAGCAACTTCCTGCTTGCCTTAGCTCACTTTACTTTTTAGAAACACTATTTCAGGCATTCCTGAGATACTTTGGACAGACAATTAAAGCCCACTACTTGCATATGTAAAGGTAAAGGTAAAGGGACCCCTGACCATTAGGTCCAGTCGTGGCCGACTCTGGGGTTGCGGCGCTCATCTCGCTTTATTGGCCGAGGGCCCGGCATACTGCTTCTGGGTCATGTGGCCAGCATGACTAAGCCGCTTCTAGTGAACCAGAACAGCGCACAGAAACGCCGTTTACCTTCCTGCTGCAGCGGCACCTATTTATCTACTTGCACTTTGACGTGCTTTCGAACTGCTAGTTTGGCAGGAGCAGGGACCAAGCAACGGGAGCTCACCCCATCAGGGGGATTCGAACCGCCGACAAGTCCTAGGCTCTGTGGTTTAACCCACAGTGCCACCCGCATCCCTACTTGCATATGTAGGCCAAAACTAAAGTCGTCAAGAGTAGATTGTGGGTTGTTGTTTTTTAAATGACTAAAGATATGCTCAGAGTAGACTGGAAATTACTTGGGAAACATTGCATTGCAAACTCGTTGCCTAACAATCCATCCGATGACTGCTTTTGCTATGTGGCAAATTCAGCGCAGGTCCTGTCATGCCACATGCTGACAACAACAGGATGGCCCTATCAGTTGGCCTTCTGTTCCTATTGTATCTCCATCATTGACAACGTATTATGACTGCCTTCAAACTGTCAGTATTTTGCAGGTAAGATTCAAGTGCATCCTGGAAATTAGGTGAGCACGATTAAAGTGGATTAGAGTGCTCTTTTGCCCTGGTGCAACAAATGTGCTTCTTAAAGAAACCTGAACTTTTTACGGTTAGGAAAGTGAAACACAGGATGAATGAATGACTAGTGAGAAGTCACAGAAGGGAAAGCAGATCAGAATGCATGCTCAATAAATCTTACCTCCATATAAGCTTTGGAGGAGCTCAAAGTTTTTTAATGATATATTTCTCACTCTAATTATAGAGAGATCCCCAAAGTAAAAGTCACTGCTAAATACTGGGATTAACACACCTTCTCACTAAGAGTCTAGCTTGCATTTAAACCTGGAATTGCCTGTATCTGTCATTTCTTTTACCTGCTTTTTCTCACTGCTTTATAATCTAAACTTAAGCCAACTATTGCTCACTATACTCTTCAAAAACACCATTATATTCTTCAGATTGAGTCACTATTCCTGAGTTACTTTAGACTGTGCTCATTAATGGTCACTGTTTGCAAACACAGCGGAACATTAAGGTCATTCAGAGCAGGTTATGGGGCTTTAGGTTTACAAATGCTTTTAAGAGCTACTCCCTCCAGAGAATTGCACAAGGAAGCATTTATGTATTCTTCCTGCTTTTAATGGGGGAAATGGGGAGAGGGATTTACTGGTCAGCAGGTGTGTTGGCTTGTAAGTCACGTGGCCCTAATAACATGCTGTCAAATGGGCCACGGATGGGACAGCAATCTTTTGGTCAGTGGTAGAAAAGGAAAAAGCTTTCTGATAGTTGGTCAAAGGGTTCCCCACGCACTCCAGGGCTGATATTTCTTGAGGTTGCTTGGCCCTTTATGCAATATCAAAAAAGGAAGCGTGTTTAAAAACAACACACACGCAAGCACGCTGAACAACAAGTTTGTAGGCTGTGAGGCCTTGTCAAGTCAGGCTCCAAAGACATTGGGTCCCTAGAGCAAGAGGGAGCTGGCTGTCAATCCTAGTGGGACAAAAGCAAATCATAGAGTTGGAAGGGACCCTGTGGATCATCTAGTAGTCCAATCCCCCACCATGCAGGAATATGCAGCTGTCCCACACAGGGATTGAACCTGCAACCTTGGCATTATCAGCACTACGCTCTAACCAACAGAGCTATCCAGCTGTGTGGTCCCAAACAGGCAGGAGGCAGAGATAAGTTCAAAGACAGCAGTGAAGAACTGGAGGGGCCAGAGGAAAGTTTCTTAACAGATCCGGGCAGGAGTTTAGGTCCAAAGCAGTCCATGTCTTCACACAGGAAACACTAAAGCTGCATAGACATGCGTTTATTCTACTTTCCCAACTTGTCCTTACGATTTCCACATGTCCACAGAAATGCCTCTTGTGGAGGGGTTTTGTAATGAGTGAAGTGTGTGGGATATGCATTGCAGGGCGTTGGACTAGATCATGGGTAGGCAAACTAAGGCCCAGGGGCCGGATCCAGCCCAATCGCCTTCTAAATCCGCCCCACGGACAGTCAAGGAATCAGCATGTTTTTACATGAGTAAAAATGTATCCTTTTATTTAAAATGCATCTCTGGGTTATTTGTGGGGCATAGGAATTCGTTCATTTTTTCCTTCAAAATATAGTCTGGCCCCCCACAAGGTCTGAGGGACAGTGGACCGGTCCCCTGCTGAAAAAGTTTGCTGACCCCTGGACTAGATGATCCTTGAGTCCCTTCCAACTCTATGATACTATTATTCTGAGTGACCCTAAGTGTGGGGTAGCCAATATGGTTTCTCCTTGACGTTTTGGACTTCAGCCAGCATGGTCAGTAGTCAGGTTTGATTAGGAGTCATAGTCCACAACATCTGAAGGGTGCCACATGGGCTAATCTTGTCCTAAATGATCCACAGTGCTGAGGTACCAGGGGTCAGTTTTGTATTTTCGCAGAATGTATAGTGACATAATGTATAGTGATGTCACTTGGATTCCCACCACTTCACCTTACAGAAATCCAGAGCAGTCAGACTCCATGAGATACAATCCACCAGGGTCTTTTCATAAACAATGCCTGCTGAAGTGAATGGCATCACAGAATCATACATTCATAGAATTGTAGAGATGGAAAGGACCCCAAGGATCATCGAGTTCAACCCTCTGCAATGCAGGAATCTAAACCAAAGCATGACAGATGGTCATCCCATCTGTTTAAACAGAGCTATTCCGCCTGGCTTTCAATTTGAACTTAGCCTGATCTTTTATTCCCCTTCCTCCCTCTCCCTCCCCTTTTTATGAAGATTACCCACTCTGGGATCCCACAGCTAATTCTCCCCTGGTCTCCTCACTGGTCCAAACAGGACTAATTTAGCCGGCTATCCCTGGTGATCATCTAATGTTTATTGGATGGATTTCCCCCCTAAATTTATTTTTGAATTCTGAATTTATTGTTATTCACGTTTTATACTGTATTTTATGCTGTTTTTTTGTTGCATCGATTACCGGTAAGTGTTTTAAATCAGTTGTTAGCCGCCCTGAGCCTGGTTTTCTGAACCAGGAAGGGCGGGGTATAAATAAAAAAATATTATTTTATTATTATTATTAAAAAAACTTCCAAGTCCACCACCTCCCGAGGGAGTCTGTTCCACAGTTGAACAGCTCTTCCTGTCAGAAAGTTATTCCTGATGTTTAATCAGAATCTCCTTTCTTGTAACTTGAAGCCATTTGTTTGGGTCCTAGCCTTCCCTGTGACAGCCCTTTAGATATTTGAAGATGGCTATCATATCTCCTCTCAGTCTCTTCTTTTCAGGCTAAACACGCCCAACTCCCTCAACGGTTTTTCATAAGGCTTGGTTTCCAGACCCTTGATCATCTTGGTTGCCTTCCTCTGCACAATATCCTTCTTAAACTGTGGGGCCCAGAGTACTCCAGGTATGGCCTGACCAAAGGAGAACAGAGTGGCATTAGCTTTTTTAAAAAAACAGCATTAGCCTTTTTTGCTGCTGCATCACACTGTAGACTCATGTTAAGCTTGTTGACTTATGATAAGACCACTGGATCCTTTTCACATGTACTACTAACATGAAATTGAATAGCACCTGGAAAGCTCTGCTTTGCTGGGTGATATGTCCTCTCCCTGCTCTTTGAGTTCCTTTGGAGAAGGGATGGGATATAAATTTAATAAACAAATAAACCCCTCATAGTTTGTTCCTGCTCGACACAGTACACCACATAGCATTCTCACCGTTACTTTCCAACATTTTGTTTACACCACACAGTTTGTCTCTCACTGAACAAATGTGCGAAAGGCGTGATCTTTACCAAGTATGATTCTATTATTCTTTAAATAGACACTTCCCTTTAACTTGCCATCACTGCCTGAAGAAAACCACAGGAGTGAGAAGCATCTAGTCTGTATAAGCAAATAGCAAGCTGAGTTTTCTTCAGTACAGCTCCCCTTGACTGTCTCAAAATACAAGAATCCAATGTTAGCAGAACATTAAGTAGCAGCTGAGACAACCCTCAAGCTATTTAGAGCACTTGCATTGTTCTGTGATTAAATCTCATGATCATGTTATGATGTAACAATCTTTACGAGCTAAGTGGCCAGAATTAAAATCGTGTTTCATATTCTACCGAGCAGAAATCAGAATGGCTGGTGCGGATAAACTGCAACTGTACAAAGTCCGCCTAATTTATTTCCAGTTCTTGTTTTGCAAAGCGTGTTCTCCCTAAAATGAGAGCACGTGTTGCGGTGGGGTCTGCCAAGCCAACCCTCTGTTGCCAGGCAGGTAAAGAGGAGCTGGCTTGGGGCAACGATTGGATGGCCGGGTTGCTGGGGCTAATTGCATGTTGCAAATTGGGTGGGTGGGACCAAAGACTTTAAATATTGGGGCACTCAGCTTTTGCTTTCTCTTTTGCTGAGTGCATCGGATCACCCGCCCGCCCGCCCTGAGTTCCAGTTGACCTTGCTATGCCTGTCATGGGGTCGTCTGCCATTGGGGCAGGGGCCTAGTAGGAATTTTTTCCATTTGGCTGATTGGCTGGTGCCATTTGGTTTTTGCCTACTACTTAGCAATTTGTCACAACTTGTAAGGTTGCGCTTAGGCATTGGTTATAAAATTGGTTGGAGGAGGGGTAAGGATAGGCTGGGCCTGCCCCTCCAATGGTGGTGTGGAAGGGAATTCCGTTAAAGGAATCCAGGGGCTTGCCACGATTTTGTCCAATCCCTGAAATGGCAAGCCCTGGGGAGCAGGTTGGGTGAGCGGTGAGGGCCTGTGACTCAGCTCCGTTGCTCCCCAATATTGTTTTCTCTTCACTGGCTTCTGAGGGAGTTTGGAAGTCAGTTCTGTCCCAGGCGGGGGGGACAGATAGCCTAAGCAACCACTCACAGATTATGTATTTTAATAAAGTTGTGACCAAAATTATGCCAAAAACCTTAAACAAAAATTATGTGTGAATTGTGAATTATTTTGAGGGGTGGCTTGGGGACCTCGACACGCAACGGCTTTTCCCATAGTATTTTGCAAAATGGATGCCAACAGCCAGCTTAGACAAGACATGCACAACAATGCCAAACTGCTTCAGAGCCCTAGGAGCCTCTCTTGCTATAAAAGCCCTCTACAAACTTTCAATTATTGTGTTTCCATTTGAACAAGACAGGAAATGAACTGGTCAACAGCTCTGTCTTGCAAAGGAAAGGACAGATTCAAATTCGATTAAACTCAGTGCTTGGTCTTTCAACTGATTTCAAAGGGATCAAGGCCTCACAAGGACAGTCAAGCAAATTGGATCAGAGGCGAGAGGGACAGGTCTATTTCCAAACTGTCTCGAGTGGCATTTACAGAAGATGTGGCTCTGTCTTCTAGGAATAGAAAGGAAGAGAGTGTTTACTTCCTACCCACTCCCAAGATGTTTAAGGTCCTAGAGAAGCAAGCATTGTATGCTAAAGAGTGGCCAAAGCAACATTGCCTAAAAGCTTTCCAGTGCTAAGGAAGATCCCTTCTGCATCAAAGCTTTAGATGGTTCCTGTTTCCAGATATTAATAAGCACATCTCCAAAACACAAGGAAATTCCTGTTCTGTTTCTGATGGCTATTTTGACTCCAGGGAACAAGAGGAAGCTGCCTTGACGTTAGAAAGAGAGAGAAAAAACTGCCGCCGTTTTCAGAGTTATGTAACAAGCCTAATAGAGCAAACAAGGATCCCTGTCAAAAATGTGGATTATCAATCCAAAAAGCTACGTGTATTTGACTTGTCTTTAAAAAACCTCGTTCGTACTGTTAAAAATACATGGAAGAATTTAAGGCCTCATCTCATGGGTCATGAATGCCAACAAAAGTACTTTGAATGGGGCACAAATACCATTGCACAAGATGATCATGACAACTTGTGATGTGTCCATGTAACAAGCTGACCTGACATCTCCATTGGGGCAGCTAAATCATTTTAGACCCTGGACTTAATGGTCTTGCTAGGGTGGGGGGAGTTTCATGCTTTATGATTGCTTCTACGCTCCTTAAGAGTGTTACAGCAAAAACAATGGTTAGCTAACTCTCTTTTTTTCTTTTTAAAGAAATACTCTGAGCATGTGCCCATTTGTAGGTCCAGAGTGTAGCCTGCCAAATGGTGAAATGTGGGGCAGCCCCATGGTCATCATGGCAGCCATGAAACGACCCCAGAGCCAGTTGCCTTGGCATGGATGTTGATGTCCCCAAAAACCAGCAGTCTGGGAGTCCTCAACACCACATCTTGAGACCAGCTCAATAAAAGAATGAAGTGATCCAGTAGCAAGGATTGCCAGCATAAAACACAAATGCTGGAAGTATCAGAAAATAAAAGATGCTGAGGTCAGGGAAGAACCTTGAATGCTTTTTCTAGTTCAATAAAGAAAATCTACAGAGTCAGGGCCAGATTTAGGTTTGATGAAGCCCTAAGCTCCTGAAGGTAATGGGGCCCTTTATATGTCCAGCTGTCCCTTGTGAACAACAAATTGTCGCTGTTTGTTGTGTTGAATATATTCTATATGGTAATTTATGGACCTAATAGGTATCTAAAGCCATTTGCACATGTTGCCATGCAACCAGTCCATCCGTAAGCAGACCCCTGTGTTGCAATATAGACAAGCTGAACAATATAACAATAACAATGGCACTAAACACTATTATAGACTAATATAAATGATCAGAAATTACAACCAAAGTCTCTAAATCTTCTTCCCCAGTTGCAGTAGAATAATTCAAAAGTTTGATATATACATAATCTGTCACCAAATATCACCGGAACAGAGTTTCCAGATAACCAATCTGTTTCGTTCAATGCTTCATCAATTCTTCATCAACCAGACTTGTAAGAATTAATATGAGAAGGATGCAGTTCAATTTCTTAACAAGCCAATCTTACATGTAAGCAAATATAAACGCTGTAGAAAATATGCTCTGGATCACTGGTCATATGATACTGTAGTCACTGAAGCAACCACTCCATGCAGAATGTAGGCACCCTATATATAGAAATGAGCAAACCAGTGATATTTTAGGGAGCAGGCTAGCAGGTGGGGCCCATTATTTACATCATAGGAGCCTACACAACACAAAACACTGTTGCTGTAGGTAGGTTTTATTTTATTTGTTTTTTTTATCTTATATTTTGGAAATGTGCATCCAGGGTTTTTCCCCCCTTTAAACTTTTTTTGGGCCCCCAAGAGAGTGGGACCCTAGGCTATAGCTTGTTTAGCTTATATGTAAATCCGGCACCGTACACTGTGAACATCTTTGCTGTTCCCCTGCAGTAAGCACTGAATGGACTCGAGGCTTAGAGACAAACAGCAACCGCTGACACAGCCTTTCGTTTGGATGAGAGCTTTAGGCACACGTGATGTGTTTTTCCAGGGAAACCACCTTTATACTCATTCATGGAGCTGTGAGACTTTTTTTCAGCGGCCTGTTAAATGCTGTGTCTAGAGTGTGCTTCCATACGCATGGGGCAGATAACACTCTCATTTGTGGTAGGATCGTTTCCCCTTTGTTTTTAGATGCATGCATCCTATTGCCTTTATGTGACATGAACTTCTTTTACACAACTGCATGTGTGCTCATGCATGGGCTGAGTGCATATGTGCCTGCATTTCTGTGTGGTGTGTTGGCGTGACAGCTGTGGCCATGCCCACTTCAGCCATGCCCACCTTTGCTTTGGCCACACCTTCTGTGTGGGCACGTGCCCACTCTCAGAAGTTGGCTGTAAAGAAGAGCTCTGCAGCAGAAAACGGTTGCCAACCCCCATATGCAGTAGGGCATATCAAATCCACCTGATCCAAACCCATCTTTATATGCTGTATCAAACGACATGTTCAAATCTCTGAATGTGCTATACAAATTCATGCCTCAAGAGGCATACCTGGTTGGGATGAAGGATGCCCATTCTGCTCCAGAAGCCATTAACTATCATTGCAATCAGAAGCCCATGTGAAATTATTCTGTGAGGGCACATCAACTTTCACCTGTTTCTAGCCTGTTCCTCTGATTTCACATACCGTGTGCTTCCATTTGCTCATTCTGCTGTGCTCAAAGCCTGTTTCTCTACCCCACGCTGGTACAGGTTATGTGAGACACACTTCGTAGAATCATAGAGTTGAAAGGGACCACGAGGGTCACACAGCAATGCAGGAATCTGAGCTATCTCAGATCTTTCACAGCATCAGGGTGCAGATTCTGCAGCAGGCCCATTTGTCTTCTCCAAAGGAAGTTCTACTTGATTCTCAGAGTATTAACATATATATTTTTGCTAATTTCCCCCTATTTGAATACGGATTGATGGTTTTGATTACAGTGGTACCTCGGGTTAAGAACTTAATTCGTTCCGGAGGTCTGTTCTTAACCTGAAACTGTTCTTAACCTGAAGCACCACTTTAGCTAATGGGGCATCCTACTGCCACTGCATCGCCACCAAGCGATTTCTGTTCTCATCCTGAAGCAAAGTTCTTAACCCGAGGTACTATTTCTGGGTTAGTGGAGTCTGTAACCTGAAGTGTCTGTAACCCAAGGTACCACTGTATATCATTTTTAGCAAAACACTCCTGTGTGCCATTAGATGTGGGAGTGTATTATATTGAGAAAACCATCCCTTGCTGCACTTGTTTGTTTGTTTGTTTATTATTATTATTATTTACAATTATTACATGCACTGTGATAAGGAGAGGATGAGATTTATCCTCCTGCAATACAGAACCCTACTGGCACTAGAATAGCAGCAATGAGGTATTTACAATCCAGGTATTTACTGAGTGTTCGTGGTCTCCCCCTCATTATTTGCACCTCAGTTCCTCGACACTCTGGGCAACGCCACTTGGCAGCAAGAAGCCCAAAGGTTCTGGTTTTATATGCATTGACAGCTGCAACCCCAGTGTTGCCATAGATGGTGGCTGTGAGAGCTGTCCTTTTTTCAGGCTTTTCTCCTGCTGCCTGCCGGCCTGTTGCTGCATCTCAATATCGCTCTCAATGGAAACAGCTGCGCTTGGCGTTTTCTGCCTCAGACTAGATGCAGCTTTTCTTCTGTCCTGGGCCTGTTTCTGGGCTGCCTGGAAAGCAGGGAGGAAATGTCACAAAAGGTCAACATCCATATCTAGAAAGCCTGTCTAATTTTGTTCTCTCTCGCACACACACCACTATAATTCACGGGCATTCAATGAAGCAAAAATTTGGGCAGATTGAGGACATATAAAATGCTACCCTGCTTCACACAGAGCGCAGTTCAGCTGTGGAACTCACTGCCACAAGAGGCAGTGGTGGCCACCAACTTGGAAGGATTTAAAAGAGGAACGGACACATTCGTGGAGGAAATGGCTACCAACCAGCCACAATGCTTGTTCCTCTTCCTCCACAGCTGGAGGCATTAATGCTTCTGAATGGAAACCACAGGAAGAGGAAGTTCTCATGTGCTCAGTTCTGGCTTGCCAGCTTCCTATAAGGCCACTGTGAGAACAGGAAGCTGGACTAGATGGGCCTCTGGCATGATGCAGAGGGCTCTCCATATCTTATTTACGTGACCCATGAAGGCTGTAGGTGTGTTCCTGGAGCACGTTCCTCACTTCTTCTCAGTGAAGGCTGGTCCATTAGGGCAAGTTGGGTGAGTCCATCAGGGTCAGTCTGTCCTCAGTCAGCCCCCATCCGCCTGTCTTCTTACTTAGAACCAATAAGGAGGTGGCACTGCCTGTCATTGGCTCTGACTCTATCTACTGCTGGTCTACCGGTCTTCTGTCCCACCAGTCCCGAGGACAACTAGCCACCACAACAACTTCTATCCCAACTTTCCTTCAGTTCCTCCCCTGATGTGGGGAACCTGTGGCTCTCTGTGTCTTGAATGGAACTGGTGGGAGTTGTCTAAATATCCTCTGTACTTTATACTATAAGAGTTCCTTAGAGGGGAATAAACAGGTTTTAAACTGGGTTGCTAGATTTCCTGAAGGCAACGTACCTCTTTCAACCACAGCTGGCTTAGCGTTTCTTCTACACGTTCCAGAAAGGCACTGTGTGCAGCTCTTTGGCTTCTGTGCCTCTGAGGACAAAATCATTAAAATAATATAAGAAAACTACTGGCGGGCATGGTTTTAACCAAATGGGGATTCACAGATATCAAACATCTTAAAACGAAAGGGCCTTGCTCTGCAGCTAGGCTTTATAACATAAGCATAGCCTGAAGGGAAGATACATAACATTTACTGGCAAAAAAGGCTTTAGCTGCAATAATTGAATACCCATCCAAATTGAATATCATACAGACACCCATTTACTAGTGAGGATATGTACTCGGCCTGTTTCAAGTGTTTTTAATGCTAGTGCTTCACAGTTGCCAAATATGATGAGAGCCTATCAAAAAACTTTCCCCAGCAGGCCTATCTCCTCACATATCTGTGGTTGCCTGTGAGGAGCACTGGCCTCAGCAGATATAAGCCTAACAACAACAACAACAACAACAACAATAGTTGTTTTATTATTTATACCCTGCCCATCTTGCTGGGATTTCCCAGCCACTCTGGGTGGCTTGCAGCATATCTAAAAACATAATAAAAACATCAATCATTAAAAACCTCCCAATACAGGGCTGCCTTCTGATGTCTTCTACAAGTTGCTAAATTCTTTATCTCCTTGACATTTGAGGGGAGGGTGTTCAACAGGGAGGGCGCCACTACTGAGAAGACCCTCTGCCTGGTTCCCTGTAACTTCACTTCTCGCAGTGAGGGAAGACCCTTAGAGGAGGACTTCAGTGTCCGGGCTGAGTGATGGGGGTGGAGATGCTCCTTCAGGCATTCAGTACATGCCTGACATGAACATGCAAGGGGTTTGGGGAGAGTAGGTGCGAGCAAACAAGCTGTACACCATCCCTGTCATCCTCCATTTGCCTGGGAATAAGCCCCACTGAATTCAGCAGGGTTTACATCAGAGCAGACATGGTTCGTACTGGGGTGTTAGCAATTCATTTATGTAACGGTGGTGGCAATGTTTGTGTTTTTCCTGCAGTTTCTTGGCAAAGCCGAAGTTCCTGAAAGCCTCCATGATGTGTGCTTCGTTTCAAGCGATTGAAGTCCCTTCAGCAACAACAGGAAGCACCTCATCCAATCATCCATACAGAGGACTGGCAAGATTTGTACTGTGATATGATTTCGCACAATGCCTAAAAATATGCCATGCGTTTTTTAAATTTAAAAAATCAAGCTGAACACAGAAGAACAAAAAGAGAGAGGAACAAATAAAATAACAGAAAGCATAGGTTGGGGGCAGCAGTAAACATCTGAACTTACAGGAGGGACAGGATAATGTACAGGGCAACAAATCATGGTGGGTCGGAGGGCCCACTCTGAATTACACTAGGCCAGGCATAGGCAAACGCAGCCCTCCAGATGTTTTGGGCCTACAACTCCCATGATCCCTAGCTAACAGGACCAGTGTTCAGGGATGGTGGGAACTGTAGTCCCAAAACATCTGGAGGGCCGAGTTTGCCTATGCCTGCACTAGGCAGGTGCAGAGCCTAGGAGATTCCAGAAGGCAGCCCTTGCTATTTCCTCCCTAGGGGAGGGAGGAGACCAGCAGCACCTCCTATTAGCAGTGGCAGTGGGCAAGGCATGCCATGGAGGCCAGATCTGTTGTCCCTGTGAATTCTGTCACCCAAGGCAGTCACCTCCCCTTGCCTCATAGGTGGGCTGGCCCTGCTTTGCAAGAAAAATCTCTGCCCAGTATTTTCCATGTGGCTCTAAAAAGTTGCTAAACCAGGTTCTGCATCAGAAAGTTCTGGGTTCTGTGCTGCCCAGCAAATGCTGGCACATGAATACATGCATCTGTGATTCTACCTACTTTGTGTAGCATCTAAACAAAGCAGGAACAAATTCAAGCATTCACCATAAACCACATAATCGTAGTATGTTATTACCTAAAGTGACTAAAAATTCTTAACTGATATCTTCATAGCTATGATCCAAAACTTTGCATCTGTATACAGGGATCCTCACCCAATGTCAGGGAGGTGCCCCATTCTATATGGGGCATCAATGGGGAACCTGTGGTCATCTAGAGGTTTTTGGATTCCATCAGCCCTGGCCAGCATGGCCAAAGTTCAGGAATTATGGGAATTGTAGTCTGGAAACATCTGAAGGGTCAAAGGTTCCTTATCCCCAATATAGCATATCTATATCAGGGAATCAGATGGAAGCCTTACTGGTTACAATGGAATTTTCTTCCACATGTATTAGTGCTTATAATTTAAAAGCATTTGCAGCTCAAGCGATATTAAACAGTAGGCAAGATTCTACACATGCTATTACACTATTTGCCAACATGCATTTAAATCTCCAAGACTAGCTCAGGAAAATTACGCCTCCCACATTCTGAAATGGCTCTGGCTTGTTTCCGTTTAAAACAACACAAGAGTCATTCATACCTCATTAGGAAAAGTCTATAATTTGTCAGAAAGCCCAAGTCGCTTCTGATCCCTGGAAAAATGGGTGAATTTATTCCTTTCAGCCTGCAATGTAGCCAATGTACCCAAGGTTCTACAGTATATTTTTTGCTTTTTCTAAAAAAAAAAATGTCGTTCATGGCATTTTGCAAGAGAAACAGTTACAGTTTTCAAACAAAACTATAAATAACAGCAGGCCTACAAATATCTTCCTCTTCTACCTGTGAGAACCTGTTTATGAGACAGACATTTAAAAAAACAACCCACAGCCTGTTTTCTAATTATATCACCTTAGGTTAGAATCTGGCTAGCTATCAGCTTTGCAGAAACTCCCAAGTACTCCAGCAAAGCAATGCCCTTATTTTATTTTATTTTTTTTAAAAAAAAAAAACCATTCAGAACACCCACAGATTTCTATTCCAAATATGAGTACAGTGGAAGAAGATGCGAAGAAGGGAAGGGAATTATGGAGTGTTGTACTAACTGTGAAGGAAACAGGTTTAGTAGGCCAAGGCTCCTTTGGCAGAAGTAACTTTGAATCCCACTTGAGTTCTTGAGGCTTGTAGCAGGTGGTGAATCTTTCTTTAGATTGGGGTCTCCCCTTTTCTTCCGCGAGAGGATGGAGTCCGTGGACTGAAGAGGGACAGAAAACAAAAGGCAGTTTGTGCTCAGAATCCATATTGTGCATTGCTGCTGACAGGGAAAGGATTTGAAAGTGCATGCAGCACAATCCTATGGTGTTTACTTGGGAGAAAGTCCAACAAGAGCCAATGGGACTAATAGTATTGCAGTCAAAGCAACTAGCCAGTTTTAGGGGAGCCACACTGGTCTGGCTGCCCTGGGTGCCAATAACCGCAAGGGGTGCCACAACCACTATGCAGAATGGAGCATGAGAGGTGGGGTTTGTGTGTGCCAATTTTTAGCGTTGCACAGGGTGACACAAAAATTTGAGACCCCCAATGTCTGCCACTGGGCTAGATTTTGGGTAGATTTATTAAAGGGTGTGATGTTGGATTACTGGTATCAAAGTGCTTGGAGATTAGCTTTAGTAGAAAAACGTACATATAAATTGAAAGTAACTAGGGGACAGCCAGGGGCCTTCTCTCTGCCTGGTAAAACAGTTTCATTTAGGCAAGCCTACCAAGATAGGTAGAACATCGATATATGTTTTATTCTGGTGTAGGGTTGTTGTTTTTTGTTTATTGGTGGGTCACCCCCCCAAAAAAATGTTTTAAATAATTGTTTTAAACTCTCTGTTTTACTGATAATTCCATTCTTTTACTCATTTTGCAAACCACATTAAAATTATTTGCTTTTATACTCAAGTGCCATGCATATCTTAATAAATCAAGAATCAGAGGCCAGATTTGCACCAGGCACATCATACACTTGTGCCTCTTGCTGTATTCCATTTACCTAACAGGTGGACACATATTCACATGAAGTTTTGTAAATGTAACAGCAGATGTTCGGCCTTCTGCCGAGTTTGCTGCTCCATAGATCGCAACCAGTTAGCGTAGATGTTCAGTCCTGAACTCGTCTATCAGTGCCACTTACACATTCTCCAGAGCACCTAGGACACTGCTAAATGGCAACAGCATGGTCAAATATGGCAAGTGAAATTTAAGTGGGGTATACGAACAAAAGAGGAAGCTTTGGACTGCCCTAGCCAAGCTTCACAATCACCCATTTGTAATGATATGTTGACTTTTGAGTGTTATAAACAGTCAAATGAGAATCTTAACATTAATGTTTTGTGTTATAAATATGCCTGAAACTAACCTTTATTACTATTGTTCCCTAAAGGAAATAATGGCTGTTGTGAGGGCCAACTACTTAATATGTCTGCTTAATGAAGATTAATACTATCAGTGTCGAAGAAGAAGAACTCTGGGCGGCTCCCAACAGAATATTAAAAACACAATAAAACATCAAACATTAAAAACTTCCCTAAACAGGGCTGCCTTCAGATGTCTTCTAAACATCAGATAGTTGTTTATTTCTTTGACATCTGATGGAAGAGCGTTCCACAGGGTGGGCGCCACTACCAAGAAAGCCCTCTGGTTCCCTGTAACCTTACTTCTCGCAGTGAGGGATCTGCCAGAAGGCCCTTGACACTGGACCTCAGTGTCCGGGCTGAACAAATGGAGGTGGAGAAGCTCCTTCAGGTATACTGCACCAAGGCTGTTTAGGGCTTTAAAGGTCAGCACCAACACTTTGAAATGTGCTTGGAAACATAGGTAAAGGTAAAGGGACCCCTGACCATTAGGTCCAGTCGTGGCCGACTCTGGGGTTGCAGTGCTCATCTCGCTTTACTGGCCGAGGGAGCCGGCGTACAGCTTCCGGTTCATGTGGCCAGCATGACTAAGCCACTTCTGGCGAACCAGAGCAGCGCACGGAAACACTGTTTACCCTCCCACTGGAGCGGTACCTATTTATCTACTTGCACTTTGACGTGCTTTCAAACTGCTAGGTTGGCAGGAGGTTTGGAAACATACTAGGAGCCAATTGCAACCCTCTTTAACTTCCTGGATAGCTCAGCAGGGGGTTGTACTACATGATCCTCGGGGCCCCTTCCAACTCCATGAGTCTATGATTCTATTATTTATTACAGGGATGAGGAGCCCTTTTCAGCTTATGGGGGCCACATTGTCATGTGGGCTACCTTTTGCAGGGCCAGCAGCAAAAGTTGGTAGAGCAGCAGACATTAATGTTACCTTTATAGAATCATAGAATTTTAGAGTTGAAAGGGACTCTGAGGATCCTCTGGTCCAACCTCCTGCAACGCAGGAATAGGCAGCTGTCTCATGTGGGGATCGAACCTGCAACCTTGGCATTATCAGCACCATGCTCTAACCAACTGAGCTATCCAGTGCAATTATACCGTAGGCCGCTATACAGTATATAGTATATCGACTCATACACCCCTATCTATCCTCCACCCAAGTAAGTAAGAAGCATTATCAGATTTCAAGGACATATTTCAGGTAAGGAAGGAGGGTGCAAAGCAGGAACAGGAGGAGGAAGCGCAGCCTGGAGAGAGTCTTGAGAGCCACAACCCACACCGCACCCCCTGCCCAGCACAATGCAAGCTTCCCAATCCAATTTATTACTGAGAGAACATGATGTTCAAACTATAATGTTCCTCTGATGCACGAAATGGGTGTCATACCTACTTCTGAAGATCAGCGAGGACTTACCTTTGCTTAAACACTGGGATTTCAACTTTAGATTCAGAGGGTCTCTGGCATAGCTGGTCACAAAATTTGGTCTATCTGGTTCATACTGTACGGGGAAAAAGATGAAGAGGGGACACCTGGATTTGCTGGCAAACAACTTGGGAGCAATGCTTTGGCACTTGTCATTCTTACTGCCCATTCACAGCGACTTCCTTTTGTATATAGCAAACAGGGTTATTTTATTTTATTTTGACATACTTCTAAATTTTTTTAGGTTTGTCGAGTTTTTTTGCCTCCTGCTGTGGCACTGTACTTTTAAAGCAAAGGCTATACACCACACATTTAAAACACACAACTTCCCCCCCAAGAATTCTGGGAACTGTAGTTTATCTTTCACATTATGACAATTCCCAGCATACTCACAAGCTACAGCTCCCAAGATTCTTTGGGTGGGAAGTCATGTGTTTTAAATATACACTGTGTACATAGCTTTAATAAGTGAGCCATTCTACATTTCTTTCATGCTGCTGTTTTTAATGGATTTATATCCCATATTTTGCTTTATTTATTTATGTTACTAGGGTGGGTTTGGGGGGTGTGTTTTTTTTTTTTGTATTGTTGTGTTTCAGTCTCGAGGCAACACCAGGGTCCTTTTACGGCAGTACAGTGGTACCTTGGTTTAAGAACAGCTTAGTTTATGAACAACTTGGATTAAGAACGCTGCAAATCCGGAAGCAGATGTTTTGGTTTGTGAACTTTGCCTTGGAAGCAGAACATGTTCTGTTTCCTGTTGAGTGTGTTCCATTTGTAAACTCAGTCCCCTGCTGCTATGGGAAAGCACGCCTTGGTTTAAGAATGCTTTGGTTTAAGAACAGACTTCCGGAACGGATTAAGTTTGTAAACCAAGGTACCACTGTAGTCTTCAACTAGTGGGTGGCAGCCTGATTCAAGGTGGGTGGCAACAGGAGCACTCTGCAAATATAAAGTAAAAGACTAAGAAATGGGTCTCCAAATGCATGTTTGGGTTAAAAGTGGGTCATGGGTCTGAAAAGGTTGAAGACACTTATTTTAGCAGATTGCAAGGTAGGGTAGAGATTCTCTAAAAGAAATAAACAAACAAAAAGTGACCCTGGAACCGGACAGAGCTCATTTCTTGCCACATACTCAGTTGTTAAAGCTCAGCTAACATCAATAAAACTGATTTGTAAATTTCTGAGGCTCTCAAAAGTCAACAGAAGACACACAGCTGTCATTAATAATCTACAGTCACTTCCTGGTTTAAGGCAGGAATAAGTTATCCAGTAAGTTTAGTATGGAAATGCTAATCTTAGCTTTTCAAAGCACCTCAGATAATCATCTCCGTATACACATTCTTAACCGGTTCTGCTAGTAAACACCTGCCCCTTGTTAACATCATAAGGTTCACATGTGACTGCATAAGCAGGGCCGTCTTTCAATGAAAAAAAAACACACTTTTAAGTCAGGTCTGAGGACCAATTTCTGCTTGGGGCCACATTTTCTTTTAAGCAACCTGCTGCATGCTAGTGGTACATGAGATGAGAGGGAAAAGTAGGAGAACAATTCTAAAGTTTACCTTTGCATGGTAGGCTACTTCCCACATGTATTCATGCACCCTTCTCTGTCCTCCATTGAAGTAAGGGCTGAAGAACATATTCCAGCCACTCAGAAACACTCATAGGGACATAGGAAGCTGCCTTCTGTTGAGGAAGACTGTTGGTCCATCTAGCTCAGAACTGCCCTACACCTCTCTGCATCCTCCAGGCCAAACACTCAAGAAGGGTGCAGATCCAGTGTGGGGTTTGGCCTGGGAAGGGATGAGGCCTAGGAAGAGTCCTGAGGACCAGGTGGAAAGGCCTCCTGTCCTAGCTCCAACCTTAAAAGTTTGGTGTGATAAAAGTAATGATATTGGGGGTTTTTTTAATACCACAGAGAGGGTTAACCTGTTAATTTGTGTTGTGGTTGAATGGAGAAAAACAATGAAATGCATTAGAAATGGCTGTATTGGACATTAATGTGCCTCTATAAAATAATTTAAGTCTCATGAAAAAAATCCAGTCACCAACAGAGTACCATGATTGAAGATGAAGATCTTAATGTTTAAAAAGTTTCTGAAGAACCCTGAGGCTTCAAAGACATTTTTCAAAGGCTAATATAACCACATAACCCAACTACACCATAAGGAAAAGATAAATGTGAGCCACATCACTGAATTCATTTGACCAAAGCATTTGTTGCAATAGTGCCATCTTGTGGAGACACTAAATTCTGTTGCTTGTGTGTGTTTCTTGGTGTGTGTGTGTGTGTGTACTTTATAGAACAGGCATAGGCAAACTCCAGCCCTCCAGATGTTTTGAGACTATAATTCCCATCATCCCTGACCACTGGTCCTTTTAGCTAGGGCTGATGGGAATTGTAGTTCCAAAACATCTGGAGGGCCGGAGTTTGCATATGCCTGTAATAGACACACCAAACAGAAATGATGTAGCTTCTGTGTTATGTAGGTAGGGCTAAGTGAAACTGTCAATTTAGGGTTCTCTCATTTTCTCGTTTTTCTAATATTTATTTTGGTTCTTCACATTAGTTTTTTTTTTAAGTCCTCATGAAAATTCATCAGCATTGTAGCATACAATTTTGCCCAATATTGACATTTTTGCAAAGCAGTATTCCCGTTGTATGTTATTTTATTTCATGCTTTTATATGCATGCTTTCCTCTAGTTCATGCATTTTTGTACATATTCCTTGGCCAGAGAAGCACACTGCAAAATTTGGAGAAATGCACACTGCAAAATTTGGAGAAATGCAAATTTCAAAGGATGGCTGTGTTTTGATTCACATATTATTTCGGGAAGCATGAATTACGTAGGTTCACCCCCCGATCCCTATGTATAAAGGCAGGAAAAAAACTAAGCTTTAATGGTAGATTTCTAGGTGAGTTGAGTTAGATTGCAAGGGTTTCTGACATCTGGCTCTCTCACTGCTGAAATGAAGAAAACTTGTGGGGGACGGACCAGGATTGAATTTCTGTGAGAAACCCACCCTGGTGATAAAAGCAAATTTCTGGGCCAAGCATGTTCTCAGAAGTACCCTTTAGCCTTTTTCAATTCTATATGTACATCTGTCTGACTGTGTAAAGACTTGGCTCCAACTTGTAGATCTTAGAACTCCAGTGGTACCTCGGAAGTCAAACGTTCGGAAACCAAGGCGCGGCTTCTGATTGGCTGTAGGAAGCTCCTGCAACCAATCAGAAGCAGTGGAAGCTGCGTCGGACGTTTGGGTTCCAAAGAACCTTCGCCAACCGGAACACTCACTTCTGGGTTTGCGGCGTTCGGGAGCCAAAACGTTCAACGCGCAAGGCATTCGCGAACCAAGGTACAACCGTATAGTTAAAACAAATAAATAAATAAACCACCCCAAACGGTCCGTCTTGGCTGGTTGTTGTCGTTTGCAGGTTATCTGCAACATGCCATTGATGCAATAATAACACATTTGTGGTAGATTTATGCTGTGGACTATCCACAGGTCATTTTGCTTTATTAGTTGCTCTGTGACGCTTCCCTGATGTTAGTTACTATTGCTGTCTGGAGGGAGAGTCTTGCGCTGCAGCACAATGAAAAAGGAAAGCAATCAAACAAACCCGGAACATTTGTAGTATGAAAAGTTAAATGTTTTAAGCAAGAAGTCATGGGACATGCATTGACTGGAAACAAAGCAGTATGTCCACCCCAAAACAGTGTAAAAGGTATTGAAAGTGAGATTGTGCATAAATGTCCCAATACATCTGGGGCAGCACAAAGTAGATTCCAGAAGCCTTGTAGTCTACCCACACCTGGTGCAGCGCATTGCCTCGATCCCCCTCCCCACCAAAGGCCACCCTTTTCCAGTTGCCTCTATCTCAATTCATCCTTCCCTTTACCTGTCTATAGTCAAATGGTTTTGGATCTTGGTATTTGCTGCTCTTGAACTTTCCCATCTTCACAAACATTAGCTGGGCTTCGTAGTGACCCATGTGGGGAAACCTTGTGATGATCTTGGGCTCCTGTTTGCGTTCCACGATGGAGAAAAAGAAATTGGACCTTATCCTCTGCAACTCTTCCTGCACCGTGCTTGGGGGCGATTTCTTTTTCAGCTCTTTCGACTTTCCTCGCGGCTTTCTGAGAAGGCCTCGGGTGATATAAAGCCTGTAGCTGAAATCGGGAGGTTGTTTTAGGCAGCTATCCTTTTCCAGAGGGGCTGTGAGTGGCTGAGACTCATTGACTCGATCTCGTTGTAAGGCTAGCTCCAGGTTCGTAGCAAATCTCCCCTTCAAATCGAAAGTACACTTTGATTGGTTCCCAGCATGGATATTGGGGAACATTCTGCACTCGCCGCTCTATGCCTAAACAAGGTAAAGAGGTAAAGAGGAAGAGGAAGAAGAAGAAAGTCTTCAATTATTACTGATTTATCATACAAATTTATTTTTAATACAATTCTGCAGAAAACAGCTGTTTAGAAACAACAGCAACAACCCATGAAAATAAGCCCACTGCATCGCTTCCTTTGGGCAGACAGAAGAAGTCACCATCGAAAAAAACTGGCTAGGTCTGGACTGAGACACATCAATAAAGTGTTTCAGTTAAACACGTTGTAAACTTCGTAAAGGGAAATCGTGTTTGTGAAAGATGGGACTCCACAGTGCCATCTGGTGTCACAGTGTTATAATGCATATAAAGCGCTTTTTCATTCTGAATGTAGCTGATTACAGTGGTACCTTGGGTTAAGAACTTAATTCGTTCCGGAGGTCGGTTCTTAACCTGAAGCACCACTTTAGCTAATGGGGCCTCCTGCTGCCACCGCGCCGCCGGAGCACGATTTCTGTTCTCATCCTGAAGCAAAGTTCTTAACCTGAGGTACTATTTCTGGGTTAGCGGAGTCTGTAACCTGAAGCATCTGTAACCTGAAGCGTATGTAACCCGAGGTAGCACTGTACTAAGTTGTGCTCAGGCAACGAGCAAATTGAAATTAGGGTTGTGGCAATACATGGTACCCAGCAAAACATCACCACATACATTTACTCCCCACCCAGCAAGAATGCAAAACAAAACAAAAAAAGTTCCTTCCCTGAAGGAAAAATGCAATCAATAGCTAGCTTGTATTCCCATATGCAGATATATTCGCAGCCAGATATTTATGCCTTTATAGAAGTATATCTGTACTGCCAAGATATCAAGGTGGTGTACATGGTTAAAGGTAAAGGTAAAGGGACCCCTGACCATTAGGTCTAGTCGTGACCGACTCTGGGGTTGCGGCGCTCATCTCGCTTTATTGGCCAAGGGAGCTGGCGTACAGCTTCCAGGTCATGTGGCCACTGTTAAAAGTTAATATTTAAGGTGACTGGCTAAGCAAAAATAAAAACTAGACAGGTGCAAAGGCCTGTCAGCTAAACAAGTCTGCAAGGGACACCTGAAAGTCAGTAGCAAGGATGCTTACTGAATCTCTCTTGGAAGGTGTTCCAAAGCATGGGAACAGCAACACTAAATGTCAGCCTGTAGTTCATCCAGGTGGGCCTCTGCTACAGGGAGGAGTGGGAGGCTGGTACAATTAACTGCACTCCTCCAGATGACAGCAGTGTTTGAGCTTTATATTAAGCTATCCTGGACCTAAGTTGTTCTGGGATTTGTACATCAGCCCAGGAACCCTGAACCTGGCATGGAGTAGGTGTTGGGATTTCGTTTTTCCAACAGTAGGCTGTAAAGTACAAACTTGCATTTTTTAGAAATTGTGGTGAGAACTTTTGAAATCTCTGGCTATATACACAGTTCTCCCCGATGCCATCACAATTATTTTAAGTGTTGCCCTAGTTATTAATAACTGTAAAACTGCAACCCTTATAAAGGAGACAGTGCTGAAGAAGCAAGGAGATTCTACTCACCCTCTCTAAAGCCAAGTCCTTTCCCAAGTGTTTCATGCCGGATCACATTTTTCCCTTTGCAGCCCTGGTTAGAGCAAAGCAAGCACACACAGAGAGAGAGGAGAGTCTCATAACAGCAATGTTTGTTCTGGGAGATGTTTGTGCTCTTCTTTTTTCTTTCTTTTTTGTTATACAAAGAGGTTTGAATGCATAAATGTATTCAACCCATCTGGGTTGCTAAGAAACAGGACAATTCTTGCCTCAGGACGTCATTCAAAATTCAAAAAAGAGGGGAAAAACAACCCTGAAAAGGGTTGGCTGTATAAAATGAGCTTGAAACCTAGCAACAAGCTACACCAGTTCAAGGCTATTTTTTCAAATGCTAGGAAACAGAAAAGTTCATTGAGGGAAATGAAACTGAGGGAAAACGAACAAGATGAAACAGGCCATTGAGAGAGAACCGGCATAAAGACAGTCTTTTTATTCCTGTTCTTATAGGACAAGCTCTCTCCCATATAACAGACTCTCCGAGTGTCACTATTTTCCAGGGACAATCTCGGATTTACAGAAGCCGTCCCAGTTTCTGAATGTCCCGCTTTTCCTTAGGACATCCCTATTTACATCGGATAAATGTTGGAGGTTATACAGTTGTCCGTAACATCTGAAGGCAGCCCCATATAGGGAAGTTATTTAACGTTTAATGTTTATATAATATATGTGTTGGAAGCTGCCCAGAGTGACTGGGGCAATCCAGTCAGATAGGCAGGGTACAAATAGTAAAATTATTATTATGGAATAAGACGTCTCCATTTCATCAGAAAATTTTGGAGGGTATGGTATACCTTTTGCCAAGTTGGTTCCTTTGTACTTGAGTAGTACTCCACAATTTATGGCCAATGGATCCAGTTTTAAAATATGGAAAACTAGTCCTGTCTCCAGGAACAGCAGATAGAAAAGGGCCAGTACTGTTGGGAGTAGCAACACTTGCAGTAAGTTATCTGAACCAGCAGAAGGCAATAAACAGAAAGGCAACCTTTTCATCTCTCGCTGATCAAGCAACTACCTGCAGATTTGTTTTCTCTCAGGCTTTACTTCCTTTCTCCTCCTCCCTCAGTCAGTTAGTGTTCTGTCTTTTGTTATGACTCCATGATGGCCACATATAAGCTTGTACTCACAATGGCTTTGCTTGCCATTGGTAATAAACCATAAGTTTCTTTATTCTTTCAGTCTGCAGTCTCAACACACACACACACACTGGTACCTCCGTTTAAAAACTTAATTCGTTCCAGAGGTCTGTTCTTAACCTGAGGCACGCTTTCACTAATGGGGCTTCCTGGTGCCGCGCGACTTCCGCTTACATCCCAGGGCAAAGTTTGCTACCCAGAACACCTACCTAGCACAGCTCGTTACCTGAAGCGTTCGTAAGGAGGACGGGATGTAGCCCGAGATTCCAACATGTATATATGTGTGTGTGTGTGTGTGTGTGTGTGTGCGCGCGCACACACACACACACACACACACACACCCCAAATGCCAACGAATACATGGTCTGAATCTAGCAGTTCTAGTACCATGCTGTGGTACTACATTGTTTTAGTTTTGTAGCACTTAGATGTTTTGATTATTGTTGTGCACAGCCCTTGACTGCTTTTGGAAGAAGTGTTGTATCCAGTGCTTTTATTCTAAAAAAAAATATGTTTAAGGATACTTTCATCTTCCTACTCATATTGAAATACTGCCCCTCAATGAGGCCAAACTTAGATTCACAAATGTTTAGGGGTATGTGTACCCCTGTGTACCCCCAGAAAAAAAGCACTGGTTGTACATCATCATCATTTGTACCCAGCACATCCTTCAATGCACACAATGGATTGAACATCCCCTTCCTCTCCAGTTGTATCTGGAGAAGATATCACAAATTCTGCACATCACCACAAATCCCCTGTATCGATGATCAGTGACATGCAAAACTTCGAGGAGCGCTAGCAGCAAAGGAAATATAGGGCAACCAATTTGCCTCAAGCAAAGAAACGCTAAAGACAAAAAACATTTCTAGGAGCAAGATGGACACATCCACTAACTAACACATCACATAACAAGTCTGCAAAACAAAAGGATGAGATACAAATAATAGTTAGCCTTTATGACAGTCAGCCTGTCCTCAGAGTTCCATTTTCTGCTCTTGCTGTGTTTCTTCTTCTTCAATGCAATGCACAGAATATTAAAATGTATAAAAGTTGTCATTTTAAATAGTCGATGTTACATAGATTTAAGCTGAGAATAAGTACTGGCATCAAACTAGCGTTAGCCTGAGATTTTCTATCCAAATTTATTGATCGCAGGCATGAATCTAAGTGAATGCGTGAACATGATGTTAACTCCTAATCATAAGGATTGATTTCTGTGTATTAAAGGTGAAGGTAATTCATATATCTGGCATCATCAGGCATGTAAAACTGGGTGGTTCTTTTCTCCACTAGATGGCAGGGTATTACTTGCTATAGTAATAATAATAATGAAAAAATTTAGAAAAGCAACCACAAATAGTTCTGCAAAATAAATTGATATTTTTCTAACCCAAGGCATTATTTATTTACATCTAAATGAAAGCAGAAATATTGTGAAATGAATAAAAGCAAGAGGCAATGGCATCCAGTTTGGAGAAAGATGAAAGAAAGACAGAACAAAGTATTCCTTCTCCCTCACAGAGTTCCCTGTGAAGAAGGATTGATTGTTAAACCTCTCTGGGTGGGAATGTTAGCTCTCAGGAGAGAATAGGGATCTGCTAGCAACTCTCAGCACCTCAAACAAACTACAGCTCCCAGGATTCTTTGCGGGAAGCCATGACTGGGTGGCCACCTGTCATGGATGCTTTAGCTGAGATTCCTGCATGGCAAGGGGTTGGACTAGATGACACTATGATTGTTTAAAGTGGTACTGTAGTGCTTTATATTTATGGTGTGAATGCAGCCAAGGTAGGAGTGCAGCAATCCCTTCACTGACGCGCATGGCCAGAAGTCAAAGATGGGTGCAGCCAGATGCAAGCATGGGCAGGGCAATGGATGCAACTTTCTTGCCATTCAAAAGTGAGAGGTTTCTACAAACACAAACACACAGATCCATCCTCCATCCACAAAAACTAGAAGCAGATCAAATTTGAGGGCACATTCCAGCCAGCCAAAAGTGTTCATAGAGGACTTGGAGCAAAGTTGGTCAGAGGTTTGGCCCGGTGACGGGGGTGGGGGCAGATCTCTAGTGAGCACTGCAAGGTGCCGGAGGCCAGAGTGGGGGGCACATTAAGTCCCTGGTCCTTAGATTTCCCTCCCCCCATTGATGAAGTACTTGTGAAACTGAGAAGCATAGCGCTAAGGTGAATCTGAAGGAGTATATGTGAAGGAGCATCTCCACCCCCATCGTTCAGCCCGGACACTGAGGTCCAGAGACACCTTCTGGTGGTTCCCTCACTGAGAGAAGTGAGGTTACAGGGAACCAGGCAGAGGGCTTTCTAGGTAGTGGCGCCCGCCCTGTTGAAGGCCCTCCCATCAGATGTCAGGGAAATAAACAACTATCTGACTTTTAGAAGACATCTGAAGGCAGCCCTGTTTAGGGAAGCTTTTAATGTTTGATGTTTTATCGTGTTTAATATTCTGTTGGGAGCTGCCCAGAGTGGTGGGAAACCCAGCCAGATGGGTGGGGTATAAATTATTATTATTATTATTATTATTATTATTATTATTATTATTATTATTATTATTATTATTCAGAGTGATTACACAAGCACTAAGGTTGCAGGTTCAATCCCCATACGAGACAGCTGGCTATTCCAGCATTGTAGGGGGCTGGACTAGATGATCCTCAGGGTCCCTTCCAATTCTACAATTGTATATTCTAGGATTATGTGATTCCACCGCTAAACATACTCTGCGTTCCAGAAAACAGAGCTATAAGAAGGATTTTGTGAGGCTCTATGCAGACATCATCACCCAAGGTGCAGACACACTCCTTGTATAAAGAGGGAGACTAGTAGTTTTGAGCAGGCATAGGCAAATTCGGCCCTCCAGATGTTTTGAGACTACAACTTCCATCATCCCTAGCTAACAGGACCAGTGGTCAGGGATGATGGGAGTTGTAGTCCCCAAACATCTGGAGGGCCGAATTTGCCTATGCCTGGTTTTGAGTTCTGGTAGACATTCCTGTGCAGTGTATTTGTAACTACAGGTTACCATCTCTGTTGCTACAATCTCAAAGGTCTGGATGTTTCCATGAGGGCTAGTAGTGCTGCTATAATCTCTGCACCAAACCATCTGCAGGATGGAAAGCCCTCCTGATCATGCCATGTGACCAGCGTGAGCAGCCATCTTTGATGTGTTTATAGGCTTCTGCATTGGTTTATTGGCATAAGTCTTCCAAAACAACAGCTGCAGGGGCAACAAAAAAAAGACACCCAAGATTCACACTTTTTAGCAAAAGGTCCAGAAAGGTCCATGGGGGAGTTATTGTTGCTTGTACAGTTTGAGAAGTTGAATGATAGTATACATGCCAAATAAAACTATGACAACTGGAAGGGGGGGGGAATAGTACATAACTGGTTGGATACAGACTAAAGTCACTGCCAGATAACCTTACTGAATGTTCATTCTTGTTTGGTTGCCTGAAGCTGCTGTTCAGCAATGTTGGCTGTTATTTATGGATCATTTGTGCTGATCTGCTTGTGGAGAGGGTAGACAACATTGAATCAGGTGTTCCCTCGCACTTTCAAGCGCATTTCCCCATCCAGTATGGGCATAGCTGTCAACTTTTCCCTTTTCTTGTGAGGAATCCTATTCGGAATAAGGGAATTTCCCTTAAGAAAAGGGAAATGTTGACAGCTATGAGTATGGGAGGGGGAAGCGGGTTTGTTGTGTAAGAGCTTTAAATCTACCTTAATTGAGCAACCTGGATTTGTCTATAGGTAATTAAATCCTAACTTAGTTGAACCTTCATTGGTCATTACTTATGTCCCATTGATTTCAGTGGAGAACAAGTGCAATCCCAACCATGTCTACTCGGAAGTAAGTCCTCCTGGGTTCGGTGGCACTTCAGTGGGCTTAGGTCAGACTGCAACTTTTGTCGGGATCCAACCCAATATAAGATGGTACTTGTCTTAAACATTCAGTATGGAGAAGGATTGAGTTGCACAAATCCTTTCCCTCACCCCCCCCCAAAAAAAGCCCTCAGAGGACAAAATTCTGACAGAATTTTTAAAAGCAGACAGAAGCAGTGGTACTACTGCTCCACAGTCGCCATCCCATAACAGGATGGGGGGAAATCTAATTGTTGTTAATATGGTATAAAATTATGTGCCATTAAGTTACCATTAAATCAATTACATTCTCTTTCCTAAACTCTGAATATAATGGATTTGGATATTCACAGGCTGTAGGTTAATTGGAACCTGCCGTGTATAAAGGATAAGCCACGGCTTTCCGGATATATTTACTGCATTATCATTCTATGTGTGTAAATAATTCAATCTGTTTCCTGTAGGCCCCATCATCCTAGCACTTACTTTTCCTGATATTTTCTCCGACAGGTTTATATTACCTTTTTTTTTTACTCAATTTCACTGTGCTGAAAATGCTTGACTACACAGACTTCCTCTCATTTCAAACAGCCGTATATTAAATGGGGTTAACTGATGACTGCTCATCATCTCCTGAGGATACAGGATTAGGAGATTTTGTTACAGATAATTAAAGAGGATGTTTGCGCCATCTTCAGCTAAAAATACCTACAGCCTGGATTCTCAGGTTGCAACCAAGTTTGGGTCAACCCTTTCATGTTAGCTTAATCTATAGATTATACATTATTATATTCACTGGCAAAACTTAATACATTCTTCAATACATAACTTTCCCCCCATAACTAATTAAATAGTGGGAACCCGATTCTCACTAGAGGTGCAAGTACTTAATTTCAGACCCTGGACGTAATGATCTTAGGAGTCTATAAACCATGTTGCAGCCTGAGGCCATCAAAGTGATGCAAAACAAGATAAAAACAAAATGCAGGTAATGACCGATTGACATGCGTTTGATATGTGCGCAATTGCGCACATCGTGGTGACCTGGAAGTGGCTAGAAAAGGGGGGGGGAACTGGGGGTGGGAGTAGGGTAGACCAGGCTTATACACCTTCCCCGTCACATACAATGACCTAGAATGCAACCCCCACACAAATCAGGGGTTGCCTGTACAGAAAACACAATTTCTAAAAACAATCAAACCCATTTCAACAAACTCTAAAAACAACAAACCAATTCATACAAATGTTCAGTTAGTATTTCCTAATATTTCACACTTCGGGACAGCCTTCTTAAGCAAAATCAACTTCTGCAGTAGGTGCCTATTACAGAGGACTGGAACTGCCAACACTAAAAGCAGGATCTCTAGTGGGAAATTTAGAGACACCCCTTGTTATAGCCTAAACAATCCCTTCATACCTCAGATTCAAGGCCAGAGCTAAGAGACATTTAGTTTCAGAGTTCAAAAGTGTTATTCTAAGGCTGCATAGTCCTAATCTATATACTGTTAAAGAAACTGCAAATCAAACAACACACAATGTTCCGTTTTCAGAGACTCCAAGATTAATCTATAGGTCCTTTAAATGGAAATAATACCAGCTTAAAGAACTATGTATTAGTGATTTACTTATTATAAAGTTTGGGGTTTTTTATCGCATGTTGCAATTTAAGTGGCGCCCAAGGCTCCTACGAATGAAGGTTTAATATCAACAGTTAACATTGAGCTAGAAGGTGACATTGAAAGCTGAAGCCAAACGGCAATATCCACCATAAAAGTAAGCAATAAAATGAGTGAAATAGCAAACGCAGGAGTCAATTGTACATCACTGATTAAAAGCTTGAGAGAATAAAATTGCCTTCAATCTGTGCTCAAAAGGTCACGTGCTAGGTGGCAGCCAAGATCCCTGGAGAACCTATTCCACAACTGAGGAGTCACCACCAAAAAGGCCCTGCCTTCGTGGGGTCACACCCATCACATCTGAAGATATTGACACGGGATGCACATGCTGTTAATAACATAGAACGACCTACCTCTTCCCACCTGTACTGTAGATCCTGTGCCACATGGTGATTCCCTATAGCAACGGAGGGTCCAAATCCCTTGTTTGTCAACCTGAAAACAGCAATATGTCCTAATCAGTTTACGGCAGAGATGGAGAAATTGTAGTCCTCCAGATACTGTTGGACTATACTTTCCAACATCCCTGACCATCATCCCTGCTGTCTGGGGTTGATGGGAGACGGGGTCAGCAATGTCTGGAGGCCCACAGGTTCGTTCCCTTCTTCTGTTTTTCTACTTTGGCAATGGGTAGCTCCAATCTTACCAGCCTCACTGATTTCAGAGGTATAGAATTAGGTACAAGATGGAGTCCTACGTAGGATTAAGCCCGGTCACTATATGCCATATCATCATCATAATCATCATCATTATTAAAACCCTAAAAAATCCACACCAGGTCATGAACAATAAAACTGTAGGAATATTGTCTGTGTCTTTAGCTTGCCTTTTAACAAAACCTGTGGGAGAGGCTTAAAAGGGATCACTGTACCAGGTATTTAAACCTAATGATTGTCTGCAAAATCTCTCTTTATGCCACTGGAAGGGGAAAGCAGGCCAAGTGGAACATTTTGTTAATCGGGTATGTTAAAGTTTATATACTCTTGCAATTCAAGGGACACTGTACTGCCCTTTGTGGCCATTGCTGAGATTTATACATTTATTTACAGTAACTTCAAATGTCCTACAGGCTGCGTTATCAATCAGAGTTGTGGACAAACTATTTCTTTATTGGCAGTGCCTCACTATTGGGCGAAAGTTAATTTGGAATATTAGTCACTCATGTTGGAATTCAGAAAATATCAAGGAAGCTTGGAAATGAAGGAGATCATTAAAGTTCCTACCTATCTGCACTCTTTCCCTGATCCCCCTTTCCCTCTGACTCGGTTGCTTTTAGAACACATACATTAATTCTACCTTTGTCTGTGTACAGAAACAAAAGACACCCTAACAACTCCCATTGGATGAGACACAGAGCCATGCAGGCGAATGGCTCAGATCACGACGCTGCTCGATGATGTAGGGCTCCTTCCATCCGGAAGCATGCCTGTGATCTCACAAAAGCCGGTTCATGACAAGCAACCCAAAGGAAGATCCATGCGTGACCTCACAAAGGACAGCTAGGAGAACAGAAATTCCAGGCACTTGTTACTCTAGGCAACTCCAAAGCATTTTGCTGCACCTTTCCCCCTTCCGGATACAGAAGCCAATCAGATTGGCAATTGAATCTCCACTCAACACGGACAACTGGACATCCTTCTCTACTGTATTCTCTAATCCTGAACCATCCCTTTTATATTACTGATCACCAAGAGGTGCTTAATACGCTTGACTGAAGTACACTATAAAGATTCACCCTTAAGAAGCAGCTCCAAAGTGACCTCTCCGGGGTGCAAGCCTGGGCAGTCTGTATGGAAGTACTGGGCTGCCCAGGTGACAAGACCCCCTTCTTGGCCTTGCTGATGTGATCGAAAGGAAAGCAGAGCAATATGTTTGGCACCAGCTTGGCTGCAGGAGTTGCAGGAAGGAGGTGTACAAGGCACCATCCAACAGTCTTAGGGACTCCACTCCAAATTTGTGTAGGGTCTACTCCCTACTCTTTTCTTCTCCCAAAGATATCCTGCAAGGCAGAAGAGGTTCAGGATCAGAATTTCCCTTCTGTTAGATGAGCTCCCTTTCCAGGTTGACAAGCCCCATCTGCTTCTCACTCCCCCCCCCATAGGAGCCAGTTCCTTGGGGCTTCAGTCCCCTTAAATATTTGAGGGGTCTGGGAGCTCCCAAAGTTGATGGGTATTGCCATTCAAATGGTGTGCATGCACCATGTGTTGTGATCAATTATGTGGGGCGGGGCTTACCTGGGTCCCCCCAATATTTTATTCAACTTGGCAGGCACCCTTGCTTCCCTCTACAGCACATGCAGAAACTGCCTTCTTGATCATTGGACCTATTCTTCGTCTCGTTTGCTCGATCCACCAGAGCCTGTCTTCACATGCAGGGGAAGAAGCCCAGTCATGACTTAAGAAAAACATTCTGCACATCCCCAGAGTCTGTCTCTCTTTTCTGCTTTAAGTGCAGAGCCCTGGCATTTGAAATCAGCCTCTGGAGCTGAGTCCAGTTAAACCCTGGCTCAGATTAACTCCACAGACACATATAAGAAAAAGCATATATAGGGTTTTGGAACATACAGTATTCCCAAATATCGGTTTCCTCTCTCTTCATTGTTTATTTGGCTTGAGACCAGATTGGAATTTCACAAAAACAGAGCCAGAGAACTGTGGGCGGAAGGGAAATAGCTTGCTAGCACTCTTGTGCAAGAGCTTAAACGAGAGTCCAGCCCTGTAGTTGCTACACAGATACGGTTAGGTACTCTGGGAATGTGGTCTGTCTGAAACCTTGGAGAGTCGCTGCCAGACAATGCAGACAATCTGGGTCTGACTTGGCAGCTTCCAATGTACGTTGTTGAGTTTAACTTTTCTCATGCAACTTTCTAGCACAGATGCACTTTGAACTCCAGCGCCCATCATCCCCAGCCAGCAAGGCCAAGGGTAAGAGAGGATGGAAATTGTAGCTCTGCAACATTTGGAGGGCCACAGGTGCCCCATCCCCAATCTAATAAACCAGCCCTTTTACACATGGATGGGGACTTGGGGACAATCAAGAGACTGACATTCTGTTTAGGAGCTCCAAGGAAGAACAGTCTTTGAAGACCAGTGCAATTTCTGTGGAAGCATATCAGACAATTCATGGTTTCTTCCATACACGGAGACACTTGCCTCACTAAGCTCCTGCTATTTATGCTTTTAATGTCCTTGTGGGAGTCTTTCTTCTTCTTTTTTCTTTTTGTTTTTTTGTCCAAGCTGTAAACCAGCAGATGATTGAATACACAGGAAATTTGCCATATCTTTTTCACAGATGCTGTCAGATGGGTGAAACAAGGAAATGGAAGGAAGCACAGATCGAAGGATTATCACTCTGTGATTCTACAAGCGTTTGGTACGATTCAATGGCCACTTATATTGATGTAGATCCATTAGCAGAGTCAGTGAATTGCTCCCTTGTGCAAGATTTGCCGGCTCTGTGGATGCTGTGCAGAGACGATTCAACAATCAGCTGTGAGGCTGGTGGAGCATAAGTTGTATGTGACCACTTTGCTAGCGATGGAAAAGACAACACTCCGATTCCATAGCTTATCTCAGCAAAGAAAGGGGTACTTTTTATTACTGGCAATTTATCGTTTCCCAGTGTTTGGATTTGAACAGAGGTATTTCCTTTGGATCTCAGAATTCAGAATGCAATGGTGTCCTCTTAATAAACACAAAGGGACAATTGACAAATCTTAAAAGCTTAACATTTCCATGAACAGGAAACGGAATCAAAGTTCAGCTTTTATGAACTACTACCTGGTGCCGACACATATTATTATTATTTTGTTAATAGCCTTCAACACTGAGAAACAGGAAATTGAGAACAGAATGACCCTTTTAAAAGATCAGGAATTTCCCCACCTTGATTGATTGATTGATTGATTGATTGATTGATTGATTGACTGATTGGTGCTTTTAAAAGAAAATCTATGTGCTATTTTACCACACCATACATTCATTAGTTTCCTTAATATGCAGATGCTACCTCACTAAGGGGCTAGCAAATGTTCTAGTCATACAAAGACACTTAAAAACTGACCTAAAAGTGCTTCCAGGCTTCTTTTTAAAAACAAAAAAACATGAATTTTCTACTAATAACTGTGCTCCTTCTCTCCCCATCTCCATCTCTCTTTCTCTGAGTTAGTGTTTCCCTTCTTCTTTGGCAATCACTCGTAGCCAAGTAAGATTGCCATCCATAAACGTGGTTTTAACAGTGAGCCTGCAAGTGACTGTGGAGGCCAATTCTCGACCCACACGTCCTTCCACAGTGGGGACATAGGTTTCCAGGCAGAAGTTGATCATGGTGAGGGTTTACCAAGCATGCCTTCCTCTTAGGGTGTTTCTCCTTTTTGTCCTGAGTTCGAGTGTCTTTAAAGTCCATGACACGTTTGGTAAAGGATGTTCTCCAATTGGAGCACTTGCAGGCCAGTGTTTCCCGGTTGTCGGTGTTTATACTACATTTTTAAAGATTTGCCTTGAGAGAGCCTTTAAACCTCTTTTGTTGACCACCAGCATTACGCTTTCCATTTTGAAGTTTGGAATAGAGTAGTTGCTTTGGAAGATGATCATCAGGCATCCACACAACATGACCAGTCCAACGAAGTTGATGTTGAAGAATCATTGCTTCCACACTGGTGATCTTTGCTTCTTCCAGTACACTGATATTAGTTCGCCTGTCTTCCCAAGTGATGTGTAAATTTTTTTAGAGACACTGTTGATGGAATCTTTTGAGGAGTTGGAGATGGCATTTATAAGTGGTCAGCGTTTCACAAGCATACAGTAAGGTTGGTAGGACAAGTGTTTCCCTAACTTGCACTTTGCTAAACCTATGGGTGAACCTATAGATGAGGAACCTCAGGCCATGCAGCCCAATAAGGTTCTCCATGCCTTTCCTCAGACCATTCTCCTCCTTGTCCAGGAGGCAAGACTGTGGCCGCACTACAACTACCTGTGTTGGTGCACTGAGACCCAAAAACAGCCACAGTCTGAAAGCACCCTGGTGTTTCTTCCTGTTTGTTTTTTCTTTCTGTCCTCTTCCTAGTTTTGTGGTCATTTAGCTAAAAGTAAATATATAACACAAAACAAGCAAACATACAAGATGTAATTGAAAGTGATTTAAATCCCACTCTTGTTCACAAGGAGCTGCTAGCTCTGCTGCTGGCTGCAGCCAGACTAGAAATCCCCACAAGTTGGAAGTCTGCACTGGATCTCTCTAGGGATGGATGATTTGAGAGGGTGCGGGACCGCTGCTTTGTCTGAGAATTTAACCCATCACAGGAGGGTGATAAGAGGGGTTAAGAAATAAGACCATTTTGAGGTTGCATGATCTCTGTTTATATGCCTCACAAATAAAAATAATGTGCTGCATAGGCCCCCCAACAACACATGCCTAAAATTGATTCCCTTTGCAGAATCTATTTTATTATGTCTGCAAAAGTGTACTGAACCTTCTGTTTATTTCATTCTAACTGCAACAATGTGCTCCACACACTTGTTGTTCTTTATTCATTGTTCGTCTTGTCTGCATGTTGTTGTTTTTGAAAACTCAATAAACACTTTTAAGAAAAAAATGAGTTATATAGAGCTGATGCTCAGATTACCCGCTGAATTACAGGGGGGTCAAATAATCCATTTGTAATTACAAATCTGAATGAAAGCCATTTTAACTCTCTGCAGATCATCCATCCATCAACTACCTATATGATGATACATTTTCTTCTCTCACACAGCTGTCCAGCCCAGGTCCTAAGCAATTAGTGAATCACTCAAGCTCAAATTTGTGGCTTTGAACAGAAAATCTTCCCCTCACTAAGTGTTTATTATCATTTTAAATACTTAACCTGTCCGTAATACATTTTACTTTCTTAACCAAATGGCATTAAAAAGTGCTTTGTCCGGCCTTCTGTGAATCAGAGATCTTATCTCAGTAACAATATTTCGAAAAGCTCCTAGCTATGAACAAAGACGGTGTTGTGCTCACATCGTGTTAAAAGAATCCTGCGAATTATGATTGAAAAGTGAAGCCTCTGAAATCCCATCGCTATAGGAGGCAGAGTGGAAGGAAGTGTAATTTTACCAAAATGTAAATGGGGAGGGGGAAGCCACACAAAAAGAGAGAGAGAGGTATTGTATCTCAGAAACCCATTTAGGATTGGAAAATATGTCAAACTCTGCTTCAACACCTGCAATGCTAAAGATTCAGATTTGCATAGAAATTTCCATCCGTGGTATTTTGATTATAGTCAGCTGGTCTTCCTTGCAAGTTTCAATCAAGTCACATCCCCTAGCCTAATGCATGGCAAACCTGTTTTGCCTGTGGATATCAAGTCTTACGGTCCTGGTAGAGAAATTTCACACCTCCATCATAAAAATGTACGTAGATCTAACAGTACAATCCTTTAAGTGTTTAATAAGCCCTGCTGAGTTCAATAGGATTTTAGCAAACCTTAAGAACATAACAAGAACCAGCTGCATCAGACCAGTGTCCCATTCAGCCCTACATCCTGACCCCACAGTGGCCAACCAAGTGCCCCAGTGGAAAATCTGCAAGCAGGACATGAGCACAAGGGCCCTCTCGCCTCCTGTGGTTTCCAGCAACTGGTATTCAGAAAAATTACTGTCTCCAACCATGGCGGCAGAGCAGAGCTATTGTGGCTAGTGGCTATTGATAGTCTACCCACATGTCAGCTTGACCATCCAATTTATAATAGGGGCAAGCAGAATATAATATGGAAGAATGGTATAAAGAGGCGTGGGGTGTATCTATTACTGATAAATTAACATGTGCCACTGAGGTAAGACGAGGACTGCGCAGGAGAAATGATTTCGAGGAGATACGGAAGGTGTTTGTAGAATTTGTACTGTTAAAACGGAAAGGGGTCAAACCATCGCAAGAGGTGTTGAAATTTTGCAAGGTTGGATAGTTACAATGGAATGGTCTCAGTGGTGGGGTGCACATTTTTATTCTTATTTATTTATGGTTATTACTTTGTCAAAAGAAGAAGAAGAAGAAGGGGAAGGGGGAAAGGAGGGGGGAATAGAATCGCCCACAGCCATCCCTGGGTGTGCACAAACCACCAAACTTCCAGTCAACAGCCAGCCAAACTGACGCACTGCACCTATGGCCTTTTCCACCCATCCTTTGTATTTGCAAAGGGTGTTTAAACATCTAAAATAGTTTGATGTTGCAAGAGCTCCTAAACTTTCAGTCTCTTTTTTGTTTCATTTCTAAAGGTCATTTTTATAGGTAAGCCTGGATTTCAAACATGTCAAAATCAACTCCATATATATATGCAGCCTAGTTTGCATTCTATGTAGAAGCTTTTAATGAAGTTTTACAAAAAGAGAGTAGCAATGATTGGAACTGAGACCGCCCTGCTCAACATGTAGTTTGTGGGACTTTCAGGATCTGCATGGGAGCGACCTTCATGCCAAAACAGCAATCATAGCTGTACCCTGCCCACAGTTTAATTTCATGCCATGCCAACTTCTGCTACTCACTACACATGACTTGATTTGTGCCAAGGCTCAGTCGTGGCATCTGTTTTCAGTGCCAAGTTTCCAACTCCGGAACACAAGCAGAAAGAACAGAATTTAAAAGGGCCTCTGAGCAAATCCAGAGTGCATTTCTGTCTCTATCCAAATAAGGGTATCAATTCTAGATTGGAAGATGACCTTTCCAGACTGATTTGAGCCCCAACATCCTTCCACCACTCTAAATTAAGTACTGTCAACATGACTGCGCATGGAAACTTCCCATTTTGCAGTTCTATTTGTTGTCACAAAAATGTGGGGAACTGTTCCAGTATTCCTTGCATGATATATTAATTTGAATTACAGACTAAATAACCTCCGGTGTGATCCGCTTGGGCTGTGTACACATTAATGTTTACTCTGGTTCCAGTGTGCTCTCACGCCTGGCCTTTGAAGCTGTGTCCCAATAACATGAGTCACAATCCATCTCTAGCCTGGAGCTACATGATTCACTTCCCCTCAAACCAGGTCCCATCCTATTTGCTGCATCCACTTCACAGTTAAACTGTGGTATGTGCATTTGAGGCAGCCATTGTGCGTGTGCAGATGAGTCTCACTGAATATGAGTTTGGGGTGTTGCAGATGTGTGAGAGGACATCAGGTAATGCACATCAGGAGAAGACACCCCTACCCCTATCTCTTGTGTGTATAGAACAGGCATAGGCAGACTCGGCCCTCCAGATGTTTTGGGACTACAACTCCCATGATTCCTAGCTAACAGGGCCAGTGGTCAGGGATGATGGGGATCTTAGTCCCAAAACATCTGGAGGGTCAAGTTTGCCTATGCCTGGTACAGAAACATGCAAATGCAACGTGGAACCGCGTGGAAGAACTGTTTTAAACTGCTAATAGGCATATAACCCTAGATAAGTTGGCTGTGGTGCAAATAAGGAGGCATTAAAATATCCAGGCTTGGAATCTAGGTATATATTTGCATAAGATACTTTAATACAGAGTTCCTCTGGTACAAGTAAAAACAAAATGCAGGATTCAACTTTTTAAACTTTTTTTTAACCATGCATTTATAAAAGTGCTTTTAGAAGCTGCTTCATGGAGGTTTCAGGTTTTCCAAGATGCTGCCTGCTGTTCCCATCCTTAAACACAAAGGTTTTTAAAGACATGATTTGTTTTCAAGCTGCTAAGAATTAGACATGCATGACATAAATTTACCTAGCTGTGTCAAGTTTGCTCAGGCACTGCCAGAGTGACTTGCTATGATGACTAAAACTGGGAGAGGCATTAAGCAAGGCTACAGTTAAAAACAGGGTGTTTTAAAAATATATAGCAGAGAGAGCCAACAAGCTCCACTCTGCCTATGGTTAACTTTCATTGGTTTGTCCTATAAAGGTAATGGTAAAGGGAACCCTGACCATTAGGTCCAGTCGCGGACGACTCTGGGGTTGCAGCGCTCATCTCGCTTTATTGGCTGAGGGAGCCAGCGTGCAGCTTCCGGGTCATGTGGCCAGCATGACTAAGCCCTTCTGATGAACCAGAACAGTGCACAGAAATGCCATTTACCTTCCCGCTGGAGTGGTACCTATTTATCTACTTGCACTTTGATGTGCTTTCGAACTGCTAGGTTGGCAGGAGCAGGGACCGAGCAATGGGAGCTCACCCCATCAGCAGCAAATAGTTGGGGGGGAACTGTGACTTTAACTGCATCCGTTAGAAGTCGCACTATACGGGTTCTGAGACTCTGAGTCATAGAGTCAACGTTGGGCTGCTTGTGGAAGAACCAAGAGAGTTCTTAATGGATTGCTGGGAAATCTGATAAAGCTTTTTGTTAAAAATGGGTGCGTCACTTTTAAATAACTAGCTCTGTTATGGCTGTTTCTTAAGATAAAACAGATGGAGCTTTTACGTTTCAGAAACACACACCTTCCTTAGGATTCCGAGTAACACTTTTATTAATGGATGCCTTGGATACAAAACAGAGGGTTACAGCTTTGCTAATGTTTCCTTTAAAAAAAAAAGATAAACAAGGAAATTAAAAGATTTGAGGCTTATTGTTCAAAGTTATGGCTGCAGCTGCATCACATGAAATAGAGCTGGGAAAAGGATGCTTTGGAATACCAGTTATAGGCATCGCTAGGGTGTGTGTGCGGCTTGGGGGCTTCCCATTGGGGCATCTGGTTAGACACTGTGAGAACAGGTTGCTGGTCCAGATGGGCCTTTGACCTGATCCAGCTCTTCTTATGTTCTTTTGTGACTTTACTGCAATGGTGTCAGATCTGGGGGGGGGGGCTTGTTTGTTTGTTTGTTTTCCGTTAGAATCAGAAGAATCTTTATTTGCATCAGCCACTAGCTATAGCAATTCAGTGGTACCTCGGGTTACATACGCTTTAGGTTACAGACTCTGCTAATCCAGAAATAGTACCTCAGGTTAAGAACTTTGCTTCAGGATGAGAGCAGAAATCATGCTTTGGCGGTGCAGCAGCAGCAGGAGGCCCCATTAGCTAAAGTGGTGCTTCAGGTTAAGAACAGTTTCAGGTTAACAATGGATCTCCAGAACGAGGGGGGCCACCAGGTGGTGCATTGGAAGATGGCCGACAATAACATCTCTCCGACCCACATGAGGTAATTAAGAGGCTGCTATGGGAAGTATGCAGTCTTCCCCCCCCCAAGGATATGGGGGGACTGCCTTGCCAGCGGTGGCCACAATGCACCCCCGGATTCGAGAGAAGGGGGTGCCCGGTCACTTGGCACCAGCCCTCGGTGAAGTCGGCTCTTCCCGGACGCCGTCTCCAATCTGTGCGTGCTGGTTTGCTTTAACTCGAAAATACAATTGGAAATATATAATTGGAAGATGTTAAAGCACATACGTCAAGCAAAGGTCAGGAGATAAGACTGCTGATTAATGGATCTCTGGGATTGGAGCAGCGGGCAAGGACAAATAAATCAAGCGATGAAGCGCCATTAAGAGATTGGTATGTGTGGAGTGAAGTATGTCAGGAGTAAAGAAGGGGGGTGAAGGAAAAAACTTTTCTTTTCTTTGCCTTATGTGAGTATTAATAATCCTCCACCCCAAAGAAAGAAGAAACGCCGTATTTTATTACACAAGCAGGAATTTAAAAACTGTGTCGGATGAATTAATGATGAATGAAGAGAGGATTGATAAAGATCGGAGAATGGAAAAAAATTATAATGCAGTTTTAAAATGGCGTCTCGCAAGACAGGCTTGTTTATGAAAGACGGGGGGAGGAGAACCAGGACTATTTGAAAGTGAACGATGATTGGAATTTGATCTTAACCTGGCAGAGCCCTCTATGAGATATTTTACAAGCCTGGGAAAACTAAAGGGCAGACCGAAGATAAACTTTCGAAGGAGGAGGGGAATGGCAGCTGTCCCTATGAGATATGACTTTTGGAGTGTGTAAAACCCACACAGACGATGTTTGTTTTCAACCTGCCTGTGAAGATTATCAGAGATCGCAAAGAAAGGAATATATGACAACAACAAGAAGATGAAGAAAGTAATAAAGAGACTTTCTGGATAGAACTGGATAGAACTGTTTAATTAAAGCAGTAATAGAACTGATGTTTGAATCCTCGTCTGGAGCTTGATGTATGGGTACCCCCAACAAAATTGAAAAATTTGGCTGTATACTGGGAAGAATGGCAGATGAAGGTGATGGACTACATGGAATTGGCGGAAATGACTGGCAGAATCCGAGACCAGGGAGAAGAGTCGGTGGAGGAAGACTGGAGGAAATTTAAAGACTATCTACAGAAACATTGTAAAATTAATATTTGTTAGAAGGATGTTGGAATAATAATATATGATTTTAGCAGGAATGATATAAAGGATTTGGGAATAACTGATTGTTAATTGGTGAAAGGAGGAAAAGTAAAATTACATTATATTAAGACAATTTACAGGACAAAAATTTTAAAAGAGGGAAAGGATTTGCTGAAATAGATAATCGACCTAGAATACAAAAAAGGAAGGTGTGAGGAGGTCAAGGAAACAAGCTAATGAAAGAATAGAAAGGAGATTTGATGCTTTCTCTTTTTTCTAATTTTGTTTGAGTTTAATGGGTTTTATTTTTCTGTTTTATTTTTCCTTTTTTATATATATTGTGGTGTGTTGTTTGGTTTTTGTTTAACTTGGTATGTTCATTTTTTCTTTTTGTAATTCTTGAAACTTTAATAAATATTTAAAAAAAGAAAAAGAAAAATTTGGCTGTATAATTTGGAATTAATGTGATTTGAAATAATGTGATATGATTGGCCTGTTAATAAAAAATATTTTTTTAAAAAAAAAGAATGGACCTCCAGAACGAATTAAGTACTTAACCCGAGGTACCACCGTACAATAAAATAAAATGTACTGAAGATAGAGGTACAGTGGTGCCTCGCAAGACAAAAATAATCCGTTCTGCGAGTATCTTCGTCTAGCGGTTTTTTCGTCTTGCGAAGCATCCCTATTAGCGGCTTAGCGGATTAGCGCTATTAGCGGCTTAGCGGCTATTAGCGGCTTAGCAGCTTAGCGGCTTAGAAAAAGGGGGGAAGGGAAAAAAACTCGCAAGACTCGCAAGAGGATTTCATCTTGCGACGCAAGCCCATAGGGAAATTCGTCTTGCGAAGCGCCTCGAAAAACGGAAAACCCTTTCGTCTAGCGGGTTTTTCGTCTTGCGAGGCATTCGTCTTGCGGGGCACCACTGTAAAAACTTAACTGTGGAAAATACATTTTGAGAGTTTATGTCAATAATCAAATAATAGATCTTATTCTATTTGCCCCCACTAAAAACCTTGCAGTTTTTGCTGTCATCTGATCATCTTGATCCGCTGAAACAAAGGACACAGTAGCAATGGTTGAGCGACCTGGCATGGACAATAATAGAGGGGTAATAACCTCACTCCTCAAATCTTCATCAAGCGTACAAGCCAGAAGCACATGAGCCACTGACTCAATACTGCCATCTCCACAGGGACATACCATATTTTCCTGTGTATTGGACGAGGTTTTTTTGACTAAAAAATGACGTCAAAGAACTGGGGTTGTCCAATACACAGATAGTGGCATGGGGGTGGGGGGAAGAAGCGGGGTGCCACCAGCCATCCGGTTGGCAGGAGCGTGGCTTCCCCCTATGCCCCAGTGAGTGGGGAACAATCTGGGTGTGTTTCCTGCCTGTAGCTGCATGGGGGGAGAAGCTGTGTGCAGAAGCTGCATGCAGCCAGCCAGCTTGTTGGCGAGAGCACAACCTCCCGATGCCACTGCTGGCAGGAGCGCAAATTCCCCCAACGCCGCTGTGTGCAGGAAACGATCTAGGGAGTATTTCCTGCCCACAGCTGCTTGGGGGGAGAGGCTCAACAACTTTGGGCCATCTTCCCTCATTTTCTTAAAATTGAGTCCCCCCAAATAGGGTCTTATACATGGGGGCGTCCTATAGACGGAAAAATACGGCAGCCATTTTTCCAGTGGAACTTTTTGAAATCATCCTTCAAGAACAGCTGAAGGCAGTATACTCAATCTTGAGAAAGTGAAAGCGCGTCTGTATTTTGGAATTGTTAAATTTTGCAAATAGGGTGCCAAAGTGTCAAAATGACTAGGTGGGAAATAATCATACCGTGGACAAAATATCCTAATTGTGGCCAGATTATTCTGTCGCTCGATATCATAGAGGCGCTGTCTAATTAAATTATTCGCTTTACTGAAGCCCAGTGTTAATAACTGTTGTGGTTATAAACCAGAAAAGTAAAGCTTTTGGTTGACAATTTTAGTCCCAGTGCTCTCATGACAATCTTGCGATACTAAGGGCCTGCATTAGCATCTGGCATCCTTGGCCATCTGCTGGAGCTCTGGCAGTGCTCACAGATAACACTTGCATATCCTTCAACATTTCTCAGATGAAAATAGGGATGTCTTATTCCATCATCATCATCATCATCATCATCATCATCATCATTTTACTATTTATACTCCACCCATCTTGACTATGGGAGGCTTCATAATAACATAATAATACACTAAACATTTAAAAATCTTCCCTGTACAGGGCTGCCTTCAGATGTCTTCTAAAGATTACATCGTTACTTATCTCCTTGCCTCAGGCATCACATAACTCCACACCCTTCAACATTTCTCCAATGAAAATAGGAACCTCCTAAGGAAAAGTGGGACATTCTGGGATCAAAGTAGAAACCAGACTGGCTTCTGTAAATCTGTTCCTGGAAAATAGGGACACTTGGAGGGTCTAGTTACAGATAGGTAGCCGTGTTGGTCTGCCATAGTCAAAACAAAATAAAAAAAATCCTTCCAGTAGCACCTTAAAGACCATCTGAAGTATCTGAAGAAGTGTGCATGCACACGAAAGCTCATACCAAGAACTAACTTAGTTGGTCTTTAAGGTGCTACTGGAAGGAATTTTTTTATTTTGTTTTGGAGGGTCTGCAGCACTTGCCCTGGACCCTCCTTAAGTTTGCATGCAGCCTGTGAGAATGATGGGCAGCAGAAGTAACTTGGGAAAGGTTTAAGGGAGGTAAGGATAGGATGAAGGGTGACCCACAGGGCAGGGACTGACTTGCTTATGAGAAGTTAGTTCCTTTGAGTAGGTGAGAGGTGCATTTAATTAAGATTCAATTTATTTAAAAATTGTGATAATTATAGAGAGGTGGGATGAACTGGATGAATCGTCCCTTGCCAAGGCCAAACTGAATCAAAATGGCAAAGCAGGATGAGCACTCTTCATTCATTACAGGAAAAGTTTCACAGATGCAATTAGATTCTCCTTAGCTTCTTATTGTTGACTTCATATCACCAGATCACCATCTGCAAAGCCCTTTACTTGTTTTTCATTACCTCTGGGATCAGAAGCTGCCACTCAGCGAACCTCTCTCTGTGGCAGAACAAGATGACCAAAGAAAGAAAAGCCCTGAAGCAAAATTCTGCCTTTGTCTTGGCCTGAAGAACACAGTAGTTTCATTATACTCTGAAGGCCATCATTATCGTTGTTCTAAATAGCATCCTCTACAAGAAGCCACATGTTCTTTTTTAAAAAAATGCTGCACACTTTACACCTTCTGCATAACTCCTGCTAGGACTTATACACTCTTCAAGGGTAGTGAAAAAGCTGCCACAGAAGTAAACTGTGTGTTCTGATATACAGTGAGGTTACAAAAGGTACAATAATGATAAAATCAATTAAAACTACCATAACCATAAAATCAGAAAACCATTGATGAATCCATATTTTCTTTAACAGGAAAAGGAAATAGCGATGGCAAAATTCAGTTTCAAGGATGCCTACTCAGAAACAAGCCCTATTGAATTCAGTGGGGCTTACTCTTAGGTAAATGAGGTGAGACTTGAAGGCTAAAGTCTTTTAAAAAGATCTTAAAACACCCCCGCCTTCTTCTAACATTTACTAACTGGCCTCAACTGCTTTCGGCCATCTCAGAAAGTTGTTTTTTAATGGGCTTTGACGTTTATAGTGAGACTTTTATGGAAGTTCTCTCAGAACTACCATTGAGATAAACCTTGGCTTAAACTTGCACCAATGGTGGCCTTGCAGGGTTAGATTAACAGCAGGGAAATCCTTCAGGGTGATCATAGCAACAAATGGATAGGCTACAAAATGTAAGCTTCTTACAGAGCAAAGACCAGCAGTATACTTTTAGTGCCTGACAACTCACAAAAGATGAAGACCAAAATGATGAGATGTGCTGTTTTGCAGAATAGGAACAACCCCTGCTGTGCATCAGTCCCTTAAGAAAAGCTTCCAAGTGGTGAAAATCTAATGCAAATTTGTTTTACTGCAATCCACCATAATCTTGCCATTTCTCACAACATCTTTCCCCTTTAATAAGCTCTAAGTAAAGGTAAAGGTACCCCTGCCCGTACGGGCCAGTCTTGACAGACTCTGGGGTTGTGCGCCCATCTCACTTAAGAGGCCAGGGGCCAGCGCTGTCCGGAGACACTTCCGGGTCACGTGGCCAGCGTGACATCGCTGCTCTGGCGAGCCAGAACCACACACGGAAACGCCGTTTACCTTCCCGCTGGTAAGCGGTCCCTATTTATCTACTTGCACCCGGAGGTGCTTTCGAACTGCTAGGTTGGCAGGCGCTGGGACCGAGCAGCGGGAGCGCACCCCGCCGCAGGGATTCGAACCGCCGACCTTTCGATCGGCAAGTCCTAGGCGCTGAGGCTTTAACCCACAGCGCCACCTGCGTCCCTTAATAAGCTCTACTGTCCACTAATTAAGAAAGTCCACAAATGTCTACACACAGAGAATTATAAATTTTGTTGTTACTAAAAAGTTGGTTCCCTCAGCCTGAAAGTGAGATGAGCGCTGCACCCCAAAGTCACCTTGACTGGACTTAACCATCCAGGGGTCCTTTACCTTTTAACTTTAGTGGAGATTATACATTGCTGCAGCCTGAAAGTACCATAATTGATGACCCTAACACAGCACAGATTTACCAGTTCGCTATTTCTTTTATCAATGTGAGTGTTAAGTGGTGTTTGGATTTTTTCAAAATCATAAAAAAGAAAGAAACAAAACAAAACAGGAGTATGTTTAAATGTTACAATGATGATAACCAAGTATCTACAAAATGGCCAAGAAACTGGACAGCTTATTGCCTGTCGCTTGCACAGCTCCTTAGACAAAGCTTGAGGGACAGTTGACTGTGAAGGGAAAATTACCCTGGCCGAAAAAAGGTAACAAGGACAGGATTGACAGAATAATTACCGTAAATTGTCCAGGAGACTAATATGCATGAATCAGCTCCCCTGGAGCCTGCTGTTCAGATTATACCTTTGGAAGTTGGCCCGATGTTGTTTTCTAGTGATTAATGTTGCACACTGATGCCTGGTCCTGTAATCAACATGTCAGGTTTCTTAGAAAGAGCGGTTCCAAGTTTTAAACAAAGTCTGGCCCTCTGTTTTAAAGGAGTACCTTTTGCTAACTTTGATTTAAAATAAAAATACACACCTACTACTCAGCAAAGTGGGATTCAGAACAGTTTTGTTGAGCACCCAATGCAGATGCAAATGATCAAAGTGATCATAGAATCATAGAATATTAGAGTTGGAAGAGACCACATGGGCCATCGAGTCCAACCCCCTGCCAAGCAGGAAACACCATCAGAGCACTCCTGACATATGGTTGTCAAGCCTCTGCTTAAAGACCTCCAAAGAAGGAGACTCCACTACACTCCTTGGCAGCAAATTCCACTGTCGAACAGCTCTTACTGTCAGGAAGTTCTTCCTAATGTTTAGGTGGAATCTTTTTTCTTGTAGTTTGATCAAGAAAGGCAGGGAGAAAAGGAACAATTTGGAGTGGGAAATAAGGATAAGAGAGGATAGAAAGGAAAAGAAACATCAATAGGATTGAAGCAGAGTAAAAATTTGCTGCTGGACATTGGAGTATCGTCAAAAATCATATAACGATGTGTGATCTTAAGCAATCTCTTGCAAAACCAGCATACATCTGCAGAGTTCAATATCAAAGCAATGTGTAAACCAAGGAGATTTACAGAAGAACCCTGTGTGTTTAAGAATTAAGTGCCTCTGAGTTCAGTAAGACTTACTCCCTGTTAAGGGTGTTTAGGATTTCAAGCTTAGAAGGAGAAACAAAAGGATACACAAGAACACTCTTAAGGTGTTCTGGCTGCTGTGTAAACTAACACATAAGCAGGAGGATACAGGAACAAATGCATTAACTCTGCCCCCTCCAGTCATCCCCCACACGTTCGTAGAATTGTAAACCTGGAGGAGTCCACGAGGGTCATCTACCCCATCCCCTGCAATGAAGGAATCTTTTGCCCAATGTGGGGCTCGAACCCACAACCCTGAGATTATGAGTCACCAAGTGAGTTATCCCATGGCGGGCAACAGTTCCTTGCTTAAGGCAATGAGCCTCTTTTCACTCTTGTGGGCTCCAGGATTTCCAGGATTTTACATCACATGGGGAACCTACATCAGAATGTAAGAGCTGTGCTGGAATAGCCCAAGAGCCAACCGAGTCCAGCATCCCATTCTCACAGTGGCCAACCAGATGCCTATGAGAAGTCCGCTAGCAGGACTTGAGTGCAACAGACTCTCCCCCACTTGTGATTCCCAGGTTATTTGAAGGTAGTCTTTCAAATAACCTGGTCCGGAATAATTTAGGGCTTTCCATATCAATACCAGCATTTGATTATGGGCCCAGAAACAAACAAGCAGGCAATGTAACTGGTGCAGTTATAGGTGTATCGTGTTCCAAACATCTGGCTCCAACAAGCAGCTGGGCAGCTGCATTTTTACCATCTGGGAGTCTAGTCTGGGTGTAACCAGGGCATGAGAAATTGAGGCAAGGTCCATATTCTAGAAAGGGTTGCAGTTGGTGTGTTACCTGCACATCCAGAAATTGCACTGATATCAAGGCACAAGCTTGGAAGAATGACACTATCTAGAAAAGGAGTCGGCAAGGTTTATCTTGCCTGGGCCAGATCAGTCCCGCGGAGATCCCTCCATGGGCCGGATCACGCGCAGGCCCGTGTGCAGACGGAATTTTCGGCGTCGTGGAAGTGGGTCCTTGCGCCGTGCTGCGCAGATTTAGTGCAGCGCACGAGTGGGCAATTCGGTTCGGGGGTGGCTCATGGACCAGTCAAATGACCTCCGCGGGCCACTTCCGGCCCATGGGCCTTAGGTTGTTGACCCCCGATCTAGAACCATTTGGAAATGGTCATTGATTTCCCAACCCACACCCAAGGACCTTCATCTTATCTGAATTAAGTTTAGCTCATTCGCCTGTATCCATCCAAAAGCCACCTCTGGACACCTGGTTAAGATTTCCGGTAACTCCCTGAGATTAGTCAACAGAAACAAGAAGCAAAATTGAGTATCCTCCACATAGGATCTGGCTAATTACCTGCTGATTATATTTTCCTACAAAACAAACCATGGCACAGCTGTGGAGCATTTTATGACCCTTGGGGATCCTTCCAGCTCTTTGATACTATGCTTCTATGAAAGACCCAATGTACTAAATGTATGCATAATTAGTCTAACATTCTGTTACTACTGCCAGCAGTGATTTCTGTAAAATGGGCATAATCCAGAAAAATTTGTTTGTGTATCTGCCCCAAGGTGTTTGGAATTAAGACTAACCACTAAGCCAAATCCTAAAAGCTGGACTCTTCTGATTTGTTGGGTTTTTCATAATTCTGCGTGTTGTCCACATCCCCTATTTCTGTTGGAGAGATTGGTAATTTATTTCCTACCCTGGGATTATTTTATTTTGCCACCTTCTCTTCATCTCGTTGTAGAAGCCTCTATCATCCCACGACTACCTTGAATAGGAAGACCCTGCCGGTGGAGAGGCCTGTGAAAGAACAAGTGCCGGGCCTCCGCTTCTTAACACTTCACTGCCGCACACTGGTAGCATTCCGTGCATTCCAAACGTGAGAATGCCGGAGGAATAGCCAATCCCGTGTACGCCGGAGAGACCCACAGAGTACGGTCGACGGGGCTTACAGGCTGCGATCCCAACCTCACTTACCTAGCAGTAAGCGGCACGGCTAGGACTGCGCTGCTACTCTGGCAGTCAAAACTGAAAGCCCTGCCGACCTGAGTGGGGTCAGCGACCAGGCTCGGTTGCAGCTACTCGGGTTGCTGCTCCCCTCCCAGCTTTGGTGCTCCAGCTGTTGCATTTGTTTGTCTCCTTCTCCTTCTTCCAGGCGGAGCGGCCTGCAGGGAGAGGGCGCGCGAGGCTGTCCCGGGACCTGAGAAATAGCAGCAGCAGCAGCAGCGAGAAGATTGCAGCAGAGCCAGAGCGCGCAAACTTCGCTCCCAGCGCGCTCGGCGGAGGGTGCCCAGCGGATCGGGGCCAAGCTCGCTCTCCAAGCTGGCTTGCTGAAGGGAGAAAGCGCTTTGTCCAGAGTGAGAGAAAGGAGAGAGCTATGCGCTCTCCAAGTCTGCCAGGGAACTTCCTCTCCCTTTGCGCAGCGCTGGTGGTGTGCTTCGAGGTAGCGCGCGGCCAGCAAGGTAAGGAGAAAGGAGAGCAAGGGCGCGCGGTGGCTCTGGGCACGAAGAAAGAAAAGGGGAGCCTCTGGAGCATCTTTAGGCTCACGGAAAGGGGCGCGTTCATGGGTGTAATGCTGGCAAATGGAATGTAGTGGATCGTTCTTTAAAAAAAACAAAAAAGAAACTCCGCAAAAGTTGTTCTGTGGTTTTGTTTTCCTTCTGTGCCTGTTGAGCATCACTTTGCGCGCTCTGGTACCTTTAAAGCACATTCAGAGCACGCTTTTCAACTCCCAAAGAAGCCTGTGAATTGTAGTTTATCCCTCACGGAGCTACAGTTCCGTACAGGGTTAACAAGCTACTGTTCCCAAGATTCTTTAGGAGTAAAAAATGTGGTTTGAATGTGCTTTAAAGTTATGGTGTGCGCACAGCCTCAGGAATTTCAATAACAGAATAGTGATGTCCTTATTACTGCTACCAATAATTGCTAATAATTGGTGCTATGTTTCTCTTGCTGTATGAATGTAGGGAGTCGGGGTACTAATTCTAGATGAATTAACAGAATATATACATGAATGGACTCCTTTGGGAGGAGGAAAGGGATATAAATCAAATGAATAATGATGGTGATCAGAAGTTAAGAGACAGGACTATAATACTTCTGCTGTGGTTTGTATGGGGAACCCTTTGTGGTTAGGATAGTACGTGAAATGTGAGAATCCAAGTGAGAAAGGCTTCAATATTATTTTTAATCGATTGTCTTGGCACTGATTATAAACTGATTTTAGTGCTGATAATGATTTTTTACACAAAGTGACAACCGAGTTGCTTTTTTATGATGTTATGGGCTTTAGTAGAAAACATTTATATAAATGTTGTTTGACAACTTGGCAGAAGTTAGCCATATTATACAAACCAAAGACAGATTGCATTGCTGATATGTTTTGACCTAAGCTTATCATGGTAACCGAGACTGTCTTATTAAGTTATCTTGTGCTTCCTTGTCTATTGATTACTTAATGCAGTTGTCTTCTTGTTTAATACTGCATTTCAAGTTCTTCAATTCAGGATGGTTGTTTTTTGTCTCTGTGGTGAAATGAGCCATGATATACTAGGCGCTTGTTCCAAAGACACAAAAAAAGCAAAAAAAAAAAAAAAAGGTATATATTTGATTCCTGTCTTGATTAGAGTCTCTGGTAAATATCACACAATATTATCATAATGCAACTGATTCACAAGCTTTGCATTTTTAAAAGAAGATTCAAACTCCTTTAGTTTGCAAACATAGCTTCTTTATGATGGACAGAAGGGACAGATTTGCTAAATGATTCATGTTCCAGAACTTCTTAGCTCCCTGCTAAATAGAGCTCAGTAGACCTTTATTTAATATAAATCTTAGTAGCGAAAGCAAGGCATCATTTTGTTCCAGCAAATAGTGGCCTGCTTTGCATAACACAGTTTGGCTTAGTTTGTATTCCAGACTGAGGCTCATAGTTAAGCCTTCTCCTCACTAACCACAAGTTGTGCCCAAGAGTTGTTCTGGTATAGCCATAGTTTGGGTTGCCATATTTTGCAAACCAGACCAAGATTAGATACAATGCTGTAGATCAGAGATCACCAACCTGGTGCCCATGGCACCCCAGCAGGTTTCCAGTGGTGCTTCTGGCAGGTACCCTAGACTTCAGCTTTTGTTTTAGAAAAAAATAAGTCTCTAACCCTCCTAGAAAGGAAGTTATGGGGCAAAATGTGCAGGTACTTCTAAGCAATTTCTGTGAAATTACCGTGGTGTGGCAACTTTGGCTTAGAATGCTCCCTGTTGTTATTAGACAGCATCAGTGTGTGTAACCTCCATAATCAGGACATAGCTAACTTTCTGTCATAAGCATAAGGAGGATGGGAGGGGTTGTCTACCTAATTTAGTGTTATGCTATGCTCCAGGCAGCCATTTTGTGTTAAACCACTCGTACACCCTCCATGGCAGCCATTTTATGACTGGCAACACCCACTGCAGATGAATGCATAAGAATGCTAATGTCTCCAATTTTTCTACAGCTCTGGAATGTCATCCAGGCGGTCATCAGATCCTTCAGAGTCCATACCGAAGTGTTGATTTTGATTCATCACGGCTTCAGCAATCAGCCATCCAGGACTTAATATGTGATCATTCACTGCCATCAGGGTGGTACCGCTTCCTGATTTTCGATAAGCAGGCTGAAATGCCAACCAAGTGTGTGGAGGTATGGATGCTCTCCTTTTAACCTATAATTGCATAATATGTCAGACTCCTTTTAAATATATATATTGCTCATCTTCCATACATGTAAATCTGAGCTGTTATGCTTGGCTTTATAATGCAAGTGTCCTTCTGGTCCACCATAAGGCTGCAAAGTCCACTGCTGCATCCTAAAACGTCCCTGAATATTCTTCATCTAGAGTAGTGATAGAAAATTCTGTTTGGTCTGAGATGGGCAAGATTTTAGTAGGCAGCATCAAAAAGTTTCTGTTCTTGTTCTAAAACAAGTTTACTTTCCCCACATTATTGACACTGAGTGAATGCAGATGATCAACTTAAGGAAGACATCCTCTAGCTCTCTATCATCTGTGCCAAAATCAGCTTGTATAGTGCAAGGTGGAGGCACAATAATCTGACCAGGATGGTAAAAGGCAGCTCCCTATGTTCCTTTATCACTAAAGTAAGGCTGGAATATCTGTGGCTCTCTAGATAGTGTTGGCTCCCATCAGCCCCAGCCAGTTTGGCCAACAGTCAGGCATGAGGAGGTTGTGGTTCAGAAGCCTCTGCAGCACCACAGGTTCCCCACCCTGTATTATGAGATAGCTGCTGCTATAGACCTACTCAGTTTGTATAGTCTAAGTGTTGCGTAGTCTGAGGCTGCCCACCAGCATGTATTTGTTGCCTGCCAAGTGCTTGTCAACCTCATTATCTTTATTGCACTCAACAGGGTGGGAATGGGTTGCCCATGGTGTCCCTTATTTCTCAAAAGGCTGTTTTGCATGTTATGCTAACCATGATTTTGCATCAGCATTAAGCTCCAAGAGAGGAGATTGCAACCCCTTTGCTCTTTGGTTTTGCTTCTGTTCTGTGCTGAGCTAAGCCATGGTTTGACTTAGTTCTTCATCTGAATCTGCTTCTTGGTCTCCCTGTTGAACCATGAGCTGTAAACCATAGAGCAAATCTTGGTTACAGCTGATGGTTACTCTGCAGAGAGCTAAACCATGAGCCCATGATCAGACAGTCTGCTAAGCCAAGCCAAACCATGGCTTGGATCAGCCCAACAAAATAACCAAGGAGGAGTGAAGTGGCCATAATCTCCTCTTTGGCTTGGCTTATAAAGTTGTGTGTGTGTGTGTGTGTGTTTTCTTATCTTGGATGGTGGAAACATTCTGTTGATCAACTGTTTTCTTCTGCTTTGGTTTTGGTGCTAAAAGATGAATCACTGTGGGACACAGGCCCCTGTTTGGTTGTCTCTGAGAGAGTCCGAGTCCTTGCCTCAGCCTGGTGAGATCAAACACTTAACAGCCTGTGCAACTTGGCAGTTTTTCTTCAGCACCACAGAGGACTGCTGCCTTTTCCGAATTCCTGTGAGTGTGAGGAACTGTGGAGATTTCTTTGTATACTTACTCCAGCCCACCCAGGGGTGCATGGGATATTGCGCAGAAGGTGAGGAAGCACATGCTGCCTGCTACATCCGAAAACATGTGTATGTTTTCTTTTCCCAAATGGGTCTCAAACCATTTGGCCTCTTGTTACATTTTTATAAGTCCTTCTACATCTATAGAAGGGACGCAGGTGGTGCTGTGGGTTAAACCACTGGGCTTGCTGATCAGAAGGTCGGTGGTTCGAATCCCCGCGATGGGGTGAGCTCCCGTTGCTTGGTCCCTGCTCCTGTCAACCTAGCAGTTCAAAAGCACGTCAAAGTGCAAGTAGATAAATAGGTTCTGCTCTGGCGGGAAGGTAAACGGCGTTTCCATGCACTGCTCTGGTTCGCCAGAAATGGCTTAGTCATGCTGGCCACATGATCCGGAAGCTGTATGCCGCTCCCTCGGCCAGTAAAGCAAAATGAGCGCCGCAACCCCAGAGTTGTCCGCGACTGGACCTAAAGGTTAGGGGTCCCTTTACCTTTTACATCTATAGAGAATATTAGACCTTGTCTACTCATGAAAAAGTGTTATAGAGCATCACCTCAGACTGCAGCTGGGTAATATTGTTTTCAAATATTTCCTTTCTAGAAAGCTGCTCTCAATGTGTCCTCTCTCAAAAGTGATCCAAACAATCAGCGATCACCTATCACGAGCCAAAATCTTGACAGGCATTGTGCTTTATTCATATAAGTTATTACATAAAATGTCTCTAATAATAAATCACATGTTCCTCATAAACTCAGACAAGGCTGCAGCCCCTAATTCAACTACAAGAATTAGTTGAGTTAGATTGCAAGCCCTAAATGGCCTTGGCCCAGTATACCTGAAGGAGCATCTCCACCTCCATTGTTCAGCCCGGACACTGAGGTCCAGCGCCGAGGGCCTTATGGCAGTTCCCTCACTGCGAGAAGTGAGGTTACAGGGAACCAGGCAGAGGGCCTTCTCAGTAGTGGCGCCCGCCCTGTGGAACGCCCTCCCATCAGATGTCAAGGAAATAAACAACTATCTGACTTTTAGAAGGCATCTGAAGGCAGCCCTATTTAAGGAAGTTTTTAATGTTTGATGTTTTATCGCTTTATTATTCTTATTATTATTCTGTTGGGAGCCGCCCAGAGTGGCTGGGGAAACCCAGCCAGATGGGTGGGATATAAATAATAAATTATGATGATAGTGATGATGATGATCCTAAAAGCTGCGGGAAAGGGAGAATCAAAGGCAGTTTCCAAAATCCTGCCAACCTCTCACCAGCAGTACAGAAGTAATGGCAAAGCAAGGCACGAGCACCTCTGTCTCCATTTCCAGGTGTTCTTATTGTTGTTATTTTGTAGTTAATGATTTCCCTCCCATTGGAAACTGTGAAAGGGAGGTTCCCTATGCCAGCTTCTGTGGTTTGGAGGTGTGTGGAGGGACTGGGTAGTCTATAGATCCTTTGGATCGAAATTTCCACTAACCCACCTCCAATCCACTAATCTGCACACCCTTCCGGTAGGGCAAGGGCTATGGAGGTTTTCACAGTGGCAGGAAGAAGGCATCTCCTGTTGAATCTTCGGCTTGTGATTCTCCCTTTCTCTTCTTAATAGAAGGAGATTTGATGCTTCTCCTGGCCTCTGAAACACCCTCCCATTAAAGAATAAATGAGCAATTGACATGCTAAGTTGCGTTATTTTTCAAAAACTTGATGAGTAGTTGGAGCAAAATTCCATTTGCATCTGAAAATTGGCCTTAGAACTAAAAAAGGATCTCTTAGTGAAAGTCACTTTACTTGCAGTAAAAGAGGGTTTTAAATTCGTACTGTCTAGTGTTTTAATTAAAAGACATGAAATAAACTTTTTATTATCAGGAAGAGGAACTGTTACTTACCCTGAGTAGGCCACCATAATAATGTTTTCTTTATTACTTTTATGTGCCAAAATAAATTATCATAATTTAATGGATTTCTTTATTATGCCAGCGAAAAGCAGATAGTGAAAGGCATAAACACTCTTCATCATCCTATGCAACTTATTTACTGAAAATGCGAAATGTGTATAGTATAATACACCATTTGTTTTTATGGTGGAGAACAATTTAAATATTGAAAACGTTTTCATTGCTACATTAAACTAAAAGCCAACTTGTTTTCTTAAACTGAAAATAATGAGCTGTCTTTAAAAAAGCGAAATACATTTGGTTTTAAAAAAGCTTAGCGCTGTTTAGTGAAATTGCAGCATGCTGAAAAGTTTTTTAAACAGTTCACTCAGCTTGAATAGTTTATAATAAAAACTGAACTTTTAATTATAAGCATTCTCAGGGTGAACTTAGATGTCAACATTTAACAATACCAGGGACTTACTGACTGCGGGTGAACAATCTTCCCACTCTATAACTCAGTCGTGGCTGGTGTTTAATATTTGAAGAAGAAATAAACCAGGCCAGAGCTTCCCAGAGGTGTAACTTTCAAACAGGAGTAGGTATAGAAGGGTTTGCCCACCCTTCTGGGGCCTATGGGCACATTTGAAAACCAGAGCAACTGTTGTGGTTCCAGACACAGCAAGACTCTCCCCACCCCAGTTGTAGCCTCACCTGCATTGACCCCACACTGCAAAACTAGAGGGCTAAACAGGGTTTCTTTCAGCTGAGGGAGGGTCAGAGGGGACAGAATCCTGTGGGCACAAAGGAAGGCCTCTAAGGGCACATGTACACCCTCCGGCTCCCATTACCCCCAGCCAGCATGTCAAACTGCAAGGGATGATGGGAATTGTAGTGCAAGAAACAACTGGAGGGCCACATTCCCCCAATCCCTGATCCAAATGCTTATTTGCTGGAGCAAAAGCCAAAAAAGTATTGTGGCATCTGAAGGAGAGCTTTTGATACCAGGTGCTAGCTTTCATCACCTGCTTTGAAAGAAGGATGTCACAGGACCCTTATTTTTGCTGTGAGAAACTGGCATGGCCACCACTCTGGAATTTGTCAATTGACAGCTGTCAATCCATATCCTCCAACATTTCTCCTATGAAAATAGGGACGTCCCATTCCATAATGATAATTTTACTTTTTAGACCCCACATATCTTACTGGGTTGCCACAGCCACTCTGGGCAGCTTCCAATATATATATATAAACATAATAAAACATTAAACATTAAAAAGACTTACCTATACAGGATTGCCTTCAGACGGCTTGGGGGTTGGATAATTCCATAACCTCCAACATTTCTCCAATGAAAATAGAAGCATCCTAAGGAAAAGGGGGACATTCCAGGATCAAATCAGAAACCAGGGCGGCTTCTCTTAATCAAGGATGTCCCTGGAAAATAGGGACGCTTGGAGGGTCTGTTAATCTAGGCTCAAAAATCTAGGCCATTAATTTTCTAATTTATCTTTAATAAAATACAAGGCAAAAATGCTCAGAGTTCCTGTTGAACAGTCACCTGATGCAATTATATGTAAGAAATATATCTCTAGTTACTTCAGGTGCTGAACTGCAGGCCTGCCAGACTGGGGGGAGAGAAAACACATGCAGTGGTAAGTTGTTTTGTGCAGATTTTGTCAATATATTATTTTGACCCAGGGATTCTGTGTATTTTCTGTCTTAACTCTGATTTTATTTGACATTTATTTGTTTTATTTATACATACCACCCTTTGTCAGAAGACCACAGGACAGTTTACAACACAAATACCATAACAGGATATCTGTGCAACATTAAAATCAGAACAATTATACAAATGTAGTTACATTCAGGAATACAGAATGCAATACAAATTCTCGCAACTGCATAAAAAGAGGAGAAAATCAGCAACATGGTATCTAAAATACAAATACAGCACACAAATTGAGACTCTTCTCTCAAAGGTAGCTCTCAGTCCTGGCCACCCACAGAAAATGACAGACCTGCTGAGCAGTCACCTGGGAGCTTTTGTCTCTTCTTGCAGCCTCTCAAGATCTTCACTTCCTTGCCTCTCACTTCGGGTCCTTCCACCAACTATCTGCCACTTCCTTGTGGGTGCAGCTATTAGCTCCCAATGGTGGCCCACTGGCCCAGAGTGGGAGACGCCAGAAAGGTGGTTGCCTGTGATGCCTCCCACATGAGGTGACTCCCATTGACATACTTGGCTTTTCTTTCCCTGTCCTGTAACCACCCTCAAGTTTGGGCAATGATAAAGTCTTTCTGTCTAAAAGACACTGGAAAATGCCTGTTGTTGTCCAGTTTGGGGTAGGGGGGTGGGGAAATGAAATACAACAGCTAAAAAGTAACAAGGAATTTATGGAGTATTATCCGTCAATTTCTTTCTTTCCCCATGTTTGAAGTTATTTGTTCCCATTGTATAAAAATCACCCTACGGCGGCCGTTTTGTGACTTCACACCAGCATTAATTTCTAACTCTTTAAAGCTCAAAGTAATAAACATAATGAACAGTTTGGTTTTCATTATGTTGCATGTGTCATGATGATCTGCTCATAGGTTCAATGGATATTGTGTGTTAATTGTGTGTTGATTTTTCTGTTCGCAACAGCCACCCTTTCCCCACACACTCTCACACCACATGCTATGCTATACCACCATACCTGTTTGACTCTGATTTCATCAAGACTCTAAATTTAAATGTTGGCCATTGTGAGAAGAGGATGCTGGACTAGATAGGCCGTTGGTTGGATCCAGGAGGGCTCCTGTTATGTTCTTGTTTAAAATAGTTAGCAGGAAATCACATTATTTTGCTTGCTGCTTGTTTCTGGAAGTCTTCTCTCTGCTTTACATTTATTAAATGGCATTAACCCACCTCTCCACTTGTTTTTGTCGTTAGAGAAATTACCTACTTCACAGTTGCCATTTCCTTCACCACCCCCTCCAAGCACACCTGAAATAGTGGCGGCCTTACTTGAAGGAAGCATTTTCTTAAGGTGCTCCTTTGATGTTCCTACCACAAACACCTCTGTGGGCTTTCTTGTGGCTTGGTCCAGACTGTCTCCTGAAAGCATCAAAGAAGAACTGAAGCAAGAGACAACAGTCCAGGCATTCTCACTTTTAGAACTGGATGGGGTAAACCTCCGGCTAGGAGACAGGGTATGTTTAAGTTCTGTATTATTGTTTTATGTTTCTGCAAAAAGGTAATGCTCCTCAGTGCTCTTCTAATTACAAGTCCAACAAGTTAATCCATGTTAAGTAAGGAGTCGCACCAAATGATAAATGCTGAGTTCCAAAACTCCTTATTTGTGATTCCCTTAGAAGCAGCACCCTTAACTCCCAGGTTGTGGTTTGTGTATCTGTTATTTTAAGAATCCAGCAAGCTCACCAGATGAGATTTTAGGGTTGGGATGGAGACAGTTATATCTGCATCTGTCTAAACACTTGATTTTGTTAAAGTTACCCCCTCATAAATGCCACAAGCAAGCAAATTTTTACCAGGTACAGAGCAAACAAATAACATGTATCTCAGTGCAGTTCCATAAAAACTGTATAGTAATATGGAAAGGCAGTATAAAGTGAACTGAAAAGTGACCTAGAGCATCTTGCTGTTCCCTCTGTTAGGGGACACTGGGAGTGCCTACAACCTAAGAGACAGTGTTGCATAGTGGCTAGACTTTGACCAGGGAGATCCAGGTTTAAATCTCCATCTGGCCATAAAGCTTACAGCAGGGGTGGTGAAGACTTCAGCCTAAGGGCCATGTTCCCTTTTGGCCAGGCTCCTGGGGGCCGCATGCCAGTGGTGGGTGTGGCTAGAGGCAAAATAGGCAGTGCCAGAATCAAAATTGGCAAAGGAACAGGATTTTTTTAAAAAAATTAAAGTAGTTATATCTCATTTTTAAGGACCTAAAACTCTCAAGATGGGTCATTCTATATCAAGTGATCCAACTTTTTTACCTCATGTCATCCAGTTTTCTTAATATTTTGTACACTTGTGAAATGATTAAAGTTCTGAAGAGACTGGTGTTTTTAGTTTTGATGTATCTCAATCCTGGGCTGAGCTTTAAAGGTTTTTGTGTAGTCTGGCAAGGCCAAAATTGTCATTATTTTTGACATTTCAAACCCTCATAACTCAAAAACTGGATAAGATTAAAAATTAAAATTTTAGATTTAAACTTAGTTTTCCTCATTCAATGAGTGTACAAAATGTTAAGATAATTGGATGACATGAGGTAAAAAAGTTGGATCACTTGATATATGGAATGACCCCAGTGGCATATAACTGAAGGAGATCTAATTGAGAGACATAAGAGTGTTAAAAGGAACACAGAAATAGTGAAGCACCAAGTCTCAGGAATTGCTTTTTAATCATTCTGTGATCTACTGCATTGCCTGTACTCCTTGAATTTCATTGCCTTCTGATCTCACTGCTTCTGCCTGTCTACCCCTCTTGATTTTGTATATATTTCTGCAACAGAGGACAACACTTCATGCCTCTGACGAAGAAGACTCTAACCCTTGAAAGCTAAGTTAGTTTGTCTTTTAGGTGCCACAAGGATCTTTGCCATTCTTGCTTTAATATAGTGTTGTCCCTTCTCTTGTCCTTTACATAGATTTACTGCAGCAGTTCCACCTTTTTCTTAGAGAAACCAGAAATGCAGAGTTCAGTCATTGAGAGCATGGAATTTTTTGCAGGAATTAAGGTACGCTGAAAAGAAAACAGTGCATTGTGTAGTTATGACCCTGTACCCCAGAGGTGGAAAAGACATACACCCAGATGAAGTTGGACTACAACTCCCATCATCCATGTTGGCTGGAAGTTGGAATTCCTACAACGTCTGGAGGGCCACAGGACCCACACTTGCATGTTGTACTTGGATGTAAGCCCCATTGAACTCAGTGAGGCTCACTTCTGAGTAGATATACAGTATGTGTAGATGGCCCTCCACAAGTTACTAGACTGCTACTCCCATTATCCCGGTCATTGGCCATACTAGGGTTGATGGGAGAATCCAGCAACATCTGGAGGGCCTCAGGTTCTTCACCCCTGCTGTATAGGATTGTGCTGTAAGTCATATTTGTCTTCACTGCAGTGGTGTAAATATTCAGAAGAACAATATTGTAATATTTGCTAGTGCAAGAATTTTTCTCTGTTGGCAATAAAATTAGTGGTGTGATAGCATGTAAAGGTAATAAATGGCACTCCAAATGCATGCAATTTTTTTCCTGAGTTGGACCCAGGCATGCTGTTCAAGCTTACCCTGTTAAGAAGTAAACCCCATTGTATACAGGATTCCAGCCTGAGTTAATTACACCTAGGTCCCATTTAAATCACTGTGAAAAGGCTGCGTACACACCATACATTTAAAGTTCCTGATGTCCCTCAGAGAGTCATGGAAACTGTAGCTTGCCATGGTTGCTGGGATATGTAGTTGTGCAAGGAGTAAGCTACAGTCCGCAGGATTCTCTGGGGGAAGTCATGTGCTTTAAATATGCAGCGCGTAAGCTTTCTGAGACTTGACATAGTGGGAACTAAGTGCAACCTAAATTGGTCTTCGTCAAACCATTTAAATTATTTCTACTAATGAGTTGGCATGCAATCATTTTGTTTGTTTGTTTAAATCAGCCTGTGTTTAGGCACACTCTGTGGAGTTTCCTTATAAAAGCAAACTACTTTTGTATTCCTTTTGCATGGGGGGGGGGGGGGAGAAATCTATTTTGCAAGATTACTGAAATTAAGTCCAAGGGAATTTTTTTTAAATTGCCATCATCACAGCAAGGTTTACAGTTGGATGTTATCTTATTGATTGCCTTTCTGATGTTTTCTACAGCTGTAAAAACCAGTTTTCACTTTAAATTCTTTTCAGCATTGTTCTGAACATTTACTGTGAGATAATTCCACACGGATACCTTGTGTTCATAGCATGTTCCTTTTCTTATATTCAGCTACATCCTGAGGCATTTATAATATCAGAAGATGGAAAGGAATACAGACTGACGATAGAAAGCAAAATTCCCATTCCTTGTCCTCAAGCTAGTCAGCTGGAAAATGACTGCAAAATCTCATTAAAATTAAGAACAATAGAGGAAGGTAATTTCTTCTTCAATTTTTTTTTAATTGGCTTGTGCCTTGAATATGTACTTTTTATCCTCATTTTGACATGTTCATGCATTGCCCTGCTCAGGTGATGCATGCTGGTTGCATGGCAGCCTATGCTGGCCCAGGGGGGAGGTTACCGTGGGGCGAGGTCCAGGACCTGAGTTGAGGGTCGGCAGACAGTCCTCCTCGGGCGAAGCAGGGTCCACAGCGAGAAGCCGGGCAAGGACAGGAACTCTGGGGGAACAGGACTGGATGCAGGCCGAAACAGCTCTTCAACAACGTTGCTCCCGCAACCTGGGACCGGGCTGACTGGCCTTTATCTTCTCTGAGGCCAGGGGCAGTCCCGGCCCCCAGGAGACCCGCCTCTCCTGGCCTTAAGGCGAGCACTCCTCCTGGGAGAAACCAGTTCCCTTCACCTCTCTGCCCTGAGCCTCTGCAGTTCAGGAGAGGCTGAAGGGTTACTGGACCCAGGGGGTGACTCACCTGTAGGCACTGAGTCCTCAACCACCTCCGGAGCCAGAGTGGATTCACCTGGTGCCTGCTCCTGAGTATCCGGCACAGGTGCAGGCGCTTCAGAATCAAGGTCGTGCCCCAGTTCAGCCTGCCCTGGAGGCGGGGACTCCTGTGCAGGCGGGGATTCCTCCGGTTCAGCCTCTGAATCGGATTCCCAGGCCATCACACAGCCTTTGTGTGAGGAGCCAGCACTGTGTTGAAGTTCAGAACTCTAGCTTAGCTTGCTGCCTTTTGGCACAGTGGAAGACACCATGCCAATGCCCATGTTAAACTAAGATTAAACCAGTGTGGTTGCAGGAGGGTTCATCATGTTCTTTTTCTTAGTCACAGGTGTGGAAACTGGTCTACATAGAATACAGAAAGCTGCCGTATACTGAGTCAGCCATTGATCCATCTAGCTTATAATTGTCTATACTGACAATAAGCATGGCCCTCTAGGGTTCTAGACAGGAGATGTTCCATGCCCTACCTGGAGATGCTGCAGTTTGAACCTGGAACCAGCTTCATGCAAGGCAAATGCTCTCACTGAGCTATGGCCTTTCTTTGGTAGTAATTCCTTTTGTCTGTTCTGAATTTTTGATTCCTACCTTTTCTCACCATTGACCCATAGTGACCGGGACTGATGGGAACGCCAATGGCATCTTAAGAACCAAAGGTTCTCCATTCTTCATTCTTGACCTAAGGCAATAAGATGTATTGGTGTCTGGCACTGGCTGTGTTGTGATAATGTTGCGCCCCACCCCAATCTCCAAGCAGTGTGAGATTCAGGGTTCATGTCTCCTTTGGGAATGAGGCACGGTGGAGACTGGTGTCTTTATGATATATGGTTTGTTCACACATATGTACAACCTGATGGAGGGGCTCACAGTATTAACACCCCAAGAGTTGAAGGAGGGGACCCTGCCCATTTGTTGTCTCACACAGAGCCCCTTTCCTTTGTCTCCCTTAATGGTCCATTACCAAGGTGATCACCTCATCAGGAAGCTAGCCTGACTTATATTTTAATACTCGCTTGCCAGGCATGGAGAGTCCTCTCCTTCCCTGGTAACTTCATAGGCATGAATCACAAGCAGTTTGTATTCTATAGTCCTTTTTATTCAGTCATCTGGTTGCAAAGCAATAATCCATATCTCCCCACAAAGAGAGGTTGTTGGCTACTCTGAGCCTTTCCCTTCCATCTCCAGCAACATCCTGGGCGCCGACGGGAAGTTTCACCTCTCTGCATCCTATGTTCTCTAATATGGATAGACCTATGAGCCCGAGGAGAGAGGGGGTCATCCAGTCTCTCTAGGGAGGTCTCTGCTGGCTGTTCCCTCCCTTCCTCCTCTTCTTCAACTATCTTGTAGCTAGGTAACTCCTGCAGAGGCTGTGCAGCATTCTCCTCTATCTCTCCTACTGAAACTGTGCGGTAGAAGGGATGCGAATCGTTCTCCTCCTCCTCCTCTTCAGACAGAAGCTGATTTGGCTGAGGATACACTTCCCAATCCTATTCAGACCATTCCCTGACATTGCTGTATCCAGGGGTGAGAAGGGTCTCGGCACACAGCCTGACACCCCAATAACACATTTTTCCACCCCTGCTTCATGCTTGTGTGCACATGATAACATAAGTAAATTTTGGAGGTAAGAGAGGGCGATGAGATAGAAGTGAGTAATGTATACAAGATCCTGCAAGAGGTTAAACTAGTTGCCTCTCTGTTTATTTGCAACCTGACAGTTATATCCTGCCACTTCCCCAAAAAACTGCTTTGATTTTAACAAATCACTAATGCTAAAAACAGAACTCTGTTGCATCTTAAAATCTTGCTAATGGCTGTCTGCTTTGGAACAGGTAAAGGTCCGCAGAGCTTAAACGTGGCTCTTTCTTTTTGCTCTGTGGAGCTTCTTCAGCATCCCTGCCACAATGGAACGTGTGGCCACGCCAGCATCCATTATACCGCGGTGACAGATTTCACCCGAAATGGAGAAAGAGTAACCAGAATTGCGGCAGAACCTATTGTTAGCGACAACTTCCTGTGGAATGGCTACATGGTGGAAAGTATTCAGGTGGAAACCCATTCCGTTCAGTCTTGATAAAAGAAAAAGAAATCACTTGGAAGTTAGCTGATGTAAACTGGCTAGGTTTTCTCCTTTTTTGCACGTTTTTAACAATGACTTATGAGCATCATTTATAATGACATTTCTAATTCGCACAGCATGTCGTTTTGTTTTGTTTTGTGAAATTCTTTCAGGGCAGGGCTCTCCCAAGGTGGCTTACATGTATGTATAAAACATGAAATAAAAACAGCACTTGGACATCTTAATTGATTAAAAAGCTATTTTAAAACCATTTTGCCACCTCATCAGAAGCCTCTAACTGATGGATAAATTTAGTTAAAAACATTATTGTTTGCTAAAACGTAATGAAAAGCCAGTGATGACTAGCATATTCCTTGGTATGTGTGAGGCAGACCCCCTTAAGCAGCCGCTCTATACACCATGTATGGGGGAAACCAGTGACCAAATGTTGCTGGCCTACAACTCTCAACATCCCTGGCCTTTGGCCAGTCAGGCCGGCGCTGATGGGAGTTGTAATTCAACAACATCTGTGAACAGCACAGATTCCCCATCGCCTACTCTGCACACTTACCTGATACAAGTAAGTCTCTTTGAAATTAGTGAGGCTTAGAATTGAAGCATTGCTGTGTTATTTACTTGTAAGTCAAGCTCCGTAACCAGCACGTCAATATATTTGAAGGATTCCTGATCAGCTGATTTACCTTAATGTCTTCACTTCTTTTAAAGGTTACTGTGAAAGATCTGCCCTCTGCTTATTGCTACTCTTTTACTGACCCACATATCATTACATTTGATGGCAGGTAATTTACAAACTTACTCTTTCCCCTTTTTCTTTTCAAGAGAGGATTTTTTTTTTTTAATCGTGGGCACTAAGATGAATACATTAATATTTTTTATCTGTCACTTGTTAATCGAAACCTTCTCCCACCCCATCAAAATGCTGGGGAGAAAGGCTTTAGTGACTTGCTTCAACTCAGTGACACGGGTTGCTATATTTATGAAGGAAATCTGTTCTGTCACAATGAAACACAGCTAGGGATGATCATATCTTCTCAGCAGTTCTACAGAATATGTCCCTAGAGATGAGTAATGGTGGTTACATTGAATGCTCCGCACCCACAATGCGTAGCCAGGAACGAGCGTGTGCTTATAAAAACCCATATTATGTGAGCATTGACTAGGCAAAGAGGCAGTGAGATTTTTTTATTCAGCCCAGTCTCCTAGCAACTACCTGAAATTCACACAGGTAGGTGTGGCCTGCCTGAATGGTATTGGAAAAAAACTGTCCATCATGCCATTCTCATGTCATCACAAAACCTTCCCTTTAAAAATGAAAAGGTATTATTTAGGGAGTTGGAGGAACATCAACACACCAAGGAATGGGGAGGGAGTGATTAAATAATAATATTGTGGAATATAGCTTTCACCAACCTAGTGTCATCCAGGTGTTTGGGACTACAATTCCATCAGCCCCAGGCTGATGCTGGCTGGGGATAACGGCAGTCGTCTGAATGATCTGAATGCCACAAGGTTGGTGAAGGCTGAGGCATACTCTTTTGTTTCTCTTTCAAACAAATAAATAACTTACTTTCTTTTCCTGAGCAGTAGGAAATTCAGTGCAGCTATTACCTGAGTAAGGTAAGGTTCCATTAGAGGACAGGAGATTGGGTGCTTGCCATGTCTGGATAATAACTGTGCTGTTTACAATTGTGGAAGCTGCATGAGTAGCATGGAGCTGTTGAAGCAAAGCACACATTGCTCAAAGAAACTTTAGCATCTCTGAGTCCAAAATCCAATATCCCAAGCCAAATCCAAAGTGGTTTCTTTCAGTTCTCCTTGTACAGGAATTCTTCTGGGGCAATTGTCTTCACCCTACACCCTGGGTGCGAGCAGAGATAATAAGTCTACACGTCATGAGTAAAAATGGCTCTCCTATAGCAGTTTCAGCTCCCTGGGAGAACCCCTGCCCCCAATAATCTTTCTTCAGCCTTGAAAGGAAAAAGAAAGCTCCAGAAACATCCTCTGACGAAGGCCAAGTTAAACCCGATCCTCAGTCACAAACAGTTTGTCCCTGATAGTTTCTTTTTCTTCAAAAATTGCAGCTATGGGGGCAGTAAACTAAAGTAGGTGTTCATAACGCTTCCCCCTCATTCAGTTTCCACCCTAAAAACTCCTTAACCTCAATAACTTTTTACCCTTCAAGTAAAATATGCAGGCACCATATTTTCCTTGGCAGGGCAAAAATTGTTTGGGGGGGGGCAATTTTTAGTGGGAAATGCAAAAAGGAAAATGATTAAGAAATCATCACTACTGCCACCCAATGTTGGCCTTCGGCTTTTGTTTGTAGTCCAGCTATATTTTGTAAATAAAAAGAAATCTGGGATAAACTACATGCAACAGAATGCTAGGTATAATTTGACTTTAGTATTTCAGTGAGGAAGTGCGCAATCCTGTTCATGGAGCAAGGCCCTTTAAAACTAGGCAGAACATACCTGTGAATAAACATGCATAGGGTTGAGTTATAAAAAAACCTGTTAGAACAGCCCCCCCCCCCCAAGTTAAATTAAAAAATGACAACATTGAATCGGCACTGCATTAAAATAGCAATTCGTAAAAGTGATGATAATTTTGAAACACAAATAATTTTGCATGCTCTCCTTTTTTTCTAGGATGTATGACAACTTTAAAACGGGAACGTTTGTGCTATACAGAAGTACTTCCCGTGATTTTGAAGTCCACGTACGCCAGTGGGACTGTGGGAGCCTCTACTACCCAGCATCATGTAACTGTGGTTTTGTTGCCCAAGAAGGGGCTGATATAATAGCTTTTGACATGTGCAGTGGTCAGCTACGTGATTCGCAGCCGCACTTATCTGTGAAGAGCAGAGCTTCAGTAGACAGCGGCGTCAGGATCACTGAATCATATTCAGGAAGAAAAGTCACGGTGTGTTGATCCATTTTATATCTGTTGTAAAGCAACTTGATTCAGGAGGAGTTTCCTGTTTCCTTTTTAATCAATGCACATATATAAGCTACTTTCAGACATTAATGATAAACCATGGTTTATCGTTGCATAAAAAGGCTTGGCTGAGCCTTGGGCTTCTGCATTGCCCAGCCCTTCTCCTCCAACTTAGCCATGAGGAAACTAGGAGCTTTTGTTACCCACTCTTAACTAACCACAGTTTAGCATTAGGGATTTTTAAATTTAAAAAATCCAATAAACATACATGGGCTGTGTTCGGACATTAATGATAAGCCATGATTTATGATTATCTAAACAAACATGGCTTAGTCTTGGACTTGTGCATTCCTTCTTTCTGCTACTCCAGTGTGGCCACGAGGAAATTAGAAGCCTTAGCTGCAATTTTTATGTCTAAACCTTGATGAACTGCAATTAGTCTTCACTATGATTACTGAAAGGGACGCGGGTGGCGCTGTGGTGTAAACCACTGAGCTTTGGGCTTGCCAATCGGAAGGTCAGCGGTTTGAATCCCCGTGACGGGGTGAGCTCCCGTTGTTCAGTCCCAGCTCCTGCCAACCTAGCAGTTCGAAAGCATGTCAAAGTGCAAGTAGATAAATAGGTACCGCTCTGGCGGGAAGGTAAACGACGTTTCCTTGCGCTGCTCTGGTTTCGCCAGGAGCAGCTTAGTCATGCTAGCTGCATGACCCGGAAAAACTGTCTGCGGACAAACATCGGCTCCCTCGGCCAGTAAAGCAAGATGAGCGCCGCAACCCCAGAGTCGTTCACGACTGGACTTAACTGTGAGGGGTCATTTACTTTTACCTTTTATGATTACTGAAAGAAGCCACTGTGATTGATAAAGCAGATTTGTTTCAATAAGCCATAGTTAAGATTAATCAAAGATTAGTCCAAATCCTAAACTATTGTTAATTGAAAGCAGGAGCAAAAGATTCTGATCTCCTTGTGACCACGCCAGAGGAGGAGAGCGGTACAAGCTCCTGACCCCATTGTCCTGTTGGTCATATTATCTGTAGAATCTGGGTCACAGTCCTCTGCCTCTCCCACATGATCTGATGACCTGATGTTGAGATGGATTTGGGAGTGGTCCAGGGATGAACGAGAACCATCACTGAGGTTTTTGTGTTGATAAGCCAACTTTTCCTATGTATCCATGTCAAAGTGACAATTCTCCTTACCATTTACAGATTTGTGGTTGGTTGTCCTGAGGGCCTCCGTCCCTTGAATATAGCAGTCAGTTGCAAGTGGAGTTGTTGCACAGGGTTCGTTTCCTTTGAAAATGCATCTTTTAAACACAGTGCTGTGCAGTAAGCCTGCAACTTACGGGCATTTAGGTAAAGGTAAAGGTACCCCTGCCCATACGGGCCAGTCTTGACAGACTCTAGGGTTGTGCGCACATCTCACTCTAGAGGTCGGGAGCCAGCGCTGTCCGCGGACACTTCCGGGTCACGTGGCCAGCGTGACAAAGCTGCATCTGGCGAGCCAGCGCAGCACACGGAACGCCGTTTACCTTCCTGCTATAAAGCGGTACCTATTTATCTACTTGCACTTAAGGGTGCTTTCGAACTGCTAGGTGGGCAGGAGCTGGGACCGAACAACAGGAGCTCACCCCGCCGCGGGGATTCGAACCACCAACCATGCGATTGGCAAGTCCTAGGCGCTGAGGTTTTACCCACAGCGCCGCCCGCGTCCCCCTTACGGGCATTTAACTTGTGTGCAATCAGCTTTACGCACTTGGCAAAATAGAAAAATAGAAAATTTCGAATAGGGGCAACAAAAAAAGACATTGGCAATTCCCCCCGCTGTCGAGCTCAATGTGTTTGACTAAACACAATTTTGGCTTTAGGCGTCATCCTTGGAATGTATTCCTTGCATAAGTTGTGGGCTTACTGTACTTAAAAGACAGAAAAAAGGAGTCAGATGAGATAGGGCAAAGCAGTAATTTGTTTCATCTCCAAAACGGTCAATAAATGGAAACTACTGTCTGAAAAGGTCTTCCTGTTCTCTCGGTGTGATGCCATTTGTTTTTAGATCTCGTTTTCTTCTGGAGCTTTTATTCGAGCTGACGTGAGTGAATGGGGAATGAGTCTAACTCTCAGGGCCCCCAGTTTGGATTATAAACACACGCTGGGCCTCTGTGGAACATTTGATGGCATTGTGGAGAATGATTACCACAATGTGGACGGAACTGAAATCACTAGAGGAGCTGATACTTACACATCTTTTATTAATGAATGGAGGTAATAACCAAAAGTCTTATCAGTATCTTTTATATTATTGCAAAGGGGAGATCTATTCATTCAATTATTTGTTTATATTCCGCCTCTCCTCCAAGGAGCTCAAGGTGCCATACATGTGAGGGGTTTTTTTGCCTTCCCCATTTTATCTTCGCAACAAACCCTCTGAGGTAGGTTAGGCTAAGAGACAGTGACTGGGCCAAGGTCACCCAATGAACTTCATGGCTGAGTGAGGATTTGAACCCCAGTCTCCCAGGTCCTAGTCCAACACTCTAACCCAGGCATAGGCAAACTCGGCCCTCCAGATGTTTTGGGACTACAACTCCCACCATCTCTGACCACTGATCCTGTTAGCTAGGGATGGTGGGCGTTGTAGTCCCAAAACACCTGAAGGGCTGAGTTTGTCTATGCCTGCTTTAACCACTATACCACACTGGTAGTATTGCAATAGTGCAATAGTGCAAAGACTTATTTCTGTTCTACCTTTCTTCTGTCATGGAACCCAAGGTAACATACACGTGGTTCCCAGCCTGTCTTCCATCCAGGCACTGACCAAATTTTGAAATGTTGTACCAAAATGCCCTGACTTCTTGTCACTTAAAGTTAATTATGGAAATGATAACAGCAGGAAGGGAATGTGGAATCTAGTTCCCCAATAACATTAAAAAAACAATAAAAAGATACTGCACAAACTTACACAATCTCCATTTTCCATTTAATTAATTTCCCCTGTCATTATGAATGTGTCCTGTTCCATAGCTTAAGGTCTCTGATCTTTTTATCCGCACAATGAGACAATCTAGGCTCAGGGGATGGCAGGTGTGTCACCATTATTTGTGTATTTATATATACATACACAAAAAACCCAGCTATATAGCACTGTGCAATAATGGACACCGCGCTTTCAGAAGGATATTGACAAATTAGAGTCCATAAAGGCAACAGATATGCTCAACAGTATAGAAAACAAGTCCTAGGGGGTTTGAAGGAACTGCTTAGCCTGAGTGGGGAACAGTCTTCAATTACCTGAAGGGCTGTCACATAGAAGCGAGCAAACTCTTATTCTCTGCTGCCCCAAAGGGCACGACTATATCTAATGGATGTTAAGTTATGGGAGGATACTTTTTGGTTGGGTGGCAGGTGAAATTTCCTGATGGTTAGACTGGTTCAACATTTAAATGAATTGCCTAGAGGTCTAGTAGGATTTCCTTTGCTGGAACAGAGGCTGGACAGCCAAATGTCTAAAAGGAAAATTGCTATGGTAACAAGTATCACAAAGCTCCAGTGGCATGAACAGTTCTCGCCTCCCCCCCCCCCCTCTATCCACCCATCCATCCATGCATGTTGCTTGTTTGGATAGCAGCCATGTTGAGATTTTCCATTTGTTTTTTTGACAGGATTTCACCAGGAGAGAGTCTGTTTGACCAAATATCGGATCTTTCAACTCCGGCCAAGGAAATAGTTTTTTGTAATTGCAATGCTGGTGACGTGGCAGAAGACCAACCAGCAAATAAACTGAATTCTGTTTTTGAGGCAGAATTGTCTGTGCCCTGCAGAAGAAACAAACAAAATGCTTGGCTCCCTTCCTTGATCCCGGGGCTGGATGTAACCGCTGAGTACATCGGCTCACTTGATCCTATCAGGGGCTTGAGGAAACGTGCTTCTGTGCTGGAGGAGGTTTCTTCTGCTGTTCCCTCCAGAGAGGGACGCTCTCTGAATCAAAGAGCTCTTCAGACAGCAACCCCAAAACGCACGGCTCCCTTTCTGAACTCAAAGACAGGATTTACAACACACAAACAGGCTGTTTGGGGCCGGGGAGCTGACAGCTACACAGACAAATTTGGCAGCCAGCAGCGCCGCAAAATACATTCACGCCCAAAGCGCCAACATGACTACGGGTACCTTTCTGTGTTTCCATCCCAGAGCCTAAGCCAAACAGATCTGGATGGATTTAGCTATTTCTTCCCAGAAGATCACATGGCTGACCCATACCAAGAGCCCATGTCTTCATGGCCTACGCCTTCTGGCCTCACTGAGTCGGATGCATTGAACCTTTGCCAAGAGACAGTTGCCAATTCCAGCATAGTGAGGGCTTGCAAGGCTCTCCTCGGCCAGTGGGTCAACGATGTGGTAGACTTATGCATCAAGGATCTGCAACTGAAAGACGACCTCAGCTGGGCAAAGGCAGGCTTGGCCCTCCTAGAAAACGAATGTGAAAAGAGAGCTTTGGAAGAAGTTAATTACCGCACCGGAGAAGAAGACAAGAGATTATCTGAGGACTTGCTCTTAGCACTGAAGTGTCCCAACCTCTGCAGCGGGAGAGGTCACTGCGTTGAATGGGGCTGTGCATGTTTTCAAGGCTTCAGCTCGTATGACTGCAGCACCTCATCTGGTGAGTCAAGCCTCCTTATCCAACATCTATATTCTAATCTGTAAAACGGCCAGCTTTGCAGTCTGTTCTGCATCTGACCTGTTTCCTAGAGGTAAGTCATGTAATATTTGGCTCCTGTTGTGCCAAATTTAACCACTGCTCACTGGAACACTAGTCTCAATTACTAGCTTGGGAAAATAGTACAATTTCACATTCCAGCCTCCTTATAGAATGCAGCCGGATGCCTCTATTTGGTATTTCTATTAGATACCCTTTGGGTCTTTTATATAATGCAACACAGCCTTTGGTGGGTGGAGAGGAGCACCATTCTGGGGGGTGTCTACATGGGGTTGCCTGGTTCACAGCCCCTCATAAATTGTGTGCCCAGGGCCATGGCCACCCCTGGCACCCCCCACACTATGCCTCTGCCAGGAGACTGTGTGGCCTCCTGATTCAGCTGTTATGGAGAAATAGAACTGAGTGTCATCAGCATACTGATAGCAACTGACCCTGGAACTCAATGACCGCTCCTAATAGCTTCATGAAAATATTAAATAGCACTGGAGACAAGACAGTCCCCTGTGGCACCCCACAGCATAGAGGTGCTGAAAGACACTCTCCAAATACTCCTCTCTGGACTGAAGGGAGGATTAAAACCACTGTAATACAGTGCTCCCAATTTCCATTTCCCGGAGCTGGTCCAGGAGGATGCATGGTTGATGATGAGAGTGTTGGCTATTTGCAGTGTTGCAGCGCTGCAGAGAGCTTGCTGGGGAGACCATGCATTAAAAAGGGACTCAAAAATAACTTAAACAAGGTTTTAATTAGAAAAACAAAAACTCCTTATACACTAAATACATCAACAACAAACCAGACCCAACCACCAACCCATCCCCCAGGGTAATGGGAGAGCTAGGTGCTGCTCCTTATATACTACACCCAATTGCTGACACAGCTAAATCAGTACAACTCAGCAGCACCTGCTATGTTTCACAGCTGTAAAGCTGGGTCTCGTTATTTTGCTCTGGCCCTTTCTCTGGCCCCTTAAAGACATGCACATCGGGTGGAGCAATGATGAACCTTTACATTTAAAGAAACCATTCAACAGAGAGACCAAGAACAAGGTCCCACTCCCTGTGTCCTGCTCTAAATAAAGAGCATTCATCAAGGCAACCCAGACTGATTCCATTCTGTGGTGAGGTCTGAACCCAAATTGTAATGGATCTAAATATGATCCCTGTATTCTTTGCGCATGTGAAACAATTAGCGTATCCAAGTAAGAACACTTCTCTCTGACATTCAGTTTTCTGAGCGCTGGGGATATTTTTGGATGGAAAATTATTCAAATAATGGAATAATGGAAATTTGAGGTTAAGGGACAAGTGTGCCCCCATGCTCACTGTTTGTGAAACCTATGTCTCCCTTTAACAGAACTCGGTATGTCAAATTTTCTCAAAGAAATTCAATGTGAAATATGTTGAAATTAGTTTATTTCTTTGCCCAGGTTTTGTGTCTGTAGTGCCCTATTTTCTTCATATTTGTTCGATAGGTATTTGTTGGCACAAAAGCTCTGTCATACTGTTTACACGAAGGGCCTGTTGATTGACTCGGTGTGTTTCACTTTCTGATTTTCGTTTTCAAGATCAGGTTCCGGAAATTACAGAGCTGAACAATGGAGGGTTGTGTGATGTCCAGCAGTATGACTGCACAACTGTAAGAGTTTTTGGTCGTGGATTCATGGAGTCACCAGGCCCCAGATGTGAAATTAATAAGTTGCAGGTGGATTATTTTATGTCGTATTGATAAAGGTTCAGCGTTCAGGTTTTTAGAACCTGATGATCCTGTAAGCCATTTTGCATCCGTATTCTCCATATTCAAGCAGTTGCTGACTGAGGAAATCATAGGTGGTACAAGTGGTAGAGCCTGCAAATAGAAGGCTATGAGAAACCGAGTTCAGCATGGTTTTCTTTTCTTTTCTCAACTTTATTTTTTGGCCCTGTGCAAAGGTGACAAACTGGAAAGTCCCATGCAGACTTGTGGGTACAGCTACTTGGTTCTGCATTACTACTGGTTAAGTATGAAGACTGCGAGCAAAATTTACAGGACAGTTTTTGTAGGGGAGAAAGCAATTACTCAAACTGGAGTTTATCCAAGACCCTTGATCAATTGGCCAGTGTCAGAAGCTGAAACTAGTGCCTGGCCTCTGAGATATAATACAACTTTTAAAAAGAAAATCCCTCATGTTTAAGAAATTCAATTTTCCCATCGACTCAGTAGAAAACATTTTCTTTTTCCAGCGCACCTTTATACTTGGCTCCGTCCAGCTGATGCTGAGGTTATTTTGGCAGGTTATATTACAGTGCAGGCTGTGGATTTCCCTTTGTACACAACATGGATCCTCTCATCAGCAAGTCAGTTTGAAACGAGAAAGCCAACAGCACATTTACATTCCATTAAGTTAAGAGCTGCTCCCCAAACTCCTAGTGAGACAATTATTGGGAGTTCACTTATCACAGCTTGAACTGTCTCACTCCTCACTCATTGCAAGCTGGAGGGTTTTAATAACACTTTCAGCAGCGACACTCTTGGTCTTATGCTCCCCCCCACACAGAAAGGTTCTGTGGCCTATCGTTTTATCAAGCAGATAAAGTTTTGGGTTGCCATGTGAGTCATTAGAGCTGAATAATGTCTAATTTTTATGTTTTGCAAAGGGAGAAGAATAGCCATTGCTATAACTTCTGGCACAACCTGAGATCTTTTTGCTCACATACAGCACAGCCTGACATAATTAGGCCTGCAGTCCTATGCTCATTTTTCTGGGAGTAAGCTCTGTTGGACACAGTGGGACCTGTTTCAGCACCTGTATGCATGGAATTGTGTTGCACAGCTCCTGCAATCCACCTTACAGACGGCATACTTTTTTCACTATGCCTACGCACTGTCATCTTTATTTCTTTCTCCCCCTGACTCCCCTTTTTGTGTTTGTGTTTTTGCTTAACATTCAACTTGAATACTCTATGTTCTGAGGGAACGTTGTTTCTCAGAAAGGTATTATGTTTGAGTTGTTCCATATGAGAGATGCTGGTGGCGCTGTGGTCTAAACCACTGAGCCTCTTGGACTTGTCGATCGGAAGGTCAGCGATTCAAATCCCCGCGACAGAGTGAGCTCTCGTTGCCCTGTCTCAGCTTTTGCCAACCTAGCAGTTCGAAAGCATGTCAGTTCAAGTAGATAAATAGGTACCGCTGTGACGGGAAGGTAAACAGCATTTCCATGCGCTCTGGTTTCCGTATGGTGTTATGTTGTGCCAGAAGTGGTTTAGTCATGCTGGCCACATGACCTGGAAACCTGTCTGTGGACAAACACCAGCTCCCTCGGCCCAAAAGTGAGATGAGCGCCACAACCCCATAGTTGCCTTTGACTGGACTTTAACTGTCCAGGGGTCCTTTACCTTTTCTTTTTTCCCCTTATATGTGGGAGCAGTAGAAACCGTCCTGAAGAAGCAAGCAGAAGGGTTTTTACTCTTTAAGTGGCCCATGGACATTTCACCCACTATGTTGTAAATAAAGAGTTCAGAGTTCGCTGACAGAATATAAAAGTGACCCATTGTCAGTGGATGAAGCTAGGTGCTTGCGCAGGTTGAATGAGAATATTTCATATAGCAGTTGAGATTATTTGTATATCTATTTGTATATCACCGTCTTGTTTATAAGGTCACTAAATCAGGCATTTTTGGTCCTTTAATTCAGTACAGTGATAACAAGTGGGTGCTTGGGGAATCTTTATTCACCCACGCCACTTTCCACAACACCAGGACTGTGGATTGCCAACTTCCCACTGAAGGGCACCAGACTGATGGTCTGGATCTTGTGGATGGTCAACCCATTGCAAAGTGGCAAATTAAGGTAATCTCTAGAGATTCACTTCATATAGTCATATAGCGACTGAGATAATTTTTTTTAAAAAAACAAATCCCGCAGAAGTAAGCTGAGGAGGTGCACGAGCATAGCTTGTAAAATCATTTAGAAAATCATCAAAAGGCACACTATTGGGGGGTGGCGGAATGCACATTGTACCATGAAAAAGAAACAAGTTTTGTTCTCTGTTTATAATAGGTCACCCAGAGATATACAATTACTTCCCGTTCTATCTTCTGCTTGCCCCTACAGTATGTAGGAATCAAGTTTAAAATATGTAGGGATCTAGGTAGGATGTGCATGTTGTTAATCGTGAAATGCGCCATAATCCCCTTTCGGATGCTTATATAACTCCCAGAACTGTTGCTCTATGTCTAAACAGATTTCTAATGATGGGTTCACTTATAGCAACCCTAAAACAGTGACATTATTTGATGGAGCTTGTCAGATATGCGACCCACAATCAAATGGATTTTGCACGTTAAAGGCAAGTGTCTTATTTTTGTTGTTGTTTTGCTTTGAATATTTACAACCTCATTAGGGCTAGGAGATAAATCTAGCAGAGATGTCATCTCATTAAATGAAATGGAATAGATTAATCATGTACAATTTCAGCGGAGTGATCAATTAATTAGTCAGTTAAATATGCAATACACAATTTCTGGAGGGGCAACAGTGTTAATCAGTTATAGCTGTTTGTCTTGTGGCACCTTAATGAGTCGTTGTTGACATCTGTCTGTCTTGAGAGACGATAGGGTGCTCCTCCAGGGGTGAAGCCAAACCGCTGGAGAATCATAGTGCCTGCCGTGGCTGCAGAGGTCGGTAACTCATAACTGCTGCATTAGCAGTGTCAAAGTGTTTTTGCTGCATTAGCAGCGTCAAAGTGACCTCTCTGGAGTGTAAGCCCTGGCAGTGTACATGAAGGTCCTGGGCTGCCCAGATGGAGAAGCCCCCCACTCTTGGCCTTGCTGATGTGATACAAGGGGAAGCAGAGCAATACATTTGGCAGGAGCCTGGCTACAGGAGTTGCTAGAAGGAGGTGTACAAGACGTGATCCAACCATCTTGGGGACTCCACTCCAGATTTGTGTAGGGTTTGCTCCTTAGCAAGGGAGCGAGTACAGATTTTTCCTTGGGGTTTACTCCCTTAAAGAGCAACACGTTTATTTATGGCACATGTATTCATGACTAGAGTCCACACCATCAGATGCATAGGACCAACAATACTGTCCTAGACATGTCTGCTCAGAAGCAAGCCTGATTGAGTTAAGTGAGACTCCCAGCTAAATAGGAGCATCTGGGGAGTTCCCCATTGGCTAGCAGCTCCAACCAGGATGGCCAATAGTCAGTGGTGATGGGAACATGAAACTTTTAAGGTTCACAGGTTGGAAGTAGGCAGTCTGTTACTGGTAATGCCTTACTTCCCAACTTTACTCGTAATGCTGCTTCCCAACTTCCAACTGGGTTGACTGGATTCATTCCAGAAATAACTTCTGACGTGTTTGTTGGTTGTTTCCAGAAGGGAAAGTGCTCTCTTTCAGCCCTTCCTCCTCCTCCTGTCCTCAAGGTGTCTCATACATCTCTAGGTCTAAGAGGTTATCACAGTCATGAAAATATCACTTCCTTGTGTGCACTACTGAGTCTCACATCTCCTAAATTAGGGATGGGGAAACTATGGCCCTCCAGATGTTCTTGTACTCCAACTCCCACCATGCCTGCTCATTGGCCATGTGGCTGGGGATGATGGGAGTTGTAGTCCAGCAACATCTGAAGGACTGCCGTTTCTCCAACTCTGCCCTAGACCAATAGCAGAGCTGCTTCAGAGCAGCCCTTGAATCAGCATAACACAGATTTTGTGGAAGCTTCGCACTGCACAACATTGATGGATTGGCTCAGGCACAGAATAGTTTGTTTAAAAGATATTTTCTAAGTAAAAACAGGCAGCTACTACTTGGATGCAAAATGGTATTATATTACAAGGTATCCACCCCAAAACATGATATGAATAAATAAATAAATATAATCATGCCTGCCCTGCCCTGGTTCCCCCAGACATTGCTAGACTACAGGTCTCACCATCCCTGACCATTTGCCATGCTGACTGGGTTTGATGGAAGTTGGAGTCCAACAACATATGGATGGCACCAGTTCAGGGAAGGACGTGGTAATTCTGTGCAAGTTTACTCAGAAGTAAGTCCCACTGTGTTCAGCAAGAATTCTTCTATGGCAAATTTCTACAGTATTTGCAACCCAAATTCTCAATCTGCTATAGAACAATACAATACAGCATTGAATTTAGTGATTTACTACAAAACCCTCCCAATAATTCAGATTCCCATAATGGACCTTTTGCGTGATCAAGAATTGAAACACCAAACTCAGTAGTTTCAACACGGCACCTTGAAATCCTATCAGGTGTGGACTACAAAGGATTTCCTGAATGCCCCACTGGAAGGCATGTCGTTTGTGCAAGAGCTTGGCCATACTCGGTCCAGCCCAAGTTCTGTTCATTTTAGCGACAGTGGTGTAGAATACCTTTCTGAAGACCTGGTTTGTTACAAGTTGTGAACTCTCTGAAGCATGCAAAAATTAGATTGAGGCTGGGGCCACGTGAGAGTAACTAGCAGGTTTGACAGTTTATGGCACATGAATAAACTGCTTTGACAGTTTATGGCACATGAATAAACATGCAGGAAAAATATTCTTAATGAATCTTAATGAATGATGTTTTATTTCTGCAAAGGAGAAAACATGCAACATAGATGGACTTTGTTATGGTGAAGGTGACACAAATCCTACAAGCCCTTGCTTACTCTGCAGACCGGAAATATCAACGTTAACTTGGTCAGTTGCTGAAAGTAAGTTCTAATTAGTTATGAAGCTCACTGGTTCAGATGCCTAAACCTAACAAATGATTTGTATTCTCAGATTCATGCATGTTTTCCATGTGCATACCAATGTTTACAGTAAACTGTGAAGGGGAGACACATCTCCAGAAAGTTGAGGAGGAGATACATATGTCATGGAGCTGGCAGTGAGTCAAGTGTTACTCCTACAAGAATGGGAAACCTTTGGCCCCCAGATGTTCTTGGACTACAATGTGCATCATTCTTTACCCTTGGCCATGCTGGGTGGAGCTGATTGAAGTTGAGAGTCCAACACTATCTTGGAAGGCCACAGACTGTCCATTCTGGCCTGAGAGTTTGGAGCAGCACATTACCTCTCTAGACTTTATGACTTGTGTACCTTCTCATGAGAAACAGAAACTTCAGACAAAATTTGCTATCTAGCAATTGCTTACCTTGCATCAGCTCAATTTGTTCCTAGCTGCCTGTGCCAGATGCAGCTTGTCACGCTGGCCACGTGACCCGGAAGTGTCTGCGGACAGCGCTGGCTCCCGGCCTCTAGAGTGAGATGAGCGCACAACCCTAGAGTCTGTCAAGACTGGCCCATACGGGCAGGGGTACCTTTACCTTTAGGTCATGAAATGTGTTTCTTCAAGACCTGTTTGCATCCATTGGCACCTGCAAAGAGGTCTTGAAGAAACACATTTCATGACCCACTGAATGTTAAAGAGCCTTGAGTTGGATCCAGACTAACTTAACTGAAGAGCAACCTGCAATTAACTCTCTCCCATTGAAATTCCAGGAAATGGAATTGTAGTTGTATCTGATTCCTTGTATAGAGCAATGCCTGCCATCATGATGGGCACAGGGAAGTGGGAAGCAGGAAACCACTTTGTGCAGGAACTCACACACCCCAGTGAAATCCCTTTCAGCAGATGCTTAGAGCCGGTGTCACAGACTGGTTGCACACCTTTCCTCAACCTGGCAACCCCCAGGTGCAGTTGGACCCCCAAATCCCATCAGGCCCAGCCAGCATGGCCAGTGGTCAGGGGTGATGGGAATTGGTATCTGACAATATCTGTAAGGCACCAGGTTGGGGAAGGCTGACTTACTGCAATGCTTAATGAAAAAGCACAAGAGGATATCTCTGTTGGTAGAGAATGAGACTCTTAATCTCAGGGCTCTGGGTTTGAGCCCCACATGGGTAAAGGATTCCTGCATTGCAGAGGGTTGCACTAGGTGATTCTCATGCTCTCTTTCAACAACAGCTCTATGATATGGGATCAAGTAAAGAACTGCAGTCAGGTGCACATTTTGTATAGGCCCCTAACAGTGGCTATGTAAGTAGGTGGGGAACAGATAAAAATTTCCTGATGTCATCCGTTTTTCCTATTTCTCACTTTGTGGCTGTTCCATTTATTTCCTTTCAGACAACCAGCCTCCTGTATTTCAAAATATGCAAGAAAGGCTGCAGACCTTTTATGGGGAGGATTTTGTGTATCAGTTCTCAGCGACGGACGCAGAAGGCTCTGCTGTCGCTTTCTTATTGAATTCCGGCCCACCAGGTGCCAGTCTTTCTCCCGCTGGACTCCTGATATGGAAGGCGCTGTCAAAGAAGCCTGAGCTGTTTACCTTTTTCATAAGGGACGACTGCAGTGCCGAAACCAAAGTTGCAATCGAGGTAATAGCTATTGTGGTCAAATAGCCAACGCTAATTGCTATCATGCAGCCATGACTAGAGCTCAATTGCAAATGGAATATCCCATTCAAGAGTAATTATAGCCTGCTGTTTATTGGGCATGTTTTGTAGGTCAGCGTGAAACCATGTGACTGCTTAAATGGAGGGTCCTGTGTGACCGATACCAATTTCCCTCCTGGAAGTGGGAAATATCTGTGCATCTGCATGCCAGGATTTGAAGGTGACCTTTGTCAAGTGAATACCAATGACTGCGCATCCAACCCCTGTGGCCTTGGCAGATGTTTTGATGGAATAAATAGCTTCCGCTGTGAATGTACACCTGGGCTGCAGGGTGAATTGTCACTTATTCTACATTTACATAACAATAATTCAATTACATGCATGATTTCAGGCTCCAGTTTACTGTGAGGTTTATTTAAGCAGAACAAATATTTTTCAAGCATCACTGAGTTAGATCTTCACGTACGCCTCTTCAGGCCAGTTAAAGCCAATGAGGAAGAGGGGTAAAAGCTTGGCTTTCAAAAAGCTTGTGTGGTTTGCGGATTACAGTGGAAGCTAGAATAAGGAGTTAGAAAGCACAGTGCAATCCTATACATGCCTACTTAGAAGTACATGCAATTGAGTTTAATGAGGCTTGGATGTAGGGTTGTATAGGAACAGGATAGGGTACTATTAAATTAGTCTGCAGACTGCATAGAAGGAGAACAAGCAATTTTTTTTACATAAAATTCATTTTTTAAATTCCACATAAATATATACATGAAATCATTTTGTCTTAAATCTTATCTGAAACAACCAAACATTAAGAATAAATAGGGGAGATATGTGTCCAGATGAATCTATATGATCAAAACTCAGAATCTCCATCCCAGCTATTTGAAATCAATCCCAAATAACTTTTCCTGAGGCTGGAGGTTTTTTTCTGCAAAAGTGGCCACGTCCCCTTAAATCAGGGGTCTGCAAACCGCGGCTCCAGAGTCGCATGTGGCTCTTTTACACCTTTGCCGCGGCTCTGGGGCGGATACTAGCAAGGGGAGGAGGCGCATTGTGCGCCCCGACACTCCCCACTGTGGCGGGCGCTGTACTGGCTTTGACGTCGCATGGGGGCATTTCGTGCGTTAGTCACGCACCGTCCCGTCACCTTCCCGCCCGCCCGCCCGCTACATTGTAAGGGGCATGTACGCTGGTCACTGCATTGAAAGGGGGCATGTACGCTAGTCACGGTTTTGAAGGGGAGTGAAGAACACACACACACAAAAAGGTAACTTGTTAATTTAACGTTTATTTCTATGAGGAGGAGTAATTCTGAGGGGTCAAACAAAGAAATAATTTTTAAAAGTGACAAAAAAGTTATTTTTATAATGACGAGTTTTGCGGCTCCCAGTTTTTTTTTCCTTCGGAAATGGGTCCAAGTGGCTCTTTTTGTCTTAAAGGTTGCAGATCCCTGCCTTAAATGTATATAGAACAAATACATCATAAAAATCCCAGATTTATTTATTTTTTTTGTTTCTGGAAAATCAAGGGCTTGCTATCTCCCAAGAGTTAGGCAATGAACCAACGTTTGCTTCTGTTTTGAAAATCTTTGTGGCTGTGTGTGTGTGAGAGAGCTACTAGTTCCCGAGAAGGAACAGACACTTGAAAAGAGCCTTTGATGCATGCCCGAATATCTTTCTTTCTGTTTAGGTAGACATTGCCAAAAAGACCCTGATGAATGCAAATCCAGACCATGCTTCCCTGGAGTAGCTTGCTTCAATACTATGGATTCCTATTATTGTGGTCCTTGCCCCACTGGCCTGTACGGAGATGGGAAAAGATGTTATGGTAAAAAGCTATCCCTTTTTGATCACCAAAAAAATCATATTTCATTTTATTTCCCAGTGTTTCGTTCATTGCACTAAGCCGTGCTTAAAACGGATGTGCCTAAGGCAAAAACCTGTCTAATAATCCTGTCCATATAATAGAAATTCATAGAACTTTCATGCTTGATAGCTGATTCTGTCTATATGGGATAGGAAACATGCTTTTGAATGAGAAAAGTTTTGGTAGTCAGGTTGAACAGATTGACCTGTCAGCCTTCCCAAACCAGTTGCCTTCCAGATTTTTTGGGCAATAATTCCCAACATCCCTGACAATTGTCTGAGCTAACTGGGGCTGATGGGAGTTGGAATCAAACAACAAAAACAATAGCAGCATTTACTGGGTAAGAAACTAAGACTTTCCAAGAGAGGATCAGCACAGCACAGTAAAATAATTGTGGCTGTACGTGTTTTCCCATATAAGCAACTTCCAATTAAATGTTTCTTTGTACAGTCCATTCCTCTGTGTGCTTGCAGAAGTTGTGCGTAGAATCTTTCTGGCCACAGTTGGAATAGTGAGGATAGCAGTGGCTGTAACCTGGAACTCTGAACATTTTTCAATAAGCCTAACAACTTTTTATGTAACCCTTTGGCTGTCCTTTAAATAAGCTACCTTTGGTTTGCTATCCCTTTGATTTGGGCATTCTTTTGTTTATGTCGCAGCTGGAATAAAACCAACAAGCAAGGCTCCCTCTGGTCATTTGACTCCAGAAGATGGATATAACAAAATAGACCCCAGTGAAAAAATCGGTGCGGGCAAAAATCACGGATATAGCATTGCTGGTGCCCATACTGATGAAAATGTCTCTGGCAAGTAAAGAGCTCAGGTTTATGTTATTCATATATATTTTTAAGATAGAAGAAATGGGTGGGAGGCAAACCTTATTATTAGAATTCCTTCTGATTTCTGAACATCAGAATGAACAGCAGTGTATTCCCGGGGATATGCCATTTCTAAAAACGGAATGACATCTGCCTGGAGAAGCGTCTCCACCCCCTTATTTTTCAGTCCACTCAGACACTGAGGTCCAGCTCTAAGGGCCTTCTGGCAGTTCACTCACTGCAAGAAGCAAAGTTACAGGGAACCAGACAGAGGGCCTTCTCAGTAGTGGCACCTGCCCTGTGGAATGCCCTCCCATCAGATGTCAAAGAAATAAAAAACTATCTGACGTTTAGAAGACATCTGAAGGCAGCCCTGTTTAGGGAAGTTTTTAATGACTGGTGTTTTAATGTATTTTTAACCTTTTGTTGAAGCCGCCCGGAGTGGCTGGGGAAACCCAGCCAGATGGGCGGGGTATAAATAAATAAATAATAATAATAATAATAATTATTATTATTATTATTATTATTATTATTATTATTATTATTATTATTATTTGCATGGCTGGCTGTAATCCTGAGCAGGTGCATTCCTCACTGAAACACTTTGTTGCAGGCCCTGGTCTTCCTTTATGCCTTATTCTCATTACTCTTACTTTGCATAAGCTCTTGGCCTCACTCTTTTCTGTTTTTCTATCCATCTTGCTTAGGCTTTAGGTTCTGGAGAATGTATTATCTAGAAGAAGATGGACTGACAAACAGGAAAGGATATGGAAAGGGTTTCTGCTGCTGCTCACTTTTTGTGCAGGCTACTGATAGGTAGATGCTAAGGAGTATTAATTTCAGGTTTATGTTTTACACTTCCTGCCAACTCTCCGTTATGTCTTATGCTCCCCACCGACAATTCTGGGAGCTCTTGTTTGGGTTTAACCTTTTGTGTGTTTTTCTAGTAGACTTCTAATGCTAAGTACACTGCAGCAAGCACGACTGGAAAAATCCAGATATATGTAGAAGTCTACTTTCTTTTTTTACTGTTTTAAAACTATTCTCTTTGAAATGTAAATCTTGTAATAATGCTCTTGTGTCTGTCTCCTGTTTGTTTGGCAGGTTTCCTGCAACTGTCAACTGCTGAGGTTCCAAATACCACAGACTTCCCTCTTAATCCCACAGATGTTCCCAGAAGTTTCATTCCCACAGAAGTAGCCAACAGCAGTCCATCCATTTCTGCAGCCAAAACAACTGTGTCTTCACATGTATTCATTTCCCAGAGCCCAGCTTTGAGAAAGCCTGTTAGTAGTGCATCCCCTGATTATGCATTAGGTGCCAGTACTGTAAACATCCATTCTGGCACCGCAAAGGAAGAGTCAGCAGCAGATGCAGTAGGCTCTGCATCTGACACGCCACTTAGGAATAAGACAGTATTTCCTGAGAAGACGACGGTGGCACAAGAGCAGATGTATTCTCCCCTAGAAGCCAGCATAACACTGAGCAGCAAAGCTAATGTGACACTAATAACCAGCAAAGAACTGGGAGGAGGAAGTGGCCACAAATTCCAAAGGCCATTCGGCAAACCTAAAGACAGCACTTTGCAACCCACCTTTGAAAGGTTTGCTGTGACACTCCAAAGGCCTGGCACAGATGGAAAATCAGGCTCTGCGTCAACTGTTTCCCTGTTACTCACTTGTGCAGAGTCACCCTGTTTCCCCAGGGTTCCTTGTGAGCCAAGTGAAAATGGAAGCTTCAGATGCGGTCGTTGTCCTTTCGGTTATTACGGAGATGGTATTATTTGTAGAGGTACTGCGGCAACACATGTTTTGCTATTTTGTTGCAACATAATCCTATTTCCAGCAGATGTTCTTGCCAAACTTTTACAATGGCGGTAGAGGCCTGATATGCACATAACACAAAACTGTGGTTTATTAAAGTATGGTTTATTAACCGTTGCTTAGGTTTGTGTGTAAACCCAGCCCAGCATTGGTTTACTGTTAACAAACACGATGTAAAGCCATGTTTATGTTGTTGACTTAGGAACCTTTGATTATATGTGAACTCAGCACCCTTTACCATGGCTTGAGCACTCCACTCCAGAGGTTCACCAAACTACAAACACATGAGGCATGAGCAGCTGGAAACAAACTTTGGAGGAACAAACCATGTTTTGTTTGATTATCTGTGAAACAACTTATGGTTACCTCATAATTTTGCTTAAACAAGCTAAGGCTTATTGTTATGTGTGAACCAGACCATAGAGCTGGACAGCTTGCTGTTTCCAAGCTGCATGGGGTATACAAAAATTTAGGGTAGTTGCTGTTCTATGTGAAACTTTGCATGGCTGAGTTGTGTCTAAAGAGCAGTCATGGTGGGGAAGGAGAGGGGAGCCAGGAGCGCTATCAACAAGGTCACAGAAATTGCACAAATGGCTCCCTAAATGCACATTCTGTTCACTGATCATTGCGTTTCGCCATATCTGCTGGTGGCCACATGTGATGGGGTTGCAGAACAACTTGAACTTCATAATTGCACAAATTGATGTAAAGTATAGTGTTTTCAAGGTCAATGCTGTTAGCTAATTTTGCATGCTAGGTATTGAAAGTAAATACCACAAACCAGATGAGTTACTGATCTTATTTTCCCCGGTTTTTCTCTCTCATAGCGATATGCAGGCATAACTGTGGTGAAAACATGGAATGTGTGGCACCCAATACTTGCAGGTGTAAGCCTGGTTACTCCGGCCGTAGCTGTCAGGCTGGTGAGTGATGCCTGTTTTATGCACCCTCTGCATTTAATAATATTAAATGGTACATCTAAGAATTTAATGTTGGTTTTATACAGCTCTGTGTCGACCAGAGTGCAAAAACAATGGGAAATGCACCAAGCCTAATGTATGTGAATGCCCCCCCGGATTCAGTGGCCCCATCTGTGATGAAGGTAACACTGGGCTGTCCTTTTAAAATTAAAGGATGACCCAAAATGCATGCTGAATGTCGGTGTCAAAATTGATTCTCAGAAGTTGCAGTGTCAGCTATTTCACTCCTTCCAGAAAACAGCTGAAACAAATGAAAAAGTTGTATTTCGTGTTTATCACAACGTTCCCACAACAGCGGAAGCTCTAGTGCGCCACTCTTGGTCCTAAAGGTATTCCAAAGAACTGCAACTGTACTGAGAATAGCAATAATGGCACCCTGCATGAGGCAGGCAACTCTTGTTCTGTTCTAACAGTTTGCCACCATGTGTCTGGTGCAAAGATTTGTTCCGATGTAACCGGCCTTAGAGTGGGTGAATTGCATGCATGAGTCACCCCCAAGCTCTTCTCAGTTCTGTTTGCATCCTATTCCATCTTCCTTAGTTCCACCCTGCATCACAGCTTTGTGTTATATTTTTGGTGTGATAAATGTGTAGGGAAGGTATAGTAGGGATATCAATGAATCTGTCAATTTTTGTTTCTCTGTTTCTTATTTTTTCCAATTTTAAATGCAATTCACTTTTCTGCAGCAATTTGCATTTTAAAAAGAATCCTCACGAAAGTTCACCAGCATTTTAGGACAGATTTCACCTAATACATACGTTTTCTCCTCTATGCAGTTTTTAATGTATGCATTTTGGAAGAAAATTTCTTAAACGTAATGCATTTACTTATGTTATTTTCAATCATGTGTGCACACTTCCCCAAATACACTCGTTTCTGCACCCATTATTTGACTGGAGAACTGCGTCACAAAATTTGGAGACACGCAAATTGTGGTTCGCATATTGAATTGAAAAGCGCAGATTAGGAAGTTTCTCAGTAAAAGGCAAACAAAATCGAATTTCTCCCCATGCTGCTCAGAATATACCTCCCAACTCTCCATCTTAACAATATCCATACACACAATTTTGTACATATGCTTGTCCTTAAAGACCCTATATTTTTAGAATCATAGTTCCCATGCCTGTTCATATGTATAAAGATGGATGTCAATGGTGTTTATTTTATTGATGGCCGACATTTTGACATATTGTCTAAATGCACAGTACTCAGTGAAACATATCCCTCACGGCCAAATTAATGTTTCCTTTAGAATAGATAATCTAAAGGCCAGTGCTATTTTTCTGGAGAGGTGCCGGAACTCACCATGAACACCTCCCTTGTTCTCTTAGCCCACCTGAGAGGGGCCGGAACTAAGTTCAGGTGTGTTCTGGCTGAAAAAAAGCCCTGCTAAAGGCCCAGCTCTACCTCCAGGTTCTTGGTGAGGGGGAGGATTAATATAGTAGGCCAGTTGTTTTGATGCTGAGAAGGAGGAGATGGAGTAAGTTATGGAAGATTGTAAAAACACATTTCAATATTGTGTTGCTTTACTGTATATGGTCTGCTTGGATTATATAACTCACCCTGGGATTGCTTGCCTGTGAAGCACAGGATGATAATGAAATAAATGAAATAGCCCTTGGGGTCTTAAATCTGCCATGGAGCACATTTCCTGTCATTAAGCTACTTAGACCACTGTCAAAAACAAACATAGATTGAGTTCAGCACTGACATTTACCAGGGTTGCCTCTGTTGACATCATCAGAGTGATGCCTATTTATATGCATACTTAAGTTGGATCCCTGCTAAAACCAGGATATTCTCGATATTCCAAGAAACAACTTCAATTGTTTCTTTAACAAGATGTTGGCAATTTCAAATTGTTCGCAAGCAAACCTGAACTGGTTTTGTTCAAAGGCAGGATGAACTGAGAGTCCCATACTTCGCAAGTTGTTGTCCTGCCTTTTGACCACTAGGTGGGGACATGGACCCAACATGATAGTTTTGCCAGTAACCAATGCAAAAATAGTGTTGTAGAAATCTTTTCTTTCTATTTTTACACCTTTTGTTTAAAAGTTTCTAATGTTAATTGATTTCTGGAACTGATATCTTGACTAGTCTCCTTTTCCACCTCCAGCACATTGTGAGCCACCTTGCCAACATGGAGGGACCTGTGTGACCAGAAACCTTTGCACTTGCCCATATGGGTTTGTGGGTCCACATTGTGAAACAAGTAAGTAATGGAATACATGACAAACATATAAACAAAGCATCCTGGTGTCGCAAGATGCACATAGATAAGAGGCACTATATGTTTCTGATGTTCTGTGCCCCAAAATAACCTCTTGGTGAATTTGTCAGAAATAAATTAGTTTGCTTTTTTAAAATCGACCTTCCTGATTTTTCCAAAGAAACTCAAGGCAACTAATCAATAATATAATACAAACAACCCCCAAATTAAACCATATCACACAAAATACAGCATAAAACAAAAGAAAACAATGAAAACAATGCCAAAATCACCATCCAAAACCCTCAAAACTAAGCCAGTGAATAAATTAATTGGAGGTCATTTGTTTATTTGATTCCATAACCATTCTTCACCATTTAGTCCCAGAGTATGTTACAACAGTATACTTTGCAATGATAAAAAACAGAAAAATACACCTATTTAGCTGTTTGGATGGAATAATGCATACTAACAGCAACCTCTTTGATGTCAACAGGCCTATTGTAAGCATGGTTAAGTCCCGATTCAGCTAAATATCTTGAGGTGTAGTTCTCATTATTTTCTCTTTGTAAACCACTTTGAGGTTTGTTTGTTTTTACAATCAAATGGCGTGTGAATTTTATTAAATAAATATCATAGCAGAAAGACAATTGAAGACAAAACCTGGGAAATTATTTGGGTGTATATAGATATGCAATAAAGGTATGACAGCAACCCCTTTTTTTCTCTACTAACTTCTGTTTATTATGTTTCTTAAACACTGGTTGCTTCGTTTAGTGGTTTGCAACAGGCACTGTGAAAATGGCGGTGAATGTCTTGCCCCAGATGTCTGCCAGTGCAGGGTTGGCTGGAATGGACCCACATGCAGCACAGGTAAAAAAGTATAGCCCCAAAGGCCAGTTATTTGCAGTAAAACCGTACACACACGTTGCCACCAAGAGAGACAAGATCAGCTCAAAAATGCTGAAATTACGATTGGTGATATGAAAAGTGGCAGGCTTTGAAGGACCAGCGTTACGCTGGTTGTGGTAAGAGATTTATTTGCACCAGGGTTAAGGTAGGGATGGAGAGAGAGCGGCTCCCACAAGAACTTCTGTCTGGAAAGCTTCTGTAGGAACCACATGGTGGAGCTCTGCTCAGCCTTCCTCTGCAGAATAACAGTCAAGGCTTCAATCCTAGTTAAGGAAGTTATGGAAGGAGAATTTGCTGCTTGGATCTCTCCACTGAAGCCACATGAGCTCTTGCCTGCTCCTCCCCTCAGCAGCCCCTGGCTTCCTAGTTTAAACTGGGGTTTAGGGAGGTGGGTTCCAACCTTCTAGAGAGGCTTGTGGGGGAAGTCAGGGTTGCTTTAGCTTTGAAAATCAAATACCCTCTTATGTGTGCAAGATAGTTTCTTGTAGTTCTCACTGTTTTTTTAAACACTGGGTAGGACTGTCACCTGGCCTCTTTTAAGCCCCCCAACTAGGGTTTTTCTTGTTTGTTTGTTTGTTTGTTTGTTTGTTTGTTTGTTTGTTCTATCCCCCCCCATGTGTTTTGTTCTCCCGGAAAAGGAGGGTGTTTTGTTGTTAATTACAGTTTCCGTGCTAGTTGTGAAAAGGCATTTCTAACTGAGCATATATTTATATAAGCCACCTATGCAAATAAGCATAGGTTATTCTTTTGTCTTTTGGCCTGGTAGATATAGCAGCCCTCCTTCCAAAGAACAGTTCAAAGCAAATTACACTTCAGTTCTTTCTCCCATTACAACTTAGTTAAGTGACTTAACGAAGTATTTGCGTGCAGTGAAATGAAATCGCTACATGGCACACATACTTAAATGTGTTTCCATTTAACCTTTAAAATGAAATACTCTTCTCTTCTCTTCTCTCCTTGTCTTCTCTAGCTGTGTGTGACCCAGTGTGTCTCAACGGCGGATCCTGTATTAAACCAAACATTTGCATTTGCCCCAATGGATTCTTCGGTGCCTATTGCCAGAATGGTAATTTTGTTGTGCTATTTTAAAAGAAACATGCAATAATTAATGGTTCCCCCCCCCACACACACACTTCTACTTTTCAGGGAAGAAACATTGATAGAATGGCTCCAAATGGATCATATAGCAGGCACAAAGGGCATTGCAATGGGGTGGTGACCCTTGTGTCTTTGCAGTGGACCCCACAACTTCTGTGCCTCCACCCATTTCGGTTATAGGCACTCTGCACAATCCAGTGCTGGCAAAACATCTAATTAGCACATGCAAATTTGTGTCATGGACCAGTGCTCTAAAAACACCCCTGGTGGGGGTAATGTAGCTTATCGTGGCCTGAGCAGTGGGCAAACCCAAGCACTTGGTCAGAATTTGTAGGAGCTGAAGGAGAGCGATTTGTTGCAAAAGCACTGCTGGATCCATAGGAAGGGTTTCATTGCCTTTCCTATTTTAACCATATTGTGGCAGCGCAGCAGGAGGCAGGTCTCAACTCCAGCACCATTCATCATATACGACCCGCTTTATACATGATCCACAAAAGGGGACACTGCCCCACCTTTGATCTTCATCAGATTGTGCTGATGGGGAATGAATAGGCCTAAGTGTGGACAGTCAGTAGTCGCAGGCTTCAGAGCAGCAGTAGCTGTTCTAATTAAGAAGCTGGAGAGAACCGATCAGCTCCCATTCTCAACCCTCAATGATGAGAATTTCAGATCTAACTAGATCAGGGGGTGGGGAACCTTTAAAACACCGTGGGCGGCATTTCCTTCTGAGGGTCACACGAGTAGCTTACACTAGTGGCCAAAATTGTGGAAACCTTTTGGGAAAAGTGTATTTCTGAGGTTTGATGGCTCATAACACTTTTTTTGAGTAATACCATAAAATTATATATCAGTGGAAAGATAAGTTAATGAAGAATGTAATGCAATGAAGTTTGTTCAATTATCTGTATTCTATCCAAAGTTATAGCCAAATGACCAGAAAATGGAAGGACAAATTGCTTAGGTTGATATGCAGTCGCTTTCCTTCATTTGAATGTAGCCAATGAGCACAAGTGTTTAGGGAGTCAGTCAGGTGTTATGAGCCGTCAAACCTCAGAAATACACTTTCCCCCAAAGGGTTGTTGGGAAACTGCGTACGTGCAGCTACTCACACAGTCAGTTAAGGTTTGGCAGACAGCCAGAAGGCAATCTGAAGGAGTAAGTCTGCCTGGTGATAACAGAGACATGGAGACCGTTCCCTGATTGGTCAGGCTCTCTCAAGGGAGTGATAATTAATGGCCTACTAACTGGAATATGTTAGTTCGAGAGTTCAGTGGTTCAGTGTGTCAGTGTAGGAGTTGCGAGTTGTGTCAGAGAGAGCTAGCAAAAGATCTGTGTTCTGTTCCTGTAAATAGTCCACTGTATATAATAAACACCTAACTACAAGTTCCTGGTTCCTACTTCGTCTATCCTGTCTGCAGCCAAGTTGCCATTTGCTTTCATGGATTCTGCATTTACTCTGCTAGGTCTGGCTAAGGTCCTGCAACTAGTCTGAAAGTTGCGAAACACCAATAGGCTTTTCCAATAAAGGTTTACACAATTTTGGCCACTAGTGTGCTTGTACTCACACACCCCTCTGTGCCCTCCATTCCGTGAAACCAGAGGCATGATCAGAGTTCAAGGACACATTCCAGCCTGGCAAAAACAGGATGTGAAGGGGAGCCAATGAGGGGATGTGGCCTGCGAAGAATCTGGAGGGCCAGATACAGAAGAGTTGAGGGCCACATCCTGCACCCCTTCCTAAGGTGCCTTTTCCCTGTAGAAAAGAAAATGAAAATAATAGGCCCCTCTACTATGCAGCACTCGAACCACTGCCTCACTTCTCTCTCTCTTGTCTTTAGCCATCTGCAACCCTGCCTGTAAGAATGGTGGCCACTGCATGAGAAACAATGTTTGCACCTGTCCTGGCGGCTACAGTGGCCGACGGTGTGAAAAAAGTAAGGCTGCTTCATAAAAAAAAAAAAAAAGCTCTACGCATCTCAGCACGCCGACTCGGGGTGATGCCGGCAGCTCAGTCGCGTGTGCTGAGCGTTTTCTCGTTGCTCTTTGGTTTCAGGTGTCTGTGACCCGGTATGCATGAACAGAGGAAGATGCGTGGGCCCAAACGTTTGTTCCTGCCCATCGGGCTGGAGAGGCAAAAGATGTAACACTCGTAGGTATTACTCTCAGCCACTTGGAAAAGGAGAAGCCTGTTAAATTGGGCGTATAAAAAAGGCTCTCCGTCCAAGCTACAGCAATAAGTAGCATTTAATTTAGATTTGCTTGTAACTGGAGGGCATCTTTCCACTGCTGCTTAATGTGACCCTGAGGGTTTTCCTGTCTAAATGATGGAAGCAGGTCTTAGCTTCTGCTCCAGAGTGGCATGCTCAGATTTCCTTGTTTATCTCCGTTCTTAAGCAAACAGGCTTTGAATGCTCAACTTAGTATCTCACTGGCACAGCATGTCTCCCTCAGTCTTTTTGAAGCACTACCACAGTTCTGGGAGACAAATTCCCATTTCTCCTCCAGAAGACATGAGGCTGTAGCTTGATTAAACTAATGTAAATGAGGTCAACATTAGGATGCATTAATTTCATGTATAAAAAGCCGGCGAATGCCATCACCAAGAGTAGCAGACAGTTGTTAGAATTTGCCTAAGCTCACACAAAACTATCAAGGGTGGGAACACATCAACATGGCATGAGAATTAAGCAAAGGTATATCTTACAGTTTCCAGTACCATTTGTTCATTGTTTGCGCAGATTTTGAGCCATTGTGGGTATTCACACTTCTCTTTCTACACATGCCTTTCTTGTACAGCTATATGCCTTCAGAAGTGCAGGAACGGGGGTGAATGTATTGGACCAAGTACTTGCCATTGCCCTCCAGGATGGGAAGGAGTTCAGTGTCAAACACGTGAGTCAGATGTAATATTTGGATTACAGTGGAGGGAGTGTTTTTATAGGACTTTTAATAGCTTGTTCATCCAGAGCTGCACCATATGAACTGGTCTTTATTAAAGTAACTTGAAAGAGAGCATTCCCTGCGAGATCAGGTACTCTTGCCTCACCTTCCATTCATCCCAGGGTAATCAGTCATGTTTAAAAACAATAGGGCTTTTATGTCTGATGGTCAGAAATGTCCGTTCCATGGAATGTAGGACTGCCCTATACCCAGCCAGATTTTTGCCAATCTACTTCAGTACGTATTGTCTTTTTGAATTCAAACTGTGGCTTCTTCTTTGCAGCTGAGGCATGACTTTTCAGTCACCTGCCAATGTCATACACAACATCAGGTGACTGACAGATGGAGAGCCCTTCCACCTGTCAAAAGTGGCTTGTTGGAGGGCTAGCTACTTCTGGATCTAGCCCTCTGGTCAGATCCAGTTCCCCACCCCTGTACTAGATCATAACATTAAAAAAATAAAAATAAATCTAAAACCTGAATCCAAAAAAAGATCCTCTTTAAATCCTTGGTGAATAAGTTAACATTATATTTTAAGCTCAAACTGAAACAATATAATGAAACTTTTCTTTTCTTTTTCCCAGTGCAGAGGCTGGATGGCCATCTACCATGTATGAGATTCCTGCGTTGCAGGGGGTTGGACGATGACCCTGGGTGTCTCTTCCAACTCCACAATTCTATGATTTAACACCTCCCTCTTAACATTTTCACAATTAGCATTTCTATTCCAGTATTGTGCAAAGAGATCTGCTGGCACAGTAGACTCTGCATCCATTGCCCTGCTGTTTAACCGCTGGAGGTTTTGTTTTGATTGCCAGATTAAAACACATGCACACATGTATGTTTCAGCCACGTGCAACCGGAAATGCCTCTATGGAGGTACATGCATACTGCCGAACGTATGTGCTTGTCGGCCTGGCTACACGGGAGTCACATGTGCCAAAAAAATTCAGGTAATCATAGAACAAATACTCAGTGCATTCGAATGATGGAATAGGTTTAGGAAGAAATTAAGCTGCATCATAATTTGCCGGTCTTTTTGCTGCTTATGTTTCAAGGTACAAGGACGTCACGCGTGAAGAACAAATGTCTCTGGGTCACACAATGTGCTGCATGGATGCCAGTCATCTCTGGTGTGGAGAGGATCACTCAAGACAATGTTACACGAGTGGCACAATCTGGCCCCTTCCACATGCAGAGTGCAGAGTTGTTCTTCGTATGAATGCTTTGAAGTTCTTCCCTTCCCCACCAGGCTGCCTCTGTGTAGGGCACAACGCTGCTTTGCCAGGCATGCTGCAACCTTCCCAGCCAATCACGTTAAGCAGAAGCCTGTCTAGGGCTCACCTCACTCGAAGCACCCAGTGGCCTGCTTCTCCCCATGGCTGTGGTGCACAGACTCTTTGCAGCAGAAAGATAGTGGCATCAAATATGGGATCCAAGGGGGACTGGGCTGCTGGATACTTCCAAGTGAGGTTGGACCAGGCTTTACCTTAACCACAAATGGCTGAGTAAGTTGCAGCTGGCTCAGAATAGCAGCAAATGCTCCTGATTGACTGGCAATCAACATCCATCACACTGCTACTCTGGCTGGAGTACCCCAAGTTTGTTACAGCAAAGAATATGTCTCAGTATGGCTTTGAAAACCAATGAGATTAATTAATGCAAAACATCCAAATCAGGCATAATACACCATCACTTACACGTTTGTCATGGTGCCTCAGAACTAGGTTATGGCAGGTTTAAATTTGTGTAATAAATACTTGGATAAGGCAGATAATTCGGATTCCCAATCCATGATAGCTGGAGGGAGCAAGCTTTAGAAAAGAAACCTGTGCCTAATATTACTTGAGATTCTGTCTTGCAATTTGTGAGGTGCCTCTGCCAGTTCAGTCATGGAATACGACACTGCCAATATGTATGGTGTAGGATTCAATTGTGCTGCTTAAAGCCATCTGTTTACTGCAACTGACTGAAAAATGAGCATTTGGAGACAATATGAATTTGAAACTCTGGAACGGTTTATACATCCCCCCATATGTAACATGCCGGCACCATAAATTTGCACCATACTCTGTGAGCCAGGAGAATTCCATATTTGTATGCGATGAACTTTTGCTGAGGTTGAAAATTAAAGATCAAACACACCCACATACAAAAGGACTGGCTCGACCCAGTGAAGATGCTCAGCATTCTGTGGACCTGTGAGTAAGATAGGACATCATGAACCACTGTAACCTCACACCGGCATCTGAGTAAGCTGGGGGATGCTGGATGGCTCCATCTACTTCTCAGGGTTACTGCTTCAAACATCCCTGTGCTCCTGTTATGCTAACCATTTCTGCCTTAGCTAATCACAGTTTGGTTTCCTATAGCAATTCATCTATGTAAGAGAACTTTTGGCTACTTGTCACATGTACACAGATCCAATGAATAGCATGTTGTTTCTAATTCTTATTACTCCATTGCCCAATGAGCAGCAGCTGGCATCCTTGGGAAGCTGTTTCAGGGCCCTGGCAGGACCTGCTGCTTGTTGTTGGTGTCACCAGGTTGGCATATGCCCAAGAAGAACCTGTAGTCACAGAAATGCCAGTTTAGGAGAGTTAGCACAGCTATGGAGATCTTTACTGCAGCTGGTTGCACATCATAGCTGTTACTGCAGTAGACCCCATTACGCCACTTGCACTAGGGAGTCTTAACAATGACCCCTGAATGCCAGTAGGAGTGCTTGCTTCAGAGAATTGGAAATAATCACACTGCTGTTATAATTAGAATACTTTGTTGTTGTTGTTGTTTAGTCATGTCCGATTCTTTGTGACCCCATGGACCAGAGCACGCCAGCCACTCTTGTCTTCCACTGCCTCCCGCAGTTTGGTCAAACTCATGCTGGTAGCTTCAAGAACACTATCCAACCATCTCGTCCTCTGTTGTCCCCTGTCTCTCTCTTTCCCAACATCAGGGCCTTTTCCAGGGAGTCTTCTCTTCTCATGGGGTGGCCAAAATATTGGAGTCTCAGCTTCAGGATCTGTCCTTCCAGTGAGCACTCAGGGCTGATTTCCTTATGAATGGATAGGTTTGATCTTCTTGCAGTTCATGGGACTCTCAAGAGTCTCCTCCACAAGTAGCTGGCCAAACAAGAAATAAAAAAGGCTTTGAGGCTTGAAGTGTTGATGTAGAAGAGTAAAATGGTTAAAGGTTGCATGTTTATCCATTCCACGTTGTGGAAATAGAAGGGGCTAGAGGTGGAGAATTGCTTTGTGGAGAAGTCCTAGAGACCCACCTTATTTGTGGAAGGACAGATAAAAAGCAGGCAAAGTTCATGTGCCACACAGTACATGTTCCAACTAAAGGAGGGGGAAATGTGAGCAAGATTGGGGGAGTGTGAAAGTCGGAAAGAAGTGAGGGAGTTGAAATATGAGAATGATCTGTCCTGTCAGAGTGAACAAAGAGAAATGAACAACTGGATTTTCACTGAAGTACATTGTCACGAATGGACTAGGATATTTATCTGTATTACTTTTGGGTTGTTGAGGGAAACCGGGGTCTAGATTCTTATACCCAAATGGAGACTACCACCAACTCTTTCAAGTCATGGGATTCCTTCATGTACCACAGTCCTTGAGAGGAGGTGCTGGCTTCCCACCCTCTTAAAGTTTTTCCCCTTTTAAGTTGTATTTGGGTTCATTTTTGAGTTCCCCTATTATAGTTTAAAATGGAAATCTAGCATTTAGAAAGACACTGACTGGTGCCTTTCGGCTGAGAAAGCCCAACTAAACCTGGAGAAAATATCAAACACAGTGCAGAGGTTCTGGGACAGAGAACAAGAGGCAAGGAAGAGAACTTAAATCAAGCAGGGGTAGCTGATATAGTGCCCGCAGATGTTTCAGCATCATAGCTGCCCATGAGCTAAAGTCTTCCAGAAGAATCAGGGCTCCTGCAGCTTGATTTGTGAGGTTGAAGCATAAGAAAAACAGCTTAGAGCAGCCTTCAGCCTGTGTCCCTGAAAGCTGAACACCTTGGGAATACAAAAGCAATCCAGCTGTAGCAGCAGACATAAACCTGAATTTGGAAGTAGGATTTCACTGAAATCTAGGACGGGCACGAGAGTGATTAGATAACAAAGAGGGCACAAGTGAGGAATTACCATGGGTTGGCATCATGAGTCAGACCAGTTAAGTTCGCCACCACAGAGTTTCAGACAGAAGTCCATCTCAGCCCTTCCTGGAGATGCCTAGATTGAGCAGGCCTTGCTCTTCTCTAGCTTCCCTGTTTGTCTCTGCTTCTAATTCCTCTTTCCCAGATCCTGTTGCTGACACCAGAAGACTTGTGACTGGCCACACTCTCAGTTTGCAGTCTGAGAAGAGAGTTTGAAAGCTAACACAAACACTTTGGCAAATCAGTGTTTATTATAAGTGGAGAAAGGGATGCCTTTTCACAACATTATTATATTATAGAGAGATGAGCTGGCACTGCAGTCTCCCCCACTCTACTTTCAAGTCTTATTTTGATGCTGTGGAGTCATCTGTTCAGTCGCCACCAAAGATGTCCTCCACAAACTCCAAACAGCTATTTCTTTCCCCTCAGTTATTATTTCGTTTCCCCCCTCCCAACAGCTGCACACTTACTTAAAATGCCCTCCGACTATCACTCTCCTAGCATTCTGATCTCCTTGGCAACAGTTGCCTAGCCTGCACAGAGCTCTCACCCCAACACACACACACTCATTACAATTTTATGTTTCCACCAGGCTTCATGAAACATATTAAAACGGCAAGCAAGAAATGCAACAAAACTGATTCCCAGTTGCTGGAAACGGCAGGAGGGGAGAGTGCTCTGCTGCTTGGGTCCAGCTTGTAAGCTACCCATAGGAGTCTGGTTGGCCACTGTGATGATGCTGGACTAGTTGGGCCATTGGCCTGATCCAGCAGGTTCTTCTTATGTTCTTAAAACCACAGAAACATCACCTGCCTCATATGGAGGATAGGACTATCAATGGCTACTAGTAACATTGGCTAGATATGACCTCCAATATGTATCAGCTGGTGGAAAACATGAGTGGAAGAGTAGACTACTGTATGTTCTTCACAGAATCACAGAGTTGGAAGGGATCCTGAGGATCATCATCTCCATCTCCCTGCAATGCAGGAATAGGCAGCTGTCCTTTATGGGGATCAAACCTGCAACCTTGGCATTATCAGCATCATGCACTAACCAACGGAGCTATCCAAATTGAGCTCACGTCCTGCTTTCCTTGTGAGCTTCTCATAGGTATCTGGTTGGCCACACATAGGATGAGACAGAATGCTAGACTATAGTTCTGATTCAGCAATCTAAGTCAAGCTCATGATGAATATTTTTTTTTGAGGGGGGCATGTCATGTTCAGCATCTCCTTTCTGCCCTATGTAAGATTTGTTATAGTATTGAGAGATTATGAAACTCAAATGTGGGCTCGCTGGAGTCCCATGGGCAAACAAGTGATGGGAATTGCCTTGGGTTGCATAGGAGAAGCACCTGTGCTAGGGATTGTGGAAACACAGAATTTCACTTTAAAGACAGAGAGAAGGATACTGTAGATGTAATTTATTTCCATCTCTGGTTTATTCCATAATATTTGTGATGGCTTTAACATCCAGTGAAATGTTCCTCTCTGATGGGAGCAATGGCAGTTACCTTGAAGAATGCAGTTTGTCTGTTGATGAAATGGTGGGAAGGACATGACTGATGATGTAAGGACTGTTTGGTATCTTCTTTCTTCAAAAAGCTTTCCCCTGAAGCTTTGAATCAAAGAGCATACCTTCATCATATCCAATTAGCCAGACTCTCTGTTCCCTCCCAGCAATTCCCTTAGGCCAGTTCCTGGGCAGCTCCTTAACTGAAGCAGTGACTCTAGCCTTCGGGGCATTGAGACTCTCAATTAGAGACTGCAGGCTGAACCTTTCCTCTTGTTCCTGAACTTTGTGCCTGGGATTGACTTTGCAATTTCTGCAGTACTGCCAGAGATTTTATTGACTTTTTTTTGGTAGCTTTTGTGATTCCAGGCTTTGGGAGATAATGCTGGTCCAACCTTGGCATTTATCTTTTGAAAAGGCTTCTGGAACTATTTCAGCCTAGGACAGAGTGGGGAGAAGGTGTGAAATTGACATTGCAGTGCTGTTGTGCTCTATATGCCTGCACAGAAGATGGGTCACATCAAACATCCAGATTTGACATGATGGGATGTAGCTCAGTGGTTCTAATAAGGTTCTAATATCTCCAGGTATAAATATAAGACTGTCCTTTCTGAAATCATGGAGAGCCACTGCCAGTCATTATCATGACAGTACAGAGCTAGGTAGACCAATGGCAGCTTCACAAGTTTCTAATTTGCTGTCATGAGGGATGGAGGAGTAAGGGAGATTTATTCGTTACAGAAGCTGGAATTTAACATAGCTTCATAAAGACTCTGGGTTCTCCTTTCCCTAGTGAAGACACCATACAACCTTTCTTCCAACCAGGAGGAGGCACCATCCTGGAGGAAAAAGACTGACTACTGGTTTTCGTGGAGATTTATTATTATTATTATTATTATTATTATTATTATTATTATTATTAAAACCATCTAACTTTGTTGAAGTCTTGTGTGCACCTTGAAGGCAGCATTTAGAGTGCACAATAAGACTTTGAGCCAGAAATTAGGCCTAAGTAAGGGTGGCTAGGGAAGCTGTTTTGCCCAAGCCAGAACCACCTGACCTACACCTGCCACATGGCTGCAAAGGAATAATTGGGACTGCACTCCTGCTTGTTCCAAGGAAAGGCTCAGTTGGCAAAGCTTGAGGATGTGGACAAGGTGCTTGGATCGGTCACGGCTTGTGCTCTGGACACTTGCCCCTCTTGGCTGATAAAAAGCAGCAAGAAGGGAACAGCTGGCTGGATCAGGGAGCAATGCCTCTTCACGCAAGGGGGTGGTCCCTGCCTGTTTGAAGGAGGCAGCTGTAAAGCCACTCCTTAAGAAACCTTCCCTGGATTCAGGAAATCTAACTAACTACTGGCCAGTTGCTAATCTCCCTTTCCTGAGCAAGGCTCTGGAGTGAGTGGTCGCAGACCAGATCCAGGCGCTTTTGGAAGAAACTGATTTTCTGGATCAATTTCAATCAGCGTTTAGGCCCAGTTTTGGCACAGAAATTGCTTTGGTCGCCCTGTATGACAACCTCTGTCAAGAAAGAGAGACAAGGGAAACATATCCCTGTGACTTCTCAACCTCTCAGCGGCTTTCAATACCATCAACCATAGTATCCTTCTGGAGCGAGTGTCTGAACTAGGAGTGGTGGCACCACTTTGCGGTGGTTCCAATCCTACTTGGATGGTCATTCCCAGAGGGTGTTGCTTGGGGAGTGCTTCAATGTGGGGTTCCACAGCGCTCAATCCTACCCCCCACATTGTTAAATATCTACATGAAACCGCTGGATGGCGTTATCTGGAGGTTTGGAGTACATTGTCAGCAGTATGCTGACGACACTCAGCTCTATTTCTCCTTTACATCTGCAAGTGAGGCAGTGGAAGTGCTGGACCAAGTGTCTTACCTTGGTAATGGACTGGATGAGAGCCAACAAACTGAAACTCAATCCAGATAAGACTGAGGCACTGTTAGTGGGTGGTTCCCTAGACCAGATGGGTGGGAGATTGCCTGCTCGATGGGGCTACACTTCCTCTGAAAGAGGTTCATAGCTTGGGCCCAGAGTGCCTTCCATCAGCTTTGGCTGGTGGCTCAGCTATGCCCCTATCTGGACAGGGATAGCCTAAATACTGTTGTCTATGCTCTGGTGACCTCAAGGTTAGATTACTGCAATGCATTATGCATAGGGCTGCCTATGAAGATTGTTTGGAAGCTTCAGCTATTGCAGCATTCAGTGGCCAGGTTGCTCACCAGTTTGAGCATATTACACTGATCCTGGTCCAACTGTACTGGCTACTAATTAGTTTCCAGGCCCAATTCAGAGTGCTGGTTTTAACCTATAAAGCCTTAAACGACTCAGGACCACAATACCCCCAGGACCGCCTCTTTCCATATGAACCTACCTGGACTCTGAGATCATCTTCTGAGGCCCTTCTTTGTTTGTCTCCTCAAGAAGTCCGGAGGGTGGCATCATGAGAATGGGACTTCTCTACAGTGGCTCCCCTTCTGTGGAATGTTCTCCCCAGGGAAGTTACCTGGCACCTTCATTATACACCTTTAAGTGCCTTCATTATACACCTTTTAACTTGGCCTTTGGTTGATTGATTGACATCCTAGGCCCTTTTAAAATGTCAGGTTTTTTGGAAGGGGTTATTGGGTTGCTGTTTTTATTTTGATTATGTATTTTGTGGTTTTATATTCTGATTTTATTCTGTGAACCTCCAGGTATAGGGCGGTATAACAACAACAACAACAACAATGGAAGGGAGGCTTATATTCAGCACCTTTTAAATTGGGTGGTAACTGCTGGTCTTGCTGGGGTTGACTACTTCTGGGTTGAGTCAATCTGTAACACAAGTGGGATTTGCGGTTGGCACCAATCATCTGCTTCACACTGAGCACAAGATTCTGATGAAGTCAGAGCCTGACCCCATCTTCACTCAGAGGAAGCAATATGCCAGAGGTGAAGACCTCCATCTGACCACCTAAAAGAACAGGGATTTACAGCACATTTAAAAAAATAAATCCCCCTTTAATCCATTTACAACATTGTAAACCATGTATGTTACAATTTTAAAAGTTTAAGATGAAGGGTGTTTGTTATCTGACATGTTACAATGCTGAAAATGTCCCCCTCCTCTGACAAATGGTTTAAAGCATTACTTCATAAAAATATGTCTGATTTTCCAGACACATTTCTAGACACAATTGGTTTGCATGACTTGCATCTGTAACTTTCTTTTATCATTTCATTGTAGTAACTTGACATAGTCTTCCTACAGAGGTGACTTTAGCCTGGAAATCTCACTAGAGCAATTCTATGAGCGCCACTGTGGAAGGCTGGAGGCTATGTTGGTATCATCAGAATATAAAGACATGACAAATGTGCAAGCCTAAGGGATGTCTGAAACAAAAGACATGATTCCAGCCCCACTTCAATTCCAAGTTAAGCTACAAAAGTGTGGAGTAATTTTGAATTTCTCCTCGTCTATTAAAATTGAGTCACATGAGCCTCTGCCTTCAGATTGCAACTCAAAAGGTGTAAAAGATTAGGTGTAACGATTCAAAGCACGAGTGATACACTTGGACCTGGCACTACATTACCTTAGCAGTACTGATCCACACCACTGTACATACGAGCCCTCACGTGCTGGATCATCACCTTGTCGTGATGAATGGGCTTGCACGTTCCTATGACCCTTGTGAGCAAAGCCGTCGGGAATCTCGTACTCCCAGCAGAGTCACCCAAAGTGGTAAGGTCAAAGGGAAGGAGCTAGACAAAGAATGATCCAAGATGTCCTCAATGGCAGAGCAGGTGGGTGATAACAAACGGTATGTTACAATGGCTGTGAAGGCAGATGAAAGCTGCAGCAGATAAGAATCTACTGGTCCTCGTGACTACTCATGCCACTGGAACAGAGCCTTACCTTGAAGACTGTGCGTTGGTCAGCGTGCACTGATCTACACACATAAAACAAATTCATGCATAGGCGTCTTCCAAAAACCCATCCCAAACCCCAAAAGTCCCATGGCGATCAGCAAATGGTAACAGGCGCAGGATCGTGAAATCTGGAAGCCCCTAGTCATGAACTGGCACATGAGCAGTGGATAGATTCAGTCATTCTGACTCAAGAAATGAGGCAGTTGAACAGCTCAGCAGCTGTATCCATGACTGAGCAGCCCTTTTTAGGACCTACTCTGCTCACCCTGAAAAGGGGGCGGGGTTAGAAAAGATGCCCTAAACATAGTCTGCCTCCCTTTTTTCCTGAACCCCACTGTGAAAGGACATGTGGATCCAGAATTGGCCTCCAGAGTCACTTATGAACTCATTGTTAAAACTGTGTTTATGGAAGACAATGTTACTCAGCTACGAATGATCACCAAAGAAGAAGACATATGAGCCCTGCTCAATCAGATCAATGTTCATAATAAGAACATAAGCAGATCTCTCCTAGACCAGGCCATATAGTCTTATCATCCTGTTCTCACAACAGGCAACCAGATAGATGCCTGCTGGTGTACTCTCCACACTTGTGATTCCCAGCAACTGGTAGTTAAGATTCATATAGACATTTCTTGTTTTACATGAGGGTTACGTTCTGGACCCTCATGTGCATCAGTGGAGCACGTGTAAGCCCACCCCGCTCCTTTCCATGACAACTTTATGACATTTTGGGGTTACTTCTGGGTTCAGTGCTCTGTGCACATGCGCAATAACGCACCATTTGGCTGTGCTAGTCATTGCCTGTATTACCAACAGTGGAGGGAGACCATAGTCAACGTGCCTAGTAGCTATGGATAGCTTTGTTCTCCACTAATTTGTCTCGTCTTCTTTTCAAGCCATTCAAATTGATGGCTCCCGCCACCGCGTGCAGGGGCAAATTCTACAGTTTAACTATGCATTGTGTGAATTCTTCACTTTCTTTTATGCGTCCTGAAATTTCCAGCACCCATAGTTTCATTGGATGGACTCACATTCCAGAAGAAACACTTCTTTCTCTGCAATTCATTGTGCAATCCTTTCCCCCTCTGCTGCAAAAGGGGTTGATGAGAGATTACCAGTATTTGGGGGAGGTTGGGCAAGATGTGCTCAATAGAGCCCAGGTTGGTCCTACTCTTAGGCAGAGTGCTTCCAGAAGCTGGACAGAGCAGCAGGTGTATCGACACAGCTCAGCTTGTGCATCCTAATCTAGCCAACTGCCAAGAGGAGGACACTGTCCTCTTGCCGGTGCTGAAGTAAGAGTCATCTGCCCAGTCTAGTTGGCTTCTGTGTGTGAAATGGGGGAGAGGGCACCTTGTGCTTCACCAATGCCCCTCCCCTCAAATCTGAGCAAGAATGCTGTGAGTGACCAGAAGTGATTGGTAGCACTAACATAAAACCTGTAGGCTTCATCATGCTGTTGCCTGCACATTTTCTTTCACTGGGTGCCATTTGGCAAGAGTCTTATCGTTATATCTTTCATACCCTTTACTTTAAACCAGCTCACCAGAGGTTACAGTGCTCATCTGGAGCCATAATCTAAAAGCTGGAAAAGTAAAGATTTTTCTCAAAATAAATAAACTCCTTATGCTACGCTTAAATACTGTTTCAACAGCTGAGTAGTGAACAACGCTAGAGGCCTGTTGCTTGCTAAGAAGAAGCCACTCTCCTCCTAAGATGTTGATATGAGTTTTAGCAGGTGCCCAAAAATACTGACTGTTGTTGCCACAAGAGATGCTGATTTCAGGTCTTTTGGCCCAGCAGCAGCAATGGTGTAACCCTGTGTCATTGTTGTTGTTGCTGTTGTTTTACCAACAGCTTTGTAGCTTTTATGGCAAATGAGGCAGAAGAGGCTATCTCTTGTAGCAAGGAGCACAAACAACTATTTGCAGCTAAAGCCAATTCATGTAATTAGGCTTTGTTCTTATCTACCATTTTAAATCAATATAATTATACCTCACTCTACAACACACACCAACACATTTAGACTGCAACCAGCAGTTTCTAGCAATGAGTCATCTACCCAGACAAAATCTTAAATGCAGCCTAATAAGAAAAAAAAAATCCACCCCACTGACCGTAGTAAAACACACACACACACACACACACACACACACACACACACACATATATATATATAAGATAAGGGGCTACTACAGCAACTAACTAAATTTAGTTTTGGCACAGACTCTGTCCATTTCAAATGTAAATGCCTTTGTGATTTGATCCTTTAAGACATGGATTCTATGTGCTGCTGTGTCAGACCAGACTTAAGAGAGCTGATGCTGAATAGTAAAATTACACTGAAGGTTCAGAGGGGAATGGACAAAGTTGGGCAGGAGGGGGGGGGGGAAAACAACCTTAACAGCCAGCAGATGGAGCTGTTTTCAAGCAATTTTTTAAAATCCAAAACTACAGAAATTCACTGACCTTGCAAGAGGCCAACATTTGCCTGCCGTTGGCAAAGCAACCATGCTTTTAATTAAAGAACCATGAAATTAATGTTTGTCTAGCACCGTGGCAACTTCAGAATAAGATTTCTGAACGCATGCACATTCCGATTACTGCCTCAAAAGGGATTGGGGGGAGGAGGTGAGAAATGCTTTCTCTCTTGTTGACTGCTAGGGTTTTTTTTTTTTAAATATACAGAGGAAATCACTAAGTAGGAAATATATCTACAGCAGCTACTTTTCCTTGGAGCTCTTGTCCCCAACCCAGCAATAATTGCATAGAAGAAAACGTTGTGTGTGACTAGCTATGCAGATAAATAACTGTGTGTGGTTGGCTCCAGACAGAGGGTGCCCATGTGTTATTCCTATCTGCACCCCAAGCTAATAGAGCAGGTGAATTGACCACACTTTAGTGCCGGGGGCTGCATAAGTGCCATAGAGTGTGTGCACAGGCTTCCTCAAGAACCACATGCGCAGCCCCAACTGCTGGCTATAGGCATCCAAGCCCTGAGTACATGCTTGCAAAATCCACACAGAGAACTCTGCTTCTGCCCCAGAGGTTTTTCACGCTGGGCCAGGAAGCTATAAAACCAAAGCACCTGTTATATTCACTGGACTCTTATTTTGTGTGTGCGTGTGTGTGCGCACATACTTTGTGTGCGATTCCCTTAAGATTTTAAAATTTGTACTTCTGCAAACCTTGGAGTCCACCCCCCAAAAACATTCTGATACATCCTTCTTTTTTCTCATGTGTCCCCACTGAGGCTATCCTGATACTCATTGAGTTCACTATTAGAGGAAAGCAATGTATAGACATATACATAACCATATGTATATAGACATATACATAACCATATGACCCAGCAAGATCCACATTTCATTCTTTGCTTCTGCCCAGCGATTTCTCATGCTAGATCAAAGAGCTTTAAAAACCAAGATGATATTCATTACATGGGGAAACATATTCTATTTGTGGAAGTGAATGAAACAGCAAGAGCAGGGGAGGTTTTGGCGGGGGGTGGGAATGCTTTATTCAGTAAAAAATATTCAATGTTACATGTGCTAAAATGAAACATAAGGTATCCACGTGCTTCCAAATTCTCCCCACGCATATATTTTGATACACATTCAACTGCTTTGATACTGTCATACTTTAAAAAAACAAAAACGCCCTTCAGTATAGGAGAGCTTTCATTTAATATATAATCAAGACTTTAAAATCCTATGGATGGGCCGACTAGCATAATGCAAAATTTCTCCTTTCTCCCAATGTTTATTCATTAAAATAAAAGGAGCTCATCTTCAGAGTAGGCTGTCTCATTGCTTCATTTTCTTTGTACACTGTATACCAGAGTATGGTGAACGACATCTGCACACATCTGGAGCGATGCATTTGCCTCCATGCTGACATGGCAACCTACACAATGCTGGGGGGGGGGGGGAGTCCAAAACTCATATCAGTTACACAGCACAGATTTCATCTCATTAACCGCATTTGATGCATAGTATTTTATTGAATTATCACAATTATTCCTAAGAAGAAAATATCATTAAAATACAGCAGAACTACAGTATCCATGCCTGCCATTCATCCTTATAGTGTCGGAATTTTGTTAAATCTTATACTTGGAGAAACGATTGTCGTGATTTAAAAATAATTCAAATGGGGAAATGTCTTGTGATTTCAAAACCTACGGCTTGTTTAAATCCCACCCATCCTGCTTGCTTGCCTGCCCATGAGTTTACAAACTGGTTTGAAAGGGAAACATGGCTTGGCAGGACTATGACAATTCCACGCAAGTACAAAATTTAGGCCTGAGCAGGGCGATCTGTTGTCAGGGACTGGACAGAGGAGGAATGGTAGAAACCGCCTCCCCAGCCTGAACCTTCCAGAGAAGAGGAAGACAGTTTAGATTTACAACAGGGGTTTGAGGAAGGTCACAGCTCAGAGGCAGATGAGGGGAAAAGTTGGGAAATAATGGGAGAAGAGGAGGGGGAGGTAGAGCCGGAGCAGCTGGCTAACACGTATCGCTAGAAATCATTCCAGACCCCCCTTCTCCCAGAACCCAGCAAACAGTGAAAGTAGGAGATCAAAGGGCTCAGAGACAAATGGCCCTAAGCAGCCACCGTAAGTTAGGTGGTCTGTTGATAATTGAGGAGACAAGGGGGGGTGAAGATTACTCAAAGCAACGCCATTACTCCAAGACGCTGCATTTCTAAGCCCCTCTCTGTGAATATTGAATATAAGACATTGGTAAGAGTCTTCTTTGTCTATCTATTCCTGGCAATCTACCGTGGGGGGTCGGATTCCCTGACACCTGACATCTGTTGTGCTAACTGATTGATGCTCAAGCATTTTTCCCTTCCAGGAGGACACTGTGAGTAACTGGCACCTTGGCAATAAAAAAAGAGGGCCTTTTCAGTGGTGACGCTTTATCTTTTGAACAAACTCCCTAGACAGGTCTGTAAATCTAAACATTATCATCATTTAAACACTGTGTCGACTTTTTTCTTTTTACCAAAGCTAAATTGTTTTCTGCCTTCTATTGGATCTGCATTTTTATTGACTGCTCCCTTGATTATGGTTTTATCACTCATTATTGTTTCAAGCTTTTTCAATATTGCAAGATGCTTTGGAGACAACTCGTTGAGAAGTGACTCATAAAACAAATAGAAAAATAAATAACCCTCATGGGTGTTCTCGAACTTTAAAGCAGTTTCCAGGTCTGCACCATTGCAGGTGAGAGAAGCAAATTACAAGTTATTTAGCCAATGATGGTGATTTGTGTGGGTTCCTAATAAAAGCAACCAGAATAGAATGCTCCTTTGCAGAGCCATTCTAGCAGTACCTACTGTTTTGCATGTTTCTGTGCTGTTCTATATTTCTATACCTGTTACTTCAACTTACTGCTATTGCAATGATTATTCATTTCAAGAGGATTAACCCATAAAATTAATCCAGAAACTCAAAAGCGAAGTAGCTAATCACTACTTCACAGGGAACTCAGTTCAAGGGCCATCTCTCGAAAGCAGCCCTCCCCCATCTAAGAAGCAAGAAAAGAAAGAAGTTGCCACTGATAGTTCTAAAAGCGCTCATGATCATGCAAGTACTGAAAGAGAATGATGCCCCAACGGAAAGTAATGGTGTATTTGAGAATTAGAGGTACAGTAAACACAAGAGGTTTATGGTCCTCACAGTCACTCCTATATAGTTAGTCTCAGTCATTTGTTGTAAGAGTAGCTGTCACGTTAGTCTCAAGGAAAGACAGAAGGCAGCACAATTCAATTCAGCTGACTTTCTGCCTCAAGAAAGGTCCTGCCTGGAAGCTTCTGTACCCAATCCATCCCACATTGCCTTAATTCAGAATGCACTACTAGATTGCAGCCACTGACCCAGACAAATGCAGCTCCAGGCACAGACATACTTGACAGTCACTTATATCCTTTAGCTGAAGGATCCCAGAAGCTGCTTTTAAGATACTCTCTTATCCACTTGCATTGCTTCATGCTTGGCACTCGCTACTCAGTTTAGTGACCCGCCCACTTGACATCTATCATTGCCTTAAGGGCTTTGAGCCACCATTTGCAAACCACTGCATCAAGAGGATTGCATGCTTTCCACTTCAAGCCTGCAGCAGCTATGGACAGACTATTTTTGTCTGCCTTTAGGGAAGAGGAAGACTCTTTCCCTTCTTTTTAAAGCCCTGCTGAACTGGAAAAAGAAATCCTAGTGGTTGCTGTAATGTGAAACTCATTTCTGGAGCATCAGTATTGTCTATTTTATCCTAACTTTCACCAATATCAGCATCTGAGTGGTAACGGCTATTTACCCAATGAAATTTGAAGTTAGATTAGATTGCAGGTTTCATATAGAACAGACCACATTAGATGAAGCACAAAATTTATTATTATTATTATTATTATTATTATTATTTACTACTACTACTACAACTACTACAACGATCATCATCATTCCTACTACTATTCACTTTCCATAAATTTCAGTAGGACTTGCCTAACAATGCAAACCAGCAATCTGTCTTTACGTTGCTGTTGCCTCATTCATTTCAGTCAATCTTGCATGGGGCAGCCCTGAAAGAGCCACTGACCAAAGGCAGGTACAGTTAATGAACTGCCAACTACACGCCAGCAACTGCTCAGGTCAGCTATATCCCAATACAAAATTAGTAACTCATGCAATATTTCCTATCTGCATCGATCCGTTCATATTTAGATGAGGGGATAGTACACACATGAGACAGGTAATGAGGGTGGGAATCTCGGTGCAGCTCATACGCCTCTGCAAAGACTTTGTTGCTCTTGCGGGTGTCACGATGATCATGTCAGCTTTTAGGCATTTCATTTAAGAGGCTCTAAAAGATATGTAACTCACCTAAATGACAGGCGCCGCCGACCCAGCCAGTTGCACAGCTGCAGATTCCAGGAGCGACGCAAGTCGCTCCATTCCGACATCCCTGAGGACAAACCGCTGCAACGAAAGAACAATAAAGCAAAGTCATCTATCTCGGTCTCTCAATATTATACTGTAGAGCTGGGGATGGCAGGGGGTGGGGGACACCTATGGTCCTCCAGATGTCGCTGGAGTCCAACTTCCATCAGCCCCAGCCAACATGGCCAGTGGTCAGGGATGATGGGAACTGTAGTCCACCAACATCTGAAGGGGTGATGATGAGATTTCCCCACCCCCGCTATAGAGCATTTTAAAGCAGGGGTCTTACAGATGTTGCCAAACTACAAATCACCTGTGGCCATTTGCCATGCTGGGTGAGGCTGATGGGAGTTGTAGTTCTGCAACATTCAGAAGCTCATAGGTTAGGCACCCCTGGTTTAAGGGGGGATATTTCCTCCCTCGGACCAGAACAGAACACTAACATCATTAAAAGTGACCACATTCTACCTTTGCATGAAACCGACAGATTGAGAGCAGTGGCTTTAGCTGTCATTCTCAGAAACAGTTACCTCTTGAACAGAGGGTAAACTGTGTTAGCTCTGAAAGTGTTTTTTGGGGGTTAAGAGTAGGTAGGAGGAACCCCTCCGTGCAGAATCATTTAAGGCGATTTGCCCCTGAAACACACTGGATATATTTTAATGAACTGCATCCAAGCACCAGTTGACATCTTCTCTCCTCTCCACTGCCAGGCGTTAGATAACTAGCGTACCATAGTGGGAAAAGTTCAGCTTGGAACAGGAGACCTGAATTCAGATCCCCATTCAGCCATAAAAGTTACTGAGCAACCCTGAACAAATCTCCTCTCTCTCTCTCTCTCTCTCTCTCTCTCTCTCCCCCTCTCTCTCTCGGCCTAATCTATTTATACCGATTGTTTCAACAATAAAATGGGGAAAACTCCAAGTTGAAAGAAGAGTGGGATTGAAACGCAATAACTAACGAAGTGAAGATTTTTACCTTCTTGGCATCTTGATCCTGTCCAGCCTGAAGCACAAAGACACTTTACCAGCCCGTTGACCGAGATGCACTCGCCACCATTTTGACACCCTCCCTCACAGCTTACTGGAAGGAAACAGCACAGGCACAAAGCAAGCCATTATAGCATTATAGCAAGGGTGTTTTGTTGCATAAATGTTGCCTCTTCCAAGCAACAATTCTAGAATGGAGTTGAGACATATAGGTGGAAATTTCATGCTCATTTGTTTACGATAACGTTATACCTGCTTATTGTTAATTTATGGAAAACGTTGCTATCCTGACTTTCTGCCTCAAAATGAAACACTCAAAGCGACTGCACAACAGATCCAGAAATGCAAATAGTAATCAAATATTAATCTCAATATATAAGAGTTCCAGACACATTATACCATGTCTGTATTGCAGTCCTGACCAACCTAGTACCCTCAAAAAGCTTTGGACTAAAAGTGCAATGGTTTTAGACTATTCCCCCACTCTTTGCTACAATTTGAAAACTGTCTAAATTCAACTTACCTTTATGACAGTATCGTCCTCCATAGCCAGGCTGACATCTGCATTTTCCAGGCCTGAGACATTTCCCACCATTTTTACATTTCGGATAACAAGTTGCTATGAACCAAAAGAAAGGGACAAAGAAAGTTAGATGAGACATTTCTGGGCTTCGGGGTTGGGAACAGTCTACTCAAAAGCACCCTACTTCCTTAAGGAGCCTACCAGTTAATTCATACATTTGCCTGAGCCCAGTAGACCGGACAGCAATTCATATGATTGCATGCTGTACATTCAGTAATGGTAAATATAATCTACTAATTTGGTTTGTGAAATGGCTATAATGAAGACTGAACTTTCTTATCACGTTAAATACTGTTTGCTATCCAGTGATAGGAGCAAAGCTTGTCATCTGATAACAACCACCACAACTGATTATATTAATTAGCTCTCAAACGCTGTATGAAAAGAACTGGTGACAGGATGACCCTGACCCAAATCCAATCTCCAAAGCGAAGGGTCATGCTATTCTTCAATAGATTAGCTATTCCTCAATAGCTAAACCAGAGACAAAAAAGAAGAGCTACAGTAATGGGAAATGCTTTGCTTTTCAACTCTGATTAAGAGCTAATCCAGATGAACATTGGTACAAATGTAACAGTACAACATGGCTACAGAAATATTATAAATGAATCACTCTTATCTCACTGGTCAAGGATGATGGGACAGGTTTAGCTCTTGAAGTCCCTTTGAAGTTAGTGCTGGGTGTACTGGTAGATTTGACAGAAGCGAGTGCTCAGTTTGCATAAAGTTAACTCCCCCGCTCCCTTTATTCTTGAACACCTGATTGATTCTCCCTGAATCAGCGAGTTTATCATTTCGGTAACACTAATAATTTGATCATTTATTTTCTGGCATGCTTCTTTCTGAGTAGTGCCCATTTTGCTTAATGAATGGCTTCTTATTTAAGATGTAAAGGTGCATTTCAAAAAGCAGATTTCATTCATTCATTCATTGTTACCCCTTGCACTGATCTGGGCAATACACAATTAACAGGTCTATCTAAAAGGAGCTACAGTCATACCTTGGATCTCAAACAACTTGCGAGTCGAACATTTTGGGTCCCAAACGCCGCAAACCAGGAAGTGATTGTTCCTGTTTGCAAAGGTTCTTTGGAACCCGAACGTCCATTGGTGACTTCTGTGGCTTCCAGTTGGCTGCTGGAGCTTCAACTTCCAAGGTATGACTGTAGTTGGTTCTAAAGCTTTATTGATGCTAATAATCCATTGGGAATATCATGGGTCCTTAGACTGCCTGGTTATTCAGGACAGTTCTGGTAGCAGCTGTGAACCCACATCTAACTTCATCTGAGCTCTTAAGTTTTTGATTTATGGTTGGAAGCCATGTGGAACTGCACAATACAACTGCAAATCTTTCTACAGTTAAAACTGATTACGTCCTCAAACAACCATTTTTCTCATCACCGCACCCCACCCCTTTCACCAGCCTTTCCCAGTGATTAATCAGCTTCTTCACAAATAGTTTTCCTACAGCAAACAGCATTTTCTTAAGTTTTCATCCATGCTAAATATGGGATTAAAATGAAAACCTGCTGAGGAGACAGTATTCCTTGTGGATTCTAGGGGAATTCTTTGTGGCAGCTACAAGATGTGCCTGCACGATGGACAAATAAATAACTGGGAAATTGCACATTTTGGCATACGGCTGCTTCGATGATTTTGTGCAAACAAATTATCTGACAAGTTTAGCTAGTTCTTGGCTAATAAATCATTCATGAGCCAATCCCGATTTCGATGTATTTGCTATCTGCAAACAATTTTCAATAGAACGTTTTCAGGTTTTCCTCTGGACTTGCATTATGGATTAAATTGAGATTCAGGTGATCACCAGGAATTTACTGGCAGGAGTCTATAATGTGTGATGACGGTTCTGGTCTCTGAACGCACAAATTAAATGTTGGAAATGGCAATTTTTTAAAATAATAAAAAGATGTGCACTTTAACAAAAAAATAATGAATGGCAAACATTAGCAGCTTATCACAAGAAGAAACACTTCTCAAAAAAGTATGTGAGCAAGAATTATTTAAATCATTGTTCATGAATGAAGAGCAGAAAAAAATATTTCAGCGCATTGCAATAAGTATTGCCCAGTCCACTGCTACCATTCTTTTTTCTCCATTTGGTAGTGTTTTCAAAATTATTATTAAATCCTTGAAATATTTTTTAAAGGTTGCAGTAAGCATTTATTAGTATTTTAAAACTTGTTCAAATGTTCAACAAAATACTGCAGTCCCTCAAGGACTGCCTCTCCCCATATGAACTGACCTGGCCCCTGTGATCATCATCTGAGGCCACTCTTCGTGTACCTCCTTCATGAAGGTGGCTCCAGAGGGTGGCAACACGAGAAGGGGCCTTTTCTGCAGTGGCTCCCCACTTGTGGAATGCTCTCCCCAGGGAGCCTCTCCTAACACCTTCGTTACAAATCTTCAGGCACCACACAAAAACATTCCTCTTCTCCCAGGCCTTGTGCTAATTAAACAGTTTATGGCCTTTTAAATGTATTATTATTTATTAAATGCATGTACATATTAGGTACACACACACACACACACACACACACACATATATATATACACATATTTATTATGTATTTTTTCCTTTTTCATTTTCTGTTTTTTGTATTGTGATTTTACGTTGTGAACCACACAGAGATCCATGGATATAGGGTGGTGGTAGTAGCTCTGTAACCCAGGTTTTAAAGTAAAAGTTGGGCTTTCTTTTTTTAAAAGCAAGATTTGTTTGCATACTTGGGAGGGGTTTTGTTTCTTCCCATCTTCAGGGACCCACCCATTTTAATACCCAGAGTAGCTACATGCTAACTATTCACTTTACTAAGAGAGTGATATGCATTTGATTCTCCAAAGAACTATTCCTAATTCAATTATGCAAATAAAAGATTCTTCATATTCGACCCCCTCTTGTGATAATCCTTATAAGTAGCTTTCCACCCCAGACATAACTATACCTGATTAATTGGTATAATCTCCTTTCATTATACAGTCTGTATCAATAAAGGTATCTACTTTTATACATTTCCCCAAGACTGTATTCTGGCAGGCATATTATAGTTAAAGCCACTGGCAGCATAAGCCACTGGTGTTGTTTTCTTTCAGTTGTTGATGGCTGATTTTATGCTGCCATTCTTCCGGATGTTTCATTTAAGTATTAGGATTGCTTGAACCTTGTTGTGATTTATAATTTTAAGTTGAAACTTAATTCATAATCAAATTGAATTTCATTGAGTTTGAGTTAAATCATAAAAGATGGTGTGTAAATGTCAAAACCAATTAACAAACAAGCATTGGCCTTAGGCTATGTTTGGCAAAATATCAAAATGGCCTCCACAGATTGTTGAGTTTTGAGGGACAGACTGGGCCTATTCATAGGGTTGTCATATGTCCTGGATTTCCCGGACATATCAGGGACACTGGAGTCAGCAGCAGTGTCTGGGTGGAAATTGGTAAAAAATGTCAGGGGAAATCTGGACGTATGGCACCCCATGTTGGCAGTGCCGTTTTTCATTAAAAGCCGGTATTTTTTTGCTCAGCAGCTTTTCTGTCTGGATTTTCACTGTTTGAAATATGGCAACCCTACCCTTCATCTTCTTTGCAACCCTTCATCTTCTTTGCTTCTAGCCTTGAGGCTTAAAACACAATGTCCTCACTATCTTCCAACTTTTACTCAACTTACCTATATCTCAGACCGAATCCTGAGGTCTTGAAGGTTTTTGGTGAAGAAGTTTAAAGCAGGAGGGAATCTCCATAGTACAGCCAGAGCACACAAATATGCCATCATAAACCACCCTAAGAACTTTTGCTACTGGGCAGCCCATAAAAGTAAATAAAATGAATTAATTAAATGTTAATTCAATTTTTAAAAACATTTTGCTACATTAGAAATAAGGACTTAGTGCAGGAGTGGGGAACCTCAGGCCTGGGTGCTCTAGGTCTCTCTACTGGCCCTTTCTCTGGGGTACACCGTCCTTGAGTGCTTTTGCCTGGCTGGAATTCGTCCTTCCTTGAACGATGGCAATGCCTCTTGCCTGCCAGAACGAAGATGGAGAGAGATGTAATGGGTGTCTGTAGAAACATCTGAATTTGTACAGCTAGAATGTAACCTACAGTTCGAAGATAAGAGCAGAGCTTTCCAAACTTTTCAAGTTGGTGACACACTTTTTGGAAGTGCATCATTTCGCAACACAGTAATTCAGTTTTGCATCATTTCATGACACAGTAATTCGGTTTTACTAGCAAACCAGAGGTTAAACTAACCCTTTCCAGTCACGAGAGGAGCATGGGGAGCGTATGTGTGACACACCTACACGCTGCAGCCGACACACTAACATGCCGTGGCACACAATTTGGAAAGCTCTGGGTAAGAGTCACGTCCACTTTTGCACCAGGCTCCACTAACCAATGATAGGTTTGTCCACAAAGTTTGTCAAAAAGTTTCTCCATTCACAATCCATGCAATATTCCCTAGCTGCCCCAGCACTTGTCAGTTGCCCCCATGCCTTTGCACTCATTAGTCAGAACACCAGAAGGCAGAAACAACTTTGGTGCACAGGGATCAACTGGAGAGCATACTGTTGCTGAATTCTTCCTTGTTTCTCTAAAAGTTTCTACAAGAGTTTGGATTTGATATCCCGCTTTATCACTACCCAAAGGAGTCTCAAAGCATTCTCCTTTCCCTTCCTCCCCCACAACAAACACTCTGTGAGGTGATTGGGGCTGAGAGACTTCAAAGAAATGTGACTGGCCCAAGGTCACCCAGCAGCTGCATGTGGAGGAGCGGAGACGAGAACCCAGTTCCCCAGATTACGAGTCTACCGCTCTTAACCACTGCACCATACTGGCTCTAGAGCAGTGTTTTCCAACCACTGTTCCGCGGCACACTAGTGTGCCGCGAGATGTTGCCTGGTGTGCCGTGGGAAAAATTCAAAAGATTTTTTTTAAAAAAAAATGTCAAATTTTCGCCCACTAGGCGGGCGCCGGACTGTGTCCACCCTATTTTCCATCCGTCCTGGGTGGGGATCAGATCGGATGGGATTGGATGAGAGCAGACAGGCGGTCCGCTCTCATCCGATTCCCCATAGAGAGCAGTGGGGCTCTGACATCTCCCTCTCCGCCGGCTCAGCGGGGATCAGCGGATCAATCCCCGCTGAGCAGAGAATGGTCCGCAACGTTTTTGTTTGCCATTAAAGAAAAAAATATTAAACATTTTCTAATCGTGGTGTGCCTCGTGATTTTTTCATGAAACAAGTGTGCCTTTGCCCAAAAAAGGTTGAAAAACACTGCTCTAGAGATATACAAGGGCTAGAGACCTACTTTTAAACAAGCTGAATATTTAGGAAAGGACTACAGAAAGTTCCTGAAGTGTGCTCCACCCCCATATCTCCCCCCACCTCTATTCTTTGGGATCTGGGACTTTCAGGAGGACAAAAGCAGTACACAAAGTAGGGTCAGCATTTCTTCTTCTTTTTTAGATTCCCTGCTCAAACATTTTCCCTAATGCTGGAAAAAGGGTGACTTGCAAGCGGAACAGCCAAGCACATTATTCCCACCAGATGAATACTTGGGTTACATCTTCCTCCATAGTCACAAAAGGATTCCTGTAAAAGCACTTCAGTATAAGAATTGAGGCGGGGCTTGTCAGCCAAGCAAGATCTTGCTGAAGCCAAAATGCTCTTTGTTCTCACGACTGCAATCCCACAGACACTTTCTTGGGAACAAGCGTCACCAATGAAATCAATGCTGACAAACTCCAGGCAGTCAACTTTCACAGCAGACACAAAATATGAGCTTTGTGGCAGGAATCTTTAGGAGATTAACCGAAGTGTAGTGCTCAATCCTACTCATGTTTACTTGAAATAAGGTCCCCTTGTGCCCAAGGTATAGGATTGCAGTCTTACTGTAGTGTTAGCTTTCCTGGACTTGACTCGATTTCCTGTCTGTGAGAGTGTGACAGCCAGAAATCGACGGGGCTTCCAAGTAAACGATAGGATCCGGCAGCAAACCTTCGATCCTGAATGTGCACTAACCCCTTTCCTGCGTATTTATAATCTGGAATACCCAACACCCATGCATTTCTCCCAAGTAAACGTGCATGCAGAGGACTGCAGTTTGACTTCGAAGGAAAACTCCCAAAACTAATTCCAAGAAAACAATGGGACCGTAAAGAAGCTTGCCACCTCGCCCCAGAGGGCTCTCTGATCTGCCTCCACCTAGAGGGCCGCTCCTCCATCCATCCCTTCGGATGGGCAGCCCCGAAGAAAGGCTGGTGCAGAGAGGCAGGAGAGCTTAGCTGCAAACCTGCGCCAGAGGGACTAGGGTTACATTTATTACTGGCACTTTCCCAGCCAAATCCCAGGGCGGGTTACAACAATTTAAAATTCAGCACCGATAGTCAAAGGAACGTGGTTGGGTCCTGAAAACATACATCTCAGGTCCAGCAATGACCTACACCTTGCAGGGGAAGGGGGCTCCCCCCCCCCACACTTGTTATGGCCACCACCCGCTCTTCTACCCGTTCTACCCACCATACTGGCAGCGCTCGCCCTCGTAGCCCCTGGAGCAGAAGCAGGTGCCGTTCCGGATGCAGAGGCCCCCGTGCTGGCAAGGCGGGGCGTCGCACACGGCGCGCGGGTCGAAGACGAAGGGCACGGCAACGCCGCGAGACACCTTGGACGGCTGCGCCAGCGCCAACGGCGGCGCCCCCGCGCAGGCCACCAAGAGCAGCCACAGCGCCGCCGCCCGAGGGATTCCCGCCACGCGACACCCCATCGCTCGGCCTGGCGCGGCTGCCCAGCGGCGCTCTCTGGTCCCGGCAGCGGCTGCGCTCGCACTTTCCTCCTCTTCTGCTTTCCCCCTTTCTCTCCCTCCTTCCCCTTCCCCGCCTTCTGTTCCCGGACCCTCTCTCGTTTCACTCGCTTCTCTTTTTCACTTTTTAAATATATATATATATATATTCGTTACACGACATATTTCTTCGGGTGGCTGGAGCCACTGAAAGGAAGCTCTGTCTTGTGCACGTGAGTTTATGTTCCGAAGCAAACTCCGAGCGTTTGTCCAATGCAAGAGTATTATTATTATTATTATTATTATTATTATTATTATTATTATTGATTTCTATAGCTTCCTTCATCAGAGAATCACAGGGTGGTTTACAATGGAAACAAAGCATACCATCTGAACAAACAGAAACAATAAACCCCCAGTTTTAAAGGCTAAAAATTGTTTAATTAATTATTAAGGGGGAAAGGCCTGGGGCAGAGGCAAATTTAAAGTATCAGGTTAAGCTTGTGCTTCCAGTGCCGGATTTCTGTATATGCTAAACCAGCTATAGTTTAGGGCCCCACTCTCTTGGGGCCCCCCAAAAAAATTAAAGAAAAAAACCTGGATGTACATTTCCAAAATATAAGATTAAAAAAAAATAGAATAAAACCTACATACAGCAACAGTGTTTCGTGTTGTATGGGCTCCTGTGATGTGCATATTTTGTTATGTGCAAATGGCTTTAGATACCTAATAGGTCCATAAGTTACTGTATAGCATATATTCAACACAAGATAACAGCGGACAAAGGACAGCTGGACATATAAAGGGCCCCATTACCTTCAGTAGCTTAGGGTCTCATCAAACCTAAATCCGGTCCTGCACTGGGCACCAAGCTGCCAGGGGGGTGGGCACCACAGGGCATTGCAGTTATTATTAATTTCATTTCTATACTGCTTAGTATTTAAAATAAAAATAGAGTGGTACCTCAGGTTAAGAATTTAATTTGTTCTGGAGGCCCGTTCTTAACCTGAAACTCTTCTTACCTGAGATACCACTTTAGCTAATGGGGCCTCCTGCTGTCGCCACACGATTTCTGTTCTCATCCTGAGGTAAAGTTCTTAACCCGAGATACTATTTCTGGGTTAGTGGAGTCTGTAACCTGAAGCGTCTGTAACCCGAGGTACCACTGTATCAAAAAAAGAAAAAAGACAACACATTGAAACATCAAGTAAAACAGTCTGGCAGAAAGCAAATTCAACTATTGACACACAGAGAGACAGAAGGCAGAGGGTACCAAACTTTGGCCTCACATAGGACACTGAGGGCATTTGAAAGTCCGTCCCCTGCCTGAGAGACATACCTAAGCATAGAAGCCAACTCCCAGGGGCCGTGGGGGTTTCGGTCCCCACAATAAAATATTGGGCAATAAGTTGGTGGGCATTCCCATTCAAATGGTGTTTGTGTGCACTGCGTCCTGTAATCGATTAAACGGGGTGGGACTTATTTGGGCCCCCACAATATTTTATTCAAGTTGGCACCCCTGTAAAGATATGTAACAAGGGCGCCAGGGGAGCCACCACAGAAAAGTCCGTTCTCATGTTGCCACCCTCCAGACTTCTCGCAGAGGAGGCACGTGAAGAAGGGCTGCAGGGTCCAGGTCGGTTCATATGGGGGGAGAGGCTTTATAGGTCAAAGCCTGCATGTTGAATTGGGCCCAGAAACTAATTGGCGGTTGGGGCAGGATTGGCATTATATGCTGCTACTTCTTATTATTACACAATTTTATCCCGCCTCCCAAGGAGCTCAAGGCAACATCTTTGGATTAGGGCCTTAGGCCGTTGTTTTCATTTCTCTGGGAAATCTTCTAAAATACTAGGGAAACATCACAGTTTTTATTAATATAATGTTTGGTTTTATATGATTAGGTATAACTATTGAATAACTTAATATTAACACAGTCCTCTTTCTGGCAACAGCATACATTTATTTGCATACTTATTATTATTCATGCACAGAGCTCAGAATTTAATAGGAGGTCAGAGTATTAGCAGCACTCTATAACACCCCAGAAAAGGTTTTCCAGAGGTCCAGGTTAATTAACAAGATTCCCCCCTCCCTGTTTTCATCTGTGCTTCCTTTGAGGGTATTAAAAGGATTAATATGAAATGGGTGGGGGGGAGAATCCTTAAGATGAAATATAGTAACTGTCCCTTCAATACAGCTAATTAGATGCAAGGGTGAATTAAATAAGCTTGTCCAGGTGTCTCATTAAATTAAATACATTTGTTTAAACATTATCTCCAATATTAGGGATTAGGTCTAGTGCACCAAAATTCATCTAAGGGTTTATGAGTCTGGTAATCTGCATTTTTAAATTGTCTGAGTCATGCAGTTTGTACCTCATTTAAAACAGGAGTGCTTGTAACCTCAGTAGGCATGTTTTTCCTTTCTGAATAATATTACCGCTTAATACAAAAATAACAATAAAAGGGACGCATGCTGAGTTCACAGACATGGAACTAGACACCCCCCAAAAAACATACCCATTCAAAAACTATTTATAATCTTGAAATAAAATAAAATTTGCCGGTTGTCAAATGGATCCTAAAAATACGCACTATCTAATATTACAAGTTGGGCACCAGGGGGCACCTTGTCTCCTTGCACTGGTGTAGCTGCCTAACCTCTGGTCCAATGATGTCAGTTGCCCTGCAAAGCAGAATGGTGTCACTTGGGCATATGTAAGCTAGCAGAGTGTTATGTTTTATATTCTAGCCCATTTGTTGTCCCTGGAGGCAGAAAGGAACAGAATCACAACTTACTGCTCCCCTCAGGTAAGACGGATGCATGGAAATAACACAGGTGAGTATAACATCAGTGTATACTTAAGTTTTCTAACTGATATTATTATTTATTATTATTATTATTATTATTATTATTATTATTTATATATATACCGGTATGTACCACCCTATACCCACAGGTCTCGGGGAGGTTCACAGAATAAAACCACAAAATACATACCATAATCAAAATAAAAACAACAACCCAATAACCCCCCCCCAAAAAAAAACCCAACACATTTTAAAAGGGCATAGGAGATCAATCAAATCAACCAAAGGCCGGGTTAAAATGGAATATTTTTGCCTGGCGCCTAAAGGTGTATAATGAAGGTGTCAGGCGAACTTCCCTGGGGAGAGCATTCCACAGACAGGGAGCCACTGCAGAGAAGGCCTGTGTTGTCACCCTCCAGACCTCTTGATGAGGAGACACACGAAGAAAGGCCTTAGAAGATGATCTCAGGGTTCGGGTGGGTTAATATGGAAAGAGGCGGTCCTTGAGGTATTGCCGTCCTGAGCTGTTTAAGGCTTTATAGGTCAATACCAGCAATTTGAATTGGGACCGGAAACTAATTTTATGGCATGCACTAGATCTGCATCACAGAGATGAAAAGTGGACTGTACAGATGAAGCCAACCCATACCCATATTCATACTACTTAAGAGAGAGGGGTTTCATTTGCCGGTTCTTGAAAATATTCAGGCTCATGTTTTAAGTGCACATGGTAACGTCAGGCATATGGGGCTAGCTGCATCCTTCTTGCCCAATACAAAACATTTCTACGCAATTTGCATACACAATTGAAACTCACGTGGTTCAGCAATGCCCCTTCAAAGAAGATATGTATAACATGGAAACACCAGTAGTAATGATGACCATATTTCTTCAAACGCCTGGAAGAAGAGGTATGTTTTAACCTGGCATTGAACGGATGTTAATGTTGGCACCAAGCAGGCCTCATGAGAGATTATTCCATAAATGGGGAACTACAATGGATGGGGAACTTGTCTCTTGCCCCCCCGCCCCCCGAATTTTTCTCAGTGGGGCCACCTGGAGAAGCGACTCAAGAGGATGAATGCTGCATCTGCGTATATTCAAAGTGGCTTAGCCAGCTGTGCCAAAACCAGTATTACATGTTCAAGCTGCTTTGTTCCCATCAGTGCTTTTGCTCCTGGTTTCTGCACCAGCTGCAGTTTCTGAGCCATCTTCAAAGGCAGCCCCGTGTATACAGACCACGGTAATCATTCTATCTATGATTTATCACACCAGACAATGAAAAATTACATCATAGATTAGCAGCATTGATCACGCCAGTTTCCCCAGCCAAAAAATACATCATAGCGTTCAGTTAATGGCAGCTTAGGGCAGCAATAGTTTTTAATTCAGTCAGAGCAACTGATCTATGTTTTAATCCATCTGAACAGTTTGGTTTGGGTCTGTTGGGGAAATGCTACCGTAATTCTGCCACAAAAGAAAATGAAATGATAACCCATTGTGAACACATTGCACATTACATTGTCCAAGGTGTTGCTGTTGTTGTTTTTTTAAAAAAGTAAATATATTGACACCTACCTGCTGCACCATGCATAGTTCCTGCATTGCAAGAGGTTGGACTAGATGACACTTTGGGTCTCATCCAATCCTACAATTATTTAGCACTAGAATATGGAAATTTTTGGCAGAGTGTCATGGCACTACAGTAGCATATAATGTTTTTTTTCTTTTACCAGAGAAACAGACATATTTTTACCAGCATCTCTAGACTAGTAACTGAAATATCTACAAATTATGAATTAATTTTTTTAAAAAAACCCAGAGTTTGGTGCTTTGTCATTCTGTTTTACATTTAAAAATGTGGTTGCTGGAGGGTTTTTGCATGCTGCAGACACAAAACCAAACCAAACAAAAGCCCTGCAGTTGCCATCCATTAAATCCATCCATTTAATTTGCTTGTAAAAAGATTAGTGCAAACATTAACTGCAGTAAATCGAAAACAATTAGCCATTCAACCATCATGCTGTAACTTTATTAAGCTCTTATCTTTCCAAAACATTTGGTGACAACCAAACCAAAAACCTTGCAGCCAATAGCTGCTCAATTGGTTTTGTGTGTGAAGAGGAGGGACCGTCCTTCCAATTCACAAAAGAAAGGCTGAACAAAATCCAACCGTTATTGAATGCACAAGCAATGGTCATTGATTGATAAAAGTTTAAAGGGGGGGGGGTGAGACCTTCAAATGAAGGTTATTGAAATTAACGGTACATTTCTTAATATAAATACATCTAGATTTTCAGTTTTTGGGTTACCATCCTTGGTTAGTGCTTATTATATAAATCTTTAAAATACATAAATAAATCCTGTGTCTTTACAAAGGGCAGGAATATTCCCATATTACACTGCCAACAGATGCTGTTGTCTGCCCTATCTTCCAGGCCATGTCTCCAATTAACTCAGGGGTCAGCAAACTTTTTCAGCAGGGGCCCGGTCCACTGTTCCTCAGACCTTGTGGGGGCTGGACTATATTTTTTTTTTGGGGGGGGGGAATATGCCCCACAAATAACCCAGAGATCCATTTTAAATAAAATGACACATTCTACCCATGTAAAAACACCAGGCAGGCCCCACAAATAACCCAGAGATGCATTTTAAATAAAAGGACATATTCATGTAAAAACACGCTGATTCCTGGACCGTCCACAAGCCAGATTTAGAAGGCGATTGGGCCGGATCCAGCCCCCAGGCCTTATTTTGCCTACCCATGAATTAACACTTCACTTTTGGCTTCCTCCCCGACCCCACAAGGTGGGGAATATTTATTTTCCCACTATGTTGGAAGAGAACATTGACTAGTCTACCTTCCTTTAGGAAGTGTGTTGACACTCCTCCTTGAGACTAAATAAGCAGCTGAAACAACAATATGAGTTAGATCCAGAATAACAGACCAAATCCTTTACAATTATACCAGTGAGAGGAGAGACTGCTTTGCCGCAGCTGACAATGTATCTCATGCTCTTTCTTCTAGTTGGCCCTAAAGAGAAAGCTAGATCTGATGGAGGCGATCCAGAATTGAATCTTTCTTTGCCTGATTTCATTTGCCCAATTTTTCATTTCCCTAATTTAAATCAGAAAAGCAGCCCTCAAAGCTTGTCTGTATTGCGAACAACAACAGCAACTACAACTTTTTAATAGCATTTTCAAATGTTCACATGCATCATCTGGGTGTAATCTGTACAACAGCCCTGTGTAAATTAGTATTATTATCCTCCCTATTCTAGGCTGAGAATAAGAGAGAGTGGCTTGCTTAGGCCAACCTAATGAGTTCATAGCAGAAACAAGATTCACTCTGGGTACTTTACAGCTCCATCTCTTAGCCACCATACTATTAGGGTGGTATGGGAGCGATTCATTTATATTGGGGAAATGGTGCAGATAAAAGGTTTAGCCCCTTTAGTATCATGCCCCCCTCCTCCTCTCCCCAGTGCCCTGGCCCTGATGCTAATAAAGAGAGCTCCTTCCTCCTGAGCCTAACCAATGATTGCCACTGTGAAGAAGAGCAAAGAGTCTATCTCTGTCTTAGGACATAATCAATGGCTGTTACAGGGGTCTTTACAAGCCCCTTTGCGGGTAGATGAGCCAGTTGGTGCCACCTGTGTGTGTGCTGTTTTATTATAGATGCTGATGCTGAGATGCATAGATTGATACATAGATTGGTCTATGTTAATGGGGACTGGAGTAAAGGGGGCATTGACGACCGGGGGGGGGGGGGGAGGCGGGTATGTTGAACTATTCGTAACCATTTTCTGTATGCAAAATACAGAGCAGTCATCCCCAGCAGAAATGGTGCTGTTCTTAGAATAGAACTGCAGATATTCTTTAGCCGTTTAGATCAATTCAGGGGAACGATGAGGAAAAAGATTGTATTCACTTATATTTAGATACTGGAGACCATCATTAGCATTGCTGGACTTCAAACAAAGATCAGAATAATAAGAGCATTCTAAGTTGTTGTTTCATGAAACCAATCTCTTAGTGTTCTTTAGAAATTATTTTAGTTTTGTGACATTCTTTTTTAATAAATAGATTTTGTGACTTTTTTGGAACAGGAGCCAAAAGCCAAATGAATTCTTTTCACTTCTGAACTTGACATGGGTGCTTGAATGCAAACACTGGCTGGCAGTGACTCTACAAGGATTCAGATGAGGGACATTTGTAGCTCTGCCGCTGAGCTATGGCCCTTTGTACTGAATAAATGTCACTCCTGAAGTTCACCTTGTTGTAGATAAAGGTCCCAACAACCTCTCCATAATGGATGCTAAAATATAATGCTGTGCATGATCAAAAGAAAGAAGCCAATGCCACAGCAGCCAGAACCATTTCAAGCTGTCCTTCTATAGCAGTGCATTAAGATCAATGCTTTACACATTCTTGAAACTTGGTACAGTATATGTGAATCCGGTACAATCATGATTTGATATGTAGGTGCACAATTTATTAAAAGGCCTCTGAATCTTTGGGGTATGTGAATAACAGAGGTGGAAAGAAGACTGCAAGAAAAAATGGGCAAGGTTGACTTTTACCGAGGGGGAAAAATACTTGTAGCCATGACTTTGAGTCTTAGTAGTGTGCCTACTTTAAAGTTATCTATTGAATTTCACTTACAATTTAAAACTTTGGAACCTTCTTTTTAAGGCCCTCTTTCACTGTTTCCAAAGTCGTTGTCTTGTTAGGTCTCTGATATCTCACTCTGCTACTTCTGTTCATACTTCACACACACACACACACACACACACCGTGCTTGGACTCTTCTTCCTGTTAATATGATCTCTGGCATGCTTGCTCCCTTTTTTATAGGAACAATGCCAAGATCTGTTCTTGATCTTTCTACTTGTCATTTAAAAACAAAAAACTAACTGTGTGCTCCTATAAAGAAAAATGGGTATCATTTTTTACTTTTTGGATCTGATTCACTCCTATGGATACTTTCTCGGGAGTAAGCGCCAATGAACTCTGTGGTACTTACATGCATAGTTGCATTGCACTGAGCTGCGCAGCTGGCATTGTTGCTATTTACATCTGTGCTTTTCTTAGGTGTGCATTTAACAAGGCTTCCATTTTCTGAAACAGCACAGGATCGAACTCAATCGTTGTAAGAGTTCATTAATATTAGTAAAGCTTTGGGTAGCAAGGGTTAAATGTGCTATATTCATACAAAGTAAACTTGCAGTAGAGCTGATGTCATGTGTTGGAATACATACAAGCAAAGAAGCAACTTTCCTCTTTGCATGTGTGTACCAAATGTTGTCAATGCTGTTGTTCTATCTATGCCCCTTATGCCTAATACCAGACACAACTTTATAGCAGTCACGATTCAGTTGTTTCAGTCTGAAATATCTGTTAATGGGCTGGAAAAGCTACGTATTAGGTTAGAAGCAAAAGTTGATCACACATTATCTGTTAAAATACCAAGGTGCTGATTTAGCTTAGTACCCTTTACACATGACTGGCTGTGCCATTATGTCAATGGGGATGCATGTTCAAATGCGTGTTCCACTGAAAACAATAAAGTGTGGCTCAATGAAATGCGTTCTTTCAAACTGCTAGGTAGGCAGGAGCTGGGACAGAGCAACAGGAGCTCACACTGTGGTGCGGATTCGAACTGCCAACCTTCTGATCGGCAAGCCCAAGAGGCTCAGTGGTTTAGACCACAGTGCCACCCTCATCCCTTCTCCAAGACAAGGCTTCTTCCTTCACTGCAACATTTGAGACGTGTGCATCCAAAGGATGCACACATGGAATTAGGAGTGTGCCATTAGGTCTTACTTGTCGGCTTCCGATAGGCATCTGGAGGGCCACTGCGAGAACAGAAAGCTGGATTTGATAGGCCTTTGGTTTGCTCTTGTTAGGGCCTTCTTAATGTTCTTGCGGAGCTGCTTGTGACATCTTATTGAAAAAGGAAGCCTGTGAACATCAAGCACCAGTTGTGCTTTCAAAAGGGTGTGTGATAGCGTATTTATTTTCGATATTGATTTATTTTCCAATAGTGCAAGCTATACATATGCAAAATGTCCCGTGCTGCTAGCTTTTGTTGATACTAACAACCAATGGATTGTGATGCTTCAATACCATTGTACTGAGTGCTTTATAAAAACCTAGCTACAGCTTAAGCTTTATGAAATAGCCAATTTTTGGTTCAGCAAGCCAGTATCAATGGCAGACAGTTGGGGAGCAGAGCTGAAGTCCAAAAATGTATTCTTGGGTTTCTACAAATAAGGTCATTTATCACACCATTTTTCTTTGTCCATTAATACCCAGCAAGTTTATCATTTATATATACTCATACATTTTCCTTTGAAACAGTTGAAGCGGGTTATATTTTCTCTTCAAAAATTTTATTTCTCAGCTTGAAGTGTTCCACTTCAATACAATACACGGGAGAACAGTTGCAATGAAGTATGTTCAAAGCACATTTTTCTTTATTACAATGACAAGTTTGAAAAGCACCTTGTGATTTGACATCATTTGGGAAGGGGAGGGAAAGTGCACTTCGCCAGCCGCAAGATCTTAGTTTTATTGTCTGAGCAATGAATCTAATAATAAAAGCCAACTCGATTGCCTTGCTGAACTATAGACACATCCTTCTTTTCAATTCCAAGCACACATGTCTGTCTGTGTGTGCACGTAAATGTGTGTGTATGCACACTCTCACACAGGGTTTCTATCATCAAATGGATGTCCTGCAGAAGACTTGCAACTGACTAGCAGGGCAACACCTTAATCAACTGTCTCACATTTAACTGAGGGTAAGCTATTACAATACGACAACATGCACTTTCTATGTCCAAACAACGCATCATATGAAAAGAGAAAAAGCTTCTTATTACTAATGTACCAGTGAGTGAGACAGAAGTTTACTGAAGATAAAAAGCTTAGATGTCTAACAATGTGCATTGTTTTGTTATTGTTGCTCATTTAACCCAACTATATTGGGTTCTCCCCTTCATGGATCACTGCCTTGCCGTGGCAAAGGGGCTTGAAGAACTCAGAGAAGCTATGAACTATGCCGAGCAGGGCACCCAAGATGAACAGGTCATAGTGGAGAGTTTTGACCAAACGTGATCCACCTGGAGGAGGAACCGGCAATGACAGGCCTAGACAGCATCTTGAGAAGTAGAGACATCACCTTGCCAACAAAGGTCCGTATAGTTAAAGTTATGGTTTTCCCAGTAGTGATGTATGGAAGTGAGAGCTGGACCATAAAGAAGGCTGATCGCCGAAGAATTGATGCTTTTGAATTATGGTGCTGGAGGAGACTCTTGAGAGTCCCATGGACTGCAAGAAGATCAAACCTCTCCATTCTGCAGGAAATCAGCCCTGAGTGCTCACTGGAAGGACAGATTGTGAAGCTGAGGCTCCAGTACTTTGGCCACCTCATGAGAAGAGAAGACTCCCTGGAGAAGACCCTGATGTTGGGAAAGATGGAGGGCACAAGGAGAAGGGGGCGACAGAGGACGAGATGGTTGGATAGTGTTTTCGAGGTTACCAGCATGAGTCTGACCAAGCTGCGGGGGGCAGTGGAGGACAGGAGTTCCTGGTGTTCTCTGGTCCATGGGGTCACGAAGAGTTGGACACAACTAAACGACTAAACAACAACAATAACAATATTGGGTTCTAGAAGAACAGATCCTATATTGCTGAACTATCCGATTATATATATTTGTAGAGCTTCCTCTCAAAGCTGCACTGCAATAACGTTTCTTTCCTTTGTCCTCCATGAAGAGAGAAACGAACTAGACCAGAAGTTGCATGCAATCAAGTCTAGTCAACTTCGTGACCCCATTTGCAAGTGTGGGGCTGGAGAAGTGGCAGCCATTAAGTGTAAGGTAAAAAGAACTCTCCCTACCACAACCTCTCCCATTAAGTCTAATGTAAAAAGGCTACTAGGCATTGATAGCCGTGTCCTCTGATTTTGTCCAATTGTCTTTTAAAGCCACCCAAGTTGATGGCCATCACTGCCTCCTGCAAAAGTGAGTTCCATAGTTTTAACTATGTGCTGCGTGAAGGAGTACTTTCTTTTATCTGTCCTGAATCATCCAGCATCCGGCTTCATTGGGTTAGTCCACAATTTCTTTCTGGAAGCTGAACCTGGAGCTGATGCACGTAGACTGCATTGTACCACATTTGGCCCCTTTGTGTGTTCTGGATAAAAGATGCTGAGGACCGAAGATCAGGGTGCCTGTACGATTAGTAAAAGCAGATGGTGGAGCATTTCCCATGACATGTTACTATGTTTTGAAGGATTTACCCCACTTCTCTCCCACACATGCGTTCTTGCTGAAGCTGCTGCATTGTTCACTGGAAGACAACACAGAATGTTGAACCGCAGCCCAGCACAGAAACACATTTGCTTTGTTTGGGAAACATCCAAAATCTGCAGACTTAACTGTAGCCTGCTAAAGCATTTTGCGCTCTCAGTCTCGATGTAAAGCAGGACTCCTGCCCACTAAATCTGAAGGGGAAGGAAGGCACGCAGCCATTTCTCTTCACATGTTCTTTCGGAAGGTGATATCTGTGAATTTAAAGCTAAGATATGATGCCGTGAAAAATGTACACGTCCCATATTATTTCATAGCTTTTCCATCATTTCGTGAACACCCAGGCATCAGGCTGTGTTCTCAACCCATTTACACCTTTGCGGTTTGTTAATGACAGCCTATAGGTGAGGGGTGGGTGGGAAATGGAGTAGTTAAGCCTAGAAGCCAGTCATTAGTCTTATTGTCAGCCACAGTATATCTCTGAACTTTATAAGTAATTCATGTCATCCCTTCGCTCTTACCCCTCAGCAGACTATCCATTAAAACTGTGATTCTGTGTGGAGCTTCACAGAGAGCCAATGGATGGCCGATATGGGACAAAAGAGGCTTGCAAGTCTATGATAAATTGAAAAGCTGGGTCATATATATATATATATATATATATATATATATATATCAATTAAACTTTAGCAGAGGGACAGTGTCAGCCTGAAATAAAAGCAGACTAATAAATCACGGTTGCTGTGCTCGGGTATTATTTAAATGAACATTAACATTCCTGAAGTAAACCTTTGCAGAAATTAGCAATATCCTCCATGTACACAGATGCTTCCTGCATTAGTCTTATTTAGGCATTATACAAATCTGGAAATGCAATGCATGAGCAAGGAAAGTGGGCAGTGGGTGGCGTACAGAAGTACAGGAGGGGAGTGACATTTTCTGTTTTGCCTCTGGCAGCAAAACATCCTGAGCCAGCCTTGCTAAAGGCCAACAGAGAAAGGACAGAGCAACACACGTATGTGAAGATGCTATTTTTGGTGCTATTTCTGAAAAGGCCCCTGTCTCAATTACTTCTCCATCCACTGCCTGCCCCCAGATAATGAGGGAACCAAGAGCAAGGCGTCTGAGGAAGGCCTTCATAGTTGTATGGAAGAAAATGGTCCATAAGGCATTTTGGACCCAGGCTTCCAAAAAACCCCACTTAAAACCAGTGCTTTTGAATAGGTGCTGGAGACCACCCGGAAGCCAATAATACAGTTGCGGTAAATGTACAGTAAATTTAGGGCAACAAAGGCTCCTGTGTGTGCTTTCTAAGTTATAAAAGGCAGAGGAAGAAATAATGGAAGAAAAAGTATTTTAAGACACACAGGGGGATATAGAGAGCCAAAGCAGCTCACTGTTTCTTCCATTGAAAACCCCCATGTCCACTGTGCAATGTATCAACATGAGGCAGTAATGTCCAGTGAAGTGCATTAGCGTGGAAAGTTACCAGGGCAATCCACTCTGTCATCTGCTGAAATATCACAGTGGTGTTTCTGTCAAATACACCAGACAAGTATTGGTAGAGAAATGACCATAAATGTGTTTATATGTGGCACTCTTTCCCAGGGAAAGTTGCACAGTGGACTTTGTAGCTGTCCCAGGGAAATCCAGATAGCATCTCAGCTTGAGCCTTGTGATGATACAGCTGGGAGGCAGATGGCAATCTCTTGGGGGTATCAAGCTGGACAGAACAGCTAATTTATGCACGGAGCAGAGAATGGTGCTGGCACAGGGATTTGACTGCCAGCCTGGAAGAACAAAGGCCCTCCTACTTCCTGCCCAGTTGAAGTGCTTTCCTAGTTTTCACCTATTTAATTATAGGGTTGAAGAGATTGCCAACTGTGTCCAAAGTCATTAGCTCCCCCTGGAAATGCAATCTCTGTGTATCTGAAAGAGGTCACCACCAACAGAGCTTAAGAGAATGGGATCCTCCCCAGGTCAGTGACTTGATGTACTCTGTGTGTGTGTGTGTGTGTGTGTGTGTGTGTGTAGAATCAGGAGTTCTGCAGTGGGGGGGTGGCAGGAGGAAGAGATAGGAGTTGACTGAAAGCTAGAAGCGTTTTGGAGATCCAAATTCTCTCCCCTGGGAATCTGATGGCCTGCTGCCTTACAGAAGAACATGCTCTTGTATGTTGTTGTTGTTTAGTCATGTCCGACTCTTCGTGACCCCATGGACCAGAGCACGCCAGGCACTCCTGTCTTCCACTGCCTCCCGCAGTTTGGTCAGACTCATGTTTGTAGCTTCGAGAACACTTTTATACCTATAAATAAAACAGATTTTGCAAAAACCTATCTAAAGTAAACCAACGGCCCAGGTCAGTCTGTCTCTAGAACTTCTGACTGAGGCGTGTGCAGTGCAAATATTTATTAAGCAGAATCAGCCAGTTGCATAACATGTCCTGTAGAAATTACATTGCCAGGGAGAACACCAAAGTTAGAATGGTGACTGGTGCCCTTTGAGAGTGATGGAACCGAAGCCAGTGAGGCCAACAGTAGGGAGAGCCGGAGTCAGTGACACAGAATCAACTAATTCTGGTTTTGACCCCATCCTCCTCCTCGTGTTCTACAAATTGACAGTCAGCACCACCCAGAGCTGCCTCAGGTAGCGCAAGTGCAAGACGCGGAGCTGCCACCCTACTGCTTTCACCACTAGCTGAATGTTCCCCTCTCACCAAGTTCTGGTGTTGGTAGAAATGAGGAGTGGCAGAGGGTGGGGAAGCAGGGAGGTGGAAGACAGCACAGTCCCATTTTGATCAGGTGATGAAATGGTACAGATCGCTGCTGGGGCCACCTTTTTGCTCAATTGAAAAGCCCCAAAGTCCACAAAGGTATAAACTACAATCTGTGTAAACAGTGGATACACTAGTTATTACACACTCCCATTACCATTTAAATTATAATACAGAATTACATGTTGAGGCTATGGAACATAAAGGTTTGTTTTGTTATGTTTGTTTGGCAGCAAAAGTAACAGTGAAAGAACTGGCAAACATTTCAGGTTAAACATAACTGCAGGACTGCTTTTTTTGGAGACCTATGTAGCAGTGAAATATTCCAAGAGGGAACAAGGCTTTGTATCGCTTTGCAGATTTCATTTCCTTCTCGCTGGCTCTAAATGGGTTTATCAGACAGTCTGAAAAATGTTTTAGCAGCTCAGTCCTAAGACTGGCTACCCCAGCAAACCACCAACTCCACTAGCACGATGCCAGAAGGCACAGAGGGCAGCTGAAATTGTTTAGGATCAAAATGCTGATAGCAAGTTGCAGTTAAAACTTTTAGGTGGTCTGTATAATGTCATGTTGAATTTCTAATGATATAAAAGATATCCCCTTGCAGTCCATACCTTAGGACTGGGGTCAGTAGCTGAGTGCCTGAAGATTGACACCACTTGATTCCACATACTCCCTGTGCTGCCCTGTGATGTGTGGCAGGAGACAGCTGGTTCCTTAGTGTACCTTTTTTTATTCCCTAGGTGGGGAAAAAAGCAGCATGTAATTTTCTGCTATAATTTACAGAAAAACAACTGTACATTCACGTAAGCTTTTGTATATCAAAAACCTATATTTTCAAGAAGTTTTAAACTAAAGGGGTAGGGGAAACAGATGGCCTCACTCAGATGCACTTTTGAGAGCTAATTTAAAGATGTTGGCTCTCATCAGTATGAATCATCCTTTTCAGAGGCCTAAGAGTTTTTTTATCTTACTGTCCAATTACTTGAAATTCTGATAAAATTATCTTAATGATATCCTACCTGTTATATTTCAGTGATTTGCATATATTATGCAGAGCACATTGTAGATTGTAGATTTCATTGTAGATGGAGAGATAAAGAAACAACTCATCCATGGTTTTTTTAAATAACGTGAAGGCATTAAAATAATTTTAGAGATTTGGCACATGTGCATATATTCCAGCATATGCACTAAATAATAACAATTTGTTATTTATGCCCCGCCCATCTGGCGGGGTTTCCCCAGCCACTCCCCAGCAGCTCCCAATAGAATATTAAAACACGTTTTATTGTCAAACTTTAATGTTTGATGATAAAACATGTTTTTAATACTCTGTTGGGAGCCGCCCAGAAGTTTTTAATAACTTCTCTAAACAGGGTTGCCTTCACTTGCCTTCTAAAAGTCAGATAGTTGTTTATTTCCTTGATATCTGATAGGAAGGTGTTCCACAGAGCAGGCGCCGCTACCGAGAAGGCCGCTTGCCTGGTTCCCTGTAACCTCACTTCTTGCCGTGTGGGAACTGCCAGAAGGCCCTTGGCGCTGGACCTCCGTGTCCGGGCTGAACGATGAGGTTGGAGACGCTCCTTCGGGTATATTGGGCCAAGGCTGTTTAGGGCTTCAAAGGTCAGCATCAACACTTTGAATTGTGCTCAGAAACATACTGGGAGCCAATGTAGGTCTTTCAGGACTGGTGTTATATGCTCTCGGCGGCCACTCCCAGTCACCAGTCTAGCTGCCTCATTGTGGATTAATCATAGTTTCCGGTTCACCTTCAAAATCTTCACGTATGGAGTCCCTTGCATTTAGAGTGGTCATATGTCCTACTTTATTTGCATCCTCTATTTTAAGAGCTGTCTGGTCCAAGTCCTAGTGTAAAGATAAAGAACCATCAGAAGCAGAGGGAGGGCTTGAAATTACCTGCCAGCGATTAGCTCATGAACAGCACAGGTTTCTCCTTCATCAGCCTTCTTCACCGTGGTGAAATGCATTTCTATTTTGTTACTATGACGTCTATATCTGCATATATACATATGAATTAGCATGTGCAAATTTATTGGAAACCTGTGCCCCCTTTTGTCTTCTTTTTTGGTGATGCATTTTTTCCCTGTAATGCATAATTGGCCACCCTACTTCCAGCGGTGACTGGTGCTGAATGGGATAAAGTAGGGAGATTAACAGTAGCTGCAGCCAGAGCTAGTAAGTGTCGGAGACAACTGATTCAATTTTTGCTCCATCTTCCTCCCTGCCAAATTCTACAAGGGCATCACTGGGGCTAAGGAGGGGGAAGCTGACAGCCAATACCACCCCTTGGACTGGATGTTAGAGTAAGGACAGCAGATGAGGGTTGATTGAAGTTGGTGGGGCACAGCCCCGTTTGCCTCCACTGTTGTTAGTGTAACAATAACATTGCCAATATCATTAACTGAAGCAAGGATGGGGGGAAATATGAAAAAAACAAAACCTGGGTGTACATTTCTAGACGGTCAACAATTTATTGTAACTTCTTTTTCTAAAAGCCTGGTTAGAAATATTTAAATATTTCCTGAACACAAGCAAAAGATACAGAGTTTAGTATACTACTTCTGTCCCACCCCTGCCTCCCCACCCAAAGGTCCTGTTTTGGGACCTAATGCTGGTTTTTGCTGGCAAAAGAACCACCAGCGCTAAAAGCTTAAAGGTAAAGGACCCCTGGACAGTTAAGTCCAGTCAAAGGCAACTATGGGGTTGCGGCGCTCATCGCTCTTTCAGGCTGAGGGGGCCAGCATTTGTCCACAGACAGCTTTCTGGGTCATGTGGCCAGCAGGACTAAACCGCATCTGGCACAGTGGAACACCGTGACATAAGCCAGAGCACACAGAAATGCTGTTTACGTTCCTGCCACAGCGGTACTTATTTATCTACTTGCAGTGGTGTGCTTTCAAACTGCTAGGTTGGCAGGAGCTGGGACCGAGCAATGGAAGCTCACTCTGTTGCGGGGATTCGAACCGCCAACCTTCTGATCAACAAGCCCAAGAGGCTCAGTGGTTTAGACCACAGCACCACCAGTAGTACATCTACACTGATGAAGCCATCAGCACATGTTGTGGGGCCTCCTCAATGGAGATGCAACCCCAGGGGTGAAGCTCTAACACTCCCCATATGAGTTCCAGTCAGTTGAGCAGGTGGCAAGCATTACTGTGTTAACCACAGTGTTGGATTGGTCATATTATCTTGGTTCGATGTATGCTCTGGCATGCTTACGGTATTCTTGTTTATTTTGTATAGTTTTTCTTGTTTTTAAATGCTGTCTGCAAGGTGCTCTGGAAGTTGTCAGACTGAAAGGAAGGCGTTTTAAAAAATGTTCTTTAATAAATAAATATATCAGATGCAGAATGCATATAGAAATGAATCTCTGTATCTTAAAAGTTCCATATGCAGTTGGCCTTAGTTATACAAGTCTGTTATTACTTGTATACTGTGCCTTCCTCAACATTTGGATAGAGAGAAAAACATCCCTTAAGCAAAGTACAGACTTTGCAAAGTTTCAGACACGAGTGTCTTGTGGATAGTTGGTTTAGGTACGTGGAAAGTTATTCACTCAGTTCTTGGCTTGAAGAATTGTAATGCAGGACACACGCTTACTTTTGGGAATTTTCTCCTATCCTCCCAAGTTTTGGAACGTAAAACTAGAGTTGATTCATGCTGTTGGCTACGTTTCTGCACATGCTGCAGTTTAAGTGCAGTGTGTTCTGGCAGCTCTAAAATGCTTAAGAAGGGACAAAGTACATCTCTCCCATTCCTAGTTCCTCTTGCCCTTCCCCAATCTACTCCAGAAGGTTGGATGAATGACCCAAACAGACTTGGGAGAGGAATGCACAAAGGGCACAGAAGGAGGGCAGCAGGAGAGGGCATCCCATTGCACGGACAAAAGTCCAAGTGCTAACATGACAGCTTCATTGGATACAAGGCTAGAGCTTTACTCCCTAAACCTGATCTCAAAGTTAATGTCCTGTGCAAAAAGGGGGAAGCTGGACTGCAGCAATGGAGTGAAAGGAGTCCTGTAAGGCAGAGCCTATCGCTGAAATAAATTTGCATACAATGCCAAGTTTAATATAAGGTACCCACTTCTCTTACAGTTAGCAGCTTAAATAGCTAACATTAATTTATGCTGAATACACAGAGTTAAGTTCACACAGAATAACTTAGATATATTAATTACAGCATATCTTTTTTGGAAGGTGAAGTGCATTCTGAATACCATGATTGGGCCTCAATCCATATTTGAGGAACTCAAGCAGATTAAAATGGCAATGTGATTACTATGCTCATAGCACTACAACAGATCATTCTAAGAGACCATTAAAGTAAACTGGGTAAGCCTTTTTTTTAAAAAAAAAAAAAAAAGATTGCATACAAACACTTTTTGTATGGAAGAATATTAACTTTTTTGTACATGTACATTCTCTCTTTTTGGGCAATGCTTGATTTTTAAGTCCCTTTTATTAGGCAATCAAAAGTTTATGCCAGAGGCTGTACTATAAATTGTTCTTACTTTTCATATTGTACCTCTTTTACTTTCCCATTTTGCAGCAAAACCCAATACATTTAATATTTCTATAGCCTTGAACAATTAATAAAAATATAACATGGGCCTTGCCTGTCTGCTTTCATTATAAATATGTGTGTCACTAATAGGAATGTAAAGTATATGGCACCATCTATTGAGAGAAATCAACAATGCATGATATTTTGAGCATATCCTCACCGTATTATGTAAAAATTTATAGGACCAGAGTTAGAAAAGTAGCATGGAGTGAGATGAACAGTTTGGAAAAGCAGATTTAGTGAAAGTGTAGCTTTGATTACCTAAACTGAAATAAAACTGAGTTGCTACTAAAGTCTACCTTGTTAAAGAACAACTAATATTTTCAACATTATTTCCTCTGAGAAGCACAAACGCTGAATGATCGGCCTCAATACATGTTAAAAGAATGCTATAAAACTACTGTTGGGATTTGAAAACCAATTCTGTGTGGAAAGTTTGTTAATAGTTTGCCCATAATCAAGACCAATAAAGCCTATCCCAGCAAAACAAAACAATCTAGAAATGTGCTATAAGTGGCTTTTCTCTTGAGAAATTTCCCATGTGCATGGTGGGACCCCAAGACTACATGGTGGCGCTCAAACAGTTGAAAAAATACAAGAATGGGTGACACGTCTGTGCAGACCGTGAACGATCTTGTACACTAATTTGTTCTACGTAAATAACTTCCTTCCTGCCATCTTCTCTTTCACTTTTTGGCAGCACCCTGCAACTGTCTGTAAATATAGGCACTAATTGAGAAGAGAACTTTATACACGGTGGTGGGTTCTAGTCCACAACACTTTCCTTTGCCAGCGCACAACAGGGTAGCAGACTTTTAAGGCTCCTGTTAGTGCACTGGAGAGGAATCGGACAGAAAAGGGGAACCAAAATGATCAAAGGGGCGATGAGAGGTTGTAGCGCTTGGTACTTTTTAGCTTAAAGGGTGAGAAAGAGGCAACACAACTTATGAAGTTATGCACGACTTACAAAGTGACAAGAGAAAGTGGATGGAGAAAAGTTCCCCTCTCCTAACACTATAACTCATGGACATCCAATGGAGCTCAATGTTGGGACTATTCAGGACAGATATAACTATTTCTTCATGCAGCACCATATGGGACTGACTCCCACAGAGGTGGCAAGTATGACCACCCACTTGGATGGCCTTAAAAGAGAACTGGACAAATTCACGGAGGACACAAGGCTATCACTGGCTACTAGCCACAATGACCATCTTCTTCCTCCACTATCAGAGGCAGTATGTCTGTGAACAGCAGTTGCTGTGAACTGCAGGCAGGCAGAGTGCTGTTGCGCTCATGTTCAGCTTGCAGGCTTCCCACAGGGTTCTGGTCGGCCACCATGAGTACGGTATGCTGGACTACACCACTGGCCTAATTGCAAACTTTTTGAGTCCACGGCTCCCTTGACCAACCACATTTTTTTCTGCAGCTTCCCTGTGACTACTTGCACTAAGATTTCATTACAGCACGTCTATAAGTGGGTAGACTAGGAATCTGGGGTGTGTCTGGGAGGCAGCGAAGAGGACAACTCAAAGAAGGTTGGCCATGGAGGAGAGAGAATGCAGGAAAATATGGGCTACAAGTTAATGAAAGGATGGCCCCGTTTCAACATTCCTCAAGTCTCCCCAGGGTGCCACAACACACTGGTTGACAACCAATGGCCTGATCCAGAAATGTCCAACCTGTCGACTGCGATTGATCCCTGGGTGATCAGTCGATCATGGGATCCTTATCAATCTCTGGATGTATAAAAATGCGGAATGAATGTCTCCGCCCCCCACCCCCTCACTCTGCCCCCCCCCCCGTCGCGTCCTGTGTGCAATTGTTTGTTGTTTGCTCTTCATTCACGTTTGCATGTTTATTGGTTGGTTGTCAACTCTTTGCAATCATTCCATAACAACTGTGAGCATTGTTCCCCCAAAAAGCTCAACAACTCTGGGCAGTCCTCCCCTTCCACCCCCCACACTCCTCCTCCTTCCAATGACAATGTGTAGATCACTGCCATTTTTTAAATACTCGGGAGTATTGGGAGTAGAATGCAGTCTCTTGGGAGTTGGACGTACCTGGCCTAATCCAATGAGCCTCTGCTTGCCCCACACCTGACACCACCAGTAGGACTCCTAGCTAACTTAAGTTGCAATCCTGCACACACTTACCTGGGATGAAGTCCTAACGAATTCAATGGGGACTTCTTAGTAGACATTATAGGATTACATTGTGACATTCTTCTCATAAAATTCAACAATTCCCTTGGCAAGAATGCAAATTAATTCATTATATGTCATTCCTTTCCAATAAAAAAATGCAAGAGGATACGAATTACTGAAGTTACATCAGAGGAGCCCCAAAGGGATGTCCAAATAAGAGAACCGCATAGAGAAGTTTTATTTATCATGCTTCAAAACACTGCATACAGGTATGTTTGCCACACAGAATTACAGGAACAATTACAATTCTGAAATTACAAAAATAGTTATAACCTTTTAGAATTTCTATACACAAATTATCTGCCTATGAGCACTATTAGTGGTTAATTAATGAGTAGTAAGTAGGTCATCAGGTTACTGCTTCACGGTTTTATGTAGAAATTGTTATGAAGAGAAAAATTGTAGGGCCTGCCCTACCTTTACCAGCTAAAAACATGGCAGCATAATGACAGATGTGCCACAATTTACCTTATGTTGGGCTAAAATGACAAGCGCAAATTCAAGAATATTGATATGTAGCTAGTATTCAGGCCTTGGACACAGCACATTTAATCTTTAATTATAGCTGGTAGTCTAAATGTGGCACTGGCGTTCTGTAAATACGACTGCACTCCATACTCACGAAAAATAAAAGGGAGTTTTTCCCCATTTGCAGCAGCCATTTTTTATACCAACATAGCAATCACATTTTCCAGAAACAAGGCATTCAAAGACATGTGAAAGATAGCAATGAATAATGCAATTTTGATTTTGTTTGCACAAAAGAATTAGTTTTAAACCCGTTTTCATAAACCCTGATGCTTTTTTATTCTAAAAGAAACTGCTTCAGATACATGTCAACTCCTCCTTCCCAAAGCTCCATGGCAGAAAAGTACAATGCTAGCCCAAAGGAAAGCAAACTGCAGTTAGCATTATAAGGGAGTGCTGTGATGAATCTCTTGACTTCCTGCTCCCCCAACATGCAAGGAGAGAAGATTGAAAGCATCCAGTTTCAGTTTTTGAATAAACCAGAGTTTTCTGCTACATCCAAACACAGAAATGTGGTTTATTCTGTGATAAGGTTAAAAACAAAACAAAACCCCCAGGATCTCACAGGAGCCCCCTCATATACCTCTAAATCATTTCTGGACTAGATCACTGTGAGAGGCCTACGCTTTATAGGTAAAGGTAAAGGTACCCCTGCCCGTACGGGCCAGTCTTGACAGACTCTGGGGTTGTGCGCCCATCTCACTTAAGAGGCCAGGGGCCAGTGCTGTCCGGAGACACTTCCGGGTCACGTGGCCAGCGTGACATCGCTGCTCTGGCGAGCCAGAGCCGCACACGGAAACGCCGTTTACCTTCCCGCCAGTAAGCGGTCCCTATTTATCTACTTGCACCCGGAGGTGCTTTCGAACTGCTAGGTTGGCAGGCGCTGGGACCGAGCAGCGGGAGCGCACCCCGCCGCAGGGATTCGAACCGCCGACCTTTCGATCGGCAAGTCCTAGGCGCTGAGGATTTAACCCACAGCGCCACCTGCGTCCCAACCCAACGCTTTATAGACTATGCCAAATGTTTAATTACATTGGTGACGTATGAATTTCATCAAAGCATGAGTGCCTGCATAAACTCACAAAATAGTACAGGTGTGTATACTGCCTACCAAAAAAAACCCCCAGCCAAACATTAATGCTCTCAGAATTTTGTTTTGTTTTGTGAGATTGAATGCAAGAGCATTGCCAAAAATTACATTTCACCAAACCGTAAGTGCCTGGTTGCTGGATGTAAAACTTTTAAGGGGTGTAAAACAATCACTGGGCTTTGTTGTCACTATAGAGAGCTCAAGAGAATGTGTTCATTCCATTTGTTGCCCCTTGTCACAAAGGCAGTATATAAATGCATCAAATAAATAAATGAATTACAGAAGAGGCGTTGACCACTCAAGAGTTTATTTCTTAAATCTCAGTGATTTTACAGTGTTATATTCCCTATCCTTTGCTTATATCTGTTGTATTGGTCGGTTTGTTTGTTTGTTTGTTTGTTGTATTTTGATCAAAAAGCTTAAGACATTTTGTATTAAGAAAAGATTAATCTTCAGAATTGTAATATACTACTTCTGTGTTTGTATATTAAGTAAGTAAAACGTGGTTTTTAAGGCCTCACTCAGGATGCCAAATATAGCCCAGTATTTATTTATTTTCATCCTGGAGTTGTCTCATGATTTTAATAAGGCTATTCATAGAGGCTCCACTGACAGCAGAAAGCATGTTAAAAAACCCCTGCTATGAGACATTTTCCCAGTTATGTTAACTAAGTTGATTCCAAAAATGTTACACAGCAAAATTCTAAAGTATCTATACAAAGGCAGTATGCCAGTTTGTGACAATGTACTTACTCCTCTATACCAGAGAAATCTCAGGATTCAGAATCCCATGAAGGTTTTCTTTTCAACATCAAAACTCATACCAGTTATTGTTCCCAAGCAAAGTGCATTATCCCCATTAACATTAAAAAGAAATCTATAAGAATTTACTAGTGCGGCTGTCCAAATCCTGTCATATCAAGTCTATATATACATCTGTAAATGGAAAACATATATGTAAGCAAAAAAATGGGCATATAAACCAATGGTTCTTTGCTTTACATGGGTTGGATCAAGTCCAGTGTTTTCAAATTGTTAGTAATTAGCTGAAACTTTATGAGCAGGGCCTAATATTACAGCTGAGTTTTAGTATTCCTTAACCAACAAAACAGAGCTTATACAACTGAAAATACAGCAAATTGAAAATGTATCTATCTCAACAAAGCAATGACAAAATGATGTGCCTTTCACCAGTTGTCCAAGTTAGATGCAACAAGCCCTATCCATACATAAGCAGAATGACATGGGAGCTACTGTAAAACAGTTGCATGTTGTGTTATTATTAGAAAGGAAGTAATCCCTGAAAGGTGACCGATAACCTACCACTGTAACAATTTTGTCTCCTATAGCAATTGCTTCCATTCCAAAATTACAAGAACATGGGAGTATGTCAACAGCTGTTTATTAGACTACAACTCCCATCATCCCTGACCACTACTGGCTAGGGACGATGGGAGTTGTAGTCCAACAACAGCTGGGGGACCAAGTTTGAGAAACGCTGTGTTAGCAAGTGAAACCATACTAGGACTACACCATTCATTCAGTGACCACTCTATTCAGTTCAGTAAGAAGATAGTCAAAACATGAGCTCTTTAAGACAATGCAATTGCTTTGACCTATGGCAATTCTCAAATTTGATTTAAGTCAAAACATGGTTGATTTTTACAAGACATTATCAGTTTTGATTGGTATATTTTACATTCACTTCAAGCTGTCAGAGGTCTAGTTATGGTATTGCTCAAATGACAATGAAGTGAACTTAAGCTTAAAATGTACAACACATTCTGAGATAAGCATGTTGACCTCTTTATATTGATTAATATGGAAAACACAAAACCCATAAAAACTCATTACAGATTTCTATAGTGAAGCTTTGAAGCACATGTATTATTTTAGGTTTTTTAAAAACAAAACCACGTTTTAATACATTTTAGTCTTCATTTTGTACCTATTGCTCTGCAAATATGCAGCAATCTAGTGGTATTCATATATTCAATATACCCAAAGATTTCAAGCAAATTATGTTCTTTGTGGAAAAAACAGCAGTAACTTCACCTATAATAAAAATTTCTAAGATCAAAATTCCAACACAGTGAAATCTGCCATATTGTTATTAATGCAAATGTGTAACCCTCTATAATGCTGCAATACGGCCAAACTTCCTTCATTTAAAAAAACAAAAACAAAAAAACCTTAGTCATACTATTGGTGCGTTATTAGTTTACTTTCTAATACATACTTGTTAGCATCACAGCATAATTTATACAATTATATGGTTTCACTCTGACTTTTATAATCATGTACCCATGTTTCCATTTAGGGAAAATACAGATTTGCTGATTTAACAGCCACCCCTCCCCGCTTCCCCGTTGTAACAGTTTGACAGAATACTTACACATTTAGAGTGGAAAGGGGTAAGTTATCAAACGTGAATATATACAGTTTGACCTTTTGCTGCTCACGCCTCCAAAGTACAGAAGCCTTCAGGGCTGCTAAATTATATACATCCACCTCTTTAAGCAGTACTAGATATGAAAGTTCAACTTCAGTGAGTAGTAAAAGAACCAAGAGTTAATCTTCTTTCCTCCTGCAGCCAGAAACTCTGCTTCTTCTACTGAGGCGGCTGAAGTACATTTAGATACTCTGACTGACCCAGCTGGTAAGTTGTGTTTCCACCGCAGTCAACATACTGGTACCGCTCCTGAGATATTTGTTCAGAGTGACCAAAGTAAGAGGTGGTCACAGTCACTCTTAAAAGGGGGGGGGGAGGGACAGGGAAGAGAGAACGAAGAGTTTATACATTATATACTACCTCAGCTTTTGGAGGTGAGGGGGCGTTCGCAATTATGACCATGTTGGTGGGGCACCCATATTGAGATGAAAAATCCACTGGTGGTGGCACCAAGTTGGGTTGGGGGACTGTGGGGTCTCTGGGGAAGGCTTGTTGGCCACATCGGGCCTGCACACTCTTGGTTTAGTGAGGGAATAAAGATAAACATCTTTCACAGCTCCAGATTGATGTATTTGGCTAGCTCCTCCAGTCCATCTAGCATATTCAACCCATTTTTGCTACCACCTAACAGGTTAGAAATATCGTTCTTCCGCAATGACAGGATTTTCTGAGCTTATGGTTGTTTGACAGGGCTTTTCCTATTAGTGCAACCAACACACACTATGCAAACATTTACTTAATATGCAAGTCCTTTAGTTTCGTTCCCCAAACTCCAGTTCTGCGCCCAGTAAATCAACAACAATAAAACATATGTAGACAGGGATTGATAAAGTGCTACACTCTGGTTTTATAAAGAAACAGTTGTCACACAGCAACTGAGTTGCAACCAACTAATTCAGCGGTAGGGAACCATTTTGGCTCTGTGAGCTATATAACTATCTGGATTGGCCTTGTAGACCAAATTTGACAGGTTGGCCCACCCTGTCAATCATCTGACATCAGCCGATTTGGTGATTTAAGTGCTGTAGCTCAAGGTACCTCACAGACAGCAAGGTGCTGCTAAAATGGAGGAAAATTCCTTTTCTTTAGGGCTTCAATTCCAACACCTTCTTGATCAGGGGTTTGGGTTAAATCCTGCTGAACGGAGCAGGATTTAAGCCCCAGGATTGCAGCAGCCAAGGCTTTCTTAACAGAAATTACGGCTCTCAGTAGGATGACTTAAGATTTCTTTTATTTACTGACAACCTTCTCTTCCAACAAACCAGGGTGGATTTGATTTAAATCAAATCGATTTAAATCTCTAGCCAGTAAGACTTGATTTAAATCATTTTTTTTACAGACTCATTCTTGCTGGTATCATCTTAATATTTACAACCAGAGGAAGGTTTCATTTTGGGAATAATAAATTTTCAGAGTAGTTTTTAACTGTTATATCGAAAATTACAGATTTGGTTATACTATTGGAAATACATAGACCAATAATTATAAAATTATTGTGAGGTTTAATAAGCTAACTTTATATTTGGAAAACTTTTCTGCAGTACTTTATTGGAAGGAGAAAAATAATCATTTCCTTAGTAACAATTTAAACAATTTATTTAACTAAAACAAAAACATTATAGCATATGTATCCATGTTTGTTAACTGATGTGGTTAAACAAAACAAATCCTTATTTCCTGATGAATAGCCTTTGGACTACAATGTAACTTAAACAGAAAACTATCCTTAGAAAGATTTTTCCTCCAAAAGCATTTTATTTTAAAAATCCAATTTAAATAATATTAAAAAATATTTTTTTTATTGCAAATCATTGAAAGAAAAGGAACAAAAGAGAAGAAAACCCTAGCTGCTGTCACTTTTCATGATATTCAATGGAAGATAAAGAAAAAATATGTCATCATACGCCTCCTCATCTTATCTGAGGTCACTCCCATACCATTTGCTCTTAATGGAACACCACCCAACCCCAATCATTTGCTGATAAGCAAAGAGTTGAATCCTGCTACATTGGTTGTGGGAAACCCACATGCACAGCCAAACTGAGCATGATTTAACACCATCTAATGAAGTGATGCCACCCATCCATCAGAGTGACACGAGTTGATTGACAGGCAGATGTGGCTTTAGAAAACATGGCCTCACGGGCCAAACTGCAACTGCCAGAGGGTCAAAAATTGCCTACAGAGCAAAGGTTCCCCACTCCAGAACTAAAATTATAATCAGAGCTGACACACTGAAGTTAATGGACCTAAGTTGGTCGTGCCCATTAACGGCAAAGAGAAAGTACTCTTGAGTATTATGAATGTTGGATACAACCCATAGTTTAGAAAGTTAGGGCTCTGTGTAAATGAAAATGCAAAATATACTTACTGCATCATGACTACTATGTTGTGCACTTTGATAGAGAGTAAGGTGCAAAAATCACTGTAAGAAAGAAAAAAAGTAATGTAAGCATAATTAAAAGCTAGCAAGGCTAAAATAAACACGCCAAGTTCTTAATTCTAACTAGTGATTCCCCTTAGCTCAACTGGGAATGGGCTTAGGTAAAACGAGGTACTTAACAAAAATTGGTTGATGGCAGGAATCGGGCTTGAACCGAACACAAATGTATCCCCCAAACTTTCCTGCCGTTCCACAAACAAAACAAAACAAAAGTATTTTGAAGTCAGAATGACAGAAGAAAATGGGAGAAATTCAGATTGCTTTCCTATGATCCATGCTTTCCTATGATCCATGCGACGGTCACCTCCAGGCTTGACTACTGTAATTCACTCTACGCAGGGCTGCCCTTGAAGCTGTCCCAGAAACTCCAGCGGATGCAGAATGCTGCAGCGAGGCTCCTCACGGGGTCTCTGCCATGGGAGCATATTCACCCAGTGCTTTTCAAGCTGCACTGGCTCCCGGTGGAGTACAGGGTCAGATTTAAGGTGCTGCTTTTGACCTTTAAAGCCCTTCACGGCCTAGGACTCTTGTACCTACGGGACCGCCTCTCCCGGTATGCCCCACGGAGAGCCTCAAGGTCCATAAATAGCAACACCCTAGTGGTCCCGGGCCCTAAGGAAGTTAGATTAGCTTCAACCAGAGCCAGGGCCTTTTCAACTTTGGCTCCGGCCTGGTGGAACGCTCTGCCTCATGAGACCAGGGCCCTGCATGATCTGATTTCTTTCCGCAGGGCCTGTAAGACAGAGTTGTTCTGCCTGGCCTTTGGCTTGGAGCCAATTTGATTCCCTCCCTCCCTCTCTTTCTTTTTTCTTTTCCTTACTCCTCCTGCGATGAGGCTACATTTTAATATTTTAATGTTTCAGTATTTTAATGTCGTATTTTAATTTTGTTTTTAAGTTGTAATCATTCAACTTGTTTTATTATTGCTTGTTAGCCGCCCTGAGCCCGGCCTTGGCTGGGGAGGGTGGGGTATAAATAAAAATTATTATTATTATTATTATAAGCGCTCCCATGCCAGGGGAGGGTAGAACAAAGGATGGTCCCAAATAACCAGAGATTAGGCAGACTGTGTGGCTGGTTTGCACACAACGCCAATATGAATAAGCCATGGCAAGGTTTGGGGTTGAGCACTCCTCTTCTGGCACGCAGCTGCAAGAAGACAGAAAGCTTTCGTTTCAATATTTAACTAACATCAGCTTAGCATGTCTAAACCAAGACAGCAGCTGATTAGTCTTAATAACAGCTTACTGAAATAAGGCAATGCATTGGCTTATTTCAGTAACCCATAGTTAAGACTAACTGTTTTGGGGCAGGATGCTATACCACAGTTAGTTAAAAATGAAAGCTTCCAATCTCCTCCTTGTGGTTTTCTTGAGTTACCAAAGTACGTGTGTTGTTTCTGTATTCCGGTCGTAGTCTTTTCTATCAACCAGGTTCAATTATGTAATACTAAGCCATAGTTTAGCTTCATGTGAGAATGAGGACTACCTGAATCTAGCAATTATGCCTATACTTGAAGGAGTTTTGCCCAAGGAATGTTCAACGGTTAAAATGAAGAAAATGGAGGGTGGGGGGTGGGCTGGAAGTGAGCCTAATGGTCAGGTGTAGAGGCCACTTTTGAACAGGAAGGTGCTTCTCTCTGATTTCTGCTGGGCTGTCCAGCAGTAATCCCTAGACAGATGCACACCAAGAAGTTAAGCCCAGCTAAAGAGGAATAAAGTCAGAGTGATGGCACCTGAACCTGAACACTTTACTGTATTTCTTCGACAAATTTCCTTCAAGTATAGACATACAGTTGTACCTCGGAAGTGGAACAGAATCTGTTCCGGAAACCAAAGTACAGCTTCAGATTGGCTGCAGGAAGCTCCTTCAGCCAATCGGAAGCCCCATTTGGGTTCCAAAGAATGCTCGCAAACCGGAACACTCACTTCTGAGTTTGCAGCGTTTGGGAAACAAAACGTCTGAGTACCAAGGCATTCGACAACCAAGTTACGACTGTAACTGCTAGCTAGGGGCTGAGGATACCCTGCAATATTTCACTGTGGGTCCCCCTTCTTGTGTGTCAGTGTACTCTAGAGAGCCAACCACTTACAACATGTAGCTCATTTCATCTTGTATAACTGTGGGCACCATATAATCAATCTGGAAAAAAGAAAAAGAAAGATCAGGATAAAGAATGTGAAACAAGAGATGACTGCTGCACATTCAGCCATATTGTATGGAATTAAGTCAAGTACACTTACTTGTTTCATGTCGAGTGGGCCAATGTGAGTGTTATTGCTCAGCCGTGCTTTCCCAATAACAGTCTTTGAAAACTGCACCTGCGCTGTAATGTTTTCAACTTCCACCGAATAATAATTGTTGTTTGTGATGTTCAATGTGTTCTACAGAAGAGAATTTTTAAAAAAATTCTAGATTAAAGAGAAATCATACGTATCTCAATGATCCATATACAGTAAAATGCCAACCACAGAAGGAAGCGAAAGAGAACTTAACAATGAACATACCGTAATATTTAAGTATATTATGCGCCTCTGTGCTTCGTAACTGACATATACTGACTTGACTCCAATGTATTCAACATCAATTGATCGAGGAAATAAGAAAAACACTGCCAGCCCAGAAAGTAGTAAGCATACAATTACAGAAGCAGTAACGTAAAGTTTTCTGCAGGGAAGAGAGAAGAGACAGGTTACCACTGTAGATACATAGATACACACACTATATGTGATACCTTCTTGGAGAAGCTGCACCCAATTTACTTTGCCCTTCACCATTCACCTATTCTAAAGCAAATTGCTGTTTTGAACAGAGCACGTAGTGTGCATACGCTTTTTCACAAATGCTTGGCTGCATTCTACCTAAATCCTGCAAGTATGGGAGCAAAGAGACCCAGCATAACAACAAAGCCTTCTGAGAGCCAGATCGCCCTCCCCACGAGATCATTATGCACAGCGCATGAAGACATTATGCACAGCCACTGCAACATGGTTGCGCACTTTCCCAGTCAAGGCAGAGCTAGGTTTATCTGAGCCATCCTATGATTTCTAACAGTTGGACAAAGCATCTTAGATAGATAAATAATAGCAAAGAAAATCCAATGGTATGAACGAAAAAGAGTGGCAATGATGGAGGAGCACACCTTGGATGCTAGCTTTCTTCCCTGAAGCCCCTGAGAACACTACAGTGACCTGAACCATAGTAAAGACATCCACTCAAAGAAACATGACAATGCTTCAGTGTTGATACACAAGAACACTTCTAGCAAAGCAGCCACCTATCATCACAAACACAAAAAATGGCTATTGAGGTTAATGGGAATTGTTCCCGAGTACTCAAAAGCCACATAGTGAACACCATCCAAATTACATCTTTTTATTCTAGATTTGGATAGACCAAACCCAGCTTGAATAATTCATGGACAACACACGTTTATATTGCTTCTTTAAAACTTACGTTCTTCTTGGCCTCAGTCTCTGATCACTGTATGGAATCAGGGCAACAAGCTGATTTTCCTGACCTACAAATAAGAACATAACTGTTCAGTATCTTGAGTTTCCACCCATGTTCAATGCAGCTAAAAAGAATCAATAAAACGTGTAGCATCCTAGGATGATAAAAATGACTTGTCTGCAGTACTAACAGCTCTGCACTGAATTCTTTCGCAGTCTACTAAATTTAAGAAAAATGTGCAATAAAACTATCAAGAGGCAATTTCTTTGAAGGAAATTTGTTGCAGAAGAGAACTGGTTTGGGGTTTTTTGACATGCCACTTTGCTCTGTGCTGCCTTTTCATCTGTGGCATAATGCCTCTGAAGGCTTCCCCCAATGGTTTCCAGGCAAGTGTTTATTGGGGAAATCGGCCCTGCTCATGCACAAACAGTTATTCGTAGCATCCGCATGATTATTTTTTTAAAAGTATTTAATCAGGATTCCCCCTCCCCTTACTGCAGAAAATCTGATCACTAAAAAAACAACAACTTGTGATTCATCCACAACCACCACTTGTGTGGAAGTTCATCGGCAGCTTTGGAACAAGGAGGACAAAGATGGCAACGCTAAGGGGATAGGAAGCTCAGGTTAGGGTGGCAAAAGGATGAGAGAGGAACTGTCAGAGGCTGTACGCTTCTGAATACCACTTGCTGGAAACTGCAGCAGGAGAAGAGTTTTGTTGTGCTTGCTGGCTTCCCATAGGCATCTAGCTGACCACTGTGAGAACAGGGTGCCGGACTAGATGGGCCTTTGGCCTGATGCAGCAGGCTCTTCTGGTGTCTTTATGTCTGAAAAGCTGAAACCCAAGGAAAGGGGAGGCAGAAGAGGCAGGGAAAGAGGCACCTAAGGAGTGGGCGGAATTACATGGTAATCAGAATGAGAAATGAGAATAAACCCTCATGCAGATTCGTTCCCACAATAGAAACAAGAGACATTTGGGTGCTCTTCATGGATCCTGGGGGTAGGGAGTGTGTGGTGGACAGTAAAAGAGCTGGCAAAACATGGGAATAGTAGGGAGGCTTGAGGCAACAAGCTTTTATGAATCTGCACTGAGAATTGAAGTAACCAGTCAAATCGTTGGCTTCAGGCCTCTATCGCTTTTGATTTGTGTACTCTTGTTAACAAAGATTTTGGCAAAATGTCAAGAAAGCAGGCTGCAAAATTGCAATTATGCATAAATCGGCTTCACACGGGAGCCTGCATGGGGCAATGGGCTCAGTGTTAACATCTGACAAGGAGACACATTGGCTGAAATCCTCATGCAGAAAGGCAACTTGCTGGGTTACTTCAGTCAAGTAACACACATACACACTCAAGACGAACCTACTTCCCACTTATTGCCTGTAAGATTAAAATGAGATGTCAGGGGGGAGAGAGACAAACTGTCTAGAGAACTTTGTTAATGGGCTGTATAGAAATTTTGTACACAAATAAATGTCTGCCACCCTGGGCTCCTTAGAAGAGAGTGTCAGTTTGCATTTCTTAGTACAGAAAGTATTGAAGTGATTGTAGAGATCTTTCTTCTAATTAGTTCAAGAGGGTTCTGGAAATCTTCTCTGTGTGAAAGAAACAAGCAGAAGGTTCCTGATGTTTGGGTTATTCCTTCAGAGAAGCTGAGTACAGCTGGCTTAAACTGGTTCTGTTACCTCTTCTGTCAAGGTCATGCAGACTATAAAAGTAAGGCCAGAAGGAGCCTGGGTTTCACTTTCTCTTTCTGTCTCTCTTTCCTTCTAGTGTGGTGTTCTGTATACAGCGTTACGGTTTTGTCTTATTATAAGTTATTGTAAGCAGTGCTTTTTTTCTTTAAAAAGGTTTAGGAGTACTTTCATTCTGTCTGAGACTCAGGAAACACCGTGACAACAAATGAGGCCGCCATCGGAGGTAGTAACAGAACTGACAATTCATCATGTTAGAGAAAAAATTATTTTTTTTAGTTTCTTCTCCCGTTAAGATTCACAAAATGTTTAGGGGTATGTGTACCCCTGCGAACCCCCAGAAAAAAAGCAACAATTGTATGTTTAAGTTAAGTCTGCTGCAACTGGATTTATTGTGGACAGTGCCAATCCTGAATGTACTGGATTTGTGACCATTATGCTCATTTGCCTTCAGTAGCAGTAAAGCTCTGCTGGATGAAGTACAATTGCCTCTGGTCTATTTTGGGGGGATCCTACAACGTGTTTAGGTTTTTACTCTGCTAAGTATATGTTGAGGTTCTACTCTGGATCAATACTGAGTAGAATTTCCACGACAGAGACACAATATAAAAGTTGTTGTTGTTTAGTCGTGTCTGACTTTTCGTGACCCCATGGACCAGACCATGCCAGGCACTCCTGTCTTCCACTGCCTCCCGCAATTTGGTCAAACTCATGTTAGTAGCTTCGAGAACACTGTCCAACCATCTTGTCCTCTGCCATCCCCTTCTCCTTGTGCCCTCAATCTTTCCCAACATGAGGGTCTTTTCCAGGGAGTCTTCTCTTCTCATGAGGTGGCCAATGTATTGGAGCCTCGGCTTCAGGATCTGTCCTTACAGTGAGCACTCAGGGCTGATTTCCTCAAGAATGGATAGGTTTGATCTTCTTGAAGTCCATGGGACTCTCAAGAGTCTCCTCCAGCACCATAATTCAAAAGCATCAATTCTTCGGCGATCAGCCTTCTTTATGGTCCAGCTCTCACTTCCATACATCACTACTGGGAAAACCATAGCTTTAACTATACAGACCTTTGTCGGCAAGGTGATGTCTGTGTTTTTTAAGATGCTGTCTAGGTTTGTCATTGCTTTTAATTTTGTGACTGCTGTCACCATCTGCAGTGATCATGGAGCCCAAGAAAGTAAAATCTCTCACTGCCTCCATTTCTTCCCCTTCTATTTGCCAGGAGGTGATGGGACCAGTGGCAATGATTTTAGTTTTTTTGATGTTGAGCTTCAGACCCTATTTTGCGCTCTCCTCTTTCACTCTCATTAAATGGTTCTTTAATTCCTCCTCACTTTCTGTCATTAAGGTTGTGTCATCTGCATATCTGAGGCTGTTGATATAAAAGGTATCTCTCTACTTTTAGACCCTAAATTTAAAATCTGCCTAATTCATTCTGGGCTCCTATGGAAGGAAAGATCCAACATAAACAGGATGACTAAACAAACAAACAAACAAACAAACACTGAATATGTCTTCCACCCTACCCTCAGCTTCTAATTTTCATTGGAAATTTTCGATGGACATTATATTTAGTACAGTATTTTGTTTAGCTTGGTGCTGGCTCCCCCCCAACCGCTACAACATCAATCAATTAATAATTTTCATGGCACCGCATGTTCTGAAACCTTCTATGAAATGCCTTTTTAAAAGTAAAAACACAAACCCTTTCACTTATTTTGTTAAAACGACTCAGTAATTTCAACACATATTGTTTTACGCTACTTAACCCAACAAGTTTCCCCCCTCAAACTTCATTCAAAACATACTTTGCTGCAGGCTTTAAGTTTAGCCTTCTGTATCAATAGGATCCATTGTTTAGAACTTAACCCTATTAACGTATAAGCAATTTATACTTATGTGAATGTACTGGTATATTGAGTAACATTCGCTTCAGCTACCAGTTACATTGTACAATATACTAGCACCATCTTAAGGGATTCCCAGTTGTACATTAGCATAACTTTAACAAGTAACCACAACTCTACAGAGGCCATCAGATAAAAGTTCTAACATTTCCAAATTTAAAAAAAGAGAAAAAATAGCTTTAAAATGGTAAAAGGATATCATAGACCATGACTGGATGAAAAACTAAGCCGTAGTTTGCTTTAACAATGGTTTGTTGAAGAAACCAGAATCCTGCTCACAGATAATAAAATAAACCATGGCTTGTTTTGCCTGGTGTTGACTGATAGTTGCCTTCTTGCATTGTGAATGCCCAGCTGCCATATTTGCAACTGAAAACTGGTAAGGTATCACATTAGTATTGTTTAAAAAGTTCAATGTGATTTTCTATGAATTTGGTGAATAAAGCAGAGAGAGAAAATCAAAGGACCCAAATCCAAGGATATCCCACCACAAGTCTTTCAATAATATTCTCATATACAAAAAAGGCCAGCAAAACATATCAGTACTCAGTCATTATACACTTTCTACAACAGATAAGCATAAGGACTCATGAGGACTTGAAGAGGAGGAAGACAAAAACACAGCACTTTATTATTTAGAATGTTTCATGCATTTTAGACATACCACGTGGAATTCTCCCTGTTCCCTGGCACGTGGGACATGTGACGCTATCTCTTCCTGTGAATTCAACATATGGGAACTGTGACACGTCTCCATTTCTTCCATCTTCACTGTGAGATTCTGAGTGAACTAATCCCTTCCTCATGTTGTCCGTTGATGAAACCCCATCTTCTTTAGATCCATGTAACGGCATTGAAAGAGACTTCCCCATGTTTGCTGGTAGGAAAAGTTAAGAGGCATGTTATATATGGGAGGCTTCATTTGGAGAGCTATTAACTGGGATTGCTATAAATACAGTGGTACCTCAGGTTACATACGCTTCAGGTTACAGACTCCGCTAACCCATAAATAGTACTTCAGGTTAAGAACTTTGCTTCAGGTTGAGAACAGAAATCGAGCTCCGGCGGCGCAGCAGCAGCAGGAGGCCCTATTAGCTAAAGTGGTGCTTCAGGTTAAGAACAGTTTCAGGTTAAGTACGGACCTCCGGAACAAATTAAGTACTTAACCCAAGGTACCACTGTACTGTTGAATTGAATAAATGAAAACACTAAAACTATGGTTCAGCTTGCTGAGATAAACCACTGCCCACCAGGAAAACATTCAGGGAGACTTGCTTGCAACTTGTTAGCAGGGAGCCTAGAAAAGGAGGCAAACTGCCATAATCATGACTGGCTCAGTTCAGATGTAATATTTAACCTTGACTGATGCAAGCCATAATGTGCAAACCTCAGACATTGTGGTCTCCCATCCTGGTTTGGTTGCAAGCCAATTCTTAATCACAGTTGAAGTATTCAGTTGCAACACATAATCCCAATTAAGGAAAACAGTTGTTCAGCATTATGTCTGTGAAAGGCTGAGGAGGTGTTTAGTACTGTTTTGTTGTTATTTTATATTCTGTTGGAAGCCACTCAGGGTGGCTTGGGCAACCCGGTCAGATAGGCAGGATATAAGTAAGATATCATCATCATCATCATCTGCTTTTTCTGACTGGGGAAAAAAGTTATATTGTTTCAAGAATTATTACCACCCATACATTCATTTTATGATAATTATGCCAAAAGTTTCTAGTTGTGTGCAGAATCTTTAGTTATGGAGAATACATTCTTCATAATACCTACCTCTTGGTTTTCTTTCAGTACTATGTATGTTGCTGCAAAGCTACTCATGTGTTCCACTCAGTACACTAATCCTACACTTGTTCCTCACAAATCATCCTGACAGCCAGAAACCAGAACATGTAAATATTGATCTGAAATCCTCGAATCAGCTGTCTCCAAGAGAGCCATCTGTAAGTACACTAAACATGTAGGGTTGCCAACTTTTTAAGATAGGGCTCCTGTGAATTGAAATCCACAGCAATGTTATATGTGTTCTCGGCTGAATGGGCTATCCCTGCTTTGCTTTTACTCTGCTTCCAGAGATGGGGAACCGGCGGCCCATCAAACCTGACCACTGGCCATGCTGGCTAGAGCTGATGGAAATTGCAGTCCAACAATGTCTGTTCCATTTCCCTGCTATACTTGCAGAACTTTGACTAATGGAGCCCAGAACGGGGCTGGGGGCAGTTTGAAATGAGTAATGAGGTCCCTCTACCCAGCTCCCCTAGCTAAGCTAGCCTCCTGCTGACTGTGAGTTTTGTCTGTGGGGTGTCGGCCAGCAGAAAGCTTCTAAGTAGGACATTCTGGAGGCAGGGAGCAGGTGGGGCTGAGCTGCCCCAGAATGTCTTGGATCCCAACCAGTTACACTGCTATGTGATGGCATGGGCCAGATACAGGATGGTGCAGCTACATGAACCCACATATCTTCTTCTGCGCATGGCAGGCCTGCAGGTACAGCGGTGGCCTTGCCGCTTCATACAGCTTTGCCGGCCAGATTGCAGCCTAAAATTTCCTGGACTATGGGAAGGCTTGCTGGGTCAGGGTTTAAAGTCAGCTGAGTTAAAGATAAAACAGGCAGTTATCACACTGGACATTTGGACAGTGTGCTAGCCATGATAAGACAACTACTTGAAACAAAAAATAAACATCAATTCAGGTACAGCTGTGAGACTAGAGGAATTGTAAAACTATGCGGTAATGGAATTCAGAGCAAGCCAGTATCTGATATGGTTAGCTTGGCTTGGACCACTGTATTTTAGATAGATAGATCAAACTGTATCAAAATAAGTATGAATTTGATTATAAAACTGTATTCCTGTGCACGTTAACCTGGGAATAAATCCTTTAGAACACGAATAAGACTGTGTAATACTAGGGCTGCCATATGTCTGGAATTTCCCAGACACAGTCGGGATTCGTCTGTTGAAAATGGTGTCCGGGTACAATTTTTGAAAAGCGGCTAAAATGTCCAGGGAAATGTGGGCTTATGGCAGCCCATAATTGAAGTGTTGATTTTCCTAAGAAAAATGTGATTTTCACTTTTTTATGGCAACCCTATGTAATACTGAAGAGGTGCTGCTGAATCAAATATTTAAAAAACAGTTGTAGCAGTTTGCTCTCATCCACAAAAACAAAACAAACTGACCCAAAATGCAAGTGGGACACACAGCAACCTAATGCCTAATAATAATTTAATGCAAACTAATTATAGTAATTAGCTTAAGCTCTGCTCATAATATATTTCTTTCCTGAATCAAGTATTCAGAGTCCTAATCAGTGACAGAAAGTTTATTTTGGGTTGCCTGGGATTTTTCCTAGCTATACATATGTAAATAATTCCTTAGTGGGAGGCTTCCCATCCACCTATCAAAACAAATGGAACTCACAAAAGGTCATAGTCCCCAGCATTTTAACCCTTTCTGCATTTTCCCAAGAAACAAAATTATTCATTAAAACTACCTGTGAAAATGAGTATAAATTCCACAACACCCAAATTAAAATGGCAGTTCTGTTGCACCTTTCTATATTAATAACAATGATTGACTAGGGCTACAGCATCTTTCCCACTAGAAAAGAAATAGAGATCAAGAGTTATATGTAAGCCATTTTCAGAGGAAACCCATTTAAAATGGAGGTAAGTTAGTCATGACCTGCTTAAATCCATTAATTTTAATAGGTCTACTCTGAACATGACTTACATACAAACTGAAGTCATAATCTCAGTACATATGTAATATATAATGACTGCTGATGCAAACCACAATTTGCAAATTACTAATCATTTAGCATTCATCAATCCTCTGAGAAGAGGGAGGAATATTTAATACTCTGTAATATAAATGAAAGTATGAAGCTTTATGATGAATCTTAGATTCGAAACTTCCCAGAGCCAAAGCACACATAAGATGACAGAGGCCTTGTAAACAGTAGACACCAAATGTCTCCAAGACCGAACTCAAGAAACAATCATGGAATGAAGGAAGGAAATCAGATATATCAAGGATAGACAATGTGCAACAACTTCTAGATGTGTATCTCTTTTAGGCTGCAACTAAGAGGAATAAACCTTACTAAACTCATCAGCAGTTACTTCTGAATAGATAGACCTGAATAGGACTGCAATGTTAGCCTGTTGCAGCAAAAACAAAACCGTGGCACCTTAAAGATGGAAAGAAATATGAAAAGCAAAGGTAGTCATGTCAGCACATAATAACAATCCTTCCAAATCCACAAATGGGCAAACCTTTTATTGGGAGGACGAACCGTAATGTTGCAGAGTAGCATGCAAGCTTTGGACTTGCACCATACTAAAAAAAAAGGGGGGGGGGATTTAGTCTACAAAAAAAGCATGCCATAATAAATATGCATAGCATGTCTTTAAAAAGCACCCTATCTTTTAATAAAAGATGTAGCCAACCAGGGGAAATTTCAAGCAAATTAAACCCCTCTAGTGACCCCTGCAAACCAGCACAATTGCCTCCTGCTCCTCAGCCAAACCCCACCTCCCCTCTGCTTCCCATCCCTCAGGTAACAGCGCTGGGTGTATGTGAGATAGATAGATAGACAGACAGACAGACAGACAGACAGATGATAGATAGATAGATAAATAGTCAGATAGATGTACACGCACGCACAGAGGTGTGTGGTCAGCTAGCCCCTTCCCTCCTTCTGCTATCACCTGCCTCTTCCCCAACAGCCTCGCTCCAGAAGGCAGCAGGTGTGCAGTTTCTTTTTGGCTCAGCCTGCCTCACCTGCGTCCCCTGGCCGCGCTCCCTCCTCTTCCACCGCCTTTCTCCTCCTCCTCCTGCAGGTATGGGCGCTTCACCTGAAGGGACAAAAACGAGACATGGAAGACCCTCCAGAAGCAGCCGACATTAAGTTACGGGCAATTCAGTGATAAAAGCAAGCAGTGAAGCAATCAATTTGCAGGTCAGTCGCCGCGCAAACACACCACGCACCGCGATGCCTGGGCGCGGGGCCCGGGGTATTTTCTCCCTCCCTGTGACGTAGCCCGACAGAAAGAAGCTCCGGAGGGGAACCCCTGCTCTCCCCGTTTCTGCAGGGATTTCTTTTGTCACACGAGCACACACACGGCTCTGGTGCCCAGCCTAGCTGCGCGGCTTGCAAGCTGCAACATCAGGGAAGGCGCACGCCATTAAAAGAAACAAAAAAAACCCTCATTAAAGTAGCTCCGGTAGGTTGCTTCTCCCTCCCTCCTCGGGACCCAGGAGACGAGTTTCCCAAGAGAGGCAGAGGCGGAGGAGGGGGTTGTTTTGCAAAATGGCTGGCTTTATGGGAGATGTAGTAGGATGCTCAGCAGGAGAGCTAGCATCCAGGACTACAGCTCCCAGCATGCTCTCTGTTTCTCTTCCCCCTCCCTCCCCTCTCAGCTTTTCACATGCAGTACTGGAATTAAAAGAGAGGTCCTGTTTCTTTTCTGCCCCTCACCCCCATTCCCGGGCCTGCCCAAGAAAGAAAAAAGTGGCTTGAGTTTGTATGGATGAGTCTAAAAATTGTAAGATGCAGGGCTTACAGGCTGCAACATCCTGCAACTACAGGGCCAGAAGGGCAGAAAAGAGCAGGGAGCTCTATGTGCATGTGGTGCCTACCCACGTAGGGCTTTTGACATTCAAATTGCCCTGTGCTTAATAAGTAGTGAGACGAGAGCAATGCATATAATGAGCAATTTATTCTCAAAAAATCCCAACTCTGGAATTACTGTTTTCATTGCAAAGCGTTTTAAAGAGGGAATTAAAAATATGTAATATAGTGTATAAATAATAAATAATACGGAGCATAAAGCAGATAAAATATAAAAATCCATTAAAAAACAAAGAGTTTGCTCAGTACACATCCGCTCACTCAATACCTAAACAAATTCCACACCCACTAGCACACCAGGTTAAACACATAGCATTTGGCCAAAGTGGTACCATTTGTTTGGCAGTTGTAGTATTATGGTGATAGTATATTGTCTAATTTTACATTAAGTTGTACTTAAATGAAGATTGTTTTGTTGCATTTTAACGTCCTTCAGTCTGGGATTGTGTGAACAATTAAGAGTAGGTTATAAATAATTTTATATTGTAAACCACCCTGTTTTTCCTCAGATGAAGGGCAGTATAGAAATTTAATAAATAAAATAATTTAAATAATTAAGTAAAACATATTATGTGGTGCTAGAGCTTAAACTTTCTTCAAAACAGCTCTTGTTCCCAAACTTGGGGAAGGATCATAGTTCAGTGGTAAAGCACACACTTTGCATACAAAATTTCCCAGGCTTAATTCCACATGGGTCTGGGAAAGATACCTGCCTTAAATCTTGGGCCAATACTGGGTTAAATGGACCAATGAGTTTGGTATAAGCAGAAATTCTTGCCTGAAACTCTGAGTGCAGAGTGAAGACAATACTGAGCTAGATCAATCAATGGTCTGATTCGGTAAAAGGCAGCTTCCTTAGGTTTATCATTACAAGAAAAGCACTTTCTCAAATCCAAATAAATAAGATACTCACAGGAGGACTGTTTCTGCTGTGGGAGGGGTAGATCTTTAAACAGCTTAAAGTATCTTGGAATTCAAATAGTGGTGTGAAAAACAGAAGAGGGATGCACATCAATGAGGCATGCATCCCTCAACCCCATGAGGGGAAGCAAAAATAAGCCTTCTCCCTTAACACTGTATCATTCCAGTTCAGACCTTAGATGAACAGATTAGTCCTGAATTTCATAGGGTAATTTAATATGCCTAGGCTGCTGAGATATAGGATGAGGTAAGCAAGAAGCTACTCATTTAGACCTGTCTCCTGTTGCTGAGCTCACCTGTCTCCTGTTGCTGAGCTATGAGGAGAGGGTGACTTTCCAATCATTCTCCTTTCCCATACAGTGGTACCTCGGGTTCCATACGCTTCAGGTTACATACGCTTCAGGTTACAGACTCCATTAACCCAGAAATAGTACCTCGGGTTAAGAACGTTGCTTCAGGATGAGAACAGAAATCGCGCAGCAGCAATGGGAGGCCCCATTAGCTAAAGTGGTGCTTCAGGTTAAGAACAGTTTCAGGTTAAGAACGGACCTCTGGAACGAATTAAGTACGTAACCAGAAGTACCACTGTATTCCTCAATGGCTACCAACTTCTCAGGTTTCAGAACCATATCTGAATTCATGGGAAGTAACAAAATCACGTGGTTTTTTCCATCCGCAGTGGTGTATCACTTCACACCCAAATTATGAACACACCTGTACTGATGCACTTCTCTGCAACTCTAGTAGGGAGTGAGTAATTATTAGTTGCTTGCTCCAGATTCAGAAAAATAAAGATTTTAATTATTGTGCAATGAGAAACTGCAATGCAGACTCTTCCTCAATACAGAGGAAGTAGAGAGGAAGTAATGATTTAGCATTTCTTAATCTACTGTACCATCGGCAGGAGCCCTTAACATCTACCTACAATATAAATGCTTATCTCAAGAAGCGCTTTAGTTGGCATTAGATTTCAGACACCCCCTATATACAAACCCTGTCTCAATATATTATTTCTAATCATAACTGAATTTATATACCGCCATATACCCACAGGTCTCAGGGCGATTCACAGGATATAATCAGAATATAAAACCACAAAGTACATAATCAAAATAAAAACAACAACCCAATGACCCAGAGAAAAGCTGGGACCCCACACTTGCTCTTCCAGGGCAGACAGACAATGGGAAGTACAGTACAGTAAACGTAATTAGGCACCGAAATGCTGAGGCTTAACTCCAGAAAGGCGGAGGGGAAAGTAATACATGAGACATGCACACCTCGAATCCTGGGAACTGTAGTTTACCCTCGCTACGATTACCAGCACTACACTTCCCAGGACTTCTTTAAATGTGTTTTACATGTATGCTGCAAGAAAGGGCTGCCGGTTCCAAGGCCTTGCCAAACCTAACCCTCTCAGAGGCCCCGACAGAAATGACAGGCAGCAGCACAACTCTTTCCTCTCTTTCGCCCCCCAATCTGCACTCAAAGCAGGGAACTGATGCCTAGGAAAAGGCTGTATATGTATTAGGATGGCGGCCCAAATTCCCAATGAATTACCCCATCGCTCCCACTGGCGATGCATTTATTTATTCCTCCGTTCCCGGCTTTCCCCCCCTTTTGTTTGGCAACGCTCCTGCGCGCGCACACGCACACACACACACACACAAGCCCAGGATGCGTGCAGGCCGCGATCCTTCCCTCCCACCACTCTGGGCCAGAGTTGCTCGTCGGAACGCGCAGCTGATGCCATAAGCAGAAAAACAAACCCATCCGTGCGCGCGCGCGCTCACGGCACCCAAAGGTGCCCCGACCTCCCCCTCCGAGCACTAGGCTAGCGACACCCGCTTGCCCAGCCCTCCCTCCTCGCCCAGCTCCCCCCCCCCGAAACTCACCGCACGCCCCCGAGCCTTTTCTCCAAGCGAAAGGAGCGCGGCTTGTTTTTGTGGGGCTTCTCTTTTTCCCTTTGGCTCAGCGCCTCCCTCCGCTCCCGGTGTAGCAACCTAAACAGCTGCCCGTCGAGTTCTACGGCGAAAGGCGACTGAGCATGCTCCGTAGCAGACGCTGAAGCCCTCTGCCCTTCCTTTTTGCCCATCCTTGGAATCGGAGCTCCGTCTGCCGAGCTGAGATAGGGAACGGCGAAGTGGCTGAGGGCTGTGCAACGCCTGATCTTAGAAACGGGGGGTGGGGGGGGGGATGCAGGCGGAAGGAAAAAGCAGCGGTATTTGCGTGAGCAAAATAATAATTATAATGGGGGGGGGGGAGCCAAGGATGCTCTACGGAGCATGCTCCCTCCCTTTGCAGTCATCTTCCTAATTGACTGTCATTAAGGAGAACTGGCTGCAAAAAATATACAGGGTGGGAGGGGTTTGGCCATCACAGGAAGAGGATGTACAGGTGCTTGCAATGACATGGCAGCATAGACGAAGGGTGAATAACTGGATTTCAGTCATCACCTTTCTTTTATGCATGTATCTGCCTTGTTTTCTGAGCTGGGTATAGCGACCTGACTGCTTGCTAACTACTGTGGCCTATAGGAGAGGGGGTGGGGAGTTTCCTAGGTATTCGGAATCAGTTGGAATGGGGGCTTTGTCCAAATTTCCTATCTTTGGCTAAGAAAAGCAGCTCTGACTACAGGTAGCTAATTTCTGAAAAGTCCTCTTTTCAGATGTACCACAACATAGGATATTTTACCAAGAAGGATTTCTTAAACACCCAAGGCAAAAAAAGAAGAGTAATTAGGTTTGCTTGTGTGTTTGGGTGCAGGGTTCAGCAAGAAGACCCAGATGTTCTGGGGGATCTGCCAAAAAAAAGGGGGGATCTGCCTCAGATTTGCATTGAGCAGAATTTGTATGCACAGAGAGGGGACATGTGTTTGGGGTATTTCTGGTGCTGGCTGGTGACCATTAGGACTGCTTGGGCAGAAGGCAGAGAGACTGACAGTAGGTGGAGGCAGACCCCAACCAATCCTAGTTTTGTCCCCATCCTCCTCCTTGGTGGTTTCTGCAAGGACAGCACTGAGACTAAAGAGGAAGAGCAAGCTGACAAACAGAGGCATCTCTCATTGACTGGTTTCAGTAAGGAAACAAGTGAGGGCTGTCAGATAATATACGAAGGCAGCTGGACCACTGCCACAGTCTTCCCTGGGTATCTCTCAGGTGAGGTGGCCACACTCTGATGCACACCAGGCTCAAGGGAAGGATGATGAGTACTGCAGAGGGAGATGGAGAAATCCCACTTGGACTGTTTAGATTGCTTCTTTCTAATCTAAGGGTTTTCTTTGCCATTTCCAGACATCTGATCTGTCATTCTGAATGAGTCAGAAATCAGGAGCTTGGCTTACAAAACGTACTTCAAGCTTGGTTCCAAATAGAATTGGGAAGTGGAGCATCTGAGCCTTTTGCTTCCTCCTAGACAAGGGAGAGCTGAACTGAGCAAGTCACGCCAACTCTTCCGCCATCACAAAAAATGCCTTACTAAGATATTTCTGGAATACACACACATCACACACACACACAGCTCCTCAAATATATTGTAACATTTTTATGGACTGAGTTGTGGCTTAGGTTTACATAGTCCCACCGTATGTAAACATCACACAAGGCAAATTTAGTTCATCCACTTTTGTGGCCAGCATGGCCAATGGTCAGGATGATGGGTACTGTAATCCAAATTTGGCCAGTAGAGTTCCTGAAATACTTGGAGCCTAAACATGGTTAGGTTTCAACTGCTATGGATCAAAGCTGGTTTGGAGAAAAGTGCAATATTTCATAAGCAATGACACAATAGGTATGATTCGTGCCTAACGTGTGAACATTGCTTCCCAAACCAGCAGTGGGAGCGCACTGGATGCAGAGTCAACATGAGTGTGCACCTGACCTCAGTTGCTAAGCGAAGCTTATATTGGCAGGTAGGGTGTATAAAGAAGTAAGGCTTTCCCGATGCTCCCCTTAAGAATAAGTCCTTGATGAATGCACCAATCTATAATTCACAGATAGATTTCTTGGTGGATCATCTCAACCCTGTGTACACTGTGATGATGATATCTTTGCATTACACTATTCTGTATGAATAAAGCATAAGCATATCCGGTGTATGCATTTGATATATTGTGCTGCTATCGACAACTGTCATTCTTGATGCTATCTGTGGTCTGAAATGATAGGAGCTGTGGGCTGGCTGACAAATGAGTGAGATGATTAACATGAGAAGGAAAGCAAAGGATAAAAGGTATAATTTATCCCAGTTGCTATGCACTCCTGCTAGTATTACATCTGAACTGTGGCTTTCATGCAGCATTATAAATTATCACAAACAGAACATTTGATTTTTCTCCATCCTACCCTTCTTCCATTTCTTGTACGCAAAGCCACTTTTTATTTTATTTATATCTTGCACCTCCAGCTCGAAAGTGTTCCCAGGGCGGCACTTACATGCATATTATAAAGAATTCAACAATAAAATAAAGCAATCCAATAAAAAGGAACTCGACAATGAAAACAGCCTGTGGGTGAAAACAATAGTATCAGAAGAGCAGTTTGAAACAACTCTGGAAACCGCTCAGTTGATGTTTTAAAAGGCCTAAGTGGAACAAAAAGAAAACAAAATAAAACAAAATTCTCTGGTACCACAAACACAGAATAGTAGGTGCCCAGCAGTCATCCCTGGAGAGAACATTCCACAGTTGGGTTACCCCATTTGAAAAGGTCTTCTCAGAAGTTGCTCACACCAACATAACTTTGGAACAGTGGTGGGGAACCACAGTTACCTGGTGGGTCAGATCAAAAAGTGGCCACCTCTCCATAGATCACTTTTGACAGGTGGGCAAGTCTGTCTATCATCTGATGTCATCATGACCCCCAAGTGGATCTGATCCATCCTGGAAGGCAGTGGGGCTTGCATGTGGTGTTGAGTTTAAGCACCTTCCAAAGCAAGCCCAGTTGCAAATGAGCAATTGGGAATGTACTCTTAAGCCATGTGCTCCCAGTGGTTCCTTGGCACCAGGGTTTGCATTTGGCATTTTAATTCAGTGCCAAATGCAAGCCATACTACTTTAGGAAGGGATCAGATTCATTCAGACGCTTCTGAGGAAATAGGGGCTTGCGTTTGGCACCAAATTTAAGCAGAGTCTAATTGCAAAAAGCCTTGCTACCAATCACTGGTTTCATGTCACCAGCTCACTACATATAATGGAACTTACTGGTTGCAGATTTGAGGCAGTGTGAGATTGGGATCATAGAATATAAACTGTTAGGAGTTGGGGGTAGTCTGGATGGAACCTGGGGTCCAATTCCAAACCTGTAATCCTGTGTGTATGTGGTAGAATCTACAAGAGGGAAACCAGCCAAACCAGCTCCTTTGTTAAAATAATGACTTTGACAGGCTAGTTAAGTACCATGATTTAGCAAATAAAAATAAGTTGCTCTGTGCCATAGAACAAATGGGTGGACCTTCCCCACCCTCAACTAGCTGCTACATAGGATAGCAATGGGCAGAGCTGTGTGTCAGGTGAGCCAGAAGCAGCTTGGAAGTGCCTTGCTCTGTGCTGGGCTTCTCTGGAAACTTAATGCATAAGCAAGATCTGTTGGGGTATTAATGCTGTGAGCCCCTCCATCCTATGCTTAGGTTGTATATACTGAATGTATACCGTATTTTTCGCTCTACAAGACGCACCAGACCATAAGACGCACCTAGTTTTTGGAGGAGGAAAACAAGAAAAAAAAATATTCTGAATCTCAGAAGCCAGAACAGCAAGAGGGATCTCTGTGCAGTGATCCCTCTTGCTGTTCTGGCTTCTGGGATAGCTCTGCAGTCTGCATTCGCTCCATAAGACGCACACACATTTCCCCTTACTTTTTAGGAGGGAAAAAGTGAGTCTTGTAGAGCAAAAAAAACGGTAATTGAAAGCATATATCCTAAAGACATTGATCTGCTGTTAATCTTCATTCTAAGGAAACTCAGCCCCGGAAAAGTGATTGGAACGCTTGGAGTCTCTTGCTGCTCAGAGATTAGGGTGGGGTGTATATAATGGAATTGGCTGCAGAATTAAGGCAGCTTGGGATCATGGAAAATATATTTTTACTGATTCTTTCTTCCATTTATTGCTTTTGCCTTAAAACTGAATCAAAACGTGCATAAACGAAGTCATTTTTCTTTCTAGAAGTTTTTTAAGAACACCTCCTTTCTTAGCATATAATTTATATCGACAGCCACGTTGCAACTAATGTGTAACGATTTACCTTCTCCTTTCCAGAGATCTTGGTTCCCACTCATCTCATGATGGGATGCAGCTCTTTTGTCATTAACTTGGAGCAGGCTCAAATGTTGCTGACTTCATCTTCATTTTTATTCTTGGAAGTGCATTCTCTTGGCAGTTGATTTGTGAGAACTGACACCAAACGGCTGATGGATGGCACCATGTTGTTAAGGAACACAGGGCAGGATAGAAGGAGTTTGCTGTAAAACTCTGAAATGTTAAGGTACGGTGTTTCTGACATGAAAATATAAAAGCTATCAAGCAAAGAAAAGTGCTGACGTAAATAAAGACTAATGCCTCTTGTGCTTTGATTTAAAGCACGGGAAGTGTTCAGATTATGTCTACTGTACACTTGGACTCTATTCATAATATAGACAGCTTATTCAGAACAGAACATTAAGGTAGATAACACACAAGTCTGCACGCGCGCGCACACACACACACACACAGTGTCTTCTTGAGTGTGTACAGTGACACTTTAGGGATGTCCTGTTGGCAGAATGTCAAAAGAAGCAATATTGCCTTTGCAGATAGATGTGACTTTATTGCACTTAAAATGACCACCTGTGGCAAGGATGGGGAACTTTTATCCGTCCAAGGACTGCATTCCTTTGTGGGCAATCTTCTGTGGGCTACGTAGTGGTTATGGGAGGAGGAGAGGTTGAATGCACCCAGGCAGTGTCTCCGATTGCCTCTTTTGGTTCTGGCAGACAAGTGGGGGGGGGGGGTGAGCTTGTTGCAGCAGGAGAGGGAGACACCTTTGGCTCTTCACCAGCCTGTCTCATCTTTGCCTCTTGGCTTCCCTCCTCTCCTGCTTCAGCTTTTGCCTCCGATTCTGGGTTTCAGTCTGCCGCTGACTCTCCCAGCTCACTAAGCCCTCCTACCTCTTCAGCTTCTGACACCTCCTCTTCCCACTCTTCTCCCTTTGACCACTCATAGTTGTCCCACCAGCACCACCAGCACCACCCCCAGGGCTCTGAGCCTTCTTCCCTTGGGGGTTCTCCAGCCGCTTTCTTCCACCATTCATCTACGTCCAACCAGTCCACAACACAGCGGCAGATGGGGACAACAGCAGAAAGTGGACATGGCATTTATCTTCTTGCAGAAGGCTACATTCCAGGTACACAAAATTCAGAGGTTGTACACACACCTCTTACATTTCTTCATCCAGGCTAGCAAGCGGACTTCACCGCAGTTTAAGAGCATATTCCAGTCAAGCAAAAAGCAATTGAGGGTGGCACAAAGCAGCTCAAGCGGAAGATGTGGCTTGAGAGGGGCATTTTCTGGGAAGCATGTTATTGTCCTGGAGTCCCAAGGATAGGACTGAGAGACTTGGAGGACCACAGATTCCCCGTTCCTGGTCTAAATGATACATGATCACATTCTGGGTTTCTCTACTCCTAGAGCATATTATTTGCTGAAATGGCAAAGACACATATGTCCTGGTAACATTCAGTTCCATTCTCAGCATTCAGTATTTAAGGGTGCTGCTCCTTCATGTGAAGAAATGTATAGGAATCTGTGCGCCTCTCAAGGGCAACCGATTTCTCTAATTTGCTTTGAGCCGCAAATCACAGTAGCATCATGGAAATTTTCTGGGCAATAACAGGGAATTAATGATCGCCATTAATTAAATGCATATCTGCTACATGGCGTAAGTAGTCATTAATTTTACCCAGTTGCCATCCATAACAATTTGTGGAAGAAAGGGGCCAGGGAGCTTGAAAGTAATTCAAGCAAAAATGTGCTTAAAATTATCATTTTAACGATGAAGCACTAGCAACGTCAAAGCAATGATCCCAGTGTTCCTGACTTAGGGTTGTTGTTTTTTTAAATAAATATTTTATTAAATTTTCAAAATACATAATAAAAAAGAAAAAAGTGAAAAATATAACCAACCATTCAATAAAGCTTTTCTTATATAACTAACTGGACTTCCTCGCATCTCCTTACCCTGCATTATTTATAATCAGAATATCAGCAAATTATTACCTTATTTCATACCTTATTTTATACTTTCCATATATTTTACTTCTAAATTTAAAGTAATTTTTATCATTTACTCATACCTTAAAATTAAACAAAATATTGCCTTAAATTTTGACCTTTTCTTACTTATAACTTAATTTTCTATTTTACAAAGCCTATTTGCTGGAGCTGGTGTTTTCTAAATCATGCAAATACTTAACATTCATACAACTTATAATATTTTTGTAGATAATCTTTAAACTTCTTCCAGTCCTCTTCCATTGTTTCTTCTCCCAAGTCTCGGATTCTGCCAGTCATTTCAGCCAATTCCATATAGTCTATCAATTGCGTCTGCCACTCTTCCAGTGTGGGCAAGTCTTGTGTCTTCCAGTACTTTGCGATGAGTATTCTTGCTGCTGTTGTCGCATACATAAAGAAGCTTCTGTCCTTCTTTAACACTTTCTGGCCAACAATGCCCAAGAGGAAGGCCTCCGGTTTCTTAACAAAGGTATATTTAAATACCTTTTTTAATTCATTATAGATCATTTCCCAGAAGGCTTTCACTTTAGGGCATGTCCACCAGAGGTGAAAGAATGTCCCCTCAGCCTCTCTACATTTCCAACATTTATTGTCAGACAGGTGATATATTTTTGCAAGCTTGACTGGGGTCATGTACCACCTATATATCATTTTTATAATATTCTCCTTCAAAGCATTACATGCCGTGAATTTTATTCCGGTGGTCTATAACCTTTCCCAGTCCTCAAACATAATATTATACCCTATATCCTAAGCCCATTTTATCATGGCTGATTTAACAGTCTCATCCTGTGTATTCCATTTAAGCAGCAAGTTATACATTCTCGACAATACCTTAGTCTTTGGTTCCAACAATTATGTCTCTAATTTCGACTTCTCCACCTGGAATCCTATCCTGACTTAGGGTTTTTAAAGAGAACTCCCAACAAACTGTCATTGTCACTTCTCTTTCATTACAGTCTGCTCTGCACAGGAATTGCACTTTCAAATATTTTGCTTTGTGGATCACATAGCTGAACTGGGCTGAACATACAGGGAGCCAGCAGCAGTTTCTCGTTGCTGCATGTTTTACATGTTTTACAACAGCTGCAATCTGGCGCATGGTGGTCCCCTTGAAATACAGCACAGTTCTTGCTAACCGGTGATTGCCATTCTGGCTTTATTTAGAACCTAGGTAGAAATATATAAAAAAGAAGCTGTGAATGCACAATGAGCTCCCTTTCTAATGTATGTGAGTCTGTAGCAGTGATATGAAGTGGCTGTCTGCTGCTGCTCCTACAGCCAGCCCAAGACATTTTGCTGCCTGAGGCAGAACAATACATGACCCCCATCACCATCACCATCACCACTACTACACACAATTTTGCATCTATTTTTGGCACCTAACACTGGAAATCCCACAAGCGCCATTCCCTGGCTGGAAAAATACAGTAGTTATAAACTGAATAACTAACAATTTCTTACATGTTCTTGGCTGTAGGGATGGGGGATAAATTCAATTGCACCAAAGTCACAATTCCCAAGTTGGTGCACAAACTAAAATCCTAACCAAGTCCATGTCTTATTTATTTCCTGTGCCATTTTCCCATAGTGCATTGCACCCAAAGCAGCTTGCGACACATTTCAACTTGCTACTAAGATCATAAAAAGAGTCTGATGGATCAGGCCAATGGCCCATCTAATCCTGCACCCAGTTCTCACCGTGGCCTGTAGGAAGCCTTCTACCGGCACAAGAGCACTCTCCTTCTCTGTGGTTTCTGGCAACTGGTATTCAGAATCATTTCTGCCTCTGACTGTGGAGGCAGAGCAAAGCCATAATGCATAATAAAATAGAAAATTGGTGGGTTGGGGGATTTGTTTACAAAATGTATCAATGACTGAAATGCTATCAATTGTAACTATTCGGTCTAGATCACGATTCATCAAACATAGAATACATCCAATATTCCAAAGAAATTATCTAGACCAAATAGTTAACTTGGTGGGTGTGGGGGATTAGCTAACCCATGCTGCTGTAAAGGCTGGGCTTGCTGCATTCTGTGGGGACCATAGCAGCCTGGTTTAAATTAGGGGCAGGCTCTAGCCTTTCAAATTTCAGCGGTGTCCTGTGCAAGGCCAAAATTGGGCACCCCCTCCCCTCTCAACTCCGCTATGTCTCAGTTCACTATGGCATAGTTGCAGTGCCCTATAGCGCCTAGACTTGGTACACAGGGTTTAAGTCCTCTTTCCTAGCTTCCCAGATCTTCCAGCTGCTAGTGCTAGTCTTACTGCAGTTGTCGCCCGTAGCTTTCAATACACAAGTGTGCTAAAACATGAACTCCCAAGTACATTGACTTGGAGACTCTCTCTCTCTCTCTCTCTCTCTCTCTCTCTCTCTCTCTCTCTCGTGTTTTTAATAGGCTGTCTCTCTACATCATTCTTAACTCTTAGAATACCCTGCATTTATGGTTGATTCATTATTTATTCCTGAAAACATTTCAGGGCTGAAATGACTGACAGCTATGATGGCCCTGGTGTGTTCTCTCTTCATAGAAACCTCGAGCCGCTGAGCTGCTTTTTTATGACAAACTTAAAGAGAGCAGTTTGTTATTGTTCGCTTACCTGTGCGGCTGCGGCTCAGGATGTGATTTTGGAGGCCAGTGGCAATTGAAAATCAATATATGTCAATTACGTTTGTGGGCGACTGCCAGGTTTAAATGCATTTAGCATTTATTTATTTATTTGAGGTTAGCTGCTGCCGTTCATTTCACCTTTTATCAGCTTGTGGCAGCCTGTGGTTAACAATGAGAGGTTATGCAAATGCAACAGTCCTATTGACTGGTTGCAGCATTTTATTCCTTGAGAGGGCATGAGAGTGCCTGGGCTGAAAAAGAGAAAACAATAGCATAATTGACTAACAGTGGACTAACATAGATTGAAGCTTCAGGAGATCTCATTAGATAGGGCTCATGAGTATATAAACTCTCAGCCAAGTACTGTGGGGGGGGGGGGAAACACGTCTGGTACTAAGCATCATCTGCATGGCATAATAAAATGTGGAAGAGTGCAGTGAGTTCCTTGTAAATATTAAAGACGTTGCTCAAAGACATCTCCTAAGAATAGAAAATCCCAGGAAACCAAATGTATACTAAAAACTGCAGAGGCAAACCATTGTGTTATAGCATTTGGGGCTTCATTTGAAGATGAGGTGGGGAACATGTGTCCTTCCTGATGTTACTGGTCTACAATTACTAGGGGAAACAGTAGCTCAGTCAGCAGAGCCTTAGACCCTTAACCTCAGGGTTGTGGGTTCGAGCCCCATGTTGGGCAAAAAATTCCTGCAGTGCAGGGGGTTAGACTAGATGATCCTTGTGGTTTCTTCCAACCACTGGTGGAAGAAGAGGAGTGGGGGGTGCACCGCCCCCGGCAGCGCGATCCCGGTGGGGTGCCATCGCTGCTGCCTCCCTGCCCGTGCTGGGCACCAGGTCCCCCCAAGTGGCGCACCACACCCCCAGGACACGCGCCAGCCCCGCCCCCACCTTCTCTTCACCCCCCAGTGCCGGAGCATGAAGCTCTGCCACTGCTTCCAACTCCACACTTCTATGAACTCCCATCATCCCTGCCCATTGGCCATGCTGGCTAGGGCTGATTAAAGTTGGACTCCAACAACATCTGGAGGGCATCAGTTCTCCATCCATCCTTTTCCCAAGGCAAAAAGTACCTCTTAAGTTTGTGAACTATCCTTGCCGCAGGCCCAGATGGAGCCGTCAGTGTCTCTTGCATAATAACTGGACGGACCTCTTTGTGCAGAATGGAAGCATTGGGTGGCTCAAAATTGGGAATCAATGGGCAGTTTGCTATTGGCAACAGAGCATTTCCCCCGATCATTCAGAGTAGAAAAAACTATGAAGGCTGACTGTTGTATGTAGGCATCACCATCACACAGGAAGACAACTTATTAATGATGTGCTATTAATCAGGGTGATTTATATATCCACAATCCTAGTTTTTTTCTACTTTCTGCTTGCTAAATTAGATAACAACTCATGTTTATTATGAATAGTAATATATAAAATGTATGGTGATGCTTATAGAACCATGCTATATGTTAAAAACAAATAAAAATGTTGGATTGGGTGGGAGAATCCACAATAGCTTCACCAAGAAAAGCAAATGGGTTTGGATACACAATGGAAAAAGTTCTTTTTCCTTTTCATCAGCTTTTTAATGAGTTCAGTGGGGCTCACTCCATAGTACAGTAAATGTGCATTTACTCCTTAGTAACTGTGCATAGGATTGGTACTTTACTGTGTATGTGTCTTTATAACATAATATTAATAGCTTCTTAACAACCCAGATGGAATAATAATTGCCTGAAGACAGTCGAAGGTAATGGTTTCAGCTAATAGTGGACTCAATTATTTACCAGAATTAAATGATACTGCAGGTAGGTTATGGCTCCTCCTAATTAGCTAAGACAATTTCTTCCCAGCATGCCACCTGGTGTACAAAAGTTAAATAGCTGCAGACCTTGGAAATATGGCTAGATTATTTAAGGACTTCATTACAAATAATAATAATTGTCGTGTTTTCTCTTCAACTTCAGTCAGTCCTCTGCTTTCAACAATGCCTATTGTTCTATATACATTGCATCTATTGTGCTATAGACAGACAGAGATTTAAAATCTCTTTAATTTCCCAGAGATCAATCGCCCAGGAACAAATTTTCATGTGTAAATTCAGTTGGTGTTTTTTTGTTTTTGTTTAACCATATAATTGGCTAACATGTAGTGCACAACTCTCTTCCTAATTAATTGGAACACAGGAGAAAGTGACAGGGAAGAGGAGAGAATAGAAGGAGGAAGAAAGCAGTACAGAAGATGAGAGTATATGAAATATGAAACAATATTCACAATCTAGGTCAGTACAATACTTTTTACTGTCATAAATGCTGTTTTTCATGGTTGGCTTTATAATTTTAAAGTGTTGCTGACATGTCTGTTCTGTTGTCACACACACACACACACACACACACACACACACACCCCCCTACTATATCAAGATGTTATTGTTGTTTAAGATCTGGGAGACTTGTAGTCCTCCAAATATTGCTGGACTCCAGTTCCCATCACCCCTGGCCATTGGCCATGCTGCCTGGGGCTGATGAGAGTTGGAGTTCAACAGCCCCTGGAGGGCCACAGATTTCCCATCCCTTGTAAATGCTGCTTTTCGGGTAGGAATTAATTGCTGCGGTGATAATAATATTTCTATGAATCTAGATGAGCGATTGAGCACTGGAGGTCCTGCATAATGGGAGGGAGAATGGAACCACAGATCTAGGGTCACAGTGAGAATCGTAGCATAGGTTTTTCCCAGTGTCTGCAATACTCCAAGTCTCTGCATAATTGTTGTGGTTTATGGGGTAGGACTTGACCATCCACTGCCGGGAAAGGATAACTCATAAGCCGTCGAGCCACATTAGGCAGAGACTCTGCCAGTGGACAAGAGGCCAATAGTGGAGAGAAATGCTCTCTGTGTGGCAGTGTATTTGTGTGCCGCTCTTTCTGAACCTTGCCATCGTAATTTGACGTCTCTACAGGTGATTTGTTGTAGACATGCTGAACAAATGGTTTGTTCTCAATACTTTGTTACCGGCCACCCGAATCCCTGCTGAGCAGTGCGGGATTCCAGGGGTCTTGGCAGTTAGCCAGGGTTTGTGTTTCCTTGGGGAAAAATAAGTCACGGTGAAATGAACCATATTTCTTTATGAAATATGGTTTATTTACACATATTTACACCTGAGTTGGGATGGAGAAAGGGTTCCGAGCATCACATCTTGGTGGCAGAAGGGGTCATTGCATCTGGCTGTTAACCAGAAGGGTCGAGGCCCCCGCCCCAAGCGACAGCTGTGGGCAGGATTCCTGCATTGCAAGGGTTGGACTAGATGACCCTTGGAACCCCTTCCAACTCTACAATTCTATGATTCTATTATTCTGTCTCATGAGGGGCTTGTCTGTCCCTTGGTCCACATGGCAACTGGCTCCACCCTTTTTCTTCTCCAAGACCCCTTGCTAAAAACACAACCCAAGCCTTGTGCAAAAAGGACATTTTTCCCTCGACATCACGCCCCTGTAACCCTGCAAACTTCCTCCTCCCAACTCTGCTATTGTCTGAGGGAAGGGCTCCACCTCCCTTCTTGTCTGAAACTGAATGTTCCACCTTTTGTGAGACTCTGCCATCATCTGTTTTCGTTCTTTGATGACACCTCTGTCAGCCAATCTCCCCAGGAAACTGGCTTGACTCATTTTTAGGGCTTGCTAAATACATTGATTAAACCCCACATTGACTAATTTCCGAAATTATAGGGGAAACTTGGCACCCAGGAATTTTAGGGGATCCTTGCGCCCTAGAAACCCACAACAACTTTCAGGAGGTTTGACCAGCAGTGAATTTTCCATACCGGGCATGCCAGTTATTACACCAGATGGACCCCAGACATGACTTTAGTCCATGTTGCTTAAGAAACTGGGGTCTAGTAGACCACATTTGAGTCCCATGACTCAAATGTATTAATTTCCTATTGTATATATTTCAACAGTTCCAAAGATTGAGTGTCAGTAGCACAGATGTTGTAAAGATAGAGTACAGTAATTTTAAACATAATGTGAGATGCAGAAGTTTTTGGTTTGTTTGTTTTTAATTGTGGTGATCTGCCATGGAACAATCCCACTGAGCAATGGTTACACAGAGCTCATTGCTGGTTGCAAAGGAGACCCCATAACAATTCAAGCTTCAAGGCCCCCAAAGTGTAGGTCCACCACTGGGTCCAGTGACTTATCATAGAGGAAAATGCTACAGTATTCCAGCCTGCAAGAGATGTCCTATTCTCTCCAATGATGCTCATGCACAATGCAATGCAATGCGATTCCACATGGAAATGAAAAGAGCAGGGGTAGGCAAACTGGTGCCCTCCAGATGTTGTGAACTACAATTCCCATCCTCCCAGACCGTGCTGGCTATGGCTAATGGGTTTTGAAGCCCAAAACTTCTGGAGGGCACCAGTTTGACTATCCCTAGACTAGAGGGGTAGGGCACAAAGAGAAGGGGACGACAGAGATGGTCGGACAGTGTTCTCGAAGCTACCAGCATGAGTTTGACCAAACTGCGGGAGGCAGTGGAAGACAGGAGTGCCTGGCGTGCTCTGGTCTATGGGGTCACGAAGAGTCAGACACGACTAAACGACTAAACAGCAAGAAGACTAGAGAAGACCGTGTGTGAATCTGTGTTACACAGGGCTCTCCAGATTTGGGTGAAAAAGCACTGAGAACCAGTAAGTTACTTACAACACATGTTGTGTGCCTTTGAGATGGCAGTAACTGTGCTCTTGGCATGTATGGGAGTTAATTTCTAAAACGCAGCCAACTGAAGGACACAAATTTCCTCCAATTTCCACTGAAGCTGAACTGGCAGGTTTTCCTCCATCTCGTGCCCTGACTAATGAGTATGGAGAGTAATCATATTCTGGCTTCCTTGGACACATAGCATTGCTTGCAAGGATGGGGCTTGGATTTCAGGTATAGGGAGATAATTAATTTCTCCAGTCGCTCTTCCACTCCCAGCATGGCTGTTTAATCTCTAACTGCTGATGGATTGCCAGCACCAAAGCCTGGCCTGTGATGGATTCTGGCTGGACAGTCATATGACAGAGCAGCAGATGCATCAAGACAAAGGCAGCCTTGTTGTTACTGCCTGGTTCCTTTTTCATCACGGACCCTTTTTGCAACAGCAGTCGCTTTGGTATGTAGCAGTTGGCAGCCTCCTAGATAAATTTGTTTGCTCAACAAATTTGGGAAGGAGTTGCAGAAATAATGAGCGGTAAATGGTATAACAAGCAATTTACCGGAGCAAAATACCGAAGCAAATGCATTCATTCGTCTGTGGCATAGTCCTCATTTCCTCGACTGTTGTGCCAGCAGACTTCATGGAACAAACGCCAAGTGTCCAAATCAGATAGGAAGAGGCCGTGATGAAGGCCAAACTGGCAATCTGGTCTTGTCCTTTGAAGGTCAAAGGATGAAGGAAATGGTCAGAAGTCTGAAATAAGGCATTGTGTAAATGGAAGTCAAGGGGATAACTTACAAAGGTGCTGTAGAAAGCTGGGCACTCTTAGAGGTCCCCAAATTTTATTATTTTATTCTAGCCATCTAAAATGGGCAGTCAATCTTCAAAGTGCACCAATAGAAAGAATCATGCAAAATTCAGCTGGATGTTTTGCTTCTCATCCTATGGCCCAAACAGCCACTAGGGGCCTACATTATAGTAAAGGTAAAGGTAAGGGACCCCTGACCATTAGGTCCAGTCGTGACCGACTCTGGGGTTGCAGCGCTCATCTCACTTTATTGGCCGAGGGAGCCGGCGTACAGCTTCCAGGTCGTGTGGCCAGCATGACTAAGCCGCTTCTGGCGAACCAGAGCAGCGCACGGAAACACCGTTTATCTTCCCGCTAGAATGGTACCTATTTATCTACTTGCACTTTGACAAGCTTTTGAACTGCTAGGTTGGCAGGAGCAGGGACCAAGCAACGGGAGCTCACCCCGTCACTGGAATTCGAACCGACAACCTTCTGATTGGCATGTCCTAGGCTCTGTGGTTTACCCCACAGTGCCACCATTATAGTAGGAAGGTGTAAATTGATGTGATAATTCCACATCCTAATCTAGATTGTGTTGCATGCGTATAAATGGGGGTGAGGATAGTGTGGATTTAACAGATGGCATGAGTGAGCATGGGTAAAGTGCTGAAACAAAGCATAAGCCCAGATTCAGACCACACAATAAGCTAGACCAGGGTTTCCCAAACTTGGGTCTCCAGCTGTTTTTGGACAACAACTCCCATCATCCCTAACCAGCAGGACCAGTGGTCAGAGATGATGGGAATTGTAGTCCAGAAACAGCTGACTGCTAGCAACTGATATTCAGAAGCATACAGACCTTGAACTCCAGAGAGGAAATGTAATTTATGAGAACCTTTTCTTCTTCTCAGGAGAAAGTGGTTTCTGGGAAATCAGTTTTAGCCTTTGCCCAGGATATATTGCTTTTTTACATTACATGAAAGGTGTGTGGTTTGGAAGAGAACTCACTAGTTAAAAGAATTTACCACAACAAATTATGAATTGAATTGAGCACTGCAGTGTTCAGCCGGACAGCAAAGTATAAATGTATAAATATAACGCAGCTCTGTTCTGCAGGCATGCTTCGTTTCTCTTTCATTTCTTTTTTTTAATAGGACTTTCCTCCCTGCTTGAATTGAAAAATGGTCTCCAGTTCAATAGCTGTGAACAAAGGAGAGTGTGCCTAGGATTAACAAGCCATTAAGGCTACAGTTTCTCAGAAGAAATGTTGTGTCATTTTGTTCTGCCTTATTTTTATGAAAAATATTGCATGTTCAAAGCTTTGGAGAATTTAGGCAGGTTTCTAACCAACCATTCAGGGCATAGCCTTCCTGAGGTAGTTGGCGATTTTATGTTATTTTTTTTACATAAAATCATATAAACAATTTACTAACTATGCCCATAAATAAATAAGAAGAAGTGAGGTAAATCCAGGAACCAGCACTCAACTAAAAGTGGGCTGGGGGGGAAAGATAATAAACTCGCAGAATCCTATTAAAAGCCAGTCGGTACCAAGGAGGCTGTATGCATCTCTAAGTGGGAATTCCAAAGGCCCTAACTGTGATATCCACCAAAATTATAATAGCAGGCCACAGAGCAAAGTCTCTGAAGCTGATCTTAAAACTCAGGAAGTTTTGGTCAAGCATACAGAAATATTTCACACAACTCTATTCACTTGTATAATGTGCTAAAATAGGGATGGGGAATCTTTGGTCCTCCAGTTGTTGGATTCCAGCTCCCATCAGTCCCATCATAGTCAACTGTCAGGGAAGAGGAGAGTTTTAGCCAGGGCCGACGCAAAACACTTTGCTGCCTGCGTTGGAATGAAATGTCACCCCTTTTCCTTTGAAGTCAATTGGACTAGCAACTGAATATCACTTCACCTCAGGTGATGTGACAGCTTTCTTCAATGCTCTGATTTTTGTGGGCCTCAATTATCCCATGAACTTCCACAGTTTTGTAACTAATGGGTCTGATTCATCCTATCAATCACATTCAGCAAAAACTATTCCCCACCCCCAAGTTATCTATTTTCCTGAACCACGCTTTTCCTTCACTTTCTTTCCTCAGAAGTTGATGCTACAAATCTATGTGCTGGAATTGGGTCTGTAGTAGAGATGAGGTGTTTTAAAGAGCCATAGGGCATTTAGGAGGGAGATGATGAACTCCCCCCTCCATGCAAACTTTTAATTTGGTTACCTACATTTTCGTACTTACCTAATGAAGTGTGCCTGTCTCCAACATTATTAACTTTCAGGAGGAATTTGAAAACATTCCTGTTTCTCCAGTTGTTTGGTGGCTGAGGAATACTGTTCCTTGCACCCCTGAGATCATTGGACAGAAGGATGTTTTTAACCGTAACTGTTTTTTTATGTCTTTAACTGAAAATGTTTTTGGAATGTTTTAGCTGTTTGATGATGTTTTCACTTTTAAATTGCGTATATGTTTGCCACCCTGGGCTCCTTGGAGAGAAGGGCAGAATATAAATTCAATACACAATAGATTAAACAAATAATAATACCCTTATGGGCCATACTCCTGCCACAGCACTCAAGGCAGCTCACCATTTCGAAAAATGGCTCACAACTTAAGAAGGCATGATACAAAAGGGACAGGGCAAGAGGAGGAAAATAAGCAAAAACACAGAGACTTGGGGACAGATCTCAGGGGCAGGAAGAGGCACTTGATCTTAACCAGGATGATGGAACTGGTCTCTTCTCTCACCTTTTTCAGGTGTTAAGTCTGCTGGCATTCAAAGAACCCATGGAGAGGATCAGGGCCTCATAAACCACCATACCTTCAATGTCCAAGTCCTCACCGGGTCTGCTTCCAACCTTTGTGCATTGGAAGCAAAGATCTGATGGGGGATTCTAAGCACATTCAGCTGAGTGCAGGAGGGGAAATAGGAAAGCATGGAGCATCACACATGAACGTCCCCTCCAACATTTCTACAATGAAAACAGGGACATCCTAAGGAAAAGCTGGACATTCTGAGATCAAATCAGAAACTGGGATGGCTTCTGTAAATCCGGGACTGTTCCTGGAAAATAGGGACATGGAGGGTCTGCATTAAAAGGTAAAGGTACCTCTGACCATTAGGTCCAGTCACAGACAATTCTGGGGTTGTGTGCTCATCTCGCTATATAGGCCAAGGGAGCCGGTGCTTGTCCGCAGACAGTCATGTGGCCAGCATGACTAAGTTGAGGCAAATGTGTTTCATGATGTGTGTAACTCATAAAGGGCCTGGGTTGGCTGAAGTTTCTAGTCACGTGCGCAGATGCTCACAAACCTAGCTCCCCTCCCTCACTTTTTAAAAATGGAATGGCTCTTAGTTGTACAAGGCATCAGTGTTTCTTGGCATTTGTGGTGCAGGATGGTGACAAGGCAGGGGAGGATCATAAATGAAGTTGCTTGTCTTATTGGTAATAGTTTTATAAATAGGTTATGACACAGGACTTCCCACATATAGGCCTCAAGCCCATTGGGTCTGCTAAAAAGGAAGAATGCAGAGAAGAGCTCTTGAAATATACTCAGAGTCGAGAGTGGATTTCATGCTCTTTATTCAGCTCATAGTGGTGAGGAGGAATGAAAGTTTCCCCAAAGTATCTGCTTTATATACATTATTTACACAATGGGCTGCACGTGATTGGCTAATTCCGGAATTCTCCTATAGGCCAATCAGGTTGTGGATTCACTTCCATCTGGAGCTGGATTGGTTGGCTCCTGAAGACCAGTCATACTGCTGCATTGTTCTAGGACTAATCAGACTGCTGCATTCTGAATCCTATTGTTCTAGGACCAATCAGACTGCTGCATTTTGGATCCTATTCAACTCAGTACATAACAGCTCCGCACTGTTTTGAGACCAGTTTCATCCACCTGGAGGTTGATGCCACTGAGAGACAGCTGAGGTGGGAAGTGGGTGGGTATGGCACTGGAGTGTACATTTAGAAGCTGGGCACATGTGGAAGAAGTTCAGTGGAGATGTAAGAGGCAGGCTGTGAACATCTAGCGAAATATCTAGGTTATAGGAGTCCACCCAGGCGGGGACTGACTGCAGAATGTTCAAGAAATATGCTTCAATCTTCCCAGAAGAGACGGCACTTCCTCTTCAGTTCTGCACAGCACTTTGAAGTTTGTTGCTTACCCACTGGGATGGGATGAATAATGACACAGAACAGGAAGCACACCATGATAGAAAATGTGAATTCAAAACCAAACAATAATTTAGCAGAACAGTTTTGATTGAACAAAAAAATCCAAATTATTTGTTTTTAAACAAAGTTATTTTGAAAGAGAAGTTTACATTCACCAAAATAAATAATCTGGTATACTATTTGAGTCTGAGATGTGCAGTAGCATATCACATTATGAATTTATGTAATATAGCTTTTAAAACAGAAGGTGCTGGGCATTAAAACTTTATCCCATTATTTTTCTCTTGGGGAATAAGTGCAGGGTTTTGAATAGACACTTTGATAAGTTTTTTTATTATTGCAGTGAGTGATAAAATTCAAAAAAAATAAATTGTTTGCCAGGAGGAAAGCCAAATGTTGGGAGGGTTTGTTTGTTTTTTATTGGGGCGGGGGGAGAGATGTTTAAAGGGGAAAGTCCCAGAATAATAGTTGAAGGTACATCAGACCACTACATTGCTGAGAACCACATGTGCCCTACCTGGGCTTCCAGGATGGAAGAAAAGTGAGCCATAAAAGAAAATAAATAAATAAAATATGAAGAAAGTGGGTATGGATTTTTTCCTTCTTGATAACATTAGAACTTGAGCTCATCCAATTAAACTGATTGGCAGGGGATTCTTCCTCACTCAGTGCAGAAATTATGAAACTGAGATGTGTCGATTGCATAACTTAGATGGCTTTGAAAGGAGATTAGACAAATTAATGGAGGATAACTTTATCAATGGCTGTGAGTCATGAGGACTGCATAGGAGAACCCCCATATACAGAATATGTTTGCTTCTGGAATACGAGTTGCTGGGGAGCAACTATGGAAGAGCTCTGTTGTCTTTAAGACCAGGTTGTGGGATTCCCAGAGGTATCCGGTTGACCACTATGAAAAGGAAGGCATACCCTCCAACATTTCTCCAATGAAAATAGGGATGTCCTATTTAATAATAATAATAATAATAATAATAATAATAATAATAATACTTTTATTATTTATACCACACACATCTGACTGGGTTGCCACAGCCACCCTGGATGGCTTCCAACATATTAAATAATAATAATAATAAAAATAATAATAATACATGAAACATTAAAGAAAACTTCCCTATACAGGGCTGCCTTCAGATGTTTTCTAAAGGTTGTATAGTTACTTACCTCCTTGGCTTGGAGGTCACATAACTCCATACCCTCCAACATTTCTCTAACAAAAATAGGGACATGTTACCACACCCTCGGAACATTTCTCCAATGAAAATATGGATGTCCTAAGGAAAAATGGGACATTCCAAGATCAGGTCAGAAACTGGAACAGCTTCTGGAAATCCAGGACTGTCTCTGGAAAATAGGGACACTTGGAGGGTCTGGGAAGGTGCTGGACCAGATGAAGTTGTGGTCTGACCCAACTGTGTTGTTCTTATGCTTGTTTTTATTGGAAGATAGACGGGTGAAATGGTTTGTGGCTTGTAAAAGCTATGCACCTTTCAGCAAGGCTGGCCTAACTAACTGTTAGAGCCTGAAAAGTCTCTTAAGTAGAGTAATCTTAGCAGTGAAGTCTTTAGTAATAAATCACCCAAGGCCCAGCTTGTCTTTATTCATTCCCCTCTTCATTGTACATCACATTAAATGACAGGAGCTGGGGTGGGAGAGCACATAAAGTATTTCTCACTTGGAATAAATGGTGCTCGATGTAGTGAAGTGGACAGATAAGCAAGGAGTGGTGACCATCTGTTCTAATCTTTGCAACTGCTACACAGCAGTAAATCAATAGGATACGCCCATCAGTAAAAGATGCTATGCATATTGTGGCCTCGTCCAAAGATGAAAAGAGTGTGGGACAAAAGAGAATGGACTTCCCACATGAAAAGGAAGAGAAAATAAAGCTTCTCTTAGGAGGGGTGAAATCGAGTTGACTTGCCCTGCCTTTTGCCTTTTGCTCGAAATTGAGTGGTTTTCCAACGCGGGACAGATGCCGCACAAACTCATCCTTGCGATAAGGAAGTGGTCATGGATCACAAACCATTTATACACAAATATAAGTTAATTTTAATTTTAAAGGCCAAAAGTACACATATAGTGCAATACTAGCAAAACAACATCCATACACGCCTGACAAACAATAACGCAACTATGTGACTTGTAATTCTAGCTCCTTGTGTTAGAAATGTTACTACATGTGCAAAGAAATGAGAGTAAAATCTGTCCACCTTCAAAGTTAAGGATAGCCTTCAAAATATTTAGACGTGGCTGGGTAGAAAGAGAATAAAGTCCTCGTAACAGTTCAAAGCAAAATTATAGACCTTTTGCTTTACAAAAAGTGACAAATGGTCAGGCCCACGATGCCATTTTCAGTGGTACCCCAGACAGACCTTCCTCTGCTCAGCCTCTAATGCCACCTCCTCTCTCACATCTGAGAGGTCAGCGTGCTCTGGAAACAAGAAAGAGCGCCCCTTCTTCACTGCATTGAGGAAACCTGCACCACTCTTCTGTTGATCAGTGGCATGGGTAGGCAGAAGAGGAAGTGGCCTGAATATCTTCCTGTGTGCATTCATGTGCATGCCTGTGTGTGTGCAAGGGAGGGAGGGAGAGGAAGTTCTGTCTTCCTCTCATGCGTTATGTATGTCTGGTGAGCATGCGTTATGTACAGTATGTCTGGTGAGCAAGTTAAATAAGTTGCCTTCTCCCCTAGTTGCTCAAACTGCAGTTTTTCATTTCTCCCTGCACCCTCTAATCTGGGTATAGAATTGGTATTTTCTAGGTTTTGCTAGTATAGCACCCATCTTTGGGGCCCTCACTGCCTTATCATTTGGCGCATTGCAGGGAGAATGAGCTGACCTTCACAAGGGAACTTCAAAGGAACTCAGAGACAGTGGTAAATTAAGAATGGAAGTTCACAGCTTGATGATATGGACAGCAGGCCAAGTTAAAATTGCAACTTAGCTGAAATTTCCCCATTGCCATGCAGATAGGAACATGCTTCTGTGACCAATGGAAATGTGCATATGTGCTGATCATGCCTCAGGTAGCTGATACATATTCGCAACATGTAGTGTTCACATGAAACTTTGTAGATAAAAATGACCTCCATGCCTTTGCACGGTGTGCAGAATCTTGGAGTGTTAACTCTGTGCCCCTTTCTTGCTTAAGCTGAAATAAACTTTTTTTCTATCTTTCCTTCCCACCGCCCGTGCCCCTCATTACATGAGCATGTGTGGTACATGTGTGGTCTGTACATGCATGCACACAAGTGAGTGCATGTTCAGTTGCACATGGACCTTGAAGGGTCAAATAATGGTTTAGCCACTCTGTCCTAGAGGGAAGAGAAATTCTCTATGCTTTCCCTTGCATGAACAATTACAGAACGTACAAAGACAACTTGTTATCTTACCAGTCTCACAGTTTCAAAACAACAACAACCTCCCCTCCTATTCCTGCAAGCAAAGCATTTCAGGAGAGGAAAGTGAACAAACGCACGCTAGCTCATATGCTAGCAAATGTGTGGATTCTTCTAGAATATTATACACCTCCATTCATCCCATAAAAGGAAAGATAGGTCCCGTTTCTTTGTTGGGATTGAGAACTATACTCCCTGTTGCAATGCAGATCTAGTAATATCAAAAAGGCACATTCACTAAAGTAGTCTCAGTAGTGCCATAGAAAATAGACTTATTTCGCCATCTGCTTGAGGAAAAACAAGATTAGAATCGATCTAGAATGAGAATGCATGATATTCATAAAGCAAGAAAGCCATAATTATTGCCTGAAGATGTGGGAAACAGTCTTACTAATTAACAGAGCATCTGTGTTCTTACCTGTTTCAATGCAGTGGTACTCCACACGTTTCTGTCTGTAGGTTTGTACACACAAATACACATACACATCGATGAAGCAGATGTTTCATGCTTATATTTTTAGGTAGAATGTAAATCCATAATAATGAGATAAGGGATCTAGTTACCAAAAATTGTTAATTCAAGTGAAAACAACACAGTGCTTTGAGAAAGGATAACTGGACAGAGTTTTGATGTTTTGATGCTGCTTTAAAGAAAGACTTCCAAGGTATTCAAGCTCTACAGTTACAAAACTGATGCGTATTTGATGAGCAAAATGTATAAAACTGTATTTCTAGTTGTTTTTTATCAGGTATAAAGAAACACTGAAACTTTTTCAAAGGCAAATGTCTACAATTCTTTATTGTAGGGATAGGGCCCTAATTAGGTCTGTCTCTGGTTCCTATTTTGACCCGCAAGTCTATTTTCCCCAAACCACACCCACCTATCTGCCCTATGCCTGACGTTTTGTGTGACATCTGTAAATACAGTGGTATCTCAGGTTACATATGCTTCAGGTTACATACGCTTCAGGTTACAGACTCCGCTAACCCAGAAATAGTGCTTCAGGTTAAGAACTTTGCTTCAGGATGAGAACAGAAATCGGGCTCCGGCGGCGCGGCAGCAGCAGGAGGCCCCATTAGCTAAAGTGGTGCTTCAGGTTAAGAACAGTTTCAGGTTAAGAATGGACCTCCGGAACGAATTAAGTACTTAACCTGAGGTACCACTGTACATGGTTACAAAAGAAGAGTCAGGAGCTTCCCAATTGTTTCTTTGCAAGCAGATAACCAAGTAAACTATGCCTAAGGCTGAAATCAATACAACGTTACTAGGAAGTTTGCTAGGGAACACAGCTGGAACACTGAATAAACATGCACAAAATTGTTTTGTTAGTATACCCTAATTCTACTAAACATAGCTCTTACCTCTTTTATTAGGGAGGTCCAGGATCTTTAGCATTTCACCAAATTACAATTTTCAGAATTCTTTGGAAGAAACAGTGACTGTAAAAGTGATATGAACTCTTAGGGTGGACTAAGTTTTAGGTGGTTTTTGTTGAAGCTGTTGATGGGATTAATATTTTTTGTATTTTTATTTTAGATCTTATTATGATTTACGTGGAAATTGTTTAATTTGGTTGTGTACTTTTTGACACAAGAGGGACGCGGGTGGCGCTGTGGTCTAAACCACAGAGCCTAGGGCTTGCCGATCAGAAGGTTGGCGGTTCGAATCCCTGCGACGGGGTGAGCTCCCGTTGCTTGGTCCCAGTTCCTGCCCACCTAGCAGTTCAAAAGCAAGTCAAAGTGGAAGCAGATAAATAGGTACTGCTCCGGTGGGAAGGTAAACAGCGTTTCCATTCACTCCTCTGGTTCACCAGAAGCAGCTTAGTCATGCTGGCCACATGACCCAGAAGCTGTTTGTGGACAAACGCCGGCTCCCTCGGCCTATAGAGCGAGATGAATGCTGCAACCCCAGAGTCCACGACTGGACCTAACGGTCAGGGGTACCTTTACTTTTTATTTTTTGACAACCCATACAGTGGACTTGATAGTTAAAATGAGAGTTTAATCCTTCCCAGAGTGCTTCAACATCTTCTTCTTGGTTAGAGTCATTTATCAACAGCATCACGGTCTTACATAGATGGACCTCTGGTTTGTGAACTTTCTTCCAATTTGTAGTGTAAACAAGACCTCAAATGAGATTTGATCTAAAATTAATATTCTGCCATCAGAAAATTCTAGTCAAAAAAAAGCTTTATTAAAAGACATTTGAATGTCTTAATCCTGCTGAATTAAAATAGGTTATGCTATCTTCTTTGAAAAGAAAATCATCGATGGAGTTATTATCTATAATTAAGAAATGGGAGCGTATTATAAATGTATGGGAGGTATTCCATTTTACCAAGCCATGCCTGTGACAATTTCTTTCTAAGTGGTAGCTTTTTAAAGCCTGCAATTGTATACCCTATGCATTGTTCTGGGAAATGGGAATTATGGTGTATTTATGTTCTCTGTTTCATTTTAAATAAGGCAGACTCTTTATAGAGAACCAAGTTTCAAGGTGAAAAGGTTTTAAAAAACTTCTTAAGACCGTGCGTGGTACTCAATGAAATCTTACTCAGAGTAGACCCATGGACACTAATAAATGTGACTAAGTTAGGTCTATTAATTACAGCTAATCTACTCTGGAGTAAATTTAGTTGAATATCATTAAGATTGTGACTAAGGACTTCCAAGTGACACTCTTCCTCAGCCGTCAGGTACCAAAATATCTAGTTCTGCTAATCTTTTTGCCCCTCTTGAAATTTGGTAAACATAACGGCAGCAGGGTTTTTAAATAGTCTGCTAGAACTTCTGGTTGTACTTTTTGTTTGTTGCTCTTCTGGTTCAAAGCAAATTAATTAAAAAGAAGCTGCAAAAACTTCCCCACTATGGACCTAGGATGTCGCAGTGGTTCTGAACCTGTGGGTCCCCAGATGTTGTTGGACTACAACTCCCATCATCCCAGAGCTCTGGCCTTGCTAGCTAGGGGTGATGGGAATTGTAGTTCAACAACATCTGGGGACCCACAGGTTGAGAAAGGCTGAGTGGAAGCCCCACTAGAGTTCAATTTGTGGATAGCATTTCTCTGCTAATGACTCACAGCACAAACCTAACCATGTCTCCTCAAAAGTAAGTCACATTAAGTTCAACAGGGCCTACTCCCAGGTATCTGGAGTTAGAATCACCCAGACTTCCATTTGTACTGTGATTTGTAGGCATAGGTCCAAGCAGGGATTGTTGTCTTGCCACTTTCTGTTGGAAAAGCTGCTGTTTACTGCTGAATCAAGGCAAACATCAAGCTGAGGAAAACTCAACTGATGTTTGTTACAAACAAAAAAAACCTTGCTAATGTTGGCAGCTCTCCCAGCAACCCAATATTTTATCTCTCCTACTTCAATATAACAAAATGTGTGTCAGTGACATAGTCTAAATTATGCTGATACATTTAATAAAAACAGACTTGTTTTTATTAAAACATTTAATAAAAACATTAACTTTGTCCTCCTATTTATAAGGCTTTATGTAAACAACTAACATAATTTCTTTTTAAGGATAATCAAACTTTCAATAAACAAACCAGCTCATACCTTGAGCAGACTTACATATAAAGAAACACGAATGTATGGTGGTGATTTATTTATACTCTGTTCTTCTACCCATGGGGTACTCAGAGCAGCTTCGCAATGCAAGAAAGGTATAAACAGAAACACACATCTAAAAAACACTACCATAAACAAACGGGGGGGGGGGGAGCAGCAATTTGAAACATAGTACAAAAATTGGCAGCGGTGAAATGTTAAATATTTAAAAGGCTTCTGGAAAGCCTTAGGTTACAAAAGTGGTGAACAAAACAAGATTAGGAATCAGGATGATGGCATTTACATATACAGAAATGGGAGCTGAAACAAATTCTTGCAGTTTGGAGTGCCCATGCCCTATTTCAGGATACTGTTTTGTCTCTCTATAGACTTTCAGCATTCTGTGGCCATTGAGCATGCTCAGCCCTTGTTAGGCTGTTTTAGTTGGGTTCACCCCACCATTATGCCCTAAATTATTTTTCTACAGCAAACCTTGGCTTCCTCTGAGAATGCTGCCACTTCCTCTTATTTCTCAGTAACCCAAGTCCACCTGTTTTCTAGGAAAGCTGAACAGATATGTTACCTGTACAGTGGTACCTCGGGTTAAGTACTTAATTCGTTCCGGAGGTCCATTCTTAACCTGAAACTGTTCTTAACCTGAAGCACCACTTTAGCTAATGGGGCCTCTCGCTGCTGCCGTGCCACCGGAGCAGAATTTCTGTTCTCATCCTGAAGCAAAGTTCTTAACCCGAGGTACTATTTCTGGGTTAGCGGAGTCTAACCTGAAGCGTATGTAACCCGAGGTACCACTGTAATTCCTTACAAATAGGAGGTGTGGTGGTGGGATGACAAATGCCGAGTTTTCAGCTCTACCCAAGGAGAGAAGACTTTAGGGGCCAAGGAGTAATTTTAATAGCTTTGGTTGTGTGTGTGTGTGTGGGGGGGTATTCTATCAGCAAGGGTTCCTGGGACAACATGGATGTGGGGAGGCCAAGACAATCAGCTTAGCAGGAGAGAACTTAGTATTTCATTTATTGACATCAGTGAGGCAACAGAGGGCACTGTCAGTTCTCTCTGGCTTGAGAAGACCACATCATTGGGTGGGATGGCTGAGGAAGTTTCATTGACAAAGTGTTTGAAGACAGACCCTGGCTCAGAACCTGGCTTTAACACCAAGGCATGACCTTTGAGCTTCTGAAGAATCATCAAATTGGAAGGGACCACGAGGGTCATCTAGTCTGACCCCCTGCAAGACAGAAATCTGTTGCCCCGCATGGGGCTCAAAACAGCAACCCTGAGTTTAAGAGTCTCAGGCTCTCCTGACTGAGTCGCCCAGAGCTCACTTAACAGGCGCATAACAGTCTCATGCTTAAAAACTGCACCACACACCCCACGCCATCACATCTAGGATTAGGGGCTGTGGGTGGTTTGTAGCATTACCAGAAAGCTTACCTATCCCAGGCCAAGCAACCTTTTGTTGTTGGTGAGAAATTGCCTCCCAGGGAGGCAATCAGCTGAGTTCCTGACGGGAAGTGGAGCCTCACTTCCTGGAATTCAGGCTTGCCTTGGCGTCCCCCCAAATCCACTTGGGTTCCTAGCCTGGGAATTCCAGCCATTCCCACGCAGCGCAGCGCGCTCATTCCTGGTCCGGAGGTCGTTTGCGCAGGCGCCCGGCGCCCGGAGAAACTACCCCCCGAGCCGAGAATGTTCTGCCGGCAGGGGGCGCTATGCTACGCGCCCACCTGCAGCTCCTCGGAGGCATTTAAGTCCCCAGCCCCAGCCCCCCTCTCGCGAGGCGCATAAAAGGAAAGCGGCGTTTCTTTTTCTCCAGAGCCCGTAGCCTCCAACGGCGCCCACGTCGGTCAAGGGCGCGGCTGTGCCCCCCTCCGACGGCGCCCACCTGCGCTAGTGTCGGCTAGGGCGCCGAGGAAGGCGGGCGGGCAGGCAGGCAGGTAGCGTCGCCTCGCGAGCCGCCCGGCGCCCAGGACCTGGCGGGGAATGGAGCTGCTGCATTGCGGCTGCGAAAAGAGGACGAGAGCGCGAGAGCAGCGCGCGGCTCCGCAGCGGAGGAAGCAGGGCGAGCGGGAGCGGCGGGCGAAGCGGAGCCAGGCTGGCGGCTGAGGGAGCCGGAGGGCGAGGGGCGAGGGAGCCACCAGCCCCCGCAGCTGAGGAGGCAGCGCCAGGCAGGCTGCGGAGAGGCGGTGAGTGGCAGGCGGGCGCCAGGCGGCCTGGATTGCAGCTGCGGTCCCATATGTACAGTGGTACCTCGGGTTAATGGGACGCAGGTGGCGCTGTGGGTTAAAGCCTCAGCGCCTAGGGCTTGCCGATCGAAAGGTCGGCGGTTCGAATCCCTGCGGCGGGGTGCGCTCCCGCTGCTCGGTCCCAGCGCCTGCCAACCTAGCAGTTCGAAAGCACCTCCGGGTGCAAGTAGATAAATAGGGACCGCTTACCAGCGGGAAGGTAAACGGCGTTTCCGTGTGCGGCTCTGGCTCTGGCTCTGGCCAGAGCAGCGATGTCACGCTGGCCACGTGACCCGGAAGTGTCTCCGGACAGCGCTGGCCCCTGGCCTCTTAAGTGAGATGGGCGCACAACCCCAGAGTCTGTCAAGACTGGCCCGTACGGGCAGGGGTACCTTTACCTTTTTACCTCGGGTTAAGTACTTTATTCGTTCTGTTGGTCCGTGCTTAACCTGAAACTGTTCTTAACCTGAAGCACCACTTTAGCTAATGGGGCCTCCTGCTGCCGCCGCACCGCTGGAGCACGATTTCTGTTCTCATCCTGAAGCAAAGTTCTATTTCTGGGTTAGCAGTGTCTGTAACCTGAAGCGTCTGTAATCTGAGGTACCACTGTATATAATTTTTATTAGATTGTCTGTTTCACAACTTAAGATACAGTGGTACCTCAGGTTACAGACGCTTCAGGTTACAGGTGCTTCAGGTTACAGACTCTGGCGGTGCGGCGGCGGCAGGAGGCCCCATTAGCTGAAGTGGTGCTTCAGGTGAAGAACAGTTTCAAGTTAAGAACGGACCTCTGGAACGAATTAAGTACTTAACCCAAGGTACCACTGCACTCATTTTACATCATTAAGATATCAATGACCTCCGTTCTTCTCTTTCCATGGTTCATTTTACAAAATCCTGCATATTTTACAAAAACTATACCGTTCAGTATTCCATTATAGTGTCTATCAAAACTTGTTTACACTGTGGAATTTATCTTAATGCTGCCAGAGTTTTCAGCTGTGTACAATTATTGCCCATATATTCAATGAGAGCCATCACGGGAGAATAGAGTTGGCATCTTGATCAATGCAGGAATCTTCATGTCAGCATAGTGGGGCTCGAACCCAAAACCTTGAAATTTAAGGGTCTCGTGCTCTACCCACCGAGTTATGGTCCTTTTGTGTGTGTGTGTGTGTGTGTGTGATTTGTCACACAGGCACACACAAACATACGCATGAATTCGTAGATCTGCCTGTGCTTGGCTAGCCACATGACCTTTCACACATGCTTTCAAACACATTCCTTTAGAGAGGCTCCATATAACCTTTGTGGACAAATAATACCGTGCGGCAATATAATATTAATATAAACTGGTGGCAGCTGTTGTGGATTTAAACGAAGTGAGTGTTTTCTTTTTCTTAATTATAAAACAGGTGGAAGACCCAGGTGAAACCTGGGAGGGAAGGCTGCCACAGGTGAAACGAGTGGCTGCCATTTTACAATTCTAGTGTCTCCCCTGCTGTGTTCTGCTAGGGCATTGGTGAGGCCAAGGAAAAAGCTGGGGTTGGTAGGGCAGCCCTGTGTTTGCCCAAATGGATCAGTCTCCACTAAATTTCCCATACCCCATAACTCCTGCAAGGTGGTCATGGATACCGCAAAGTGGGCAACACCTTTTGCTCTATTTCAGCCTTGATGTAGCCTCCTTCTCTCCTTTTCTCTCCTCCCTAGGTTTGTTTGTTCTTTTTGATCGAGGTGGTGCTCTTGCTTTCTCCTCTGCTTGCAATCCACACTATTTAGCAGCCAGTAACTCACTCTTCCTTTCCACACCATTAATCCACACATCTTATGACAGTGACTTCTGTCCCCTCCCTGCTTCATGTTCCTTCAGCAGCTCTTTCCCTCTTCTCACTTGGCGTTATATAGACTATACCTTTAAAGCACATTCCCTCAGAGAATTCTGGGCACTGTAGTTCATTAAAGGGTTGCTGGGAGCTGAAGCTCTGTGAGGAGTAAACTACAGTACCGAGAATTCTTTGAGGGAAAGTGTAATTTGAATGTGCTTTAAAGCTATAGTATGTGCACAACCCTTGTCTCTTCAGTTACTTGAGCTTTCCTGCATACCAGATGCTTCCCTTTGCCTGAGGCAGTGCCTGCAGCTGGAGTGAACACCTTCATTGGCTCAGGAGCCAGACCTGAACACATGTGGCTCTTGAGACACAATTTGACCAATCCTTGAATAGGAAGCCGAATTATGTACGGTAAATTAATTGTAGAGGAAGATGGCAGATATGCTGCAGATCTTGCTTTGAGATGGGATTTCCACTACTGTGAATTCCACTTGTAAAAGTTCTTCTTTTGATATTTTTTTAAAGCTTATGCCCTTGGTGTATACTTGGTGTACACCATCCTTTTCATTCACAATTGTATTCTACTTTCTAGCTTTTTTTTTGAAGCTTAATGATAGGTGCTAATGAGAAACTGTAGCACAGAAGCTAAAATGTAGCGGTTAGGGACAAGAAATTTGTCCCCTTTTCCTGGCAGTTGCCTCGTAACTTGGATTGTTGTTTGGCAAACAGATACACACTAGGTGCAAACTTTTTTTCATAGATGCAATGAGGAGGAGCCATTGTCTCTTGAACTTCTGCCTTTGGGCTCTGCCAGGAAGAATAAATATGACAGCTCTGTTGAAGTGCTGGAATGCGCATTACCATCACCACGAATGCTTTTTAGTGTTCTTATAACTGTCAACTTAAAAATATTAGTTGAAGCGTGGTGACCTTTCCAAAATATAGATGGGCAGATTTGTATGTTTAAAAAGAAAACAAAACAGAAGTATATCATAAGTGATTCTAAATATCATTTAAAACTTTTTCAAATGTGTGTTCTTGTTCTCTGAGAATGTGTGTCAGCCTGAAATTAATGCTTGATTTGCTTGCATGAGTCATCTTGCAGCGAATGCTGTATGTATAAGCATCTCTTGTCAGTCCACCTGCTCTCTGCTTATGGTTCATTTGTCAGCAGAAGACAAGGAGGGTCCTGAAAATCTGTGCTTAGTCATACAAGGTGTTACATTACTTCTGCTGTCAGTAGCATTTAATGCAATTGACCATAAGCTGGTTTTTTTTGTTTTTTTGTTTTTGTCGTCATGAGTTCTTACCTTACTAGGTTGCCCAGGACAAATCTTAAAGGTTAATGATCCAATGTCTCAGCAACCATGTTTAATCTTTTAGACACACTGTCTTGAAAAGAGTTTTTTTCCCTCCTTGGTTCCTTTATTTGCTCTATTGAATAATAGGTTTCTGAGCGTCTCCTAATCAAATGTATTCCTCTGCATAACTGGAATGGGTGTGTAATGCACTTAGCTTTTGGTGGATATTGTTTGCTTATATGTTTGGATGACTGAATGAGTTTTATTGGTGTCTAATTCAAAGGAGCATAATTGCCATGAAAGAAATAATTGGTTCTTATGGATTATGCTGCAGGTGATAATTTAATAGAGGCCATAATCACATTTTTTCTTGCCTCTCTACCGCTTCAAAATATACAGAATGAGATTTCATCACTTCAAGAAGATGTGATAGTTTCTCTTTCTTCTTTTATTCAATAAAGCATTCATCTCTTAATGATGTTCAGATTATTTTTCACAATTTGTTGTAATTGCTTAATGAAAGTAGGCACTGGTATGATATTTTCAAGCCGGGCAACAGTAGTAAATTTGAGTAGGCCAAGAAAACAAGGGATTCTTTTGAGCTCCTAGGGGTGAAAAAAGGTCTCTGGCAATCTGATTTCTAGCATAAATCCCTATGTTTGTGGTGTTTGCTCACAGGTAAAATATATACAGTGGTACCTCAAGTTGTGGATGTAATCCGTCCTGGAGGCATGCCCGCAACTCAAAGCGTTCACATCCAGAAGCACCGTGTTTGCTCATGAATGTGATTTAGCGCTTCTGCACGTGCGTGAGCAGCAAACCTGGAAGTAACCCATTCTGGTACTTCCGGGTGGCTGTGGGACACAACTTGAAAAGACGTAACCTGAAGCAGACACAACATGAGGTATGACTGTATAGGACTCCAGCTGTTTTGCCCAGTCTATGCATGCTTACTTCAAACGAAGTCCCCCACTGTGGGGGGAAGAAGAAGAGGAAGAAGAAGAGAGGGCTATTGGCTGAAGATACACAATCGGGTCCTTGGATGTTGTCCCCATATCAGGCTGGAAATGGTTTGACCCTGGCTCATAATTACCCATAGTACAGTAATGTAACATTCAATAGCAAAAATAACAAGAGAGTGTCACAGGTTCACCTTAGTCCCAGAAACACTCCTCTCATGATGTTACTTGCAGCCTCTTTCCTGCAGCAGCTCCTTTTCATATTCCCACCCCACCCCTATCTTTGCTAGCTGAAGCGGAAATCCAAAATATCTTTTTAAAAGCCTGCTTACTGTCTTCACTGTTTTCCCCACCTGGCGCCGGAATTTCAATGCAACCCAGTTCCACTACGTCTGTTTATTAACATTCCATCAGTTTCAGTTACAATAAGACCCAGAGTGCAATACTGTCCATCGTGCAAATGCTGGGTTTGGGCACGATGCTTTCTCTGCACTTTCAGTTATTACCACTTGGTGGAGTGTATTCTTTTCTCTGCGTCTTAACACCTGTGTGAGTGTACGTTAACTGGGTAAATCTGTCAAGAGCCACTGTTGTCTATATCTGAAGATCCTAATTCATGAAACCTCTAGAACATGTGTTGTGTGAAACACGTTATCAACCAAGGAGGCTTGCTGGTCGTAATTCTGTTCAGTCCAAGTGAAGATGGCTGAGAGATCAAGGGGTCATAGATGGAGAATGTTCTAGGAGCACACCTACGCCGGGAATCAAAAGAGAATGCGGTTGAGTGTTGGATTTTTTGATGCCTGTACAGTTTGTGTAATGGCTGAAACTGATAAACAACCTATTCCAGTAGCCATTTTGAAAGCTGAGCACGTTCTTGATAACTGTTCTCAGGGGGACTGGGCAGGATGCAGATGGCATTTTCAGCAAAAATAGCTGATGGAAAACAGCAGAAAGCAGAGCACAATGACACTTCCAAACATATTTTGCAATAGTTTCAAGACCAAAAGTGACTTTCAGGCTTCTCTATCTGATGTCATGTGTGCATCCTTAAAACAGATACTGTATGGCAGGCATGTCCATCAGATAGCTCCTTTAGGAAATATATTGGCATTTGCAGATTTGAATCATCCCAATTTCTAATCTTTAAATTGTTCCTCTGCTAAAAAAAAGACATTTTTAAAAAATGACCTCAAAGGGGACAATACTGAACCTTAATAGCTTGATCAAAATATAATGTGCTGTTTCTCCAGCCAACTAGATATGCGGCAGAAAACATATATGTCTTAAAATAATAGAGATGCGGGTCATATTAATGGGGTGTGTGTGTGTCATTATAGAAATTGTGCTATTATTGAGATTAGATTTACGTGTTAGCTTTAGTGATAATGAATGGCCATTTTACATGTAATTGTTTGGAGGAAAACCCCAAACATTTAGTTGACTCTAATTAAATATACTTTGTGGTGTTTTACTCATATGTATGCAGTGACTTTTGCTGAGGTCAATGTAAAGACTAATTTATCACACAGATTAGTATTGATCAAAGTAAACCTAAGATCAATACTGGATTTTGAGGGTCAGTAAATTTGTAAATAGGATGAAATATGGAACACAATGTATCCATCTGGTCTAGTTCTTAAAACATTGAGAGTGGGGGGGGAGGTTTAAAGATGTGTTAGTGATGCTATTAATTAAAGCATAATTAAGTAAATAGCTGAACATTTAAATAGCTCAGTGAAGCTAGACACAACTGCTATACTGCTTTGTCAGAATTAATGGGTGAAAAAGTCTCCCACACATTCCCTGTCGGGCTGTGTGAGAGATTTTCTCCTGGGTGACTTCACAAACTTCTTCTTGCATCCAATTTTGCTGGTTGCTGGCAGTGAAATATTTTCCCACTAAGCCCCTGAGCTAGCTTAGCAAAGAAGATGCAATGGAAGAGAGTGGCAATGTGACCTGCAAACACTAGGCCTTCATCTTCTGTTCTGCAGCTATGTGATTAAAGAGAACTTCGAGCAAGCAATGACATTAAAAGGTTATTGTATAGTTCCTTCTTGTTTGGCTTCAACTGCAAATTAGAACACACTCCTTTTTTTAGATAAGACCTGATTTCTTTTGAAATAGGTCAGTTTTTTCTTTGTCGGGAGCTTTTTGTGAGAACAAAGGAAACGAAATGGATCTGAGTTGGTGGTTGTCCTACAGTGAACATCAATTGGAAATAAGAAACTAAGATTGGAATCCTGTACATGCTTACCTAAAAGTAAGCCCTATTAAACTTGGTGGGACAAACCTCTGAAACTGCAACAATATTATTTGGCTGCATAACTCCATTTTGTTTGCAAAACGACGCCTGTTTTGTCAGGCTTACTGCTTAAGGCTGCCACCATTTCCTTAGGGGAGAGAAAGAGTCACATCACATTTGCATTTAAATTAAGCACATGCATACAAATGAAACTTTGCCCATGGGCCGCTGATATTGGGGGGTGCCCGATGAAAATATCCCAGCCAGACTGTAGAGAAGCCAAATCAAGACTATTTTAAATCAGCCTTTTAGCAACCCTACTATCTGCCACTGTGTATACATCGTTATTAGGCAACTCTTGAAGCACCTTTCTGTTCTTTAACTCATTTTATGAATAACAAAGCAGAAGATCAGTCAGACTAGATAAGCCATGGGCTAAGATGAATTGAGTAGGAGTCATCAAGCCTGCTTGAGTGAATGGAAAGGATTTCTTAAGGGCCAAGCATCTTGTTTACTATATGAATCATTTATGGAAGGCTGGGCCACGTGCTGACCCTTTGGAATTTGTGGCTTTCCCCTTGAACAGCTCACTCAACACCATTAGCACAAAGTACTTTTGAAACTCCTCTCTGCTTTGTTTCTAAAGCAGTTTGCAATGTGGTATGCTGCTGTTTGTGGAAAAAGAGAGCTTGCAGAACTAGGGTTGAATTAAGTGAATACAGTTAATATGCTTTTTATTGTTGTTTCTGCCATTGTATAAATGGCAGCTCCAGGGGTGCCTGTGAAGTGGTGGGGAGGGGATATGTAGCTTTTTCTCACCCTGCCTTCATCTTGGCAAAAATTGTGTCTTGGAAGATGCAGTTTCACTTAAGTGGGGATATTGATGGCAAGGGAGCTTCCTTTAAAATGCAAATAGCAAATTCAAAAGCCTCGGCAGGAAGTGTTAATTTTCCACCCTCCCATCACTATCCCAAAGCTGCACAAACACCCCCATGGCTGCCAGTAAAAGAACAAACATATACAGATCAGTTGTATTCACACAGTTCGCATTTAGTTTGTCCTCAAGTTTCACAGTCCTTTGGATCCTGGCTATGGTTTCTAAATCCATTTATTAGTATTATTTTTAAATAGTTTTCCATATATGACTTGGATAATTGCAGAATATGAAAATCACATAATATTTGTACCACAATGCACTAATTTATGGCTTTTCAGTGTCCATGTTCATGCAAACTTTATTCAAATTGATAATTCAACAAGCAAATCAAACCTAGTCCTTCAGCATATGTTTCTATGGTTGCCATCAAAGCTGGACAATTTGCACATCTTTGGTACACGTGCATCAGCATAATCGGATGCCTTCATTTGCCCCAGCTGCAACAAAACATGTCTCTCCTGTATCTGTCTCTACAGCCACAGCAGGGGCTGCAACACCCCAGCAGGTTTGACTTCACTCCTGAAAACATACTCTTCCATTGTCTCCCGAGACAGACACATGCCAACTGTTACTTTGACAAATTTAACTGTTGTGATGTCAGATTGTCTCCTAATGTCTGCCATAAAAATGATCCTGTATTTTTGTGTTGTGAATGCTTTTGATTTTTGGAATGTTTTTTGATAGAAAGCCCCACATCTTAAATACTCCTTTAAAATAATGTTTAGCATTAAATCTAAGTAGATAACAAGTTCTATACATTTTAGCCTTGCCTCTAACAGATTTTTGTATCATGAACAGATCTATAATTTAATTTTCATTTATACAGGAAGGCGTTCCTGCTGGTAAATTATGTTTGGAATAGAAGTGGGAGTATGAGACATCCTTGTATTCTGAATTGATATAGAAAGTGCTCTGAGAACTCACTTTAAGTTGATGGATGAAGCAGACATGAAGATTATTCCGAGGAGGAGGATGCGTTGCCAAGGAACATCACTACAATGCAAATGTTCCCTTTAGGAAAGGGATTAGCACCCCTTTAAGGTTACCACTGGCAATTAGAAGAGGAGAACACAAAAACTATGAAAATTTTAAATCAGTCTTGTGTTCCTTGGTTTCAGAAATGATACTGAAACATACACAAATCTCTTTTCATAAGAAAGGAGAGGTCTGTGGAAATTAAAATTAGAATATTGTTTTGTTTTTATGTACACATTCAAACAGAGCATGCAAAAATACAAGAAGTACAATTTATTGGATAATTACGTTCCTTTGCTGTGCAACATGCTGTCTTCAGTCCTGCTCTTTTATGGCTGTTCCCATTATCTGGACTAGTAAGTTATATATACTATAAATTATTAAAATGTGAATGTTGTTCTGCTGGAACATATTATATATGCTTCGGTACTCAATCAATTCTTGCAATAAGTCTTTCTTTTATTGCTATCTCTGTTATAAGTCTATTAGATTCTGCCCTTAGGCTTAAATCCTGCTTACTTTCCTTTCACAAATATTCCACTGAAATATTACATCATTAGTTAAGTAATTAACAAGATACCATCAGATTTTTTATGATCGAAAGACCTATGCTTGAGCTGCGATAGTTCATCTTTTTAAAACACTCACTCCTTCCTTCCTCTTCAGTAGGTGATAAATTATTCTGTTAGCTTTTTTTAAAAAAAGTTATCTGCATGGTAATTCATCTTTTAAAATCCCTTAGGAATTAAAGACTCTGGTCCTATGCACTCTTAGAGTGCAACTGTTTTCTGTGGACCTACTTCTGAGTAGACATGTGCAGGATTCTGCTGTAATTCCTTTTGAGTTCAGTTGGAGATGCTTCTAATTAGACATGCATGAGAGTAAGATGGAAGTGGTAGAACTCTCTTTGCATTTCAATGCCAGTTTGTAAAATTTGTTCCATAAACAAATAAATGGTTATGGTGCTGTGTAAGAAAATGTGCCAAGACAGCAGCATCACAGCCGTGCATGCTGGTGCTAATACGCAAAGCATGAATATCCATTGCAGGAATATTTCACATTCTCGTCATATTTAAAATGGTAAGAAAGACTGGTTCTCCCGTTCTTTTATTTAGAAACCAGATATAGATACATTTAACACCCAATTCCGACTTGATCAAGTTCTCATGATAGCCAGTCCCACTGACTTGTAATTTTTTTTTTAAAAAAATAATATTCAGAATGGAGTTGCTTAGATTAGCATATCAATCCTGTGCATGTTTACTTCGAAGTAAACCCCAGTGCGTTCAGTGAGGTTTACTTACTAGAAAGTGTGATGGGGATTACAATCTAAAACAGTTACTCTTAAAGTAGAAGCTTCATTCTGAGATCTTGGTTCTAAATATACAATAATGTTAAGCGTGTAAAAGGTATTTTGTGCATGCCCATATTTGACCTTTGAACAGTGTTTGACTTGTTTCTTGTTTTCAACAGTGGTTTGCTGTGCAGGTTGGTTGAGCTGTTCCATATGAGACATGCGGAGTTGTGTGAATTCAAGACATTAAAGCCAGTGGCCTGGTTCGCACGTAACACAAAGCCAAACCATAGTTTAGTGTGAGTAAGCAAAGATGCTTCTGGAGAAGAAACTGTGGCTGCTTTGTTTCCTCTCTTATTGTTTTGCAGCGGCGTTGAGCTAAAGCTAAGCCATGGTTTGGTTTCTTGCTTAATCTGAACATAGGGTTGTAGTTTACCTCTCTCCAGACAAATTGTGAGCTGCAGTCAAAAGTTGGTTACAGCTTCTTCACTTTCTGAATTGGAATCCAAATTGCACAAGTCTTCTGTTGCCCAAGGAGTGGCAAAGCCAGGATTCCAGTGGAACAAATAACTGAGCAAAAATCTGCATGCAGAAAGGAACTCAAAAAACGTCAATAGTCCTTAAAGTACTGCAGAATTGAAGCTTGCCAAAGAGTGTTTCTGTTGACATTCACTTAATTAAAGGCCAGTTTATGGCACCAACCATTCTAGAATGATTCTATATACGGTAGCTTTTAAAAGGGAAGTGTTTAGTCAGCATTGTAAGTGGAGGAGTGTGTGGCAGGGGAGGCGGAATGGATGGTCCCGAAATGTTTTGGCATAAAATAGTGTTTCCAACATGGCATCGCCAGCATGGAGATTTATCAAATCTTTTCATTCCCCTCTCCAAGGAAAACTTAAACATGCTGACTTTATTTTTTTCCCCATTAAGAAAATAGACCAACATAATTTATTATCATTATAGTACAAAGTAAGTATAGCTTAGAAAAGGAAGATAATGCAAATGTATGATTCTATTTTTTCTTGATTAGAAAGCTTTTAAAATATAACTAGGTCTAAAATTTACACTTGTGCTCAGTTCGCTTCACTCTTGGATAAGGAAGGGTTTTTGATTGGGAAGACACATAATGCACTTAAAGTATGGCTGGACACCAAGAGGAAAGTATTGTGCTTACTAGGGGCTGCCATCCATGGGCATTGCCAGGATTTATGTTGTGCGTGTCAGGAGTCAGCTTCACCTGCTGAACAGCCTGAAGGGGGAGAAGGGGGAGTGACTCCACATGCAGCTGATTATATGCTCATTAATCTTTGAACACATTGGTGGTTAGCACAAAATTTTTATATTCTGTATTTCATTTCCCCAGTGCATTGCAGATACAGCGAGAGGGATAAACGATATGAAAATGATGTGATCTTTGAGCTTTATTAGCAACCCAAAATAACTTGGTACACCTGAATAGGGAGGTATGTTTTGATACAAAATCATTAGGAAAAGAAATGATTCATAGGAGTGGGCTGTGAATCTGTGCATGTTCATCACCATATCTCGCAAGCATCCCATTCTAAGTGAGATATTCTTGATCACAGAAGTCAATCCCAGCTTCCTTTTGGATCCCAGAATGTTTTGGGGGTTTTTTTGGTCCAGAGCTCGGGCACGAGCAACAGACCAAAAGAGGCTGTCTGGCATGAGTCAGCAGGGTCGTGTCAGCTCTGGCATAGGGATGCTTAGTAATAGCTTAATCGGAAGGTACCACAGTTCAGTGGTAAAGCACATGCTCAGCATTCCAAAGGTACCAGGTTCAATCCCTGGTGTTTCTTTATTTTTTATGTATTTCGTAAGATTTATATACCGCCTGATTGTAAAAAACAAACCCACCCTCAAAATGGTTTACAAAAAGATAAAACAAGAAAATCAAGGGGGTGGGGAAATCAAAACCATAGCTTAAAACATACAAAAGTTAAAATACTGAAAGAGATTACAGTGGTACCTCGGGTTAAGTACTTAATTCGTTCCGGAGGTCCATTTTTTAAAAAATATAATTTTTATTAACAGGCCAATCAAATCACATTATTTCCAAATCACATTAATTCCAAATTATACAGCCAGATTTTTAAATTTTGTTGGGGGTGCCCATACTCCAAGCTCCGGACGGGGGTCCAAACATCACTTATATTGCTGCTTTAATTAGACCGTTCTATCCAGTTCTGTCCAGATAGTCTCTTTATTACTTCATCTTTTTGTTGTAATCATATATTCCTTTCTTTGCGATCTCTGATAATCTTCACAAGCGGGTTGGAAACAAACATCCTCTGTGTGGGTTTTACACTCTCCAAAAATCATATAGGGACAGACACCATTCCACACCTCCGTAAAGAATTTATCCTCGGTCTGTCCATTAATTTTCCCAGGCTTGCCAAGTATATCCAAGGGCTCTGCCAGGTTTAGATCACATTCCATTCATCATTCACATTCCGATGATCCTGGTCCTCCTCCCCCCGTCTTTCTTAGACAAGCCTGTCTTAGCAAGACGCCATTTAAAACTGCGTCATAAAATTTTCCTCCGTTCTCCGATATTTACCAGTCCTCTCTTCAATCAATAATTCACTCCACACAGCTCTTGAGTTCCTGCTTGTGATTAATAAAATGCAACAATTCGTCTTTCTGGGGTGGAGGGTTATTAATACTCACATAAGGCAAAGAAAAGAAAAGTTTTTTCCTCCACCCCCCTTCCTTTTCATTCCAAACATACCAGTCTCTTAATGGTGCTTCATCACTTGATTTATTTGTTCCTCCCGTCGCTCCGATCACAGAGATGCATTAATCAGCAGTCTTATCTCCCGCACTTTGCTTGATGTATGTGGTTCAGCTTCTTTCCAATTATATATTTCCAATTATATTTTCGAGCTGAAGCGAACCAGAGCGCGATTGGAGAAAGTGTCCGGAAGAGCCGACTTCACCGAGGGCTTGTGCCAAGTGACCGGGCACCCCCTTCTTTTGATTCCGGGGGTGCATTATGGACACCGCTGGCAAAGCAGTCCCCCACATCTCCTTGGGGGGTCGGGAAGGCTGCACACTTCCCATAGCAGCCTCTTAATTACCTCGTGTGGGTCGGAGAGATGTTATTGTCGGCCATCTTCCAATGCGCCACCTGGTGGCCCCCCCGGAGGTCCATTCTTAACCTGAAACTGTTCTTAACCTGAAGCACCACTTTAGCTAATGGGGCCTCCTGCTACCGCCGCACCACCAGAGCACAATTTCTGTTCTCATCCTGAAGCAAAGTTCTTAACCCGAGGTACTATTTCTGGGTTAGCGGAGTCGTCTGTAACCTGAAGCGTATGTAACCTGAGGTACTATTGTAACATTACTTCAACTTACTGAGCATCTGGGTTGGCTTGTCTAAACACAAATGTTTTCAGCAGGCGCGGAAAAGAGTACAGAGTACAGTGAAGGTGCCTTTCCTGGATAACAGGTCCTGAGATCCCAAAGAGCAGCTGCTGGTCAAAATGCACAGTACAAGACTAGATGGGCTGGGTGGAACAATAGTCTGACATTATCAAAGCCAGCTTTCTATACTTTCGTGGTCCATCTGCTCTTTCTGGGAGCTGAATTGCATGAGTATATATGGCCCTGAACCCTCATATAAACACAGCCTTGCCTATACAGTATGAATATTGCACTATGTGTAGCCTCACCCAGTTTTCAGCAAAATGTCCACCCTACAAATAGGACAGGAGAATGTCATAGCAGACTGCATTGTGTGTAGGGCTACAGAAGCCTCAGCTGTGTCTCTTGCTAGGACCCTCCCCAACATATGAGCCTCCTTCATCTCCAGATGCCCTTCAGTAAATAGCTGGTGCCATCTGCTGTCCTTGCAGTTGTACAGGCAGTGACCGATTTGCATAGGGTTACATTCCAGACCCCAGCGTGTGTCGATGGGGCCCATGTAAGGCCGCCCCACTGTGTTCTGCCCCTTTTTGCGACATTTTTGGGTCACTTCCGCGTTCGGTGTGATGCACGTGTATACAGTCATGCACATATCGGTCGGGCCTAAAATGGTCACTGCCTGTATTTCAGAATTTTATGAAGAAAAATGATGTTTATCCCTTTGGATGGAAAGCTGCATAGGCTATCCATGAATACATTGATGCTAAAAGTTGCTAACATACAATGATATAAAAATACAGTACAGAAACGAAGCAATTAGGAAAGCGAGTCATGGCAAAGAGCTTGTATTAGAATATGGATTTTTGTTTCTAAAACCATTCAGGTTCAGAAAGGTAGTCTTGCTAGTATATGGCAGCAAAATCTACACTCTTGTGGCATCAACTTTACTAATTCATTATGCTTTTGTGAACCACTGTGGTCCATGAAAGCTTTTGCCACAATAAACTTCTTAGCCTTTAAGGTGCTACCAGTGTCCTTGTTGGGTTTTGAAATGACTCAGAAGATCATACTAAGTCTTGTCACTGTGACTGTGCCATACTTTGCTGAATAATTTGGGATTTAATCACGTGAAAATTTTCGACAACAGTGGTCACCTTTTTTTCTATTGCGCTGTGAATGCATTGTTAATCATGGCATCGTACAGTGATCTTTGAAATAAATCCTGTATTTAATGGCAGTGAAGAATAAGAACAACAAAGAGATTGAAAGGCATATAGAAACAGGAAATAGGAATTCCAGGGGCCATGTAATGTAGAATCACATAAAAGTACTTTATAGCAAAAATCACATAAAAGTTCCTTGTAGAATAATAGTGTGATAATCTGGTAGAATTCTGATAAACCTGTAAAAAGGAAAAGGATTAGATTAGATTAAAGTGCTTGTCGATGGTAAAATGTGTTCACCCCAACCCCCGAACTCCCAATAAAGACATGATTGATGTCATGTTTGTTTTTTCCCTTATGGATCTTAACTCAGCAGGGGATGGGGGGGGGGACAACAATGTAAAATGTTTTCATCATAATGACCTTCACTACTGACTTTTTTCAGTTTGCTCTGCACATGATTAAGCTTTAAAGAAAAGAGGCTAACAAATGCTCAGTACAGTGCCACATGAAAACAACATAGTTAGATATGTATTAAGTTGCTTCAGCTGCTCTTGAAAGCTAGCAGTGGTGGAAACAATCAATTTTCCACCCACACACCTATTTATTTATTTTTAGCTAAGTTTAAAAACAACAGATCTCCCCCCCCCCAAAAAAAAAAACCAAACCCCGTTAGAATAATGCAAGATAAGTCTGCCTGCCCCAGAATACTTTTCCTTTTGACTGCTGCCAATTTATGGCTAGAATGGGGAACCTGGTGTCTTCCAAGTATTGCTGGATTATGGCTCCCATCATGGCTGACTATTGGCCATGCTGGTTGGGCTGATGGGAGTTGATGTCCAACAACATACGGAAGTTAGTAGGTTCCTGAACCCTGCATTGTGGCAAGGAAGGGGTCTAATGGTATGAAAACATTGTGTTACAATGTTTGGTGAATGAAAGAGGTGATCATGAGGCTTCTAGGTTGTACTTGTTTATGATCTGATGAGCTAAAATTCAAAGGTGTGGAGGCAGAAGAAGTTGAGCAAGGCTTTCTGTAGGATGGGTGGGGCGTTATAGAAGCCTGTTGGCCCATAATCTGTTAGACATGGGCCCACCATCTGTTGTTTATACTACAGCACGCTTTGACCAGTGTGATCAGCAGAGTATGCACAGCTCCACCAGAATTTTCCTGCTTTCCAGTACTCGGTGATTTCCAGAGTTCCTGGTTAAGAAAACTCCTTTCCCACTCAGTTCAACTCAAAGTATAAAGGGTTTGTGAAGCATAAGCACACTATCTGCATTAACTTTAAGAGATGCTGGTACACCACAAACTGTTCTACTGTGATATGGTCCTCTAGCCTTTGAGATAAACCTTGCAAAGCTACAAGCACACCGAGACATCCACTAGCAGTTTACCATGCTCGCTCATGCTGGCGAAGGCATCGAAGGAGGCAATGAGACACTCAGGCATAACTGGGTGACCGCCCTTCCTTCCTGTAGGCCAGATGTTCCATGGCCAGAGTTCTCCACTGTCTTCCAGCCAGCTCCTGGCAATGAAACCAAAAAGCAAACCCCAGGAAGGGGCTTGTGATAGCAGTAGTGAGCTGAGGGGAAAGCTTTGGGAAGGAGGCATGAGGGATCTGGTGGGGTCCGAGAGTCCACACACTTTCTTCCCAAAGCTTAGGAAACACTAACTAGGCTTCGGGAAGGAGGAAGGTGGACTTTAGGACCCCACCAGATCCCTCATGCCTCCTTCCCAGTGCCACTTCCACTGCCCCAGGAACTGTTTTCTGCCCTGCCTGGGGCCACCCAAAAGGGCCTTGAGGCACATGTTAGACCACCCTGCACTAGATGGTTTATTAGGACATTTGTTCAGCATCCATCTCATTTATTCCCCAATGTACATATATGAATAAATAAAGCTTAAGGGGAAGAAAAATCTTTTCTGTTTTCAGGGTGATTCTGACCACATTTCAGTTTTTTACGTACCCACCCTGTTGGGAAAACGTGTGAAAAGATTGGAGTTGCCCAGTGTTGGTCTTTGCACTGCCGATACGGTTGCTTAATATTGTAGGCAGCAAGTAACAGTATTCTATGACAAATGTGTTTTTAGATTAACTTGGTTTGGAAGTATGTCACCGCTGTTGTCTTTAGTGCCATTGAAAGCGCTAATCTTGACCTTTTGCTTTAGAACCTTAATAAAGAGTTATAAATCCCTCATTTTCTTTTGAAAATGTTATGAAATGAGTCATGACATTCCTAGTGAGCTTTATTAGCTTATTTGCGTTGAATTGTGGTTCTAAAAACAGAGGGGGAAGGGTTTTTAAATGTCATTAGAATTAATTATCATATATTTGGTAAAAAAAAAAATACACTGTAGTCAGGTTCCTCAGTGAATTTAAAATAGCAGTGTAATGACTGGCATTTTGTCAAAGACAAATCCAGGGGTATCTTTCCCCCTGATTTGTTCAGATTCCCCCCAGGACATGGTGGAATAGAGCTAGTAGATGAATTCCCTCCAGAGTTTTTATTGCTCTTTCCTGGAGCTATTCATTAAATGGCATCAAAATGAGACACAAAACAGTCTGGATGACAATCTGTGAGCTGCACTGGTGTGAGGAAATGAAAAGGTGTCAGAATTAAATATTTGACTTTTTGATGATCATCAAATATACCCAGAGCTAAGGAGAATAAAATATATGGTTCCATGGAGAGGTCAAGCCAATAATTGGACTGTCTTCACCATCTCTGATTGTAAATGTTAACACTTAACATAACTCATGGCGATATTGTTTCCCTGCTGTAAACAGATCAAGCTTCAATCAAATTTACCATATTTTTTGCTCTATAAGACTCATTTTTTCCCTCCTAAAAAGTAAGGGGAAATGTGTGTGCGTCTTATGGAGCGAATGCAGGCTGCGCAGCTATCCCAAAAGCCAGAACAGCAAGAGGGATCGCTGCTTTCGCTGCACAATGATCCCTCTTGCTGTTCTGGCTTCTGAGATTCAGAATATTTTTTTTCTTGTTTTCCTCCTCCAAAAACTAGGTGCATCTTATGGTCTGGTGCATCTTATAGAGCGAAAAATACAGTATTTTGTTTTTCAAAGAAGCAGAAATTTGATTCAACAACCCAAAATATATTGTCACCCTGGCCCAGTTTGCATGTAGCCCTAAGCCAAACCATGGCTATAAATGTGAAAGCGCAAGTGATAGTACCCTCAGCAAAAATATCTGCTGATTTGCACTTCCTGCTGTCCTAAGCCATGGTTTGGCTTTCTGCTAAGTGTGAACCCAGATTCATGATTTGTCTTCCCTGAAACAAACTACAAACAGTAAGCCAAGAACAAACCTTTGCTATGGTTCTTGATTTGTTTGGAGCGATACAAACCCACAAGCCCAGGTTCAGATATAATATTAAGCCAACCTTGGGTAAACCGCAAGACTGGGGGAGAAGCAAAGTGGCTACATTTTGTGCTTTAACTACCTACATGCTTGATCATGCTAAGCAATAATTTGGCTTAGTTTCATGCAAACCAGGCTGTTGTGTGTTTCCTTGTCCCTTTTCCCCATCTTCAGTGGTTGATGATCATGTGGGTGGAAAAACTCAAAATCCAGGGTTGTTTTTTTTAATAGCATGGGGTATAGAACATTTGTGGGGCAAGGCAGAGAACCAAACAAAGGGAACACAGGATGTTTCAGGAAGATCCCACTGTCTACCAAAATATGTAGTTTTACCTCTGCTGTATAATAAATATGTTATAAATGAGAAAGCCACTATACAAATGCTGTCTAGTTGCAATCCTTACAATAGTCCTGTAGGTAAGTTAGCATTTGTATCTCCCAAATTGCAGATGGAGGGGATTGAAGTGGCCTTGGTTGTCTAGGCCTTGTTCACATGTAACACTAAGCTGTGATTTGTTCAACACAGCCTTCCTCAACCTCGGCCCTCCATATGTTTTTGGCCTACAACTCCCATGATCCCTAGCTAGTAGGACCAGTGGTCAGTGATGATGGGAACTGTAGTTCAAAACATCTGGAGGGCTGAGGTTGAGGAAGACTGGTTTAACAAACCATGAGTTAATCATGAGTTGTCACACAGAATGTCACACACCATGACTCGTTTCTCCAAACTTTGTTTTGTTTTCCAGCTGCTCTTACATTTGTAGTTTGATGAATGCTTAAATGGGGTGGCCAAACAATCTATGATTAAGGTAGGCCGGTGGCTTTGCACGTAACACCAGGACCTAATTTAAACAAAGCGAATAAAAATTCCTGGCTTCAGATTGTAGTTCATTGGCAAGAAACCATCCACAGTTTAAGTCAATGGACAGTGTATGTATATTACAGCAAGCCATGGCTTAATAAATCATAGCTTAATTAACTATGGCTTAACAGTATGTGTGACCCAGGTCATTGTTAGTTCACGGCAGAGGCAAGTTTTAAACCACTGACTTCCTGATTTTTAGCTCAGTCCTTCAGCTATTCTGCTATGTTATACAACAACATTTAGCATAATTGGTAGTTTTCCACTAACGGTTGAAGCCATTCCATAGCTTTTATAATGTAACAGTTGTGACCTGGATGCTATTCGGCTGTAATATGACATAATCAGTTTGCTACATGACTATCAACTGGGTAGGTTACCCTTCTCATTCTAAATATAACATTGGGATTAGACGGAATTCTTAAACCAGTTGTATTTTAATTAATCTGAGCATTTGGGGCTTTTCAATTCTATGGTTTTTCACATCTGAATCTTAGTAAGATGGTGCCTTGATTAAAATGCAGACATACCATCTGGGATCATTCAAAGTGCAAAGCTACAGATACGAAGAGAGTATAAAACCAATCCATGCATATCACCAAGCAATATATTCAAGTAGGTCCAGCACAAAATAGGATTAAGTGCCAGGAATTAAGGGATGACTCCATGATTTGACTTTCTGCTCGGAATTCAGTTTAATCCCATTAAGAATTACATTTTTGAAGCTCATTAGAAATATCTTCACATATTAAATTGTTCTTTTGTATTAGTTCAGATGGATTAAGATTGCTTTCTTCATTATCCATCACATTCTACAGATAAATTTTCCAAACTGCTGCATACTGGCCATAAAGCAGTGCCATTGACTTCAATGCAGTGGCGTAGCGTGGGGGGTGCAGGGGGGCCCGGCTGCACCGGGCGCAACATCTGGGGGTTAGGGAAATCCACGGGTTAGGGGGCGCAAATCCACGGGTTAGGGGGCGGAAATCCATGGGTTAGGGGGCACAAATTACTTGCCTTGCCCCGGGTGCTGATAACCCACGCTACGCCACTGCTTCAATGGACTTTCCTTTCAAATATTTTAGAGTGCAGTGTAAATTTCAGTAAATTACACAAAGGCTAAGGAAGTTCTAGTCTAGATCTTTAATGGTGTTCAAGGAATCCTGGGTATGTATACCAAGGAGTAAGTTTCATTGGAACCCATGGCAATTCTAAGAAAACATGTTTGAAATCATGATTCACTAGTCTAATAGCAGATTATGTATAATGACAGTAGAATCTGTTTACCATATTTATACAAAAATATATATCATTTTTTCAAGTTGTTGATGAGCTAGAATTTACAGTGGCTTGCAGATTCATCTTGTCATAAGAATTCATATAATGGAAAATTCAATAGCAAGGGGAAACTATATAAGGTACCTTCATTTACTACAAAACATTGTTTGTTACAAATCAATGACATCAAACAATATGATCAGAGGTGGTAAAAGCTTATTCAAGACAATGCTATTCGTAGGAGGTTTGGAACTCTGCCTTAATTGTAGAATGCCCTGTACAGTGGTACCTCGGGTTAAGTACTTAATTCGTTCTGGAGGTCCGTTCTTAACCTGAAATTGTTTTTAACCTGAAGCACCACTTTAGCTAATGGGGCCTTCTGCTGCCGCCATGCCGCCGGAGCACGATTTCTGTTCTCATCCTGAAGCAAAGTTCTTAACCCGAGGTAATATTTCTGGGTTAGTGGGGTCTGTAACCTGAAGCATATGTAACCTGAAGCGTATGTAACCTGAGGTACCACTGTACTGGAATATTTTATTATTATTTTCATTAAGGCTGTGTCTGTTGTTTAGAATTGGCTGATCATCAGTGTTCTCAGAGAACCCTGTGTGATGCTTTTAATCCTCAATGATTAGCTGGTTTTCAGGGCTTCAGAGCACTACATGCCACTCTCTGCAGCCGTGGTTTTCCATGTGGGCACACGCCCCACAGGGGGGCAATTAGATTTTTTAAGAGGGGCAATTTGAGAAAAAGTTATTAACTGTGAATGGCCTTTTAGGCTTCCTCCACTTGAATAGGAGTCCACTTTTTAAATAATAAGAATTATATGCTGTCACGGGGGGTGTCAGGATTTTAGAGATGGTTAGCTGGGGCATGGCCACAAAAAGGTTGGGAACCACTGCTCTACAGCCACCACCAGCAAGCAGCTAATTACCAGTGCTTGCAAATAGTGTGTTGCACTTTATGCAGGTTTTGCAAGTGCAACTGATCTCTGGTGCCTCTAACCCCCTATTTGGCTCAGCTGTGACTTTAACTTACCCACATCTGATGCAGCATGACATCAATTTAAGGCAGGTGGGTGTGGCTTAGCCACATAGGAAGGCTTGTGGACCTAATAAGGTGGGCTTGGAAGTACTTCACTCTGTATTCATATGTTTGTGAATCTGCATTGTCCATACAATGACTGCTCCCCACATCAAATGGGGGGCGCCTTTTGAGTGGTCGCGTGCAGCCCCCTGGATCCCAGGGCGGCTCCTGGTAGTTCAGGCTGGCTTCATCCTCCCCAGGCTGGATACCTGGAGGTCTCCACCTACCTCAGCCAATCGCCCAATCCCGCCTGGGGAGGCATTGCCAGGGGATCGGCCAGGTAAGGGGAGGGACCACCCTGCCCACACAACAGAAGGTGAATCTTACCTGTGAAGTGTCGGTTGGCTCTAGAGCTTCTCCCACCCTGCCCTCCCTCAAGTTAAGTCTTCTTTTGCAGGTTAACTTCTTTTCCACAGGTACGCAGGTGCTGCTACGTCAGGGTCGCTGTTGAAGGGCCTGCATTGGCAGGTTTTGCCTTTCCCATAGCAAAATGTCACAACTTTGGCGGTTTCAGGCCTTGGGCAGAATCCTTTAGTCTATCTTCCTAAATGGTGTGTGTGTGTATGTGTGTGTGAAGTGGTGACCCACGCCCCCCTTGTGGCAGTGATCTCCGGGTTCCCCGTTAAAGGGGTCTTGAGGGGAGGCATTGGCCATACGCCGATAGGTTGCCATTGCTCTCCCCTCCAACGGCAGCAAAAAGGGGGGTGGGCTCTCTGCTTGAACATATGTTCTCCAGAGCCAGCCCAGTCTCCACACATTCTGGATAACCCTGATGTTTCCCAGATCCCCAGCTGTGAACTGGGAAGGATAAACGCCCAATGCCTGAGCCCAAGGTCTCCCTACATCTGAAACTTAATAAAGTTGTGACCAATTTTAATCCCATAGCACATTTGTCAATATTCTCCTCAGGGGTCTCCTGGGGTTGGGGCCTGTCCACGCAATGACAGACTGACTCTACGAGGAGTCTTGTTCCTAATATTCTGAAGTGACTGAATTTTGCAACAAACTCTTCATGGTATACATGCCCTGTGGATCAGGATGCAGTTTTACATGCAAGGTGTCTGACATGAACAATATTTTTGTAAGTTTAAGGCAAACAATAGGATGTATCATTTTAGGGCCTGTCTCTCTATGCTAATGAAAATTGTATTTTTTATTTTTTAAAAAACAGCTTTTTAATACCAATTTTCACATAGTAAATGGAGCAGTGAGAAGTGTCTCTGATATTTATTGTTGATGCTCATTATAGTAATATTTCTAAGCCACTTTTCCACCCAATGACCTTTGATGTGACTTACCATGTAAAAATGCAATATAACACAGTATTGCAATAATAGAACAATTAAATAAAAGTAGGGAATGCTGGAAAAAATAGGAGACCCAAGGAAAAGGATAACAACCTGCAATTGTAAAAAAAGAAAATACCAACCAAGACCTAAAATAATGTAGGATTTATGGCTTATTTAAAAGCCTGTAGTGTGGGAGCTGTGAGAGTCTTCTGGGAGAAGGAAAAATAAGTGTTTTAATTCATTATATATCATACATTTTCTTTTGGAGGTTTTTATTTTGTTTTTATTCAATATACTAAAAAAGTTATCTGGCATAATTTCAGGATAGCTATTGCATGCTTTCACTAAGCTCAATAATATTTAGGGATTGTTTTGACATTGTAATGTTCTGTCAAGCTAGCACTGTCAGCTGTCGTGAGAAAAGGAAAAGACGCTTAAAGGAGCAGGGCCATAATCAAGAAAACTGCACTCAGAAGTGCCTTGGAGAAACAGGGAAGGAGTAGTGAAAGGAGAGGATGGTACTTAACACTTTTGATCTGAAGTTGCATCAACGCTCTCCCCTCTGTTTGACTGGAAAACCTGGGCCACATTCACACCATACATTTAAAGCACTATGATACCACTTTAAAGAGTCATGGCTTTCCTCAAAGAATTATGGGAACTGTAGTTTTTTTAAGGGTACTGAGAATTGTTAGGAGACCCCTATTCCTGTCAAAGATCTTCAGATAGGACTCATTCCTCACTTTGTACAGTGGTGCTTCAGGTTACATATGCTTCAGGTTACGGACTCCGCTAACCCAGAAATAGTACCTTGGGTTAAGAACTTTGCTTCAGGATGAGAACAGAAATCGTGCTGCGGCGGCACAGCAGCAGCAGGAGGCCCCATTAGCTAAAGTGGTGCTTCAGGTTAAGGACTGTTTCAGGTTAAGAACGGACCTCCGGAACAAATTAAGTACTTAACCCGAGGTACCACTGTATGTTGAAGGAGCTGTGACTTCTCTTCTAAGATGGCATGGGGTAAAAGACTCAGCAGTCTTAAAGTGGCAGGTGGCTGTGAGGCAGGCCTGCATTATAGTGGTAGAGAACGTACAATGCAGTGTCAGATTACTATTCTGGAACATGTTAATAGTGGGCTATGGTGAGCCCTTTTGCACAGTCCTCTTGCATTAGATTCATATCAGCACTGGCTTATGTGACTTCTGATTTACTCTTGCTAATTTAAATTTACACTGAAGTAGAAATATGCAAAGGACTCTCTTAAAACATTCATCAAAAGGCAAGCTTTATCTAAAGTAAATATTCCTAATGAGCTAGTTTAAATTATAGAAAGACAGAAGGTTTTAGGACTGGGCATAATTTAACATGAATCTTGAGCAGCTGATACAACCTAGAAAAAAGAAAAGCATTTATCTGAAGAAAACATGAGGGCAAGCAGGTTGGCAGACAATACACAAACACTTCATGGGAGGTCTGGTCAGAGAATAAGGTGTGACAGGCCCCTGGCTATATGTGACAGACAGAGTACACAAAGGAAATTAAATCTTTGCACATTTGCAAACATTGCCGACTCTCCCAGAAAGGATTTTGTCCTTTTTAAAATGGCAACTTGTCATGTCAAGCTTATCAATATTAGCCCACAACATGACAATAAATTCTAGTAGTTGCGAATTAGGTAGCAGCTGTGTGTGTTTGCGGAAGATACTTCTTGCACCAGTGAAGTATTATTAATTGAGGAGGTATGGTGCATGCTAATTTATGGGCATCTCTGTTCAAGAAGCGAGAAAAATGTTAATTTCAGATGTCAGATTGCTTCAGAAAAGTAGCAAGTGAGCTTGTCCACTTTCCCGTAGTCCGTGAGTCCTTGTCACTTTTCTATTAACTGTCTTTTAAAAATGTTTGAGTGTGTTTTATAAACCAGAGTAAAACAAAACACGCTCCTCCTGCACTGTGGTAGTCTTACTTTTTGAAAATTTAAAGTTTGGAAAAAATGCTAAGTTGTTCTCTCTGCTATCCTCCAGCACTAAGCGGCACTACAGTTTAACTATTTAACATTCCTGTGCAGTGGTACATTGGTTGTCAGATGTAATCCGTTCTGGGAGTCTGTTTGACTCCTGGAACAGTTTGAAAACCAAGTCGTGGCTTTCAGTTGGCTGCAGGAGCTTCCTGCACTCAATTGGAAGCTGCGTTGGACATTCGGCTTCCGAAAAACGATTGCTAACGTTGAGCTGATTAGTTTGGGAGCCAAGCCGTTCGAGAACCAAAGTACCACTGTACTGAAGCAATTACCATAAAGGTAAGGATGTTTCCTTGTTTTCATTCATAGAACCTGTGATTGTATCCTGCCAAGTCACTTGTAGTAATGTATGCCATTTCCCTCTACATTTCAACAAGGGATGGTGTACATGACATACATTTACTGTTGGATATTTGATGTCGTTGGAGGAAATGTTTCCAGCTCAGTAAACCCACTACACAAGGGAACACTTTTCACTGATTTTGGCTTGCATGTGGCAGCTGCAGTGTGCAGTCTGGAATTAATACAAGATGTTATGCCTTTTATTATCATTGGATGTCAAAGTAATATATCTGGGTAGCATTTTGTCAGGGAACTGCAGGCAGCGAGGGAGGAAAGAATTAGAGGATACAGGGAACAATCTCCACTGCTCAGTACTGAGTCCTCCTCAGAAGACAGAGTAGAGGATAGTGAGTCTGGGGAGGAAGGGGTGCTTCAGAGAGAGGGGGATCCACGTCACAGGGGAAAACGGAAGGGGCTGAGCCGTTGGCTCTGTTGGTCTCGAGGGAGAGGGAAAAGAGAAAGTAGTTAGAGCAACGTGTCATGAGAGATGGGTCGCTTTGTTTATTCTGCATGCAATCTTGTCAGAAGGAAATAAAGAAAGGAATTTATGGCTGGCTGCTGGGAGTGTTTCTCTGCTAAGTGCAGCAACACATGCAGCTGGCTAGCTGACACATTTCATTTCAAAAGGGAAAGAAGCAGGTTAAATGGACGTTTTGCATTATTGTTATTTTGCTTTCCCATCAACTTTCCTAAGCAGTTTTGAAGCAGCTGCTTTAAGCATAAATGTAAAATCCCAACGCATTTAATAATCTCAACTCACTTAATAGGCCAATTCAAGAAAGTGGGGAACAAACTGAGAAATGTGTACTTTCTGTTTATTACCAACTGTAGTATAACTTGAGGATCTGCCAGAAAGCTTCCTTAAGCTGTGGAATTATCGCCTAGAAGTGGGTATTATTCCACAGATAATCTTCCTTATTTCTTCACGTGTTTAAGGCAGTGGCTCGAAAATGGCTACAGTTGTTCATCTTTGTAATGTGAGTCAAGAGGAACCTGAGATCTTGAACTGTCAGTACATTGCCACGTTTTGGATTCACAGCCCCCCTCCCCGCTAGTGCACACAATTGCTTTCCTCCATTTGCCATTTCTTTCACCGTGGTCAGAGTCTGATTTCCAATTCCCATTTGCAATACAAGTGCAAGCAGTCTGCCAGTTCAGATGAAATGGCAAACTATGGGTTGTCTCACACCAGGGAAGGAGGAAGGGACTTGCTGTGCATGAGAATGAAGCAGAGAAGGAAGTACATGAGCCAGGCATGTTCACAAATTGTCAAACAGGTGGTGACCATTTCACACGTGGGTTCTGTTCCTTGCCCCCATGCATAAGCCCATTCCACCCAGTTCCACCCTGCCCTGTTCTGGCCTCTTCCAGGTCCAAAAGGCCCTGCACATCAGCAGTTGTGGGTCATTTGGACACAACACACACAAAATGATCAATAAAAATGGTGAACTTGGGGATCTTTTTAAGGGCCATACCTTATATTTTTGTAGGATTTTACATATACTATAAGGACATGTGCCTTTCAAATTTTTAACATACACTTTTGGAATAAAGGGAAGTAATTTAAGAAACAATTGCCTACTGAACTAACTTTTAACATTTGCTTTGACCCTACCAGATACATATTTGCTTCAATAATGGCTTTAAGAGAATTGTTGTGTCAACATTTCTCAATCCTTCCATTTGCTACATAGAGGTTAATAATACTGGCTATCTTTACAGAGTTGTTGTAAGGATTACATATCAATAATGCATTTTGAAGCACTTTGAACATTTGAAAGCACAGATGTTAAATATTATGGTTATTACACTGGCTTTCTGTGACTCCAGAATATTGCATTACAAATAGCAACCTGAAAAGCCAAAATATTTTAATGTTGATGGGAAAATGTAACATAATGTGGATTTTATAAAAGCACAAGTCCAACTCTCAAAAAAAGGTTTCAGCATGCAAATTTCAGGAGGCAAAATTATAGTGCTATCTCGTACAGCTGTACATTAATGTTCAGAGAATCTACACTGTTGAATGCATGTGAGGACTTTATGTCAGATGGCCTGCTGTGTGTTTTTGTTTTAACTGTCAGTAGTATTTAAGCATTGAGGGCTGCCTAAGGACACAGGAAAATGTGAGCGAGCTACAGATAATGCTTGAATATGAGACCTGACATTACATTTGCAGAGGAGTGCCGCCAATGGGTAACTGAGGTGTAGATGGTAACTTGGAACAAGGCTTCGGAGATTTCAGTGGGACATGTTTTCAAGCACGTTTGTGTTAGATTACAGCCCCAAGAGAAGTATAATTTTTAATACCAAGATTTATTATGGAACGAAGAAAGAAAAATGATTGCATAGTATCAATATTCTAAATGATTCTCTTTATATGTGTGACATTGTGGCTCTGATTTAAAGGCCGTAGAAGGATGCTGAATAGCAAACTTGGCACTGGCTTGAATTGGAACAATGGGTTCTTTATTTCCTTCCTGTCGGGTTCTTTCTTCTTGATAAAAATTTTTGATCGGTATTATGAATCATCATTTCTTTATGAACTGTCAGTCTCAAATTTCCAGCAACTTGTTTCCAACCTTAGGGAATCAGTATTGATTGATGGGGTTAGGACGGGCCGAGATGAATCTGCAAGAGAGGTGGATCTTTTTTTTTTTTTTATAAAAATGAGCCAAAGTAAAGCACCACATTGGGTTGTATGTGACACTGAATGAGACATGGGCACATATTCCTTCCAATTCAATAAACTGACCAGGCTTTTGTAAAACCACTCCCTGTTTTATGCAGTTTCACAGATACTGTATTGTTTGTTTTAATAGTTAAGAACAGTACAAAGGGGAGAGGCGCAACTCATAGTATGTGCCCTCATCCCCCCCCCGAGAGCCCTCCTGTTGTACATCATGATTGTTGTGTGGTGATCAATCCTCCTCATGGCAGCTTAAGTTTTGCTGCTTTGACTTTCCTTGCCTCCAGCTTACGTTTTTCTTTTGCTGCCACTTCAAGCAGTGGTAATGGCAGCCAGGCTCTCTGCCATCTCTCTCTCCCCCCCCCCCCACTGTTTTGCTCTAGGAAGGGAGGAGTTGGAGAACCACTCTGGGTGGGTGGGCAGGAGGTGGTGTTGCCAAGCAGCCAGTAGAGCTGTGGAGTGTGGTCACTGGTGCCTGGGTGTGGCTCTCCCAAGTGTGGGGTGCAGGGCAGTTGCTGCTATCCATTCTCCCTGCCCTGCATGCATCTTGCTTACATTATCCTTAGCTGAACAAAGTAGGGAGAGAAAAACATACCTCTGCCAAAACACCTCCCAGAGGTGTTTCCAGCTATGGTATTCCTTAGCCTTTGGGTGGGTGGCCATTTACTGGTAATTTTCTTAACCAATGATGTGCCTGGCAACTTGCATGGCTGATCATTAAAGAACCTTAAGGAAACCTCCTTGTCTCTTTAACCCTTTCCTGCCCATTTCTCCTAGCTTGCAACAGTGGTATGGTTCACACTTCAGAGGTCTCTTTCCCCCTTTTCTTTCTAAGGTAACACTAATGTCTCAACAAATGAAACTTGTCAGGTGCCGGTTGTGGTTGCTCGTGAGTAACCAGGCAGGACTCCGACCTGTCTTTTACAGGTTTTATTGGTGCAAACTATTTACAGTGCAGAACCCCAAAGTTCATGTCCGTCTTAGTCGCTTGCAGATTCCGGGAGTGGCCCCTTCCGGTTTCTCCCCCAACATAAGAACTTAGACACCCCAAATCTCCACCTCCCCTCCTTACATTTCATCCCTCTGCGCAAGCTGGGTGATGGAAACGGCATGTCTGTTTCCTGGCTAGCTGGGTTAGGTGCAGCGCTTGGGCTCTCAGTAGCATTTTCGAGCCCTCTCCTCGCTTGGCTACCCCCTTCCCCCTCTGCTCCACTGGAGGTGTGGCTTTCCCCACCGCTGGACGAGGAGATGCTCCACAGCAGCGTCGGAGGCTCTCTGTTCACCTGCCCCCCATCCCTGTTCTGATGGCAGTCCCCTGACAAAACTGCTCTGTAGAAAATGTAACTTGAAAAAAGAGACATTGCACATACTTTTGTAAACCAAGAAATCTTTAATAAAAATGTTTTTTTTTTAAAAAAAGATAGAGCGATAGCAAGCTGCTCAAGACCACTCTGTAAGCTTCATGTCTAAGCAGGGATTTTTTGTTTTTTTAAAAAAATACTGGTACAACTTACTCTTCAAATAAATTTAACCTACAGCAACTGTTCAGGCATAATCCTGGGCACAATGATAAGACATACCTTTACTATTCACTGAGGGAGTTAAAGGGAGAAGTTTTTAGGATGTTCCTACCCATATGAACAATCAAGAATTGCTTTCATGAGATAGTGAGTGCAGGCATTGTACTTAAGGAAACACACACTTGCTTCTTGATAGCAAGTTGTCCTTGTATCTAGTCAATTAGGCTCAACAAATAATGGCCAGAAAATATATTTCTTGTACCTTATTGTTTTCTTTTTCTTTCTTTTTTGTTCACTGTCAGCACTGATGTGATTTGCTCTGAGAGTTTCAAGAAACTGTCAGAGATAATCGGTTTGGCAATTAAAATTCTTAATCTTCTGAATTCTGATGATGTAAATGGCAGATCAAAGAGACAACTGACATTTATGAGCTGTGAGATTTGTAATAATTAAAGTCTCCAGGAATATTTAGGCCAGCCTGCATAATCGCCAAGAGCAATTTTTGCAGTTCTTTGTACTGAGGCCCACATGGGTGTCTGTCTGTCTGTGTGTTTGTCCAGCCACATTGATGCCATGAAGCATAGAAGCTGGGAGAGAGTGCAGCAACCACTGTAGCCTGATGATATAATTTGATTGTGGCTGCATGGGCTGTTGTGGGCTAGTTTCTTCTCCCCAGCATCACCCTACTATAATAATAATAATAATAATTTATTATTTGTACCCCGCCCATCTGGCTGGGTCTCCCCAGCCACTCTGGGCGGCTTCCATAAAAACCAAAAATACACTAAAATATCACAGATTAAAAACTTCCCTGAACAGGGCTGCCTTAAGATGTCTTCTGAATGTCAGGTAGTTATTTATTGCTTTGACATCTGCTGGAAGGGCATTCCACAGGGCGGGCGCCACTACCGAGAAGGCCCTCTGCCTGGTTCCCTGTAGCTTTGCTTCTCGCAATGAAGGAACCGCCAGAAGGCCCTTGACGCTGGACCTCAGCGTCCGGGCAGAACGATGGGGGTGGAGACGCTCCTTCAGGTATACTGGGCCGAGGCCGTTTAGGGCTTTAAAGGTCAACACCACTTTGAATTGTGCTCGGAAACGTACTGGGAGCCAATGTAGGTCTTTCAAGACCGGTGTTATGTGGTCTCGGCGGCCGCCCCCAGTCACCAGTCTAGCTGCCGCATTCTGGATTAGTTGTAGTTTCCGAGTCACCTTCAAAGGTAGCCCCACGTAGAGCGCATTGCAGTAGTCCAAGCGGGAGATAACCAGAGCATGCACCACTCTGGCGAGACAGTCCGCAGGCAGGTAGGGTCTCAGCCTGCGTACCAGGTGGAGTTGGTAGACAGCTGCCCTGGATACAGAATTGACCTGCGCCTCCATGGACAGCTGTGAGTCCAAAATGACTCCCAGGCTGCGCACCTGGTCCTTCAGGGGCACAGTTACCCTATTCAGGACCAGGGAGTCCTCCACACCTGCCCGCCCCCTGTCCCCCAAAAACAGTACTTCTGTCTTGTCAGGATTCAACCTCAATCCATTAGCCGCCATCCATCCTCCAACCGCCTCCAGGCACTCACACAGGACCTTCACCGCCTTCACTGGTTCTGATTTGAAGGAGAGGTAGAGCTGGGTATCATCTGCATATTGATGGACACCCAGTCCAAACCCCCTGATGATCTCTCCCAGCGGCTTCATATAGATGTTAAAAAGCATGGGGGAGAGGACGGAACCCTGAGGCACCCCACAAGTGAGGGCCCAGGGGTCTGAACACTCATCCCCCACCACCACTTTCTGAACACGGCCCAGGAGGAAGGAGCGAAACCACTGTATAACAGTGCCCCCAGCTCCCAGCCCCTCTAGACGGTCCAGAAGGATGTTATGGTCGATTGTATCAAAGGCCGCTGAGAGATCCAGCAGAACTAGGAAACAACTCTCACCTTTGTCCCTAGCTCGCCGGAGATCATCAACCAGCGCGACCAAGGCAGTTTCAGTCCCATGATGAGGCCTGAATCCCGATTGGAAGGGATCCAAATGGTCCGCATCCTCCAGGCGTGCCTGGAGTTGTTCAGCAACCACACGCTCAATCACCTTGCCCAAGAAAGGAAGATTTGAGACTGGGCGATAGTTGGCTATACTTGCCGGGTCTAAAGATGGTTTTTTAAGAAGCGGTTTAATGACCGCCTCTTTCAGCGGATCTGGGAATGTTCCCTCACAGAGGGAAGCATTCACCACCCCGCAGAGCCCATCGCCCAGCCCTTCCTGGCTTGCTTTTATTAGCCAGGATGGGCAAGGATCCAGGAGACAGGTGGTTGGTTTCACGCGTCCAAGCAGCCTGTCCACATCCTCGGGGGTAACGGATTGAAATTGATTCCATGCAACTTGACCAGACAGAGCTCTAGCACTCTCCCGCCCCGGCACTGCTCCCACGGTGGTGTCTAGCTCCTTCCGAATATGAGTGATTTTATCTGCAAAAAACTTTGCAAAATCGTTGCAGGAGATCTTGGGGTCTTTACAAGGCCCCGGTGGTAAAGGTGGTTCCGTTAAATTACGAACCACCTGAAAGAGTCTCCTGCTACTATTTTCTGCAGATGCAATAGAGGCGGTGAAGAAAGTCTTCTTCGCCGTCGCTATCGCCACTTGGTAGGCTCGACGTTGAGCTCTAACCTGTGTCCGGTCAGATTCGGAGTGAGTTTTTTGCCACCGACGCTCTAGCCGTCTCAGCGATTGTTTCATCGCCCTCAGCTCCGAAGAAAACCACGGAGCTGTCCGGGCTCCATGCAATTGGAGAGGGCGCTTCGGAGCCAGACAGTCGATAGCCCTGATTAACTCCGCATTCCAGCGGGCCACCAGGGAATCAGCTGAAAGGTCATCAACATGGGATAAAGCATCCCCTACCACTCTCTGGAAACCATTTGGATCCATTAAGTGGTGGGGGCGGACCATCCGAATTGGTCCCACCTCCCTGCAGAGGGGAAGGGTCGCGGAGAAGTCCAGTTGCACCAGGAAGTGATCTGACCATGGCACTTCTTTTGTTTCACTTTTACTTAGTGTCAGATCACCCACGTCACTAGAGGTGAACACCAGGTCTAAGGCATGTCCATGACTATGAGTTGGGCCAAACTTATTCAGGGACAGCCGCATGGAGACCATGCTTTCCACGAAGTCCCGAGCAGCCCCTTGTAAGGTCGTGTCGGCATGGATGTTAAAATCTCCTAGGACAACCAAACTAGGTGTCTCCAGGAGAACATCCGCCACGACCTGAAGCAGCTCAGACAGGGAATCCTTGGTGCAGCGGGGAGGTCGGTACACCAAAAGGAATCCTGTACTGCCCCTATTGCCCAACTTCCAGAACATGCACTCAGAAAACTGGATCTTCCCAGTAGGACGCCTGGTGCAAGCTAGTGACTTCCTAAAAATCACTGCAACCCCCCCCTCCCCGCCCACATAACCTGGGTTGCTGTGCGTAAGAGAAACCTGGTGGGCAAGCAGCGGCAAGGACAGGCCCATCTGCTTCCTCCAAGCAAGTCTCTGTCACACATGCCAGGTCAAATCCTCCATCCACAATCAGGTCGTGGATGGCAGTGGTTTTATTCATCATTGACCTGGCATTACACAGCAACACCTTCAGGTCATGTAGGTTTCCCCTGTTGATTCCAGTATCCATCTGGTCAAGGCCAGACCCGGAGGCAGGGATAGTCTTCAAACAACGACTAAACCTGCCTCCTCGGTAATGACATGGTCTGGTCTTAGCGTAACTCCGCCTCCTGCCCATGATCACCGAGATCGGATGTCCCAGTGCTTCCTCCCCCGTGGAACTTGTCCCAGCCATCATGTTGGCTGGGGCCCCACTCCCAGGCAGCCCTGATCCCGCCCCTTAAAAACAAAACACAAACTATACAGAAACAATACAGAAACAACAACAAAAAGAAACAGAACAATTATACTAAAATTAATCCCCAACTAAATATCCATCCCACCCACCCCCAACAATGGAAAAAAGGAAAATAAAAATAAAAATTTAAATTTAAATTTAAATTGCCACCGACTGCTTGAAGACATTTTAAAGCACATTAACCACCTGGAACAGGGAAGAATGGCAGAACACTTCCCACCCTTCCCAAAAAGTTTGTTCCAAATAAATGCCTGGGCCACGCCCCCTGGGCCAGTTGGAAAAGGCCCTGGAAGGGAGCAGGCCCTGCAGTCCTCACCCAGCCGATGGTCCGAGGCCTCACTGCAGCAGGAGTCCCTTTGTGGCCGGGAGAGAGGTCCTGGGCCACACCCCCTGGGCCAGTTAGAAAAGGCCCTGGAAGGGAGCAGGCCCTGCAGTCCTCACCCAGCCGATGGTCCGAGGCCTCACTGCAGCAGGAGTCCCTTTGTAGCCGGGAGAGAGGTCCTGGGCCACACCCCCTGGGCCAGTTGGCAAAGGCCCTGGAAGGGAGCAGGCCCTGCAGTCCTCACCCAGCCGATGGTCCGAGGCCTCACTGCAGCAGGAGTCCCTTTGTAGCCGGGAGAGAGGTCCTGGGCCACACCCCCTGGGCCAGTTGGCAAAGGCCCTGGAAGGGAGCAGGCCCTGCAGTCCTCACCCAGCCGATGGTCCGAGGCCTCACTGCAGCAGGAGTCCCTTTGTAGCCGGGAGAGAGGTCCTGGGCCACACCCCCTGGGCCAGTTGGAAAAGGCCCTGGAAGGGAGCAGGCCCTGCAGTCCTCACCCAGCCGATGGTCCGAGGCCTCACTGCAGCAGGAGTCCCTTTGTAGCCGGGAGAGAGGTCCTGGGCCACACCCCCTGGGCCAGTTGGAAAAGGCCCTGGAAGGGAGCAGGCCCTGCAGTCCTCACCCAGCCGATGGTCCGAGGCCTCACTGCAGCAGGAGTCCCTTTGTAGCCGGGAGAGAGGTCCTGGGCCACACCCCCTGGGCCAGTTGGAAAAGGCCCTGGAAGGGAGCAGGCCCTGCAGTCCTCACCCAGCCGATGGTCCGAGGCCTCACTGCAGCAGGAGTCCCTTTGTAGCCGGGAGAGAGGTCCTGGGCCACACCCCCTGGGCCAGTTGGAAAAGGCCCTGGAAGGGAGCAGGCCCTGCAGTCCTCACCCAGCCGATGGTCCGAGGCCTCACTGCAGCAGGAGTCCCTTTGTAGCCGGGAGAGAGGTCCTGGGCCACACCCCCTGGGCCAGTTGGAAAAGGCCCTGGAAGGGAGCAGGCCCTGCAGTCCTCACCCAGCCGATGGTCCGAGGCCTCACTGCAGCAGGAGTCCCTTTGTAGCCGGGAGAGAGGTCCTGGGCCACACCCCCTGGGCCAGTTGGAAAAGGCCCTGGAAGGGAGCAGGCCCTGCAGTCCTCACCCAGCCGATGGTCCGAGGCCTCACTGCAGCAGGAGTCCCTTTGTAGCCGGGAGAGAGGTCCTGGGCCACGCCCCCTGGGCCAGTTGGAAAAGGCCCTGGAAGGGAGCAGGCCCTACATTAGTGATTCGCAAACTTTTTTCTCCTGTCCGCGCTTTTGGAATAAATAATTTGCTTGTGCCACACTGAACTTTTTACTGATAAGAATAAGAAACTATACCTAGCCATGCTTGCTTTAGAACATAGAACACAACTACTTTATAATATGATCACGGGACATCCACAATGAAGCTACATAAGAACATGAACCATTCCCAGAATATAACATTGATTGTCCTTGAATTTCCCCGCCACACTTGCCATCCTCCCCTGCCACACCAATGTGGTGCGCCACATCCTTTGAGAACCACTGTCTTACATTCTCAGAAATGTGATCGTATCCTCCCTGGCCCTCCTAAGTCACAACTGAATGATGGGAGACTGTGTGCATCTATATACACTCTAACCCTCATTAACAGCAGGATTGTGTCCCTAGTTTATTTCTTGTAATGCGGAATAACCCAGGAAGGCTTCTGCTTTGCCTTCTCTTATCAGTTAGAATTCTCTTGTTAGTGTAAAGGGTAGCAGTTAATTTTTGCACAACTTCACAGTCACAGTGAACTCTATCCGAAAAAGTGTGTTTGCCAGTAACTGGAGAAATCCCAATTATCTGAACAGTTATGATAGCTGGGGAAATGATCTCTGTCAAGTATCACTGGAGAACAAATGAAAATGTGACTACAGTGGTACCTCAGGTTAAGTACTTTATTCATTCCGGAGGTCTGTACTTAACCTGAAACTGTTCTTAACCTGAAGCACCACTTTAGCTAATGGGGCCTCCTGCTGCTGCTGCTGTGCCGCCGGAGCACAATTTCTGTTCTCATCCTGAAGCAAAGTTCTTAACCTGAAGCACTATTTCTGGGTTAGCGGAGTCTGTAACCTGAAGCGTATGTAATCTGAAGCATATGTAACCCGAGGTACCACTGTATATGCTTGTATTTAGGAACCAATTCTCAGTACTGTGTTGTGTTAACAATCAGCTATTGCATCGTGGCTAGTATTGTCCTCTCTCTGCACCTCCAGATTTTCTATCAAGGGCATGTACTTTGGCACTAAATTAAGAGAGGGAAATTCCTTTTCTTGCAGAGTCCTGAATTCCTTCTTTCCCTGTGCTGTTGGGACTTTTCTGCTAATTCCAGGTTTCCTGCCACAAGACATATCTCCCAGGTGACATAATGATGCCGCAGCTCTCACTGTGGGTAGCAAAATAGCTAATTAGCCAGCAGCCTGCTTGGGGTCCACACAATGTATTTCCCAACCCTGCTCCAGCCTAGTGAAGGATTCTTTTGTTTGGAAGGGTATTTTTTTGACATGCTATGCACTGCTGAGCAATTATGAGGAGGAAGGTTATGAATCTGCCTTCCAACATTCAAGGTTTCTGTGAAACCTGCAGAGATTTCTCTCATCCAGAGCGACAGTTTTTATCGTATCCTGTGGTCAAAAGAACTGCATTATGCATTCCTCTGTAGGCATGCCTTCCGCAACCTAGATAGCTGTAGTTTCTCCAGAGTCCAGTAATTGTTGAGTCCATTGGACTTTGTGCTTTTCAGTTCCTTGTGCTTTGGATCCATTGTGCTTTGGATCCCTTTTACAACATAATTTCACTGGATTCCCACCATGCAGAGACTCAGAAATATCGCAGCACAATGGAGGGAAAAAACAGACAAATTGGGAGAAGGAAGTTTTTAACTAGGCTCTCTTTGTGGGTTTGTTTTGTAGGGAGGCGATAGAGTGCATAATGGTTATGATCATGTGATTGAAAGAACCTTAAGTTTTAAATAAAGTAAGAGACATTTGTGGTATTTAGGGAATGAGCAGATGAAGCAATGGTTTAGGGAGAACATAGAACTACCTGATTTCAGGCTGTACGGCAAGCAATAGTGAAATGTAAACTGCATATTAGAAAAATGTATATTAAACTCAATATTCTTTCATGGTGTCCTTTGTACTATCTTAGAAAATGACCCCCTCAATGACATTACTTATGCGGGGGGGACACACACCTCAGGTCGACTTTTATAAAATCTATTCTGTATCCCAAGCTTGTCATGAGTTCCTAGCACATGTACGCGGAGTAATTTGCATAGGATTTTCACACATTCTCTACGTATTTGTAGTGTAGTGTATTAATCCTGGTCTTTAATAATCAGTGACACAACCCTGACTGCTAGATCCTTTTGGGGAAGTATAAATTCTTTTCAGCATGTCCAATTTATGCTTACTAAAACAGGCAGTTTTTCTATTGTCATTTCTTTTATCATGTTGGTACTTCTGTCAGTGTTTGAGGAATGGGTAGCAAAGATTGATGCTTAAGGCTTTTTCCATGATCAGGCATACCTCAGAACTGGTTTAGAAGTGTACTTAAAGCCATTACTTAAAGTTGCTATTGTAAATTGCGGGGTGGGGAAGCTCCTCCTCCCATATCTCAGTGGGGGTGGGAAATGGGCGGAGCAACATATGTAAATTTTACCGGTCTACAGAAGGTTAGTTTCTATGCACACTCATGCCCCTCTCTACCTTCCATTCAGCCAAGCAGAAGGCATGACTAAGAGTTCAGGGAAACATTCCAACCAGGAAAAAAACCTCTTGGAGTGCAATGGATGGCTGCTGAAAGGTGTAGCCTGCGGGGAGAGTACCAAGGCTAGATAGGGAGTTTTATAGGGCCTGACATGTTCCCCCTACCCCACCGTTCACAAGCTGAATTCCATAGTGTTAATGCTGCTAACCCTTCAATGTGCTGTGTTAAACTCCATCCCACAAAAGTTGAAAATAATAACACTGAGGTTCTTACGAAGACATTTGCCTTACAAGGAAATAAATGTCAATACATATACAGTATACAGTGGCCTGTATTTTGGCCTTTAATAGTGCAACTAAGCAAAAATGTAATTAGAATAGGAGACATATTGAATTGGAAGGCACTTAATGGGTCATCGAGTCCAGCTCTCCCTACCAGAAGCAGGAGACCTTGGCTGGAGGGGGGTGGGGTGCAGGGAACGGACCTGAAAGAACGTGATGGTTTATTCATTACATGAAAAGATACAGCACCGGTGCAAGCTGCTCTGGAATGCTGCGTTTGCTTAAGCAAACTGGGATTCCACCTACGGGAACTCTTTCTAAACTCATCCCAGGTAGGCACCAATGCTGGTGAATTTTCTTTTCATTTGTTTTCTGAAGATTCCCCCCTTTCATTCATTTATTGATGCTACTTTCTGCTGTGATATTTTCTCTTCATCCTGGCCCACATCCTTTCTTTTTCACCTGTGTCCCATGTCTATTTCATGCTCTGCTTCCTTTATTTGGCTGCTGCTTCTTTTTTTCCAGTCATGTACTTTGGTTGCAAAAAATGTGGTTCTTCACAACCTCACTGGTCTTCATTCTCTCTGTGTCTGGTTCTTACCGAAATATGGATGAATCCTCTTGATGCTGTTCCTGCTGCCTCTCTCTCTCTCTGGATCTTTTATAAGATGTATTATTGATTTTCAGTGTATAAACACAATTACAAAGAGTCCCGTCCCCCCATCCCAACTTGCACATGGGTAGAAATTCAAGGAATAGTTTTTCTTTTAAAAAATAACAATAATAACCAGGCTTTTGTTTCTGTCACCTTTTGTAATGTGCGTTCCTTGGATTATATCTGTCCGCATGACAATTAATATATACCTGTCTCTTTCTCCCTTATATTTCTCTATTCATTCGCTTACCATAGTGGGTCATTCTCTTTTCCCCTGACTTCTGTTTGAAAAACAAATGAACATACATACAAAGACACTGGCAACCTGTAGATATAAAACTATTTTCATTAATGCTGCATAAAAATAAATGAATAAATAATAAGATACTAGTCATGATGTTCTTCTCTCATTTTCAGACCCCACTAAAACAATTTTAATCCCAAGTGATTTGGTACTAATTTAATTAGTTTACTTTTGAAGTACTCTTTGAGTATAAAACAGTTTTGTTGTGTGCAAGTAATTGTAATAATTGGCTTGAGGTTGGAAATGCAGCGTTATATTGGTTGGAAGTAAGTATTTTTATAGCGCCCCATTGTGCTATGAATTTTGCACAAGCAGTCCCTGTGGAGTTCAGTGGGGAGCTTTGCTTTAAAACTCAGGGCAATCTCTTTCTGATGCTCGTTAGTTTAATTTATGCTTGATGCAAATTGGATTCATATTATATTTGAATACAAGAATGGTTTTTGCTTATCTCAAGGCTGTGTTTTGTTAACAAAATGTAACCCATTTATTACAACAACTCATTTAAGTGCATAGGTATAAAAAGTGTTCCTAATTTTGAAATGCCTAATAAGGACGTTTCTTCATTGACACACATGTAAGCCCCCAAGATAAATTAAATATTTACTTGTTTTGGACTCCTGGGCATAGCACTCTACCAAATAGGTGCTCAGTTTGGTTCGTTGTGCTCATGGTGGAGGGCAAATGCAGAGTCTTCTGATCCTCACCCAGCCAAACCAGTGATATCTGGATTATATTGCCTTGGATCCAAAGGGCTTTTTACATTACCCTGAAGGGACTTGCAATAGAGAAGTGAAATGTTTTGACTCTGCATCGCCACCGTTGAACACCTAACCTCCATGCCATATTTACAACCCGCTTTTGGAACTCCTCTAAAAATGCAGCATGGTAGATTTATCTTTTTGACAAAAAAACCCCCAAACAAACCTTAAACCACAGAAGAAAGAGTTTCATAGTCCTTTGGATCTAGGCCACAAGCTATGCAAAATACAGAATACTACAGTGCAGGTATTATACATGCTAAAATCCTTATGAGGGCCCATAAACACCGCTCTTCGTATGCTGTAGCCATAGGCCATAACAAAAGACTCAGACAAATATAAAACACCACAGGTAAAATCAAATATCATTGATCCGGTTTGTCAGTGGAGCAATCAATCACATTAGTTTTTACAAACTCTGCTTTTATTTTGGCAGCTAGAGAGGCAAAATGAGCTACTTTATATGTATCATGCGCTGCTTGCTTCCCGCTAAGGGGATGTGACCGATTTTTGGTCGGCCAGACATTAAGGAGCCTTAAATTGCAGAACGAGAGAATCAGGGACACAGGAGATTGTGTTAAATTATGACAATTAAACTACAGTGTTATAAAGCCATTCTGAACGAATTGCTCTTTTCTAAGCTTCCAAAGGACATTTTGTCATACTAGTATGGTCAAGAGTAAATATAAATATACCAGAACTTTGACTTGAAGGTGTATTACAAGGCTTACTATTGATTTTGTGAGTTCAGCTGACAGTTACTAACCATGACAGAATACTACAAATTAATTAAGAGGTCTTTTGACAGATGGATTTCAGGCAGGCCCCTGCATACAAAACACAATTTTTCATGAAAAGCTATTCTTTAATAAATGAAAAGCAAATAAATGGCTTCTGTGGTTCTTCAGAAGAGCAGAAGAGCTTAGTATCCTATCTCTTTGCTTTTCATTCTCTGTAGTGTTCCAATTTTAGGATATGTGCTGCCAAAGTGAGCACCTATCTCTTTGCTTTTCCACACTTTATGCAGTAAAGTCATACAACTGGGACTGGCAACAAAATGTTGCAGTTCTATCTGTTGTCCAAGATTCCATTCAAGCATTATTTCCAATCAGGGCATTCAACTCTACCTGTCAGGTGTTCCCGTTTTCTTTTCTGCCACTACATTCCATGGCTACTGAATACACTCAGTCCACATTGAACTCGTGTTTGGGTAGAGGTGCATTCTGCACCCTGAATCTTTTGCTGAAAATCTGTGAACCCTGCTGCCCCCTGAGCATACCAATACCTCTCTTCTTTCTCAGTGGCTCCATGGTGGCTGTAGTCCTGTTGGCACTCAGCCATCTACATTTTCTCTGTCTTGTGAAGCCATGTGGTGTTCTATCCCAAAACTCTTCTTTTTTTTAAAATGAATATTTATTAGCATTTCCAAATTAATACAAAATACAGAAAAACAAAAAAAGACAAAAAATACAAAAAATACAAAAATACAAAACTTAAAAACAATTAAAAACACATAGAGTTTCAGTTGCTTACTTTTCCTTTATCTTATTTCTCAGACCTCCTCACATCTCCCCTCTCTGTATTCCAATTCAAATTATTAACTCAGCAAATCCTCACCTAATTTAATTCACTTTAAAAACCAATTTTACTTTGTCTCATCTTAGCTCTCATCCAAACTTATACATCAATACTTATTCTTAAAACATTTCCTAAGATTGACCACAATTCCCTTCCACGAATTTCCCAATTTTCATACAAATAATAAAATAAAAAGGAAATGAATTGTAATTATATACCCTTTAAATTCTCAATTTCTAATCCCCCCATACCCCCTTCCCGGTTTCCATCCCCAAGAAATATCTATCAGATTCAATATGCAATCAGCCTGGAGATCTAACATCTGAGGCTCTTAAATCTCTCTCACTTCCTCTCTGCCGGTCTTTTTGATAGTCCTTAATATTAAACAGCAAATCTCGGAGAAGCTCCGGCCCAACAAGGTCCATGTTTCTTCCGGTCAGTCCTCCATACTTAAAGGTGAAGCCTGTGGGGTAGTCCAAATTTTGTTTCATACTCCTTTCAAGTCCAATTGTCCCTACAGCCCCCACCTCCACCTTGATCAAATTTGTAATCCTTAGGTCTTCAGATCTCCACACAAGGAGATCTCTCCATTTTTCACTCTCCAATTCAGGCCAGACTTTCCACATCACGTTTTTATTTTCCTTTGTTGCCATCATGTCAGGCCTCAAGTTGCGGCTCTCCTTTGGCATCTGGAAAATTACGGCCCCTCCTTCCTTTTCTTCAGGGAGAACATATATCTCCTTCTCCAAATTTTCAAAGCTCTCAAGTTTCTCTGTTTTTCCAGTTGAATAGGCTCCCTGTTCCAAATCCTTATCAAATTCAAAGATGGTATTTACTGTTAAGTCCAGAGTTGTAACACTTGTAGCCAAAACATCAATTTGGCCTTGTAACTTTCCCAAGAGAACAAATGCTCTGTTCAGCTCAGCCTGAATTTTCCCTCCAGCCATTCTTGTAATGTCCAAAACCCCCTCTAGAGGGATTTTAGCTCCTTCATGTTCCTTTCAGCTCAAGTCCAAAAGTCCAGTTAGATTGTATCAGCCCTTCCTTATTTTCAACAAATTGTAACAAATATAGCCAGCAAGAGCAACAGAAACAAATTTCTCTTTTTCCGTCTTGACAGCTGACTTGACAGCTGTCAAACTCTTCAGTACCTCAAGGCTCTCTCGCGGAACGCTCCCGGGTCCGGGGGGGGGGGGGGTGGCACTTCAGCTCCAAAAATTAATTCTCTGTCTGCAGGCTCCCCTGCTTCCAATAAAATTTCATGTAATGCCAAACCGTGAAATTAAAGTCTTTTACAGAAGAAAAAGAAGATTTTCTCGACCTTAGTTAGTAGGTCCTTTGCTTTAGATTGTTTACAAGGAGATTTAGATTGTTTACAAGTCAGAAGGCTGACTTCCTGTTTGGACCTTCCCCGATCGTGCCTAATTCATAAAAAAAGAATTTTTCCTTTAAAGTTCCAATTTCCGTACTACTCACGGGTTGTTACTTTAGAGTCCAATTGTTCACAAGAAGAAGTCAGCACTCTCCGACAAACGGCTGTGCGGCTTCACTCCTCGGGAGAAGCAGTCGACTATCAGCACTGTGCCGCTCACCCCGTCCCGTTCCGGAGCCTTTAAAAAGGCTCCTTCGCAGCTTGGGGGGGCGCAAAAGGTGCCCGCCGAGTCCCCATGCTCACAGGCTTCCGCGCCTGTGATTTTTAAGGGTCCCCGCTTTGCTGTAGCGGCAGGACCCGATCCCGAGGAGCCGATCCCTCCGGAGCTCGGAGGGAATCCGCCATTAGTCGGTGGCGCCAACCCGGAAGTCCCTATCCCAAAACTCTTCTTAGTGGTGTTCCCCTATCATTGTAAGCTGGTCCAGATGCTCCACATGTAATCCAGCCTCTGTCTACCATAGAAAATAACATTTCTCTATGGCTGTGGCTTCTTGTAAAGAAAGTATTAGGATTAAGACAGATGTTGGGCTCTTCACTCACAGTATGAACCCGGCTTCCTCCCAGTTTTGAAATTTGCATGAGAGACACACCAGTGAATTCAATGATAGTCTTGCTCTTCTTCCCATAAAACAGGCAATCTTCCCATCTTTTCTCTCTCTTTTTGGAAGTGATATATGTTTTTCATTTATATATTCATCTTTCACTTTATTTAAAACAAACCTTAAAAACGCTGAAAAATTGCTCTGGAGATTGGAGGAGAATTGGGTTTGTAAAATCATAAGCACAAGCCAGGAAATGCTATCTATTGGCGCATCTTCCCCATTCAGGCTCTCCCAGCAAACACCTGTCTTACTATACTATATAATATGTGCCTGTAAGAATCATGTGGAACGGGATCTCTATTTAATAGCGTTTCTCTTAGCATCTCCCAATATGTCTAGTGTCTCTTTTTTCACTTCCCCATTAACTAATGCTTGCAGTCTATGTCTTGACTCTCATAAGTGAACTGGCATCAAAATATTGATGGAGCTTTTTGCACGTAGACCCTGCGGGGTCTTCAAATTCAGTACATATATACAAGAAAATGTATTGAAATGGGTCTGACTACACAAAAGGTTGTGACTAGTATTATCTGAGTGGTTAACACAGCTGAGTACAGCAGTAAGAGGGATGTCATGTAACGAGTGCATTAGTGGTATCTGGCTTCTTCCTTTCATCCTCCATGTGAACCATGGATGTTGGCTCTCCCTGAGTGCTGAAAGATGTTTTGGAGATATTTGCTTCCATTACCATCCAGGGGACAGCATCATGTGTGCATGCGCTCAAGTCATGCTTGTACAATCTGATGGACATTGTCATGCTTTGCGTGCTGTATATATAATCATCCATTGGAAACACTTTACTTGTTAGTGTACTATGTTACTGTGTGTTTTTTTTTGGGGGGGGACATTTTTTTGGGGGGGGACATTTTTTTCTTCTAAAGAAGACATCTTTGTGAATTTGCCTTGGTGCACCTTGAATCACCCTAGTTGATTGGCCTGAACATAAGCTTCATTTTATTTTCCAAATTCCGACTGTGAAAAGTTAAAGTGCGGCTTAAATTCACGACCTTACAAAAATGGGCTTTTACGATATCGCTGCTGAAACAGACATATGGTAAAATGGAACGGGTGTGAGTGCCTGCAGAATTTTAAGGGAGCAGCTTATATTTGGGTATTGTCTTTTTTTTATTCCTCCCCCACCCCCTGAATTTTAAAGGTGAGGCTTATATTCGTGTGCGGCTTATATTCGTGCCGATACAGTACATTTTAAAAGTATACTGCGGCTTTAGACAGGAATACAGAAAATACACACCATAAACAGTTTGTGAAAACAAACACACTTCACCCTAAAAACATGTATTTTCAAAAAGGCAGTGGCAAATGTTGACGGCGTTTGGAAACAACACATAGACTTCATTTAAATTAACAGTTATTTTCTCTGTAGCTATTGAGAAACAGGTTTTCATTATGATTTATTCTGAAAGCAATGCAGATCCCCAAAATGTGTAGTTGCCATTGTGCTCTGCGGGTGAATTATTGGAGCTTGCAGACAACATGCTATTCCATAGATGATTCCACACAAAACCCCAGCTTCTCTTTTCCCCCCATGATGCATCACAGATGGAGCAAATGGGGCCTTAACTCTCAGGGGTTTTAAAAATTCAATGTCTTGGTTCAGAAAATGTGGCCGCATCATTGCCTCACTACTAGAACCATCTGATTCTGTCTGACATTCTGGATGTAAAGCTTTGCTAGATTAAACTGATAGCTTTGCTTAAAATCTCTTTATGGATTGTTAATCACCAAAGCCAGAGATTATAATGTATTGCAAATATTTACTGGAGAAGAGTTTCCTTTTGTGCAGCTGTGACTGGATAATCTGATCAAGATTTGAAAGGCAATTTCTTGAGCAGAGCTTTGCTGCATCAAAATAAGATTAAAAAAAAAATAACAGCAAGAATTTGAATAATATTTTCTTCAGCATTTATTTAATATATCCCCTTATCTTGAATCTTGCCAGAATATGGATCTCATGTTTTTGGCAGCTTCTTATGCATTTCAGAAACCTAAAAGTATTTATTTTGAAGGGATGAGGTACAATATTATCTGTCTCTGTATGAGTGTTCATTGAGGGATTCCCATGGGGCAACATTAGTGTGACAATTTTTAAATGAAGTGAATGAAACCCTCACCTCGAGGTTTCATATTGTAGTTGACAATATTGTCTTTTATTAATGTACAGAACATGCTTTTAAAATACACATACAATTTGATTTGGGATGTATTAACATAAATGCAGCTATTTACAAATGCAGCTATCTCCACAACCCTTCTTGTTCTGCTTGTAGTCTTCAGAAAGAAAATAGATTTTATTAGTCTTTTTTAAAAAAATGTAATAAAAAAACTTGGTGTCAATAAAATTCAAGGAATCTATAATCTGTTTTTAAATTACAGAGGGAATTCTTTTTTTGTGGGGGGGGAGGGAATTGTTATGCTTGGCAACTTGGAAATATAAGCATCTATTCTCAAGGGAAGGCTCATAAAAAATGAGACGAAAGCTAGAGACTCAGCAGAAGTATTTACTGTGAAAAGGTGATAATTAAGATCTGTCTATGTAGAAAAGGAATCTTCGCATAATCTCATGGGTCCAATGCATTATAAGTAAAGGAGCAGATCCAGTTGTTATAAGATGTGTACACTATGTTAGGTCTTAGATTTGAAGACATGCAGATATTTAGATTGGATCACTATGGGCCATCAACCCCCTTTTGTCATGTTAACAACTCTGTCCCAGGCGAGGCACTGGCTTGGAAAGAAAGCTTAGCCTCCATTTTTCCACTGGACTGCAATCTTCGCTTCAATACTCCAAAGAATCAAAATCCTAGCATTTACTAAGTTTTAGAGTTTCTTTTTTTTGGGGGGGGGGTGCCCCCCGCTGCCCCAGTCTGTAACACCATATATGTATGAAAGGGTTGTACAAGGGCATGCATAGGGAAACTCGGCCCTCCAGATGTTTTTCGGACTACAACTCCCATCATCCCTAGCCAACAGGACCAGTGGTCAGGGATGATGGGAGTTGTAGTCCCAAAACATCTAGAGGGCTGAGTTGGCCTATGCCTGTACAAGGGAGTGTAGTGAGTGTGGCTTCAAACGCTTCTTGGTGCACGCACCAGTAGCATGTAGCTGCTAGAGGGTTGGCGAAGGGTTAATGTGGCCCCTGGTCCAAAAAAAATTAGACTTCTTTGGTACTGTCTACATTGGCTGGTAATTGCCCTCCAGGATTTCAGGCAGAAGGTCTTTCCCATGTGTACCTGGAACTGCTGGGAGTTGAACCCAGAGCCTTCTGTGTGCAACGTACGTGCTCGGCCACTAAGCTATGGCCTTCCCCTCTCTGGATGAAGGGCATGCTAAATATGTAATGAATAAAAACAAAAACAAAAATTAAAGCATGATGAGAAATGGCCTGATTTACAAGTCTCATGCCCTCGGCCCTGAACCTGCAAAAGGGAACCAGGCAGAGTTGGCTTCCTGAACCTATTTAGTTATTGTTGCTCAGGTGCAGTTTGCTCATTTTTGGATATAGTTAGCCATATCCGAAGTGAGTGAGGATAGAGTTGACTGAGGGTAGAGTTGTCGCTGAGTTTTTCTTTTCACCATTGTTACAGTGGTACCTCTGGTTACAAACTTAGTTCATTCTGGAAGTCCGTTCTTAACCTGAGGTGCCACTTTAGCTAATTGGGCCTCCTGCTGCTGCCGCCGCACAATTTCTGTTCTCATCCCGAGGTAAAGTTCTTAACCCGAGGTACTACTTCTGGGTTAGCGGAGTCTGTAACCCGAAGTGTTTGTAACCTGAGGTACCACTGTATTTGCAACTGCAGAAAAGAACCAGACAGGAGTTATATAACACAAAGTCCTTTATTAAACGTGTCTATTCGAACTCTATACTGTGTCCTTCCTGTCCCGTTTGCTGAGTCACTTCCTGGTACCTGATCCCTCAGCCTGTGCTTTCCTTTGTGTCACTCTGGGGTTCTGACTCTGGGGTCTGCTGTCCTAATTCTGCTGCTTAGTTTAATATTGCACACAGAAGGCTCTGGGTTCAACTCCCAGCAGTTCCAGGTATATTATACACTTATGACATTTCACAGGCAGTTTCTTTCAAAGAAAGCAGGGATGTTTCCCATCTGCTGATCCACTGAAGGTGGTCATGTATTAGTTTACCAGTTACAAGTGCCATAAAGTTAGTTTGCCTTTTTAGTAGTCAGCCACAGTTCTTTAAAAAATTTCTTTATAGGTTTTTTATGTTAAAATATTCAATTAATGGTTTTACATGAAACAGAGCAAGAGAAGAGGTATGAAGTTTGCAAGTGAACAATAGTTTTGGATCAAACCTGGTGAGTGTGAAAACGAACAATGGAGGCATGTTTTCATTAGATTAGAAATATTATTCCTTAGAACTCAAGGTGCAAATTATGCTGCGCCATAATGTTTCTTTCAAGCACACAAGATAAAATTTGCATATCTAAATTGGATCAGCCTGAATGGGTTTCCCTGCTGTCTCATCCTCTCAGCTGCAGTCAGGCTGAAAAGGCCTGCAGGTGGATCCAAATAGTGATTTCAAGTCCATTTTCAAGAGTCTTACTCCAATAAATAATTATACTAGCTTTGTATTGATTTCTTGGTGTGAACGTCAGCAAAAAATAAATAAAAAATCCCCATATGTCACATCCAAAACTAATTTGAATGATAATTGGAAATTTAAATAGTTTTCACTGATTTTGTTCTTGGGGAAACTATCTCAACTAATACATGCTTTGTTTTTAATATATTTTAAAGTGTTTTGCTGTTCTTAATGTGGTTGCAAAGTATTTGATCCCAAGAAAAATTGTATTTATGCATTCTCAGGCCATTCCCCTCCAGCAGTAAAATAGAAGTATGTCAAATGTGGTTTAGTGCTTATACTAGGATAACAGAGATCTCGGTTTAAGAGTAGATCACAGAATTTTTGATGTGAACTTATCTGAAGCGTTTGGAGGTTTAAATGGCCCCCACTTAGCAAAGTGTTCTAGATGTTATTCTGAAACATATAAGGCTTTAAATAGTGATGGGATATCAGAACCATATTATCTTGGTTTAGCCACTTTCATTGGTGCACACTAGTGTAGCTTAAGTGCCTGTCCTGCTTAAATATTCCAAATGCACCAGGAACTACATGTTGCAAAACCCACATGAGGGGAAGACAGAAAATATAACTGTCCATGGTGCTGATACTGGAATGCTCACAAATACTAGACCTTTCTATTCCTCCAGGGTAGTAATTTTCAAATATTGTAACCTACTGTATAAGACTGCCTAGCCCAAATAAAAAAGTTTGTGTTATCATAGTTGAAGCAAACCAAAGACACACAGGGCAAGGCACCAAGAGTTGAAGGGTTCTGTGAAGTGTGTCTATGTGTGTGATAAAAAGTATGAGATTTTGCAGAACCACATTGCACAGAACATACTCAGTGATAAGAATGAGACTTCCTGAATGCTTGCATTCCAGCCTGAGAAACTGTTGTCTGGGAGTAGGAACAAATCATTACAGTGATATTTTGGGAGATTATAATATTTAGGCCTACCTTGAAAATCAGCTTGAGTGTACGTACTTGTACTAACAGAAAATTGTTGTTTCAAAGTCTGGTTCAAAAGCTCCAAGGCATGCAGAGGACTCCAGCATTCACAGAAAGCTTCAAATAGTAGGGATCGACTGGGTGGGTCCAGGGAGTGGTTAATGCCTTCCTACAGAAGGTGACGCCCACCAACACTTAAAGAAGTGCTGGTACTTCCCATCCTAAAAAAGGCCCTTGCTGGATTGTGAGGTATTAGGGATCCAATTTAGCCCACAAAGTCATTCCCCCCAAAAAAACCACACATGCCTGCCAGTCAGCTGACATTATTCTGATGAGTGGGTGACATCAGCTGATGAGCAAGGGTGTTGACTGCACCCACCAGTTCCCAGAAGAGAACTTGGCACATGGACAAAAGGAGCAGGATTTAACCCTTTCCGATGAGTAGAGAGTTTAACCCTCCTCAGTGCTTCTTCTCTGGTTGTTATCGCACCACCAGCACCACACGTCAACTTTTATAAGTAAACAGGATTTCCCACCTCTGTTGACTGGTTGTGATGTCAGATGATTGACAGGTAGGTGGTCCTTCCAACCTGTAGAAATTGGGTGGGAGGCTGTCAGGAGAGATAAACATCTAACCTGCTTGGCCAAAACGGTTCTCTTTTTTTTTAAAAAAAAATATTTATTCCAATTTTAAAGGTTACAAAAAGAAAACACTAAATTCACACTAAATACAAACAGAGAAAAAAAAAGAAAGAAAAAGAAAGAAAAACAGCACAGAAAAATACAAACAAAAAACAAAACAAACCTTCCCGTAACTTATTTTTCATCTGCTTATTTCCTTGACCTCCTCACACCTCCCTTTTTTGTATTCTAGTTCACTTAGATGTTTCAGCAAATCCTTCCAACTTTGTTTTTATCCTAATAATTTATCTTGATATACTGTTATTCACGTCTTTCACCAATTAAAAAGTCAAATTTTAACCTAATCCTTATATCATATCTGCTAAGACCACATTACTTCATTCCAGCAACCTTCTAACATTCCTTAATTTTACAATGTTTCTGTAAATAGACTTTGAATTTTTTCCAATCTTCTTCCACCGACTCTTTACCTTGGTCTGGGATTCTGCCAGTCATTTCTGCCAATTCCATATAGTCCATCACTTTCATCTGCCATTCTTCCCGGGTGGGTAAATCTTGTGTCTTCCAATACTTCGCGATGAGTATTCTTGCTGCTGTTGTTGCATACATAAAAAAGTTCTGTCCCTCTTTGGCACCAATTGGCTGACCATGCCCAGGAGAAAGGCCTCTGGTTTCTTCTGAAAGGTATACTTAAATACCTTTTTCATTTCATTATAGATCATCTCCCAGAAAGTCTTAATCCTTGGGCATGTCCACCAAAGGTGAAAGAATGTACCCAAAACGGTTCTCCTCCCTTGTTATATTGTGATGTAAGAGCGGAAAGATAAGAGGGCATGTCTAGGGATGAAGGAAGGATCTATTTTAAATGTATTTATATGCAGGATTTGGCAGTTTTGAACTGATTGAGCCTCGCTCACATCAGACTATCTATTACATCGAGCACCTGCTTCTGTCTTAGCTGCTCATGCATTGTTTGTTCGTTTTTAAAAAGACCGACTTAATTATATGCAAAGTTACATGCAAAGATGCATGTAATATACATGTAATACATATACATGTAATACATATAAAAGAGTCAAGCCCCATGTGGTACTATATTTCTGTAGCATAATTTTGTATGCATTTAAATGCATTGTTGTATGTATCTGTTTATGTGCTGACTGGTTTAGGAAACCTTGAATGTCCATGGATATAATGTGCACACAATATTATATGTACAATAAGGCATATAATATGTGAGAATTGCTCATTTTTTAGCAGAGCCATTAAAAAAACACTTCTCATTGAGATAAAAGTGTAGAAAAAGAATGGGGAGGAGAACCACATATGCAGAAGCTTGACATAGAGATTTTTAGAAGTTCCCATATCTAGGCATGTCCATAGAAAGCCTTGCTTCTTAGATGGTTTACTGCTAATATTTATTCAGTCAACTGTCTGGTGTCCTGATCCTAGCAACAGCCAGGTAAATATCTGTAAAAACAAAACAAAAAACTGTTTATAAAAAAGCCTATCTGAATTTCCTTAATATTATAACAGGTAAGATATGCCTTTCCCGACACAAAATGTTTTCTTCTTTATCTGCCTGAGAGCATTTCACACTCAGATAGAACATGGGTCATCAGGGAAATCGGAACATAAAAACTTAATTGAAGTGAAAATGGCTGTTTTCCTGGAAATCATTGCTGCTTTTTGGAAAGTTGTATACTTTTCTATGTGGAAAAGCAATGTGCATATGTATGAATAGAAAAATCATTTGTTGCACTATTCCAGTGCCAGTTATTCTTAGCATGCACTGACTCTGTAAAATTGGAAAAAGCACAACATGAATAGCTGCATGTTTCAAGAATTAAAATACAATCAACTGGGCAGGGGGGAATGAACTATGTTCAATGAACACAGCCCTATATTTGACCATTGTTAAGGCAAAAAACCCCCCCAAAAGGAGTGTTACAAATATACTGGTTTGTGAGGCGGGAATCACTGAACCCTTCGTATTTATGTTAATTCATGAATTATACAGTTAAGATGATTAAGCTTTTGCATTCAGCTTCTCTTCTTTAAAAAATAATTTAGGAATAAATGGCTAGCAATTGTTCTCAAGTAATTAATGGGATTGTATTCAACAAAGTCGTCTTGTCAGCACAGTTAGCTTCTGCCTGTACAACAGGACTACCTCTCCCTCTCCTCTGCGCCCCACAACCCCCAAATCTGCTCTGGAGAGTTGGAGGAAAACAGATTGAGGACAAAAGTATGCAGAGAGAGAGAGGATAAATTTCTGGAGATGTGGTCCCCATTTTTCACATAATGGTGAGAAGGGGAGGCCACCTGAATCACAGAGGTCATTTTGAAGGGTTGTGTTGAGCTAATGAGATGGGGGGGGAGCTTCATTTCTGTCTTATCCTAGTTGCACTTGATGACACAAACCGTTGTGAATGTTTATTGTTATACTGTTGAAAATTTACAACAAATCCAATATTACAATAAGTAAATGTATCCACATACAGTGGTACCTCGGGTTACATATGCTTCAGATTACAGACTCCGCTAACCCAGAAATAGTACCTCGGGTTAAGAACTTTGCTTCAGGATGAGAACAGAAATTGTGCTCCGGCAGCGTGGCAGCAGCAGGAGGCCCCATTAGCTAAAGTGGTGCTTCAGGTTAAGAACAGTTTCAGGTTAAGAACAGACCTCCAGAACGAATTAAGTACTTAACCCGAGCTACCACTGTATATGTTTAAAGACATTCTCCATTTGCTTTATTGATAGCCTTTTTTGAACATGATTCTCAACCCATACTAGAACCATCTCTTAGGGAGTCTAACTGGTCTACCTGTCTCTTTCCCTCACTCTCCAACCTGGTATCCCTGAGATGTTTTGGGCTACAACTGCCTCATCCAGCTGTTTTTGCTTCTCTTTAGCATTGCTGCCTATTTTTTTCATCTTATGCCCAGGTGTAATCCATTCTCTTTAGTTGACTAACCCATTATGGGAAACTTTGAGCTTTCTAAGAATGAATCATCCCTAGTGTTCAAAATAATGGAAGTGCTTGTGTCTGAAGTAGAATATGTAGAAAGGCTGAAGAGGAGAATGTTGGGTGTAGTATAGGAAACCTGTATGTTTGGATTTCCACATTATCCTATTGCATAAACAGAGTGCAGCAGAAACACACACATCTTATTTTTCACCCCCCCTTGCAATATTTATCAGGAAGAGTTGGAGAAAGGGCAGGGGTGGTCCTTCCTATCTGAGTTCCAGAATGAAGTTAGCATTTACCTTGATGGATATGTATTCTTTGATATAAATATGAAGTTTTCTCTAGTATTTTATGCTTTACATTCATACATCAGTGCTGATGACAAATTGTCAACTTGCCCTTTCATATTAATGTCGCTTTCCTTTGCCATTCATTTTCGCAGCTAGATAGTGATGGTAGGTTTGTGACCGGCGAATTCTGCGGCTGGTGCTACTCAGCAAATTCAAGTATTACTTGAGCAGCACAGCGATCATAATGAACATTCATCACCCTTTTACTCGTATCATCTCTGTGTAATGGAGAAAGCTACCTTGCTTCACTGAATGGCACCACAAAGAATAAATTTACGCTCTCCAGAAAATGTTCAGAAGCAACGGTGACATGTTATGACCAAGGTTATCTTCTGTATCTCAAGGGATGAACTCCCCAAATTGCCAGGGCCCCCGCTACCAATTCATTAGAAAGCTTCTCTGACTATGTGCCAGCAAGGGAAGCATAATAGTGCTATATTTAAACCAGTAATGATGTCTGCTGTCATTACAGGGATCTGCAGTAGTACTAATTTGCATCCCTTTTGCCTTCTTAAGGTTCATTTGATCTATCATGGGACAGTATAACATCCCTGTGCTCTGCTAAGGATGCAAACAATGAGCATTGTTTGGTGGAAAGGCAGGATGCAAACTGGCAAACAAATGATCAGTATATAATAGTGGCAGTGGGTTGGATCCATATCCAGTTGGTTCCACTTTGTTTCCATTGATTCTTTTGTCCCATTGTGTTCAATGGTGCATAGGTTCGGAAACATAGACTGCAATTTTGCATTCACTTACTTGGGAGTAAGCCATGTTGAAATCTGAGTAGACATGCATAAGATTGCACTGTTAGTCTGGATGAAATCCAATACAGTATAAAAGAAAGTCCTATAATTAGATCATGGATTCCTACCTTCTTTTTAGCCCTTGTGGGTAACCTTCTGCAGGGCACACACATGCCACTGGTGGGTGTGGCCAGAGGCAAAAGTGGATGCAGCAATGAATGTAAATTTTTTCTTTGTACAATAGCGTATTTTCTATACACCCCCCCCCCCCCGCCGTACCCTTCATCCAGGCAAGCAAGAAGGCATCAGAGTTCAGGGACTCCATATTTCTCAGTAATAAACCAGATACTACCTGCTAGCAAGCATCATAGAGTCCAGAACCATATTTGAACCAAAGCAAAGAGGACAACATGACCTCCTTTACAGTGGTAACTCGGAAGTCGAACGGAATCCATTCCGGAAGTCCGTTTGACTTCCAAATCGTTTGGAAACCAAGGTGCAGCTTCCGATTGGCTGCAGGAAGCTCCTGCAGCCAATTGGAAGCCACAGCAGACATTCGGGTTCCAAAGAACGTTTGCAAACCGGAACACTCACTTCTGGGTTTGCGGTGTTCGGGAGCCAAAACGTTCGACTTGCAAGGCATTCGGGATGCAAGGTACAACTGTATAATGTACCTGTTAGAATTTGCAGTTTTCCAGAACTGCCACCTTATGGGAGAACCAAGGTGTCCAGTTTGTGTGGACCACATATGAATAGTTAATTTTTCGTATGAATACTTTATTATCTTTGGCTTGGGCTGATCTCTGCTCAAGGGAATCTGAAGACTGGAAGAAGAAGAAAAATCTACCATCTACTTTTAATTTATTAATGTTGCCAGAGCTCTTGTTATGAATATTCTAACGATGCAGGGCAAATTTATCTACTTTAGTAAACAATGGGTGGGAAATTAGAACAAAATGCTTCACCTCCTCAAACAATAATCTTCACTTGATACATAAAGTAATGAGGAGCCTATTGAAGGATATGGACTAAACATGGTGAAGAATGACACCTAGAGGCCACATGCACTGCACCTCTTGAAAGACTGGCTTTTGTTATTTTCAGTTTACATCTCTTAGTTTGGGAATTTACTGGAGAATTTACTATGTTCTGAAAACTCACAATAACAATGAAGGGTTTTCAGGCTTAAAATACATTAGCAAAGTAGTAGTGTTATTAAAAATTCACCCCCACTTTTTACTTTTCTGCATAATTTGATAACATCTATACAAACTATGTGGCATTAATAGACTAGAATTACTTGGAAATACATAATGCCTGAAATACGAAGAAAGCCATGCTCAGTATTTTCACTGGGTGTTCAATTAAGGCTGCCATCCTGGATATACTTGGAAGTAATGGACTCAGTGGGACTTACATTTGAGTAAACATGTTTAGGATAAACATGAATAAATGTGATTCTTGTTAAGTGCATCACAATCTGATCCTATGCCGTATTCACCTGGAACTAAGGGTTCTTCCCGAATTCCGCTTGCTCCATCTCACAAAAGCATGGATCCAAGCAGTTTTCCATTTCTATGATGCTTTTGAGGCATGGGTCTGAGCGATTTTTGCCTTTGTGCCACTGCACCCTCCCCCAAAAAACTGCTCTTTAGAGCTAAATCAGAGCAGACATCTATCTGAATAAAACCCAATTGGTGTTTGCTCCGATTTGGCAGTAAACAGCAAGTTTTCCTGGGGGCAAGTGGGAATGTGGACGAGCCTCTCTAGCCCCACTGAGTTCAACAGGACTTATTCCAAATAAACACATAGGGTGGTCACCTGAACCATTCAGTGAGAGGGAAATTCCTAGAATGCCTCTGGGCACATAGAAGGAAGGCTGGTGGAAGTGAGGCGGTGGTGGAGCTCTGTTCCACACTCTCTTAAGAAGTGCACCCCCTTTATTTCCAGTCTTCAGCAACTTGAAGTGAGAGCTCTTGCTTGCTTCATTTTGAGCTTGCCTTTAAAAATTCTGCCAGCATAATTGGAAGGGGCCACCTTGTAGAGTGCGTAGGTGCAAGCAGTCAAATTCTTTGCAACATGCTTGCAGTGGTGGTGGTGGTGTGGAGGAGAACACGGAGAGGCCATGGTCATACTGGGTGGGTTGAGATGGGGGAGCAGAGTGCCTAGAGCAACATGGAAAGGAAGAGAAGAAAATGAGGTGGAGGCAGCTGGGGGGAGAGAAAGTAGAGCAGCCAAGGTGGGGGGCAGTGGTCACAGTGGTGTGTGCCTGACCCCACCCTACCCCAAGGGCACATTGCCAACTGCCCCCTCAGTGCCGGCAGCAGGACTGAGTTGGGATGACATATCAACATTTGGCTACAGCCGCATGGTGACACCCATAAGGGTAAATTAGATCAGTTAAGAGCAGGGTCCATGAATGAATATTTTTTTGCTGAAATATGGTTGAAATGGTTGTATTTGTTTAGAACAGCAAAAAATGTTACTGAAATACAGGAACCATTGAAGCTTGGTCTTAGTAGCAACCATATTTTATTTATATATTTATTATTACGTTTCTGCCCTGCCTTTCCTCCCAAGGCACTCAGGGTGGCATATGTGGTTCTCCTTCATCCCATTTTATCTTTACAGTTACGCTGCAAGGTAGGGCAAGGAAATGGTGACTAGCCCAAGGGTCACCCAATAACCTTCATGACTGAGTCAGGGCTTGAACCCTGGTAGTAGTCTGATACTCTAGCCACTACACCACACTGTCTTCTTGTTTGTCTGTAACCAGCACTGTTGCTTTGGAGCTTTAAGTTGTGTGTTAACTGGATACTTAAATCTTGGCTGTTTTAAGCATAGGACATATGACACCTAGGCACGCAGTGCATCTTAAAACACCTGGAATGAGGATTTACAAATCGCCAGAATACCGTAGGAGCATCCAAAATGGTGGCAGCAATCGTGGTTTCCGGCAACATCTCAAATGTGTCTAAAATATACCTTACTTCAAAGGCAGTTGGCTGTTTAACCACAAGGAATTGTTGTTATGAAACAAAGCAAATTATGGAGTTGAGCTGCTGCTCATTGGACAGTGAGGTTAAAAACACAGTATGATGTCACAATGGGATGCTGGGGCAGGCCAGCACAAGGTTGCATTCATAGTCACTCCTAGTGTGAAAGAGAACAGGTCATGATTTACTTTCAAAAATAGGAGTTGTCCTAGCCTGTAATCTTTTCATTTTGTGGACGGTTTCTAAAGAAAGAATTTGGCTCGTCAGTCAAACTGGAAGCAACAATGAGACATGGATTTGTACCTATATGACTGAAGAATGATTGTAAGCATTTTATTTTTAATGATGTAAAAACTGGACATTCATTTTTGCAGTCCTGCATTCTGATCTTGAGCAGTGGGTTTGTGTGGCTACCAGTTTGAATGCTGCCATGTTCAAATTTCATGGCAATTCATTCAACAACACCATCAGTTCCTTAAGTGAAGGCATCTAATATATATGAAAATGTTAGCTTATGCTGCACCATAGGTTTATAGGTTTGGACTAGCTTCAGCTCATGTAAACTTCCATAAGGTATGGTTGTCAAAGCCTGACTTGTGTGCAACTTTGTTTTATTTGGGATTTTTAAAATGTAAATTTGTTGAAAGTACATTAGATTCAGGAATGGATACAATAATTTTTGTGGTTGGATTAGTCTCAGAAGGCAGGTCCCCCAATAGCACTTCAGTCTCCCTGAACTTGCAAAAACTAGTGGATGCTTGGATCCTTTAAAAACACAGTCAGTTCCTTTGGGTCTTATCAGCCTGCATAAGACTTGAGCCGTCTGTGGAGACAACATCCCTCTATAGTTGCAACAGGAAGAAGAACTCCAGCTACTGAGAGTGGGTCATCCTTTGGGGAAGGGCCATATCTCCATGGCAGAACATTGCCTTTGCATGCATGAAGTCCAAGATTCAGTCCCTGGTATCTCTAGGTAGGAATGTGCCCAGCAATAAGATGCATTCCCTGCTCGTCCAGCCTCTGCCTCATTGGAAATGGTATTCTTATGAGGCATCTAATCATAAGCCTGCATTTTTATCAAGCTTATATTTTGATCAGGGCCTGTATCTTAAAATGAGCTTAAAGATTTTCAAATGTTCATGCCAGGCAGAAGAGCAGCTGCCTAAGAACCTTGGCAAAATGTTTTTCCTCCTAGACAAGGGGCCCCCCTGATTTATAGCAGAAAACAATTCTCAAAGTCAAAGGGAATTACAGGCTGACAGCCAAGGTTACACTGACCCTACATATTACAGAAGATAAAAAAAGAGATAAACATAATTAAGAGTGGGTAAATAGTAAAATAAAACCATGTGCCTCCCATTAAACTTGAGCCATATTTTCCTAAGGTTCAAAGGTCAAGAGCAATGGAAAAGCATCTAGCTGGCAGAAAGGAAGAGAGTATTTTGGGAAGTCTTTTTCTAAAGTTGTTTCTTTCTTAAACTGAGATCCTTTTAAGATTTCTTTTCCTTTTAAAAGGTTATTTATGTTATGTATTAAATATATTGGCTTAAATGTAATTATGCAAAGGAATTAGAAGCTAAGAAATGTTAAATCCTTATGCTAGATTCTTATTTCATATAGTTGGAAGAGATCACAGGGGCCATCAGCCACCAGCCCAGCCCCCCTTGCCAAGCAGGAAACATCATTAGAGCATTTGTCAAGCTTTTGTTTAGAGACCTCCAAAGGAAGGAGATCTTTCAATGATGATCCTTGACATCTGTTTAAGATAAAAATTTAAGATTAACCATTTGTTTTGGAGGGCAATAGGGCGAGGTGAGCTGGTAATTAAGGTTCCTTGTTGAGACACATGTAAGATATATTACTACTTATTTGTCATTTATAGATAGAAGAATATATATCTTTTTGTTTCCCATAAAAGGACAAGAGGAAATGGGTGTATCTTTTGTGATTGGTTCTAGCAAACAGCCAATAGGAATTTCAACCAGGCTGATTGGACAGAGGCAGCCACAGGAGGAGCAAGGGGGCTGGATTAAGGAAATATAAGTGCTGGCCAGAATGGCAGGAGGCCAGGCCAGAGCTTGGTAACCATATACCATTGTGCCTCATATTTATTTGTCTGACAAATAAATTATTATTTTAATTTCTCTATTGCTGCGTTGAATATTTCATTCCAGCTAAGCGTTAACCACAAGCAGGGTGCTACACTTCCCTTTTGCAAAGCTGTGTGAAAAATGGCTGAGAAGGGAGGTATATTTCACAGAAACAAAACGTTCATGCAATGTGCACCTCCCATTTCAGCTCAGAACTAACGTAGACAGATTCTGTTGTGCTATGGGCTATTATGTTGTCCCTATGGGCTACATTTCTTTATTAGGAAGGATCTTTGGGATGCATCTTCTTTTCTAGATATGCATTTTGACCAATAGCACCTCTGTTATGAAAATTGATTTGGTGAGAAGAATGGTTTGTGACATTAGCAGCTACATAACCAGCGGCTGTATTTAAGTGTTGGGTGTCTAATTACTTCTGTTGTTTCAGTGAATGTCATGGGCATTGTGTGGCCTTTGTAAAGGGATTTTTTTCCAGCCTCTTCCCTTGCATCAGATCTGTCTGGCTAGCCAAGCAGCTATGTTGGTGTCATCTTTCAAGTTTGGGAAGTATGCCATGTGTTCCATGTGCAAATCCAGATATATATTAAAAGATTAATCAAAGATGAGGATGGGTAAATAAGTTGCTCTGGAAAGAACTCTTAGCTGTTGTTGTTGTCCATAATCCTTGTCATGGTTTCTCCTTTTCATTTTTTGAAAAATACAGAATAGCTTTCTCCAACCTGGTGCCCTCCAGATGTTTTTGGATGATAGCTCCCACCATCCCTGATCATTGACCGTATTTACTGAGTTTGATGAGAGTTGTAGTCCAAAACATCTGCAAGGCACCAGGTTGGGGGAAGTTTGAATGATAGAGCTGTGCATATGAATTCAATTTTTATAATACAGACAGATTTCCCCCCTCTGAAATGACTAAATAGGCTGTGATCTAAACAGCCAATTAGACACATTCAGGAACGTGTGGCCCTACCCAGATGTTGCTAGATTACAACTGCCACCCTCTTTGATCATTGAGCTTCCTGTTTGGGGCTGATGGGAGTTGGAGTCCAGTAACATTTCAAAGGCCATAGATTCTCTACCCTGATATGGAAGTTTTTCTGAAGGTGACTCAGCTTTTGCAATTGGCTTGTTGTACGAATAGCTACTTTTTAAAGTAAGAGATGCAGAACCCACTAGGAGATGCAGAGCCCATGGCCTGAAAATGCTTTGGATTAATGCCATGAAAAGTATGTTAATAACAGAGGTTACTAACAGAGGTGTCAATCCGTGCATTGCTTCAAATAACCAAATTTTATTTTAATTCTGCCTCGTCACTCCTCATCTCATGCAACCTTGTGAACCCTAGTAACTTGTTCCTACTTCAGCGTTCCCTGCTGAGATACATTTTTCCTCTTACATTCAAAAGCTCTGATTCAAAGTAGAGAAAAGCACAATTCATAGCTGCCACAAGCCTCAGCTTCACGTATTCGTGAGTTCAGGTATTCACGTATTTATCAAAGAAACTGGGCTGCAGCCGAATTTGATTTGTGAAGTCAAATGGCAGTTTTACAAAGGAAAAGACACCCCTTTTAAAACTTTGCAGGTTTTATTAATTTAGGTACAAATGTTGATATGCAGGCACACATAAATGCACCCACAGAGGTTTTGTAACTAGTTACTGGATTATAAATGCTTTGTTGATGATGGTGGGTGCTTAGCTTCTTGGCTGTGAAATGAACACGAGACATATAAGTGAGACTACCAAGCGTGTCCCATTTTTTGACTATATACCTTACCTGGTGCTGTGAGCCCTAGCCCTCTGTCAGAAATGGATGCTATAAATTTGTTAGGCTCACAGCTTTCTATGTATCCCTTATCAACCCATAATCTCCTGATTGTTGCCGCTTTTTCAACAGCTGAGGAACGGTAATCCACACTTGCTTATCTCTCTTAATCACAGCCTCACACAGCGCCAGGGCTTCCTGAGCCTTTAATTCCCTCTTAGAGACGAAACAGAGTGGAAAGTAAACAAAGACAAATTTGCAACCTTCAACATTGCTAATTTGCTCTGATGTCAGAATATTTAAATGGATGAGGACCTGGGAATTATTTGATCAAGGCTGCTTTTCAAACCCAGTGCCTGTGGAAGAGGCTGAGCATGGGAAGGATTCTGGCAAATGACAGAGTTCCCCAGAGAGGCTTGGTTAAGGCTTTCTCTTTCAACTGCAGTAGCGTCATCATTTAAAACTCCCTGGTTGCTCTGCTGCTAGAATGCTTTTTGGTTTTAGTCTTTACAATACCTCTTCTCAGAACACTACTTCTAGGCCTTTGCATTTCTGGATGTATGCAGGAACATAAGACAGTATTGTCTTTTGTTCTAGCTCATTGGGGTGAATTTAAAACAATGCGCTCTCGGTACCCGATCAAGTCAAACACAGGAGTAGACCTACTGAAATCAATGCATTTATGTTAGTCATCATGATTCACTTAAGTGCATAGGCCTACTCTGAGTATGACTTTACAGCAAGCAAAGTGTTAAGACACTTTTTGTCCTATTCCTCCCCCCCGCCCCCCGCATGGTACAGCCTACTAACACATTCATGCTTAAAAACACACTGAGGTAATTGCAACTCAGAATTACTTTTCATAAAAAGAAATTACTGTCATAAAAACATTTTGATAAAAGAAAATTTTAGAATGGCTGCTTTTCTTAGATGCACAGTTAAAGGATTAATGAAATTCATTCTGATTTTTAATAAGATGCTTTATTCCTTTAATTCCTTCCTTGCACCCAGATATAAGTGGAATGGGTATGTAACTTGAGACAGAAAAACACCACCGGACAGTATAATATTGCAGCTGTATGACCCTTCTTACATGAATATTAAGGGACAATTTAATCAGTTGCATGTCTAAGTATCCCCACCAGTCTTTACTGTGTATTCAATTTGTGCATCAGCATCCTGATTGTCGATAAGTATGCTTAATTCACCACATTTGCTGTTCTCAAAGTCATGATTCTCTTCAACAACATCATCCATCCTGTCAGCTCTTCTACTAAGTGGGAATTGCATGCTGGCAACTTGCTTTAAAGGAGCAGGAAAATAATTGGTGCTGAACAGTTGCTACCTGCTTGTCTCAAACATGCTCCGGAATGTTTTTTTGTTTAATGATAATATTTTTATTGGATAGTCTTGAATATAGATATTCTTCCAATAGACGTGCAAAAAGAAACAACAGTATCTTGCAGTTGGTTGCATGCATGTGATTACAGCATTTGGTTATTTGCTATTTGTGTTCCTTCCCCCTCTTGCCTTCTCCCTCCCTCCCTTGATCTTCTCTCCCCTCCCCTCCACTGTTTCACTCTCTTTCTCTCTCCCCTCTCCCTCCAGCTGGTGTAAATGACTGCTGCTGCCTCCCAGACCAAGATAACCTGCTCAGTCAGCTGGAGCCCCCTGTGGACAGCTGTCTCTCTCTCAGCTGATGGAAACTGCTACTACCCACTGAATGGGGAAGAGTGAAGTAACATCCACAGTACCAGCAGCAGCCGCTGCCATCGTAGCAGCAGCAGCCGAAACAGCAGCAGCAGCAGCAGCAGCAGCAAGCAAGAGCTCTATTGTTCCTTGGTGTTAAACAGCCCCCCCCCCCTTTTCAACTGGCATGCAGAATAGCTGGAAAGCCATTTCCCTTCTGCCCTCCCTGTGAAGACATTCTGAAAGGGGGGGAAGAAATTACTCACGCAAGGGTTACCCATTGTGCGGCAGATTTTGACACTGAAGCAGGCTTCTGGAAGGCATGGGGCTGAGAGAGAAGAGCGCAGCTTTAATCGGTGGTCCAGGGGCTTCATCTCTTTCAAGCAAGTGCATTGGAGTTCTCGTGCTTCTCCTGTTTGGAATCCGGGGAGCTAAGGCGCAAAGTGAATTTGAAACTTCATCCGTGTATTTGTGGAAGACTGGTAAGTGGAGGAGAGGGATATATTGCTGCATTGCCTTTGGCTGAATGTTGCACCGGTGGTTATCGATGCTCTTGTCGAATGTGTTCTCCCCCCCCCCCACTCCCACCCCGGATTGTTTTATTTGGAGAGTATCAGTTTGCACACATTTAATAACAGATGGCTGTCCAGGCTGTACCATGGTGATTTAACCTCACTGTTGTTTTCTAATCGCTCTGTGCCCTGTGCTAACAGAGTGTACGTTAAGTGATTAGGAAGGGAGAGCAAAAAACGATGACAATAATAGTAACGGCGGTTCCCCATAGTGCCCCAAGAATGTTGAAAAAAAAAATAATGCACAAAGAAAAGGTGAGAGAACCTGCATGCCTTTCTGTCTACCCTATTGTGAAATGCGTTTAGATTCATCACACGGGAGGAGCAGGATTGTTAAATCCAGGTTTGTTGTATGTCATAAAGGGCACGTGAACGCTAATGATGGATTAGGTGAAATAACCCGTGGCTTGCCAGATCTCATCACCAAAGAGCCCATGGCAAATAGGCTACATAGGTTCAACATCACCATAGACAGATGAATTTCCTTGAGTGTGGCACTAAGGAATAATGTGTCTGATTTCAAAGACTCTGCAGTCATGACTGTGTCTCTTTATCAACTTTCCAACAGAAATAAATGTTTTTATAGGTGAATCTGCTGCATTGAGCTCTAGCCCTTTAGTGGTAGGTTACTGGCATTGCTGTGTTTCTTAAAACAGTCCTATAACCTACTTCTTGCTTCAAAGACACTCCCAAGCTTTCTGAGAGCAGATCTTAAAATTTAAAACACCTTCTGACTCGCAGTCAGCTCTCTAGTAATGTGAGGAACTACTAGTAGTGTGAGGAATACATCATCAGGTATTGTTATTTCAGAAGATTTAGCAACCCAAAAGTCTTACTGTGGTTGGAATCCTATTCCTCCTTACCTGGGAGTAAGCTCCATTGAACTCAATGGGACTTACTTCTGAGTAGACCATGTATATAGGCTTATGCAGTTAGGGAGGGGGTGAGGGAGAGTTTCAGGGATTGGGTCTTTTTGCTGGTTGAACACTCTTGGCTGTTTTCCAAAGAGACAGATCAATTTACAATTACACCGATATCCTGCATTTTTAAAAACTGCATCTATCCACCAGCTCAAGGATGAGATTAAAGGGGAATTCAATTCAACTAGAAGGCAGGCTTTTCCCATAATACTAGAAGGAGACATTTGAAAGGGGAGGAAAGCCCTCCACCTCCACTTCTCTGCCCTGATTCTGAAAGATCAATGACAATGACAACGGTACAAACCTAATGGTAACCCTGTGCTATTTCCTTTAATTGAACTGTTGGGAAATTTAGGAGACTGTGTGTCACCCAATTAAAGCTATGGGTCAGTGTAATATTATTATTTTTTAAGCCATAGCCCTAGGCATGCAGCTCTGTGGTTACTTGCTTAATAAACATGTGTGTTTTAACAGAGTAGTGATTCTTTGCCAAAACTAATTCAGAAGCATTCTATAGAAAATGCAGCCGATAAAATGCAGCAGTCTATAGAAAATAACTGATCCACCCTACAATTTACTGTATAACTCCTTTAATTTAATGGCTGGTACTTAATGCTAAAGATCTATGCCTATATATAGAATGAAGGCAATAATTATATTTTAAATCTCAGTGATGAGACTTCGTAGGTGCAGAGGGCAGCCCAATGCAATTTGTATTCTGTATATGTATCAATATTATAATGCTGCCTCATTTACACAGCAGGGAATAATTTTGGGCTAGAAAAGGATTAGCATTCAGAACATGGCTATAAATTATGTTTGTTCTGTGCCACTTTTTGATTTACATGTCATATACGCTTGTCTCCCCACCCCCACCCCCCACCCCAAATAGTGGTCCTCCATATACCTTCTCTTTTACACTTTTTCTGGTTTCTAAATAACTCAGTCTGTATTATCTTCTGCATTGAACTGTTGGGGCAGGTGGAAAGGAAGCTCCGAAGTTGACATCTAGAGCTTGTTTTCTGGAGGAAAATAAATTCTGCCCTGGCTGATAGCTATCCATAACCCGTGCTGAACTGTGTGCTCACACTTTACTCATTTGCCCCTTTCAGCTAATTTTGTAACAAGGACATATAATGCTTTTATGCAATTTCCAGAGGTGTTCCGTGACTCCTCCAGTTGCATGACCTCCAGGCGATAATCCTTGCTGAGAAACTATCCTTTGTGGTGCAGGTGCTTTTCAACATTTGAGAGCCACGTGTGCTTCAGAACTCAGCAACCATCCTTTAGCCAGTCAGCCAAGCACACTTCTATAAAATACATCCGTGCGACCAGGCGCAGGGATGGCCATACTTGGTTGTGGGCCCTTGTGTGAAATATGTTCTGGACCCCTCTTCTCCTGATTTACTTTGATCACAGATCAGCATCCAATGGCATGCCATCTGATCAGAGATAAAGCATAATTATACAGAGAAGAAGTGTAGGGCAGCTCCGGTGGTGAAATGGGTCAGTGCGTCTGGCTGCTAACCAGAAGTTTGGTGGTTTGAGCCCATGCAGGGATGGCTGTGGGCAGGAGGAGGTTGGATTAGAAGAGGCTTAGGGTGCCTTCCAACTCTGTGGCTCTAGGAAGCACATATCTTCACAAAAATCACAATGCATTTATAGATGATAGATGCATCTTTATATGTAATATTAATGGACAGTTGGCACAGTGTGTTCCTGCCAGAAGCAAAAAAAAAACCTAAAACTAAAGGGAGTTATTGTAGAACTGCTGCACATGAGAAAATTATCATGGAGATTTCTGAGGTTGGTTGGTCCTTGTGCATCACACACCCTCCACAGTATATGGCTGACATTGCTAGCAGACTTCCAAAACACTGTACAAATTTTGCCCAAAATACAATCCTCTGCAAAAAGTATCAGCGAGGGACATAGGAAAGGAGTTAAAACACTCTGTATTCTTACTAAAAGATGTCAACTTGAGGTCGAGGGAAGTCACAATGGTGAAATTTTTATTTTATTTTTATTTTATGTTCTTATAAAGAATGATTTGTTGATTGTATGTACACTTTCATTTTTGAATAAATGTAATAATAATAAAAAAATACTCTGTATGCTTGATAATGTTGTATATTCTGGGAGATGTAAGATGGCTATTCATGTTCCTCATTGGGTGAAGGACATTTTCTGGTGTAGGGCAAAGGTCAGATGCCTTGGTTGACTCCCCCCCCCCCCCAATATATTGGTCTTCTGTATTAATACCCCCATGGGATATATTGTTCCCTTCTATACCCAAAAGTTGCTAGAGCAATAATTCAACTGCCATGAATGTCTACATTAATATTTGGGTGTTTTTAAAAAGTCATTATACCAACGTGGAAAATATATAAAATTACAGCTTATGCAAGCTAGTATATAATATAGAATGTTTTGTTATAAAGAGCAGGAAAGAAGCATTAAATACATGTTGTTATGCAGCCATAGCAAATTTACCCATACTTTTACATGTCAAGAGTCACTGCTCTATGTGTCTGGGCCACTTTTACTTTCTAATAAAAATGTTAATCTTTGTAGTATTGAGAAGGGGTGCACTGGAGGAGGGAAAAACATTTTGAGTGCCCTAAACAAAGGCCATGACTCAGCAACTCAAAAGAATGTAGAAGAAACCTTCTACACACTGGGAGTTTCACTGATTTAATCTACCAGCAAGGGAATGGTTTGTGTGGCCAAAAAGAAATGCTGAAATAGGCATGGACGTTTTTGCTTTGATTTGTATCCAAATCCAAATGTGCATTTCATGAATTAATAGCCAGTGAAAGCTGGTGAAGTTGTTGAGAAACTGATAGCTCACCTTGTGGGATAAGAGACTTTCAAACTGTTACTTTTTGGAGTCAGTGGTGGAGAAAGGGCCTGGTTCAGAGCTGTAAAAACATGAAGTTGATGGCTCACTAGTATCCTTTGGGACAGACTGCTGATCTAATATACGGTGGCTAGCCAGGTGGAACTAAGCTTCCTTAGTTCAGACATCCTAAGCCTGCTTTTGAGTAAACCACAAACCCATCTTTGAAGCTCAGGTTCCTCGCAGAGTTGGTCCAGTGCTAGCTTTCAAGGTGGTTGTCACTGCCTTTTGTTTCCTCTCCAGTTTTGAAGTGGGGGGCTCTGAGAGGAAACTGGGACTCCACTAGACCTTCTGTGCTGCTATACGGGGCATCCTGGGAGAAGTGAATAGCGGGGAGGCTCAAGGTGGGGAGGTCTCTGTTCAGGTGGCTTTAACTCACAATGCACCCAAACATAAAGAAGTTTAATTTGGGCTTAAACCACAATGAGACCAAATTAAGTTATTTGAGGTTGAGCCCATTGAGCTTTGGGGAGTGAGGAAAGCTTGCAGTGCATACAATCTTATAGTTTAAAGAAAAGGCAAGTCAAGGAGGACATGATAGAAGTTTATAGAATTAAGCATGGCATGGAGAAAGCAGATAGATAAAAGTTTTTCTCTCTTTCTTTCATAGCACTAGAACTCATGGGCATCTAACAACAGTGATTATTGGAAGATTCGGGACATAGAAAACCAATTCAGTGTATAAACTATGGCAGTCGCTCCCGTGGGAGGCAATGATGGTCACCCACTTAAATGGCTTTAAAAGAGGCCTAGACAAATTCATGGAGGATAATGCTATCATTGGCTATTAGCCATGATGGTTGGAGGCAGTGATGCTTCTGAATATCACTTGCTGGAAACTGCAGGAGGCTGAGAGGGCTCTTGTGTTTGGGCTCTGTTTGCGGGTTTCCCACAGGCATCTGGTTGAGCAGGATGCTGGATTAGGTGGGCCATTGGCCTGATCCAGCAGGCTCTTCTTATGTTCTCATAATTTCAGAGCCTTTTATATTTTACCCCTTCTATGTGGGAGGTTGGCAGGATATGCATGTTTAGACCCTTCAGATATTGCAAAGATATAGCAGAGTTGGGTATTTCCTTCTCCACTTGCAAATGGAATCTTCAGGTCGGGTTAAATGGTGTTCTGAGGTCATCCGTAATCCTAGAAGTAGGCTATCGGCATCGATTCACCCAGTATTGGATTTACCTGAAAAATCTGTTTGGAGCCAGTGACCGAATACAATTAGGGAGATCTTGAGAACAAACGTTAAAAGATTGCAGACATAAACTCACATAATTTCTTCAAGCTCTGAGGGGTGTTCTGGACTATATGTATGATTCTGGGTGCAATAAGCAAGGAACCAGATGCCAGGAGTCTGAATTCCAAAATTGAATTGCAATAAAATTTGTAGAAACAAGTCCCTTGGGATTGTTGGTAATTACAGAACTAGCATTTGTATCAGCTGTTCCCTAAGCAACAAAGAAAGGAAGCTAGGGAGGATGTCAGGCAAGCTGGGGGCTTTGGGTGTAAATAAGTGAAGGAGAGGGTTTGGCTGCAGGAACAGAGGGCAGCCAGAACAAAGAACAACTGAATTGTGTGTGTGGCACTGGAAACATGTTTTTTTTTTTTTTTTTTTTTGAGAGGGGGGAACAGGGTTTGGTTGTGAGTTTCCTGAAAGCAGATGCCATGACTGCCACTTGCAGACTTGGTAGGTGGACTCTCAGCTAGATTTTTATTAATGGCTTTATTCCAGAATTCAGTACAGTGCTCAAGCACAAATCAGGTTACACAGTTAAGAAGTCACAGCAGAGCCCTAGGATGCATGGTTAGGCATAAGCTAAGGCCTTGTCCCAGCACTTGACATGCCCCCTGATCTCTCCGTTTGAAGAGTGGGGTTGGCACAGTCATTTGCAGTTTTCTTCCTGAGCCATGGGAGCAAGGAAGCAAGTGGCCATTCCTATGTGTAGGTTGTGTCTGTTTGTGCTGTCACTGCAGTGTCCTTGATGATGGAGCTGGAGTCAGTGTGGCTGGCTCACTGTCCAGTCTAGTCTTAGGCGCCTCCCTTGGGAATGTGGGACTTTTCACTGACGGGGTGCCACTGGAGTCAAGTCAGGCTGCTCTACTTTGGCAGCTGGGCCATTTGCCATCTCTCCTGACAACCCACTTGTCTTCTCCCCAGTGCCTAGGTTAGAACCTCCCAGACTGCAGAAACCCTGCCCAAGATCCAATGTTGCACCTTTGTCCCATTCCACCTCTACCTCTGACCGACCTTGCCAAGACCTATCCACAGGGCACATGACAGCAGAAACTGTTGTGCTGGTCGGCCATATTATGTTGCCCTCTGTGTTACATCTTTAGACAAATACCTGACATTGCAGCTTGCTGAGGTCCTCTGCATGCACGCAGTGGTGTAGGAACAACTCCATCATGCTGTGTCACTGTGGGGTGTGCGAGAGTAACAAAACCATGTGGGTCATTCTCAGCTGCTTAGGATGCTGGCAGAAAGGAAGTTGCTGATGGGTTGGGATGGTGGTTGCAATGTTCACATACAAAGGTGTAGGATTGTATCCCAGGGAAGCGATAAACAAACAGCTGTATGTGCATGGACATGGGGAGAGGATGTCTGGATGCAAACTCTATAGGAAAGGCAGAGAAGGTCATGTCGCTCAGGGGTCTAGAACATGTAGGACCATTGACTATCTTTATTTGTCTACCTCGTTGCTTTTTGTTTATTCTTCCAGTTCATTTTTGGAGTTCCCAGTTTGGTTGCTGTTGGTCATTTGCACTGTTATTAGAAACGAACATCAATGTTAAATTGGACTAAATGGCAGCTTTATTGACTATGCTGCTTGCCTTTTCTTGCACTGGGGGTATATATTATCCTTTCATGATGCTCAAGAAATGTTTTTAATGGATGCAATTTCGTTCTTCGTCTAGGCGTGTCCCTGGATGTCATTGTTACAGTGAAATGACAAATCAAAATAGTTGCCCCTTCATTATCCCTCATGAATGGTATCATTGCAGTGATATTTCCATAGCACAGCAGCTAAATGGTGTTGGGCCTTAGCAGCCAAATAGCAGAATTAGGTGTTAACCATATGGGGAAATCAGGGGTGCCTGAAGAACTGGATGCATTCATGTAAAATAAAATAGCATTGAAAACTAATGTTTCAAAATGGCTTAGCATTTCTGGAATGGAAATTATTGTTGACACTGGGAAACTGGCCAGTATCTATGTGATTAGTTTACAAAATCTAAAGCTGCCATTTATAAACAGAACAAGATGCTGTATTGCAGAATAGTCCCTGTTGCCAAATAGCTACTGCCTTTTACTGCAGGGGTGGCTGTAGCATTTTATGCAGAAAACATTGTTTTTCTGTACATGGCAAACCTAACATTTTAAAAACCCAAGCATCATCTTACTGGCCACTTATTGTTGGCAGCTAGTATTAGTACAGTTGCATCAAGTAGTACAGTACCAATTGCCTCTTACGTATATTTTGCTTGTGTGATTTCAATCTGGCATGGTTGAAGGATGGCCAGTTGAAATTGTGCAAATTAAATGCATGCAAGGTTTTCCCAACACAATAAGAGCTTTAAAGCTCTCTGCCTTGCTTATTGGGCAAGGCACTCTTGGCACACTGGCTCTGGAAGCCTGGGCGTGGCCCTGTGAGATTTTGCAGGAGATCTTGTGAGAGCATCCCCTCTGTCAAGAAAGAGACAGGGAAAACATGTCTCTGTTAACTCTCCTTGACGTCGCAGCAGCTTTCAATGCCATCAGCTGTGGTATCCTTCTGAAGCGGCTGTCTGAGTTGGGGGTGGGCAGCACTACTTTGAGGTGGTTCCAGTCCTAACTGGATGAATATTTCCAGAGGGTGATGCTTGGGGTGTGCTACACAGCCTTGTGGAGTCTTCAAATGTGGCATTTCTCAGGGTTCTTACCTCATCCCCCATGCTATTTAGCATCTACAGGAAACCACTGACTGGTCATCTGGAGTCTTGTTGTACATTCTCAGCAATTTGCTGATGACACACAGCTCTACTACTTCTTTACATCTGCAGGAATGGCAGTGGATGTGCTGGTCTTTGAGGATTTGTAACATGGGGTGATGATGATGATGTTGTTGTAGGAAACTCAAACCCAAGTCAGACTATATCTCTAATCCAGAAGTTTCCATCTTCTTACTTTCCACAAAGAAAAACCAGTACAGTCCTACCTTGGATCCCGAACTTGAACGTTTTGGCTCCCAAATGCCGTAAACCTGGAATTGAGTGTTCCTGTTTGCAAACGTTCTTTGGAAGCCGAATGCCCGACACAGCTTCTGTGGCTTCCGATTGCATGCAGGAACTTCCTACAGCTTCCTGCAGCCAATCAAAAGCCGCGCCTTGGTTATTGAATGTTTTCTGAAGTTGAATGGACTTCCGGAACGGATTCCGTTCAACAACCAAGGTACGACTGTACTGCTTTGGTTTAAGTAGCTTGTGTATTAGCTTTCAACTGATAATAGTATGAAAGTTAGATCAAAATGAATAAATAGATTTTAAAAAATCATCTGTCAATAGATGGGGAACATGTGGCCAGATGTTGTTGGACTACAACTGTGATCACCTCTAACCATGCTGGCTGGGACTGATGGGAGCTGGAGCCAAACAATGGATTGAGAACCACAGGTTCCCCACTTTTGGTTTAGTTCAGTAGTGGCCAAACGTGGCCCTTCAGCTGTTTTTGGACTACAACTCTCATCATCCCTAGCTAACAGGACCAGTGGTCAGGGATGGTGGGAACTGTAGTCCCAAAACAGATGGAGGGTCAAGTTTGGCCACCACTGGTTAAGTTAGTTTGATAATCTGGATTGTAAAGTATCCCCTCCTTGTTGCTCTTTGTAGCTTTTGTTACATTTGTCCCCTGTGTCTGTAGATTGAGTTGAATTTCCATGCAGATGACCTTTCGTAAAGCTTTTGCTATTTGGTGTGGTTATGTTGCAGATGAACTCTGGCTAAACACAGTTTATTCTTAGGGAAAGTGGCAACATCTCTGTTGCCAGGTTACCACAGGCAATCAAGGAATATTTGGTGAGAAGGGTATGCATGTTACTTCTGAAGCTGCAGCATCAGGCTTGAGAGGTAATCAGTTGGTGAAATGGCAGCTTCTGAGGGAGTACCTTTCTCCAACACCTGGGTAATCCCTTACTAGTGGACCTAGTAAAATGTAGGGACTGATGCTTGAGAATTGTGTATGTTGTAAATTGTGATACGTGCTGGCCTGATTCAGCTCTCCTGGATGCAGAGAACTCCCAACAAAATGCTTTTGAAAAGCCTGTTTCAGTATAAAATGCATTTAGAAATGTGCACTTGGAGAGAAATCACATTAAAAACACATATTCGAAGATTAATTTGCATGCATATTTGTAAAAAATGTTATTTAAAAAGTCACAGATTAATGTCAGAATTAAGAGATACAAAAGAGATACAGACCAGAAATGTATTTATCCATTACCTAGCTGCAGTCCACAATAAGTGGATGAAATGCCTTTCTCTGCTATAGGGGGAGTCCCATGAGGGAACATCATCATTTAAAATACTGCTTTATGAAACCTAAACCTGCCCTTTTAATCCATTGGCATTGATTTTAATTTATTACTTGGGAGCTTTTTATATATATACAAAAATGATCATTACCAGTAAAGTGTTTAAGAAATAGACTAGATGGAAATGGATCTTCTGAACAACTTCAACCAATGTAGTGGTAGATCCTTGTATCAGTGGCTTGCATAATATGCTCCAAACCATGTTTTGGAGAACTGGAAATGAGCTGTGGTCTCTTGAGGGACTTGATCCCTTTGGAAATTCCTCAGTGAAATCACTGATTTGAACTTTTCACAGTAATGCGCAGATGGGAAGTAATGTGCCATCCACCAGATTTCACAGTTGTCCAAATGTTGAAATGCCTCGCCTGACAGCTGAAATGTATAAAAAAGGTGTTTAAATATGTATTTTGGGAGCATATTAACCTGTATTAAAGTATGTGTTTAAATATGTATTTTGAGAGGATTTTGTGTTGTTGTTTTTTTAAAAAAATTGCAGCTGAATGTGGACATGGGACAGAATTATGGGAGAAGCATGTAAATGACACAGACTAAAATTGCATAGTGTCAGCCATCCCCAACACTCTTTCTTGCCTACTAAGTCCTCTTGTAGTTTTATTGTCAGTTTCCTGTTTATCACAGACTTATTACAAACCAGAACTGGAAGTTAAAGTTTTGAAATGGGTTTCCAGTTCTGGTTTGGAGGGCAAAGGCAAAACATAGTTTGCCAATTTGGATAAACAGTGGTTAGCACAAAACTGAAAGTGAAGCCAGGGTAAGGGAGGGAGTGTGTAAACCCAGAGCTTGTTTCTGATCATCCAGTGGTCTGTTGTCCTCATTGGCAGCAGTAGTAGATGTGAGCCCGTTATTTTGATTCCATTATGCTTGCCTTAAATATTGCCTTAAATTCCTGAACTGTTTGTTGTGGCACTCTGGTTTGGCAGGAAGAGAACTTGCTAGTGTTTGGAGTACAGAGATAATAACCTCCTCTTTTGGCTAGGCACAACAAGCTCATGGAAGACTTGCATTTTGTAGTTAATCAGTTTCTTATACTCTTATGTGATATGCCTAGCACCTATTTAAGGTTAAGTGGGATAGACAAAAACATGCACTGTCTAAGTGTGAAGTAAGTAAAGATAAAACAATTCTGTAGAGCATACAGACCAGAAACACCCCCATCTGTTTGTTTTTCTTGTACGCTGTTGAGTGCTCTAAATGTGAAAATCGTTGGCTTCCAAGGAAGGAAGATGCACTACATAGTTATCACCAATTTCAGTGCAGAATAGAAAATTGTCTGGATGTGTCGATGTTTTCTCTTGCTCACAGCTGTCATTTCATAACAATGCACTCCTGCATTCATGCGCAGCTGATTAAGCCAGAGGCGCTCCCTGCCAGGAGCAGAATCCTGCCTCCTTCTTCCCCTTCCCCTTTCTCCTCCTCACCTTTTGCTTCATTAGTTTTTGTTAGTCAGCTGACACTGTAAACTGGGATGAGCTGTCAGTAATGGGTCTGATGGCTGCTTGTGAGCTGCTGGTATAATTATGGAAGGAAAGCTCCAAGAGCAATGACATCCAGGCATACTTTGAGAGGGCAATTGGGTACTTGGGAATGGGGGAGACAGAGAACTAGTCTTGGATGCTGGACGAAACGATTAGAAATGAATATAAATAGCTCCTTCTGGTTAATTCTGTTGTGTTCACAGGTTATAAATACAGCCAATAATAGAGTGTGTGAAGTCTCCTTGTCTGCTCATAGCCCCAAATACATATGTGCTAACATTCTACAGATATATCATAGTGGAGTAATTTAGGCTGTGGGTTTAAGAACTGATGGCTACAAATTGGACACTTATAAGCTTAGCTGCGGCAGCCTTTGTCAACTTGGTGTAGTTTTGGACTACAGCTCCCATCAGTTCTAACCAGCTTATGTTGGCTGGGGCTGATGGGAGTTGTAGTTTGAAATACCTGGAAGGCACCAGGCTGGTGAAGGTTGAACTATAGAGATGGAAGAAGAATTCGCCTTGAACAGTTATGAGATCATGGGATCTCAAGGGCTCATTGACAAACCTAAATACCTTTAAAGAGATGCTGAGTAAGAATTCAGATGTTATTTCCTCCCATGCTGGCTCCCACACTTCCTCCCTTTCTTCTGTTGCCTCCCTAGTATTTAGTTTAAAATTTCTAGGGCAGGGACATGTCTACTTGATGGTGTAATGATGCTGGTAATAATAACAACACTAGAATGGTTAAGTCTTCATTCACACTCATCTGCTCTGTAAGAAAAGGAGCCAGAACAGCTATTTCTGGAAGTGATGTTTCTCTCTGCTTCTTGCTTCATTGATTGAATCAATAATGAATTGGATTTTATCCTTTTAATTTGCTAATTCATTCCTGAAATATTACCAAGATAATGTACCTTACAAGCGGAATGCACATTCCAAATGCTGTATTTTAACTATGACAAATATGTGTTTCTGTATAACAAAGATGGTATTATTATTATTTTTAACAAATGAGAAGGAAGGCAGCCTCACTACCAATCTTTCCCCCTCCTTTTAAATTTGTGGAGATAGCCATAGCTAAATTATGCACCACATACCCCATTAAGCTTGGATAGGTTTAACAGTGATGGTTCACTCCAACAGCTGAAGGAGTGCAACCCAGCAAACGATTTTTGAAAATTATGCATGGGGCTTTGCCTTCCATAGCTAAGAATCCATTTGCACATGGATTCTACCTTAGCACAGCCTCAGCTGAAATGTTCAACTTATAGCTGGCATAGCTTATGTGGACATTGGCTAACAAAACTTTTGGAGTTCTTTGAGATTGCGTATAAGCATGTGGATCAGGATGATGCAGTAGTCATTGTGTACCTGGCTTAGCAGTCCTGGGAAAAGTGGACAGGTTCTCTTATGGATCAATAACTGGGTAGTGAAGCAGCTGCAGAGAGTAGGAATAAATAGACAATCCTCACAATGCTAGGTTGTAAGAAGTGGGGTCACAAAAATATCAGTATTGGAACCAGTACTTTTTAACTTGCTAATTAACTACCTGGAAATAGGAATGAGCAGTGAGGTGACCATGTTTGCTTATGACATCAAGTTTTTCAAGGTGCTTAAGACCAAAACATGATTGCAAGCAGTTCTGAAGGATCTCTCCTAACTGGGTAAATGGGCAATAAAAAAGGCTAAGGTAGTTCAGTGTAAGAGACGCACATTGGGACAAAAACCCTAAGTTCATATATGCACTAATGGGGGCTGGACTGGTGGTCAATGACCTGGAAAGAGACATTTGGGTCATGATAGATAGCTCAGTGAAAACATTGCCCTAGTGTGTGGCAGCTGTGAAAAGGCAAATTACATGTTGGGTATCGTTAGGGAAGGTATTGAAAATAAAATGCTAATATCATAATGTTGTTTCACATTATTTATGGTGCACTTGGAATACTGTACACAGTTCTGGCATCTGCACCTAAAAAATTGATGTTTTAGGTTTGGAGATGATTCAAGAAAGGGCAGCCATAAGCAACTCCCCTAACATTTGGTACTTTTTAGTTTAGCCAAAGGTCAGTAAGGGCAGGCATGATCGAGACTATATAAAACTATACACGTTGTGGAGAAATAGGTAGAAGTTCCTCTCCCTTTGTGATATTACTAGAACTTGGGGTCACTTAATGAAACTGAATATTGGACGAATACGGACAGATAAAATTAACAATTCTTTAGTGCGTAGTTAAACTTTGGAATTTACTTTCACAATATGAAGTGATGATCACTAACTCGGACAGCTTTAAAAGGCGTTTAGAGAGATTCATGGAGTTTATGGCTGCGTTTAAAATGTGTTTACTGAGACAGGACTTGTTTTATGTATAATGTATCAGAGTTTCTGGTATATGCAAGGTTATTTGAAGGGTTTAGTTTGACATACTAAGTATCTTTTGGTGCCTGGCAGGTGGGCAGTTGCTTAGTTGCAGAAAACACTTAACCTGGAAGTTGGGTTCTTTTTATACTGTACTGTATTAGAGGATTGAAAATGTTCACTTCTGATTGGCTGGGTAGAAATTCTTGGTCACTCAATGGATGGAGAAAGTGGGCTGGTGTGGGACGAGAATTTTATTCCACTCAAATTTGTTTGATTGAAGGGTAGCTGTTGCTGGAACACAAACAGGTCAATTCTACCACTGTTCAGGGAGAGTGACAGTAGACCCATTGAAATCAATGGACTTGGTAATGAGTAACTTAGATATATTTATTTCATTAGGTCTACTTTTAATATAGCTTAGTCCGATTAGCACCTAGTGCTCTTGGCAGAAGTGCCTATGTGACAGTTCTCTTGATTCCATCACTTTTGGGCATGGTGGAAGTTAAATTCTCCTCTCTTAAAGCTGCTTTTGCTTTACATTTTCTACAGAGATTGACACCCCTGTGTCTGAATTTCCCATTCATATGCAGGTATATTATCTACTGTTTGAGATGGGGCTGTCTTGTAGTGCACTGCAATTATGCATATGAAGGACCTGGTACATACATAAAGTTCTCTATAGATGCCGCAACTGAGGGGGTTGACAGGTGGCAAATTTATCACACAGAATTTATTCCCTGTAGTGAATGTAATGTCTGTACCAGGAATGGGGGAAGCTATGGCCCTCTAGCTGTTGCTTGACTCCCAACTTCCATCAGCCATCATGAACAATGGTTAGGGGATGATGGGAATTGCAGTCAGACACCATCTGGAAGGACCACAGGCTTCCTCATATCTGGTCTACAGCATCTCTCAATCACAGTTTTGAAGTGTTAGTTTCAAGAATTAAAAAGTAAAAAAAGTGACAAAAGCTGTTCCGTAACTCAACAGATTTGGAACGTGGATTAAGTTTCCACCATCTGAATAAAAGCAACACTGGCAGGGGATGAATAAGGTCAGACATGACCATATATAGGCTATGAAGATATTCAGATCTGTGCATTTCTGCACCATGCAAGAATATGCCAGTTCTCGAGCGTCCTTCAGATCATGATGAAATACAGTAGGATGTAAAGTCCCTCAGGGTGCATTTTCCATATTAAAGCTTTAAATTGTAAGATCACAAGCTTTTTTGGAGTATATTTGATGATGATGAGCATGGCATATGTAATGATCATCAGCATGTGCCTTTTCTACTGATGTGCTATTGTAGCCATAACATTATGGCTTGTAATAATAATAATAATAATAATAATAATAATAATAATAATAATTTATTATTTATACCCCGCCCATCTGGCTGGGCCTCCCCAGCCACTCTGGGCGGCTTCCATAAAAACCAAAAATACAGTAAAATATCACACGTTAAAAACTTCCCTGAACAGGGCTGCCTTAAGATGTCTTCTGAATGTCAGGTAGTTGTTTATCGCTTTGACATCTGCTGGAAGGGCGTTCCACAGTGCGGGGGCCACTACCGAGAAGGCCCTCTGCCTGGTTCCCTGTAGCTTTGCTTCTCGTAATGAGGGAACTGCCAGAAGGCCCTCGGCACTGGACCTCAGCGTCCGGGCAGAATGATGAAGGTGGAGACGCTCCTTCAGGTATACTGGACCAAGGCCGTTTAGGGCTTTAAAGGTCAGCACCAACACTTCGAATTGTGCTCGGAAACATACTGGGAGCCGATGTAGGTCTTTCAAGACCGGTGTTATATGGTCTCGGCGGCCGCTCCCAGTCACCAGTCTAGCCGCCGCATTCTGGATCAGTTGTAGTTTCCGAGTCACCTTCAAAGGTAGCCCCACGTAGAGTGCATTGCAGTAATCCAAGCGGGAGATAACCAGAGCATGCACCACTCTGGCGAGACAGTCCGCAGGCAGATAGGGTCTCAGCCTACGTACCAGATGGAGCTGGTAAACAGCTGCCCTGGACACAGATTTGACCTGTGCTTCCATGGACAGCTGTGAGTCCAAAATGACTCCCAGGCTGCGCACCTGGTCCTTCAGGGGCACAGTTACCCCATTCAGGACCAGGGAGTCCTCCACACCTGCCCGCCTCCTGTCCCCCAAAAACAGTACTTCTGTCTTGTCAGGATTCAACCTCAATCTGTTAGCCGCCATCCATCCTCCAACCGCCTCCAGACACTCACACAGGACCTTCACCGCCCTCACTGGTTCTGATTTAAAGGAGAGGTAGAGCTGGGTATCATCCGCATACTGATGAACACCCAGCCCAAACCTCCTGATGATCTCTCCCAGCGGCTGCATGTAAATGTTGAAAAGCATGGGGGAGAGGACAGAACCCTGAGGCACCCCACAAGTGAGAGCCCAGGGGTCTGAACACTCATCCCCCACCACCACTTTCTGAACACGGCCCAGGAGGAAGGAGCGGAACCACTGTATGTCAGTGCCCCCAGCTCCCAGCCCCTCAAGACGGTCCAGAAGGATGTTATGGTCGATGGTATCAAACGCCGCTGAGAGATCCAGCAGAACTAGGAAACAGCTCTCACCTTTGTCCCTAGCCCGCCGGAGATCATCAACCAGTGCTACCAAGGCAGTTTCAGTCCCATGATGAGGCCTGAATCCCGACTGGAAGGGATCCAAATGGTCCGCTTCTTCCAGGCGTGCCTGGAGTTGTTCGGCAACCGCTCGCTCAATCACCTTGCCCAAGAATGGAAGATTTGAGACTGGACGATAGTTGGCCATCGTGGCCGCATCTAAAGATGGTTTTTTAAGAAGCGGTTTAATAACCGCCTCTTTCAGCGGGTCTGGGAAGGCTCCCTCACGGCGGGAAGCATTCACCACCCCACGAAGCCCATCGCCCAGTCCTTCCCGGCTAGCTTTTATAAGCCAGGATGGGCAAGGATCCAGGAGACAGGTGGTTGGTTTCACTCGTCCAAGCAGCCTGTCCACATCCTCGGAGGTAACAGATTGGAATTGATCCCGCTCAACTTGACCAGACAGAACTCTAGCACTCTCCCGCCCCGGTCCTGCTCCCACGGTGGAGTCTAATTCTTCCCGAATCTGAGCGATTTTATCTGCAAAAAACTTTGCAAAATCATTGCAGGAGAACATGTGGCCCGTACTGGGCCCCGATGTTGCAGGTGGTTCCGCTAAATTGTGAACCACCTGAAAAAGTCTCCTGCTGCTGTTTTCTGCAGATGCAATAGAGGCGGTGAAGAAATTCTTCTTCGCCGTCGCTATCGCCACTTGGTAGGCTCGACGTTGAGCTCTAACCTGTCCGGTCAGATTCGGAATGAGTTATCCGCCACCGGCGCTCTAGCCGTCTCAACGATTGTTTCATTGCCCTCAGATCCGTGGAAAACCACGGGGTTGTCCGGGCTCCATGCAATCGGAGAGAGCGCTTCGGAGCCAAACAATCAATAGCCCTGGTTAACTCCGCATTCCAGCGGGCCACCAGGGAATCGGCTGAAAGGCCATCAACATGGGATAAAGCATCCCCTACCACTCTCTGGAAACCATTTGGGATCCATTAAGTGGCGGGGGCGGACCATCCGAATTGGTCTCACCTCCCTGCAGAGGGGATGGGTCGCAGAGAAGTCCAGTTGCACCAGGAAGTGATCTGACCATGGCACTTCTTTCGTTTTGCTTTTAGTTAGTGTCAGATCACCAACATCCATAGAGGTAAACACCAGGTCCAAGGCATGTCCGCGGCTATGGGTTGGGCCAGACTTATTCAGGGACAGCCCCATGGAGGCCATGCTTTCCACGAAGTCCCGAGCGGCCCCTTGTAAGGTCGTGTCGGCATGGATGTTAAAATCCCCTAGGACAATCAAGCTGGGTGTCTCCAGGAGAACATCCGCCACGACCTGAAGCAGCTCGGGCAGGGAATCCTTGGTGCAGCGGGGAGGTCGGTACACCAAAAGGAATCCTGTACTGCCCCTATTGCCCAACTTCCAGAACATGCACTCGGAAAACTGGGTCTTCCTAATAGGACGCTTGGTGCAAACTAATGACTTTCTAAAAATCACTGCAACCCCCCCTCCCCGCCCACATGACCTGGGTTGCTGTGCGTAAGAGAAACCTGGTGGACAAGCAGCGGCAAGGACAGGCCCATCTGCTTCATCCAACCAAGTCTCTGTTACACATGCCAGGTCAAGTCCTCCATCCATGATCAAGTCATGGATGGCAGTGGTCTTATGAATCATTGACCTGGCATTGCACAGCAGCACCTTCAGGTCATGTGGGTATCCCTTGCTGATTCTAGTATCCATCCGGTCAGGACCAGACCCGGAGGCAGGAATAGTCCTCAGATAACGACTAAACCTGCCCCCTCTGTAATGACATGGTCTAGTCATTGTAGGTCATTGCAAGAGCATAAGAGGAAGAATTATTACTGATTCCTTCTATAGGGTTACATCTGAGCTGTTCGTTGAAGGAAGAGGTTATATATATATTATAAAAAATAATAAACGCACAGATGTGCAGGCTAGTTTGCATGCCTAGTCCTATTGTTATTCTTCAACAGTTGCCTTTCCATGTTAACAATTTAGGAGGTTTCAGAGGTTTTTTTAGAGTAAGTCTGAACATTATCCCGGTTGTGTAACAAAAGACTGAATTGTATTTCCGTAACATGTTAATGTGAATACGTTTAATTGAAATTTGTGCCTGTCAGTGTGGGATGGACCTTGATTGATGATTTTTAGATCCTGGAAATAAATCCTCAATTCCATATTTGGTTGCGTATACCCCCTTTTGAAGGTGCATTCATTGTGTCATGTTAGCAGCAGGAGATTGTCTGTCTCTCTCACTTTAAGGTCATTTCTGCTGGAAAATCCTAGACTTCTTCTCTGTGGCTCTATACATAGTGGCTTGTGTGGTGGTGTGAATCCATGGAGCTGTACTCTGGACACTGCTGCACCAGTAAGACAGCAATTTATACAGGGGTTACATTCTGGGGATCACACTTAAAGCCAAAATCACATACAGTATAGTCAAAACACATTTGGTACAATGACGGGTTGGAATTGCCAAAGTGGTCTTGTTTTTTGTGTTTCTGAGTTTTATTCTGTTTCTATCCTGTAACACCACTTCAGTGATTTTATACTCCAAAGCGACTATAAATTTGTTTATGTATATTTATTATTGCATTTATTCCACACTTGTTTTTCCCCAAGGAGCTCAACTTGGCATACGCAGTTCTCCCCCTTCCCCATTTTATCCATGCAACAATCCTGAGAGTATGTGACTGGCCCAAAGTCTACCTAGTGAGCTTGTTAGCTGTGTAGGGATTTAAACTGCTTTCCTCCCATATCCTAGAGTCCAACACTCTAACCACTGGGTGATACTGACTCTCATTTATTATTGTTAAATAGTAGTAGTAGTAGTATTAAGTGGCTGGTTGGACTTCACCGCATTATGCTATAAACACAGAGCCAGTGAGAAGCAACAAAAAGCCACTTTATGTGGCTTCCTCTCTCACCAAGCCAGCTTTTCCTCTTCTGGCATAGATTGCCACATCAGAAATAAAGGAGATTTGCTTACGCACTCAGGCTATTTGGTCCAGGAACAAAGAATGCATCATTTGGTTTCCCTGAGCTATGGTAAGAGGCGAGCCAGTGAGTGCAGCCTCGCCAGCTACAATGCCAAATTGATACAGCAGTTAGCGGCTGCTGACACCATCCACTGGCCAAAAAAATATTTTTTTCAGCGAATGTATATAGCCTGACACCCATCAGTGCAATGACACCACAATCCAGGCTTCAAGCTAGGAAGTGCAAAGGAACAACTGAGCTGACTTTGCTGAACTGATTAAAGCAGCTGAACCGTAACCGGAATGAATGAACTTCCAACGTTATGCACTTGACAAATCAACATTTGATCTTCCTCTGTACCACAGGCAATTTCTATGCTTCCCTCCCCAATGCTTGTAACAGAAATGTCAGACTTACCTGAGATCCTTTCTCCAGTACCTTTGTACTAGGATGAATGAGCGCCTCTAAACTTCAATCATGATTGCGAAGCAAGAAACAGGTGTGACATAATTCCATATACTGTAGGATGGGCCCCGTATACATAATAGTAGAGAAAATTTACAGTATGAGTAATTAAACATTCATTAACTGACTCACTATGTCCCAGCAGGCCTATTTTTCAGTTACTGCATATGAAACCCATTAAAGTATTATTTTTATTTATTACATATATACCTGTTCGCTTCAGCATTTCTGCTTGAGGACATGCGTTTCAAAAACAGTGCTGTGATAATTAAATGCAAAGCTTAGAGGAAATATGGTGGCTGGAATTTGCATATGGTAGATAATTGGAGGAGGTAAATAATTATTAGGAACATATGTTTTTGCCCTATATTTGCAGCAATTTATTATGAAGCTCTTGAAAGCTTTTTCATTTTGCAGCTCCCAAGGCTGTTAATGAAGTTCAAAATGCAAAGCCACAATAGCAGACCTGGAACTACGCTGCCAACCAAGATAGAGCAGTTAGCTGGGAATCCAAAGAGCTTCTTAGGCATCTAAGGTTGTTGGTTGTTTTTTTTTGCTCTACAACATTCATTGCTCAGGAGAATCTGTGCCCTCCCAGAGAACAGACCATATCCCTTATTCCACAATGCATTTCTGAACTATACCTAATTAACTGGCAATCAAAGGATACAACAATGCCCTTCTCCATGGCTGCTCCCAGACTTCGGAACTCCTTCCCTAGATAAGCTAGACTGGCTCCCTCCTTATTGTCCTTCCACCAGCTGGTGAAGACTTTCTTATTCCAACAGGCCTTTGGGAACTGGCTGCTTTTGAATGAAAGGTCTGGCGCCGTGCTTTTTTTTATTGTAATCATCTGTATGTTTTTAATGGATATTTCATGCATCTTTATAACTTAAAGCCTATTAGTGTTTAAATGTTGCTAAATAATTGCCCCCTCCATGTTTTTAGCTGTTCTTATTTTATCTGTAAGCTGGCTTGAGTTCTTGTTAGGGAGAAAAGGCAGGGAAATAATAATAATAATAATAATAATAATAATAATAATAATAATACCTGAAGTCTGCACCTGACTGCTGGTATACCAGCCAAAGATTGTAACAAGTAAAATAACTCCCCACTCCATGTGACTGGGAAGGGTTGATGTCCAGGTACCATTCTGATCAATTTAACAGTGCCCCCCCGCCCCCCCCCCCCCGGATCAAGGAATTTAAAAAGCAAGACACACTATCCTCAATAGTTAAAGAAAACCCTTCTCTGCCGCCACCACCACCACACAGTAATCGTTTACACCAAGGCTGGAGAATAAGTGGCCCTACAAATGTCAGATTACAGTCCCTCATCGTTGGCTATGCAGGGCTAGGGTTGATGGAAGTTGGAGTCTAAAAACATTTGGAGGACACCGGATACCCCTGCTCCAGGTAAAGAAGGAGGCTTAGCTCTCAGGGAAAGTTTATTCAGTGTTATGCTAGTTTTGGGATCAGATAATGCATGTCACTTTGCATGAGATCCAAGCGATCTGGGAAAAGGTCCATTAAAGAAATGGTGATAAAGAACTCAAAGAAAGACAAGGGCTGCTTCCAAGCCCATTTTGTGGATGGGATTCAACAGCATGCTGGCAAATTTGGGGAGTGCAATTAAAATGGATTTGGCACTCTTGGGACTTTTTTGCAGTATGGAAAATGGCAGGGAAATGCTCTGTGAAGTTTGCTTTACACAATGCCAGGCAACGCTTTGGCCACCTCATGAGAAGAGAAGACTCCCTGGAAAAGACCCTGATGTTGGGAAAGATGGAGGGCACAAGGAGAAGGGGACGACAGAGGACGAGATGGTTGGACAGTGTTCTCGAAGCTACCAGCATGAGTTTGACCAAACTGCGGGAGGCAGTGGAAGACAGGAGTGCCTGGCGTGCTCTGGTCCATGGGGTCATGAAGAGTCGGACACGACTAAACGACTAAACAACAACAACAACAAATGCATGTCACCAAGAAGAAATGATACATCAGGACTTCAACTGACCCAGGGATAACCAGTACTGAGATATTATGCTTCTTTCTGCCCTTCTGTTGGTAAAATTTATTCATTACATTTTCCACCAGAGGTCTCGGGGAACATTCAATGTCTCCCCATTTAAATAATAGCAACAACCCTGTGTTGGCCCAAGTTTTTAAAAGAGTTCTTACTTTTTGGCTTTTCTCATGCCGCTGCATATTTTGTGGATTTAGCTTCTATCTTGTTGCAATGTTTGCATTTTATTGTTCTAGTCATTTCATTATTCTATATGATGGTTTCCTTGACCTTATTTTATAAAAGATAAAGCAGAGTTTACTAAAAGCAACAACCCACTTCTCAAATAATACAAGAAGCTTTGTGTCTGACTAGGGATTTAAAAATGGAAGCCCTTTAACATTCTCTTCTTTCTTTGTCAAGGCTCTTACTTCTATGGTTGCTCCCAGATGACCTGTTTATTGAGCATTCATCCTGATAGGCTTACACAAACTTTGCAGGAAAGTTATATGATGTTTGTCGAACATTCATTCTGATTCATTTGGAGGCAGGGGGTGTTGCCTGGCATTGTGTAAAGCAAAATTTGCAGAGCATTTCCCTGCCATTTTCCATACTGCAAAAAAAGTCCCAAGAGTGCCAAATCAATTTTAATTGCACTCCCCAAATTTGCCAGTATGCTGTTGAATCCCATCCACAAAATGGGCTTGGAAGCAGCCCTTGTCTTTCTTTGAGTTCTTTATCACCATTTCTTTAACGGACCTTTTCCCAGATTGCTCGGATCTCACTTTCCTCCTTTATTGTTGCTATATGACTCTACCCCCCACCCCCAGGATATGCTTGCTTATGTATTGTCAGTAAGTGACTCCTATTTCTGTCTTGTCCATCTAATTCACTTTGAGAGAGTTGTGCATCAAACCCTTGTTACTTCTGTTCAGCACATCACAGCTGTGGGTAGCATAACGGGACCATCACTCACTGATGTGGGATTAGGTGGAGAGGGTTGTGAAATGGGGCAAGCAGGTGTGAGTCTTGAAAGGTATCATGTTAGAAATTAAGCATCAGCATGAACCTTTGTGTATGTGAATGCATTGCAAGAAAATAATAAAAGCATATACTTGGTTTCTTTGGGTAAGGTGGTTTGAAAGGCATCAGCTTTCTCTACTTCTATTTTTCCTTTTCCCTTCTTTCTTATTCACTTTAATCTATTGTAAAGGTAAAGGGATCCCTGACCATTAGATCCAGTCGCAGACGACTCTGGGGTTTCAGCGCTCATCTTGCTTTATTGGCCGAGGGAGCCGGCGTACAGCTTCCGGGTCATGTGGCCAGCATGACTAAGCCGCTTCTGGCGAAACCAGAGCAACGCACGGAAACGCCGTTTACCTTCCCGCTGGAGCGGTACCTAGTTATCTACTTGCACTTTGACATGCTTTCGAACTGCTAGGTTGGCAGGAGCTGGGACCGAGCAATGGGAGCTCACCCCGTCGTGTTCAATTAAAAAAAACCAAACACTTTTTCATACATGGACTTATGTGTAACATGACTTATTGATGCATTAGAAAAGATCGGTGCTCTAATTTCTTTTAATATTTGTTCTGTCGTGCAAAGCAAAGCTTTGTCTTTAGTCTGTGAACTTAAAAAGGATTTTTTCTTTCCCTTTTTTTTAAAAAAAAAGTGTTGCAAAATGACTTGGGAACTGTTCCAGAGTTTTTAAAGAAAAGAAACTGAAATGAATATAAGCAGGTTTCAAAAATAGAATGTAATTATATAGACCAGTTTCCATTGCTGGCACTGACCAAGGGTGGAATAGCTCACATAAGGGAAGAGTACAGGTGTGGATCAGGATCAGGGGAAGTTTCTACTCCACTGAAAACAACAACAGGGCTTTTCACAATGAGTTTAATTACATTAACTTAATTTGAATTAATTATCCATATGCATTGCATGAATGAATTCTCTTGTTTGTTTCAGTTTGAGCAGCAGGAAAGAAACTCATAAATAAGACAAGGACAGCTCCCGGCTTAGAGGGGTTTCTCTGCATAGTTCCCACTGCTGCCCCATAAACAATGCCACTCTGGCAGTCTTACCCTGTAGCAGTGCAAATCCATTGAGCAGTAGCACTTTTGATTGGTGCTGGATGGACATGCCTCTAACCAGCATGAGATGACTGTTGTTTGAAATGTCCTGGAGCATCCAACTTAGGTTGAATCTACACACATATAAAAAAACCCGCTGTGAAAATGTTCTTTTTTTAAAAAAAAAAGTTTTGAAAAATACATTGAATTTTGCATAGCTCACTTTCACCATCTAGCGTCACGTTTGTATATTGCACTTTACAACACATTTAAGACGTTTTATTTGCAGCTGTGCAGCTGAGTCCTTAGGGTTCTTTCAGGGAATTGTAGACAATTCATAGCCACCTGCTGCAGGAGACCTACTACTGGTATCAGGTTGCTGAACCATGCTGTGGCACATGGACCACAGCCCTCCTCAGAGGGCACTTAACCCAGCCCTCCTCAGAGAGTCCCCACAGGAAAGTTGCTTGGCGTTTTGATGATTCATCATGGAGAATCAAGGGAGATGTCTGCCGTCTTCGGCTGCCCTCCCTACAACTGAGATCAGGGCCAAAACACTTGTGCTTGGTATAGTCATGTATGGAGGAACCAATAAGAAACAGCTTCTGAGCGAGTCAAGTTTATTATCCTGCCTCAGCTGAGTGTCTATATTCAACAGAGACAAAGTTGGATATAGTCAGGGGGACTACAGGGCTCTTTCCAAATTCTTTTGCCGTTGTTTCAATTTTTAGCCTTTTGTAATGTCCAGACACAGGCTCCAAACAAAACCATGAGTGGCAAGCCGGTAACAAAATGTAGTTCTTGTTCATGGCTTCATTTTGAGAGAAATAAACCATGGGCCTGAGTTTGCACTCTGTCTTGCTTCGTCCAATGTGTGGCACAATGTGTAGAGGAAGAGCACAGCACTAGTGCATGTTAAATCATAGTTTATTCTAAAGTGTGGCTTAACATTGCCTCTGAACTGGGCCCTAAAAATTGCATGCTCAATGTAATTCTTTCCTAGATGGTGTCAGGGGGAATGTAAGTGCATGAGATGCCATCATTAAGCTCCTGAATTACATCTTTTTCTCACCTTGCTTAATCAACCCATGTTTTAAACATTTTAAGAACATTCATATGAGTCTGCAATATGATAAATATAATTGTGTTTTGGAAAGCAATGGCAGTTTTCAACATGCCACATTTGCTACTTTGCAAAATAATCTTGTAGACAGACTGCCACTTATTTTTTTCCTGTAGCCTTTCATAATATCCCAAAGGTTGAAGAGAAGAAATTATGGTCAACTGGATCCTGCGTATGGTTATTCATGGAGATTCATTAGCAACCACTCCAGACAGAATAATTGATTACTAAGTTGTTTTGAGCCAGGAGGAAAGCATATGAACTTCACATTTTGATCCGCTGCTCTATCCTTTTATAAATACATTTGTGTGTTTGTATTAGAAGCTTTCAAAGTATGAAGTTGAAAAGGGGGAGTTAGGCCACCTTAGGGCCAAAATATTTAAAACGAAATTCTGAGCAATTAGTAAATCCTTCCTTCCCCTTGCCTCTATTGCGGTATCCATATTCATTGCTGTGAGTGACAGTCTTTCCACTTATTATTCCATGGAAGAGCTGTTGACATTGTTGGTAACTAGTTGTTACAGTGCTCATTTAATCAGCTAATCAGCTGTATTAAACATATTTATTCAGATTGATAGCCTGCCCTTGCCCTCAATGGTAGTGTACAATTTCTCCATCCTCAAATGCTTCAGTATATTTTCATATTTATTAGCATCTTATACTAAGATAAAATTATTCTGTAGAAACCTCTTGCTGAAAGTAACATTCACAATTTACACATACACAATGAAGAAAGAGAGAGTGAGAGCGCAATAATGAGCATCACTGTGAATTGTGGTGGTGGGAAATCTTTTGATTGGGATATGAGCATTTAAAAAAGGAATAAGTTACCAGCTAAGATTTTTCAAATCTCAGTAGACCTTCTGAAGTAGTTTGACCTACATAGATAAGTTTATTTATTCAAAGTACTTTGCCCAAAAAGAGTACGGCACACCATTTTACACAAGTGTGTGGAACTCAGGAAGACTCCCAGAAATTAATGAGAATTTCTCTGTTAAATGGGTCACCTTGTGTATCCGACACTACTTTAAATTATGATTCATTTTATTACACTTGCTGATGTGCTTTGAATATAGCGATTGGACAGGCCTTGTACTATGAATTTTTAAGAACAAGATAGAGAAGGCTGTCTGAAGATAAGAAAATGAGTTCATTAAGGAAGCTTTTTTGGAGGGTGCGCTCTGTTAAGACCTTTTTTTCTCTCCATTTTGTATGCCATGAAAAGCAACTGCTGCTTTTAATGAAATAATAATGCAGTTCGTTAATCTGAAAGAACTTCTGGAAGTAGCAAGGTCTCCCACAGTATTCTGGGAATTAGTTTTAACATAATTGGTTGGATGTCAGTAATAAAATGCACACTAATGAAAAAAGAAATATTCAAACCATGATACTTCCATTTTCATGATATACAGTTTAATAAAGCTGCATAATTTACTTTCTGTCTTGCCTTCTGTTCTGCATACAAGCTCTTCCTATAGTATTTAGATTCAGTATTCCAGTATTTCCATAAAGTGGATGGCCTGCCATTTTTCTGATAAAGATTTTAGTACCATTCACAGTGCTAAGGTAAGGTTTGCATTCATTTGCATCCCCTAGTTTCTCTCACATACATGCACACGCTTATTTTCTCCCATGATGGTCTAATACTTCTTCACAACTTTTTTTTTTTAAAAAAATTATCTTTATTGAAGTTTCAAAAAGGTTACAAAAATGTAAAAGAAAAAATAAACAAAAAATACAAAATAAACAAAAAATACAAAAATACAAAATACACACACAAAAAAAACACACATCATCCTTTCCATATCATAGCTTTCATTTACTTGTTTTGCTGACCTCCTCACACCTCCCTTTTTTGTATTCTAGTCCAATTAATAATTTCAGCAAATCCTTTCCATTTTTGCTTTTATCTTGATAATTCATCTTAATATATTATAACTTTGCATTTTCACCTAATAACACTCAATTTTTAATTAAATAATTTATCTTAAAAATCTAACCTGTTAGTTAACTCAACAAATCCTTCCATCTTTCTCTACTATATTTTGTCATTCAATTTACCATAATTTATTTTAGCCTTATCTTACCATAAAGTACCTTAAAGCTTAAGACTTAATATTTATTTATACATAACTCCTTATATTATTTCTACTAAAGCCCAAATAGTTTCCTTCCAACATTTTTCCTAATATTCATTAATTTTACACTAATTTCCAAAATAAAACTTTAGAAATTTTCTTCCAATCTTCATCCAGCGTCTCTTTTTCCTGGTCTCGGGTTATGTCAGTCCTTATTGTCCTTTTCTTCTGGTCCATCAACCTGGTAGTCTTGTGTCGGAGGCTCTTAAGTCTCTTCCATGTCCCTTCTGCAGATCTTCTTCTTGTTTATACTTGCACTTTACCTTGTCTTTTGTTGATCTCTTTCTTAGTTTCTTTCCTTTCTCATTGAAGAGTAGATCTCGGGGATGTTCCAACTCGAAAATATTTCTGTCTCTCCTCAACAAACCGGCCCATTCCCCATAGTTCCATTCCCCACAGTCAACAGCGTAGTCCAGAGGGTATTTAAAGGCATGCTTCAAGGACCCTCCAAACTTAAGGGCCCCCACAACTCCAGATCCCCCCTGGCCCGCTCCAGATTCAACCTTCAACAACAACAGCTTGTGCTCTTGTAGGGCCTCAGGCTTCTCCATTTGTTTTGCTTGAAATTCAACAACAGCTTCCTCCCCTTTCTTCTGCGTTTGCACTTGCTCCATCGAATCAGGTTCTTGAGTTGTCTCCTGGATAATTCCTGTATAAATATTAACTGTTTGTCCAAATTTTTTAACTGCAACAGTCATTAAATCCATCTTCTCCTGCAACTGTTCTAACAGGGCGCTCGTCTTGTAAAAAGCAAGCGCCAAAGTTTCTTCCAGACACATTTTTGTTCAAGGTCACAGTCTGTTCCCAGGATCCTAATCACCACAGCTGGAAAAACCCCAGATCGACTCCGGCAAAAATTTAACAAACGCCCTCTAGAGGAGGCAGTTTCTATTTGTATCCATCTTGAAAACAAATCCAACAAAAGAAAGTTACTTTCATTTTTCTAATTTTTAGTTCCTTTTAAATGCAAAAGGCAACATTGAAGATAATTTGTATCTCTTCTTTAGCTGTCTGTCAAAAGATGTTTCTTTCACAGTCAAAGAACTTCGCAAAAAGTCTCTGTCTCTGACACCCCGTTCCTGGGTTTGAGACGGTGGAAATTTATCTTTCTTTACTCTGTCTCCTGCAGGTATAAACAGTCAAAATTCCCCCTCTTTACTCCTGCTTCAAATAGGGGTTTAAATGGTTAAAACAGGAGGAATTTTGGATCCTTATGAACAGCTTTTCAGACTTTAGCTTGCACAATTTTTGCTTCAGACTATTTACAAAAATGGAAGGCGGACTTCCTGTTTAGAGCCTTCCCGATTAAATGCCAAATTAAAATGTTTCTTAGCCCAATTTTCCGTTCTACTCACAGATACTTGTTTTAGAGTCCAATTGTCCACAGGAAAAAGTCAGCGCTCTCCGGCAACAGCTGTGCGGCTTCACTCCGTAAAAATAGCGGTTGATTCAAGACACCGCGCCACTCACCCCCACGTCGCTTCGGAACCCCAGAAAAGGGGTTTCCTTGCATGTAGGGGGGCGCTCCTGGTGTCAGCCGAATCCCACATTCCCAGGCTTCCTCCGCCTGGGATTTTTAAGGGGTCTCCGCCTTCGCCGCGGCGGCAAGACCCGATTTTTGCGGAGCGGGTTCCTCTGGATCAGAGGAATTCCGCCATTGCCGATGGCGCTAACCCGGAAGTCCCTTCTTCACAACTTTCAGCTATATTTTCCATTTGCTGATGTGCTAACTAATTCTCCACTGGCTTTGTTGGAGTCCATTAAGCACAGTGTCCAGAGTCACAGTGCCAAACATCAGAAAATACAAACAAAGCAAAATAATTCAAACAATGCAGAATAACTGTAAGTGGTACCTCTACATACGAACACGATCCGTGTTTGGGGTGCCGTTCGCACCCCGAAAAGTCCAAAAATAGAGTGCTGCTACTGTGCGTGTGCGAAGCATGCAGATTGCTTCTGCGCGTGTGTGTGCGGCGAACCCAGAGGTAAACACTTCTGGGTTTGCCGCATTCGTAACCTGAAAAGCCGCATCGTGAAGCAAACGTAACACGAGGTATGACTGTACATGATTTTAACAGTGAGGAAGCATAAAGGAACTTAGGCATTGCCTTTCTGTTCTGATGCCTCTGTGATCATTCTTGACTCACTTTTCTTTGTTTTGTTTAAATTAAGTAAATTTCAGTTTCCAGTTATGAAAATTTGCAGGTGGAAGAAGGTGAGGAGAATTTTCCCAATTAGGATTCTTGGATCCACATTTAAATATCTGCTTTTATGCCCCTGCCTCCCAAACAGTCGCTGAATCAATAGAACCTGTTGTTGGTATTTCTGGTTTGCTTTCCAGAGACTAAGCATGCTGCAGCCAGTGGGGTTTTCTGGCCCATTGCATTGGTCTCCCCCTCTTTATATGACAGCTTGCTCTTATTCCTTGGTTCATTTGAAAACACTGCCAACACAACCCTTTCTTTCCTCTCCAGGGAGATTCTTTCTATCCATGCCTTTTTCTTCTGTTCTCTCCTGGGGCGGGAGAGCTTTGACAGTACAAAGAGCCCACCAAATTAGAATAGTTTGGTGGACTAGACCCTTCTGCAGTTAGGAAATTGGCTCTTTACAGTTCTCCCTTTCCATTCTTTTTAATTACACTGACTTGTTTCTTGTGGCACTTCTTCTTCTGATGGTGTCACGGTGAAATTGTTGCCTTTAGCAGCAAAAATTAGGTTTGGAACACAAGACTCTTAAGGGAAGTGACTTGGTGTGCAGCTCATTAACAAAAAGACTTCATTATCATTTTAAAGTATAATTTGAATGTTGATAGGATGGCCACTCACTTGCAACTCATGAAATAACAACGTATGTAATTAAATTCTGGCCTGCGTTGTATCACTCCAATTTCATGGGTATTATTGGTCCAAACGTGTGTGTTTTTGTTTTTGTTTTAAAAAAAGAACTGAATTTGAGCTCATGTCTGTTTTTGTAGGCTTTCCTTTTGATGGATCCATGGAAATGGCTACTGAGGGTTCTTTGTGGAGTTCACCCAGATTTTCTGCTTATTAACTGCATTGTGATCCAACTTCTGGCACACATGGATTTGCATTTGCAGCAACATGTTGAGAAACAGAGCTATAAATAACTCCTTTTTTTAAAAAAAAGTGGTTGGCAATTACGGTACTTTTTAAAACTCGCACATCATTAGGGCTGAGATGAAGGAGAGTGTTTTGTTTGTTGAACAGCTATGCAAATGGCACGGAAACTTGTAAGTGTTTCTCATCTTTTTATCACAAGTTCTAGACACTACATCTAGCCCAGAGATGTTCCTGAGCCTTGGACACTGTGCAATCCCCTCAAGCTTGTCCCATCAAGTTCAAGGAAGCTCTGCAGCTTGAACATGTGAAAGCTTATACAGTACAGTCTTTCTATATTCCTTTTTCTCTAGCTGATAAGATAGTCCTTCCTATACTCATGTGGGCTGGGGAAGGGCTTACAGAGTCCATGCACAAACCATCCAAGCCTGCTTACCTATTGGGGTCACCTTCAGAGGCTGTCCTGTGTCTCCCCACATCCTTTAAAACATGTTTGCTTAGGAGTAGGGAGAGGGCCTTTTCCAAGGCAGTGCATAGAGAACAGTCTGTCAGACAAACACATTTCCAAAACACAGATGTAGGTTAAGGATTTTAAAAAAAATATAAATTGCATATTATGTTATGGAAACAAAATCTGTGATGCTCATGCTGGATTTCTGTGTTGGAAACTTAAAGGCCACTTTTTAATAATCTGCTAGGTACCAAGTAGGATTGCAGAGACCTGGGAAATGCGGAAGTCTTTTGACTTAACAATGAGTTTCAGCTTAACTTTGCTTTTTCTTAGGTTCTCTAATAAGGATTACTTTGGTACCTATTGTCTTAAAAAACGCGACCCTTAATCTTGGCATGAGCTTCTTCTGTATAATGTCATTTCATAGCTAATAGATCAGCTAAGTTGAAGAATTACTTCTAATCTCTTTAACCCACAGACGCTGAGGAGAATATGATGAGGTTAATGAAATGAGGTCGTGCTGTTCTCTGTTGCTGGCCATTGATGGACACTTTAAGAGGCCTACTTGGTATCATTCTCTGGCTCTAGGGTTCAAATGAGTGCAGATACATTCTTTATCCTAATCACATCTGGGTTTCTGTAAGTGAACTGCTTGGTTATCCATCGCATCACCTGCAAAATATGCAGACATCTTTGCAGCCACAAGTTAAGTTTGAATAGATAGGATTTTCTACATTGCTTCTAGATATGTAGTAATTCTTGCTCAGCTGAATGTGGGACACATTTTACAGAAATTTGATCTATTACTTATTCAGAACAGTATATACTACTAAAGTTAATATGACCCAAAGGGGTAAGAATGAAAGGATATCGAAGCATACAGCATATGCTTAGTTAGAGCATCTGAAACTTTGTCCAATATTTCTGTTAATAGTGTATCGAATTAGAGAGGAGTAATTTCATTCAACTCAAGAAATTAATCCTTATTTGCCTCCGGATTTTAAGAAGTAGGTTTTCTTTCTTATGAGATTCAAATAGGTATCTCTCTCCCCCCCCCCTTTATGGCAATAAATACCTTTTTTATTATTCTATAGAAGACAGAAAACCTGGCAGAATGGCTGTGAAATGGGTTGGATTGTGCTATACATTTCCCTAAAATGTATTGAAATGAAGATGACATTAAGGTCTGGATTCAGCTAGTTGAAGTTATTGCAATGAGTCCAACCAATGCAACAGGGCTTTCCCTCCTTTCCTCCCCCTGCATGCCCCCCAAATCAGCTTGTGGCTGTGTGTCAGGAGAACAGAGCATTGGGGGGGGGGCAGGAAGAGGGGAGGTTGTTCTGCCTTGCAAGAATAAATATTTGCCATGACAAAACAATTGTATTAGCATGACATTGAATTCCACCTTAAATACCTATTTCTGAATATCAAATATTCCATGCTTGGTGACCTGTTGTAGTGGTAGTTATTTATTTATTATTACATTTGTATCCCACTTTTCTTCCAAGGAGCCGAAGGTGTCATACATGGCTGTCTCTTCTTCCTACTAGCCTTGTAACAACCTTGTATGGTAGTTTAAGTTGAGAGTTGGTGACTGGCTCAAGCTTCATGGCCAAGTAGGGATTGATCTCCCAGGTCCTAGTCCCACACGCTAACCACCAAACCACACTGGATCTTAGACAATAAAATGTCAAATCTGGCTGTCAGGAAGTCCTGCTGAATTCAGTTGGATTCAATGCACGACTACCCAGAAGTAAGTCCTGTTGAATACTATGCATAGGATTCAGCTGTGCGTTGAGTGCTGATATGCTATTGCTCTCAGCAGCAAAAGCACTACTCATTCTAATTTAAAAGACTAAGGAAATGATTCATTTCCACCCATTTTGCTTATGCTTCTTTCTTGCCAATTGTCGGCTTTTAGCTGATAATATTGAAGTATCAATTTTGTACTCTTGATTGGCATTTTGTGCATGAAAGGAACTTCACAGCTATTTTCACTGACTACGGAGATGGAGAGCCATATCAATTTATAGACAAATGCTTGACCTTTCAATATTATATATACTGCTTGCATTTTGAAACCTGGAAAGCTACACAGATAGCTAATAAAACACCACTTAGCTAATTGCTTAGAAATTTCCTTCCAGACAAATGAGTCAAAGCAGAGCCAATGCATGTATAAGTCATTTATGATATAAGGGCCAGTGGTTAGTTTAATGAGAACATTCTGTTTTAAAACCTTGCAGCTGTTTCTTCATTTTCTTCCACAGTCTAAATGAAATTATACATTTTGCAGGCTGGAGAAGTGATGATATGTCCCACTGTATGACAGTGACGTGATAAAGTGTGTTTTGGAACTGGTCGATTCAAGCTATAGTCGGTAAATAATTTGTTTTGTAGAGTTTTAATAACAGAAAGATCTCTGCTGTCCATTTCTCTCGTGGGTACACTCATTATATGTAGCAACCTGGCAGATTATCAGTTACTTAGCAGATGGACAGACTGTCAGAAAAAGAAAAAGAAATGTTTCGGGTTTTTGTTTGGTTTTGTTTCTGGTCTCTTTTCATCTTTAGGTACCAAACTGCAGCAGAACAGATGGATCCACTCCTACTGACAAAATGGTGTTTATTGTTCCATCCTCATCCTTTGCTGCCCATCAAAGCTGCTATGCATATGGATGCTTAGCGATATAGTGCAGAAGAACAGTCAGGGAATAAACACTAGCAGAAGGGGAAGCATCTTATATAACTTACTGAACCTACTAGATCTCAGACTATGTCAGGCTCGCTTATCTAGAAACAGACAATGAAACTAGAATAGCAACCACCCGCAATAGTTACACAGGGCATGTCTAAAATAATGCAGAGTTAGGTTTATTTGAATTGGCATAGCAGAGTTGATTTAGTTAGATATATAACCCATTGTGCCATCCAAGTAACTATCTGTCTGTTGTAGTGCTACAGACCTGAGAAGATCTCCCTCTTTCCCATCCATTTGTTTCACTTTATTGGATTGGGTTTTTTTATTATTATTTAAAAACATTCATGAACTGCTTAATGTTTCAAAATTTCTAAGTAGTCTAAAATGTGTGGCATGGGGAAGAACATTCAACATAACAGGGCAATGGCAGAAAAGGCCCGTTTTCAGGTTGCCAGCCTCTGATAATTCTGTAGGATGTTGTCCCAGATGATCTAAGTGATTTGATAGGTCTGTATAGGGGCAGGCAGTATTTTAGGTATTTATTTGAAATATTTATATCTTGTCTTCCTGCTTAACAACAAGCATCCAGGGCAGCAGGCAATAAATGAAAATTAACGGTCAGATTATTTTTAAAGGCAGTAGTGACTTATGAAATCTTGGGAAGATGTCTACTTCTCAGGTCTTGGAGGTTGCTGCTGTGGCTGTTCCAACAGCTGCTCTTTGAAAGTTTCTTGGTGAGTATAGAGGAAAACTAGAACCATGCATTCCTTTAAGAAATTCATATACTGCCCTTCACCAAAACTCCACAGGACAGTTTACAACTTCCTAATGTAACAAACAACATAGCATACATACATAAATATCCATAAAATACAACACAATGAAACATACTAAACAATTCACAATAAGCAGCAGTATCAACTTATTCATACATTGTTTCAGTGACTGAAACCTTCCACAAAAAGCCTGGTAGAAGAGGTGTGTTTTCATAGTCAGTAGAGCATGAGTCACTTTATCTCAGCTTCGTGGGTTTGAGCCCCACGTTGAGCAAATGATTTCTGCGTTGCAGGAGGGCGGACCTAAAAGACCCTCACAGTCCCTTCCAACTACAGTTCTATGTGGAAAACCGTGACGCACCTCAGTAAGGAGACCAGGCGTGGAGCTGTGATGCTCTGGTGTTTGTATATAATATTGCATGAACATGATTTAGGTAATATGGCATAAAATGAGGAGTGTAATAGAAGATTTAAGGCGATGTGGCAAAGGGAGGCTGAGAGGGCAAGTTTGGTATACTGGTGGTGGGTGATTATTGGATGAGAATTTGGGAGGCAGTTTGAATGTGAGTGAGGAGACCGTTGAGAGCCAGTTAAATGTTGGGAAATCAGAATGGATAGTTGTAGTTGGTTGGTTTGTCTAGTGAGAGGGTGGATGTGAAACAGGGTTGGTTAGATTTCTATAGGAACAATAGTATTATGGCCATTGTTATTGTTGAAACGAAGTAACAAATTTGAGACAGGAACGTTAGAAACCATGATGCTTATGTACACAAATCAATCTTGAAACCCTTTATTTGTAATACACAAATTGTATTACAAAGCGTGTTTCACTCTTGGCTACATGAGGAGTGAAGTGTTCAGGTCAAAGTGATCTGTGGTGGCAGCAGGAACAAAGGGGGTGTTGCATAGAAGTCCCAGCTCATACCTGTACATCTTTACTAAAGTGGAAATGGGGTACAGGGAAGTTTGGGGAGTGCCAGAGCATCTCAGAGTAAAGCGGGGCCTGGGGGGCAGCGACCCAAGAAGTTGTGAGCAGTAATGGGGTACAAACAGCAGTGTGTAATACAACACTATGTAGCATAAACAAAAGTGTTTAGAATGAAAAGGGTGTGACAGTGTATACTAAAAAGAGTAAGTGTGCAAATTGAAACCAAGGGCTGAAACTTCGGCTTTGAAAAAGGAGGCACTAATTGAGAGGTGTAAAATGTTAAATTTAAAATATGAAGGAAAGAGTGTGGATGAGTGTTTTTGGGGTTTTTTAAAGAATCAAAACGTTTGCAAGTCAGTGGTTAAGGAAAAAGAAGGTGATAGCTTTCACAACACTGTCAGACCTAAAATAATCTGGTCTAACTGGAAAATCAAGCTTGATATGCTTGCCTTCATCTTTTGGCTCATTTTTTAAAAAGGTGGTAAAATTTATAACATTTATTTTCTATGAAAATGGGCTGCTCTTAACACACACACACACACACACACACACACACACACACAACCTCTTAGATATCAGTTCTTCCCACATTCAAACATGAAATAAAATGTTCTACTAGTAAACTGTGGGCAACATTCCAGCTCTGATATATTAAGAAATGACAGATGTGTTTAGTTGCCAAAGTAAGAACAGTTTCCCTCCTCACCCGTTCCAGGGCACTAAAAGAACAACCAACTTTTTTCTTTCTTTTGGGCATTTCAATCACAGAAACACAATATGTGCAATTATTGAGCGTGATTGCTCCTGCGCAGGTTCATTCCCATGGGTCACATTTCATTTGGGAGGTCTCTTTCAGTTTCTCTTAACAATATGTCAAACGGCCTGGAGGAAGAAACTGAAACCTACCCCTTGGGCTTCATCCTTCTGTTCCTTTAAAACAGCCTTTTGGAAAAGAAAGCTCCACGGAGAACCAATTTGCACCCCACCCCCCACCCCATGTGCACTCACTCTCCTAGTTTTATGTAAAACCAGTCTACAGTCACTGATAAATGAGAGGACAAATGTATTTTCTGGTACTAAGTACACCAATCACAAAGGTGAAATTAAAACGCTACATGCATATTCTCATTTCAGAATGGAGGTTCATGCACATTCACATTTGCATATTGATCTCTTCAGTCTGATTCTTTAATGAGAAAAAAGGATGCATATATGAATTGTGTCCTTCCTCTGAAATGAGGAGAGAGGCTTTTGGGTTGGAGCAGGAGCTAGAATTGTGCTTGAAATTGATTCTCCCACCCCCACCATGGTTTTGCATCTTTTCTTCTCTAACATACTCTGCTTAATAGAACACTTATTGGTTTGATTTAAGTTTACCATGATGTTTGTACCTACCAAACTGTTGCAGTGATCCCTCCAAATCATAGTTTCCTCCTGGTTTGCAATACTAGTCTGGATTGCTTAAATCACACTTTCCTGGTTAGGATATCAGGAAGGGTAAATGGGAGGAAATGGTGCAGGTGAATATGGTTTATCCCTAATCCTCTAAACTTTAGAGAGTGAGCTATGCATTAGAAGACTGGAGCACATGATGTTTGGAGGCACCCTATATCTAAATGTCCATACCAACAAATAATCAGCTCATGGAAAACTTTATCTGAAGTGTTTCTCCCTCTCTCCAGAGAACGGAATGCGGTGAACAACTGTGGGGTTTTTTTTAGCCACTTCTGTAACAGAAAGATGCTCTAATCCAAGGTTTGGTTTTGTTCTAACATGCATATGGAGCTCCTCCTTAAAAGCAGGTTTCCCAGAGTTTCGTGCTAGGACTCATGAGTGCAAGTGTACCTATGACACTGAAGTAGACAGGCACATCTTTGCTTGAGCAGGAATATTCTGTGAATGAAGAGCAGCACCTGGATTGGGCTAATGATATTTAAACATAAGCACGAGCAAGCAAAAATGGGTGTATCTAAAAGTAGCTGGGTCAGTGCTGATGTGATAAGATTCCACAAATGCAGAAGAAAAAACAGCAGCTGACATCTGGCTACAAAGATTAACATCTGTGGTTGTTTCAGGCTTGTGGTTTGACAAAACAGTCAATTTTTATGCTTGAAAACCAAGCCACTATGTTAAAGGACATGGTAGCTATATTTCCACCCAAGGTTGTGCTAACCATTCCCCTACTAAGGTTTAAATTCATTTTTTGACAGCCTCCTGTTATTTCAGATTGGCAACACTTTTCAACCTGAAATCTGCGGTGATGTTGTGAAAAAAGGCCTTTGCATTCTCACTGATGTATTTGCACGTTAGTTTGTCAGTTTCCTAGCAGAGGTGCAATGCCGAGATGTAAAAAAATGTTACTTGCCAAGGCAAATAGATTGTGATGCTATTGCAGCAGAATATCAGTCTTGAGGAAAATGATGCCCTCCTGCCCTTTCCACATGCAGCCAACGGGGACTTGTCTGGCTTTGTAAAGTTTTGCATATGTTTCATTTAAAGCAGAAAGCTTCAGACGCAAACATAGCTCATGGTTGACATTTATGTGTATAAGACTATAAAACACTCTGGGCCATAAACCAACGAATGGACTACATAATCTCTGAATATGTTTGTTCCATCTGTAACAGGAATAATATTGACAATACTCATTTTATTTTATTGGTCGAAGGCTGCTCCAGATAGTCTAACACAGATGGAACTGAAAGGAAGGGGCTTAGGGGTTAGTATCATCTGATGCACGTGCACAGGAAGCCAAAAGCATGTCACCTGATAGTTGTTAAACCATCAAAGGACCGCCAGTGGTTCTGAAATGTATGTACAAATAAATCTAACATGGCTAATGTGCAAATGCAGACTGAAAGGCTTTGACTTTGTGACCATATACATATTGCAGCAAGTGTTCTCAATCAATAAACCATGCATAAACAAGAACATTTGCAGGTACTCTCAGGCATGAAACCAGAATCCATGTCCTTTGTGTTCAGGACAGGAAGAGAGCCATCTCCAGCTCAGCCATCCTAGTAAACCTAAGAAACAATAGAGCCCCATTCTTCAGAGTTCTTTCACTATTTCTCACTGAGGTTGACTCCCGATGAGAGGTATAATTTACCTATTCATTTATTTTCTAGATCAGTGGTTCCTAATTAGCTAATACAAACTCCCTGTTTTTCAGAAGCCAAACCATGGACCCCTTACTTTTGAAAACGTTGATCTCTCTGCGGTAGTTTTTGTTATGTGAATGATGCTGTGGACCCCCTGAATGGGTTATGCAGACCCTCTTGAGGTCCACAGACCACCAATTGGAAACCACTGTTTTAGATTTATTGCCCACTTGATTACCAAAGATTCAGAGTGGCTAAAAACAGTACATGTACACTCCAAGCAAGAAACACATATCACTAAAATCAACTAGAAACAGCACTGTTATTATATAGCTTAAATCTAAAGATGCTGTCCCACTAATGAAAGTACTGGTACATCTGCTGCTGATGGAAGGTCTGTTTCCAACAGTGGAGGAGCATGGTGTGGGAAAAGTAATCCTAGATCCTGAGTTTTTCTTTCCGTGCAAGCACTTGTACAAGTTACTTTCACAACCTTTTCCTGGCCCTCTGCAACTTCCTCTGCTGTTAAGCCAACCCCCAGGGTATTGTAATGCTGCACTGTAAGAAGTCTTAGGCTAGTGCTTGCTGTTCATAGATCAGCACTAATATACTTTCTCCTTCTGTTCACAGTTGTTTGGATCCAAGCCCATACAGCTGTCAGTTTGGGAGCCTTTTTCTACTGAACGTCAGGGTTGGGACTCGTAACCTTCTAGCCAAATAGCAGAAGGATAGTTATATTAAATCAAAAGAAGAAGTCTTAACAACTAAAAAAAATACGATTAAAGGCAAAACATCTAGCTCGAACACTAGAGGTAATGCTGTTTGAGTACAGCTCCCAGCGTACCTGACCATAAACCATGCTGGCTGGGGCTGATGGGAGCTGGGAGTCCAGCAACATCTGGAGAGCACTGTGTTGGCTGCCTCTGCCTTTGACCTTGCATAATATTGTATGATCACCTAGGCCATAGATACATAGATTTATGAGGCACCTCATAAAATACATTATCTAGGCATTGTAGGGAGGAGAAATAAGAATAAAAAATAACCCCCAAACTGTATTGCAATAAAAGCCACCATAAGTGCAAGAGATAACCAGCATAAAAAACAAAATCATAAAATGTGCCTGAACTAATACAGAACTAAAACACTAATCAAATAATCCACCAACTGGCTAATGGAGACTTAAAACCAGATCTTAAAAGGCCTGTGAGAACAAAAAACAATTTCTTAACCTGGTGCCAAAAGACAATTATATGGATGCCAGGTGGACTTTCCTAGGGGAAGCATTCTATAGCTTGTGGGGAGCACTGCTAAAAAGACCAACCTTCTGAGAAGGGTCTCCATAGATTATCTTAAGGGTACAGGTGGCTGATTTAGACCAGAGTAGCTAATGTGCTGCCCTCCAGTTATTTTTGGACTCTCGCTCCCATTAGCCTCTGCCAGTACATCCAGTGGTCAGGTATGATGGGAGTTGTAGTTCGACAACATCTGGAGGGCACCACATTGCCTGTCTATGATCTAGGCACTGCCTTATTCTGAGAGATACGATTGGAAAATGCCAAGAACACCAGAAGTTTGTTCCCCCCACCGAAAGAATTACAGTATCCTATGACATGCCTCAGAGTTGCATGAATCCCATTACTGCTTCTGTGCATCTGTAGTATAGTTAGTTTTTGAAATTTGCAGTCATTCTAGTTGGATGGATTATTGATGAAATTGCTGTTCAGATTTGATGACAATTTAATACAGTACATGGTAACTGGGCTGGATGACCTTTGCGACAATTGATGTTGGCCTCTCTCAGTGTTAAGTGACCACTCAATTTATCTAACTTATAGGAAATATTGTGATTGCTAAATGAACTGTCCAAGGTAAAGATATCTACCATTCATCTTGAAAAGGTTCAGTGGATACCAGTAATAAAGAAAGGTCGAAGAGCATGACTTTGTGGATTATTATTTTTTAAAAAACAAACCTAGTGCATTTTCAAAAATAAAAGTGGGACAATGAAGCTGCGATTGAAACAGTGTTTTATTGGCAGTTTGGTATATAAGAATAGGGAAATGTTCATAAAGCACTAAGAATTCCTAATAGAAGTTTTATTTTTCTTGAATTAATTTCCTCTGCTCATTTTTCCAGTTTTCAGATTAAATAAATATAAACGTGTTGGGTTCCATGCTAAACATGGACCACAAATAAACTTAACACCACAAAATCCTACACAAACACAGGATTGTGTGCTTTATAGAATGTTTTTGCCATTCCTATGCAAAATTAAATATAGCATTCTCTAGGAAAAACTGTATACATTAGCTATATAAGATGCACCGGTTTCACAATATCCTACACTGGCCTATCATCAAAGACCAAGATGTGTATCTCACAGAGAACAGATGATGAGATACACCTGACCAGAAGTTCCCCAGCAACATCTTCTGGTACCAAGCAGAGGCAATATGTCTCTGAACACCAGTTGGTGGGGATCACTAGTGGGTGAATACTTTAGTGCTCTTGTTATACTTGTGTGCTTTCTATAGAAATCTGGCTGGCCACTATGGAAATTGAATGCTAGACTAGATGAGGCTGAGGTCTAATTCAACAGGACTCTCTTGACCACTCTCAAGACTGTAGCAAATACTCCGTATAAACAAACAAAACCCTTTCACATGGAAAACTAGAAATTAGAACAAAAGATGCTAGATTAGAAACCTTCTCCCTAATATCTAATCTTCTATGTGGAATGATTTTTAATATGAAGGAGCATTCATGTGAACCCTCAATTGTAGACTAGGAGTCTACATCAGGAGTGGCCGATTTTTGGCCCTCAGTGTTGCTGAACTTCAACTCCCATCAGCCCTAGCAAGCACGGCCAGTTACAAGGAATGATGGGAGTTACAGTTCAGCAACATCTGAAGGCCCAATGCTTTTCTACACCTTCTTTAAATCAGTGATAGCCAAACTTGGCCCTCTAGCTGTTTTGGGACTACAAATCCCATCATCGCTAGCTAACAGGACTAGTGGTCAGGGATGATGGGAATTGTAGTCCCAAAACAGCTGGAGGGTCAGGTTTGGCCACCACTGCTTTAAATGGTTATATGCAGAAAGAATAGTCATATACAGATTTTTTTGGGGAGGTACTTAATTCATCTAAGTGGTTAGTGATTTATCAAGTTGGTTTTTATGTGTTTTTATCATGCATGGCTAGATAAGTGCTAGATAATAAAGTCTAAGTTTTAAAACACTTTCATTGTGTTTTCAGTTTCATTGCAGACAAATGGGACTTTTTGGCATTCAATATGCATTAGTGATCTATAAATAATGGGCTAGGGTGCTTAAAGTACAGTAGAATGATTTTCTGATTAAAAGTTCTCTGGTATTGTGGTTTTGGTAGAGAATGCATTCAATCATACAAAAAACATTTTTCATCATGTATGTCTGAAAAAGAATCTTATGTCACTTCTTACTGGGCCTCAGAGATAACTTGAGCTCTCAGTGACACCTTTCTGACCATCCTACGTTGAAATCAATGATTTACCTTCTCTGTTTTGTGGACTCTTGTCAAAATAAGCAAAAAAATACGCAAAACCTTACTTTAGGGATCCCAAGCATCTACATTGGCCACTGCTTTACTTGAGCACTCACTGAGAGAAGTTCTTTGCACTTCTCATTCAGAATGGAAGGGGAGATGGTCATCTAGTCTTGGAATGCAATGAAATGTGGGCGTGTTAAAGAGGACATGTTCAGTATAGGAGAGGCCAAGCTGGTGAAAACAGGAACTGAATAGGATGAGCAAACTGAATAGGATGTGTTGTGTATTTTTGAGGGGATATTGGTGGGCTCAGCAGTAGGCACTGGTGGGCACAAGGATGCTTTAACTTGGGAGCTGGGAGGGGGCCTCGGTTGGGAGGGGGCTGGTGATGGTAGACAGGGTTGGAAGCAAGAGACTTCCACTTGCAAACTAGTGTAGATGGAAGTGGAAAGGAAGCGTATAGCTGGGGACTGGATTGGCCTTAAGTAATGAAGCTCTATGTATCTGTAGTAGGTAAGTGATGATGAACTCTAGCTGTCTTCAGGTAATGAATGCATGGGCAGTCAACATGCTGATGGTGGAAGCAGGTCCACACCTCCCATTGTCTGCATGTTTAAAAGTGCATCTGCATCATGTGTGTCCATACATCTAATTTTAAGCGCATAAGGAGAAGGCTTCAACCTTAAACACTTTGACCTGGAAATAATTCCCAGATAATTGGCCATGCTGACTTGGGCTGATTGGAGTTGCAGTCCAACCTTTGGAGTGCCAAAGGTTCTTCATCTCTGCTCTGTGCTACCATTAACTTCAAAACAACACTGAAATGTTGATATACATTTCAAATGAAATATACATGAATATATGACTATTTACTAGTATGCAGAAACATGCTTCTTTTCATTGGTGCCCTGCCTCTCTGATCCAAACTTGATTTAATTAGTCCCATAAAAATCAGGTTAAGGCTACAATGCTATACCCTCTTACCTAAGAGTAAGTTCCGCTGTGCTCTGTGGGACTTATTTCTGAGTAGAAATCATGGGATTAGATTAGAAGCATGAAGGTCACTTTTATTTTGTGCAGATTTTAATAGGCATCTCTTTGACGCAAATTAATTTGCATCTCATTCCAAACACACAAAAACTTTACTGTGTTTCAGCGTCAGGTTATAATTCTACATTGTGAAAGCTAAAGCAAAAAACCCCTGAATGATTATGTTCTGTTGCACACATTGTAGTTTGATTGAAATTTCATTATGGGTTTGTTAACACTGTCAAGTGGAAGGGGTAGGGTAGATTGTCTGGTTGTTAATTAGGTCCCATCAGCAAAATTATTAGCGCAGTAGGCCAGAATTACTCCTGCAAAATGAAAGCTGTAATAATCAGTACTGTATGTAGGTCAAAAAGAAGAGCAGGCAGATTATGTGAGCCTGGAGGGTGCCGGGCTCGCCATGGAGCTGGGGATTTCTAAGAGTTCCCGAATACTTGCTAAAACATTGAAACTGGAATTCTGATTTATTTATTTATTTTGCACGTCAACCAGTACCCCAAAGTGACCCAGGACAATTCAACATCTGCAGAATTCTCTTTGAATTGTAAAAGGAGAGAGGGAGAGAGAGAGAGATTTTCTGTTCAGAAGATATGACCTGTGAATCATATGTACATGCTTCAATCACTGGCACTTCCCTCTTCAATCCTTCTTCACACAGAACTCTTGTCAGTTTTTGCCACCTCCCACCTGCTCCCAAGCATGCCTGAAAATCTGTTCCAAAGAGTTAGAGGACCCTCCAGAACAGGGTGGAATGTGGCATTGAGGACTGCAGAAGGAAGGGCGAATTGCCACAATCCCCTCCCCTCCCCTCCCCTCCCATTTATGGAGGAGTCTACTTTTATCAAAGGTCTCTCTATTGAGTGCATCAGCTGGGCCCTACCTCTTGTTTGACGCACAAAACAGCTGTTTTAGCAGTATGTTTGAGCCTGAAACTAGTTATCATTCTGGGCTTACAGGCCTTCTGCTGTTCTCCTCAATGATCTTAGCCGTTTTCATGTGACCAGGCTCAAGGCTGAGCACCTGGGAATCAGAGGAGCAGGATCACAGCAGCAGAGCCTTTAGGGGCCTCCATGCAATCTTTGGGTCTTCTGCACAGAATCTATATACACTGTGGGCAAATCACCTTGCATGTATCCCATTTCTACACACCCTAGAATTCTTGTCTGAAATGAACGTATGCTGAAAATGCATCTTGCTGAAACTTAATCATCCTACTCTTTTCATCATTACCACTCTCTGAGAAAACTGAATTTTCATTAAGAAAACAGGCTCTTGTAGTTTACGAAGTCATAGCCTTAGCAATGTGTACAGTAGTTTGCAAAGTTGGCCTCTTGCCCATTGGATCCACCTTTGGGCTTTGAAAATCTTATCTTTGCCTTTCTCCCATGTTCACCCACATCTTCCTCCTTTAATGATCTAATCCTGAAGTCCATGAATGAGACGATGAGCAATGTCATTAGTGTTTGAGTCGCACAAGCTTGGGTAGCTTAGGTGTTTTATATATCCTTTGCATTAGAAATGGAAACACTAAGCCTGTTTTTGCTGCTATGCTCTCTGAGAAAGCTTCTCTTGCTGCCACCACTTTATTAGGGCCTGCATAATATTTCTGTTTGTGGGCTACAATTATAAATGCGTATTTGTAGCAATAGAACTGTGCATGGCGTAGCATCGTTGTTATATATTCTAAAACTCTGTTCCTCTGCGCAGTCTTTTCAATTAATGTGGTGTCCCGACTTTTTTCTCTCTTGCTTTCCCCGACTTTCTTATGATATTTGCAACCTAAACATTTCATTAGAGCAGTTTTTAATTTAATTGCTTATTTGTGGCACTGGGTGTGTGGGTAAAGAAGGGAGCTCCTGAATTATTCATAGTCCCTCTTCACGCTGTAATGATAATGCTGAACCAGAGTTAGAGGCCTGAGTGCCAAAGAGTAAAATAACATTATTTTCTTTCAATTTGGTGGCTGTATGCAAATGTAGCTTTTCTTTTTTTAAAATTCAAGCATATTGTTGTTTTGCATAATCATGCATTATTCCAGTACATCAAAACAAAAAGTGCATGAATCCAACAAATGCATAGAAAGGTGGAAATAATTGAGGGGTGAGGGCCATGATCCATGCACCCAGCTACGTCTGTTTCTGTGGGAGGTAATTGGCATAGGGTTAATGAGGAAAACTGCTTTGGATCAGTAGCTCCATTAGATGAATTATATCCATTGGGTCTAATGACTTTAAACTAATTGTTATTGCTCCATCTTTCAAAATACGCCTCCTCCCACACATATTTGAGGATGAAATGTCGACAATTAACTCAGTGGCACAGACAGTAGTCCAAGCGAACAGGCAACAGGCTATCATCGTTTTTTTTTAAAAAATAAACATATGTTCGAAATATCAAAAACTGTCAGCAATTGTTATCTTACAGAAACTGATGGATAGAGACTTAATGAGGCTGATTTGTGAAATAAGGCATTGTTTCCACCATAAGCAACAACAGAGGAAGTTTTTTTTCCTCCTGATGCTTGATAGGAAACACTGACGTGCCCATGTTCTTTCTTATAATGGAGATAATTAGCTTTATTTTCAGTGACAGTTTTGACAGCATGATGTTTGCATTCCGTGGTCTAAGGACTATTTGATTAGTAACTCCCCAGTGCATGCTATTTCATTCTTTATGGAAATGTTGTCAGTATGAAAAGGGAAATTCAAAAAGGGGAATAGAACAGAAAATGGGTCACATGTAAGTGATTCAGTCCCATAATGACTTTCCAGTCTAGCTTAATAAAAAACTTATTTTTAAAAGTTTGCAAAAGTAGGCTTCGCATCTCTAACTCTTATCCCTGCACCAATATTTCAGTACAGTAAAGTGGAATGTTAAGCAGTGCAAATACAGTGAAGCCTATTTGTCAAAAGCCTCTGCAATTTCTCCAGATTGCAGTGTTAATAACCCTGCAATCTTCCTTACTATGAAACTTTATTTTGAAATATTCCATCAACATTTAAATATGCCATCAGCATTTAAACATACAACTTACCAATATATGAAACACACAATGCATATAATTCATAACTTTGAATAACTACTTTTAAATCATACCAGACGTATTTTCATGTCCTCCATCATTTCACAAACAGGTAAGCTGGTTTTCATACAAAGGACTCCTGCCTAAAACTCCCCTCCCCTTTATGCATTGCTGAAAACTCTACTCTTTCAGCTGTACACAGAGTTCATTTAATTGGCAATAGACCAGCAGTTCCCTAACTTTCCCCCCATGGACAATATAAAAATTTCTGAGGGTCTTGGCAGACTGCTTAATGATTTTTCTGCCTATTTTGGTCTGGACTGTGGAGAGAGCAGGAGAGAGAGCTGAAGAGCAGGGGGAATTGGACAATTAGAGGCTTTTTAGAGGGTTTCCCCACTTACGTGATTTTCGCTTATGTGCATGGGATCCCAGAACATAATTCCCATGCAAGGGGAGGGGCGCCTATACTTAAAGTTCTGCTAAAAGTGTGCACTACCTAATGGCAATTGGGCAAAAGGAGCATTTGAGCTCACAGACCATTTCATCACTTTTGCCTTCTGTGCACGGGGAAGGCTAAAAAGCATTAAATGGTAGAGTTTCCAGCTGAAATCCCTGCTTAAGCCTTGGGCCATTCACTTTGCCCCGTTCTCACTTACCTCACAGGGTTGTTGTTGGGACCCACATACATTGTCCTGAGTTCATTGGAAGAAAGATGATAAAAAAAAATGTAATACACAAATTGAGTACAGGAATTCCATTTTATAAAATAGTCTGGCAGCCTGAGCTTTACAGCTTATCTCATTGCCTGTACAGTAGAGCTAAATAATTTTCTGATAAATACAAGCTCCTATGGTTTATGCAAATGTGTGGACTAGATAAAGATTTCATTACAGACTCAAATTTGTAAAAGTTGCTGAATTAACCAAAATATTGTGCTTACCCATTTCCCCACCAAATACTACTTATTTCCTTAGCAAAGAGAAAACCTTGCTGTCTTCCTCTCTGAGCTGCAGCCCAGAGGGCTTGCATTGTCTTGCGTTGTCACATTGTCTGTACCATCTCTTTAACCTCTGTCTGATTCATTTTACCTTATTCTAAAACTAAATATTTGATCCTCTGTCGCTACTTGTTTTCCATTCAAGTTGAGTTATCAATCCATCTGAAGACTGGTTTACAACAAAGCCTGGATTGGATGTGAGTTTTGCAGAGCAGATAGATAATACAAGTTTAAATATACAAGCCTAACGTGCTTGTGTATGGAGGCAAGAACAATGAAATTTCTTTCTTTTATTCCCTCAGTGTGCCTTCCTTAATCTCCCTTCCGATCCTCTTCATAGCTAAAACCTGGAGCTACTTTCCTAAGCAGTATTACTTGAACTCAAATACATGTCCCACCTCAAATTAAACTATGGATATTGGCCTCTCAGATCCCTAAGCAGTTAGTCTTCATTGATTTCTTTCCTCAACTTTATCTTTTAAAATACCACATGGTTTTGCATCAGCTAAGGCTGAAACTTTGTACGTACCCAGTAGCCTGGTTTATACACCATGCTGAGCCAAGCCATGGCTTATAGAAAACATGCATGAGTATGGGCTCTGGGAGGTGAGATTGTATGTGTCTCGCTCCTCCCTTGTTATTTTGCTGCTGAACTGAACTAAACTATGGCTTGGCTTAGTGTGTAATCCAAAAGTGCTATGTGATTTAGCTGTCTTAGACGAATAACAAACAATAAGCCACACCTTGGCTACAGCTTGTGGTTAGCTTGTGGAGAGCAAAACAATGAGCTCGGGTTCAGATGACACACTAAGTCAAACCAAGGCGTAGCCCAGTATGATGCAGCAGCAAAACAACTGGGGAGTATCAAAACAGATGCACTCTGATCTCTAGGAACCTGCAATGAGCACCCTCTAGCTCTTTCTATACATGCAAGTGTGGTGGTGGGTGGGAATTCACAAAAATTCAGTATGCATTCACTTTTGCATTTGACAATCTGCCACTTCTAAAAATGACCTCTATGACCTCTGGGAATTGCTTTTTGTATTCCTCAGTTATACATGTTGTTGCAGCCACTTCATTCAAAATCTGGATAGCGCCACATAATAATAGGTGGAATTTGTAAAATTTTACGAAGGCTTCAGACTCATTAGCTGAGCAGAAAGGGGAAAGTGATGCCATAGCTCTATTTTAAATCAAGACTAAAAATATGCTTATCTCTTATGTTGTATTTTAAAAAGCGAAACCTCACAATCCTTTACAATGGTGTAAGGCTAGGTATGAGTACCGAATGCTGCCCCAGTGGGGTCAGCAATGCGAAGCAAGGAGGATCATGATTGCTAATTACACAGATACATTTTGTGCCTAATAGTCACAGCACTGTAGGAACTGTGTTTGAAAGCAGCAGTTTTATTGTGCACCTGAATGAACAGTATCATAAACACAACTATGGTCGATCACTAATTAGGTATGAATTACAAATTTTTTTCCAAGGTGTCAGCTGCGGAAGGAGAAATGCCATCTTGAATGAATAATTTCTCCTCTCCAATCTGACCTCCTCCCATTTAGATGGGGAAGTGATAAATCATCGACTGAAGCAGCAGCAGGGATCCTTATTAATAACAACCTTCAATTCTCCCGGCAGTCACTCCAAGTGCAAATGACAATACAGACATATTTTATATCCCTCCTTCTCTCCATGGAAATGATGAGGATTTTCTGCTGGTAGTTCTTGACAATTTCAGATGTGGAATTTTATAAACCTGTGTTTGAAACCTCATTTATCTCCCACCTCAGAGATTTCCCCCTTGTTGTTTTGTACTAAGATGGCTAGGCTAATGTAGCTAAATTGTGATGTTGGAAGCAGGAGCCAGTTGACAGCTTTGGGCTGCAATCCTGTACTCAGCTTCGCGGCTGAAATCCCACTATTTCAGTGTGCAGGATTGTAGCCTATGTGACTAAGCAGGGAGAATTTATTCATGAATGCTTAGTAAACATTAGTAAGGGAAAGCTGTTCAGGTGATAGCAGTCCGTATTTGTATGACCTATCCTGACATTTTGCCCATAGATATATACGAAACAGGAATGGCTGATTAATAATAATAATAATAATAATAATAATAATAAATTTATTAGTTGCTTTTTGCCATGGCAACATAAAGTGACTTAAAACATACATACATACATACATACATACATACATACGGTACATACGGTACATACATACATACATACATACATACAATAAAACCAAAAATCAAACCAGAAAGATTATAGTGGGGCTGTGCCATCCTCTTGACCTGCCACTTAGCAAGGGGGGGGGGTGACAGGGTGTCAGCAAGGTTACTTGCTGTGTGAGGTCACTGGCAGGACCAGTGGATTGGCTCTGCTGGTGTGCCTTCTTCCTGTAATGTACACTGCACAACAGTATTCCATGGAACATTTTTGTTTGGCTGAGTTTATTGACTAGGGACCCAGGCTACTGCAATCTCAACAAATCACCACAAACGTAACCCACAGTCAGACGTGCTCATCTGACATTTCACATAAAACAAAGCCAAGAATAATATTTCAGAGAAACATTTCATGTGTGCACAATCAATAAAATACTTATCTTGCATAATGTTTCTTTAGCCTTCCCGCCCATTTATGTGTGTGTGTGATTAATATATTGCAGAGATGCACCTGCGAGTCACCCTATAAAGAAATAACATAGGAAGCTCGTGAAAAGGTCTCGGAAGGCATTTTCATGGCTCTCACATACTGCTTTTGTGTCTGCAGCTCTAGCAATTTTCTACATAACTTGCCTACAATGGATAACCCTTTTTATATTCATGGATAAAGGCGCTGTGGTCTAAACCACAGAGCCTAGGGCTTGTCGATCAGAAGGTTGGCGGTTTGAATCCCCGCGATGGGGTGAGCTCCATTGTTCGGTCCCAGCTCCTGCCAACCTAGCAGTTCAAAAGCATGTCAAAGTGCAAGTAGATAAATAGGTCATGTGGCCAGCATGACTAAGCTGCTTCTGGTGAACCAGAGCAGTGCACGGAAATGCCATTTACCTTCCCGCCGGAGTGGTAGCTATTTATCTACTTGCATTTTGACATGCTTTTGAACTGCTAGGTGGGCAGGAGCTGGGACTGAACAGTGGGAGCTTACCCCGTCGCGGGGATTCAAACCACCGACCTTCTGATCAGCAAGCCCTAGGCTCTGTGGTTTAGACTGCAGTGCCACCCGCGTTCCTCATATTCATGGATAGTGATATGGATTTCCTTCTTTTCAGATTTAACCTTCTTTAGAATTTTAAGTTTTGGGTCCCGTCCCATGTTCTCCTTGATAGTGTTGTCAGCTCCAGAAGCAGCACTTGCCAGATAACTGGATGCACAGTGAGCCTGAGGTGTCAGAAGCAGTAAAACATGACATCATCACATCTTGGGATCAATTTGGCCAGAACTTTATTGATTACAGAAGTCAGTAGGCTTTGGTATAGGCATTGGCTATGTATCCCGAATCAACCAGGATTCATTACTGAATCAGTCAGGATTCATTACTGCTGGCTGATTAACCAAGGGTTGGTTCTTGGTTAAGAATTCCCCCCATGAGGCATATCATATAGTTCATCCCCCCGGATGCCATTTGTGGAGTTCTATGGCCAGTTAGCCCCCTTCTGGAGACTTGGACAGAAACCTTCCCCCGGACCTCTTTACTGGGGTACCCTGATAATTTAATCATGAAGAGAGTTCCTTTCCAGCACCCTTGCTTAGACTAAGGATCCAAACCAATGCCTTCACAAGAGAAAATAATACCCTGGTCTTGCACTTCTACTGCAAGGAAATTCTTATCCTGTAAGAACTTTCTTCGCGTTTTTCTATTTCTGTATTAATTGGGCAGATGTTACCATTTCTGGTGTGGCCACTGAAACCTGATTCATTGTGCAGTGCTAGTTTGTTTCATCCTCCTAACCTGCCTCATCACTTTGAGCCACCCACATTCCTAGCAACCAGGGCTGGTAACAGCACGCAGCATCCTTGGGTGCCTCCCAGGGCCCCATTGGGCACCAATGCCTGCTTTGGGATCCCCCATTTTTTAAAACAAAACAAAACAAAATGTGCCTGGGACTCCAGGCTGTGCCTAGTAACTGGGTCTTGCCACCATTTATATTTCTCATAATATCCAGAGTGATGCTATGTCAGGAAAATTAGGGGAAATTTAGAGGATGGCTAGACCCAGCCAATGAACACTACATAGAACACTCCTGCTGCATGCTACTAGGTAAGCCTATCAGAGTCCAAGAATCAGAAGAGGGGGCAATATTCTCTGGGTCATCTCAAAACTGGAGCTAACTCTGCTTGCTATTATTGCCCTAGTTGCAATGATCTTACTGTAGTTGCAAGGATTGCACTGGTAGGACTTGCTAACGTGCACCAAACCTTCTTTGTCATACCTGTGCTGAGCAGTTATTCTGGAGTCTTAAGCAGTGCAGTGTGGTAGCATCAGGTGCAGGAAAGGTGAGCATGGTTCATCTCAAATAGACTTGCAGGCCTAATTAGGCACACAGGCCCGAGGTTCCTCCCCACAGCATTATGGAGTGCAAAGACTGCCAAAGCCGTGTCAGCCAGCAAGGACCTTACCGTAGGATTTATTAAGTGACTGGGCAGTAATGCTTCAACCTTTTGAAGGAAGGTTTAGATGTCTTGGTCTTTAAATGGACAAACATGACATTTACAACAAATGCACTAAAGAAGCTCAGCTCGAAACACCAAATCAAGTTAGATCTCATAACTGTAGTGGCCAGAAATTTCCCAATGAAGGTGAAAAACCCAGGGAACAGAGATGATTGTTTGAACATTTGGCTGGGTGTCTTGAGGAAGCCAATGGGGAAAGGGACTGACTTTATGACTTGGATCAATGAGAAATGCCTGGAGGTCCAAATTTCAACAGATATGAAGCAGGCTTATGGTCTTGCGGCTCAAGGGTCTGTCCTGTCCGGGGACATAATAATTTGCATTTTGTAAGATTCCCAACAAGAGAAGAAGTTTTCAGGGCCCTGGATGGCATTAAAGATTTGGAGCATAAGGGCAAGGTGTTATATATTTTTCAAGACCTGAGCCTAGAGACCTTGCAGAGGGGAAAAAAAACAACTTTTAATCTGTGTCTTGGCATGCTCTGTATGCAAAAGTTGCATATTGTTTGGGCTGTCTCTTGCGCTCTGACACAGAGGGCAGGTCCTGTCAGCTGCACTGAAGTGTTTAATTGATGTCTTGTTGACTGAACTTAACATGGAGAAACTGTGGGAGGGGACCTGAGGAAGAAGAGGAGAATCAGCTACCCAAAGGATTACACAGCATGGGAGAGAAAGAATAAAAATATTGAAGTAGACTTAAACAGTGCTTGCTAGAAATTAGGTTTCTCAACAGTCAGGAGATCCAGAGATTGCAATGGATTAGAGCTGTGCAGCTGACTAGTAAGACGGTTGGTTTTATCCAGCTCTATGTTAGCAAGGGACATTGCTGCAGCATCTATTAGCTGAAGTAATTTCAAAGAACTTTCTTAGGTTAATATTGCAGTTTTGTCTATAAGGTAGGGATTTGGAGATTGTCCCCCTCTTGATCTGGACTCGTCAATGGCTTTGCCCAATCACTATTTTTTCAGGGTGAAGGGAGATGTTAATGCCTATTGTGGAGGGATCCAAATCTGGGATTCCTCTCTTGAAAGACAAAGTTTTGGTTAATCTTCAAAGTTTTATTCTTAGATTTTCAATTTTGCAATGCTTTTAAGGAGTACAGGGTTAGTCAGGGAGCTGCATGGGAAGCTGGCAACACATTGACAATTTGTGGAAGGTATTTTGATGATTTATTGGAACCATAGGAGAGAATTTCTGAGCTTCAAAGGTGCTGTTGAAATACAAGCAGGTTTCAGCTTTGGCAATAAATTATTCCAAATCCCAGCTAGTATGCTTAAACATGTCCTGGGAGTTTCAAAAGCAATTGCAGCACATATCTAATTTGTCCCTACAAATGGCTTATTTTAAATAGCTAGGTGTCTTGATTTCAAAGGTGCTGAGGTGCTACCTTTATTTGCAAAAAAATAAAATGTTCTGTGCCCTATAGTATTTGTTGAGGTGTGAGATCTATATGTATTACCATCTACAGAATGCAAGATATGTGTCTTTTGTTGTTGACACCTGTTAGTATTAAAAATATAAATACATGTAATTATGCAAAACAGTCTGGCTTTAGGTTCATTGGAATGCCACTTCTAAGTATTGAATCCATAAATCAAACCTTCTTAATTTAAACAGGACTGCCCCTCCCCAATAAATACTTCACAATGAAATGACTAATGCTGCCCATGGTTTTGTAAGTGTGAAGGTCTTCTAAATGTGAAGGTCTCTCAAGTCCTCTTCAATGTTCCGCTGTCCAGTCCCAGACCGCCCAGCAGCCTTGTGATGTCAGAGCAACTAAGCCAATGGCAGCCGGGGAGGGCGTGGCACCTCTGCCCTCCCCAGCCACTTGTGATGTTAGAGCAGGTCCAGCACCTGGACAAGGATGGCCAAGGCTGGCAGAGAGGTCACTTGATTGCCGAGTGTTCAAGAATGTCGGGACAAGGTGTCTCAGTAGCCTACAAGCTGTGAAAATGCTAGTTCTTTTAAGGTTCATCATTAATGCCATGCCTCAGGCATATAGAGATATATATTTTATATTCCACACCTCCTGGTTTAATTCCATGTATATCTTTATTCTTAGTAAAAGTGGTAGTGACTTGATAGGTACAGCAGATAGCAAGGGATTACAGCTTTTAAAATGAATGGAGAATAGGGAGGTCCTTAGTTTTTTGTGCAAGTGCTTAAGAGAGGTTATGCCTTATGTATGATGACCTCAGGCACTTCTTTCTGCACCGTTTAACTTGCTTCCTTCCCCTCTGTGTCTCACATTTCAGGCCTATTAAAGGCTGACTGAACCCCAGAGGCGTGGGGAACTTCATATCCTCCAACATTTCTCTGATGAAAATAGGGACGTCCTATTCCATAATGATAATTTTACTATTTATACCCCACGCATCGGACTGAGTTGTCCCAGCCACTCTGGACAGCTTCCAAGATATATAAAAACATTAAACTTTTTTAAAAATCCCTATACAGGGCTGCTTTCTGTTGACTCAGGGATCAGATAGCTCCATGCCCTACCAACATTTATCCAATAAAAATAGGGACGTCCTAAGGAAAAGTGGAACATTCCAGGATCAAATCAGAAACTGAGACGACTTCTGTAAATCTGAGACTGTGCCTGGAAAATAGAGACACTTGGAGGGTTTGGAATTTTGGATTGTACATTAACATGTTTGTAAAATGCCTAGAGAGGACATTGTCCTGTACAGTGCATTATATCTGACAGTATCTCTATCCAACTGCAGCTCCCCCACCCCTCCAATACACATTATTCTGGATCACCTCTGTGGAGATGATACAATAGAAGCAACCCTTATTCTTCTTTATGTCTGATCTAAAAATATACAAGTAGCTTTGAACAATTCCCTGTGTCTGCCTTTTACTGCTCCTTTTTGAAAGGGTAACAGTTCTAGGGTTTCTCTGCACAGAGCAGAGCAGGATGAAAGCCTCTTGGCAAGCACTGTGTTGAATTCAATTTGGCATTTTGCTCAATATGCTGTTAACACTTCTGACTGGTTTAACCATTCTTCCTTAGAATAAAACCTTTAAATCGAAGAGGCCATGTCATTTCAGAAGTGTTCGTTTTTCTTGTTAGTGTTTTTTCTTTTTTTCTTTGCCGTCACACAACTTTTCCCTTCCCCACTTGTGCTGAATAATAGCTTTTGGCATCTCTGTTGTGTTCATTAGCCTGTAATACTAAATTGACAACAGTTGTCCTTAGAGAACCGTGTAGATTTTCTCTTGCTTGTGATGTGGTACAATTCCCACACTCAGTATAGTAAAACAGGGTTATTTGTCCACTGGCCACAGACATTGGATGCATTACACTTCCATACATTTGCAGGGCAATCCACATTTGTCATGATTAGGTAATTGGATGGCAGTAGTTTTAAACCCTTAAAAGGTGATAGGCTGCTCTGGTATAGAACTGGTGCAAGATGGGTGTATGGGATGGTCCAGTGGCTGGGGGCATGAGCCCATTAATACTTCAGAGATGGGGAGAGTACCTTACATGTGTGTGCCTGGCAGGAATTCTTTGTATGAGGCTTGTTTGTGTATGAGTGATTCATTGACAGAAGTAATGGCTGCAAAAGTGGTGGAATGATTGTGGTCGTTGGCTGGAATGAATGGCAAGAGTGAGACTGGGGGAGCCATTGGATGAACAATGTGCTTTACGGTATGTTGGTTGGGATTTTGAATTATGTTGTCTTGTAATGGCCTCTAACTTTATATTGATATTGAGTTTATGGATATGGATACTGTTTGTTTGTTTATTTGCTTTTGTGTTTCTCAATGCAAATCACTTGTCATCACTTTGACTGTATTTATTGTGCTTATATATTTATGTATCTTTATCTACCGTAAACTGCTTTGAGATCTCCAGAGAGTAAGGGCTCTATAAATGTTAATATTAATTAATAATTATGGCAATAGTAATAGTAATAATTTCCTATATATGTCCACTCAGAAGTCAGCCTCAAATTCAAAGGAGCATCCTCTAAAAGGAGTATAGTATTGCTGCCTAAATAATAAACATTTATTGATGACTAACATATTTGGCTCAGTACAAAATGAGATGTGGTGCTCCATTTGCGCCATCACTTCTTTCTTTTACAGTTAACCGGTAAGGGACCAGTTGAATATACCTTTTTTGTTAAACTCATATGTCAGTTCAAGGAAACTTGTTAAATCATTCTTGATTTAATTGTAAAACTGCAATGGGAGAAGTTTTCCTTACTGCTGGAGGTATAAAACCATAAATGCTCTTGTTCTGTTCCAAAACTTATATAGAAGGAAGCAGAACTGGTTTAGTGACTGCATACTGAATAAATAAAAATGTCAAAAATCCAATATGCATAGTTTGACATCCATGGCTGCTCACTATTTAAGGAATAGACCGCCTTTCTGAAGTGACCTGCCAGCAAGCCCTGTAGCCTTATATTTGTTTGTCATTGGCACAGAAGTGTATTTAGAAAACTCACCTGGTTGCCATAGGGGACAATGCCATGCAGTTGAGTGAGCAGGCTGGAGGAGATAGATGGATTGCTCTACTCCTCTTCCGCCAGTCCACCTGGACCTTTAGGAGTTTGGGGATGCTCTAACAGCACTTAGGATGGAAGACAAGCTGCTGGTGATTGAACATCACTCCCCACTTTGGCAATGCATTCTTAGAGCCTAGTTTTGCCATAAGAGCTTCTCCTAGATATGGGCAGAGGATATTGATGGCTAGACCTTGATTGCCAACATTGTATGTCCTGTAGTAAGGATCTTGAGGCATTTTTGCTCAGTGACCTGATATTCACTACCAACCCGTTTTTTTAAAAAAGAGAATTTGGTTTCTTAGTTTAGTTTCCCGTGCTTTTTTAAAACACTGCATGGGTTTCGATTGAGTGATATCACTGATATGCTGTTTTGCCATAACTCTTCCCCACCCGTACCCTTTTGTCTGTCTCTCTCTATTGGTTGTGAATTTGCTTTAGAGCTCAAGCTGGGTATTCGCTCCTTCCAATTGTTAGGGAATAATTTAACACTGAACCTCCCTGGAGCTGAGTGTATACATGTGCAAAGTTCTTTCAAGCAGATTCCTTGATGCAAAATGAATTATTGAATATTATATAATATATTCGAGACCTGCTGCTGCTGCTCAAGGCCTGAATAACTAGAATTTTGGGGTTTTCTGTTTGAGACTTTTGGCATGTTGAATTAATCCCACTGGCTAGAAAGGTTGACTTTGATGACACTGCTTATAATGGATCAGCTGCAAGTACTTTTTTGGGGGTCTTTGATAGGAGTTGTTTTTCCTACAATAACAAAATCATATCACTTTAGGAGATATATTACTTCATTGGGTGATACTTTCCTCTGTCCATCACTCAAAACTTTTCTGATTTCTAATGTACTTTAAAGCAAGATCTGAAGCCTTCAAACGGCTGGTATGACAGGAATGTTTTAAAATTACGTTTCTATGAAGCTGGCGTGTGCAAGCTCTGCTGAAACAGACTTCATGATGTGCTATAAATGATACATTTCCTGCCACATTTATTCCAGATAATCTCCTGCAAGAATGAGCAAACAGCTTGGTATATGGGGGAAAGATTGGGATGATGGAAGAACAGCAGCTTTGGAAAGCCCTGAGGAGCAATATGAATAGAGTAGTCATCCAGCACTGGTTAAAGAAGAAAGGGCTTCCCCTCCTGAAATTACCTAGAATCCAGGAGTGCTCAGGCACATTCACTGGACAATATGAACCATCCCAGCCAGCGGGTGCCATTCTGATGGATGTTAGGGACTAGCTCAGGGCAAAGACTGGCTTTCACCTGAACCTAGACCAGGAATAAGGTACCAGTGGCCCTCTAGAAGTTGTTAGACTCAAAGAACCATCATCCCTGCCCATTGGCCATGCTGCCTAGGTTTGGCAGGAGTTGGGTCCTACGACATCTGGAATGCCCCAGGTTTTGCACTCCTCTCCCATACCTTCTAACTCAGAGTCCTTAGGATTAATGCCTTGAGCTCGATACTTTGGAGAAGTTGTAGTCCGACGTGCAGCAAACAGAAAGTATTGACTAGGTAAAAGTAGTAAGCCATGTTCCTAATGTCTATACTAGGCTGGGCCATTCCAAATGCTTCATGCTACTTGTCTATTGCAAAGGGTGATGTTATAAAATGTTATTCTCGTCTGTATCTGAAGAAGGCCCTGAGGCTTTGGCACCCATCATCCCAGGTATACTCTCAACAGGATATGCTACAGCCTCAAAGCCTAAATATCCTATTTCAGGCTGTTGAGTCTGGTCCTGAAGGCCTGCAACCTTCCATTACAGTTATAAAGATGCAGCCTCCCCAGGTTAAGAGTAGAATTTAGCCCAGTATTTCCCAAACTTGGCTCTCTGGTTGTTTTTGGATTACAACTCCCATCATCCCTAGCTCACGGGTCCTGCCAGCTAGGGATGATGGGAATTGTAGTCCAAAACAACTGGAGAGCCAAGTTTGGGAAACACTGGTTTAGGGAAATATATGGCTGCACCATACAATCCTTTGTAATCTAAGGGCATTCGCTTTTGCGGGTTTGAGGAAGACAGGCCCATTGCAAGATTCAAGGGAGCTAGCCCTCTGTACATTCAGGCAGAGGGAGAGAGCAGAATATAGAAAGTTTCCTTATACATTGGTCCATCTAGCTCAACGTTATTTACACTGATGGATAGCAGATCTCCAAGACTTCAGTCAGGCCCTCTCTGAGGATGCTAGGGATTGAACCCTGGATTGAGCCCTTCTGAATGCAAAGCATGTGCTCTAACACTGATTTTACAGCCCTTTACTTTCACATACCATTAAAGCTGCTCCCAGATCTTCTGCCGATAGGTCATATTCTATTGTTTTGCATGACAAAAAAAAATAAAAAATCAGTCACACTATTTCATATCTTTCTATGGAAGATTTATTTCCCCCATAGCCTCTGAAGTGCAGGGAATCTGCTCTTCAGTGAAGTTTGGGTGGTACTACAAATTCCCACCCACCAAGTAAAAAGTGTAGCTAGTGAACAGCATATTCCAACACTGATCACACTTGCGGGAGGAAATAAATTCCTAAGACATACTAAATGGCACCCTGAACTGCACTTTAAATGAAAGAGCTGCTGTTCTGCAAGCTGCTGAATAGTAGAAGGCTAGAATCATAAGGCTGCAATAGCCTTCAGTATACTTAGGTTTAAATTAGTTTTTAAAATCTCATGGCTGAGGAGAGCATTTAATTCTGCATATGGTTCAGGCACTGTTAGATATGCAGTTAAAAGGAGAGAAATATTGGAGCCTGGAGTATAATACTCTCCAGAGAGTAAAGAGAAAACTAATGCCAAACTCTGGAGGGGGGGAAATCACCCCAGCAGAGGCTGTATTTGCTTGGATAGAAGCCTTTTCTGAAAGCTGGTGTCTTCTTGAGAGCAAATAGGCCGACAGCCCACAGTTTCAAAGTATGTACACAATACTAAGAATTATCTCCGGTATAATCTGGTGGAGATGCAACACTGGAATGGTTCAGGCATAACATATTAGATCATTGAAATCATGTGTTGTGGATCAGGAGCTAGCCCTCTGCTTGCATGCTCCCGCTTCCCCCCTGTGCAGATTCCTGCCTGATTTAATCAAGCCATCTCAGACTGTAGATTGTGTGCAAACTGGATCAAAGTGTTGTTCTGAAGCCAGTCAGAACATCAAAAGAGCCTTGTTGGATCAGGCCTAGGGACCCACCTAGTCAAGCATCCTGTTATCGCAGTGGCCAACCAGATGCCCATGGGAAGGCTGCAAGCAGAACCTCAGCATAACAGCATCCTTCCCACCTGTGATTGCCAGCAACTGGTATTCAGCTGCTGGGAATCGCTGCCCACAGGAGCTAGTACAGAGCAACAGGAGCTCACGCCGTCGTGGGGATTTGAACCACCGACCTTCCGATCAGCAAGCCCAAGAGGTTCAGTGGTTTAGATCACAGAGGTCAATATTTCAGCCTCTCATTCTAGACGAAATAATGGGAGAAAAAACTGGTAGCCACCAGAAGACTTGGGAGTGTCACTGCAGTGTGTTTATCGCCTGTTTCAACCCTTTTTGCATCCACCAAATCCCCTAAATAGCTCCTTGATATTGCATGCTGTGTGTAAATGGGGCACATTTTCTATCTGCCCTGGGCTGAATAAATAAGCCTATGATATCACAGCAGTCCACTGTAATGCCTGTCACCACACTTATTTTTCTGAAGCCACAACATGCACATGCACATGCATGCACGCGCACGCGCGCACACACACACACACGTCTAAAGAACAACTTGATATGTGAAAAGACTGTTGACACTTAATTAAGAAATGAATGCTCAATATGTTTAATAGACATGGTCAGGCAAACGTACTGAAGGCAACTAGGGAACCATTACTCTTTGAAGAAATTTGGTTTGCGCTATGAAATAAAGACCAGGTAGATGGTTAAAGAATGACAAGCTGTTTATTACCTATTCCTTACCCTTTAACGGGAGTGTTATCAAAGGCAACTTTTTATGACATTTACTTTAATGACATTTTGCCATGCGCCCGTCCTTCCAGATCAGTAGCATTTCATTTCAATTATTGCAGTAACCAGTTCGGTGCTTTTTAAATCAAGTTGCATAACTGTGTTGCAAACAAAACCCACGTGACAATAATACTACATTTTCTGTGTACAAATTGCATTGCTGTTTTTGTTTTTTGTTTTATTTTAATCGCCACCAATCTATTGAAAGGTTTTGTGGACCAAAGGTCTGGGTTGCTGTTGTTTTGTATAAGCGGACTTAAGGAGTTTATAGGGAAGAGGAGCTTCTGTGAAGCCTTCATGTTACACAATTTCTACCCTCAGATAACATTTAAAAAGAGCATTTCATAGTTCAGAGCTATCTCTAATTATATGATAAGTAACATGCTTTGTTTCTGTTTTTCTTTTCCTCTGTGTGACTGTTGCCAATTAGCTTTTTTTTTGGTCAAAAGCCATTGTAGGTTCCTTCACAGTGTTTCCCCACCCCCAACCCTTTGGAAAGGCCAGAAATGACATATTCGAGGGAATTGTTTCTAACATTCCACCGACAAAGGCAATGTGTGCTTATCTCTTGCACTTCACTGAACCATTGTTGCTTGCCTTTATCTACACGGTCCCTGCAAGGCTGTTAGAACAGGCCTTAGACCTGCAGAGCCAAGAGGCAAAAGCAAAGGAATGCTTATATTCCTTAATAGTGTGGTGTGCACTATTAATAGACGGTTTAACAGGCAAAATGTGGTTATAGCCAGTGGCTTAGATTACTTTAAAAAGTGGATTAGATATAAGAGGCCCATCTATTCCAGCATCCTGTGCTCCCAGTGGCATGAATGAGAGTCCTGTTGTTGTGAGCTAAGTCATGGTTTGGCTGGTGTTATGACTGAATACAGTGGTACCTCAGGTTACAGACACTTCAGGTTACATATGCTTCAGGTTACAGACTCCGCTAACCCAGAAATAGTACCTCGGGTTAAGAACTTTGCTTCAGGATAAGAACAGAAATTGCGCAGCGGTGGTGCGGTGGCAGCGGGACGCCCTATTAGCGAAAGCAGTGCTTCAGGTTAAGAACAGTTTCAGGTTAAGAACAGACCTCCAGAATGAATTAAGTTATTCACGCGAGGTACCACTCTATAGGCTTGCAGTTTATTTTGTTCCTCACAAAGCACAAGCTGTAGCCAAGGTTTGTTCTATGGCTTGCTGCTTGTTGTTCTGCTCTGGGGGAGATAGAGCGGGAAGCCAGTTAGAGATGCAACACTAAGCCAAACAATAGCTTAGTTTACAGCAGCAGGACTGTGAGAAGAGCAAAGCAGTCATGATCTCTTCCTCACCACAGGGAACTCATATATTTGCTTGTTCACCCTGAAAGTCATAACTTGGCTTAGCATTACATGTGAATGGGGCCATTGTTATAAAAGAGGCAGTATAGGTCAAAAAATTCTTCTATAGACATTAAGTTGTTATAAGGACCGCTTTGCCAACATTACCAGATGCATCAGACACCCAGTTTTTAAAATAGCATACCTTTCTTGTTTTTTCCTAATGGAGAACTAGTAAAAGATGTTTGTAAGCTTGGAAATATTTCATGAATTTTAGAACTTGTTTCTAAATTGATCATAGGGTGCTTCTTGATAGTTTTGTGTCACCAGTTATGCACTTAATGTTCAGGAAACTTCTTGAAAAATAGCAAAGCAATAATGCTTGATATTTCTCTCTCTCTCTATTTGATTCAATGTTTAACATGCAGCAGCATAGGATCAGTTAAAATCTGTTTCATCATGCAGGTGGGAGATTAAATTTTGTACGTAATGGTGTTGATTAAAAACCCCACATGTTCTATTCTCTTTATAATCAGCAGCAGTGTGTACATGAAACCCAAGAAACAATTTTGAGTGGGCGTCCACATTGCTGGTGATACATTTTTTTAGACATGCATCATTTCATGATGCAGTAATTCAGTTTCACTAGCAAACTGGAGGTTAAACTAACCCCTTTCCAGCCCTGGGAGGAGCATTTGCATGACACACCTACACACTGCAGCTGACACACAAACGTGTCATGACACATAGTTTGGAAAGCTCTGTTCTAGGGAATCCCAGAGAACAACAGAAGTTCTGTGCAGCTAAGCAACACAGATATCGAAATGATCATTGCATATTCCTTCATAGGGAGCGCTGAGCAGAATTCCAGAGGGCTCAATAAAATAAAGCCATTTTGACAGTTGCATCTAGCATGACATTATAATCTAAGCACAGAAGCTATGCTCTAAGAGATTTCTAAAGACAGTGCTTGCCACTCTCTGACCTGAGGAGACAAATATCACTTCAGCATTAAACCTGTCACTACTCTTATTCCTGGCATCACTGCATATACATTGCAGTGGTCTGGAACCAAACCCGCAATATCTCTAAGGTATGCCTGTACTTGCTTTGCCACAATCCAAAGATACAGTTATATTAAAAAAGAAAAAGAAAAACATTTAAAGGATTTCCTGCGGTTTTATCGTGCTTGTAAGCATAAACTAGAATCAAAGTAAACATTGGGCCAGATAGCCACCTTTCAGTATGCACAACAAGCAATATGTCAATGTAACATGGTGCAGCCCATATTTTGTCTCGTTCAATATCTGGCTTCACCATTCTAAGTGATATTGGAGCCTGGAGGACTGATGCTCCTGTTAACAATGCCATTACTGAAGCTAGCCAATGTGGTGCTCTTCAGAGGTTTTGGACTACAACTCCCATCAGGAGTTTGGAAACCAAATCTTATGCAGAATAGTTGAAACAGCTGTGAGTATGTTTAGCCTAGAGAAGAGAAAATTAAAAGTAGACATGAGCACTACTTGGTTATTCCCCCATTGCTTGTTTCCAGCTGTGCAAGGGGGAGAACAAGGGTGTGTGTTGGTGGCCTTGTTTCCCTCTGTCCTGTTCCCAGTGGCTTACCCAGTCAATTCTCTTTGTGTTTGGTATGAACTCGCCCAATGGGGAATTTATTCTTCTCGTGTTGGCTTCCTGCACAATTTAGAACCCTGATCATGATGGATTCTAAATCCCATAAGGAGCCAGGGTGAGTAGAACAGGCAGAAGTCCATTGCAGAAGTCCAGTTCACAAGCATGGGGAGAGCTCAGAGGATTTAGGGGTGACTCTGACTTTACGGCTTCAGGCTTCCTGCCTTCTCTGTCTAGCCAGTCAACCATTTGCCAATATTTGGTCTTCTGTTCTCTCTTCTTAGCCTTGTTTTATTTATTTACAAAATAAAAAAATGATACTGCTATATCATAAAAAAATAACAATAACAAAGCAGATTGCAACAGTATCTGTATATATATATATATAATAAAATAGATAAACAATTAAAATAACTCTTACTTCCTATCCATATGCTGACTGTGCTTAATGATACTCTGTGTTCATCACTGCTTCCTGGAAGCACATGCTGAAGGCTTTTCTAGTTCTGGGTAATCCAGCTTGAAAGCAATAGTCCTCTCCTATTTTTATTCCCCAGAAACTGGTGTTTTGTGACCTACTGCCTCTGAACATATGGGGGTTCTATTGGCTCATCTGTTTACAAATACCTGTTCCAAGTGCCTTTGATAATGTAGCCAAAACCACACCAACAAGAGGGAGATATCCGCAGACTCAGTGTAACTCTTTCAATGTAACACTTTTGGATTGTCACTGATCAGGGATGCTGTAGCAGCAGATTTTCTATATTGGCAGGGGACTTTATATGATTCCCAGGATGTCCATGAATTATTTGAAATCACACCAAACCTTGACCTGATCTTTACTACAAATGAGATGGGGGAAAGTTTGGTTAGCTTTTGTTGTAGTTAGGCGGTCATGTCTTCACCTATTTTTTCTTTCTTTGTTGTATGGGGAACCTGTGGCCCTCCAGATCTTATTGGACTATACTCCCATCATCCCTGACTGTTGATTATGCTGGGTTGGATGGGAATTGGGAGTCCAAAAACATATGGCTGTGGGATCCCCAGGCCTGCTGTACGCCCAAGGCAAATAGACGTATTTTACACTGGACTCTTCTGCTGGTTCCACCAAACAACATTCAGACTCTGTTTACACACCTGGCCAAAACTGCTGAGTGCTGCTTTATCCCTGTTGGGAAGAATGCCATTGGGAAGGATTTGGAATGGAATGGAATGATGGATTGGAAAGGATTAAGCATCCACTCTGCCCAGTTGCTTCTCCATTCTAAATTTCCCTCTCCTGTACATGCTCTCATTCTTAAATAAGTGGGGTATGGGTTCTTGTTACACCCATTTGTAAGTAATGTGTAATTAGTCCTTACTGTGTGCTGTTTGGATATGTGGCAACTGAATGATATAATTATTTTCACATGCTACGTCTTTTATTTCTCATTGTGCTTGGAATGATAAAGATATGTTTATGAGCCATGTCACAACATGAGGTGCCAAAGCCCTATTGGTTCCAGTGGGACTTACTTAAATGCATGCAGTTGTTGCAGTCAAGCTCTTCTTTTTGTGGAGAGAGCAGGACTCCAGCTTTAGATATTGCACTGGCTTTTTTTGTTTGCTTATATCTAAGTCCCATCCATTCTACAAATCACACCAATCTCTGCCCATACCCTGTCTGGAGGAGCATGTCTGAGGAATATGAGTCATTCAAGCTCCTTACTTGGGTCAATATCCTTCAAAAGTGCTTCACTGGAAGCATTCCTTTATTTATAAGCCATAAATAGAACTACAGTAATAAGAGGTTGCAATCAGGAAACATAATGAGAAGAGACACTTCAAAAGGAAAATGGGATAGGAAGAAAAGCAATAAAGAGGAAAAGAATGTTCATTTCCTGGCAGACACAATATATGTCAAGGCTCTTCTTTGCATTATTTAATTCATTTCTTAATGGAGCTGCCAACTTTCTATTCAGATCCATTTGTATTTGTATTTTTTTTATTTGTATTTTTTTATTTGTATTTTTGCATAAGCCTGAACTTTGCACAAGTTTCTATATTTGGAAGTGGCATCTAATAGTAGAGGTGTAGATGGTCTTAGAGGGAGCCTGTAGCAAACCATTCAAATAATACCAAATGCCTAGTGTTTTGCTTTGTTTTTTCACCAGAGAAATTATGTACATTTTCTGACACCATTCCCAATAAAAGAGTCTTTTAGTGCAGCTGGGTTGGCAACTGAAACCAAGGTCTTAAAGGCCATCAGGGGAATAATGGAATCATTGCCCGAGCTGTCCTCCCATAAGGTCTAGTTATATTGCCCCTTTCATTATGGTGAAAATGAAAGGCAAGTAACACTCTCATCTGTTTTGAAATCGAACACTAATTTGCGTAAATGATTCTGCTTTCACTAAGGCAATCTCTTTGGTTGATGTTTTATGCTAGGAAGAATAGATGCATCCAGTGCTATCTATCATATCCAGAGACCATGTTTTTAGTTTAGTTAAAACACTCTTTATCATTGATAAAGATTTATTGTGAGAGAACTTTGCTTATGAACCCAATACAGGAGAGAGAAAGCTACCGTATTTTTCCGTGTATAAGACTGGGTTTTTTCCTAAAAAATAATGTCAAAAATTTGGGGGCATCTCTTATACATGGATAGTAAAATACACGATTTTTTCTTAAATTGGAGTCCCCCAAAATAGGGGGAGATACATGGGGCGTATTATACAGTAGTCTTATACATGTCTTATAGACAAAAAAATACAGTATTTTGAACTGTTTCTATCACTTTCTTTCGGAAGAAGATCAGTCTGTACCACCATTCTACTTCTTGGAATCTAGGCTAAAAATACTTAATCTCGTTAGCAGCATAAAGCTGCCATATCCCATGAATAAGCATGGTATATTGGAAGACAAAGAAGAAAATCAAGTGCTTGATTAGACACAGATTCAGAATGATCTACTGCTCAGAAGTCTTGCTAACATGTTGAAAACAGCTGAGCATATACAGGTACATAACACTTGCTTATAAGAACGTGTGCATAATACCATGACTCAGATGCCAGTCTGTTTATTCTTTGATTTGACTATTTTTGTATCTTAAGATCCAAAAGCAGCTTTGTTACATCTAGCACTTTTCGCAGCTCATTTTGTGATGTGACACGTACCGGTAATTGTTTTCTTAACCGATACGGGTATGGAGAATTTGCTAATATTTTGAAACATTTTTTTCTGTTGCTGAGAGCAGCGGCATCTTGCAAAGCACTCAAAAAATCTGGCAGCTGGCATTAAGTCACTTTTATTTCTGTGTTGGCACAAGCTTTTAAAAGTAGACTTGATGGGGTGAATTCTGAGATTTATTATTTAGTCCCCGCACAACACCACCAACAAAAACAACAGCGAAACAGTGGGGGAGGGGGTATAAAATGAACTTGTGGAGTATACATTATTGATTTATTTCCTAAAATCCTCTTCTCTGTTTTTTCTTCTTCAAAAAACGCCACCACCACCTAGGCTGTTCACATTGAAATGCTAATTACAATTAAATCCAATAAAATACAACATATGCTAAACTGCAAGGCCCGTAAATCTGTGAAGCAGTACATTGTTAGAGCTCAGCTCTTATATATCAGCTGAAAGGGGGAAAAACAACAAAAAAACCTACCAGCATTTATGAGATACTTTCAGAAATGGGCTGTGGTGGGTCTCATACGGAAGTAGATTCCATAATGGAGAAGCTATTGTTTCTCTCTGTCCCTGTCATCTCACAAACCCTAAGGCTCTACAGAATGGGTGGCCTTGGATGGGAAGAGGAATTCCTTAAGTATGCCGAGTCAGGCTGTTGTACTTTAATATAGTGCAAGCTGCGTCTGTGAAATTTCACAACTAGTGCGTGGCTCAAGAACAGGGAAAGCAGAGCCTCTTCCCTCACACCCCCCCTACTTTTCCTCCTCCTTCCTCCTCTCATCCCTCCCTCCTCAGCAGCTTTCTCCTGCTCCTCCACCTCCCACCCATTTACCTTAGCCAGTCTCTTCCTGCTCTGGTTTCTCTGTCATTCACTTCCTCTTTGTTCCACCAGCTGGGAAGAAGATTCTGTGAGATTCTTAGGAGAGTTCTGGTCATTTTCCCTAGGGCAGTTCCTTGCTGCCAGACTTTGCTTTCTGACCAATTTAGCTGCAAATCATTGTGGTCCATGGACATGTCATTTTATTTACCTGGATAGTGGCTAGATTTTCTAAAGAACCACGTTGAGAATTCAGCAAGGAGTTGTGGGGCAGCAGCACCTCCCCTACCCCAAATGATCTGCCAACAAGCTCTTGACTTCTAGTTGCTGACTCTCACAATGTCTGAGCACTACCTGGTGCAAATACCTTACTTCTTCGACACCCCTTCTGCATATTTATTGGCAGCGGAGGGGTCTATCTGCATCCCTCAGGTGCAAATTCAGCCTAGGAGCTTCTTGTTGCTGACCCGGAACTGACCCTGTCTCTCAGTCAAAAGCTGAATACCTCTAATAGACTAGCTTCTGAGCAATATCCCTGCTGCTATGTCCCTTCTCTAAATATAAATGTCATTGCACCTATTGAAGAACAAGTGTAACATTATTATTACATGTTTCCTCCTTGCTGATATCAGACTGTTCCCAGGTTTATTTTTAAATGTCTGGGAATATATTCATGGCTTTTGCTCCTTCCTACCAAAGAACACGTCTGCAGCAAGGTGACCTTTCTTTTTCTTTCTTTTTTTTGTAGGTGCATTTTGTTTAGATGAAGGTTTTTCACTGCAATTCAAGCTGATAGGGATCTTCAGTTCATCTCTTTGGCAAGAGGTCCTGTGTTTCTTTGTCCCAGGCTATCCTTACCTCTGTACTCATTATCCATGTTGAGGACTGTTTTAATTGAACTTGTTTCTCCTGAAACTTATCTTTAACCCGATTCAATATTGATTTTGGAGGACTTGACCTCTTATGGTTTTTCCTGGGAATGAGTTAACCTTCTAGCCTGAAGGAGAACTGAAACGCAGAGTTACATTTCTAATACCTTGAGAAGTAGCCAAAGAAACGTCCTCTAAATGACCACCACACTAGCTTTTGCCTTCTTTTCTTAAAGGAACAGCCTTCTTGTTTTGTCTTTGGTTAGCAAAATGCTACCTTCTGCGCTGCGGTAGAGACTGGCAAGCAAAGGGGTCTTCGCTTATTTTGTAGCTGACTTCTTGAGTTCTTCCCTCAGACGAAAGGGTACAATTGTCAAAATGACACTGTTGGATTTGTTTTTCCTTGATTCAGTTTTTCTGTGGAGTTAAAAAAAACCCAACCATCTGTATCCAATCAAAATTGATAAATTAGTGCCCATAAAGTATCCATTGTGCTGCACTGTATGAGAAGCTGCTTTAGCCAATAAGAGCAGTTCGACTTGGTTTCACATTTGTCACATTCACCTCTTGATCCTAATTGAGTGTGGACAGGGCTTATTAATCACAGCACCATGCCGTATGCATTTTCCTGCTGTGTCAATGGCAATCAATGATTATGTTTCCTATTGAATGGCTATATATCTTCTCTAGCACTTATTTCTCACTTTGAAATTAAGTATGCATAACCGTGCTGAATGGATTTAGCAACTTCATCTATGATGCACTTTACATTCAGAGCAATATTACACCACTTTAAACAGTCCTGGGGTACATTCAGATATGGGGAATATCATGTTAGCTTTTCCGGGTTATAATGCTAGTGCTTCTATCCTATTTTCTAATGTTCCTTTCACACTGCAGTACCTGTTGTGTTACGGAACGGTGACTTTCTGATCAATATACCGGTATGTTGCACTAAATTTCATTCACACCAGTAGGCGTGTTGTGACGCAACAATGAACCTCAATGGACAACATTGCTTTCTGCAAATGTATGCTTCTGTTCCTCCATAATTTGCCCATTTAAAGGAACAGGAAAGAACTGTACACTGGCATACAGCCCCAAACTTCACACCCATGATTTTCCAGGTTTAGACAACAAGCAGTCTTCCTTTGCCACTCCTAGGTGTAACAGAATGCTGGGACAACATTTTGCAACTGGCTTTTACATTTCTCTAGAAAGATACATAGCAGATGAGGGACTGCATTTCTGTTTTGAAGGTAGTTTGATGAGGTCGTTACTAGATTAGGAGATGTCAGTTTCAATTAGAGTCCACGTAAGGAAACTGAAATTAAGAAAAGAATGCCTGAGATATCCAAAAATGGAACATTGCTGAAGAATCTCCTCTGCAGAACCAAAAATAAAAGACCTGGTCCAGCTTGTCAAGTGGAATGTCATTGGTTGTATCCAATCTTGCTCAGAGTAGATCCATTTAAATTAATGAATGTGACTAATTTAGGTGCATTAATTTCACTGGGTCTACTCTGAGTATAACATAGTTGTTTACCACCCCCATGTTTCTTTAAAAAGTTTCTTACAGACAGGTGGACTCTAGACAAATATAAAAACCTCTCTGAAAATGCTTTTTAAAAAAGCATTTTAAAAAATACATTGACTTTTCCATAAGGCTCACCATCTCCATCCAGTGTCACATTTGTATTGCACTTAAAACACACTTAAAACATTTTATTTGCAGCTATATAGCTGAGTCCGGAGTCACTGAACATAATTAGCATTTTGTTAGGAATATGTCTAGGCTGCATTCTTTCTCGTTGATATCTGCTTCTCTCTGTGTAGAATTTCAGTATGGGGAGAATTCAGTCATGAGAAACTCCATCCCCATAAATTACATGCCCCATTTTTATGGTGTGTGTTTTCAAGTTGTTTAGACCAGGCTTAAGGCTCCATGCATTCCGTAGGTTGCTGGTCTGTAACATTTCAAGCTGCAAGCAGGGGATCAATTGTTGGAATGCTCCAGTGCATAAAATAGTGCCAGCACATACAAAACTTGTATGTCAGGGCAGAGTGCTCCTGGCTGTGTTAATATTCCTTATAGATTGTGAAGTGAACAAATAATCTCCTCGGTAATATTCTTACAATGGATTGGAAAGAATTTTCACGCTTGCTTTCAAAGGTTAGTCAAAGCGACCCTTATTCTTGCTGAGTCTGATTATGAATATTACTATCATCTCAGCTCATCAGAAGAGAAAAGCAATGTGCTCTCAAATTCCTTATGTAGTTATTTGTGGATTAGAATAAAGCCAAACTTACACAAGGCTCTTAGAATCGCTGCATTATTCCCCCCCCCCATGCATACAAAGTGAAATACGGCATTGTCCTCATTTTACGAGCATTTAACTTGCACGATTTGTATTACACATGGGAAGGTGGGAGTGCTCTTGTGAGATCTCTCAGGAAGTTGGCTTGTGAAATCTTGTGAGAGCATCCTTAACACTCCCAGGGCCAGAGGACCGGGCAGGCCTTGCCCAAGAAAACAAGACTGAGAGCTGAAAAGCTCTTGTCACAGCAGTTAACCCCAAGTAGACCCTGTGCGAAAAGAGCTGTTTTTGCTTCTGGGACTGGTAGGAATGTTCTCTCTCTCTCCCCCCCCCTCACTGGCCACCTTATAGAAGAGAAATTGTCTAGCAATGGGGCAGTTCTAAGGGTAATGTGATATTGGCTATACTCAGTTTTCGCTTATACATATTATCCTTGGAAATGAATGCCTGTGTAAGCTGTGGGCCAACTGCATTTTGTTGTGTTCTGGCAGCGAACTCATGTCATTAATATAAATCTGTTCTCCTTTGTACAATGATACCTTTCCCTTGCTGGAATATCTTTGGGGGTGGGGGGGTATGTATGTATTGATAGTCCCTGCCTGTGGACTCACAGAAGAATGAAAAACCTGGATTTCTAAGCTGAAAATTTATTGGCTTAAATTTAGTATTTGGGATGTAGTTGGCATGTGTCATAAGAGTATATTGTGAGGTGAGATATATTCTTCTACACTATTTATGTGCTTTGCATATTGCCCCTTGCTCTACTGATGAAGTGCTTCATGGATATTTTCAGTGCCAATGCCAGTGCTTCGTTCTGTCACATGACCTGTTCAATGACCAGAGACTGCAGTGTATTCTTTGATCTGGCTTTTTCCACACTTCAAAAAAGCCTGCAGCCCTTATGGCTTTTTCTTGTATCTCCAGAAGACATTTTTTTCTGTGCACAAAAAAGCAGCATATTTTCCATCATATTTTTAATCCTACATGCTTTGACCTCTACAACAACCACTGTCCCTATTCTTTTCCAGTCTTAGAACATTACAGTTTCACAATCCATCTCCCGGTGAGGATACGAAATACAATTCTCTCTGAATGTTAAGATTCATGAATATCTAAACTTCTGCTGGTGTTGCTCGGTCTAACTGTGCTTCTGTCCCAGTCTCTGAAATCACCATCCTTTGACAACTCAACCTAGGCAAAGTTGTCAGATTGTGGTGGTCTAGTGTTTTCTGTGGTGCCCTGCCATGCCCCCCCCACCTGATTTGTTGTGATTTTATTGCAGTAAGCCACAACTGCAGCACCAGGCTTGTTAAGCATGAACAGGCAAAGTGCTATCGAGGCTTTTCAGGGTTCCTGTGTCTTGATTAAAAGGTTCCTGTTTTCATGTCTTCCATTCTGTTGCTTCCTTTTGTTTGTGGCTGGGGGATTAGTGCTGAATAGGCTGTTAATTGCACCCTAATTGGCCCAATATCCCTTTCTGTTTCTGCAGTGGAAGGGAAAGCCTATATTACTCATTTCATTTCCTTTATTTTTTCTTTTTCATTTTCTTATAGAGAAATTGCACTGTTAATTTCTATAATTGGTGTAATCTCTATAGCAACCTCAACGCTCAAGAAAACACATTATTTCTATCACCCCTCCTGACTCACTTGGCTAGTTTTTACAGTCTAGGATTATTTGCTGAATAAATTAGGAGGGCTCTTTAGTGCTAGAAGTTGTGTGGGGGTTTTTTACACCCTAAACAATATATGATTTTCTCAACAAGTACAACTGTGTTCTGTTTACAATGACTTGTTTTTCCACAATACAATACTGCATTCTTTAATGTATTGTGCATGTCACATTGATCATTTCTGTTTATAAATCAGTGCCTTCACTGGGTCTGTGTAATTTCAGTGTATGACAGAAGCAGCCAGGATAATATTATATTTTGCAGGGAACAAGTGTTGTGTCTGGGTTAGTGGTTGTCCAGGGCAGGTGTGCCAAAATAATTTTTTGGTCCAGTACACTATATGTGGATTGGACCTTCTGTCTCACTTGCAAAAGAGGGCACAGATTTACATAAAGTTTGCATTTGTTTTTTGTCATGCAAATTTGCGTCCTCTTTTGCAGGTGGAGTGGAGGGCCTGCCAATAAATCAGTGGCCACACATGTAATAAATGGTTTAATAGATAATGTGCATTTCTGCCCAAACCTGTTGAATTTCTGCTTGTCAAACAGCTGTTAAAGGTATAAGAATCCTGATTTGCTCCAATTCCAATCTTAAACCAAAGCCTAGGCTGCAATCCTGTACCCACTTAACCTGGGAGTGAGCCCCATTAAATGCAAAGACTTACTTTTGAGTAGACATGTAAACCATTGTATTGTAAGTTAAATAAGCCATTTGAGTGCCTGGCCTTTAGCTCCAGCACTTTAGAACATATGCCTAAGCCCCTTCACACAGTTTCCACATTTTGCATTTGCTATGTGAAAGGGTATGTACACTACTCTTTAATGTCCACCCACGCTTATTATGCAGTAGTATTTGCAGAAGAGAACTTCTAGGAACTTCTAGGAAGAACCAGATCTCAGCCAAGCCCACCACAGGAAAGATGCAACCTGATTGCTTGGGGGGAAACAGGAAGGACAGTGTGTGAATATTCCAAGAACTAGAAAATGAGATGGAAGCAGGAAAGGTGTACTAAAAAGGAGGGGCAAACCTGAGCTCTTTAGGACCCCGGGGATTCATTTCCTCTGGATACTCATTCATCACAGCGCTTGACTTCACTCATTGACAAAAACAAAAAACATAAGCAGGAGCAGTCAGGCCAACTCATCTCACAGAAATTGCAAGGGTACCTAACCTGAAGGCTTATATATATGTCAGTGTGAGAGTATCACCTGACATTCTCTGGTCTATTATGGTTAGGAGCAGACTGCCACAAAAGCTGTTGCCAACATGCCAGGGGTTAAGACAGTCTTGGCAAGTAGGAATGCAGGAATGGCCCCTTGTAGTCTGAAGGGAGCTTGAATTACAGGAACCAAAATACACTTGTGGGGAAAAACTGGAGTGGATTTTTGAGACAGGGGTTCCTCCTTATCAAACCAGGCTCCCTGACATGCTTCTGTAGCTGAGTCATTAACCCTACCACATATCCCAGCCCTCTGGTTGCCTGGGCAGGAGTCAACTGTGCCTATTAAAGAATCCTGATACAGTATTGTGCCCTTTTGTGTTTTTCTGTCCTTTCCCTGGAGAGAAGGGGTGGGTCAAACACTTACTTGTTGATTAAATACCTAGGTAACACCAGAATAATGAATGATACCCAAATTCCATGTATCCAGAGTAGTATTTTAGTGACAAATTAATTGGTAAAAACAGCAGGTAGGAAATTGCTCAGCAACACACCACACTTTGTTGGTCAAATGTTAAATAGCAAGGGAATGCCATTTTTATCAAGCTAACTGTATGACGGTGCCTATATGCTGCTCTTTCTACATCAGAACATCATTACTATCAAGATGTTGAGACTGCTGTAGCTCAGGTGCTTCTCATGGCACAGAGATACTGTGAGTGTGTGAGAACTCAAGATTGGTGTGAGAAGCAGTTCCTTCACTGCAAGACAGGAGGTCACAGGGAATCAGGCAGAGGGCCTTCTCAGCAGTGGCACCCTCCTTGTGGAATACCCTCCCATCAGATGTCAAGGAGATGAAGAAGTGCACAACTTTTAGAAGACATCTGAAGACATCCCTGTATTGGGAAGTTTTAAATGTCTGATGTTTTGTTATGTTTATATATATGCTGGAAGCCACCCAAAGTAGCTGGAGAAACCTAGCCAGATGGGCAGGGTATAAATAATAAAATCTTCTTCTGTAAATGGCAGTTATATCTACATAGGACTTATGCCAATGTTAGTTTCCTATTTCTGACTGTGAATTGCATTCAGCCCAGTTCTATGTATGTCTGTTCAGAAGCACAGAATTCAATGGGATGTATTACTAGATAAGCTATGGAAGGTAGTTTGGGTTACTTCCTTTTCTCCAGGGGTGGCTAATGTGTGGCCACCTTTGGACATTGCTGGACTACAATTCCCATCATTCCTGATTACCGGCCATGCCTGGTGGGGCCAATGGGAATTGTAGCCCATCTGGTATAGGCACATCTGGAAGGACCACCCCTGCATTACTCCACATTAATACTTCAGGGCTTTAAGCTTTAAATCAGTTGCATACAGTATGCATCAGCATTGTCTTTGCTTGTGATTAAAATAAAAAGCTTTTCATAAGTAATATTTTTGAGTTATTCTACATCTGAGGTTAATTCATAATCTGCCAAATCCTTTTTATCTCCTCCTCGCATGTAAAGAGCTTTATACATCTACCAAGCTTGCAGACCCACTGTGCAGCAAAATACTATCACTTCCACATTAGTTTGCTTATCCTCAGAATCAGACAGGATAGTAAAATATAAAGCACAAAGATGTTTCAAAACTACCACATTTTCCTGTTACTGTTATTTTTGGAACGAATAGATCAGACTTAATTACATTTATTCTGTTATGTTCTTCGCACCCCTCAGTGTGTACTCATTTGGTTGTCCATGCCAACAGAAGGTTGCCTATAGAAATGATAAATTATCCAGTTTTAAGAGGCTCTTTTTAAAAATAAAGACAGGAACAACCACCCACCATCAACTCATCATATAGAAAACCTTGCATGGAATGTACCACTTAAGTAGATGGAAGTTTTCATTTTTGAATGCTTTTCTGTATTATAAGTTCCCTAGATGTATAAGACTGGGTGACAGGTAGAAAGGTTTTAGCCTCACTTTGTTCCTGACCTGCTAGTTTTCTGTGTGCAGAGGAATTATTCAATAGTAGCAGGAAAGTATTCCGTTATGCATCCTTCAGCCTGCAGTCTAAAGCAGTGCTCTCTGAGGAACCGTTTATTGTGCAATAAGCTAGAGAAGGTTAGATCTCTATGTTATTCCCATAAGCAGCTACAGCAGCTACACTTCAGAAGATGATTTGCACACACATTCAAGGCAGCAGGTTCATACAGAGTGAGTTATTACAGCTTCCAACTATATACACCCCCCTCTTTCCCCCTCTAGATCAGGCCAAAGCTTTATCTCTGTTTTCCAGCAGTGGCCAACCAGATGCCCAAGGGAAGCTCTTAAGCGGGACATGAGGGCAACAGGACTTTCTTGTTCCCCCAGAGGCAGGTGCCTCTTTTACGTTGCCTTCTCTTATACTGTGAAAGTAATACACAGCCATTGTGACTGGTAGTCATTGATTGCCTTATCTCCTGTGAATCCATCTAATCTGCTTTTAAAGCCATCTAAGCTGATGGTCCTCACCACATCCTCCGTGCATGTATACTTTGCCTTTCTGATGGAACTCAGGATGGCATGCTTGCAGGCTCATCCTGGCGCTGACCAGACTCAGATCTGCTTGCCTTCATCAAGGTTGTTGTTATCATGTACCTTCCGACTATGTCCCATTGACACCATAGGGTCCTATGTTGTTGGTTCTCTTCTTCCTTGCCTGCTTTTCTTATTCAAATGTGGCAGATTGCTAATTTTCCCAGGAGGAGGAGGAAAAAAGAAAATCGTTTTGAAGTTAGTTGTGGCTGCCTCTGCAGTGTCACCATAGGGAAATAAATGTGTGTGGAAATGCAATGCTTCATTTTCAAAGCTGCAGAATTCCATTCTTATACTTCTGCAACTTTCCATTGCTCTGGCCTTTCTTCCCTTGAAGTTTCCTTCTCTCCTCCTGCTGTGTTAAGAGTTTCCTCTCTCCAGCACTTAACAAGCTCCTGCCTCAGCTCAGAAACTCATCAGATTGGACAGTAAAATACTTTATAAAAACCTTCCAGGTTCTTACGTGCTCTGTTTGTAGCATGTTTTATGGACATGTTTAAACCCCTTGCTTAAGCCTAAAGTGCCATCAGAGCTATAAGATACGGCTAAATTTATGCTGTCATTTATCACCTTTTCCAGTTCTACACTTGAAAGCACTTTTTCTCATTTACATTGCTTCGGGTCCTGTGTCATGCCGCAATAATGTAATTCTATTTGCTTACCATTTGCAGTTGCAGGAATAGATTGGTTTGTGGGGAGGTGGGTTTGGGGGGGGGAAAGGCAGGGGCTGACATGTTTTAGGCCATCAAGAACCGTTCGATATGCTGCAGTCTCTTTTGAATGTGGGATTGCTTCAAGACTCTTGTCACACAAAAGCAAGTAATGCTTCATCTAGAGTAGGCCAGCAGCAGCCTGGTCTGTAAAAAGGAGGTCTGCTTAATTGGACACACACAGTATATGCAAGGTGTGGTAATGTGATAAGACAGAGACTTGCAGTGTGGCAGGTAGAAGAGCTTGCTTTGCGTTTGGCTGAGATAACGTTGCATTGCGTGATGATTTTATGCATTTGTCTCCTTCTCTTCAAATGCGGGCAGTGTTCCTCGGTAAAACTCCACACCTTGCCACCCTATGCTCGCCTGCGATGTAAATACAGTTGGAACAAAACGCATACAGCAACAGTCATGTCATTTGTGGGAGGTTGTTTAGAGATAAACTAGGGTAATCTTGCTGAAATGTATTTGCGCTTAAAACATACATTTATTTTGCTGGCTATCTAGCTAAACCTTGGAAACCCTAATTCAAACTTTAATCTGCCAAAAACACACAGGGGTTTTTCATGTGCTGAATCTGTCTCTGCCAGCTGGCATTGCTATCAAGGATGTAATGCTCAAGGTTTTAAAGTCTGCGAGCAAAATGTTTGACTACCCAGTGTCTTTTTCTTCTGTAGTGCATTCTGCGGGGTTGAAGTGTTGTTGTTTTTTGCTTCAAATCTTCTGCAACACAGAGCGCAGAGACTAAAAGTGTCATATTCTATTAATAATCTGCACTCGGAGATTGTGTTATAAAATCTGTGTCAGTCCACATCCCACACAGCTATTGAAGACCAGTGAATGCTTTTTTTATATAATGCAAGAGCTGGTGGCAGAATAAAGGCTGCCTGTATCACAACGTGCGATGCATGTGCTGTGTAGGCTTGGCTGGGAAAATGGCACATCTGTTCTCCAGCAATATGAAAGTAGCGCTGCGGTTGTTGTTTTTAAATCAGTTTGGGGACATGTCCTTCAGTGTGCATCTCACTAAAGAAGCTTGTGATTGTAATTTGTGTCCTTCTATAGCCCCAATTGAGTGACAATAATGGGTAGAATGAATGGAAGGAGTGGGCAGCAAGATTGCAGTCTCTATTCTTTTCCCCCCATCCCCTCCTCCATGTGTTTAGCCTAAGTTCTGAAAAGAGCCTTTGCATGAGGAGGAACTTGGCCAGTTTCAGGATTCTCAGCTGTACATCAATAATCTGTATGCATGCAATTCATCTGAACTCAAAACTACCAAATTTGCACCCCCCCAAACCAGTATACAAGCTGGAACATAGCTTTCCTTTGAAATTCATACTTTTCCACATTTTGTGATGCAGTTCTCCCTCCAAATAATGTGTGCAAAACACTTTTGTTAGTGAAAAGTGCACACACAGATACACACACTAAAATAATGTGCAAGAATGCATCATAGTAAGTGAATGCAGAAAAGCATATATGCTAGGCAAGATTACATGCAAATGTGTATATTAGGAAAAATATTAAATGAAAATGCATGTACATTTCCATGTAAACCTTGTTTCTCAGAAACGTAAATGTATATGGTGATTGGGCAAATTGAATTTAAGACTGGAAAAATGAGAAGCTAAGAGACAATGAAATTGACAGATTTGTCCATCTCTGCAACTTTGTGCATATTTTGCTCACAGTTTCAGGAACAGTCACCATGATGCACCTCCCTACCCCCAGCCCACACATTCTGTGAATGAGTTAAAAATCCTTGCAATTATTGTTCAAGCTTTGAAAGATTGTTGCAATAGTATTTCAGATACGCTGGCTTGAGAACAGATGGTTAAACTAGAATTTTTCAGGGTAGGCTGGCACCCTATAGGCAGCAGAACATTTATGTGTGCATCTTGGAAAAAATGGGTCCATTCACAGCTGCTAAAGCTTTGGAACCTTCTCATAAACTGCAGACCTTTCTGAAGCACAGTGAAGTATGGCAAGGGCCAAAGAGAAGGAGGGGACAAGAATATAGTCTGACTGGGTAAGTGGAGTTCATTGTAGGCTATTGTGGGTTTCCTTCTAGACCGAAATACCAAATCTAGCCTTGAACAAAGAGGTGGGAAAGGGAGCTGTAACTTTATGGATGGTAGAACATCTGTGTTACATGCAGAAGATCCTAGGTTCAATCCCTGACAAATCCAAGTAGGCTTGAGAAAGACTGCTATCTGAAATGTTGGAAAGCTCTGTCTGGTAGTTTCAGTAGCGTGTTGATGGTGTAGATAGAAATCCATGCAAACCTGAGAATGTACTTCAAGCACAAGAAATGAAGTCTTTGGGTGGTGAAAATTGTTTCTGCCAATGAATACTGTCGTTTTCATCTAAAATAATTCTGCTAGAAACTTCCCAACTAGGCTGAATGTTATGAATATGTAACAGTAATACTGTCTCCTTTACACGTAGCCAGAAGCAGGATCTGAGATGGCATTGCTTCAATGACTAACAGTCAGTCAAAATGTTATTTGGAAACACTTCAAGGCCCTTGCAAATCCTGCTTTGTTATTCATCCAAGTAGTCCCATTTAAAATCTGTGTGATGATTGTTTTTTACCAATTTAAGATGCACAGCAAATTCTAGTGTTTTGACAATGAGAACATGTGCCCGGCACATTCTGCAGGTCATTTTCTTACCCTCACTGCCTAGTTTTGCTGTTGCAAACTTAATTGTTGCCTGAATGCTTCGTTGAACTGATAGCAGTAAACTCAAAGTCGTGCCTTTACCCTTGAGCACCAGAGCAAAAACAAAACAAAACTTCCTACCATTCTGTTTGATTTAATTAATTAGAGATCCATGGATTAATTTGGTTTAATTAATCATTGCCCCAAGTTTCACTAGGCTACCAGACTGCAGAGTCTGAGAATTGTTGCTGGTAGTGTTGCTGGTACCTACAAAAACACAAACTTGAGTAATCCCTTTTACATGTAAAAGGGATGCTTCTATGCTTCTGTAAGCCCCTCTGAAGTGATGGACAGCCAGCTCAAGGCATGGCAATGGAGTAGTTTACATTGCAAATATAAACTCTCAAGACAATGGGCCACTTGTAACACAGAACAGTGGGTTGCATGTGCTTTTCACTCCCCCCCTGCTGCCCCACATCCTCTGTCCCGCTACCTCTTCCTTTATATTTCCCTTTGCCTCTTGTTGTCCAGCTCCCATTTTCCCACTGTGACCATGCATTCATGTCCAGTCATTTGTTCCCCTCCAGCCCATTCCACTACAGCATGGTTGGGGAACCTCAGTGCCAGTGGCCAAATGTGTCCTTCCAGGGCTTATTTTCCAGTAGCCTTGCTGTCTCCCAGTCCTTCTTTGCACTCTCCTTGAGTGCTTTTTCCGGCTGGAATGTGTGATTGGCAATGTCTCTTGCTCACGTGTGTAGAAAGTAGGATACAGCCTACTGTGGAAGTGTAAGAGTGACATCCATTGTTCTGACCACTTTTGTCTTTGGCCCCACCTACTACCACTGATGGGACGCGGGTGGCGTTGTGGGTTAAACCACAGAGCCTAGGACTTGCTGATCAGAAGGTCAGCGGTTCGAATCCCCATGATGGGGTGAGCTCCCGTTGCTCGGTCCCTTCTCCTGCCAACCTAGCAGTTTGAAAGCACATCAAAGTACAAGTAGATAAATAGGTACCACTCCAGCGGGAAGGTAAATGGCGTTTCTGTGCACTGCTCTGCTTTGCCAGAAGTGGCTTAGTCATGCTGGCCACATGACCCATAAGCTGTATGCCGGCTCCCTCGGCCAATAAAGCGAGATGAGCTCTGCAACCCCGGAGTTGGTCACGACTGGACCTAATGGTCAGGGCTCCCTTTACCTTTACCTTTTACTACCACTGAAAGGTAGCTGCTGGAAGGTAACCCACAATGGGTCTCACAGACTGAAAAAGCTTCCATACCTCTGCACAACGTGCTAACATTTCCTTGCCCACCTTGAGACCTTCTACTTTCCCATCTGTCCCCTTTCATTGTATCCCCTTCTCCATTCTCAGCCTAATTCTCAACCACAAATTCTCCTTTTCTTTCATGAGTTTTAGTGAAGCATAGCTTTGTCCTTTTACACTTAAGCATGTGCATTCACACCTCTTCCACTCCTACAGTACACCTCCTTAAAAGCTAAGCAAATTAAGAATGATCATCTTGTAGAAGTGTCCAGAGCCAGCCGCTTTAAGTCACTTGCTGCAAAAACAAGGGAAACGTCTTGTGTCACCTTAAAGCATGGGTAGGCAAACTAAGGCCCGGGGGCTGGATCCAGCCCAATCGCCTTCTAAATCTGACCCATGGACGGTTTGGGAATCAGCGTGTTTTTACATGAGTAGAACGTGTCTTTATTTAAAATGCATCTCTGGGTTATTTGTGGAGCATAGGAATTCGTTCATTTTTTTCCAAAATATAGTCTGTCCCACCACAAGGTCTGAGGGACAGTGGACCAGCGCCCTGCTGAAAAAGTTTGCTGACCCCTGCCTTAAAGACTTAATACATTCTGTGTGCCATAAGCTTTTTGGAGTCAAGTTAACTTCGCAATGTTTTCTACTCTGCTAAATACTGATCCTCCCCCTTAAAAACAGAATAAATTAAAGCAGTCAACTGCAGCCATGGGTTTACATCTTGCTCCTCCTTCTGCCCCCTAGCATCTAATTAAGGCAGGGTATGCAGTATTTTAGACTCCATATTACTGACTCTGCCCATTTTAAGGCTTTGGGGGACCAATGGGCTAAAATCTTGCTTGAGTTTCACCTTCCTTTTCACTTTACCATGCGTCAATGTCACACACACACACCCCCCCCCGGTGTTAAAAACAAAACTTACTCCAAAACCATATGCTCACAATCCTTTAAAGGCCTATCTATATTTGGCATCAGAAGCAGTATGTGAAGAATTTATGTTTGTAAAATTGAAAGACAAAAAAAAAATTATGGTATATAGGCTCCACTTGTGTTGTATAGCTTTCCTTCAGTCCTTCTGGCTTCTGCATATGGGAATCTTTTTTTAATGTCAATTAATGTAAACACCAAATAACAAGTTTAAAGAAAACATTTACACACAATTGAAAAACTGCACCAGGATTGTTGTAAATGCTATCTCGTCTTATTCTCCCCAACTTTTATTGGCAGCTAATTCAGATGTGAGATTATGAATAGGAATTTCTCATGTGCTATCTCTCTGTAGAGAGAACGGGTGACAGGCTTGACTGCAGGATTGTTGATGGTAATTTATTTTTAAAAATAAATAATTTGGAGGTTGCTCTTTTGCCTTCACAAGTTGAAAAAGGCCAGATTGAGATAAAAAGAAAGCTATGACAACATTTGGAAAAGCTTCAACCATCTCCCTGCTGCAAACTAAAGCTTCACAAGTTAATGGAATGCTTAAGTTCACAGGGGACAGAGAAACTGGAAGAAACATTTGGGTAAGCCCCTCACTAAAGCTTCTGCATCCTTTCCGGATGCTATGAAACTAAATTTCTTTTCTTTTGACAGTATCTTAAAGACTCCATGGAGATGTAATGTAGTAGCTACAAAATGGGGCAGGACTAGTACAAAAAGATCAACTCAAGCTCCCACTTCTGCTGTGCCCAAGTCCTAAGTGGTTGCAGACTGATAAGCAGGCTTACTCTGTTACTTGTCTTCAGCCACTCTGGAGCTAAATGCCAGTACATAGGCAGGGGCAGCAGCTGCTTGCTGCTGGCTGAGAGGAACCTAGGGAGGATCTGAATCATGTCAGAAGCAACTGTTGCTAGAGTTGATTTGGAATTAACCTCTCTCAAGCAAGGTTACTGGCCCCACCATTTGATTCTTCCCCAGCAAAGGAAGAAAGGGGCCAGCAACTGTTTTTGTTGAGGTGCGAAAGTATCCTACTTAAAAAAACAACAAGTCTAATTGTTGATGCATTATCCAACAATGACAGTTTGCATTTCTGTGGTGTGTTTAATTTAGGCAATTTGTGGCAAAGTTACATTGCGCCCCCCCCCCCCCGCATCATGTTTGTTTTGTGATTTTCCACATTAGGTTTGTTTATGCAACTCCTGTTAGTGGGGTTCTGGGATGGGGAGTTATCAGCAATGTGGCAATGCTTTATTTATGGTCATTGTTGGTCATCGTTGATGTGGACTTCTCCGTGTGTAAGACCTGGGCAGTTGCCTCCCATCCCACACAAAATATGTGTATCATATGGTTCACTTCTCAGTTCATGCTACTGCTTTATACCATTTTCTAGCACTGGGTAGATCACTAAAGGAGGGAGAACTTAATAGGAAATGTATGCAAAATTCCACATGTAACATGAGAGCAGAAATCACTAAGGCCACATTAATTCTTTACATTTTGATAACATGACCTCTCTCAGAAGAATGCCAGGAGTTCAGATATTTATACTGCATGAAACAAGATCCAAATACATTCCCAATCTGCGGAAAGATGAGAAAAATGTGGCACAGAACTATAGTTGTGTGCTTTTCCATAGTCTGTTGTGCGAAGTGACACCAACAGCTATCCCTCATTAATTTTAACGATGTAGAGAGTCTGGCACATATTGAACCTTAACTTGGTCATCTTCCTACTTGCGTCTTAATGAGGAAACAGCAATTGGAATGCCAGATATTTCAATCTCCACTCCTCTCTTTGTTTTCCCAGGTCCATGGGGCAGGTGCATGGGAGATGAATGTGGCCCAGGAGGCATCCAAACTCGAGCGGTCTGGTGTGCCCACGTGGAAGGATGGACCACGCTGGTCACGAACTGCAGGCAGGCAGAGAGGCCGGACAACCAGCAGAACTGTTTCCGGGTTTGTGACCGGCACAAGGAGCTATACGACTGGCAGCTGGGCGACTGGAATCCATGCCAGCCAGTTCTTTCAAGGAGCGTCGAAAAACTCGCAGAGTGCGTCCGAGGGGAAGAAGGGATTCAGAGGAGACACATCACCTGTGTCCAGAAATCGAATGGTGTTGTTGCTGAGGACACTATATGTGAGTACTTTGAGCCGAAGCCTCAGCTAGAACAGGGATGCCTCATCCCTTGCCGGCAGGACTGCATCGTGTCCGAATTCTCGGCTTGGTCAGAGTGCTCCAAGACCTGCGGCAAAGGGCTGATGCATCGCGTCCGCCACATTGTTGCCCCGCCCCAATATGGAGGCTCTGCCTGTGCTAACCTGACTGAGTTCCAGGTTTGCAACTCATCTCCATGCAGCACTGAGGAAAGCATGTACAGCCTGAATGTGGGGCCCTGGAGTTCCTGTTCGGTGCCCCACACACGTCACATAAGGCAAGCGAGGAAACGAGGGAAGAACAAAGAAAAGGAAAAGGACAAGGAGAAAGCGATAAGGGATCCAGAAGCCCGTGAGCTTCTGAAGAAGAAAAGGAACCGTAACAGACAGAACAGACAGGAGAACAAATATTGGGACATACAGATTGGATACCAGACGAGGCTGGTGATGTGCACTCACAGGAATGGGAAGACTGTTGCCTTGAGGTAATCCTGTTTTTCCTCAACTTAATCCTCTACAGGCAACGAGGATTTTGAGTGTGTTCTATCGACATGCGGGTCATTTTGGACCTGGGAGAGGACAGGATGGGGGCGGGGCGTAACAGGGTGAACGCAGGCTTATGTGGACTCTGCTGATGTGCACAGGGACCACGGACGCAGCTCCTGTGCAAATTGGGGGTTGGATGTATCTCTTTTTAAAGTTCTCCCCTTTTAAAGCTTGGTGGCAACCTCCCATGCATGAATCAAGGCCAGTGGGAGTGGATAAAGGGGACATTGTGGGTGGGTGGGGGAGTACCTGTGGGAGAACGCTAGTGGGTAAACCAGCGTTGCTGTCCCTTCAACCTTTACTCAATTTAAAGTATGGCTCTTGTTGCACATTTTATTTGGTGTCCAGGGTTTAGATGAGAATGATAGTGACCGGATATATAAATTACAGATCTTAAAGAGGAAATTATTTTGGAAGGACGTCATCCAAACTCAACATGACCAAATTCCCTAGACAAATCTGCACAGCAAGGCAGAGAGATGGTGAACTACGTAAATCAAAGTGTCCTTCATGCAGAATGAATAGAGGCCCCTGTGAGAGTTGAAAAGTTGGACCCAGCAATCATGTTCACTATGCAATAAAGCATACAAGTTGCCCTTTGAGATATACATATCACCCCCCCTCCCCCGCTGCCTTTGTTTCGTTATTATGTTTGGAAGTGGAAAAATAAGCTGCACTTAGAATTCTTGAAAGTGCAGGTGCAAAACCTGGGCAGAAAATTCTCAGTATCGTCTTTTCCAATTTTGCACACCCATTTCCTTATAGCGTGTTTGGGTATACATTCAGTTAACTTGGTGAATGAGGTAGAGTTTTGTTTTTCATTACTAATTTGAGCAAGGAAATTGTTGTTGTTATTGTTGGTAGCATCCATCTGTCTCGAGAGATAATGGAGTGTGCCTCCGGGGGTGAAGTCAAACCGCTGGAGAATCACAGCGCCTGCTGTGGCTGCAGAGACTGATAACTCAAAACTGCTGTTGCGTGTGTTGCTTTTGGTGTGTTAGCAGCACCAAAATGACATCTCCAGGGTGCAAACCTGGGCAGTCAGTATGGACGTCCTGGGCTGCCCAGATGACAAGACCCTCCTCTTGGCCTCACTGATGTGGTCCAAAGGAAAGCAGAGCAATACATTTGGCACCAGCTTGGCTGCAGGAGTTGCCAAAAGGAGGCATACAATGCACCATACAACTGTCTTAGTGACTCCCCTCTGGGTTTGTGTAGGGTTTACTCCTTAGCCATTTCTTCTCGCAAAGATATATTTTCAAATAGGGATATGCGAAACCCTCAATTATAAATGGAAAAAACCCAGCGTTCCTGTGAGATCAGAATTTCAGTTATCTGGATAAGATTTTACATGCTTAGCTTGAATAAGCGTTCATGTTCAAATGAATGCCCCATGAGCTTGATGTGGAGATTTATATATTTACATGCCCCATTTTCCTCTTTACTGTAATGCTTTACCCATCAATCTTACCCACAGTTGGTTGGAGATAACATAGTGTTCAATTGAACATCTGATTAGTAGGGTTTAAAACCACAGCCTTAAATTTTAGTCTGCACTCTTGTGCTCAGCATGTTGAAAGATTGCATCCTTGCCCTTTTTAAAAATTTGCTCTACTTGGTATTCTTTTGTACTGATTTAACTTGCATCGAGCACCATTGGAAAACATTTTTAAAGTGGCCATTCAGTCAGTTCTCGAACTGGAAATGCATAACAGAGGTTTTGCTGTTCCCTTACAACAATCCACTATGGTCTAATGTTCCAAGAGAGGCTTGGCAACAATATACATTATGAAACGGTCAAAATAAATTACTCATGCTCATCTCCTTGCAAATGTTGTGACACTTGTCACGGAGGAAGTACAAATGGGCTTTCTTTCACCAGCCTCCCTTGATACAAGGTTTGCAGGGCTCAAGGAACATCCATGTCTTTATGCTGTCACTGCTCTGAACCAGAATCACCCAGCCACAGAGGACTCAACCAGATGTTTTGAGAGACACAGGGTTGCTGTTGCTCTTTGTTTCTTTCCCTCCTCTTTAGATAAACACTATGTGTGATGTGGCACAATTGTTCTGTGCAGTGCTTTCCCCCAGCCTCATATCACTGGCCGTCTGCAGTGGACATAGGACATGGCACAGGAGGAATGAAGTTGCATCATGAGTTATGTTTACCTAGATTGTGTGTAAGAGTGTGGCCAGAGACACAGAACAGTAGTGTAGGAACATAGGATGCTGCCTTATGCTTCCAAGTCACACCATTTGTCCATCTACCTCTGTACTGTTGACCTTGAGTGGCAACAGCTCTCTCAACGGGGCATTCCTAATCCTACTGGAGATGGTGGCAATTGAACCAGGGACCTTCTGCATGCAAAGGAGATGTTCTACCACTGAGACCGTTTCTTAAAATCTAGTGAAGCTGTAGCTTTCAGGGCATACCAACCCACATTACCTGAAAGATAACGGGTCACAAGAAGACTCTGCAAACTAATGCATAGGAACAAAGAATTAGTTCGTTCATAGACACATCTGGCAAAGTTTTCTTTTGAAGCAGCATTCATATGGTTCTATGAACGCCAGTGCAAATCCAGCAGATTTAAAAGGGCCAGCTTTTCCCCAGAATTGTTCTTGTTTCGGCCTTATATGTCAGATACTGAGATTCCTGCATTTCACAGGGTTAAGCGAGATTGCCCTTGGGGTCCCATCCAACTCTACAGTTCTATGATTCTACTCCCACTGAATGACTGATGGCAATAATGTGCTTGTGTCTCAAACATAGTTCTCTTAAGGGTATTTTTAAATAGTACATAAGTAAATGTGCCACTTTTCTCATTGGTTACAGGACAGTTTATAGTTGATTGGTAAATCAAATACTTTTCATCAATGGTTGTTCCCTGCCTCCCTTAGCACTGCTGAAGAATGTGACTTAGGCCACATTTGCACCATACATTTAAAGCACCATGAAACCACTTTAAACAGTCATGGCTTCCCCCAGAGAGTTCTGGGAGCTGTAGTTCCTTAAGGTGCTGAGAGTTGTTAGGAGACTCCTAGTCCCCTCCCAGATCTACAGTTTTCAGAGTAGTTTAACAACCAATCTCTTGTTTCAGAGAAATATGGGTATTGTAGCTCTGGCATGGGAATATTTTATTATTTCGTAAAAATTATATACTGCTTGATTGCAAAACAAACAAGCAAACACGCCTCAAAATGGTCTCCTCTAACAGCCCTCAGCTCCCTGAGAATAGGAGTCTCTTAACGACTTATAGCACCCTTGACAAACTGCACCTCCCAATAGTTCTTTGGTGGAAGCCATGGCTGTTTAAAATGGTATCATAGTGTTTTAAATATATGGTGTGGATGTTGCAGCCTAAGTCACACTCTGGAGCAGTGCAGAGCGAGTTAGGGCCAGTCCCAGGTGTTAGCTGGAGCACAAAGGGACATCCTGTAGCATAGTTAGCTAGCTGCAGGTTACAAAGCCCTCTCTCTCCAGGGATGGTGGTGAACTGGGAAAGAGAAGCTGGAGAGTTGTTGCCAATATTCAGTTAGGTGGACCAGAGATAGGGGCTCAGTGTAAAGCAGCTTCCATATACAAATGTCGGAATGCAAAACAAAAAATGGCAATGTCCAGTCTTGGAAGCAGTTATGTCCATATTTGTAAAACCATTCCCTTTGACCTGCTGCGATATATCCATTTGCTGAAAGTGGCACTGGAACGTATTTCATCCCTTGCCTGTGGTAATTAAGGTGCCCAGTCTTTTTTCCAGATTGGTTTGAGGGATATTTCAGCCTGATCAATAGCTGTGACAAGGTAAGTATCTGAAGGCATGGTCTGTTTTCATTACAGACTTCACAGCGATCCATTTAAACAGAGAGTGAAGGCAAAAATTGGGTACTGGTGTGGATTTTCTTATTCTGGCTTTGAGAAACAGATTGAGAGAGAATGAAGTCTCCTGAATCTGGCAGTTGTAACAAATAATAATAATAATAATTTATTTTATTATTTATACCCCGTCCATGTGGCTGGACTTCCCCAGCCACTCTGGGTGGCTCCCAACAGAACACTAAAATCATAATAAAACTTCAAACATAAAAACTTCCCTAAATAAGGCTGCCTTCAGCTGTCTTCTAAAAGTCAGATAGTTGTTTATTTCCTTGACATGTGATGCGAGGGTGTTCCACAGGGTGGGCGGTCCTACCGAGAAGGCCCTCTGCCTGGTTCCCTGTAACCTCCCTTCTTGCAGGGAGGGAACTGCCAGAAGGCCCTCGGCACTGGACCTCAGTGTCTGGGCAGAACGATGGGGGTGGAGACGCTCCTTCAGGTATACTGGGCCGAGGCCGTTTAGGGCTTTAAAGGTCAGCACCAACACTTTGAATTGTGCTTGGAAACGTACTGGGAGCCAATATAGATCTTTAAGGACTGGTGTAATATGGTCTCGGCAGCCACTCCCAGTCACCAGTCTGGCTGCCACATTCTGAATTAGTTGTAGTTTCTGGGTCACTTTCAAAGGTAGCTCCACGTAGAGCACATTGCAGTAATCCAAGCAGGAGATAACTAGAGCATGCACCACTCTGGCGAGACAGTCTGCGGGCAGGTAGTGTTTCAGCCTGCGCACCAGATGTGTATAGAGACATCCTGGAGGCCTACATGGGGGGAGAACTCCTAACCACCCTCTCCACAATTTCCCACAAATTTTGTGAGCCTCCCTTGTATTTCTTAATACGTAGCTTTTATATAATGCCTTAGAAGGTTCATAGCATTTTATGGACTTTTTATCTGTGTAAATCTTACAACCACCCCATAAGGTGGCCAATATTATCTCCATATTTCATATTTGCATCAAGAGTCTGAGTCACTTGCCTAATAGGTTTATGGCAGAGAGAAGAGCTGGAATTTGGAATTTGTGGGCTTCCACTCATGGTTTTCGGCACTAAGCCACAACTAGCCGTGTTGTCCGGCCCCATCTTGCTTCTTCTAAGATGGGACACCTTTCAGTACAGGATTCCAGTTATGAGCTGTGAAAGGAGCACAGGCTGGGGAATACAGCTGTGCTTCATGACCCCTGCTTGGTAGTGCTGGACCCTGTACTAAAATTACCAGGTTACTGCCAAAAGAGATGGAAGTTTGTGTTTTTTTTTTCTTGTTCTTTTTCTTTAAAGCATACAGATACTCTTGAATGACCAAACGTATGCATTGTGGACTACATTCAGTGAAAAAAAAAAGATTCGTTTTATTTCCTTTTTCTTTTGAAACAAAATAATTTCCAATGGAAAATGAAAATCATGTTTATGAATGCTCAGGTTATATAGGACACTAAAAGGAGGAGAATTAAAGCAGAGAAATGCTGCCCACAATAAAAGAATAAACAGCGTAGTGTAGTTCCCTAGACAGCTGCAGAATATGAAACCCCCAAGCCCTCAGGAATGTGGAACCCCCTTATCATGTAGAGTTAATGGTCTACAGCCGAACAGTCTTGCATGTGAAAGCTGCTGTTACTTATTTAACCTGGAATTATTGTGCTCTTTGTATGTAGGAGGTAGGTTCCCCACCCCCTTTCATTTTAAAGCTGGAAATAACAACTCAGCATTCAATTGTTTCATTTCTGACATGTACCCAGAGATTATGTTGGCAGCATTCTCCCTGCTGAATTTAGTTACGTTATTCATTCCAGAACAATGGAGGAGTCAGTATGTAATCAAAAGGGAAATCAAGTAGGGGAAAATAAATGTTAACAGTTCTAGTGTGCTGGGAATAAAAAGTAATTTGGGGAAATGCCAAAAAAGGGTAAAATGACAAGAAGCTCCAGCATAAAAAGGCAGTACAGTTGAGAGTGAGGGGAAGTTAAGCCAGGGGAGTACAGTGGTACCTCAGGTTAAGTACTTAATTTGTTCCGGAGGTCCATACTTAACCTGAAACTGTTCTTAACCTGAAGCACCACTTTAGCTAATGGGGCCTCCTCCTGCTGCCGCGCTGCCGGAGCCCGATTTCTGTTCTCATCCTGAAGCAAAGTTCTTAACTTGAAGCACTATTTCTGAGTTAGAGGTGTCTGTAACCTGAAGCGTATGTAACCTGAGGTACCACTGTACTCTACAGAGTGAAGGGTTGTTGTTTTTTTTTTTTTTAAAAAAAAAGCCTGGTCCTTTTGTTACCACTTATGTGGGAGCAGCTTGGAGCACCATTCCACCCTGAAAGAGCTCCATACAGCTGTAACAGCCCCCGGGAAACTGGATAAACACTGGCTTAGAGAAAGTCCATAGTATGGTCTCCTTCCACATATTCCCTGGCTTCTCTTGGTGCTCAGCAGAAGAGGGAAGGAGAGGCATTGCATGTAGATGTGGCAAATGATATTTTCTACTAAATACCAGCCCTGACACATGTGTATTTGCTGTAGAGAGCAGTCTGACCGTGGCTAAAAACCAGTATTTTGAAACAAGCAGCTGAAGCCTAATAGGTTTCAGGAGAGCACAAAACAGAAGAGACCATAATTCAATGACTGTTGCCCTGAAGACATATTTTGATAAACCTTTTCTTAGTATGTTTTTTAGGTCATCCTCTATCCGGTTTCTACTACTTGATGATGTAAACCCCTTACCCTTGCTTTGACCTTACGTTGGATTTCCAGAACAACACTCAGTATACGTAGTTTCTAATACTATTTAGCCATCCGAAAGCAGACCAAGTAATGGAAAATTCTATTAGGACAGACTTTTCTTTTCATATTAGCATTTTAACACTTTTGCATATATATCTGTGGTCACCACCATGCAGACACCTTTGCATATGGTAATCCATCATAACTCAGGATGAAATGGTTTGGACTTGCCGTACAAGTTTTCCCATTATATATGTTAGTATCTTTATTGGTTTGAAGCACATGGTTTGGTTAATGGGAATAATGTATTATTCATACATTATTTCCATTAATATATTATTGAAGCACATGGTTTGGTTAATGGGAACCTTTTGCGCTAACTCAGCACTGTAAGTTTCACTTTGGTTTTTGAGAGTCAGACTTGGGTTATCTGTCTACAACATGCTATAATTCTTGCAGCCTTTTACCTGATGGTGATATTTGACACTTGCCATCAGCTCCAATTTCTCCCTAGGCAATTATCGTTGTCTCAATTCACCCCATGGTATTCACGTTAAGTGAAAAGCTGCATCCACTACTAAAAGCAGGCTGGAAGTTAATGTTTGCATTTTACTTCTTGGTAGGGAATCTAGAGCCAATTTAGGAAGCTTACACTTTCTAAAGTGAGCGCCGCATGAAGTACAGCTATGCCTTGTGCTATGCATTCCTGCGCATAATGTCTCCCTTCCCCCAGCAAGCACTGATCTATAGGTCATTCTGGTTCTTCAGTTCATTGCTAGAATAGTGCAGAATCTGGATTTTTAAAAAGGTGAAATGACATTTACCATTCCCAAACTTTGAGAATAGCATGGCAAAAGTTCCCATGAAACTACATCCTCTGCCTTTTTACAGTAGCCGCCCTCATTCTGGAATTTTTCAGGCAGGAAATACTAAGGATATGGTGCTAGGCAGCAGTGGAGATTGTAAAAAATGACATATGTGGGGCAAACAGTTTGCACCTGTTCATTCTCCCTCCTTAACACCAAGATGCTGCCCAGGTTTGCAGCCAGTCAACATGACAATACATATAAAGCATTTTTCACCTCCTTGCTCTAATTGCTACATGTCTGAGTACCTTCAAAAGCAAAAGGGTAAAATGTAGCCCTGTGAATGTTTACGCAGGATAAGTCTCATACTTTTCCATTGGGCTTACTTCCTAGTCAAGGACTGCAGCTCTAAGAAAAGTTTTTGAGTGTCAATTCATTATTCTTACACATATTTATCAACATATAAGCAGTGTGAAATGCTGTTATGTAAATAAATAGTAGTAAATAAGTTTTCCCCCCTATTAAATAACAGCAGTTTTGACAAATGTGACAATATGTGTCCTTCATCAGTATATACTGTTGCTTGTAATCAGTCCTTTTTTTCTAAAAAAAAAATGTTTAAGGGTACTCTCATTTCCCTAAGGTAAAGGTAAAGGTACCCCTGCCCGTACGGGCCAGTCTTGACAGACTCTGGGGTTGTGCGCCCATCTCACTTAAGAGGCCAGGGGCCAGCGCTGTCCTGAGACACTTCCGGGTCACGTGGCCAGCGTGACATCGCTGCTCTGGCGAGCCAGAGCCGCACACGGAAACGCCGTTTACCTTCCCGCTGGTAAGCGGTCCCTATTTATCTACTTGCACCCGGAGGTGCTTTCGAACTGCTAGGTTGGCAGGCGCTGGGACCAAGCAGCGGGAGCGCACCCCGCCGCAGGGATTCGAACCGCCGACCTTTCGATTGGCAAGTCCTAGGCGCTGAGGCTTTAACCCACAGCGCCACCTGCGTCCCCTCTCATTTCCCTACTCATATTGAAATACTGCCCGTCAGTGAGACCAAACTTAGATTCACAAAATGTTTAGGGGTATGCGTACCGCTGCGTACCCCCATAAAAAAAGCACTGCTTGTAATAAAACAGGAATGGGTTCCCTAGTGATTGTAATGCATTCTTCCTGGATTCCGCTTAACTATTCTCTAGGAAATTAATCCCAGGAACTCTGCAATTTCTTTCATCTCTTTCTTCCTTCAAAATCAACAGCATTTCAGCTTCATCTGTGCTTGGATTCAGGTGTCACGTCATTTTCCATTTTCACTTTGTTAACCCATTGTTCATCAGTTCATCTCTCTCTCTGTATGTATATGTGTACACACACACACATACACACACACACACACACACACACACACACACACACACACACGTCCCAGGCTGGCTGATGCATCTGCTGGCAATGAAAGCTGACAAATGACCCATAATCCAGATCAGTGTTCCTCAACTTAGTGCCCTCCAGATGTTATTGGACTAAATTTCCCATCAGCCCCCATCAAGCATGGCCAATGGTCAGCAGTGATGAAAATTGTACCCTAAAAATTCTGGAGGTCACCAGGTTGTGGAAGGCTGAACCTCAAAGACCACATTTAAAACATACATTTAAAGTACAGTGGTACCTCAGTTTACAAACTTAATCTGTTCCGGAAGTCCATTCTTAAACCGAAGCCATTCTTAAACCGAGGCATGCTTTCCCTAATGAGGCCTCCCACCGCCGGTGCCCTTCCACCATTCGGCTTCTGTTCTTAGACCGAGGTAAAGTACGCAAACTGGGACACTACTTCTGGTTTTGCAGAGTTCATAAACCAAATAGTTTGTAAACAGGGCTGTTCTTAAACCGAGGTACCACTGTACTATGATACCCAAAGGAATTTTGGGTATGATAGTTTGTAGCTCTGGGAATTGTAATTCTGGGAGATGACTAGGGGTCTCCTAACAATTCTCAGAACCCTTAACTACTGCTCACAGAATTCTTTTGAGGGAAGCCATGTCCATTTAAAGTGGTATCATAGTGCTTTAAATGTATGGGGTGGATGTGGTCTCAGATGCCAGAATAATTTTTCATTTGCCTCTGAATTATCGATTGACTTCACATATAGCTATAAGGGTGAGGCTGTATGTGTACTCACAGTGATTTCTGCAGTCCTTGCTGCATGAGGAAGCTGTCATAGCAGCTGTTGGTTATCTGAACTGTGGAATATATTTGTGTGATGAACGCAGGCTCATTTGGCACTATTCATATGTCAGAAATCGTTGCCTCTATTTGTGCGTATCTATTACCACCACTTTTTTCTGCAGGGAACAATAACGGGTGCTTTTTCCCCCTTAAAAAATTAATCTCATTTGACTAGTGATTGACAGTTAACATTTTGTGCCGTTCTAGTGATAGGCCTTAATGTCAGTTAAGCATATCACACTGAAGTGTAATACCATCCGCAATGGAGAGCCAATAAGAAAGAGAGAGAGAGAAAGGATGACACAGGAGACCCAGCCCATATGTTGCGCAACAGTGAGAGGAAAAGCAATTTAAAGGCAAAGGACAGCATGAACTGCTTGCACTACCTAATAACTAACAACCCGGGGTGGGGCTAGAAGCAATCCCCATTGGATACTGGCCTCTGTGCCCTATCACAATACCCTTTCCCTGTGTTGTCAAAGGGAAGCTTTCCCAGGTCTTAGGTTTGGTGGCACTTCCTCCCCGCTCCCCCGACCCACAAGCCCATTAAGCACCCTCTAGTTTGGGAAGTGGTATCGGAGGCCCTTTCTCTGCTTAGCTTCCCCTCTGCACTGTCATTTCTGCCAAGTGCCCAGGAGTCAATAATTGGGTTAAGAAAAGGACAGCAGCCATCATCTAATCAGCTGGTCCATGTGCAGATAAAGAAAGAACACTTTTTCTAAGAGGAAAGCAAAAAAAAAAAAAAAGGACTTAGGCTGCTGCATTTGGCAGCCAAGAGATTTAGTACAATTCCTTTCCATCAACTGGCAGCTACCCAGTTTCCTGAGGAAAGGAAAGTAGAAATGTCCTCCATAGTGGCTGGTGGATAAGCAAAAACTAATTAATGAATGAATTAATTAAATGTTGGCTCTTTCCCGAATTCGGCTTCCTTTCAGACTGCATACAGGAAGTGACATGGCTTCTGATCTGCCCTGCCCTTGTGATTCCACCCAGCTGCAGACAGTTGTTGACCAGGGGCCTTCTTCCTCCCATGCTGAACATGAAATGTGCCTCTTCTAGAAGGTGGAGAAGTTTTGCCTACCCATCCACTTCTAGAAGAGATGGGACCTAATGTCTCTGAATATTGGCAGTAGGTCAACTATGAGGGATGAAACTGCTTGCAAGTATTTTATGCCATGGATGTAAAAATTAACAGGATTTCAAATGAGAATATTAATCAGCCCTGCCCCATATAAAAGGCTAATAGAATTGTAAACCATTTGTTGACATCAATTAGGCAGTGTACTAAGATGACGTTTCTTAATTGGAAATGAATTGCCACAGATACATAGTTAAAGCACGTTACTATACATACACACACTTTTAATTATCAGCTTGGCAATTATAATTTCAGAAATAACTACATTCTGACTTGCTCATTACTATAATTTAATATGGCTCTTAATACAATCTTTCTTATTGGATCCAGCATCAATAATCTAAAGTATTAACAAGTTAGTTATCTTATTACAAACAGATTAAAGAAGCCTCTCCTCTAATTCTTGGCCATCTAAATTTCTAGAACAAGGTGCAGAAATGTCTGTTTCATGAAGTAGAAATCACTTCCCAGAAGATATGGGTATAAGAAGGCACATTTTATTGTGCAGTGTGTATCATGCAGTCATAAAAATTAATAAATGCATACATTTTTCTGAGTACCTTAATGCTCTTTTACAGCTTTTGCCAACAAGAGACGCTACCAATTACCTTCCAGTCCTGTGTGATCACTAAGGAATGCCAGGTGTCAGAATGGTCTGAATGGAGTCCATGTTCCAAAACATGCTTTGATTTGACATCCCCCAAAGGAAATCGTACAAGAACACGGACCATTAAGCAGTTTCCTATTGGCAGTGAAAACGAGTGTCCAGAGCTTGAAGAAATGGAACAGTGCACGTCTCAAGGAGATGGGGTGGCTCCGTGTATCACGTAAGTATTGACATGTCTCTAGACCTTCAGCAATGGGTATGCCTGGGACTCCCGTTATTCTTGCAGCCTGGGAGCTGCTGCAGGGGCCCTCTATTTTGCATTAGTGGGGTGATGTGTGAAGCCCAGGGTTACATTTCAGATAAATAAATAGTAATGGAAGGAGCCCATGGGCACCAGAGTTTCATTTTGGGAGTAAATCAACGTAATTGCTGGACAAGAGCAGTATTTTCCACAGAATATTTTTCGCAGCAAATTCTCAGTCTCTGAAGCATTCTACACACAGAGGGATAAAAGACCCGTTCTGTGTGCAAGGCTGATAAATATTCCTTGAGCATCCTGATGTCTTCAGCAACTGGTCAGTAGGGGAAAGATCTAAAAGTAGCAGTAAATAAATTAGTCCTGCTTAGAGCCCAGAAGACATGGCAGTAAGCAGTTTAGATTCAAACGATTTCTTTAATGTGCAGCTTCTAATTGAGATTAATATTAGCACATGAACATAGGGAACTGTCTGGGTTCCCTCCCCTCCTCCCACGTTTAATCTTCTCTTTCATTTTCTGGGAAGGAGTCGCGGAGTGCAATAGTATGTATGCCTACTCAGAAGTAAGCCCCTTTAAACTCCCTGGTTAGTGTGTATAGTACAGGATTGCGGCCTTAGCAAAGCTATTTTTGATGTTGTGTTATTTTGCTTTCCTGTCTTTGATTGTGGGGCATTGTCATTCTTCTCGGAAGAAAAGAAATATCATTCTCCATCTCCCGTGGCCTGTAGAAATGGTTCCCTTGATATCTGCTTAAAGCGCTGGTTGAGTGGAGCGTCTTGTGACATTTCTTTCACTTCATAAGGCTGATTGAGATTTTTAACTCTGTAACAGATCTTTTTTCTCTGTGCACTGGGCTGATTGGAAAGCTCACAGCTTCTGATCATTCATCATTGCTCAGCAGGGAGGCCTGAGCATTCCAGAGAAACCGCCATCATCTTGACAATGAAGGAATGAATATATATATATATATATATATATATATATATATATGAGAAGCAAAAGTGAATAGGAAGCAAAAGCTATAGCTATGCATGATAAACTTTTCTGTTTCTTATCAAAGGGAAACTGAAAGTTTCTAATTCCCTTCCCTGCATGCAACATTTTCAATGTATACGTGTTTATCTTGGATTTCCTTGTGTTTTCATTGCATTGTTTTAGCTTCAGATTGTTGCGGCAGCTTACCCAGGCACTCCGTTTTGCCTCCATTCAGGCAGCAATCTGCCTGTCGGTTGTAATACATAAATAAATCTATTCATTCTTTCAATAATTATCTGTCATTTAGTGTAAATAAAGCACTCCTCTCTAACCTGGAATGCTGGATTGTATATAGGCTTAATGCCCCTTGATCTCTAGGTAAGCGGTATAGGATTGTAGCCTTACTTAGATGAACATCATTCCCATTGAAACCAGTGGGACCTAAGCCATGGCGAGCTTGTACTGCTGATTTTAAAGGGACCTAAATTCAACGAATGTAGTCTGTATCTGAACCATTTTAGCTAATTAAAAAAATAAACCTTTGGATTGCTTCCCTGCTGATAACGAAAGCCAGAATGTTAAGACACTTTGCTTATGACGTTAACTCCGATTGCTTTATCGTGCGTTTCAGTTGCTAGTTTTATCAATTGGCAATTTATTTGATTCAGGTATGGATGGAGAACCACAGAATGGACAGAATGTCGCATTGACCCTTTACTAAGCCAACAGGATAAACGTCGAGGAAATCAAACAGCTCTATGTGGAGGTGGGATTCAGGTTCGGGAGGTATATTGTGTGCAAGCTAATGAAAATCTCCTCTCCTATTTAAATACCCTTAAGGAAAAAGAAGGTATGTTTGAAACAATAACGAATGAATTAACATAAATGTTAAACCTTCCAACGTTACCGTTTTCAGTTCTCTTAAAATCACATTTCAGTTATATGGTATAAATGCTTTCTGAGTTATGACATTTGTGGAAATGTGGAGCATAATGACTACAAGACTGGGCCACAAATCAGGGAGTCTCTCTGGTTTGATTCTCATTGTTGCTGTTAATGCATTAGGTGGCCTTAGGCAACCCATTCTCAGCCTTATGTCCCCTCACCTGCAACACAGGTGACAGTAACTTACTTTACTGGGTTATTGTCAGGATGAAAACCACATAATGTGCATGAATCAATTGGAAGTGTATACAAATGTGAAGTTTTTTAAAAAATTATTATTATTATTATCATCATCATCATCATCATCATCATCATCATCTTTAATTGGCCATTGTTTCTCAACTGAATGTTAGGAATTGCTAGTTCAGCACCAAATACCCACCTGCTTCAAGTATCCAATGAGCAAAGATGCGTATCTTGTAACTCAGTGCTTCGTACACCTGTTACCTGAGACCCTTTAACCAGAGAACTGGGGCCGGCATAGGACACATACAACATATGTGCTCTATCACTGAATTCTACCCACTCTACTTATTTGATTGCCCTCAAGTTCCTTCACCATGCATAAAGGATCTTGCCAGCAAAAACAGTTAATTCTGTCATGCAATGCAGCTCCAGGTTGGTGACCCAGACACTGTTTGGGGTCAGTGGTATCTGATGTTTACCGCAGCCATATGCATTGGGGGATCAAGACAATGCTAGCATTGTGAAATATATGAGAGCAGCCAAGTGATAACTGTCATCAGCAAGAAAACTATTTCTATTTCAGAATCCATTTGTAGTTCTTCAGTAGCTCAATTTCTCATTTAAATGAAAAGTTTATCTTTACATTCCCTTCTTATATTACCTGGAAAATCTCTTGAATCTCACAACCCCTCTTCTCATTTATAGTGGACAATGTTCCATTTAACAGTGTGTTGCTATGATCTCCCTCTTTTTTGCATGCCTCCCACAACTGAAGGCTGCCCATGCCAATCTTGTCCTCTCCAGATGTTTTATTTATTGAATGAATTAATTTATATGCCGCCCCTTCATCAGAGACACAGCAAAAACTTTCTAAAACAGTTAAAACATTCTAAAAGCAATTACAGTTAAAAGTATCCGAAAGCAGTTACAGGTCAGGACTTTCTAAAAGCAGTTAAAAACATTCTCCTGTCCAATGATCTTAAGGTTGCCAGGAACAGCATTCTTCAGCCAAATGCTTGGTAAATAGGAATGTTTTCATATTCCTCCTGAAAATTAATCATGTTAGAGACAGGCACACCACACTAGGGGAGGGCATTCTACAACTGGGGAACCACGGCTGAAAAGGCCCTGCCACAGGTCAGCACTAACTGGGTGGCCCCCAGTGGCAGCACCACCACAGCCTCACCTCCAAGATTTCATGTGCTAGTACTAACACCCTGAATTGGGCCTACTAGGTCACTGGCAGCCAGTACAGAACTTTCAGGACTGGTGTCACATGGTCCCATCGGGGCTGTCCACTTCCCAACCTAGCAGCTGCGTTCTGCAGTGGCTGCAGCCTCTGGACCATTTTCAAGGTAGCTCCACATAGAGTTTTGGACTAGAGCCCCAGCCCACATTGATGTGCTGGTTGGGAGTGATGGGAGTCCTTGTCCAAAACATCTGGAGTACATCAGGTTGATGAAGGCAGCCTTAAGGTTACAGTATATTTATGAATCTAAGAAATCTTCCATGGGCATGGAGATTGCAAAAGAAAAAGGCTCCATAGACCACCCCGTAGAATCAGCATTCTATCAGGTTAATCTCTCTCTAGCAACTTGTAAAGACAAAGAGACTTTCCCTTCTCTGTATATACCGGCATTGAAATGGGAATTTTACAAGTTCACAAAACTCTTGATAACTTGCACTTGCGGAATCGCACAGGAGAACTTAACCAGTGGATTGTATCTTTAAGTAAGTGACATGCTCTAAATAAGTGAAGCAATTGTATGGTAGAATTTAACAATATAGATCTCACTCCTTCTTTAATGGTATAAAACAATTCATAAAACCCAAATAAACTTGAATAAAATGCATCCTAGCCCACAGTTTCGAACGACCTGAAACACCCACAATATATTCTGGTATTAGGCTGTACACATTGACTTTTAAAGAAATACAGCCACAGAGGTGTCCTTAGCTTGTTTCAAATAAGAATGATGTTTTAGAGACCCAGAACATGGTCTGTGCACACGGAGGTGTTACTTGAGAAGGCTGGATAGCCAAGTGCCGATTTTGATCCAGATACTTGGATCAAACCATTCTTGCTCTGCATGTGGCACATATTTTGACCCAATAATAATGATGGAAGTGCATAATTTTTATAATGCAGACCATCTGAGAGGACAGGGCAATCAACCAGTCAGTGAGGAAGAATCAAAATGTTTGTACCGTTTAGATGGTGACAGTAAGTCTTGCACAAAGAAAGACGTTAATAAAGCCAGCAACAAATTTCCAAAGGGGATCAGGAGTTCAATAGTCCATAACATCTTTTCTTAGTATAGGCTGACATCAAAGCTATTCTTGTTAGAATGTGTTAGGAGAACTGGAGACTATTGAACTGCTCTGTCTCAGTAACCTTCCCTAGAGGTTCAGCTAGTAAAGAGAGAAAGTTGAGCTTATGTTTATAAAGCTGTAGGAGGCAGGAGGACATCACAGAGGTAAACTGTATTGAGATTTCTATGTATTATTCAAAGGTGATGTGACCATCCCACACCTGGTCTCCCTCACACACGTACAGGCAGGCAGGCCTGCATATACACGTAGGGACACAAACACACCCACACCCACACCCACCCACCCACACACCTCCCACTTCTCTGCCAGTCTGTGCCGATCAGCACAGTCTGAACTAGGGAATGGCAAACAAACAAAGGGAACTCAACCACTATAGCTGTCAGATGCTCCATACTTGCAGTGTAAGCTGTGTAATTCTAAGCAGCTCGTTCTGTCTTAGGCTGTCTTAAAAACCCTCCGTTCTCTTGTATTCATGGCGGTCTTTGTCCCTGCTATTTCAGAAAGTCAGTCACAGAGCACATCGAGGGCTAGTGCTGCACCACTTCTATCAATCACTTTTGAAATAACAGGTATGTAATTGAGGCCTTCAGTCTGACGGTTCAATGAAACACGTCTAAGGACTCGCTCTTCAGTTTGAGAAAAGTGTGTTGGCTGTATAGAGGACACACCGCTCTATTAAAAACAAACAAACAAACCAGTTTCTCTGTTTCTGAAGCTGTGGGCTTTCACATTAAAACGTTGAAGATATTAAAAAGAATGATAAAAGAGCATAACTGATTACACTTCAGCATGCATGGAACAATATGGATAAACTAGAAATTTATTTCTTATATACCTTTTAATGCATTTAGCGGCTCCTTTACTTCCTGTGCCGTACAAAACATTGTGACTTACATGATCTATTGCTTATAAACCTTAATTCAGAAAGTAAGGGGTTGCTTTCAGCTACATGTGCAAAGCTGGGGTGCCTTCCAGACGTTGGACTTTAGTTAGCATGGCCAATATAGTCAGTAATAGTGGGATTTGTAACCCAACCACCTTTGTAGGACACCACACTGACTACTCCTGGTTTGGAGAGCCTTTGGTTGTTATCACAAGGACCTTCTTGGCAGTGGCCACACAGTGAAATTTGATCCCTTTGGATTCTAGGCAGGCCTCTTCTCAGTTGGCCACAAAGAACATCTTTTTTCTAACCATCAATGTTTTCTATGCCAGGAGTATAGAATGGAGGTGATGTTGAACTCTACTGCAATTCCTTTTTCATGGCTGTGTTGTTAATTTCTGTGCTGGGATTAGGTTTTAGTGTTCTAAATGAATATTTTAAATGGTTTTATTTGGCTGTGTATTTATGTTGTGAGCCACTTTGTGGAGCAATAAATTATGCAATTTCATTGCAGCCTCAGTTACTAGAGTAAAGGATTTCCTAGAGTGAAGTAGCTTTGTTGGTAAATAAATAAAAAAAACCCTTCCTCCATATATGCGATCCTCTTCTGTAAATCTGATACAGTGAAATTGTGCAAGATGATCCTCAAGGTTTGGGCTGGAGATATCACTATAGCATGCACCATTCACAAGGCTGGGCTGGAAACAGCACGGACCAGCTTTTCTTCTCTTTTTTTAAAGCTAAAAATGGAGCCTTGGTGTTCAGAGGCAGTATACTTGTGATTGAGTTATCTCAGAGCTTATGTGCTGTTTATGAGCCCCCGGTGGTTATGGCTGGCTATTATTGGAGAATCCAGCTAGTCAATTCTTATTGCTTAAGTGTCTCAAACTAGTTTGTGTGATGTGCTCCCTGCTATCTCAAGAGTCATAGAAAGCTTCCTAAGGAGATACACTTTGCTTCTATTTCCTGTGCCATTGCATGCATGTACCCGGGGAAGGGATCCTCATAGGCCACTGGTTTAATAATTCTGCCCGGCTGTAGCATACAGAAAGCACACTGCTGTCATTTCCCCCTCTTGCAGGAAAGAGGAGTTTGAGAAACTACACAGCATATGTATACCTATTCAAACCTCCTTTTCTTTAACAGTGTGGTCTGAAATAGCCTTTTGAAAGTGGTGTCATTGCTTATGGCGCAGCTGTGTTTTCGTTGCATGGAATGGAAGAACAGAATGCTTGGAAATTATGCAGTATTTTCAGAGATTTCCAAACGTCATGTCTTGGATATGAACTAGCTGTAGTATAGCTTCTAGTACAGCTTCCTGGGCTGTAACCGCCTGCCCCCCATTTCAAAAACTAGAGGGCACCAGCTTGAGGAAGACCGAATTAAAGAGATGAGAAAGCACTCTGATGGGTAGCAGTGTTGACTTGCAGCAAAGCTTCATTCATGTGTGAAATAAAAACAAAGAACCCCATTGTGTTGTCTTTTTCTTCCCTATAGCATCCAAGCCAGTGGACTACAAACTGTGCACAGGGCCAACACCTAGCACAACACAATTGTGCCATATTCCGTGCCCCATAGAGTGTGAGGTATCAGCCTGGTCTGCTTGGGGTCCATGTACCTTTGAAAGCTGTGATGACCAACAAGCCAAAAAGGGTATGTGCATTTTTAAAATAAATGGGTATTAGTTGCTTTTATTGCATACTGAGCTATGTTAGAATAATGTTTGAGCTCTAGGTTGATTTTGACATAAGCCTCGTATACAGATAGGTGGCCAGTGCCACCAAAATTTGATCAGAAAGAGACTTCCATGTTTGCTGCCAAAATTAAATAGGAATTCAAACAGGCATTACTGCCTTAGTTTCAGAACCTTAAGGCAGTACTGTCTATCTGAATTCTTCTTTTATTGTAGCCATTGTTGATAATAAGGATTTCATTGAAGGGGTATGTGTTGAGGACGTCTCCCAACCAAAGGAATATATATGTCCGAGATTTAACTCTTTATTGTCAAAGGTAAGACAGTCGCTTCTACAGCTCTGGACACTGACCCACACCAATCTAGCGTCTAGGCAGCAATTCCCAGGTCCGCGCCATAAGGAGAAATTGCAACAACTGGGGACTACTCTCCCTCCAGCAGTTTATGTACATTCCTCCTCTGGGCTGCACACACATAGCTAGAGACTACATGGGCTTGGAAGCTGCTTCTGCTCTTCCCACTTCAGTTCTCTCCTGGTTCTGGGAGACAGTGGTGCAGGGGAGAGTGGGGAAGCACCCGGCCCTTAACTGCACTGGCCTGCCTCTTCCTCCAGCTCTGAAGCTTCCTGTGCCTCTGAAGCTCGCCCTTCCTCCTGGCTGGTACAGGAGACCACAGACTATTGCCCCACTGTGTCCCCATAAATGGCTCAGGACTGCAATACCTCAAGGACCACCTCTCGCCAAATGAATGGCCCCAGACCCCTGTGATCATCATCTGAGGCCCTTCTTCATGTGCCTCCTCCACGAGACGTCCAGAGGGTGATAACATGTTGACAGGCCTTTTGTGGTGGCTCCCTGTTGGTGGAATGCTCTCCCCAGGCAGTCCCGCCTGGTGCCTTCATTATATATATGAAAACATTTCTCTGTATCCAGGCCTTTGGCTGATTAAACAATTTATGGCTTTTTAAATGTGTTTGTGGGAGCAGGGTGGAGGGTTATTGGTTTGGGTTTTTTATGCACTTTGTGTTTTCATTTTGTATTTTTATGTGGTAAACTGCCCCATGATCTTCGGTGAGAGGTTTGTATAGAAATAATGTTAAGAAGCAGCTGCAGTACTTTGGAGATCAGTAGAGGCAAGTCAGAAAACAGGGTGGACTCGCCAATATTTCAGAGAAGGAAATATTTCTGCAGAGAAAGTCACCTTCACTCACAAACAGAAATCCCCATGGACTTAGTTATGGCATTCTTGACACCATCCATCTGGAATGATTTGTTCTCACAAAATAGCCAAGCATTCAGCTTCCAAAGAAATATTTTGCTCTTCAAAACGTTTATGTGTACATAATAAAACCATTCCACTCAGCGAATTGCAGGCACATTGCAATGGTTTGCTCCAGGAATTTACAGTAGCATTTTAACTGGAGCTGCACCTGAGACATGTCAAAGAGCCAAACTAACCTTGCAGAACAGTCAAACGCATCTTAAACACCTTAGTCAAGTTCACCTACAAAGCACGGGTGGGAAACTCTACACCAGAGGCAAGTAATCTGCCACCCTCAAGATGTTGCCAGACCACAGCTCCCATCATGCCTGACCATTGGGCCATTCTGCCTGGGGCTGATGGGAGTTGGAGCCCAACAACATCCAAAGGGCTACAGGTTCCGCACTCCTCCTTTCTACCAAAAAAGTTCATGGAGAGTGGAACAAAATCAGCCTCTCTTCTGTCTTACCTCCCCAACCCATCTAGCTTTTAAGTGTCCCACAGCCCCAAGGCTGAGATACTGGAAGCGAACTGTGATGGGGATTGCTGGAAACCATAGAGTGGAGAGAAGGAAGCAGTCTTCCTTCTTCCCTGTGCTCTCTTTTTTCTCTAAAGAGTAGACTCTACCTATTTTATATGTGAATGGGACAAGCATCTGTTTAACATGCTGGCCCCAATTGTACCACCTTCATGCTGTTGTCCCTTCCTCTGACCTACCAGTTTTGCAATTTCTGATTCTTAGTCTGCACCTGCACCCCACATTATTGTTGCATCCTTTCCTTTCCTTTCCTTTCCTTTCCTTTCCTTTCCTTTCCTTTCCTTTCCTTTCCTTTCCTTTCCTTTCCTTTCCTTTCCTTCTGTTGTTTCCAGGGAGATCTACCCCCATCAACCTGTCTGCTGAAATCAGATTTGCACAGGTTGCAGGGGCTGGAGTATGCAAGAAAGAAGCTCTAGGTTAGTCACCTCTGTTAGGAATGGGGAAGATGCAGGAGCCACAATGAGGACCCCTGAAAACCTGACGTAGATCTTATTAGCATGGCCCATTCCTAAATTTATCACAGTAATGGAGGCCAGATCCAGAAATATTTTAATCTTCTGACTAGTCAACAGTGAAAAGTCCCTTTCAAGGCATAACTGCTCACACACCCACATACAATCTTACCCTTCCCCGCCTTCACATTTCAGCTTCATTTTGAACACAGCCATTGTACTGTAACTTTAAAATCTATTTTTTCTTGAGGCACCTTGAGGCAAATAGTTGAAGAGAGGCATAATTCATTTTACTTTTACTTATTCTCTTTCTGTCTTTGCCTTCCTCTGTTTTGGTGGGCTCCTCTTGCCTTTGGATTTGGAAGCAAACTGACCTCTGGAGTTTACTTAAACCTTTTAAGAAACATTCTGCAGGAATTACAAACTTCCCCCCTTTTTATTTGCTTGTTCCTATTTGCTACTTAATCAGTACAAACTCTCCCCTCTCCTCTTTCTCATTTTATATTTTTTAGGCTGCAGTCCTTTATTACCTCCGCGGGAGTAAGCTCTATTGGACTCAGTAGGGCTTACTTTTGAGTAGACATATATGGGATTGTAATGTACGGTACATCATTCTCTTTTATTGATAAATATGTATATTTGTCAGCTTTTTAAAAACCCCACAAACACTTATAATTGTGATCCTTCTCTTTCTCTTACCTATATTTTGTGTTTCTGCTTCTCCTACACTTTTATTCCATTCTGTTTCTTTTCCTTCAGATTCAGTTATTCTTTTTTTAATGGCCCACATTTGCCTCAGAGCTGCCTCACAAAAAGCTAAATATATTCCAAGAACTAAGAGCTGAAGCCTGGCTACACCTTGAACTGAGCGCTGAAGATCAAGGTTTTATGCCATGCCTGCTCTTCAGTCAGAATTGCACTTTTCTGGATTTTTGGGTCATTAGAGACTTACTTGAGCAGCTTTTCTCCTCAGAGGTAGAGGATTAAAGTTTAGAAAACAAAGGCAATCTGAATATATTTGTTTTATGGTTGATGCTGTCAAATACTAAATCACATTTCCGATGTCAGTATGTAAAAATATGGCAAAAAAGCATGAGGTGGGAAGAGCCTTTCCCCCGCCCATACATTTTAAAAAATTAAACCTCCTGTGACTGCTTTCATGAGACAGGGAGGGCAAAGGTCAAACACACAGGTGACCAGCCTCACACATGAATTCTCTTCACATCCTCAAGTATATGAAAAGTATCTATATAAACAGAACAGGCAAATGTCAAGGGGTAACTCCAACATTATGCAACTTACCCAGCGGCTGCACTTGAAATGTGTTTTTCAGATTTATCTAACACACACACTAACACTAACACTTGAACACACAATGCAAAAGTCAGCAGTTCACTGGCAAGAGTTCCAAGACTTTCAAGGATTGGATATTTTGTTATTTCAGAGATGTTAATTACATAAAGTCTTGTATTGAACAAACATGTCACAGCTGTCTTCAGGAAGCACTTGGCAAAAACCATACAGTTTAAAACGTGAATGGGAAATGATGATTATACCTCGGGCATTGAAATCGCTGTGATAATTGCTCCTTATTTCTCATACTCAAGGTTTCAAACTAAGGAAACGTCGCATTACAAATGAACCTACAGGAGGCACTGGCAACTGTCCTCATCTGCTTGAAGCCATCCCATGTGAAGAACCTTCTTGCTTTGATTGGAGGATAGTACGACTGGAAGACTGCATTCCAGACAATGAGAAGGAGTGTGGGCCTGGTACTCAGGTGCCACAGGTGGTCTGCATCAACAGTGATGGTAGGCTGATCTGCCCATTTTCTGGGGTTTCTCATTCATTTATTTTGGGGAGTTGGTGTTTCACAGGGGAAAAAAGAAGGGAGGGGGAAGAAAAACCCCAGTCCTCTTGAGTTCCTATGATGGGCACTAGGATCCTGCGTGTACAGCAATGGAAATTTTATTTTTATTTTGGCTCGAGAAGCCAACTGTTCTCCCTCCAAATTGCAAGTGCTGGCCCATCATTGTGGTACCGTCCAGTAGAGGTCACCATGTTAGCTATCCCTGGAATAGACAAATGCTATGTTTTGAACTGTCTGCTGTTTTTTTTAAAAAACTCAGATAGTAATAATAATAATAATGAAGAAGAAGAAGAATTTATTATTTGTACCCCGCCCATCTGGCTGGGTTTCCCCAGCCACTCTGGGCGACTTCCATAGAACCAAAAAATACACTAAAATATCACACATTAAAAACTTCCCTGAACAGGGCTGCCTTAAGATGCCGTTTAGGGCTTTAAAGGTGAGCACCAGCACCTTGAATTGTGCTCGGAAACGTACTGGGAGCCAATGTAGGTCTTTCAAGACCGGTGTTATGTGGTCTCGGCGGCCGTCCCCAGTCACCAGTCTAGCTGCCGCATTCTGGATTAGTTGTAGTTTTCGAGTCACCTTCAAAGGTAGCCCCACGTAGAGCGCATTGCAGTAGTCTAAGCGGGAGATAAGTAGAGCATGCACCACTCTGGCGAGACAGTCCGCGGGCAGGTAGGGTCTCAGCCTGCGTACCAGGTAGAGTTGGTAGACAGCTGCCCTGGATACATACTGAATGGAAGAAGAGGAAATTGTTTGAAGGAAATGGGAGATAAAAACAACCAGCTGCACGCGTGGAATTCTGCACTCTGGTTGTAGTGTTCTGATTAAATAGTGGCTATAGATTCGAAGCAAAATTTACTATACATGTTCCAGCAATGGATGTACCATAGATCTTGTACTATCAGAAAGTAAAGACTGGGTTTGGATTAGTTCAAATCACAAACAGTTGGTGGGTTGCCAACATTCCTTTACATGTGCCAAATTTATGCTGATGGAACAGCAGTGTGAATGAGGGGTGGATGTGTGTAATTGTTGACAGGATGGTAGGGAGTTATCAGAAATGTGATGTGAACTCCCATGCTCATTCACTATCTGAGTTGCCATTTTTATCATGCATTTTTGACAGGCTAATTTTCACTAGTGTGAAGTGTCAATGTTTTCAGTATTTCTTTAGAAGATGGAGGTGGAAATAGAATCGGTAAAAAAAGGAAAGGATAAGAATTTGCTTGGTAGATTGACTCACATTTTCATTTCATATTTTTTTTAGTTGAATAGAATTCAACTGGAAATTAATGTTTCCCTCTCTGTCCAAATGCAGATTAATACTAATCTGTGGGCTATTGTTCCTTTGGCAGGTTAATAATATCTTAAGAAACAAAGTGTGAGGGCATGAGTACATTATTTTTTTTTTTTAATCTACATGGGGCTGCCATTGAAATTGATGATGCTGGGTTGCACTACCCTCCTTCCTTTCATCATAGGAATAGGCTTGGGTTGGCTATAACATGTGGTTCAGCCCTTTGAAGTTGGTTTGACGGGTCATGTTGCGGAACATTTCCATGGGCAAAGGAAATGCTATTGTATCATGGTTTGAAAGGGAAATAATTACATCATATTGATTTTTCACAATAATTGCTATATATGGGAACATGCATGTATAACATAATAATTGCTATATGGCAATATGCATGAATGTCTTCTATTAAAAAGTTAATTTGAAGGAATAGAAAAAGTGGATGGGTGGAGAGATGCATATACACTCAGGGCTTTTTTTCAGCCAGACACCAACTCAACAACTTAGGGTTGTCCGCCAAAAAAAAGTGGGAGTTCCTGCACCTCTTTTTCTAGAAAAAAGAGCACTGTATATACTTGGATTTGCACAGCTATTTTCGCATATGTATCAGCCAGGTGTAAAGGTAGGGAGTAGTTTTGTTAGTAATACGATAGTGTGCTCCAAACTGTCAATAAAATGTTTTTAAAAATGACAGTGCAAGTTGTGCGGCAGAGCCAGAGTCTTGTAAATGCTTCAGACAGATTGAAGCGAGAGGTCACCTGGTATGCGTTTAGCCGTTACACCAAATGTTATTTTGTAATTAAATTGGGCAGGGGGAATTGGAGTTGATTACTTGTGCACACAGAGCTGTATCTAGTCTTGCACTGTGACTCCAGATTTTGCTTTATAATTGAGTTGGGGCTCAACTGGGAAAACTAAGAATTAGAGTGTAAGCTTTATTTTCATGTAGCTAGCTGAGCGCATCATATGTCCTTTGCCTAACAACCCTGATTCTCCAAGGTGAGTTTTATTTGTATGCTGCATTTCCACAGTTCAAACCATGCTCAAGGCAGCTTGCAAAATGAAAATAAAAATACATAACTACAACATAATGAAAGTAGTCATAAACAATAAATAGCATATTTAAAAATACAAAAACAAACTGAACAATTTTCACACAAATCACAAGATCTAAAACAAAGATATAAACCCCCACTCCCACCAGCAGTAACTGCCCACTCCAATAACAGTCCCCAAACATCCTAGCCAAGAGTCTGTTCAGCAGCCTCAGCTATTGTAGCTGGAGTCAGTCAGGGCTCCTCCCTCCCAGGCCAGGTGGAAAAAGGCATGCAAGGCGACTAGTTGGAGCTCTCCAGGGTCTCTGGCAGAGGCAAGGCTTTCCCATGCCTTTCTACCTAATCCTTTTAAGTTTTTGATCTTTAACTTTTGCCCCTTCCTCATATGGCCATGCACATCAGAGTGTGGCATACCTTTGCACCTGCAATAACATCAAATACAGCAAGAAAACACTTCCACAGTGTGGGACTACACATAATAAACATGCAGCTTGCTATACAGCGTATACTCTTTTGGCAGTGTTCAACAATGTTGTAGCACAAGGACTTTGGGCTGTGCAACGGAAGTCACCATCTTCTCTCCCCTACACCCCCCCTAGATATTTTCTGGGGGCTCCCCCAACCCTCTGGAGCAGATAGGGCAGGGGGATCAGGGAGGCAAGCAGGGAGAGGAGAAGGAGGGGAAGTTTTGTTGTGCAAAGTGAAAGCCTTGCACTAGTCATGCAGTGGTGTCCAAACTATTTCCAAAGAGGGCCAGATTTGATGAAATGAAGGGCCATGGGGGCCAACCAAAGGGCCAACCAAAGTTGTTGACCTTTTTTAGGATTGAAGTTGTTGATTTTTACCCCAAATTTGTTGAGTTTTTTTTAAGGATTGAACTGCCACAAGGGCCAGAATAAACCAACTGGCAGGCTGGATTAGACCCCCCCAATGGTCTTTGTACATGCCTGGGGAAGTACTTGCCTGGGGAAGACACCATTTGGTTTTCTGGCAGCACCAGGCTTGTTGTAGTACATCATTTATAGGAAAATGTCTGCACAAATACTAGTGAAAAGTAGGCGATAAGTCTGCTCTCTGATGAACATCCACATTGGGCAGGAATGGAGATATCTTCCTAATTGTTCAGCCACATTACTACACGACGAGGTGATGGCTATAGCTGTCAAATGCTGTGTGTCTCAAACAACACTCACAGGCATGCCAACCCTTTAAGTCATAGCTTGTCTTGAGATTTCTCGGGGTTGTTTAATGGCAAAGCTCAAATCAAATTACACAGTCCCGAGCTTTCATTATAAAAGAGGACATTGTTAGCCCTTGAGATTTCCAAGGGAAGGATGATGCAGCTGACGAGGAGGCTATTAGGGCATTGCCTTTCCGCATGAAAGTGAGTTAACTGCCTTTCTCCTTCTCATCCTGCTGCATACAGTGTCTTCAGTATCATCTTTAGGAAATCCTGCGTTTCTGTGCATGGTTCAATGCAAAAAAACCCAAACCCAGGCATTTGAGAAGTTTGGTGAAGCTGGAGCTGAGAGAATGGGAAAGACATTGCAGAACCACCTGCCACGATTGCTTATTCTGCTGTGTTGGTGTGTCATGGTTGGCACCTCCTTCCTGCTTCTCTGACAAACTGTAGGATGACCAAAAGAAGGAGTTCAGCATTAGGGTCTCCCCATAGTTCTGATAGGTCACCAGATAGGGCAACAGCATTCAGGACTGTAGGCTCCTCGTTCTCTCCCAGCCAGCTTCTGACATGAGGCATTTTTAGGAAAAGTAGGGCAGTAGCCAAATGTTAGAGCACTTGCTCTGTATGCAGAAGGTCCCAGGTTCAATCCCTGGTCTCTCCAGGTAGGATGAGGAATGTCTCCCCTCTGAAACGCTACAGAGTGACTGCTAGTCCATGTGCACAGAACTGAGCTAGAAGAAGAAGAAGAGTTGGGATTTGATATCCCGCCTTTCACTCCCTTTAAAGAGTCTCAAAGCAGCTAACATTCTCCTTTCCCTTCCTCCCCCACAACAAACATTCTGTGAGGTGAGTGGGGTTGAGAGACTTCAGAGAAGTGTGACTGGCCCAAGGTCACCCATCAGCTGCATGTGGAGGAGTGGGGAAGCGAACCCGGTTCACCAGATTATGAGTCCACCGCTCTTAACCACTACACCACTCTGGCTCTCCAGGAGGACCAAGGGTCTGACGCGGCATGAGAGATAGCTTCATGCATTCCTAAGTTTTGCTTGCTTTATCTGGTAATTTTAGGAGTGCCTTGACTGTATAGATGGAAATCCTTGCATATCTGTGAACGTGCTTCCTGTAGGGTGCAGTGCCTCACAAGTGAAGCAGTCTTTAGTTAAAGGGAATGTTCTTAGTAAAAATGGTACCATTCATTGACAAAGTACAAATAGGAAGTCTCCTCTTTGAAACCCTGGAGAGCCACTGTCTGTGTTGCTTTGAGCAATGGCCTCTGTATGCTCCTGTATAGCAATGACGGAGGTTAGGGAGTTGTGCCTCCAAGCCCTTGCATGGTTTATAACTTCCCTTCTCTAACAACCATCTCTAGTGGTTTCAGATGCAGCCAGTGCGAAGGCTGGGGCTATGTGCAGACTGTCTGCTTGGACGTTCATTAAATACTTCGCATAATTGTCCCGTGCAGCGCTGCACAGCACCTAACAGCTGTGAAAGAGAAGAGGGAGGCAGGTACAACAAGATGCATAAGTTCTCAGTTTGTGTGAAGGAAAGGATCTTGGCTTAAGACTCCTTGGCTTAAGATCTCAGGTGGCTCCTCTTTAGCTCTCCTTTCCCACAGCTAGTTACACATACAACTTAACTCCGATTTAAACAGCCAGAGTTTAAAACCTAAACCTGAAACAACACCTTATCAAAGACTCATAAGTACTTGAAGTGTCCGTGCATTTCTTAGCCTCCTTTCCTGCCCCAGGGTTCTTTACTACACACTGCAAGAAGCCAGTGTGTTTTACATCTCGGGGGAATGGGGTGCTGCTGTACGGTAACTTCATTGCTTTACTATCAACTAAGCCCATAAAGCAGATCAGTATCTCCTTTTTCCTGCTCTCTGCATCATTTAATGTGTTTGAAATATAATTAGCTGGGATATTATGTTTAAACCTGAGGTCTCTTATTTTACAATTAGGCTCAAATAGCAGTGTCTGTGGGGGGTGTTGTGTATAATTAGGGATGAGCATGTCTATTCAATTTGTTGTAAAGAGAGGAGCCATTACAGCCATTCAGACAATACCGGGATAATAGATTTATCCTCCAGCGTTTCTGCCAGAGGCTTGTGATTGTCATTGCCTTTCCACAGTGCATGGCAGTAATCAGAATTTTAATTCAAGCTGGAGGGGAAGACCTGACACTTAGTACCCTAAGTTGTCATTGTCTAGAATATTATATACTCCTGTGCATTTTATTATTGTTGCTATTATTAAAAAAAAGCAGAACTTCTCTCCTCTTTGCTGACAAGGGAGTGCTGGGGATTTCTTTTTTAACTTGACTGCTCAGCCTTTAAATTTAGAGCAGCTGCAGTTAAAAAGAAGAAGAAAAAGCAATTCCCCCCGCTGCAAAATTAGATCAACGCCGATCATAATTCCTATCACATGGATTAGTTGGCTAAAGGTCTCAGGTGATGGGTAAAGACTTTTCCATGCTGCAGATTAACCTTTGTGAACGGCAAAGGTACAACAAATGTAAAATGTGCATACAGAGATTAAGCAGCATTATTGTAGGGGTTCCTTTTTGCCCTGAAATGTTTTAGGTATTTCATTTTGAGATGGCTTAGTGGCAGTGCAAGGGGCCATCTTGACTGCTGTGATAAGTGTAGTGCTTCTGTATCCACTCTGCTCAGAAACAGTACAGAAACTGCAACCTCTCCCCACCTGCCATAAGCATTTCTCTGACTGAAATAATGCAGTGAAAGATTCTGTATTAACATTGCTGAGGAATACATAAATGTAGTAACCTAGGAAAAGAATAGTTGCTTATCTTAATTCCCCACCTCACAAGATGGGGATACCAGGACCATCATATAGTACAACAGTGGCAGTTTATATTGCTGCAGGATTCATAGCGCAACTTCTCCCACCACATTATTATTATTATTATTATTATTATTATTATTATTGTTGTTGTTGTTGTTGTTGTTGTTGTTGTTGAGATGGCACTTTTCCAGCTGACAATGTTTGGCAGTATTATAAATCGAGCCCCATTCTCCCTAGAAGTTATTCTCTGAGTCAGACTAGCTTTATGCAGATGTTGAGCTATGTGAAATCAGTGTATATAGGTGAGAGACAGAAATTTCCTCCCTCAGCCTTTGCACATTCCATGAACATCCTTCACAGATCCCCTAAACACACAAACTGTAGGCACATATGCTGAGCTGCCTGCTCAAAAAAACTTGCTTTTATCAATTCATGTGTACTGGTTGTATCATTCACAGCAGGGACGGGCAACTTGTGGCCCTCCAGATGTTGTTGAATTCCAACTCATATCAGCCCCAGCCATCATGGCCAAGGTTGAGTGGGACTCCATTATCTGGAGGGCCACAGGTTCCCCACCCTTTATGTGGCGCCTTTGCAGACGTTACAGTGAATGAGGACCTTCTTATCCATCTTCTGTCCCTTCAACCTCCACTTCATGCAGCCTGCTAGGGGGAATAGAGGAAGGAAAGTAGCTCAGTGGTAGGAACACATGACTTTGTATGTAGAAGGCCACAGGTTCAATCCCTGCAATCTCTAGGTAGGATGGGAAAGATTCCTGGAAAGCTACTGTGAAATGAGTGTAGACAATATTGCTCTAGAATGGACTTCATGTTCCTTGCTGCTGAGATCCTGCTCCCCTTTCCCCATTTGTGTTCTCTATATGGCTTTTAAACCTCTACCTCTACCTAGGGTTAAATGAGATTTTGCACATGTGTTCAGCAGACCAAGTGTCCAAAGCTAATTGCTTTAGAGACAAGTACACAGAAAGTTTTGATCCGGTTCTCTGTAGAACTCTCACTGATTGCTCCGCATTGAATAACCAAGCAGCCATCCATTTGGCTATCATCACCTCTACTGGGATCAATTCTCTTACTTAAAATATTTTTTATAAGCATAGAAAATAATACAAAATACTTAAATTACATATCTGTTTAAGTATGTGGAGAGGTATGCATACATTTCCCTAATTGTGATTCTTGTCCCCTCTCCAGATCCAAATCCCCTTCCCTTGTTCCTCTGTATGGTTTGCTTGTTTCTCCATGGGGCAGTTAGTTTTCCAAGTGACTCTGCTATAGTTGCAGATGAAACGGATTCCTGTGGACTATATGATAAGGTGCACATGCATCAAGTGTGCATCATTACAACATTACAAGCTGGGACAGAACTACTGTACAACAGATGACCTGTTTCTGAATGTTTACGGAGAAAGCTTGTGAATATCAAACTGGTTTCTAATCAACCCTGTGGGAGTTTACCCACCACTATTTTAAACAAGACAGACAGAAACCAAGGATGGGAAAGCAACGATGTGGGAGGAAGGCAGTGAAAGACTGTCAAAAGCGATTTGACTATACCCATGACCTGTCTTCTTTGATGGCCCTTTTGCTAACGTAAATGATTTTCTTAAATGGTATTAAGCCTTGGAAATACTGTGCTGATGGATGAATGATATTTTAAAAATCCATCTTATTAGCCTATTATTTCCTCTGTAAGCCTGTCATGTTCATTTCCTTCACTCAGCTCTTGCTCGCTTATTGACCTTTAATCTAGACCACAATTTTTGTTGAGTTCTTATTAGTGTGAAATAATTCTTTTACCTGCTATGGAATATCTAAATCCTCAAGAGAACATCAGCTTCCTCAGCAGCAAGTTTAAAGACCTGATATATGTGATTTCAGTATAATGAACATCCAACTGTTGGGCAGCTCGCGATCCGAGGACTGCAGAATCTAAGACATAGTTCAACATCTTGACTGTAGAAACAATCAAAGCACCAGGAAGAGATTATCCATTTTATAAATTAATGCAAACAAGACAGGAGTTATAGGAAAGCTGTTCAATAATGTGTACAAACTGTTTTCAGCTGAGCTGTTCATGAAACATAGCCCCCTAACAATGACTAACTTTGTTGAAACTCCAAGATTATTATTCTTTTGTTTCTTTATTTAACATTAATAAGTATGTTGTTTCATGGTGAAACAGAGTTTAGGTCCCAAAACCTAAAAGTCGATGCAATTAAAGAAGGTAGCATAGAGACAGGACATGATGGAATTATTTTGATCTATTATTCATGCTCATGTCTTGCTGGATGGTTTTCTTGCCTGAGTTACATTGCATCCACGTTGTATTTATTGGTAGAAACGAGCCAATGTAGCAGAGATAGGGAACCAGCTGTTGTTGGACCCCAATTCCAATCAGCCCTGGCCAGCATGGTCAGTGGGCAGAGATGGTGGCAGTTGTAGCCCAATACATCTGGAGGGTCCTGGGTTCTTTATCCATGCAATATATTATCACACACAGTAGTTAGAAACACACTAAAAATCTACAGTTAATAAAATATTCTAAATTTGCCCCTTCAGCATTTTATATTCCCCTTGCTCTGCTTTATTTAAATTTGGCCTATCGGTTGGATAGATTGATCTGTTTTGGTTCCATGACTCAGATTGATTTTACTCCCCTGCCTGTCTTCAAACTTAGTTCCCCCCCTCCCACTTTTCATTTTTACCAAAATGACACTTGATTGACTCAAGCCATGGGAGCAGCTTGCTATGCTTGACTATGATCAATACGCTGGTGTTCACTGGTCCTTATCATTCCCAGTATGACTGAATTAACAAATGAACCCTGAAAATGTTTCAAGTAGCTGTCAAATTGCACAGGAGAAGCCCACTGATATTGGACGCAAAGTGCTGTGCTGTTTCAGTGCACACCACCTGTGTCAGAAAACATTGACCATGGCACCATGCTATTTGTGTGAATTAAGAACTTAAACAATGCCGGTAACAGCCAAATCAGCAGTTTCTTTCTCTCCAACGGTTTCTGCTTCTTACAATGCTAGATTTTGGCTGCTGAAAAGATGTTACTAAATAACATATGGTGATTTTAGGATGCTAATTTTTTAAAAAAAATTGAATAAAATAAATTTAATAACCATGTTAATGGTGTTGGGCTTAATTGACAATTGGTTTGGCATGGTATTAAGCACTGTTTAGTCCTCATTTTTATTTTTTATGTATCTTTGATCAGGCAGGGAAGTTAATGCTTCTCACCCTGTTCCAAAGACTAGTTGCTCAAGCTTGCCTTCCTCTTGCGCAAGGCTGGTTACAATCCTTCCTGTTAACTGATGTTGCTCTCTAATCATGGAAGTGCAGGCCTGCATCATCCTCTTCCAGAGGCTTTGAGACCTAATGAGGTCTCAAAGAAAATATCCTGGCCATGTTATATAGTGCTCTAGGCCATTTAGATTCTGATTGCAGCATTTCACAAAGAAGAAGTTAGTAGTTCTACTCCATTGTTCCCTTTCCTCGAACTTCTCCAGCAGAAAATTCAAAGTTGAAAGAGATCATATTATCAGGGGAGGAAAAAACAAGTTATCACAGCTTGAATGCCTGAGGATATTAGATTTTAAAATATATTTTCTGAGGTAACACGGTTATGGAAAGTGTTTCACACACTTGCTTAATATATATTCTGTATATAGCTGGCAGATGGTGCAGTATTTTACAACTAAAAATACTTATTTTTTAGATTGGGAAATACTATTCCATTGCCTCTTTATTTTTTATCCCTGTTTGTTAAATTTAGACAGTGTCTACATGAGCATAAGCCTGATTGATGGTTGTAATATAAATGGAGATACATATGATTTCCCATTAAGATACCTGAGAGTGGATTTGAGAAGATATTAATATTGCATCCCAAATGCATAACCATTATCTTAGAATGATACTGTATGCCACAGCATAACCACATGGATCTGTTTTGTGTGTGTGTGCACATGTGTGTGTAATTTTGCTCATTTTTAAAAGTAAATGAAAACCAAAGCTGTATCAAATTCACAAAAACAATGCATAATATATACAGTATTATTAATATTTCTGGAATCAGTACACTATATAGAATGAAAAATGTATTTAACAAGACTAAAATCTGTTTAACAAAACAACAAACAAGACCTGCTGGACAATGAATGAGCAGGTTTATTTAGTTCTCTTGGATACCAGCCATGTATCCAAGTAGGAAACAGAACTCAAACCCTTATGACTATATGAATTGAATTGAAAATGAATGGGGAAGGGGGCATGGCTTTTGTTGCAGCCTAGGTAAAGGAAGCAAGCCCTGGCATTGCTGAAGGGGATTATTGGCAACCAAGGTACTGAGGCCAGTTAAGAATGGACCAGTCTGCATAGTGAAGGCACCAGTGACTAGTAATAGCTAATAATGCCATTGACCCACCTTGGACGTTGTTCACCACCATTCAAGTGTAGTCACCCTTCAGTAAGAACAGAGCTTCCTCCCTATCACCTGTCCTCACCCAGTGGTAATGGACGATTTAATCCTCTCTCGCCAGCACTCTGTGGACAGACTTGTACATGGATTTCCCACATTTCCTTTCGTTCACGAAGTGCAGGAAGCAGTATACAAAAGAATACTTACAGTAAAGGGAATATGCTACTCCTGAACAGCCTTTAAGTCCCCACCTAAGTCGGTGGGAGGAACTGTGTGGAATTTCAACAAGCCCTTGTTGTGGAGGGGGGATACTTTTCCTTCCAATTTTTTCGTCCTGGCCATGATTCATGTGTGTGGCAGTGAGACATAGGAGTAGAAAGCAATTATTCTGCTTGCTTGTGAACAGTGCTTCTTCAAGCTTATAGATCTCTTAGGGATGGAATATATTACGGCCTATAATTATCTTTCCCTCCTTATAGTCTATTATCCTGGGCACAATATTTCAAGCAGTAGGGGATATTTCCTCATATCATCACAGTCGTGCTTGGTTCTGTATACAGAATTATCCTGATTCTGCAAATATATTTTGAGCCTATAATTGCCTGATTGGTGGCATTTACTATGTTGGTTAAGTCTGTCAACATGTGGCAGACATGCGTCAGAAATCCTTAGCTAATTTTAGCTTTCTGGCCTTTAGGGACACTCACAGCCCCTTCATGCTTCATGGTACGCATTGCGAGGTACCATTATACATGCAACAAACACATAATGTTTGCTCTCTTCCTCAGGTAGGATGTCATGAAGTCTGCAGTTCTGTAATTGTGACAAGAAGTGAAGTTTAAACAAAACCTGGTTACACTGTTTTATTTTTTTCTTGCGGCACGCAGACAATTTGCCATTCAAAGAGAATCACAATCCCTGTTAAATATTCAAAATTAATGCTCTGCAGTGAACATAAATACAATCATTGTTTTTAATTAATGTTATTGAAAACAGCAGTGTTTGTGGAAAATTAATGCATCAGTGTCCTGAAAATGTTTTCTTTTCTGAAATCAGTCAGTGTGAGGAGGTCCAAACAAAATGTCACATGTGACTGATTTTAGCATAGAGACATTTATTATATTTAAACAACTAGGAGGGGGGGAAAATATCCCAACCCCACCAGCAGATGTAAGAAGAAGCCCTTGAACATTTGCCTTAATTGAAATCAGAGCTATTTTTACTTAGGCTTCTTAAAAGGAAATGACTTAAGAATATTAAGTATAAACTAATTAAGACTCTTAATTAAATGCAGATGCTGCTTAACAAGTAGTTGACTTAGAGAATATGAATAGGAAATCAGTAACTCATTAAGTGCATACAAGTACAACTAACAGAGCCATGTAAGCTTGTCATGGCTTGATTGCAAAAAGTACCACCATTAAGTTATGATTCCATATATCTGTTAAAAACAAATAGTTGCTTCGTGTATTACATTTTTAGGTAACTATTTCAAGTATCGTACATGCAAACATGTTCAAATGTGACAACCCAACTTATAGTCAAGGAAACATGATAGTTTGAAGAGGTTTTGTAAAGCATACTCTCCAGAACTTTGAAATATTTTGGCTTGCTTTAGTTCATCTATTCTGAACTGCCTAAACTCTGCTATCTTTCCACTTTTAGAATACCTTATAAAATATTCAACAACAGAATGGTTATGCTATTATAACTCAATTTCCAAAATGCTTCTGTAGTTGAGATACTCATCATTCCGATGAAAAAGTATCATTTCTGCCTATAGTTGCAACAAAACATTTCCAAGTGTTTTACAAAATTTATAGTCAGTCTTTCTAGAAATCATTCATTGGTCTTGATGGTACAGCTAAGCTGCTGCTTCTTCTTTGGTGATCACTCGTAGCCGAGTAAGATTGTCTTCCATAAACACGGTTTTAACAGTGAGCCCGTAAATGACTGTGGAGGCCAATTCTGGATCCACACGTCCTTCCACAGTGGGGACATTGGTTTCCGGGCGGGAGTTGATCACGGTGTGGTTGCCAAGTGTGCCTTCCTCTTAGCACGTTTCTCCCTTGCGTCCTGAGTTTGAGTGTCTTCAAAGTCCATGACACCTTTGGTAAAGGCTGTTCTCCAACTGGAGCGCTCACAGGCCAGTGTTTCCCAGTTGTCGGTGTTTATAATACATTTTTAAAGATTTGCCTTGAGACAGTCTTTAAACCTCTTTTGTTGACCACCAGCATTACGCTTTCCGTTTTTAAGTTTGGAATAGAGTATTTGCTTTGGAAGATGATAATCAGGCATCTGCACAACATGACCAGTCCAACGAAGTTGATGTTGAGGAATCATTACTTCAACACTGGTGATCTTTGCTTCATCCAGTACACTGATAGTTCGCCTGTCTTCCCAAGTGATGTGTAAGAGTTTTCGGAGACACTGTTGATGGAATCTTTTGAGAAGTTGGGGATTGGCGTTTGTAAGTGTCCATGTTTCACAAGTATACAATAAGGTTGGTAGTACAATAGCTTTGTAAACAAGCATTTTGGTATCCCTGCGAATGTCCCGGTCCTCAAACACTCGGCACTTCAATCGGGAGAAAGGTGCACTCGCAGAGCTCAGGCGATGCTGGATTTCGGCATCACTGTTGACCCTTGTGGAAAGATAACTGCCTAGGTAGCAGAAGTGATTGACATTTTCCAACGTTACACCACTGAGTTGGATTTGTGGCACTGCAGAGGGGTTATTTTGTACTTGTTGGTGCAGCACTTTGGTTTTTTGGATGTTGAGCGGCAGGCCAAGCTTTTCATAAGCTTCTGCGAAGATATTTAGGATGGTTTGGAGGTCATCCTCTAAGCATGCACACGCTACGTTGTCATCAGCATACTGAAGCTCTATGACGGTAGATACGGTAACCTTACTCTTTGCTTTCAACCTGCTCAGATTGAAGCGCTTTCCATCTAAGCACTTTGCTATTGACCCATTAAAAGAGTTACCTATATCATAGGCTATCAGCTTTCAACAGCAGTGAATTGGTCTGCTTTGTATTAAAAAGATGGTCATTACTGCTTCACACAAATGAGATGTAAATATTTCAGTAATTTCATAGAAATTGACATAATGTTTTACATGAAGCTGTGTAAACCTTGGCAGCTACAACCCTCAACCCAAGGGGCCTTCTGGGAGTCAGTGTACTCAGAGTTTGCTACACTCCATCAATCACTTATTGGCCCTAGAGCATGACTTGAAGGCATCTGTAAACAGAAGTAAAATTGCGGTTTTCTTGGAAAGCAAAGGACAGTGATAAACTAGTTTAGTTTTCCCATCTGTGCTTTTTTTACCCTGCAAATTGCATATGTCAGCCATATCTACAGTTTGGAGATTTTATGTTGTAGCTCAGCTCCTTTATATCAACATAAGTAGAAAACATAATGGGTTTTTAAAGATAGTGGGCTGGTTCCAGACTATGTTAGTCATTCAGTAGTTCCACTGAAATCTATGAGACAAGCTAGTCATGGCTATCTCAAGTCCCATTGTTTCTATGAGACTACAGTGTGTCTAACTGTGGCTGCAGTCCTCACCCCATTTATCTGGGAATAAGCCCCACTGAACAGCATTATAACATTTTCTTTCTTTCTTTCTTTCTTTCTTTCTTTCTTTCTTTCTTTCTTTTTCTTTTTGTTTATTTAACAGCAAAAATGATGTAAGCCAGAGGGGAAGTACCCATTGAATATTAATGTAGAATGGTATTATTCTACAAAAGCTAATTGTAAGCTGTGTCAGAATGTTGATAAAACAGCAGGGCTTTGGTATACAGGTAGCTGCTAACCTACCACCAAATGCTGAGCTCAAGACAACAGCTTATGCTCCTTCACCCATTTCTATCTTTACAATTTCAAAGGACAGTTGTATTAAATGCAGCTGTACTGTGATATATATATATATATATATATATATATATATATATATTCTTATATGTGATTGATTTTTCCACTCTTCACTATTGCCTCGATTAAATGGATTTCTATTTATTTTGTGTTACATAAAAATGATATATTGATGTTTTAGGCTCTATAGTAATTTGATTTAGTATGTTATAATGAAGTCAGTTGGTTATTTTCTTCGGCAAACTAAATATTATTGTCAGTTCTTTGACCAGCAACCCAAACTTTGTCAGGGGTTGGGCTGTTGTCCTTCATATATTTTTAAGGAAAATGTTTTCTTGATTGGCTTTTATACAGTGGAACTGATGATCTTCAAATGGGTAGTTCATTTGCCTCTTTTAGAAGGACAGAGGTATTTCCTAGTGACCTCGTCAGTTGCTTCTTTTTCTTTTGCCTTGTCATGATTTTCTGGTTCTGAGATTATTTCAGCTGCAACATTAAACACGCTTATTAGGGTGTAAGCCCTTTTGAACACAGTGAAATTTACTGCACAATCCTAATCAATTCTGCTCAGAAGTAAATTTGGTTGAATACAGTGGGGCTTACTCCCAGAAAAGTGGGGTTAGGATTACATTGACCTGGAAATGCCTCGCTCCAGTCGGTCTGCTGCCAATTCATTTAAGCCAGTTGTGCTCGGAGGCAGCAACTCAGTCAACACGATATAACATTAGCAGTTGTTCTTTTATAATTTTTGAACCTTCCTTCCACTGGTCTGATCCCTGGGCAGTGAATTCTTCCCATCACTTTCATGGTTATCCTGTGCTACCTGATGTCCAAGTTAAGGATAAATGGCAAATCCCTTGCTTGGGGAGCACATAGCAGGGCTTGTTAGAGACAAAAGAAGGAAGAATATAAGGGTTCAGTTCAGTGTTATGGCTGAAAAACATGGATCCAAAAGAAACACAGAAACATAATCTCTCTCTCTCTCTCTCTCTCTCTCTCTCTCTCTCACACACACACACACACACACAGTCATTGCATCCCATTATGTGTTACCATATTATGATAAAAATAAAATATGATTCTATCGACAGTAGCTAGTTTCTGTTGGAATTTCTGCCAGTTGATGTGATTGGAATTACTTTCCCAGCAAAAGGCTGATTGGTTCCTGGTAGCATGCTACGCTGTGAGATAAATTGTGGGGCCCACAAAGGTTAAGCTGTTCATAAAATCATTAGTGAAATCTTAGAAACAATTTGATCTAAACAGCATAAACCCCCAAAGAGATGAAGTAACTGTTATAAAGCATTTCCTCATTCCATATTGTTGCCTCCAGTCAAATAAGACGTGCATATGAGTAGTCTGGGTTTTAATACATCACTCCAGTATGCATTTAGTGACTATATTTTTATGCCTTTAGGCAATTTTGATTTATTTTTATTTTTTTAAAAAGAGACTTCGATTATGTGCCGTCATATTTTTAGTACACCAATCAAACTCTTGCCCTTTGCGGAAAGATATGGGGGAATTTGCAAGCATAGGCATGAATTCCCTGTGCCTAAAACATCTCTCACTTTTTCCTTATCTCTATGCCAGCTACTAATATTCCTCACATCCAAAGCAAAATACCTGCCATCTTCCAACTTGTCTGTTCAGAAGTTGTTGGGTTTTTTGTTTTGTTTTTTACATTTTTTGATGTAATAAAAGTAAGGCCAGAGGTTTGGAAGAAAGTAAATATGACAGTTAACATGATTTGTTCATCAGCTTCCATGCGCCCCAGAACATTACTCTGACAAATAAATAAGCAATTATTTATCAATATTGACAGCTGTCTTGAATGTGATAGCTGAATATTGTATTTTTTTAATAAAAAAAATCAAATGTTTTGTTGTACTGTGGCCTTATATTTTATTGAACATCATGATGTTCAATTATATCACTGAGACTAGCTGTTACGGTGGAATGATTGACCTGATGAACTGATCGCAACATAATGAACTCTATCTTTCAGTTTTTGTTGACACTACACGTACTCCAGAGAAGTCTCAAAGGATAAGCCATACGTAATGCCCTTGAATTTTTTCACCTATATAACCTGATATTCTGCTGCTCACAAAATAAGGACAGCTTGTGCAGAGATTCTAGGTCTTCATGATGAAGTGGGACCAAATATTTTATCTTTTTTTGATGTAAGAGTTTTCAAATGTTCTCCCCAAAAGCCTTTTGCTGTCCTAGCCAAAGGTCGACTCTTAAAAGACTTGTGGGAATAGCACTTTGCCAGTGATTCTCCTGGGATCCCATGTTTCTCTTAAGAGGTTTTTGCCAGTATCTTCAATCAGATGCATTTAGAAACCTCTTCTGGCTCCAACTAAAACTAGTTACTCGTCTTCTTCAAGTTTTTCTTAACAGACACCCGAATAGCTCCTTGTCCTCAAATATTTCCAGTGCTCTTTGACAGACATTTCGAATATTTAAGGAAGAATGGAAAGAACGCTTGTTTCCTGCTTGGCAGGGGGTTGGACTCGATGGCCCTTGTGGTCTCTTCCAACTCTATGATTCTATGATTCTAACGCTGTTCCTAATCCCCATCTTGCAAGATGTGCTTATCTTGGGCATTGTACACAGAAAACTGTCCTGCTGATCCCTGAATATTTATATTGCACACCTAGACAAATTGCCTGAAAGCATGGTCGATTGATTTCAGCAGAACTTTGGCCAAACCTACAGTTTATAAAAGCCATGGGGTCACAGCCAAAGTGTTAAGAGCTTCCCCATACCTGCTTTGTGGGACTAGGGAAATTTATAACCAGATTTGCCAGATTAGCTAACTGGTCCATAGTTTGCTTGATTTGTAGTTTCAGCCTTCTGTACACTCTAAAGTGAGGCTGCCAGTAAAACAAAAGAAAGTCTAAATGACTTAAAGCAAAGGAAAATGATGCTTTATGTTGCCAACTGTAATGTTTGTGATGCTAGAGGTAGATGTGGAGTTGCCAAATTAAGTGCCTTGTGAGTTGCCCCAGTGACTTTCATGTAATTTATCATAATTTATATTACAATCCTATGCATACACACTAGACATAAGTACCGGGAATAGGATTGCACTGTAAGGAGTTGCTGTTACTGCTGTCTCAATTGTATAGATACTAAGGATGAGGGAGAAATTGGATTCATTTCTAGTGGCGGCTGGTACTATTGGGCATGGTGGGGTAGAAGGCAGGAAGACAAACAGTAGGTGGAGCCTGAGTCAATGAGAGGCAGAGCAAACTAATTTTAGTTGTCCCCCCAATGAACTTACCTATTTCTTACTTTCTGAAACAAGATGTGAAACAAATACATCCTTTGAAATTCATGATTTTCTGAATTTTGCAAAGCAGTTCTGCAGCCAAGTAAGGTGTACAAAAATGCATATACTAAGGTACAATGTGCCTAAAATGCATATATTATTTTAAAAAGCATACAAAAATGTATTATATTAAGGAATATTGCTCTGCAAACATGTGCATTTTGGGCAAAATTGAATATAATATGTGTGTTAGGAGAAATTTGCAACAAAATGCTGGTGAATTTTCATGAGGACTATAAGAAAAATCACAAACTTGACCTAGAAATGTGGAGAGCTGGATTTAAGTTTGGAAAAATGAGAAATTGAGAGAAACTGAAATTGACAGTTGCCCACCCCTAATAGTTACTGTTCACAGTAAAATAATTCCTAACCTGAAATGTGGTACTCTGTTTTAAAGAAGGGTGTATTTTTCTTCTTCTGTTGTTGTTGTTTTAATTCAGTTTCTTTGCTAACACTGAGTCTCATCCTTTCACAGTGCAAATATGGACTTTTCTCTCATCACCACTTCAGCTCAACCTCAAATTAATGAGGGCATTTAAAGATTTTAGCATATTCTTAATAGCATCAAGCCACGGAGACACAATCACTTTGATAACTAATCAGATTACTTTGTTTTTACAAAACAACGAAATCTAATTTATTTGTAGGCCCATCTGGACTAAGACTGCTCAATTTAAGTTAAATTAGCAACGATAGACTGCTACTGGCCTTTTTTTCCCCAGGAGAAGAGGTTGATAGACAGCTGTGCAGAGATGCTATCTATCCAGTCCCCATCGTCTGCGAAGTTCCATGCCCAAAGGATTGTGTACTCAGCACGTGGTCTGGTTGGTCCTCCTGCTCACACACCTGCTCTGGCAAAACCACAGAAGGAAAACAGATGCGTGCTCGCTCCATTTTGGCATATGCAGGTGAAGGTAAGGTCACTGCTTTCAGCAGCCTTGGCATATTATTATGAATTCTTAATGTTACCTTTTAAACATTTGCAGAAATAACGGGACGATTAGAAGGAAAGTGCAGCTTTAACACATTGTCTTTAATACGATTCTGCACTACTGTTGGTATTTTAAAAATACTGCTCTGTGTTTTCTAACTATGTTTTACATTGTTAGTGTTTGTTTTAGTGCATTTTGAGATAAGGTGGGTTTTTGTTTTGTTTTAGATAGATTTCCTTTAAAATTTCCTTTAAGCTCTCATTTTCAAATTAAATTGGACTATGGACTATGGACTCTGATGCTACATATGTACATGTGCAAGGTCTCAGAGTATTGTAAAAAAATAAGATTAGAGTCTTTTATGTTGTTTGGGTGGTTGGCATGCAAACGACATCCATGAATTAAGGTGTTCTGCACAGAGCTAAACGACATGCATAAGCCGTTTGTGGGTTCTGCTTGTAACTGATATAACAGATACACAAGCAGCTACTCTGTTGCTGAATTAACTGTAAGAAAGCAAATTCTAGTTCTAATATAAATCAGAACAGTTCCTCCAAGCCATTCAACATCAATCCCTGGCCATGAAAGGCCTGCTTCTAAATGGACTTTGTAGACACCACAACCTTGAAAATGGCTTCTGGACATTGCCAAGACATAGCCATGTGAAGGTTTGCGCAGTTCCCTTTCTTTTTTGCTGGAGTCTTTGTGGAAGGCTTCCCTAATTAATTGCATCCTGATTTTGTGGAGTGCCCCTTGCCGGTGCCACTTGGAAAACAGAAGTTCCATTGTATATACTTAACTTTTCATGGGCCACATACACAAACAAGAGTTTTATTATAGCCATCCAGGTCCAAGGGAGTGGTAAAGCTGGAATGAACGACAGGATAGGTTCATAATATTAGTATAGCTATACTATATTCATATTGCCAAAATAACACCCCTGTCAAGGGCATGGTGATTAATAGCTATAATTTCTCAGCATTTTGGAGCACGGGAACATAGAAAGTCCTTAATACGATATGTTAAACTGAACGTTTTTTGTTAGAGTGTAGTCTCAGTGTCTGGAAGTGAACACAAAGCCTGGTCCCAAGTAAAGAGAAGTTAAGCAAAAAGAAAACAAAGCCAAAAAAATAAACTTTGATGGAGAAAGGTAGAAAGCATGCTGAAAGTTAGGCTTTTGAGTTTGCTTACTTCTTACATCCTTCGTGGTGGCTGCATTTATACTGTTGTGCTTTATATTGTGATGATCATTGAAAGATGTGTTACTTCTGGCATACAGGCCCCTTTTAGAGGAGTAAGAGCGGAAAAGGCTTCAAAAGACTTTTGAGTACATATGGGAAATGCTTGAGTTCTTGGCTGTGAAAGGTGCATGTGTGATTTGTCCCAATGAATGATCTGGGGGCTCTTGAAGCTAAGCAGTCTTTTATATGATTTGTGTCTTTATGTAAACTATCCAGAGAACTTTGCTGGATGGACAGGATACAAATGCAATGCATAAATAATGAACAAATATTCTGCATGGGAACTTTCTGGGAACAACATGTAAAAAGCATGACACATGTACGAAGAGTAAGTTTTATTAAAAAAAAATAGTTGCATGTGTGATTAAACTGATTTACTTGAACTGTAGGGACTGCATAACATTTATGAATAAAAGATCCTCCAGAACTGTAATATCATTTTCAAAGTAGCTGACATGTCACTTTCACTTCTCAGATTAAATTCCGAACTGAAACTGTATCAGTTTAGATTATAATATTTAGGTTTCACTTCAATCAAATCTCTTGTCACCACCATGCCAGTAAATCCATTATGCAATTTTGCCATGTACTGCCTGACAGAGAATGGCTGTCTCATCACCTTCAGCAATGCACAGCATTGTTTAAGCAATTCCAGCAGGACATACAATGTTTCAGTGGGAAGCAACCTCCTGGAGAGCATTACCAGATTTGGATTCCCACAACAGGTTTTTTCTCTCTATGTCCACAACTCAGTTAGCAAAGAAGATAGTGATGAGAGGTCAACATGAATCCTTTGGTGGAGAGCAAATTTTAAAGAAGCTTAAAAGTTGTAAACGTTAGGGATGCCAGATAATTTTGATTCAGTCTAGGATTTGCTGTGAGCCCCACCTCATTGATCCAGTCAAACCAGTCCTTAAAACAAAACCTAGATCTGTGGTTTAGTTCACAGCTCTACAAACCTTTCTGAGGGCTGGTTTGACCATCCAGGGCTTGCTCTCTCTCCCCCCTCCCTTTTTGGGGGCTTAAACACTTACACTGCTTGGAGAAGCTTCAAAGTGCAACATCTCTGCATTGTCAGGTAAAAACACATTAGTACATCATGGGGGCAGCCATCTTGTTGTACATACGATCACAATCACTTATATTTTATGGGACAGTGGCAAGCCAAGGGCAAACCTTGACTACCATTTCTGGTTTATTTGGAGAAAAGCAAGCCTGGGTTCAGACATTATGGAAAGGTGGACCATGGCTTAGCTCCCGGCAGCATGGCAGGAGCAGGAGCACAGGAGGGACAAAGTACCTACAGTTTTAGCAATGTGTAGCAGGATACTACTGCATGTTGACATTTAAACCATAGTTTAGTTTAACTATGGATTGACGTAACATGCATACTAGTCCTATATATGTACTTTAAAGTATATCTCACAATATTAAATTCCACTTTTCCTTCTTCTGCTGTGCTTCGGCCACTTATCTGACCTGTTCTACTAGGGGACCATTGAGGGGCACGAATCCATCTCTATAATTCAACACTTCAGTTACCTTCTCCACCTACCAAGTCCTTGGCACATGGCGAGCTATAAATCAATTTTTCAAAAGCTTGTTGAACAGACTTTGACTTTTCCAGGCATGGGTTCTTTGGCTCCATGATTTATGAGACACAAATCAGCTCCTGAAATGTTCCATGCTTGGTGCTTAAATTTTCATGAAGTTAAGGGCATGAGGGACATGCAGAGGCTATTTAAAAATGGAAACTTAGGCCTTAAAATGCCTTTATGTTAAAGCACTGGGCATGAAAAGCATCCTTTTGGTATCCCACTTTGGAACCCTTCATGTATCCAAATATACTGCTGAATTTCAGCAGTGATTCTCTGGGAGATGGTGGAAGCCAAATTTAAATTAGTGCAGCTCTTGGAAGGTAGAATGGGGAATAGATTTTTGGATTTGGGAGAACTATGCCAGGATGCAGACGCTGATTTGGGCACTGCCAACACATGCCTAATCTCGATTGTCAGCAGAAAAGCCCTTTGGGCTGGAAGCATTTCAGTTGTAGATGCTTAAGTAGCTTGGCTATGTAAAATAGTAGTGGGGATATGTTTATGTAAATCCGATAACTGAGGAGGGAAATTGTCATCATTCCCAAAGCAAAGGCTTATCTGTAACTTGGAAGGAATTCTCAGTGTGGAAACTTTTCCTGATACAGTCAAGTACTTGCATCTCATTCTCTGCTTGTTTGGAAAAACAACTAAATAATTGATAAAAAAGAGATGCTGATCTGCTCTCAGACATCAAGCTAATTTATTCCAGAGATCATGAAAAACGTAGCCTGAAAATCTAGAAAGACAGCGAGCAGCATAATGCTACAAATGCTGAACTGAACAAATTTCACATTTATACATGGCCATATCTACTTGCAGGTATCCTGGTGTGTGGTCATCTGTTACAAATGCTTAGCCTGGGCTTGATGAGGCAAATGACCCTCAGCTGTTCCAAGCCTCCTCCAGCTGAGGAATAACACACCTCTTCCCAGAGCTAGCGAGCCCCACCTGGCCATCTAGGGAGCTGAGCTGTGGGCCCTTGCCTGACTCAGCCTCCTAGAGTGCCCTTCCTGCTGCTTCCTACACTTCGGAGCCTTCCATGTTCATGAAGACAGGGGCCCTCTGGTGATGGGTCCTGCTGCTCTGCTTCCTGTGCACTGACCCCCATCCTCTTGCCATCCTCTGTTGCCCCGTGAGTACTCCCTTCCCTGCCCCCTGCTTGCCCTGGTGTGTCCCAGACCCAGCTGTACCCCTCACAGGGATCCTCTTCTTCCTTGCCCGTCATTCTGCCAGTTCATGGCAATTTAACCCTCCCCTCCACCTTTCCACATTCTGCTTTTCCAGTCTAAAGCAAGTTCCTATATCTCCCACTCTAGGTTTGGTTCTTAGTTCCTGACACTGCTTAGGTTTACTGTTGGGAATGAGCTGTATTTCAGACCAGAAATCAAAGAGGCATTGAGTTCTTCAGCACTCTCTATAGTGTGTATGCATTTGATTCAAAGCTCCCATTTCAGTCTTGTTTGCCTGAAATCTAAATGGCTGGTTCATGAACCTCCTTACAGTCTTGTCTATTCCTGCCTGGATTATATATTTTTTGAAGGAAGCTTTTTCTGAAGTCTTATCACCAAAGTAATTTTAGGCCTGAAAGCATTTGGCCGATTAACTACTCTAATGAATCAATTAATGCTTTGATAGCAGATTAGCAACATAGTTCCAATTAACATTCAGTGTGGTTGTATGGGTGTGCTCCTTCAGCTGCTAATGGGTGTTAAGACCGATTAATTTTAATTAATTGAATACAAAAGTCACTGGTTAGCATCCCATATATGTAAGAGAAAGATTGTGCTATCCTCCAAGACCGTTGAATGTAAGTTCTCCTGGTTATATCTCTAGTCCTTTCTACTTGCTTGTTACCGTCACTTGTGACATAGAATGCAGTTCTAAACACATTTCCTTGTAACCATGTGCTGTTTAGATCAATGACATGCTGTGATTTTACAACTTCATTGCTGTATAAAGTAGCAGCAGTTCTGAGATTTATAACAGTGCTCCTGGGTAAGGGACTACATTGATGACTTCCACATCCATTAGGGTTGCCATATTTCAAAAAGTGAAAATCCAGAGCTTTTTGGTTTTGCCCAAAGTAGTTGAGGTATTTGTTGTTGTTTTTGCAAAATCCCAACAAGAAAATTGAGTTTTTGAGCTATTTTTAATGAAAATTGTGACATGGGCTGTCATATGTCCGAATTTTCCCAAATATTTCAGCCTGGTAGCTGCTTAAGGGAGCTAAACGCCGGTTATGTCCAGAAAATTCTGGATGTACGGCAACCCTAACACCCATGGACTCAGAAAGTGTAAGCAGACCTCAGAATCAACCAAAAATATCTATTACTTTGAAGAATCGCGTCCTGGAAGCCTTCTAACATATACCTGTTCTAATGTGTGGCTGAACCATGACTGTTTGCCAATAAACATTTAGCCGAATGTAGCACTTGGAAAGGGGAGCAGTAATGGACATAAAGAAAAGCAATAATTTAGTTAATAACAACACCCAGTGAGTTTTTTGGCACCTTAGAAACAAACAGATTTTTATTTTTTTTCTTTGACATAGGTTTTTATGGCCCAGCAACTTCTTTGCCAAATGCATGGAGTATATCAGTGTTCAGATATATCTGAATTTATATACACAGAGAGAAAGATAGGTACAGGGGGGGGGATAAAGAAATGTGGCCAAAAGGCTATAAACTGCAAGATGTCTGTGATGTTTCTGTATCAAATGTACACAACACAAGCCCAGTGGCCACTCATGGCAGTCGATATTGGAGATAACACAGCCTTCTAACTTTGTTGTGCTAACTGAAGGCAAAGCCTCGTTCTTTGTTTCTATTTGTTTAGTACTAAACTAACTTACTGATCAATTCTATTTTGGCAATGGCATGGTAGGGCCTCCTTTAAAGTAGGAATAATAAATAATGTTGGCCTTCTCACTGGTTCTGGAATGTTGTCATTTTTGGCCTTTTCTCTTTTTTGGAAGGCTGACGCTATAATACATACACACACAGTGTAAGTTTTAATACCAATTGCCTCTACAGCCACTATGTCTAGCCCAAGTAGACAATTGTATGTGCAGTTTTAACCCATGGTTTGTTGTACTCTTGCATAATAAGTCCCCACAGTTCTACTCATTTGCCTCCAGGCCTATTAGGGCTAGATTCAGGGGCAGACATCCAGAGCACCAATGGCAAGAAGCCTCCTCAACCAGTGGCGTAGCGTGGGTTATCAGCACCCGGGGCAAGTAATTTGCGCCCCCTAACCCATGGATTTGCGCCCCCTAACCCGTGGATTTGGGCCCCCTAACCCATGGATTTCCCTAACCCCCAGATGTTGCGCCCGGTGCAGCCGGCCCCCCCTGCACCCCCCACGCTACGCCACTGTCCTCAACCGCTTCTCAAAGACTCTTCCAGCTAGTTTCTCTCTGGGTTCTTAATTTTTAAAAAGTTGCATGTGCACACTGTGTGTGTGTGTGTGTGTGTGTGTGTTTTGGAACTGCTGGTCTCAACCACTAAAGTGCATTGGATTTTTGTTTTATTTCTTTTGACATTATACACTAGATAAAATAACAGTTAGTATTAAGCAGCTTTTGGATAAGAACCCAGCATGCCCTCTGGCCGGCTGACATAAAATTCTTTAAGGGGGGGGGTGGTTCAGTGCTGAATAGTAAATATGTTCTCATCTTCCCAGCTTGCTGAGTTGCAAAATACACTTACTGCTTGTAAATAGCCAAAGTTCATCCTAATAGATCACCAATAAATTGCCACCCAGTCTTTGCAAAGAATGACCTACCACCTGCTGAGGTAGTCTGTTCCACTGTTGAACAGTTCTTGCCGTTAGAAAGCTGCTCCTAAGGTCAACCTGAAATTTCCTTCCCTGCAATTTCAGTCTAGTTTTGGTCCTGTCATCTTCTCAGTCTTCATTATGACAGCCCTTCAGATGTCTGAAGACTATCCTGCCCATGCCTTACCCTAACCTTCTGTTCTTCATGCTAAACATGTCCAGCTCTTTTAATCATTCCTTGTTGCTCTTGGCATTTTCAATTGTGCACTGAGCGAGAAGGGCAGTAGAGAAGGAGTGGAATATGAGAGCACAATGATGCATATTTCCTATTAATAAGCCAAGATACGTTACATCCAAACCTGGGTCTTAGGCCTAGACTAGTTTTGAAGGGGTAAACCTTTATTTGGGCTGTGTCATTCAGACTATAGGTGAGGGCCCACATGATTGAATGTTCTCTATTAAAAACTAACACCTGCCCATAGAAAACTAGATTTCAGGGAGAAGGCTAGGCTGGAACCTTTCATCCTTAGTTTTCTTTGTGTGCAAGGGCTGATTTATTTTCTATATAGAGGAGCATTTAGACATGTGAGAGACCCTAACCTGCAGTCTGAAGTATCACAGTCCAAAGAATTGTAGGCTTAACACAGCGAGAACTATGACATAGTACAGGGAAAGGAACCTGTTGCCCTCCAGATACTTCCATTAGCCTCAGCCAGCCTGGACTGGGGCCTGAGATGATGGGAGTTTGTGATCCTCATCCCTATATATCAACACATTGCCTTCATTTAAATTTCATACCCTGAGAACAAAGAAGTGAAAACCAAGTTTGTTTATTGTGCTTGTTTTTCCTAAATTATCATCGCAATGATTTTCTTCCCCTGCCACTGTGCGCTTGCTTTTTCCAGGAGGACTTCAGTGCCCAAACAGCAGTTTGCTGCAGGAAACACGGAGCTGCAATGAACATCCATGCACAGTGTATCACTGGCAAACAGGACCTTGGGGCCAGTGTGTAGAGGATGCCTCTGTGTCGACATTCAATTCTTCTGCAGGCTGGAATGGAGAGGCCACCTGTGCTGTTGGGATGCAAACAAGGAAAGTCATCTGTTTGAGGGTCAACGTGGGACAAGTTGGACCCAAAAAGTAAATATAATAGAAATTCTGGTACTCAAAACCTTGATTGGCCAAACCTCCAAATTATTTGCCCTTTTCACTTTTTCTCTGCGTAGCTCCATTATAACATAGCCTACTAAAATGTGTTTTGTCTGAATTTATAATAAAAATGAACGTAACAATTGAGTTCCAGCTCATGCAATCACAACGTCTCTCAGAATTGTTCTTTGTTTCCCAATTTGCATAACAGATCATAATGTTTACATTTTGCTGTTTGAGTAATGCAAATAATAAGTTAATGACGGTATATAAGGAGTACAATCTTGTGAAGCAAAAAGAAATATGCTGCTTGATCCCTTGAACCACCATGTTAATCTACTTAATAAGTTTTTAAATAGGAGGAGATGTACGTGAAAGTGTAAATGAGAACCATGTTTTAAACTCTTCTTAATAGGAAGGATTATTGTGATATGACAAGATCAATATTATTGGCGTAACTTTCAAAGTAACAGACTTCAGCTTATATTACTTCAGTTCAATTTGACCTTGAATAGGGTGGAAAGCCATAAATAGAGGAGAGAATGGACGGATATAGCTATAGATATAGAGCTATAATCTCAGCAGCTTGCTTTAAAGGCAAGATAGCAACTAAATGCAAATGTATAAACTAGATGAAATCAGGCATCGACATTGAATGACCAAGTCTTTTTATTTATATGTTATTGGTGAGCATTTTAGGATGTTTTTACGCTTGCTTTTAATGTTTTTGTTTTTGCTTTGAGTTCACCTTTCTGTAAAAAAGTGGCTAATAAATATATTAAATAAATAATATGGGTCATTAAAGCATTGTCAGATGACCAGCTGTGGTAGGTACAAGACAATAGATCCACCATATGATGTAAATTTTATTCAAAGTTTTTGATAATCAGTCACATGGTGAAATTGCAGCTCACCTCCTGGATGGTGAGGGTGTCATGTGTTCCCCAGGAGCTGATTAGATGTGGATTCCTCTTCCTATTCATGCACAAAAAAAGAGTTCTGATTTCAGATAAAAAATTTCTACCATGGCATAGCTAGTTTGTGTGTGTGTGTGTGTGTGTGTGTGTGTGTGTGTGTACACATGCACACATATAATTTCATCCAAGCTCCTGGTCATCACAGAACAAGGAATCGCCCACACTCAGTTATGTGATAGGTTTGGTGATATGACAAATTATATAACTTTAGTATTGCTAAAAAATACATAGGGAGCAGAATTCCTTTGGTACCTCCCTGTGATAACTGAAAATCAGGTGGAATAGCTCTCTTGTCATCATTCAGCCCTTCTTGTGGCTTTCAGTGGAGAGACACCCTGTACTATTGGGATGCAAAGAAAGTAATATGTAAGGGAAGGTCAAAGTGGGGGAAATGGACAGTGTATATGGGCCATTCCCCCAATACTGGTTCTCCTGAACTACTTCTTGATTGGGTCCCTGCCCCCCCAAGTTCACGTATATATCCCTGACAACATGTTCATGCCAGTATAATAGTTTTTAATGCCTGCATTTAATGTGGCCTACCACTTACTTTTTCATTCTATCCTTTGTCACTGCCCATTTTAGGTGTCCTGAAAGCCTTCGTCCTGAGACCGTTAGACCTTGCTTGCTACCCTGTAGGAAAGACTGCATTGTGACACCTTACAGCGATTGGACACCATGCCCTTCATCATGTCAAGAAGGTAATTGTAAAACCCAAAAAGAGGGTGGGAAGGGGGCAGGTGTCTGGGGAAGAAGGACTTTGGCAAACCCAATCGCCCTTGAATCCAATGTGTTTTGACTATACACAATTTTGGCTTTAGGTGTGATCCACAGAATGTAACTCTTGTTTAAAAACTTGGGTGTATATTCAAAAATGGCTTTTGTCCCTGCACCATACTGTAACGAAGTTTCCACTTTGGAAGATTTCAGTGAGACACAAAACAATTTCAATCCCCTCTGGATTGTGTCCACTCAGTCACCAATGTTTATTTAAAATAAGCTCGATCCACCATGGTTACTGTGTGGTGCTCATCAGATTTGGATTACAAATATTTAAATATAGATTTGGGCCCAAGGCAAATTGAGGCCTCCACCTTGTGGTGGGGCCTCTACCAAGACTACCTTTCTCCTATTTGCTGCATCGGACTCTTTACAGTTCCTTTATCACATGATATGGGAGGAATAGCCCTCTTGCCCAGTGCTATTTTTCTAGAAAAAGAAAAATCACTATGAATCCTTGTTCTCTCATAATGGCAATGGCACCCACCTGATAGATGCTAGAACTGAGTTCCAGCAAGTTCCAGCTGGGAAAAAAACCTGCTCTTGCTTACTGTGAGGAAAGAAATAGTGCTGATAGCATACATAGCAGGAGAACCCTAATGACTTCTGTATAACTGTGGGCAGAAGGAGAGAGAGCAACTTACAGAGCAATACTGTGCCCCAAAATATCATTGGCAGGCGTGGGATCCCCCTGTCCCTTAATTCAACATTCATGCCTTCAAAACTTCCCAGACAATGAAGCTTTCAGAGAAGTCTCTGCACAGATGGAGCATCCATAAATGAGCAGGAGATCACAAGTATTTAAGGATCGCCTGGATCAAGCTGTTGTATGTTACTCTGTGCAACGGTTGCTATGCTTAGTTAGGTTTCTTTTTTTCATTCAATAATATCTTATTCGTTCCTTTTGCTTTCCTTTACCTTATATGATCTCAGAGTGGGTTACTTTGTACAATCACATCTGAGCAATACAGCAAGTGCATGCTTCTAATTTTAGAGCTAGCTACCTCATCTCAGAACCCCACAAAATGTTGGGAAAGGAGGTGCATCCTCAAACCATACTACAAGATATACAGGGATGGAGCAAGGTGCAAGTGAAATGCCACTACAGGAAAGGCCCTGTCTCATGTCACTGAAGAATGAACTTCCCTTTATGCAGGCACCAAAAGAAGGGGCTCCCCTGTAGATCTCAATACATGAGTGGACTGGTACAGAGAGGAATGCTGCTTCATATATTTGGGTGTTTAGAGCTTTATAAGCTAGCATGAATGCTTTGAATTGGATTTAGTAGCATATAAGCAACCTGTTCAGGTTCTAGACAACCTATGTAACATGCCTCCAAAAAGCTAAGCCAGTCAATATACTTGCTGCTATATTCTGCAATAGCCAGTGCTAACTTATAAAGCTTCTGAACTACCTTCAGATGTAGTCCTATATACAGCACATTACAGTAATTTAGCCAGGAGGTACCAGAACATGGATTAGTGTAGCATTAGTGTAGGTTATCATAGTCTATGAATGGTTGTTTTGGCAAAGCAGGCATAGCTACTCAGAGGTGCTTCACATCATTGATGACACTTGGAGCTCCAGTAAAAAAGGTGGATTGCCCTCCAGACGATGTACCTGCTCCTTCCGCTAAGTGCAGCCCCAATTCCTGGATCCACAGCCAATTCCTAGATTCTTGGATTTTGCTGGGATTCAGCATGACTTTATTGGTCAATATCACAGCAGTCTAGCACTTGCACAGCCTGTTTTGATGACACAGAAATAGAATTGAGTGTCATCTGCATATTGATAATATTGTACCCCAAATCCTCCAATGACCTCTCCCAGAAGCTCAATATAAACGTTGAAGAGCATCTTTGTAGCCTGCCCAGCCTGAGGGCTTGAAGTACAAAACAGCACTTAGTAACAACATGGAAAAATTAATGTAAAACATACATATTGCTCACCTTCTGGCATAAACCTGGCCATCAAAACCATCCTGTTTTGATGTGCATAGGTGTGGTGCAAAGCCATCATTGCAACAATACTTTCACAATTTGTTTTCTTACTGCCCTTCCCTGCCTTTCTTTAATTCTCTGTGTTCTGGGCAATATCTTTGTTGGTCCCTTTTGACTTTTTTGATCTTTTGATTAGAAATCCAACAGACAGGGGCCTCTTGCATTAGTAGGTCCAAAAGTTTAAAACAATGGGTCTATATATTTATCCTATGAGCTCACCATGCATTTGTGATTTGTCTTGGTATTAGTTGAGCTTCTAGGAGGGCCACATTTAAATGAACGGAGAGTTTGTGATATAGCAGTATTTGATGAATTGCACTTTAGGGACATGGTCCAGAGGTGCAGGTGGATTCTGCCCTCCTTATAAGTCATAAAAAAAAAAAATGCTTGAGCAAAGCTTTCCTTACTTTTATGCTTTCCTTTTGCCTATTTTCTTGGAAGATGGGAATAAGAAAAGAGATTGGTGCTAGTGGTTTCTTTTAAGGTTTTGGTTTGAACCAACAACTACATTCAAATTATAAGTATCTTATTTTAGCACATACTGCCAGATGTTTAATGCTTACTGCATTCTGTAGCAATTCCACATCTTGCATTGTAATTATAGTTACAGAACATTTCCCCCCCCCCCCCGACTTAACGTTGCCCAGATATTTCTGCCTTATCCCTTTTTCTCTTTTTGAGCTTAGCGGGAAGCATTCATCTTAATATGCACGATCATAGCTGCAGTCAATAATTTAATACCTCGTTCATGTGTGTTAATCCTCCTGTGGCGTAGGGTGCTCACTCATTGCCACCTACTTTCAAAAGGCATGGGATTGTTGCCCTGAAAAGATACTCTTTATAGTTCACAGCTAATGCTCTGTGTTGTGGTTGGGGGGCCAGAGACAAATACAAAGTCACTTTTACCGTTGTTCTAGTTGCTGATTAGAGTATTCCCCAACTAATAAAGGATTAGACAGATTAAACTTGTAACCTTTTGAGGGAATAAAGAGCATGTGGAGCCTGGTAGGTTTAATATAATGGGAGGGAGAGAAACAGAGCACACTCCTTTCAACAGGACAAATACAATATAATATACAGTGCGGCACATCTGTTGTTCTCTGGTAGCAGTGGGGCTCTTTCCTTCCTTCCTTTCTTTTTTCTTTTTTTTAAAAAACCCTACATACTAAAATGTGTAAACTGGAGGGGGAAATAGCATGCCAGTAAGCATAATGAATCAGTCCAATTTGTTCAAGATTGCAATCACATAGCAGCGGAGAGGAAAAATAAATCTACCTAACATGCGACAATTGCAGCCTTAATTTGAATCAGTAAGTTTTCAATGCTTTTCTAATGCTGCTGCAATGAATTTTGCTGTTTTAAATGTAACGTATTTATTTATTTAAGCGTTTTCTTACCTGCCCTTCATTGCAAGGTCCCAGGGTCGTTTACAACCATATAATCATACAATATTAAAATCCAATAAACCAATTCCTACTCTACTCTGAGCAGATAATAGATACGGTAATTGTACCTAATTCATATGCCAGTTCCAAATTTGGGTTTTTCAATTCCTTACTTATATGGTTTGTCAAGGCCAGAATTGTATTGATTCAGTAATTAGTTTTTTTAAATTAGATTTTCAATTATGTAATAAGGAGAATATATACACACAACAAACAAATGAAATAATACAACTATAACACACACACCAAATGAACTGGGTGTGAGATCAAGAGCTTACTGAGATACAATCAAGTAGAAGAAAAGGGGAAGTCCATCTACATTGGGATTAAGAAGAAAAGTCTTACGGCATCTATGTATTTTTGGCTGTTATATAGGACTGTACTATTGATTCAGTAGTTGGCTGATACTTCAGTTTGTGTTGCTTTTATATTACAAACCCTTAGAAAAAGCTTGCATGTCTGAATTTTTTGAAAGATGCATATAGAATTTTTGAGCTCTGAGGAAAATACATTGATGCCACCACTATATTGGGATTGCCTTAATTCGCCAAACTTTCATGTATGTACAAATACGTTTCAAGACGCTATATTCCTCTTCATGTACACGGCAGAAAGCTTGAAGATTTCATTTTAACCAAGTGCTAATCTATTCTATACAGTGTATTTACGCAGGTGGTGCTGTGGTCTAAACCACAGAGCCTAGAGCCTAGGGTGACTGGGTGAGCTCCTGTTGTTTGGTCCCAGCTCCTGCCCACCTAGCAGTTCAAAAGCACTTCAAAGTGCAAGTAGGTAAATAGGCAGGAAGGTAAACGGCGTTTCCGTGCGCGGCTCTGGTTCGCCAGAAGCATCTTAGTCATGCTGGCCACATGACCCGGAAACTTTCTGCGGACAAACGTCGGCTCCCTCAGCCTATAGAGCGAGATGAGCGCCGCAACTCCAGAGTCATCCGCTGCTGGACCTAACTGTCAGGGGTACCTTTACCTTTACCTAATCTATTCTATACAGTGTATTTATGCAGCTATTTACTGTGATCTCAACATGATTGTTCAACTTGTGTATGTGGTGTGAGGAGAATAAAGTGCACTGTATGTTCATTTGCAGGGGATATGAAAGTGACAAAACAATCTCGGCATCGAGTGATCTTGCAACTCCCTGCGAATGGTGGCCGAGACTGCCCAGATACTCTGTATGAAGAAAAAGATTGTGAAGCTCCTCCTGTCTGCTTGTTTTTCAGGTGATGCTCTTAACGGAAGAGTCTCTTAACTTTTATCGGTGTAGAGTTTCTGTCAAAAAATAACTTGTTTTTGTGAGATTTGTATGTATTCAGGAAGGGAGGGAATTTGTCATCTTCTGTGAGGAATCTACCTCAGATGTTTTGTACTCCAGAGCTTCCTACTTCTAGTTTTTGTATATTACCTTTCAGCAAAAAAAATTGGCCTATTTTTACAGAGGCACTGTAAAGATTCCCATGTGTGTTGTGTAAGTAATATTTAGCAAGCATTATTAGCATTATCAATGCTATTCGGGTTCTTTGGGAGAATGTGTGGAACCATAACAACACTACGCCATCTAGGTCTCTTGTGGGCAGAGTCTCTGACAGGTGGAGGTGGCTGTTGCTATCTTTGTAGCAAAACATTAGCAGAAAGCAGCCAAGCCACAAAGGAGCTTTCTGAGCTCTGGCATTAATTCCTTCTCCCCATAATGGGATATTGCCTGAGTTTCACAGGCAATTTGTCATCTTAATTTAGCAATACAAAAATGGCTTGTTCAGACAGTAACATGCTCTGACTGCTTTCAAATGCCACGATTACCTCATTTGCAAAGCGTTGGTGAATTCATCCCATTGTGTCTGATAATATCACTCATAGAATAAAGATTATAGGTCAGACATCTTTTAATGTGGTGTAAATATTGTGATGGCCAATCTTAGAGCCAGAGGAACGTTTTCACTTTGGGGGCTGGAAATAAAATCCATGGCCAAATCAGGTGATGGTGTTATTAGTGATTTCCACTGTCATTGAAATAGTAGTGGCTATTTCCTGTGGCTTTCCCACAGAGAGAAGGTTAAGAGAATAGCAGTAGTGACACCCAGATAGAAGATAAGGAGAAGTTGTTTATGAAGCATGGTTCATCTAATTCTGGTCTTTCTGTTGTGCTGGGCGTATGCACACAATCCATCCATCTTCATGACATATATAGGTGATGCAGGTCCAATACACAGCTGAAGGCAATATGTTACCTCACACCACATTATCTTTTATGAGGGAGTTCCATACTGAAAGTGGAAGCATTTCCCATTCAAATTTCCTGAGCAAGTGCCCATTTCCTTGGCAGCTTTGAGCTTCAAATGGGATTTGCCATCATCATTGCATTGTGTGCTTTTTGCTATGAATTTCTTGTGTTTCTTGTGTAATGTGTTTATATTGTGATGTAAATGTGTCATAGGTCACTTGGAGGCATTTAACAACAAGTTATCGCCATCAGTTTATTTGTATGCTACTTTCTTACAACATTGTGTCTGAAGCAGATCACAACAAATCGAATGGACAGCAATAGCCATTCAGAAAATTTAGGGTTTTGTGCAGCTAAGTATTCCTCAAAGCAGATCCACTGAAATTAATGGAGCCACGTTTGTGATGTCCATTTATTTCAGTCGGTCTGCTCTGAGTAGGACTAGCATTGGGTGCAAGCCATATTAAGAACAAGTGCAAATAATCATAATGGGTTGTAACCAACGTCTTAGAGTAGACCCATTGAAAATAATGGATATGACGAATTTGGATACATTAATTTCAGTGGGTGTGCTTTTAATATGACTTAGTTGGACACTAGCCAAAGTAAATATGTCAACACACCATTTTAAAAAATCAGTCCACATGACACTATATAAAACAGTGCAAATGCACTAACCCAGTCTTAAAGCTGAACAGGAGAGAGAATAGAAATGAATACAGAAATAAAAAAATAGTAGTGTACAAGGCAAAACAGAATCATCTCCATTTCACAAGGCATTCCACGAAGGTTCAATACAGTTAACTTATACTCATTAGATGGCAGCCTCTTGTGGTAATCCTCCTCCCTGCAGCTCTTCTCTCAGTTCATTCCCAATCTCTCACAGCACATGGAAGCTCCTGTTCAGAAAGTGGCCACTTATCTGGGCTGGAGGTAGGTGGCGGTTGTGGCCCAGCATGGCAGCCCCTCAAACACCAAGGGGGTGAAATGACTTTGCCATGGTGGCTGGCCTTTGGAATGCCTCCCCAGCCGGCCGCCATCTTGAAGTTTGAAATTAGCCTATCAGGGGCAAGCTGAGGGGTGGAACCTGGGTGGCAGAACAGGGTGGAGAAGTCTTCACTCTGATCCAATTCCTCTACCCACCTGTCCCTGTTGAAATGTCCTTCCTGTGATTTTACTTGACAGTGCAATATAAATAGAGGTTATTAAAGCAAGGGGTTACCTTGATCCTCTATCAGAGACATACACTTAAAATCCATTAGGAGATTGTAGAATATCTATTTGATGGTTCTTTGAGAATGTAATTGCAGGACTTGAGGCGACCAAAAATACACTCCATATGTTGGGGATAATTTATTTTCTCTTGCCATTATTGTTTCCTAGGTTTATTCTAAATTTATGGCAGTTTACTCTAGCAGTAACTTCAGCAGTAAAGTTCTTTGTTTTGTTTTGTGCAGATACACTAGTTTATTTCCCATTCGGTTACGAGCGCAAACTATACGAAAGAGAATTACTTGACTCTTGTTTCGGTTCAAGAACAAGTATATAAAAAGCAAGTCACATTTATTTTTTGTAGAGCAGGCTGAGCTACTCCTAGCTAGACCATCAGTGTTTGTTACTGAAGCAACCAAATTATAGCAACCATGCCCATAATCATTTCACTCCAAACAATTCAAGTCTATTGCAATGACTGATGGAACAAGATGGCGAATATCCAATATGGAAAATAATACAAAGGACTTTTCACAGTGCAATATCTATATACAGTGGTTCTCTCTGTATAGATACTGCACTGTGGAAAGCCCTATGTATTATTTCCTAAATTTGATGTGAAAATATGTTGGGAATGGTAGATACTCTGGATAATTTCAGGCATGTTTTAAATACAGGAGCTTGGAATGATGACCTGTCTTTTTTTTGTTAAAACTGTTGAGCAGCACCAAGCATATAGTTATGAGTAGCCCTTTCGTGTGAAATGTATATTTATGAGTCAGGTACCCATAGGTATTTGAATAAATATACAGAAGGCAATAAATTATTGAGTAGAACAGGTGCCTAAATAATTCTGTAAGCCTTCATTTTGGTTATTTAACTGTGGCTTCCCTTCCATTTTGTTATTCAGATTGACAATGAATTCATATTGTACTGGACCTGCATTTTCCAAGTCAGTATGTGGAAGAACTTTTAGGAAAGCAAAACCCTATAATTAAAATGACCTCCATAGAGAAGCACAGTAGAAAGGCTTTTTCACTAAAGCAAATTTAGAGCGTCAAAAATAGCCTAGATGCACATATTTTATTTGATGCAGTTCTGCATAACTCAACTGAAATTCCAAAGTGGGTTATGCAGCACTCATCCTGCCAACAGAATTACTAAAGGTTTCTGTGAATTTGTGGCTTAAATAGCACTGATAATGCATGATCAGTGACAAAAATGTTGCTCGTTTCTTCCAAAATCTAAGGGAGGTGATAAACCCGGGCTTAACATTTCAGACTGCAAGTGGGAAGTCATATTCCTATTTCCTTATAAAAAGTAATCTTCCGAATTAAAAAAAGGTCCCTGAACAAAATTATATGTCACATAGAAGGCTGAGATTGTCTCCAATCACAGTCTGAAGAGGCACAACCCAGATGTAAGTTTGCTTCGTAAACTTTAGTACCTCACTGAGAACTAGGGTCCCAGATTTGATTTACTTGTTGCATTTCTACATGCTTCCATGATATGGGAACGTAGGACGTTGTCTTATACTGATTCAGGTAGGATTGCCTCCCAGCTTTAACTGGAGATGCCAGGGATTGAACCTAGCACCTTTGGTAAGAAAGGCAAATGCTCTACTACTGAGCTATGCCCCTTTCCTAAACATAACATATGCCCACAGGTAGATGCAGCTGGGAGCCAAAATTGATCAGTATATGCTTTGTTAAGCATATACGAGATAGTAGAAAATTTGGTCTACAACCAAGCAGTTTATATGGTAGGCTGAACTACAAATCGCATAATCCCTAGCCATTGGCCACACTTGCTGGGGTTGTTGGGTGTTGTGACTCAGTGACATTGGGGGTGGGGGTGGGCATGGAAAGTTTCCCACATCATTTTGTACAGGGATTTATTTATATTTTAATATATGGAAGATTATTTAGCCACATGTGAGGCTAGGAATGCTTTCTAACCTTGTTTGCATCACTTTAATACTGTCTAGTCTAGGACATAGAGCAGAATTATAAACATTGGTAATGCAAATATTGTTGTAGGCATCACCTGCAAGAAAATGGTCTTTGAAGTATATTTCTTCAGATATGAGGACAAGCGGCAGCTAAAAATATGTAGATTATCCTCAACTTTTAGTTAAGGCAACAGCAATTTTAGAGCGAAGAAAATTGAGGGGACAGAAGGTGGCAATGAGGAGAACAGATTGGTCTTAATATTGTGCTATTTGCACATTTGCTCATCTAAGGCTCTGACAAATGGCTTGCATTCACACGGTATTTTTCTGCTATAGGTGGAAGACACATAAATGGCGCAGGTGTCAACTCGCACCATGGAATGTTCGTCAAGGCAGCCCCGGCGCCCAGGAGACATGTGGGCCCGGTCTACAAGCAAGAGGTTTGAAAATCGTCACTGTAATTTATGCTATCAATCACTAACACAGTTAATTATCACAATAGATTATCATTGTGCTCTATCATAACCTCATGTGGATTCCTGACACCCCTGTCAGCTGCAAGTGCTAAGAGTTTTAGACTTCGTAAAATCAACAGCAGTAACAAATCAGGCATTAGCATGAAGTTGTTGAAAACTAGGGAGGTACCCCAGGGTGTCTTGTCTTCACAGAACTGTTGAACTAGAGTTATTAACATGATATTGTGTGAAAGGTATTGGAGTTACTCAAATAATTAATGCCTGAAATCACTGACCTGAGATAAAGTTTTTAGAACATTTGATATTGTCGTGTCCTCTGCCTGAGCTCCTTTAGGAGGAAGAGCAGGATATAAATTGAAATAAAATTCATCATCCTCATAATTTCATTGCAAGTTAAGTATTGTCTATTGTGTAAATGTGATATGCACAGATTCTTATCCTGCAGTTCTTTTCATCCTTGCTCTTCTAAGAAGCTGGGATTCATCCATATTATTTGAGAGAGATAATCAGGGTTATGTGTACACACCTTAAAAAAAGAAGAAAAGCAAAAGTGGACATTTTGAATACTGTGCCCTGTCCAATATATGTCGGTTTTACAAATGTGTATATATTTTGACCAATTTGCCCTGGGTTTTCCAAAGAAAGAAAAATAAACAATACAAATGTGTATATATTTTGACCAATTTGCTCCGGATTTTGCAAAGAAAGAAAAGTAAACAGTACAATGTTGTGAATTGTATGAATGCAGACCTGTTCTGCTGCCACTGGCAAGCGGTCAACCTTGGCATTTGACCCACTTTGCTGGGTTAGCACTATAGCTGCAATAGTTCTGATGGTGACATGGGATGAGCATACCTCAGCAGTTCATATTTGGCTATGGTGCTGTTTATCATGGACAAACTGGAAATGAAATAAAGATGCACAAGAGCAGAAATGGGTAAAGCACATAAGGAAGAGGCTGCACTTGTCAGCTCACAGACATTATTAGAACAAACCCATGCCTTGATTTTATAATTAAAGCCTAATATATTAGCATTTTTTCAGCTTTTTTTAACACACACAGAGCTTGTGTGGCTGCAAAAGTGCCAACATGAATCAGAAATTTAGCAGGAGTCCTCCTCCAAGACAGCTTTGATTCTAGCTGTCCTGTGTAATTGAGCTTTTATTGCAAATCACGCCTGTGTAAAATGAACATGTCACAACTTTAGACTGGGGCCAATTTTCTTTGGGTTTTTGTCAGCAAAAGCATGTCTTTATTTTATTTTTTTAATCAACTGTTTCCTCCCCCCTTCTCCTATTTATATAGCTGAGCATAGAAACAGCAAAATAAAACAAATTTTACCCCATGCCAAAGATTGTTATTTAAAGACGATCACCATATTGTGGGAAAGCACTGTGCATCTGCAATCAGGCAAGGGAAATTTCTTAAAAAAAGGAAAAAGCCTTGATAATGGAGGCTCAAGAAGCACTGTTAAGAAGCGCAGCATGAAAATTTGGACTAAAAATGAAATTGCGTGAGCGAGAGCTCTTGCCCGGATTCTGACCTTTTTCAAAAGGCTTAGCTAACTTTAAAATCTTACATCTCTAAAGCCACACATCTTCTAAAGAAGAAGAAATAAATAGACTGATGTTTGGTTTTCTTGTAAGAGACGGTCGGAAAAATCACAGTGGAAACGAAGTACAATGCTGTGTAGAGCATGCTTAGTTCTCCCTTGACACAGCGACTCTACAACATTTCATGCCTGACCTACAAAAGCCTTGCTATTTTGGTCAAGAACCTCTCTAGGGTGGAGGAATGACAATTGTTCCAGAGCCTCTCCTGTTTCATTTCTTACGTAATGACCCAACACAGAGGCTTGAGCGCAAAAGGTCATTTCACTTGAATTAAAATATTTTTACTCTCTCGGAGCAGTGAAAAGCTAGTGTGTATCTGCCTCACTCTCGTCCTGAACATTTAGAATTTTAACATATATTTCTGAAAACCTATGCAGCTGTCTCTGCGCCGTATTTCCTGTTTTCTCTTGGGAGAGTATTACATACGGAGACGAGAAGCTATTATTTGGTTGGGGAAAGTTCGAAGGAAGTGTGAAGCCCAAGGGGCAAAGCTACATGCTCTGTCTCAGCCCTGTGTTTTTAAAGCCAGGCCCCTGCTTTTGCAATGAAAATTGAGCCCAGGGGACCATGATTTGCAATGGCAACTTTTGGGGAGAAATATAGTTTTGTGTGATGGCTTTCCTTCACAACTCCACCATACCAGCTTTCTCTCCTTGCAGCCCAATCCAGGCTAGATCTGTGTTTGCAACAGAAACATGGGTCCAGAATAAAGCTTGGAGCAAGCATAGGCAAACTCGGCCCTCCAGATGTTTTGGGACTACAACTCCCATCATCCCTAGCTAACAGGACCAGTGGTCCGGGATGATGGGAGTTGTAGCCCCAAAACATCTGGAGGGCCGAGTTTGCCTATGCCTGGTTTGGAGACAATGCAGTTGGTGGAGTAGTGTTGGGGAATGGTTGTTGAGGAAAGGGTGAAGTTCCCATCTCTCTCTTGTACCCAGAGTTGAAAGTTTGGGAGTGCATGAGTTGTGAAGGCCCATTCTTGATCTCTCCCCTGTGGCATTTCTAGTTTGCTGGTGATAAAGATGAACAAATTGTGTTGGTACAGTTTTGATAATGTCTCTTGGCTGCTTGGAAGGAGAATAGAGAAGGATGTGTCAGCGTGTGTAGAACGTACTTATTGTACAAAGGTAAATTTTGTATAGTACTTTGTCCACTTTTGCCTCTGGCTCCTCCCATCACTGGCATGTTTTTGCAAGAGTAGATGTGTGCAGTGAAAGGAACAATGGGCTCATAAAGTATTGTCTTTGAACATAAGAGAGATTGATAGAGGTAATGAATGAAATTATTTATATACGGCTGAAATCAGACAGCCTGGCCCATCACAAAGAGTTAAAGCCATATAATATTTCATGGTAAGCTAGAAAGATGCTTATTTGAGACACAGTATGATTTGGCAGTGTTTGACCTGGGCACTTAAAGTTTTTTGGTTTTTTTAAGTACCAAAATGGCCCTCATTTGCATACACAAAGCAGACTTTGTATTTAATTATCCCCACAATATTAATTTATCAGCTTATGGCCCCTTGTGGTGTAGTTCAAGCTATGCTATCAGCCCTAATTATATCAAGGTCTTTTGTCTACAAAATTTGAAGCGCAGTTTATTTCATACCACTCTTCTGGGAGACCCTAAATGTTCAATAGGGAAACGTATGTTAAGTGAACCCATGTTAAATTAAATTTTGCTGGCAACTGCATCCTTGTTCTTTATGGAAACATTTTACAATTATTTGTGTTTAATTCAGAATAATCACATTTGGTGTTCTTGCCACTAATGTCTGTAATCAATTTGATGGGAGTGGGTGTGATTAATTATTAGTCTGCCACAGCATGATAAGAGACTGATTTCTGGTCCCAGGTGCCATTTTCACCATGTAAATAAAGCATGTGGACTTGGCTGAAGGAGCATGCAACTTAAATTGTATTAGGATGTGCAGTGAATATAGAATTTCAGGGGAGAATGTGGTCTGCTGCGTAACCAGACCACCTTTTCTCTTCTAATAATTTGTGCTCTGTAGCCCATTAAAATGCATCTATCTTATCCAAACCCTTTTCTTTTCACTAAGGTGATTTATTAAGGGGCATACATGTTTCTGTGATCGTTTTATGCCAGATTCCCACGGGACGATATGCTTGGCACATTTTCTGACACAAGGTATAGCAGGCTGGCTGGTTGTATGGTGGCCTTGTTCAGAAGGTGCATTGCATGCACTTCTCTGCCTGCCAAACTATCAGATGACAGTGAAATTTGTTGTGTGAGAACATGGGTCAGTAGCAGAGCAGATGGTCTGCATGCAGATGGTTCCAGGTTCAATCTCTGGCATCTCCAGTTAAAAGAATCAGGTAACAACAGGATGATGAGAAACAGAGGTGGATTTAGGGGAGCACAACTGGGTGCCAAGAGGTGGCACTGCAGCTATGACGAACCACAGAAAGCAAGGGCAAAGGGTGCTGAGTTTTGGCATTGCACAGGGCGCTGCTGAGATTTGAAAGCACAAAGTCTGCCACTGTAGGAAAGTGCTCTACCTGAGACTCTGGGTAGCTGCTGCCTGTCAGTGTAGAAAATGGGCCAGATACCAATTGCCTGGTATCGTGTAAGTCATGTTGCTATAGATGACATATGAAGAAGATCCGATATTTTCAAAGCTGTCCCCTGTGCTCTGTGTGTCACATACACATTTGACTGTTCTGAAATCACAAAGATGGATTGTTTCCTCCTCCTGCCTTCCCATTTTCCTACATGCATCTTAAAGACATGAACAGGGAAAGAGAACCTAGGGACCAGCTCTCAGTTAATCCAGGGTGAGCTGGTTATATTATTACTACTACTACTACTACTGCTACTACTATTATTCCCTGAAATGAAATGTGGTGCTAGGCAGGCAGGAACCAGAGAATAACCTTTTCAGCAGTGGCACCATAGTTTTGCAACTCCCTCCTCGTTAAACATCATCTGACTCTCTTACCCTCTATTTTTACCAACATATAAAGACTTTTCTTTTAGCCTGACTGCAGTCTGAAGTTTTACTGAAATTAGTTCTGCTGTTTATTCTGCTGTCTTACTGCTCTCATTTATTGTGGTTTTTTTATGCTTAAAAAGGTATTTTAATTGACTATGGAATTGTATATGTCTGATTTTATTGCAGTGTTTCCCAAACTCTGGTCTCCAGCTGTTTTTGGACTATAATTCCCATCATCCCTAACCTCTGGTTTTGCCAGTTAAGGATGATGGGAGTTGTAGTCCAAAAACTATTGGAGACCCAAGTTTGGGAAACACTGTTTTGTTGTTGTTGTTGTTGTAGTAGTAGTAGTAGTAGTAAGCAACTTGGAATTGATTGAATCCTAAACAGCAAGATAAGACAAGGTGCCTTGGAGGGATTTGGGACTTCAACAAGGTGAAGGATTTATACAAGGCAGTTAGGGGCCAAAGCGGAACTCGTGTAGTGCTTCGGTGTTTGTTGTTTAGTCGTGTCCGACTCTTCGTGACCTCATGGACCAGAGCACGCCAGGCACTCCTGTCTTCCACTGCTTCCCGCAGTTTGGTCAAACTCATGCTGGTAGCTTCAAGAACACTATCCAACCATCTCGTCCTCTGTCGTTCCCTTCTCCTTGTGCCCTCCATCTTTCCCAACATCAGGGTCTTTTCCAGGGAGTCTTCTCTTCTCATGAGGTGGCCAAAATATTGGAGTCTCAGCTTCAGGATCTGTCCTTCCAGTGAGCACTCAGGGCTGATTTCCTTAAGAATGGATAGGTTTGATCTTCCTGCAGTCCATGGGACTCTCAAGAGTCTCCTCCAGCACCATAATTCAAAAGCATCAATTCTTTGGCGATCAGCCTTCTTTATGGTCCAGCTCTCACTTCCATACATCACTACTGGGAAAACCATAGCTTTTACTATATGGACCTTTGTTGGCAAGGTGATGTCTCTGCTTTTACACTTCAGAAATGCAGACATTAAAAAAAAGCTGTAGACACGTGTCCATGAAAAGCAAAACTATGTCTTTAAACTTTGCCAGAGTGGGGGTATGAGGAAGAAGAAGCAGCTTTGCAGAAACTAAAGGCCAATCTCTAATTTAAGAAAGATTCCAGAATCAGGAGAGGGAGCTCCTTTGGGACTGTAGCTTGTAATGATAGGGAATAGTTTTTCCAGCAGTCTCCAATCCCAGCGTGTTGGGGGAAAGAGCAGCTTTGTAGGACTGAGATGTCTGTCTAAATTTAAGAAAAATGTCAGGATAGGGAGAGGAGAGAGAAGGTTCTGTTGTGACTGACAATTCAAGCTTGCAAATGGTCACACAGGGAAAGTGAATGCCTATATATATATAAAAACTTTAAACGTGTTCAAGCTCAGTTTCCCCTGGATGTATTTAACTGCAATTTGGCATGGATCTTACCCAGGGGTACTTGTCTCATATCTGCAAATTTCAGACCAATTACCCACAGAACGCTAAGGAAAATAAAGTGGTTCCTTGTTTTTTGTTTTTTTACACAACTCAAAACAGCTGAGTTTGCAGGGGAAGAGCACTGCAGCTACCTTATGATATTTGGCTGAACTCATGTCCTCAGAAGGGATGACCTTGCCTGTAAAGTTCATTCAGTTATTCAATAAATAAATAAATAAATAAATAAATAAATAAGAAATACATGTTTCCTTAAAAACAACAACTAGTAAATCAAATTATAAAGGTGCCCACATAAAAAACAACAACCCTCCTAGACCAGGAGCTTTTTTTCAGCCAGAACTTGCTGGAACTCAGTTCTGGTACCTCTCAGGTAGACACCATCGCCATTCTAAGAGAACAAGGGTGAATTTTGGCACCTCTTTTTCTAGAAAAATAGCACTGCCAGGACCCATTGGTCAGTAAGACCATGTTTGTAGATCTGATCCACTTCTGTCAAAAGGAGAAAAACCATAGTCATTTCTGGATTAGTGCATGCGGGGAGGAGAAACGAAGTTGATTTGAGCTGGACCTGAATTGAGTTGGGCAGACCACAAAGTGTTTTACAATGAAGCAAGCTGTTTTATGAATCACTGAATCTTGTGGTTGATGCAGACCCCTAATATAAATGAATTTAATCAAACTGCTTACTTTATCACTACAACAATTGTTTCAAGACTTTCTTGACTAGGGGTTGTAACTGCTTTTTGGGTGGCTGAACCTGTTTGTAGCTAAGGATCATGTGGTGGTTGCAACACAGGTTTTGTTGTCGCCCTTCAAATTCCTTATGGTCCCTTTTTATACTATACCGTTATAGATTGTGCCTTGGAGGCAAAACTGTATATTTCAGTTATAAATGTAGAAAGAGCAAAGACTATACATGACCCTCCATTTATATTTGTTCATAAAGAGTCCTCTGTGCGCCACTAAAAAGCCTTGCACATTTGTGGGTTCACATTTATTATATTGTTTCCTTGGTTATGCTAGTATGTCAGAAAGTTTATAGCTGCCATTTTACCATTTAGAATTCACATTTCATCTCTTCAGATATGGGGAGTCTATTAAACCACACAGGAAAAATTAATCTCAGGCCAATTAACTGAGTCTGGAGACAGTGAAATAGTATTTACAGTTCTGGGAACCGAGAGGGTCATGGATAGGTCCTGCCTTTGGAATCCTGGGCTACAAATAAAGGATAGATTTTCAAAGAGTTGGAATCATAATATTTGCTAGGGAGGCAGCAGTTGTCTGATATTGGAGCATTTCATCATGCAACTTGCAGTTGAGAACTCAGGAACATACAGCTCATAAAAAATTATTTTTTTTCTTTTTCCTTTGATTCAATCCTATGCATGCTTGGGATTAAATCCTATTCAATTCTGTGAGGCATACTTCTGAATAAATATAGATACCATCAGGCTGCATAGCTGTTGAGCAAAGTCAATGTGTAGAAGTTCACTGTGTAGTTTAGGGCTGCGTTCAAGTATTCTTTTTGAGGTATTTCATTATGACTGCATTACACTTAACTGGGAATAAGTCCCATTGAAGTCAATAGGTATGTCGGTATAGTATTACACACACACACACACACACACACACACACACACAACCACGCATGCCTTATAAGCAAAATAGAACTTGCTGGTCAGAAACAGTAATGCAGCGTAATCTGCATAAATGGTACAGCCTATGCATCTTTACTCAGAAGTCTCAGTTAGTTCAATGGGGCTTCCAGGTAAGTGTGTATAGGACTGCAAATCTCAGAGAAAATGGAGCCTAATTTGCAGCACTGTGGCAGGGGTGGTGAACCCATGGTTCTCCAGACATTGCTGGACTTCAACTCCCATCCTACCCAACTGTTGCCCATGTTAGGTGGGGCTGATGGGAGTGATAATACAGCAACATCTGGAGGATCACGTGTTACCCCTCCCTAATCTACTGGTATGCCTATTGTTATTGTTATTGTCATTATTATTATTATTATTATTATTATTATTACAAGTTGCTTGTTACTCAAATGTTCCCAGCAACTTATACCGCATTTAAAAACCTAAACCTAGATACATTATACTGTTAAATTGTGTTTAAAACATATTCATTGGTTTTCTCCATTACAAGCTCCTTATGCCATTATTGCTAGAGAGAAGATCTTTTGTGTTTTTATATGGAGGTTTAATATAATGTTCAAGCTACAAAGCATTTTCAGGTAGACATACCTTCCTGCTTTCCTATGGAGCAAATACATTTCTCTTCAAAGTGTGTATCAACTGTGAATATAATTATAGTATATTTTAAATTATAAAAAGCTCAATTCATATCTCAGAATACCCATTCTTTGGGAAAGTTAGTAATATAGGGCAGTTAAATTATATAGCAAAATGGGGCAGAATAATAGATGGCATTTATTCCTTCCTTCGTAGAATGGCTTGTATTGTATTTCTGTGCTGCATTTTTAATGTCACTTGCTGATCTGAATTATATGAGAGGTGTGCAGCATTTTGCATTTTCTGAAATTTGAAAACAGTCCTGTGGTACCAGAGATCCCAAGCAGAATGTTACTGTTCTTGAACCTATTGCCAGTTGAGCTAAATCAAATGTGGGTGACTCTGGTGGTTAGGTGCTCCATTGTCTTACTTACAAAAGGCCTAGCAACTCATTATAATGCTTTCTGCTTCTCTCCTTCCAGCTATTACTTGCCGCAAGCAAGATGGCGGACAGGCTGACATCAGCGAATGCCTTAAGCATGCAGGCTCTTTGCCACCCTTAACGCAACCCTGCCAAATCCCTTGCCAAGATGACTGTCAGTTCACAAGCTGGTCAAAGTTCTCTTCTTGCAATGGGGATTGTGGAGCATTTAGGACAAGAAAGCGCTCTCTTATTGGTAAGGGTTGGAAAATACCAAGAGAAACATTGTTGGTAGTAGTAGGACTAGTGCTGCCGTGAGAAATTTACTTAGGGAGCAGGTAGAATCCCTAAAATGACCAAAAAGCAGAAACTGTTGACACTAGTTGGGTAGGGTGTCAACTGGAAACAACTTAACCAGAAAAGCCTTCCTTGTATGAATATTGAATTGATTTGTATTTCCCAAGGTAGTGTATTTTATTAACTGATCCATATGGAATCATCTGTAAAGTTAGACATACATATTCTAGTAGAAGTGGATATATATTCCAAATCTATACTGTGATTTCAGACAATCAAGGAAAACACACACACACATATGCGTGCATATCCTTCCCAAGAAATCATGAAAAGAATATGTACATTTGACAATAGAAATCCATGGACTTCTGCTTCTTTTTGTACATAACATCATTATGCAAATTATTTTTACGTAAAAGTAATCAGTCATGGATGCTTTAGTTGATATTCCTGCATTGTAGGACCTTGTACTAGATGACCTTTGGAGTCCCTTCCAACTCTATTATCCCTGGGAGGAAAAAATCCAAAATGGTATAGGAGGAATTGAGGTCTTCCATTATCATTTATTATTGATAATGCTTTATTTTCCACCTACCCCAAAAAGAATTTATGTGCCATCTGCCATGAAGTTGTAGAATACAGTTTGAAATAATGCTAGCAGTCTTCTGAGCACTAGTGACAGGAGTTTAGAGATGTGTGTCAATGGATTGCAGACTATTTTTCATAATGATGGTTTTGGTTCAACTGCTGCAACTACTCCACATTTACTAGGTAAGAAATTGTACATACTCTTGACAGGGGAAGGACTTTCAGAAACAAGGTTAACTAGCTGGGCTGCATTCCTGTAGACACTTTGACTGCTTCAATTCAGTTGAAGTCAATGAGATTTTAGCATCTTGGGTGCAGAATTGCTGAATAAAGAAAAAACTGAAAGTCTCGGCTTTCAGTCAGTAAGTAGACCCTCTCTTTTGCTAGACAGACACTCCCAAGTGGGTGTCATGACACTCCATGTGAGTGTCATGAAGATGGTGGCAACATCATTAGACACAGGATTGATATGCATGATCTAGATCCTATATTGATATGCATGATCTAGATCCAATTTGCAGGGCTAAATAAATGTAGGAAATAAAGGTGTCTGCCTGACAAGGAATTCTGTGTAAATCGAAAACTTGCTTATTTCGACCCAAATTAATGTTGGTCCAATGAAAGCCGCACATTATCTGATTTGGATCTCTTCCACTTTAGGGCCTGGTTATTATTTAATGAGTAATAGGAAGAGCTCCTACTTTAATCAGAACAGAGAATTACTGTTGCTATATCGACTGTCTCTGTTCTGTCTATGCTGATAAACATTTTAATGACCCCACTGTCTTTCCAAGATGCTTCTTATCACATCTCATAAAAATTGTATTATTTCTGAGCAAAGGAAAACATGGCAGCATCCACTGAGGCCCATTGAAATGGCAAGAAGGTAGATACAGATTTCAGATTTGGATTTATGTAATAAAGCTTTCAGGGACACGGGTGGCGCTGTGGGTTAAACCACAGAGCCTAGGGGTTGCCGATCAGAAGGTCAATGGTTCGAATCCCCGCAACGGGGTGAGCTCCCGTTGCTCGGTCCCAGCTCCTGCCAACCTAGCAGTTCGAAAGCACGTCAAAGTGCAAGTAGATAAATAGGTACTGCTCCAGCAGGAAGGTAAACGGTGTTTCCGTGTGCTGCTCTGGTTCCCCAGAATGCTGGTCACATGACCCAGAAGCTGTACACCGGCTCCCTTGGCCAATAAAGTGAGATGAGCGCCGCAACCCCAGAGTCGGTCACGACTGGACCTTGTGGTCCAGGGTCCCTTTACCTTTTTAATAAAGCTTTCACATAGTGATGTATTTTAAATAGAGTTTCCACTAAGGGCTCATCCCCACTTCTGCTTGTCCCATGTCTGGAATGCACAGGTCTGAGTGGTTTTCCTCTTGTCTCATACTTTCTAGGCATGGGCCTGAGAGGCTTTGCCTTTGCTCTGCGCTTTAGTGCTAAATCAGAGTAACCAACAATCGAGAGCAAACTCAGTTGACATTTGCTTCGATTCAGTAGTAAACAGCGGGTTTTCCCGGGGGAGGTGGTGGGTCAAGTGGAAGTTTGGATGAGCGCTAAGATTATTTTCAGTGGTGGAAATCACTACTAACAGAACAGGGAACACAAATTGCGAAGACAATTCACAGTTTGGGAGCCCCGTTGACTTATAAGAGACTTCACAATGTTGTAGATAACAACCACCATAATAAACATCCAGGTAAAGGATATCCCAAGAAAGCAATTTCTGAAGTTCTTTCTACTCCCTTCCAGGAAAAAGCAAGAAGAAGGAGAAATGCAAAAATCCCCAGCTGCATCCACTGATTGAGACCCAGATATGTCCATGTGACAAGTATAATGCCCAGCCAGTGGGGAACTGGTCAGACTGCATCTTACCCGAGGGCAAAGTAGAAGTACTGCTGGGAATGAAAGTACAAGGAGACATCAAAGAGTGTGGGCAAGGCTACCGTTACCAAGCCATGGCTTGCTATGATCAAAACAGCAGACTCGTCGAAACATCACGTTGCAACAGTCATGGTATTTAAAAATCTCTCCTTTTTCTGGTTGGTTAAAGGTGCTGGTTTGTCTTTGAATGTCACAGAGATACAGCATATAGGCAGAATTTGGAGGGGGGGAAATCGCTGAGATAGAAAAGCGTGTTGTTTCCTTAGGAAGGTATTCAAAGCCGATGTAAGTTAAGGAACCTTTTTCTGCAAGTCAGGAAAATTCCTTACCTTTCTATGTTGGTTTTCCAGGTGTGTGTGTGTGTGTGTGTGTGTGTGTGTGTGTTCACTTCTGTAAAAAAATAGATCCAGAGACGACATGAAAAAAACCTCCAGCTCTTGCTCATCCCTTGTGGTGAAAACAGTTGCCATAGAGCATGCAACACCATGGGTTTCTTTCAAATTCACTGTATTTTCAATTTATGTTATGTTTCATTGTTCTTGCTGCAAAAGACTAACAGGGCTGCTTCTCTAGAAATGCATTCCTATTGCATTTGTAAATTGGTTTGGTTCAGGAATCAGGTGCGAATCATAGAAAACTGGGCTTTCATATTCTGACAAAGAGCTAGAAGTCTTATTGCCTTTATTATTTATGTCTACACAGGCCAGCTGCCGCCTGTCCTCAAATTCAGTAGGTAGCAGCATCGTTTTTTAGATGTTGAGGCCTGGCTTTATCTTGCCTTAAAAAAATAAAAATAGTGCCTTTATCTTACTATTTTAAACTTCTTTTAGTTGACCAACAAATGCAATTATGGATAAATAAGCAGTGGTTTTATGAAAAGTGAAATCTTTCCTTTTATATATATCTTTACACTTTACACTCATAGATCCACTGCAATCTATGGGGATTAAGATAGGAAGTTGAACTGCAGTGGTTCTCTTAAGCATGACTAACAGCAATCCAACCCCACTTCTTGCTGGTCAGGGGGAGCTGGGTTGAATTGTATGGAGGTGTCCCTCAAGCCAGTTCTGCTGGTCACTCTTGGCCTTCTCCCAGCATCCACCTGCAGAGTGACATCAGCATCACCCCACTAGCTTCCCCTTTAAGAGGTTGAGAGGTAGCTCAGTTGGTAGAGCAAAGGTGTGGGCAGGCTTTATGGGGATGGAGTGGGGCTGAGCCAACCCGAGGTCCATTGGCTCTTGAGCTGGCCCATCTGTGGTTGCATGCTGTCCCCACCTCCCACCTAGCTGCTATGTGTGGTGGAGCTGCAGATGTGGCAGCATCCCCACAACACTGTTAAAGCCTGGGACCACCTTCCATCTTCTAGAGTCCCAGATCATGGCTATACAAGTTTTGCATAGCAGGTGCATTTTCATAGTCTCCATGGAAGTGATATATTTAAGCACAAGCAGATTACAGGGCAGAGTCAAGGCGCATAACCTCAGTCAACCCCACATCATGTTAATTTGTACCCAAACGAAGATGCTTACATTTAGCTCTTCTACACTGCTGAGGTGTGTTGAGTCACATTTTAAGAGAGTTGTGGCTTCTCTGCATAACAAATTAACTGTGCTTGCTATTCTTTGCTGTTATACATAGCAAATCATTGTCTGTGAGCCTCCAAACAATTTTCACAGATTGGTGTGAGGTGTTTTGTTTAAAAACCAATCTGCTTATGAGAGCTATAAGACCTTGGAAAATTGGGAGCTGGATATAAAGGCTTCCAATCACACAAAATAAAAAAGCTGTGAGTCTAGAAACCTTAGAGTATAGGTAACGCAAAATAATGAAAGACCTTCAGTCCGACAGAAGCAAGAGGGGCCTAGTGCCATTCATTGTAGCTCTGAAGGATTATTATTTGTAAGAGCAACTATAAAAACACTGGGAAATCAGGAACCATCTATTCAACAGTACAGAGTAGCTGGAGCGCGGGCAATGGAGCTGATGGAATTGCTATCTTGCAGTGTCAGAAGGGAAATCTTATTATGTTGGATGGAATCCAAACTGTTTGCCACAAGAACACAACACTATCCAGTAAAGAAATGAATCTCTTTTCTTTTCTTTTGGTGCCGCTTCTGAAGTTTAGAAACTCCTGAAACACAGATTACTGGGTGAGACATGGTCTTACATAGACACCACTGACCATGGGTCTGATGTGACCTATAACGATAATAAATATAAATCAAGAGTACAGCAGAGTTAATCCTGTATACCGTCAAGATACGTAGCAGCAGGATTAGGGATAGCAGCATTAATAGACAAAGATGGTTGACTTTCCATTGACTTTCCATTGGGTTGACGTTTGTTCCAACATCACTTTTCCAGTAAGACTTGGCGAGCTGCTTCATGTGTTAAGTTTTTAGTGTACGCCTGTATTGAACATATACATTGTACTTCTGTGTTTCAAAGCACATGCTGGACCTGGATATTTTGTGAAACAGGAGTGGGGAACCTAAGTTCCAGGGGACCCTCCCAAGAGCACACCCCTCACTAGTTTTGCTTCATAACCCAAGTGTCCTTCTGCCTGACTAGAATGTGTCCTTGAACTCTGATAGTGCCTTTTCTTTGGATGGAGGATAGAGGTGTGTGTGCGCGCACGTGTGTGCACGCACGCACGCATGCAGAAACTATCCTATTGTATATAGGTAAAAATAACATTCATTGCTCTGCCAGCTTTTGCCTCTGGTCTCATCTACCACTGGATGTGGCTAGAAGAAAGTTGCTCAGAAGGGAATGTGTCTCAGGCTGAAAAAAGTTCCCCACCCTTGCCTAGAGGTAGCTCCTGAATGACCAGGGCTCTTTATTACATCTCTTTGGGCTGTGTCATACAAAGCAGCCTCAACAGCGCTGAAGATGCTCCCATTCTTGCAACTGAAAGGAATCAATAACTTGTCTTTGTATTTTCGGTTGCATATCTATGCTGGATTGGTAGTTTACGTGGCAATATTTTGGCCTGTCATTCCCTGGACAAATTAGATAGTGTCCTTTTTATGACTAATTATTTTGTTACGGCTTTCCATCATGTTGGCTCACTTACTTGCGTGACAGTATTTCTAAGCTGCCCTGTAACGAAATTCTAAGGGCAGCTTTAATCAAGAAATAGTACAGTTTAAAATCCAGCGTCAATAACAAACAATAGTAAAATTAGGAATATAGGATACAAACAGTAAGACAGAGCAAAAACGGTTTAGAAAGACTGAAGCGATAAAATATTTTCTCCTGGTGTCAAAATGACGCCAAGATGGTTATCAGACAGGTTTCTCTGGGGAGGACATTCCACAGCAATGACCCCACCACTGAAAAAGCCCTGTGTTCTGTACCTAGTCACCATACCACCACACTTGGTGGGAGCACTTTAAGAAGGGCCTCCAAAGAAGACTTCAAGATCCAGGTATAGGTACACATGGAGAGAGGTGATTCTTCAAGTACCTTGGTCCCAAGCTGTGAAGGAAAGTAAAGGAAAGCAGTACCTTGAATTGGACTGGAAGCCAGTGGAGATTGTAAAGTACTGGCATGATGTTAGAACCCTAGAGTTTTATTCTTAACTAATTTAAGTTTCCATACCATTTTCAAAAGCAGCTCCCCACACAGTGAGCTGCAGTTGTCTAAGCAAGAGGTGACTAGGGCATGAATTACTGAAGCAAGGCTGTCTCGTTCCAGGTAGGCAAGTAGGTAGTGTATTATTCTTAGCGGGTGAAAAGCTGTTCAGCTACAGAGGCTACTTGTGCCTTAGTAACACAAATGAATCAATGAACACCTCCAGACTACAAACCTGAACCTTTGGGGTAATGCAACCTGTTTAGAACAAGCAGAACACCACTTGCCCCATGGGGTAAGTAATCTCCAATATGCTTCAAAAATAATACTTTTAAAAAATCACTCTTTTTTTCCAATGCACAATGAAAGAGACCAAATAAGAGAAATCTGTCAGTCATCTTGGGCATCTCAAGAGAGACAACACACAAACCTCTCACAAATCTGTTTATATGTCTTCAGCAAAAATTAGATATTTGTCCATCTGTGATCGCTAATCAAAGCCTGGTGTGTTGGGTTTTTGAGGTGGTGGTGGTGGTTAGATTTCTAAAAAGAAAAAAAGAAAAAAGTGAGATCTGGGGACAATATGTCTCCTGTATATCATTTTTCTCTTGATCCATTTCTTTTGTAGTAATGTCAAAACTAAGTCATTTCATTGCCCAATTTGGCATTTCAATTTTAATCTAAATCAAATGTGGGCATGGATTTTTTAAAGAACATTAATAATTTGACTTTTTTGGGAGGCACTACTGGAATTCAGAAAATATTTTAATTGTATTGAACTGATGTTTCCCCCAGATGATACTGTGTAACTCACTTCACCTCCATTTCTCAAAGGTGTCCAACATAATGCCAGTACATCTCAATAAAATCTTCAAAATTTGTGAATGGAAAACACCACAGAAAATGTTAAATGTCTTCAGTATATAGTACATGGTAATTAGGATATCCTAGCATGTTCATAACTTGTTTATTTGTTATTTACAAGCATTTCTTTTCTGCATTGATTTTATATTTAAAAACATAACTTAAAAACATAACTAAGCTTCAGTTTCAGAGATTAATAGCCACAGCAAAAATCACACACAAATTACTCCCTACAAATTACAGTATAAAGAATAATGATTATTCTTATGGTTCCTTCAGCGTAAACAACTATGAGTTCCACAAAGTAGCTTATGAGATGGCAGCATTGCATTATTAGTTTTCTTATTCCCATGCGCTACAAAATCAAACCACTCTGATCCAAAACTATCATTCTTTTTAGTCCCTCCAGCCAATTTTAATCCACTTAATATTTTAAAAACCTCTTAAGCAGTGTACCGTATGTATGATATAGAAACAGAATCTATTAATACAAAACTGCAACTTGAAACTGATAAAACAATATACAGAAGATACATACACACAGTATAAAAACATACAGAATATGTTCTGGGGACTCATATGTGTAGAACTGTCCAGAACTGGGTAAAGGAAAGCCTGAACAAAATTTTTTACAAGATGTCTGAATATATATATATGAATGACATGCATCAGTTATGCCCAAACAGCGCTACACAAAGGTGTCAGAATTGTACCTTGCAAAATGTATAAGATCACAGAAACAAAAATGGTGGTAAAACTCAAAATGGTGCTGGAAAATGTAGGGAACTTTAAAGCACTATTCAATCACTGGTGTGTTTTCATGGAAACTTTCTGGGGCACTGAAAGGACAACAAACCATAATTCAAATAACTCTATAAAAAGCCATTTATAATACAAATAATATATAATATATATTTTGACCATCCCAACCATATTTTTTAAAAACCTTATAAAATGTGGGAGCACGCATGTCTTAATAGATATAGTCTTTCCTTAAGCTTTGCTTGATCATAAAACAAACCAACATCAACCTAGTGCCCATATTTAGTCCTATAAGACTAAGATTCTAATGCTACACACACACACTGCATGTCAGTGGCAGCTGCAGGAGTTTGATTGGAGCATAAACTCACCTCTGTTGGCAGAGTCTAGTGGAGAGGAAGCACCACTGATGAAGACTTCTTGGTGTGATTCCTGCATTGTAGGAGGCCGTACTAGATGACCCTTGGAGTCCTTTTCATCTCTACAGTTCTATGGTTCTATGAAATGTTTGAGCAACACTGATGTATGGATAATGGACAATCAGGTTATCAGTGCTGGCTGTAGCACTTTTGACAGCAAAATCTCTATTCTTGCTGTATTCCCAGTACCAGTGGTACTCAAATAAATCTGAGTGCGTATTTCTAACTTCTGTAGCCCATTGCACCGGCATGACACGTGAACCCTGTTCAGAGAAAATTACCACAGCCATTGCTGTTTGCTGGATGCTACTGACGGCAGACAGATTTTGCCATTGTAATTTCAGAATGCTACTATATACCGTATTTTTCGCTCTATAAGATGCACCAGACCACAAGACGCACCTAGTTTTTGGAGGAGGAAAACAAGAAAAAAAAATTCTGAATCTCAGAAGCCAGAACAGCAAGAGGGATCGCTGTGCAGTGAAAGCAGCAATCCCTCTTGCTGTTCTGGCTTCTGGGATAGCTGTGCAGCTTGCATTCGCTCCATAAGATGCACACACATTTCCCCTTACTTTTTAGGAGGGAAAAAGTGAGTCTTATGGAGCAAAAAATACAGTAATCAGACCATTGAGGATTATGACCATCTTCTCTTGTAACTCTTCTCTTGGTCAGCACTCTGATGCAGCAGAGAGATTTAACGTTTTTATATAGGTCATAATGCACTTCTTAATTCATGTCGGTTTATTTTTTAAGACCTCAGGCACAGTCAACCAGTCCAGGGTGGCTTGTCTGCTGCCTTATTAGTGGGAGATTATTTCCCCCTTTAGCATTAATTAAATGAGATACATTGATTTGTGCTGACTCTACAAAGCTCTGTGTGGTTGCAAGGCTTAGGCAGGGGATTAGAGGGGAGTATCTGTGCATCGGTGAATGTTTCTAGAACAGCTGTTGGGAGTATCCATGTGAAGTGCTGAATTTCTTATTTAATTGCTTATGCGTCTGATAGTAAACTCTCAGATGCTATAAAAGAGTCCATGTGGTTGCAAACATTGCTTTATTGTTTATGTGTACTCTTTCATCATTTTAAAAAGTCTTTTTTTTTACGAATTCTACCCTGCAGCTATGTGAAAGGAAAGTAAAATGAAATAGAAATGCAGAAGAAAGACTTTTAAAGTTCCACTTTGTCTTGCAATGTACCTTATGAAATACGATATTATTTCCACTGACGTGTCAGAGGTTATAAATTTATTTTAGCCATTTCGTGTATTCAGAAAAGTGGACTATGAAAAAACAAATCAAGGTCAGAGTGAACTAGAATATAATCTGATTCCCTCCAGTACTACTGAATTCCACATCTCCATGTTGTACAGTGCTGTTGAGAAATTGCCTCTAATGAGCTTGATGGAACAATCTCTCTAATATATCATTGTCTGTGATTGTTGTCGGTCATGCAAATGGCAGCATAACCTTAGAACTGCAGGTGGGCGAGGAGGTGAGCGAGGAAGCAGTGAGAGTCGGGGTGGGTGGCAGCCTGCGGCCCAGACAATCCAGAGAGGAGCAGCCATGGCAGGGCTTCTTCTTCTTCTTCTTCTTCTTCTTCTTCTTCTTCTTCTTCTTCTTCTTCTTCTTCTATTACTCATAGCCGAGTAAGATTGTCTTCCATAAAAACGGTTTTAAATGTGAGTCTGTAAGTGACTGTGTGGAGGCCATTTATGAATCCACACATCCTTCCACAGTGGGGACATAGGTTTCCAGGTGGTAGTTGATCACGGTGAGGGTTTGCTGAACATGCCTTCCTCTTAGCATGTTTCTTCCTTTTGTCCTGAGTTCAAGCGTCTTCAAAGCTCATTGCACCTTTGGTAAAGGCTGTTCTCCAATTGGAGCGCTCACAGGCCAGTGTTTCCCAGCTGTTGGTGTTTATACTACATTTTTTAAAAAAAGATTTGCCTTGAGAGAGTCTTTGAACTTCTTTTGTTGACTGCCAGCATCAACTCCCCATCATCTGTCCTACTCGGTGGCTGCTGTGCACCTGACACGCTGCCTCTTTGGCCTCTGCAACGTTGGAGGCCAAGGAGAAGGAAAGCATAACAAAACAGAACTGTTGCTGGGGAGCTGCCCCAGCAGGCGAGTGTCCTTGGGGGTGATCAGGATGTAACTGGAGGCAAGTGGGTGGGTCAGTACAGGGCACACTTTCTAAGCCTTCCCACACTCCCGCCGGTTACTGCTAATGGTTGCTGTGGGAGAAGGGAGAATGAAATAATGCCTTTCTTCTCTTGCTCTCTGCAGCAGTGGTGACAGGGGGAGAGCAAGGAGTCTTGGAAAACTCACCCTGTGCAGATCTGACCTCCTTTCCAGCCTGCCTGCCAGGGAAAAGGAGAAGATGATGATTTGGGGCAAGCCGTGAGGGGAAGGGGCTTGGTGAATGTTGTGGTGGTGGGGATGATGATGAACAAAATCAATCCTCCTGGCAAATGGGGAATATCCCCTCCCTCACCCAAGTTTAGGATATTCCACCATTCTTCAGCAGAGTTTCTTGTTCTTTGAGGAAAATTAAGTGGCTCGTGTAAATGTAAACAAGGTTTAATAATAAAACTGTAGCAAAATAACATAATGTCTGAGAGAAACTAAAACAACATCATGAGAGGCTAGTCTGAGGCAAGAAAACTAGAAGAGGCAGTTGGTCCCTCTTAACTGACAGGATACACACAAGCCTCGCCCACCAGATACCCAACATTCCACTGATCAATTTTGGCCCAATTGTTTTTCTTACAGTGAAGGGTTGTGGGGTGGGTGGGTGGGATTGGCAAGCAGAGCTAGCAGGATCGGCAGCCCCTAGAATTTCTAAAAGAAATGTGTGATATGTATGAGATGCTTGAATTAGCACCCAAGATTATACTGCCTTTGCATTTGTCCCATTCAGATATGCATAGATTATTGCTTTTTTATTTTCTTGATGCAATTTTTATAATACAATGAAATCCAGTGAGATTCAGGTAGAAATTGAGTCTTTCAAAGGCTGTGGCACACCTTTCGTTTCCTGACCTCCATGCACCTGGCAGACACTGGGTGTTGAGGGGGACTTCTGGGTTAGCGCCATCGGCAATGGCGGAGCTCCTCTGACAGAGAGGAACCCGCTCCGCAAAAATCGGGTCTTGCTGCTGTGGCGAAGGCGGAGACCCTTTAAAAATCCCAGGTGGAGGAAGCCTGGGAACGTGGGATTCGGCTGACACCAGGCTGACACCAGGAGTGCCTCCCCTACTCGCAGGGAAACCCTTTTTCGGGGATCCGAAGTGACATGGGGTGAGTGGCGCGGTGTTTTGAATCGACCGCTGTTTTTATGGAGTGAAGCTGCACAGCTGTTGCTGGAGAGCGCTGACTTTTTCCTGTGGACAATTGGATTTTAAACAACAACCCGTGAGTAGAACGGAAAATTGGACTTTTAAATAAGTTAATTTGGCACCGAACGGGGAAGGCTCAAACAGGAAGTCCACCTTCCCTTTCTGTAAATAGACTGAAGCAAAGTAGTTGTTAACTAAGGTTTTGGAAAGTCTTATGTAAAGGACCAAAACTCCACTGATTGAAATTATTTGATCCCCCCTGGAAGCGGAGGGAGAATCTGTAGGAGAAGGTGAAAATTTAAAATTTAAAATTGAAGCACCACGTCTCTGAACCTGGGAGTGGTCTGCAAAAAGCCCATCGACGGTGAACAGGATAAATTTGACAGCTAGTCTAAAAGAAGGATATTGTTTCCATTGTCCGCTTCTGCGCTTAAAAAGAAGTAAAAGTAACTAAAAATTGTTACTAAATTTACTTTTGGAATTGTGCTGGAAAGGATTGATACAAATGAAGTCTGGCTTCCTCTAGAGGGAGCCTTGGGACATTGTTACAAGAGTGCAGCTGCTAAGATAAAGACTGTGGGAAACCAGCTTTGACCTTGAACATCTCAAGAATGTCGGCTAAGGAAGAAGTAGTCTCTGTACTGAACAGGGCGTTCTATTTGTTGGGAAAGTTGCATAAACAGATAGATGTCATGGCTACTAATATTGACATATTGGGAACAAAAGTGGGCAGCAGTACAGAAGTTGACAAAAATCCGGCACAGGAATCTATTTTAATTGAACAAATTGATGAATTGGAGAAGGAGAAAGTCGCTCTTGCTGAATATAATGCAATACAAGGGGGAGCCTTAACCTTACAGAGGCAAATAGAGGATTATAAGTTGAAGCCCTATATGACTGTAACTAGGAAAAGCCAGATTGTAAAGATGGGAGCCTGGCCTGGTTTGGAAAAGGAAAGTGGGAGAGATCCCCTTATGCAGGGATCAATCGACTTTTGGGATATGGATTTGGGCCAGGAGGAGCTTGGAGCTTTTGGGGCCTTTGGACTTGGAGGAATTGTGAAACAAGATTTGGAATACTTTGTGGGCCCTAGCTTCAACTATGGAAATCTGGCGGACTTGTTAAGAAGGAATCTAAGCATCGTTGGGTTGGAGCTCCCCCGAGATCTGCTTTTTAGCATCAAAGATTATCAAGAAGATCGACAGAAGGGATGTCAAGAAGAGTTAAGAGCCTCGGATATAAGATCTCCAGGTTGATGGACTGTTGGAGGTTGATGGAACTGGCGGCAGGGGCCAAGACCGGGGAGGGGAGATGGTGGAAGAAAATTGGGAATTTGAAGTGTATATATGGAGATTTTTAAAATTAAAAGGGGAAAAAATATTAATGAGAGATGGAAAAATCGTGGAATGAAATTTTTATGACCCTAGGGGAAATGTCTTAAGAGATCAAGTTCAAATATATTAGTTTTAATGAGAAATAAGATTAAATAAAGTAAAAATGGATGGTTAATTGGTGAAAGAAGAGAATGTAAAATTACAGTATATTAAGATAAATTATTAGGATAAAAACAAGGATGAAGGATTTGCTGAAATATTTAACTGAACTAGAATACATAGAGGGGAGGTGTGAGGAGGTCAAGGAAATAAGCTAAAGAAAGAAAGTTATGTAAAGGTTTGATTTGCTCTTTTTTTGATTGTATGTACTTTTTTTCTTTTTTTCTTTTTTATCTGTTTTTCTTTCTTTTTTCTTTTTTCTTTGATGTGACTTGTTTTTATGTATTGTTTCTCTTTGTAACCTTTAAAATTTGAATAAATATCATTTAAACAACAACAAAAAAAGACACTGGGTGTTGAGTTTGCCAAGCATGTATTGGCAGGGGAGCCCAATCCATAATACTCAGAAATATGAAATGATAAGAGCATGAGTTGAACGGGAAAACAACAACAACAACATAATATTGTGGCATGGGTAGAGGACGGCTATGGCAAGGTTTAGTAATGGCCACCAACTTAGGTGGCTTCAAAAGATTAGACATAGGAGATAACAATGGTTGCTAGCCAATAACTTCCAGTATACATTCCAGAATAAGATGAATAGCAGTTCCTGAGGAGCCAAAATAGGGAGAGTGCTATTGCGCTCATGTTCTGTTTATGGGCTTCTCAAAGGACACTGAGAGGATGCTGACTAGATGGGCCTTTGGTCTGATCCTGCAGAGCTCTCCTTATGTTCTTAAGAGCTTGTCCCAGAATTCACTCTTAAGCTTACCTGCTATGAGTATGCCTATGTTCGTGTATGGAAAACCAGTGTAGGGAAAAACAGATGTTTCCTAATGGCAAATTGGAGGATGAGGGCAAATAGTTCTGCCACTAACCTGAAATCATTTGCTTTGGTGTACTTTCCACTTAAACGGTGAGACTTGCATCCTAATAAACATGCTTAGGATCAAGATATCAGAATAAATGATATAGTGCCTTCTTGCAAAGGCTAGTATGTGTATTGACGGCATGATAATCATAAATGTTGATGAGAGAATTCAATAACAGTTTAGTCAAAAGGTGCTGTGTTTCTTCATCCGTGTCTGGTTGCTGCATCATAGCACGTTGATGCGCAAGGAAGACTCTCTTGCCATTTTAACTAGTGTCATCGTTTCTAATCTCGCAGTGAGTCATGACCTGTGAGGTGTCCATTAGCATGAAAAACTAGGGAAGCCTCTCTTCAGTAAAGAAGGGACCAAACTGCTGATGCAGAAGATCAATTGCTGTGTGCCACTGAAGCCTTGGAGGCTAATCCTGAAAACAAGATAAAAGACATGCCGTTGTTCAATTCATCACTCCATGGGCTCTTGTGACATAGCCATGAATACAAATACTGTCAGGTAGACTGTAAATACCTTTGAAAGTCAAGGGAGATTCAAGAAGTGGTGTCCTTCACTAAACCTAGAAGATCAGTTCTGTACTTGCACGAAGTAAAAATATATTGGAATATCAGTATCTATATAATACATGGGTGCACAATTCCAAGTTTATATTTCTACAAATGTGTAGCTGCAAATGTTGACTCACCCACTTTCTGTGAGGTAGCTGTATCTTTTGAAAATGTGTCTGACGTGATAAATGTTGGGTTATTTATGAATTACAACGAGGGTTTTTGTTTTGCTGGAGAAAAGCTCATGTCTGCTCTCCCTCCGTTTTTTACTTTTATTATTTGAAGGTTTTCCCATTTATACTGCTTGGATCATTGTTATCCATCTTTGTAACTAATCTGTATAGAAGACTGCCCAAGAAACTGGGGATGGTGAGATAGTCAACCCATATTTTATGGCTTTTAATCCAACCCGTGGAAGAGAATAAAAATATATATTAAAAAACCTTTATGATCACAGACTAAGTTGTGTGGCACATTCATTTGGGGTGCTATATTTGCCAGACTTTCAGGTATAATTCCTAAACTCTGTTGATCCAGTGTAATGCTTTCAGGGCCACATTAAGACTTGACAGGCAGGCAATATATTTCATCCCTACCCTCTTCTCACATATAAAGCAGATGCACATCAATTTATCATTTACATTAGGGGAGACTTACCTGTGACCCTGCAAATGTTTCTGGGCTACAATTAATTCCCACTAGCCTCAGCCAGCATACCCAGTGTTCAAGAACAATGGGAGTTGTAGTCCAATATCTTCAAGGCAGCCGTGCTTTACATGAAAAAGCCCATAGGTCAAAGAATCAAAACAACTTGGCCTCCTCCCCTCCATTACCTCATTACATTACATTTCTTTTTAAGTACTTATTTTCTCAGCTTGGCTCACTTCCAGCATGCCCCCTCTTTCTTCTTTTCATGTCAAAAGACCACACATCCCAGTTTATATTTTTAATAGGGCTGCCATCTGAACAGCTTCACATCTACTCAGTGGCTTCCCTGACTCACTTATCCTTTAATAGTGCTAGCTAGCATGGTGCCGTTTTCAAGGATAAGTTGTTGAAGTTAGGTACCCTATATAAACTGGGTGATTCGTGAGTAGGGATAAGGGAGGAATTTGGTTCAGTTCATATTATAGATGAATATATCAAATCCATACTTTCCAGAGCAAGAACCGGCATCCTTTGAAATTTGCACTTATTCAAAGTTTGTGATGCAGTTATCCAACCAAGCCATGCTTAATAATAATAATAATAATAAGAAGAAGAAGAAGAAGAAGAAGAAGAAAGAATATATTAGGGGACATTGTGCATAAAAAATATGTTAGTAAAAATAACATACAAAAAATGCACTATATTGGAGGAAATTGCTTCCTGAAACATATGCATTATTCAGAACTGTACCAAAATATGTTTATTAGGAGAAATTCACATTAAAATGCTAATAAATTTACATGAGATTTTTTTAAAAAACCAAAATATTTGCAAATTGCTGCAGAAATGTGAAGAACCGAAAACTGGAAAAATGAGAAACTGAAAGATCCTTCCAACTCTGTTCAAGAGGATCTCATGAATCAACTTCTAGTACCTGAACAAGGTGTTCATAGTCAGTCCTTTTCCCATAACGTCTCATCTGTACCTCATTTAATAATCACTTTTTCATGATAGGGTCACCCTGTGGGCTGGTTCAGATGTAACACAAAACCATATTTTAGAGTTTACCAACCCAGATAGGTGGGGTAATAATAATAATAATAATAATAATAATAATAATAATAATAATCCAGTCTCACTCCCCTGTCCTTTCTTCCAGGAAAAGGTTTTTGCTTCTGTTTTGTTTTTGTTTTTATTAACCACAGGCCTCGTATTTCATCCACACCTGAACAAACAGCAATTAAGCTTAGCTACTGGTAATAGAAACAAGGTGACTTCACACCTTGGTTTTTGTACTTGGCTTGTTTAAATTAACTGTGGTTGGATGACATGCTGAACTGAGGCTAATATAAAATGGAAGCTGAAGGTTGTGATCATTTCCTTACAACTGTACCAGTCAGAGGAAGAAAGCGGAGATGGAGCCCATGAAAACTCAGAGAAGTTAGGCTCAATCAATAATGGTTTAGTCTTACATTTAGACACAGCCTGCATGTTTATCTCTTCTCATATCATCCTGCATCTGTTCCTCCCATACACATACTTGCCATTCCTCTGATTTCTCCTTGCCATTTGCTCTTCTGTGTCCCTCTTGTTTTCTTCTGTATGAGTGGTTAGATCCATTTTTCTTTGTCTGTGTTATTAAAACAGAAATATGGAAGAACATTTGGCCTACGCATGTGAAACATGATAAATGCATTGGCCAACTGTTGGGAACATCAGGTCAAAAGGCTGGAATTAAGTATTTTTCCATTACAATTAAGACTTAACCAATTTTGCAGATGTCCAGTTTCATCATGAGTCACATCGCATGACATTGTAAATACATTTAACAAAGCATAGTTTATGATTCTCAGCTTTGGGATGGGCATAATAGTCTTTCTGAGCATTTGCTATTGTCTGGAATTATAAGAGGACTCGTATCTTAAAATCCATGTAGGTGTAACAGGAAGTGCTTCATTGGTAGGGGATAGTTTGGTATTTCTGCTAGGAAGGCAAGAAGGCATGCAAAATAAATACTTAGGAGCTATCCTGTTGCTTCCTAATAGTATAGGAAAAAGTACTTCCTGTATAGGCAGAAAGTACAAAGCTATAGATATATCCCAAGGACTGCAAAGAACATATGTTTGCTATCAGTATCAGGTTTTTATTTATTTAGTTTAAATGTATGAATCTGCTTGGTGTAATATTTAATGTGCTATAAAAAGCTAATGTTTAATGCAAATTATATAGTCCCTCAATTCATATATTTAATTGCCCAAAGCCATGTTGCTCCATTAGAACTGCAACATAACCATAAATACCTTGACTAGGATTAACTAACAATCACAAAACAGTTACTTTAATTATTTTGGTGGGTGCATGTTTTCCTGTTTTGAACATTTGCAGTCTAACATAGTCCTGTGCATGTTTACGTAGAAGTTGGTTCGGTAGTACTTACTCATGGGTAGGTGTGTTTAGGATTCCAGTCCTACTTTTTAAAGAGATACATGGCTGACTTCTGTATTGTCATAGAGAAACACAGCATCTGACTTCTCTTCTGAGTTTGCTCACAATGGGAAGAGTGGTGTTTCTGCTGATGTGGAAAAATACTGAGTTGCCTGGACTATCTTGTGGTGATGTGTTGACAATATTTGCTTTTCTCGTGTCTACCAAGATAGACAACTTTGTGCACTAACCTGATAACAGAATAGTAATATAGTATGACTAAAGCAGCAAATAGGTTGATTTAGCAATAAACAAGCTAAACAGAAGCTGATGGAAAAGAGACACCCAATGACAGGCATTACCTAACCAGAGAAGTGAAAATGAAGCAGTCCAGGCAGTGGGCAAAGGAGACAGCTGGATCTTTCCATTCCTAACCAAAGTGAGCTATAAGAACCTGCTTGTCTTTGCAAATAAACACACTAGCAGACTCTAGACCACAAGAGCTTATGCCTCAATAATTCTCTTGGTCTTTAAGAGGTTTTAAAGCAGGTTGGATGGTCATCTGTCACGAATGCTTTAGTTGAGATTCCTGAATTGCAGAGGGTTGGAGTAGATGACTCTTGAGGTCCCTTCCAAATCTACAATTCTATGTTTCTGTTACTCTTACCTAAGACTCCTTGTTATATTTGCAGTGACCTGTAGCTCTTCTATTTGAGGCCATTTTGTGGAGATGGAGTGGAGAAACTGCAGCCTTCCAGATGGTGTTGTATTCCAGCTCTCATAACCCTGACCGTGGACCACATTGATGGGATGGGAGTTAAGGTTTTACAGCATCTGGTGGACTGCAGGTTTCCCACTCTTGGCTGTGTATTGTGTGTGCTGATCCCTCATGCATCAAAGTAGTCTTGAATGGTGCTGTAATCAGCCAACGCAGATGAGTCCCAGGAAGCCCCCGGCATATGCCAAAAAACCAGCTTCCAGAGAGTATGCGGCTTTTGTCTTCAGTCCCATCTAACTTTTCCATGGGCAGGATGCCCATAGACTTGTTGCAATGCACCCCTGAAGCTTGTTCAGTTGAGCTTACATAAATAATCTGTTAATATAGTAATGGGCATACTGCAATTAGATAGCTTGGAATAAAAGACCACAAGTACTAAATATTGGATGCATTAGACTGCGATTTTAAATCATTTAAATTACGAATGTAATAGCATGTGCTTCTTTTTTTAAAAAAAAAATCTTTAAAATCCAGCTCATATGATACCAGCTTGCTGTAGTCCTTGCTTACTTACTCTCTTGCATTGGATATTTGTCTGTTCTAAATGCTTCTGAAAGCACTGGCTAAGCATGTGTCTTGTTTTTCTATACTGCCTCCCTAACTGCTTCTCAAATTTCATTTTGCATTAGGAGATTCGTTTATTACCATTACAGCATGTCTGCTGCTGCAATCTCTGTCTCCCATACGGCACTAGTGATACAGGGATGTTTGTGTTGTTGCAAGTTTGGGGGTTTCCATTGTTGAAAGAGCCAGGCAAGTTTATTGGTGAGTTAATGGCCCCTACGTGTGGGTCCTTAGTATAAGAAATGAAGCTGCTCTGTGCCAGAGGGCAAATTGGGTGGTAGTGAGAAGACAGTGATCAGAGTTGGGTGTGAGAACTGGGCTAGAATCAGGCTGCTGGCAGCAGCCAGAGAATGAGAGCCATGCTCTCATTGTTGTACAGCTATGGGAAAAGGAAGACCTTTTGGGCTGTTAATGCTGTGAGCCCCTCCACTGTAGGCTCAGGTTGTACATATCTGATAAAGGCAGCACAGTCTCTGCTGTCCCTCATTCTGAGGAAACTCAACCCTGGGTGAGCTCCTTGCAACCCCTGGAATCTTGCATCGCTCAGAGATTGAGGTGGTGTACAACCGTATTATGGGTAGCATTCCCCACCCTGGCATCAGCCATCAACACAGGGCATTTGTTGTTGTTGTTGTTGTTGTTGTTTAGTCGTCTTAGTCATGTTCGACTCTCCATGACCCCATGAACCAGAGCATGCCTTGGAAACTCTCACTTTTTTCTCAAAACTTCTCCTTTTTATGTCCCTGGAGTTTTCTTGGCAAAATACTGGAGGGGATTGCCAGTTCCTTCTCCAGGTGGATCACATTTAGTCTAAACTTTCGGCTATGACCTGGGTGGCCCTGCACGGCATAGCTCATAGCTTCTTGGAGTTATTCAAGCCCCTTTGCCACGACAAGGCAGTGATCCATGTAGGGGAACACAGGGCATAGGCGTTGGCAATCAGATTTAAGCCATGTGGGGGGTGTCTGGTTAACTCAGGGCCTGTTCAAACATTATCACATTGGCATGTATCGTATATCCACATATTCTTTCCTATGGTTATATTCAAGTGGTAGTCACAAGAAGTTTGGTACCAAATGTGACACACCCACACCTTCTTCCATGCATTTAATAAATGACTAAGTGAAGTGGCTCCCCCAACCTGGTGGCCTCCAGATTTTTGGGGCTGCAACTTGGAAGGTTTCTGTATGAGGGAGATGAGCAGTTACCTGTCAGATATTCGGAAGAGGAGAGAGAGAGGAATCATGCCATGTTGCTGAAATAATCCCCGGGGTGATGAATCCCTGAGTGAAGTACACCAACTGCGAAAGCATTTCTTCTGAGGCCAGTTTCCTCAGCATGCAATCCTTTTAGCGGTGAAGGAGCAGCTCTGCTTGCTGCCAAAAAGATCCTTGGAGAATTGGCTAGAGGTAGCCAGGGGAAGAGGAGAACTGGGCTCAGAGGGCTATTTCCCCATCTTAAGGTCCCAGGATGAGCGTAATCTGGGGAACTGGGTTCGCATCTCCGCTCCTCCACATGCAGCTGCTGGGTGACCTTGGGCCAGTCACACTTCTCTGAAGTCTCTGAGCCTCACTCACCTCACAGAGTGTGTGTTGTGGGGGGATGAAGGGAAAGGAGAATGTTAGTTGCTTTGAGACTCCTTTGGGTAGTGATAAAGTGGGATATCAAATCCAAACTCTTCTTCTTCGTCTTCTTCTTCTCAAACTCCCAGTCCTACTGTGAGAGCACCGATCTTTTACTGCCAAGGACATTCCAGATTTTTTTTTGGGGGGGGGTGCACAAAGGGAGGGGGATTGATGCAAGGGGTTGTTTCTATCCCTCCCCATTATTTTTCTGCAAGGGCCATGGGCCTGCTCTGCTCTTCAGTTTAACACAATGGATACCTGCATGTAGCCATACCTCTACAATAATACAAGAAACAAATGGGGTCTGCTATAAAATGCTACAGTGTGGAGTGCTCCTATATTAGTGTTCCAGTCAACTAGCCATGCCCTCTCCCAGGATACTCCATTCCATTCCATTCCATTCCTCAATAGTAAGTCAGCATTCTGTAGCCCCTGAGCTTAGTTCTAATTTGGCCTTTTTTGCGGTATGCTTCCCCCTTAGGGGGTTGTTGCACTCCTTTGTGGTTTTTGTTCCATAAGCATCAGCCCTCATACTCAAACCTCAAAAACAAGGTGAGGGGAAAATGATAATGGGATTTTGCTGTACTGGTGGCCAGCTAACAGCAGTGTAGTTTGTTCAGGATCCTGCAGCTCTCCAGCGATGCCAATATTAACAGAGCATAGGATTGTATTGCTACAGAAGCAAGCGGATATAAACAGTACAAAAATAACTGAATGGTAAAAAAAGAATAACCAGACATGATTGCATGTGTGTTATAGCCACCTTGAGTGCGTTGTTTTCAAGGTCAATGGTTTGCATGTAACGTCTGCTTCCAGAGCAGGTAGAAATCCCTAAGTAAATGAATATATTGTCTCTTAAAAACAGTGAAATTCAGTTCTGTAGCCAGATGCTCACAAAGGAAAGTTTTGAAACCCTTTCCTTGTGTTTAAGAATAGATACTCATGTGTGGTTTTTTGCCAGTCACATTCCTTTTTATTGCAGTTCCACTGTTTTATACTCTAGAACTAAAATGGGTGAGCTGCTACGCTGTTTCCTAATGACCTGTCTTACTTTGAGGTGGGGTGGGGAGCCTGTTGAAGACTGGGAGCTTAAATGGACTCTTACATCACATTAGTTTGTGACGCCTGGGGGGGGGGGCGCCAAAGAAAGTCTTAGCATATCTACAGGCTGGAGTTGTACAGGCCTTTGACCATAAGCACAAGTACTTTAAAGTACAAGTTGCAGCTGTAAAATATTGCAGCCTATCCTCTCTCATTGAAAGGAATGTTCCTGTTTGGGTGCCAGCCAGCCAGTCTTTCCTAAGACAATCCAGGATGTTCAAGATCAGGGATCAGCAAACTTTTTCAGCAGGGATCCGGTCCACTGTCCCTCAGACCTTGTGGGGGGCCGGACTCAGAGATGCATTTTAAATAAAAGCACACATTCTACTCATGTAAAAACACGCTGATTCCTGGACCGTCCACGTGCCAGATTTAGAAGGCGTTTGGGCTGGATCCAGCCCCCGGGCCTTAGTTTGCCTACCCATATTCAAGATGCTCTATCTTTCCCACCCTACGCCCAATTTCCCCCTTTTTATTTTCAAGCTGGTACTTAGCATTCCCTGATTGCTGAGTACTCTCAGTCCTCATAGGGCTGTTGTGGAGAAGGGTGTGTGTACCCCCCCCCCCCCCGTTTTGTATTTTTGAAACCTCAGGCTTCCCATTTGCATGCTGATCACTCCCTCTGGTTCCTCGGTAGCACCACTTCGCCTCCATTTCTGTCGGCCACCACCACCTGTGTTCTCAATTAGTGGGAGTGATGTCGCATATTTTATACACCGAGCATAGTGCAAAGTGTACTTTTGCATCAAAGTCTTCTGGCAGTGGGGGTGGGGTGGGGGTGAGGAGAGAGTTCTAAGGCTTGTGGCAATAGACCCTTGTTTAGCCTAATCGAACTACTATCACCTTTAAACCCATCAACACTTGGAGAAAGCATCTGTGTTTCTTTCGGAGCATTTACAAGTGAGGGCAGATGGCTGTTAATCTGCAGATCATTGATGTGGCAGATCACACTCTCTCCTCCCCTCTTAGACCTGATAGATAAAATGTTAAGTTCACTGGTTTCAAGAGGATCAGGCGCCTTTGGTCTGGCTAGTATGCAAACATATGTTGCAGCCACTGTGAGATATTCCTTTGCTTCAGCTGTGGAAAGGGTGTGCTGACAAACTGACTCAAGAGACACCTTTCATTCAATATACCTCTGTGGAGTGTGACAGTGATGTAATGAGAGACAGGGCAGCGTCAGTTACATTCCAGCTGTCAAAAAGTCAGAGAACGGCAGATACCAGATGAGCATGAATCCTAATAAGACACCGCAGCAGGCACTCAGATATTACCCCAGCGCTGTCTCTGGGTGCGTGTATCTGCTTCTTAGTTGAATTTTAATATTATCCTAATGACGAAGAAATTTCTGCGCTCGCAGACTCCTGCCAAGTCAGAGTTTGAATCCTGAAAGCACACACTGTAGGTGGATGGGAGGGAGGGCTTCATATACATGTCCGCTAGAATGTGGGGGGTCACCCAATGAAATTATGGGCAGTCGATTCAGGGAGGACAAAACATGGTACCTCTTTTCATTTATGTAGTGATGGCCACTAGTTTAGAGGGCTTTAATGGGGATTAGACAAATCTGTGGAAGAGAGAGGGTATCAGTGTCTGTTAGCCAGCGAAACTGAACCTCTGTGTTCGTCAGTGATGTGCCCCCAGATACCAGCTGCTGGGAGGCAGCTGCAAGAGAAGGTAATTGCCTCTATCGCAGGCTCACAGTAATAATAATAATAATAATAATAATAATAATAATAATAATTTTCATTTATACCCCGCCCGTCTGGCTGGGTTTCCCCGGCCACTCTGGGCGGCTTCCAACAGAACACTAAAATACAATAACCTATTAAACATTAAAAGCTTCCCTAAACAGGGCTGCCTTCAGATGTCTTCTAAAAGTTTGATAGTTATTTTTCTCTTTGACATCTGGTGGGAGGGCGTTCCACAGGGCGGGTGCCACTACCAAGAAGGCCCTCTGCCTGGTTCCCTGTAACTTGGCTTCTCGCAGCGAGGGAACTGCCAGAAGGCCCTCGGCGCTGGACCTCAGCGTCTGGGCAGAACGATGGAGGTGGAGACGCTCCTTCAGGTATACTGGACTGAGGCTTCTTAGAAGAATCTGGTTAGCCACTGTGGGGAGCAGGATGCTGGCCTCATTTGGCTTTTGGTCTGCTCCAGCAAGGCTGTTACGTCCTGGCATTGTGCTGTTGTTTTGTCTCCACTCAGGGTACATCGAGGAAGCTTGCATCATCCCCTGCCCCTCGGACTGCAAGCTCAGCGAGTGGTCCAACTGGTCTCGCTGCAGTAAATCCTGTGGCAGTGGGGTGAAAGTCAGGTCCAAATGGCTCCGGGAGAAGCCCTACAATGGCGGAAGGCCTTGCCCCAAGTTGGATCATGTCAATCAGGTAATTCTCAGCACATTGCCACCCATCATCTTTTTACATTTCAAAACTGAGTTGTTCTCTCTCCTGAATACATCACTGAAGAGAAGGCTATCAAAATACATAGAGCATCCTCCAATGGTTTTTTAAATTCACTTAGTCTAAGTTGTCTTCCCTCACTTTTTACGTATTTGGTGTCAGTTCAATGCCTGCTCACTCTTTTCTTTCCTTCTTAGCATATGGGATCCTTGTTGGTTAATACTAGGACAGCAGCCTTTAATCATTCAGTTTTAGATTAATTGATTAACAGTGTTTTTAATGGACTAAAAAGAGACCCAAACAATCAAAAACACTCAAATTAATATTGTTACACGCAACCTCCATCTCCACTGAGCGATGCGAGAGACTTCAAGGACCCTGGCACTTGCCCAGGGCTTGTGTGTCCTTCAGGGAATAAGGCACAGCGGAGACTGTGGTGTCTTTATTATATATGGTTTATTTACACATATATACAACCAGGCCTTTTTTTACAGCCAAAACTCAGTTCCAGCACCTCTTAGGTGAATGCCATTGCCATTATAAGAGAACAAGAGAGGTGTTCATGGTGAGTTGTGGCACCTCTTTTTCTAGAAAAATAGCACTGTATACCACCTGGACCTAGATGAAGTGATTGCAGAGCATCCACATCCCAAGAGGGCCTGGCTTCCTTCATAAGAAGAGCAAAAAGCCATGCTCTGTGTCTCTTATGTTCCCTCCTGTCACAGCCAGCCCACATCATGTTCTGCCGCTGCTTCTCTGCTTCCCAAACCACTTGCAGAACTGACACCTTCCCCCTGTTGGCTTACGTCATCCCCTTTGAAATCCTAACCCTTTTGGTCTCTGCCCACCAACACACAGCTGGAGGAGGGTTTCCCCTCTTTGTCTGGCAGTCTTTTCTCTCTGTTGATAGGTTCCCTGATGGGCATCACCCATCTTTGTCTCCTCTGTGCCTTACACTCAGCTAGTCCTGTCAGGCTGGCCTGACTCATTAGCATAAGCTGCATCTAGCAGCCTTTGGCACAGTTTAATCAAACCTTGATTAATTCTAACTTTTACTAAATCCAAGAATTATGGATGCCTTGCACCCAGAAAACTGGCACCCCGACATATAATGATATTTAAAATACTATAAATCAGTGTGTACAGGCTAAAAGCTTCCCTGTTGGATAGCAAGGCCGAACTTACACCCTAATAACTGTTAATATATTCTATTGTTGTACTGTGTATTTGGGTCTATGGGCCAAAACAAAACTCTCTCTCTGTGTGTGTGTAAATAGTTATAAAAGCTGAAGATAGCAGGCACCGCCTTAAAAGAGGCATCACTTTCTCACTCTCACAATAAAGGAATTTTAAGATGGGTTTTTGTCCTGCGACATATGGCCCATGTAAAAAACAAAGCATCCCTCTCCCACTCCCAGCAACATTATTGTTTTAATAATATGCAGATTTAATTATTTAATGGATTAAAATTCAACTACCAACTTAGGTTTCTTTAATTGGCGACAGCCCTAATTCATAATGGTTCATTGGTATTCTAGGGGAATGTTCTTTTATATGTTTGACCAGACCAAGAGGGGAGCGATGGGGAGGGCTTTGTGTGTAAGCGTGAAGGAGATCATAGTCATATGCAGGAGAATCTTAAATGTTGATGCTGAACCATCGATGGATGTTTAATAAGCTCTAGATGTGCATGGCCTCTGCTCTTGGTTTCATGACAAACTGAACAGAAGGGAAAAAAGAAAAAGGGTTTTGTGCATCTTCTCAGACTTGATTAATATCCACCTTGAGTTTTGATTTAATCTGCATTTCCCCCCAGCAAATGAAACAGCCCAAGTTTTCATTTCCATAAATTCCCCTGTAGTGGGGAGCTGGGAAGAAGATGCAAAAGGACGGGGGGGGGGGGTGTGTGAGGATGTTGGCGGTTCTCATCTAAATAAGATGTGCATTTACTGGATGCCATTGTGTTGACATTTTGCAGGCACAGAAGGAAATGGCCTGCTGATTTGATTTTCCACTTAAGAGGATGTAATTAGTTCTAGTTTAGAACATAATAAGTGTTAAACTAAAGCTAATAAACCAAGTTTGTAATCCAATTTAACACCAAACAAAAGTAGGCATGAAGACTAGGTTGTGCGGGTGAGGCATTCATAGCGGGGTGAAAACATTTTAATAGGAGGGGCTGATACCAAATCTACTGCTTTCAGATTAATTCACAGTACTTAGAAACATGCTTTCTTTCTCTAGATAACAAAAATAGTAAATGGTTAGATATCTGTGGTCTGAAGATAGTGAGAGGTTTATTTCTACAACGATGCTGCCCTCTAATGGTGGCTAGTGTCATAATGCCCTTAGCTTTTCGTTAGAAGGCTTCACCCAGATCTGCCCCAAGTCTAGTGCTAATCTTCAAGTGTTTCTCTTTATGTGCTTCTTCCTTCTAAAATTTAAGTCATGCCCCTTTTAATTTTTGAATTGAATTTGCACTGCTGCACACACAAACCCATCTATTGGTACCATTTACTGAAACTTGATAGGCTTTTCCCGTGATGGTGTTCATGGATTGGGAAACGGTTATGGGTTGCTTCCCCTCGTCCCCTCCAACCTAAAGAAAGCGCTAGATAAAATTAACAACGTTTCTAGGTGAGCAGCTGTAATGCATAGCTACAAATTCACCAGTAATAATAAAGAAAATGACAGGGCAGGGCAGAAAGAAGAACAGCGCAAAGCAGCTTTGTAAATTAACCCATAAAAATTACTAGCTTGTTTGGGGTTTGGCAGAGGAGAGACAGCAGCCCACTGGATTTCTGTACAGCGAAGGAAATTTCTCTAATCTGGCAGCCAACTTAGTTTCCATGCTAGGTAAAGAAGAAGGCGCTCCTCTGCCATTCTGTTCATTGCTCATTCACCTGCATACATTTTTATATTCTTGCTTACATGGGATGCGGGCCTTGGTCTAAACCACTGAGACTCTTGAGCTTGCTGATTGCAATGTCAGCCATTCGAATCTGCATGACAGGGTGAGCTCCTGTCGCTTTGTCCCAGCTCCTGCCAACCTAGTAGTTCAAAAGCATAGCATACCAGTGCAAGTAGATAAATAGGTACCGCTGCGGTGGGAAGGTAAACGGCATTTCCATGAGCTCTGGCTTCTGTCATCATGTTCCGTTGCACCAGAAGTGGTTTAGTCATGCGGAACACATGGACCCAGAAAGCTGCCTGCAGACAAATGCCGGCTCCCTTGGCCTGAAAGTGGAGATGAGCGCTGCACCCCATAGTTGCCTTTGACTGGACTTAACCATCCAGCGTCCTTTAACTTTTACCTTTACCTATACTTGCCTACATGCAAACACCTGTGATAGCTTGTGGCTATCAGGCAAATACTGAAATACAAAGCAGCTCTGGACCAATGACACAAATGTTGGTCCTTCTAATGAGACAGGAAGTTTTGCATGAAGAGGAAAAAACGTGTGTGCACAAACTGCAGTGTTCTGATGCAGTGGGCCCTGAATGCATCGTGACCTTGTGTAGTTTTCTGCAGTAGATCCCTGGCAGGGGGTGAGGAACTGCTGGTCTGGATGCAATAGATGCCACAGCAGCAGTAAAAAGCAATGCAATTGCATACAGTCTGGAGCACAATTCCAAATGGGATGTTCTAAAGAGCCGAAAGCTTAGCCTTAGAGGATGCATCTTTTAATATTAAATACACTTCGCTCTAAATCTGTAAGTGTGGAAATCCCACACATGCAGCCTGTGTCAGTGGCCAGACAGCTGCTTGAGGCTGTGTAATTAATCTGCACCTTATCTCCAGCTTAAAGGAAATCAAGAAGCTAAATACAAGTCTGTGTTTGCAATGAAAGCAGCACATGGAAAGCATTATAACATAAAATACTGAAACATAAAGGTAAGGTTCAGTAGATGGAGTAGGCCCAGAGAAGAGTTTAAATTAATTTATTCATTGGGCATTCTGTTATATTGTTGCTGGATTTTTCCTCTTCTTAAATGTTTGTTAGGCATCTCAGGCAATGAAGGGGTAGAGAATGGACTAAGACTGCAATCCTAACCCCATTTACCTGGGAGGAAGCCCCATTGAATTCAAGAAGATATTCTTCTTCTGAGTAGACATGGTTAAAATTGCACTGTAACTTAGGTAACTGAAATTGAGAAAAAACTGTAGGTTTCTAAATTACAAAAGCAAAAGAATGACTTCTTAGTTTTTCCTCTTAGATACTGTAAATGAAACAAACACAAAGAAATCCCGCAGCTTCAGGAGAATTGTTTAATGACCAAAGAAGTCTCCGTCTCAAATGTGCATCTAGCCACACAAGGCTCTTAATCAGAGGCCTGTATAGCCAATACAGTGGACACCAGTAAAAGCAACCCCCTCCCCCCCCAGTAAGAAGCACATAAAATAAACAAATTCCATAGACCCCAGGTGGTTGAGACCAAAATAAAGCCTTTCAGCAATGTGTCCTGGAGGCCATGTATTTACCAGATTGTAAATGATCAGTGCCATCAGTGGACAGAGAATAATAATTTAATAACGTGCTACAAACAGGGTGGATTTAGGGGGGCGCAACCAGTTTGGTCACACTAGGTGTGGAGCTGCAGGGGGTGTTGCAACTAGGAAGTAGACTGGAAGGCAAAAGATGGGGTGCCAAATTTGGGTGTTGCACAGGACGCCACACTGAAATTTAAGATCCCAAGGTCCGCCACTGCAGTCAGAGCCCAGCCATTCTGCAGAAGCTCATCTCTAGGCAGCAGCTTCAAAGAAGTGCTTTCCAGCAATGTGAGAGAATAGAGGCAGAAACCTGCTTAGAGTAGACCTGTTGAAAACGGTGGGGTTAACTTAAGTCTCATTGATTTCCATGGATCTGCTCTAAGTATGGACTCACCCTTGCGTTTTGCAAGGGTTGCCGCTTTTTAGGTTGATGAGCTTCATGCTTTGAAGCAGCATTACTATTTCCGATTATCCATTTTTCTTCCTAACTATTGTTTTTATTTACCTTTGCTTGTTCCCTTGCGTTCATGGCCAACACCTGCCCCAGGCTCAGGTAAGAGTCTGTGAAACAGATGCACTGCCTTCAAGCATGTTTCCGGATAAAATCCCCTAATATGTGCCTTGTTTGTCTCCTCTGGGTGTAACTTTTCCTTAAGACTGTACATATGCTACCTGTCATGTGTTCATGTATACAACTGCAACTGGCTTCATCAACAGTGAAAGAGGGGAGAAAATGGCGATGGACACAGAAAGCTGAATGAAAAACAGGTTATAGCTGTATTACAAACAGCCATTCCAAGGGCTGATACATAGGTGGAAATGACTGATAAGGAACCCAGGGGATACTGTGAGAGAAGAGGAAGCAGGGACAAGATGCTCAACCCACTGTAGCCAACCAAGAGTTGAAGAGTGACTCTGTCTGTAGTAGGAAACCTGTTCTGCCTACATAGGCTTCTTGTGTGTTCTAGAACCCTGGAAAATGGGGGTTTTAAAACATACAAGGAGCCTGCAGAAGTTGGCTGCGCTGGCATGGCATAAGGCCAACCAAGGGGTGGGTGATGATGGTGAGGAATCCTATGAAGAAGTCCAGTGGAGGTGGAAGTCTTGTCTTGGTAGACCTCTTCAGTCCCAGCACACTGCTTCCATCTCATTGTCTCCCCTTTTTTCCTGCCACACCAAGCACAGTCACTTTAGGTCAGGAGTGTGTTTTCCAACACGATAAAGCACAGATAAGCATATGCTAATGGAATATCGAGTGTCTCATATTTCATAAGGGGACAAAATGCCACGTAAGCCTAAAAAGTTATCACTCCTAAGGCGTATTAGGTTCTTCAGACACCCATAGCTACATTTGGCAGTGGGGTGGGCCAGAGTCTCTGGAGTCTGGAAACAGTGTCAACAGCTGCCAGGCTCAGTCAAGAACTAAGATCTCGTTTAAGAACGACTGGCCCAAGGTAAGTCCTTGGGATGTCAGTCTCTGAGCCCAACACAAATGAGGCTGGGAGGCAAAATGCAGGGCAGAGGAACAAGTAAACATCTAACAGTTGGGACTGTGAGCTGACAACAACCAAGAGGAAGTACAGGAGCTAGAAGCATAGCAAGGCCTTGCCAAAAATCTGGGATATTTGTCCTGTAGAAATACCTGGGAGCAAGGCCCATTTTACTCAAAGGGGCTCCCGAGTAGAATTGCATGGGGGTGCACGGCAAGATAGGCTCCTATACATGTTTGGCAAATAAGGTGCACAAAAAGTGAGACAGGTGCTGCTGAGGATCAAAGACTGATGTGATAATAGGGTAGGAAGGCAATTTCAGGAAGAGGAGTTGAAGAGCAATTGCCCTGAAATTCCTCCCACCTGACCTTGTGCAGCAGCTGCTCAAAAAGAGAGACGAAAGCCTCACAATTGTGTGTCTCAAGGGGGCAGAGTGAGCGAAGACAGGCCTTGCTGAAAGGCTAATTTTATATACTCTTGCTTGTCAGTGCTGATTGCAAATGCATGCCTGCTAACTTCCACAGGAAATGACCCCCCCCCCAAGCTTAAGATATTTCTGATTCCAGTTGTTAAGTTGCACGCTTGCACATAAAGCAAGTTCATGTTTTGTGTGTGCATTCCAGGTATATGAGGTAGTCCCGTGCCACAGCGACTGCAGCCAGTACATCGGGGTCACTGAGCCCTGGAGCGTGTGCAAAGTGACAAACGTGGACTTAAAGGAGAATTGTGGAGAAGGTGTGCAAACCAGGAAAGTAAGGTGAGCAAAACATGGGTACTGTCACTTCCAGGTGAGGAGCAGGGGAGCTTTCATCCTTAAAGAGAAATTTTATTTGGAATAATAGTTTCCAGCAGAAAAAGTCTCTACTACCAAATCTTGGAACAATCCATCCATCCCAGGAATGATTTTGAAAACGTGATTCCTAATTTAATTTCCAGTGCACATGGCTTTAGTGTGCTGACAGTCATAAAAGGTTTTCGAATATACAAGTCAGAACTCCCTAGATAGGCATGGACTGTTGCTTCCTGACAGCCTGAAGCTCTTTGCTCCACCCAGTTTTTGTGTATGTGTCAAATAGTTCATGTTGATGTTCACCCCTGCACCACACACCCTTTCTGGTATGTGCCATACTAATAACTGTGTCCCCTTTCCAATTCTATGCCCATCTCTCTGTAGATTGACATTGCAGACGCCACTGACACAACCCCTTTGTTCTCTGGGGTTCCAGCCCCAGGCACTTCCTAATATTTAATTGCACTGTACAGTATAGCAAAGGTCATAACAATGTTAGTCTCACTTTTTTTTCTTTATTCAAAACAAAAGTATTTATTTTAGATTTTCAGATGCCATTGTATAATCATGAAAGGGGTGGGAAAGTTTCGTTTCTTTGGAAACTTGGCAAGCCAAGGTACAACAACTCAAGTGAATGACACTAGCGATGTTGCTGACAAATTGAAACCCAATTTATACAAATTTAATTTAATTAGTCCTAATTTTTAAACCTGAGTGTTAAAAATTTGTTGCTGCCCTTTAGTTCTCATATTTTTATGATTGTTTGAATCGTTGTTTTTCTTTTTATGTACTACGGTACAATATTTCAAAAAGTAAGCTTTTGATCCATTTTTAATTACCAAAATGCCAAAAACTACACTACCAACATGGGTTGCCATATGTCTGGATTCTTCCAGACATTTCAGCGATTTTTGCCTGGAAGCTGTTTAAGGGAGCTGAATACTGGCTATGTCCGGAAAATTCCATACATATGGCAACCCTAACGTAAACAGCCCTGAGAATTTATTTATTGAAAGACAGTATAAAAACTAGTGTGCATAAGGAAAGCATATCTCTTACTTGGCTTTCCTTCTGCCTTTACCCATTCTTTCTTGGCACAAAAAGTTACCATTGTTTCCAGTGGAGTTTACTTCCACTTGGCATAGCGTGGGCGGTTTGGGGAGGGGGGCGTTGCTGTGTTTTCGTTCCTGTTTCATGCACAATTTCAGAGCTTTGCAGCGTGCCTTTGGAATCATGGTGGCTCAGTATGATAGGTGTCCAATTATGATCTGGTATGACAAGAGACTCAATGACAAGCGCCCTAATGAGCGCTTTATTGTTGGGAACATTTGCTGTGAAGTGCCAAATGTTCATTTTCATCTGCCACAGGTATATTATTCTGCTGTCAAGTTTCACAAGGTTATGTTCAAAACAGAGGCTCACTTTGAAGCTACGAAAGATTTATTTGGGGAATGCCATCTTTCTAGCTTTCAAATTTCCGCTAGAAGAAATTGGCAATAGTAACTATGATAGATACTCCTTTTCCTACGGATAATTTGTTCTCCCTGTAGCCCTGCTGTACCCCATGTTAAAGCAGGGAGTATAGTAACCTAGAAAGATAATAGATCTTGTCTGTACCATCAAAGCCAAATGTGGGGCGGGGGGGGGGAGTCTATTATTCATTCCAAATATTGAAATCTCAGCCCAGTAGAATTAAAATCCAGAAACACCTTTGCTTCCTGAATGTTAAATGCTAAATTTCATCAAGTCATTTTGTGCAGGCAGAGGGTCTCCAAGCCCTGTGTTCACAGTATGACCACCTCATTGTAAAGGTGCTCTGATTTGAATCTTGACAGCTTGAAATGATGGGATAAACAGCAGTTGAAAGAGTTGACAATATTGGCATGTGAGTACAGCCAGGATTTGAAGGCATTTCAGTATACTGCCCCTTCTGGTGTGAGACTCAAACTTAGTCATATTTCAGATGTGTATTTGCACATTGCATTACGCTTACTTATCCTTTCCCACCCCAGAAATTTTGGTTTATTTCACCAAGCTGAATTTAAGAAAACTGGATGATGATCCTTGATGTAGAAATAACTCCTAGATATAATTAATATAATTACTACTGGTCACTGCTCCCCTCCCCTTGAAAAATAGGTGCTGGTACTCACCATGAAGTTGTTACAGTAAGTAACCAAAAAAGGGTGCCAGTACTGTATACCCTTGAGTACCTCCGGGGGGGGGGGGGGAGCACTGCTACTAGTATTCACAATAGCAGGAAAACATAAGTAACAGGCTATGCAGAATGAAATCTGAAACAGGGCATTAACCACCTAATCTGATGTTGGTGTCAGGATTTATTTAGCCAAAGGCATATAAAGGAAGTAGTGAAGTATAGTAATTAGCAAAGCAATCTTTGCTAATAAGCTGGCTGTAGGGATCAGGATGCAGTAGAGTTTCCCTTCTGCCAAAGTGTAGATTAGTAAACCAACTGGGCATGTGCAAAGTAAGGTTCAAATTGCTTTAAAGAAGGAAGTCCTGTGGATGAAGAGAACCAAGGCTACCTTTGCATTGATGCTGCAGGATCCAGGGTCACTCCATAGCTTATCCCTGCCAGCAAGTAACCTAAATATGGGCAGCTGCATTTGTGCACATTTACACAGTCCTATCCTTAGCCAAGGGACGCGGGTGGCACTGTGGGTTAAACCACAGAGCCTAGGACTTGCCAATCAGAAGGTTGGCGGTTCGAATCCCTGTAACGGGGTGAGCTCCCATTGCTCGGTCCCTGCTCCTGCCAACCTAGCAGTTCGAAAGCACATCAAAGTGCAAGTAGATAAATAGGTACCACTCCGGCTGGAAAGTAAACGGCATCTCCGTGCACTGCTCTGGTTCACCAGAAGCGGCTTAGTCATGCTGGCCACATGACCCGGAAGCTGTCTGTGGAGAAACGCTGGTTCCCTCGGTCTATAGAGCGAGATGAGCACCGCAACCCCAGAGTCGGTCACGACTGGACCTAATGGTCAGGGGTCCCTTTACCTTTACCTTTACCCTTAGCCAATGTGATGTCCTCCACAGGTTCCTGGGCGACATTTCCCATCAGCCCAGCCAGCAAGGCCTGTGGCCAGGGATTATTGGAGCTGTAGTCCCAAACCATCTGGAGGGCTTTATGTTGGCTACCACTGCTCTAGATTATGTGTTCCTTGGAGCAGGACCCCTACATGTTTCCCTTAATCTGCAAAGTCCTGTGTCTATTGGCTTTGCTCTATAACGTATACTTAAAAATCAATGCTACTGTACATTGGCAGCCTATTAAAAAATAATAATCTACATGTATATTTAGGCATGGGCTTTGTTTTTCCAGATGCATGCAGAACACCATGGATGGTCCTTCGGACACGGTTGAAGACTACCTGTGTGACCAAGAAGAGATGCCCATTGGTGCTAGAAAGTGCACATTGCCATGCCCGGAGGATTGTGTCATGTCTGAGTGGGGCCGGTGGTCTCGGTGTTCCTTGGTAAGTCATATGCTACTGAAGAGAGAGAGAAAAAAGAAAGCTAGCATTTAAGCATTTCGGAATTTTCTTGCTCACCTTGACTCAGTGCCTATCTGGCTGTCGTTTGTCAGCTGGTAAATATGTGGCGCTGTGGGTTAAACCACAGAGCCTAGGACTTGCCGATCAGAAGGTTGGTGGTTCGAATCCCTGCGATGGGGTGAGCTCCCGTTGCTTGGTCCCTGCTCCTGCCAACCTAGCAGTTCAAAAGCACATAAAAGTGCAAGTAGCTAAATAGGTACCGCTCCGGCGGGAAGGTAAACAGCATTTCCGTGCGCTGCTCTGGTTCGCCAGAAGCGGCTTAGTCATGCTGGCCACATGACCCGGAAGCTGTACGCCGGCTCCCTTGGCCAATAAAGCGAGATGAGCGCCGCAACCCCAGAGTCAGTCACGACTGACCTAATGGTCAGGGGTCCCTTTACCTTACCTTAAATATGTTTTTATCCCATAGGTTTTCCCCTGCAAAGCTTGGTCTCTGGAGGCCACTTCTTTTTATACCCGTGGTTGCTTTTGAATGGATTTTTAAGGTTGCGTGTTTTCCATGTTGCTCATTTTAAGTATTGTTAATTGTTTCACCCTGCCTATATGTTTTTTATTTGTATTCTGATTCGAAATCACTGTAAGCCACCCGGAGTGGTGCTTGGGAAACAGAAGGATGGCCTATTTTTTAAAAAACCAAACATATAAAATAAAACAAAGTTCCGCCAGTGTATTACGTGTATCAAAGTAAAAGGATATGTTCTCTCCTTTCTCAGCCGTGTAATGGAAGCAGTGTGAGGGAACGAACAGCGGAAGTCGTGAGGCAACCTCAAGGAGGAAAGCCCTGCCCTGCTGCCGTGGAGACAGAACCCTGCAGCCTGAACAAAAACTGCTACCACTATGATTACAATGTGACAGGTACTGGTCTTAGTTAAGATGACAAGTAGGAACTGCAACAAGATGTTGCAGTGTGGAGTGTTCCTCTTCAGGGTTCCAGCCAGCCAGCAGCTACATTCCATTCCATTGTCTCCCATGCCCGCTCCAATACTGAGCTAGCATTCTGTGGCTACTGAGCATGCTCAGTCCTCATTAGGCTGTGGGGTTCTTCCAAGCCCTTCCCGTTGTGCATGGATGGTGCCATTTTGTTGGCGCAAGTTCCAGTTTTCAGGCACTAACTGTGTTTGCTATTAGTATACGATGCAAGCTTTTTTGTCTTCTTTGAATTGCTGATATTTTCGATCCAGAAACATCATTTGCACTGAAATCCTATGCACGTTCACAAGACCAGTAAATGCCACAGTGAAAAACATCTAGAGGATTGCAATTTTCCTCTGCAATCTTTTGCGCACCTACTTGGGAATAAGCCTCATTGAACTCAGTGGGACATCCAGTAAGCATGCACTGGATTCCACTGGGCTGTTGTTGGCTGCAGTTTCCTAGGAGGCTGTACAAGAGGCCTGCTGTTGGTTATTGGACTTTGGAAAATGGAATTGAATGAAACATTAGTGAGAGGTGACATTTTAGCAGTAACAGGCTGTGCAGCGATGCCAGTGTTGCAAGGCTGGTTCTGTATCTTTGTCCTGCTGCACAGGCCACTACTGCATTTTACTGTACCCTAGTTCACTCTGGTGTAGTGAGAAATGCATTTTCTTTCTCAATGGTTTCCTCCTCTATTCAACGCACCCTACCCCCTTGTTACCTCTAGACTGGAGCACCTGCCAGCTAAGTGAGAAAGCCGTCTGTGGTAACGGGATCAAAACAAGGATGCTTGATTGTGTTCGCAGCGATGGCAAGTCGGTTGACCTGAAGTACTGTGAAAAGGTGGGTGGGTCTTTCTTTTCCTCTTCCTTTTTCTGTCCTGCAAATAATCCCCATCATCTCTAAGTGCATTCATTCTGACATGGAGTCAATTGGCACAGAGCTGCATGGATCTACACTCTGGCAGATGCTTCTCAGTGTTATTTGAGGACTGTTAAGTACCCCTGAAATGAGCCTGTGCCATAATCAGTGGTTTTGTCGCTTAATTTCCTGTTTGCATAAGTGTGTGACCACAAAGGTATGCTGCCTTTTTTTTTTTTTTAGCTCCTGAAAGTAATGGTTTGGAAACAATAAGCAATCAAGGTGAAGAAGTATCATAAATCTTAATCAGGATGGTAATCACCATTTTAATTTGAAGTGGTTCCTTTGTAGTGCTTTGGACATCTGCCAACATCATTTTCGTTCAGGGTGTTCCTTCTTTTTCTTCATTTCTTCTTGTATCTAGGGTTAGTGCCAGCTTTTCTGAGCCAGGTTTGTAAGTCAAGGAACCTCTTCAATAATATTGGGGAAGCCTGCAGCATTAACAAATGAGCATGGCTTGTAAATAAGGCTGCTTGAAAAATTAACCCTCACCGAGGAAACGGTTAAACTGGGGTGGGGAACCTGTGACCTCCCAGATGTTGCTAGATTCCAGCGGCCATTATTCCTGATCATTGTCCATGGTGGCTGGGGCTGATGGGAGCTGGCACCTAACTACATCTGCAAGGCTTCACAAGTTCTCCATCTCTCCTCAATGTAACAGTTTCACATGCCAGCTATTCAATGCCTTCTCTGTACAGATGACACTGTAGTTTTGAATCATGGTTGGTTTTGCATCCCACTAGCTTGTCAGTAGATAACAAGAAAATCTAGTAATCCCAGAACGTTTCTGCAGTTAGGCACAACTAAACAGCAATATGGGTGGGTGAACAACAAATCAGAACGGATGGACATTATGATCACTAAGACACAGGAATAAGTCAGGACAGGCCCCAGAAAGGAACAATGTGCTTACTCACAAGTAAAGAGTGTGAATTACCTTATTTTTGGCTCTATAAGACACACTTGCCCCCTCCTAAAAAGTAAGGGGAAATGTGTGTGCGTCTTATGGAGTGAATACAGGCTGTACAGCTATTGCTGAAGCCAGAAGAACAAGAGGGATCGGTGTGCACCTTCTTAGTTACGCAAAGCCTCTTGAGCGCAGCCGGAGTGCTCCTGCCTCTTCGCTCAAGAGGCTTTGCGTTGCTTTCTTGTTCCTTGTTTTCCTCCTCTAAAAACTAGGTGCGTCTTATGGTCAGATGCGTCTTATAGAGCGAAAAATACGGTAGCTCCATTTAGGTCCTGTGTGAAGCAGCGTTTGGCAGATGGTGTCTTTTTTCCTTAAGACTTGAGAATCTGTAGTTTTATGAACAGGCAGTGGCAGCGCAGCAGCAACATCTCCAAGTCTATCAAAATAGCACTAGGCTGACTTTCAGTCACTATAAATAGGACAGCAAAAGCTCTAAAGTTTGTTAAGGACAAAGTGAGATTTGAACTATCTCAACTCATTCAGTGCTGATATATTGTAAATCTATTGAATACTAGTTTGGGGAAAGTAAATGCTTCCTTCTTTATGGAAGATATACTTGCACATAAACCACTTTACTCTTATGCACATTGCAAACATGGTTGGGTCTATTTGCATTTTAAAGCATTAGGTGCAGCGGGGAAAGTTCCTTTGGATGTTTGCCAGTATTTCCTATTGACGTTAATGAGAGCTGTATGTTTGTGTGTGCCTGTACATACGTCTCACGACAAAACCTGGCTCTCTTGTATTATTTTATATTGCTTACTTAATGAGACATGATATGAAGTGTGTCTCTTGACATGGACATTAGAGAAGCATGAATACCTTTCCCGAAACAATAAGCAATGGCGGATTTAATTCAGCAGGAAGTCAGAAGAGTCTTTACACCTGTTCATGTGGGGCTGAATCTCCCCTTCTAAACTGCCTCCCCCTTCAAACTGTCATATATGATCAATATTTTAATGTCCTGCTTTCTCTGCCTCCACATTCCTTCTTTGCTGGATCCATTTTTCTGTCCTGCTTATACTATACTGTATGTAAGCAAGGGACATAGACCGATCTGTTTCATTTATAACTGGTGTTGGCTGCCTTAAGGCCTCAGGTTAGAGCAGGATATAAGGCTATAATAAATGAGTAAGTTACAGGTGGTGGTTGTGCAGAGTGTGGCATTGGCGGGAGGCCTGAAAGCCCCACCATCTCCACCATGGCCCGCTACTCAAGGACCCCAGCCAGTGCCTAGCAGAACTGAACCCCATCAGCTGACATCACCTAGTGGCACCAGCTGATTGACAGGAGGAGGTGGCCTCACAGACAAAACTAGAGCCCTCTGGTGGGCTAAGATTGGATTGTGGGCCAGAGGTGCCTTATCCCTGTAGCAGAACAAACCTCAAGTAAAATGTAGTTGATATATCAGCTTGATAAAATCTCAAGAGAACAATCAGGGACATTGATCTCAATGGGTCTACTCTGTGTAAAACCTGACTACTATCCGCTGTAGATTTTTTTAGAATTAAAAAAAAGCCCTAGATCCTGCCTAGATACCCATGTTCACTGCAATATACACTCTTGTGCATAAACTGTCATTGTCTTAATGCATCCTTGATTATCTCAGAAAGTCTCCACCAATCTGCTAAGTAAGCTACTCCAACATCCTTATTGCTGCCAGGCTTAATTAATTCCCGCTGCCCCCCCCCTCCAGCATATTTTCAGTGTGTATTGTTGCTTATCACAAAATCTCAAAGAACAGCCGGAACACTAGTAGATCTCTGCTGGGTTCCAAAATTAACACATCACAAAACTTTCCTTGCCAGTTCCTTGAGGTTTTTGAAATTCAAATTATTTAAATTCAGGACAGACTCCATGCTGTTCAAATACCCAGAAGCTTATTGTTGCTCATTTACCTACATCAGAAGAGTTTAAACTAAGCTTCTCTCTGCCATTCTTCGCTTTTTAAAAAAGTAACCCACCTGAGATGCAATTCCTGCTGAGCTTAGGCAGAGATATCTTGTTAAATCCCAGACATTTACACAGATCTTAGGGTAGACTATCATCTTTCACACTATGAAGTGACTTTTTTTTGGCAACCTCCCTTAGGTAGGAACCTTTGCGTCCTGTGAATGATTGCACTAACACTGAAAACATTCAGAAATTCAGACTACCAGGGCATTCTTCTGTTGACTTGGAGATTGCCATACTGGAGACTAGCATGAACCTGCTGCACAGGAGCTTAACAAGAAGTTCGCTTCTATACATTTGGGCTTAAATGGAGACAATGGTTTGCAGGTGTTAATTAATATACCAAAATCACCTAATACACATTGTTGTCCTCCATACAAACAAACAAATCTGTGTACATAAAAATGAGGATTTCAGGCATCTGTGTCTAGTGTTAAAGGGTGAGCTTCTGTGAGAGTTGGACTTAGGTGTTTTGCCCTCCTCCTCTAGTACCCTAGGAATTCAGAAATCTTTGCTTCCGTTTTGGTTTTTTGGTTGTTGTTTTTTTACTAACCACAGCATATTGTTGCATCCAAACCTATGGTTAGTTTGAACTGGTTTACTAAAGTGTTTGCATTAAACCATGGTTTATGAAAATGACTTTCTTTAGTAAATCATAGTTAAGATTAGGGTTTGAATATAACACCAAACCAAGGCTGATCAGAAACAGAAGTGGGAACTTCTGATCCCCTCATGGCCACTCCGGAAGAGAGAGGAGGAGGGGAGTGTGCAGTCCTGAAGCTCACAGAGCTCATAGCACTAACCCATATTTTAGCATTGCATGTGAAGACAGCCTGCAACCTGGCATCTCGTTTTCAACATGCGGGCTTTGGGAGGAAGGAGTACAGTGGTGCCCCACAAGACGAATGCCTCGCAAGACGAAAAACCCGCTAGACGAAAGGGTTTTCCGTTTTGGAGGCGCTTTGCAAAACGAATTTCCCTATGGGCTTGCTTCGCAAGACGAAATGTCTTGCGAGTTTTTCCGACTTTCCCCCCCTTTCCCCCCCTTTTTCTAAGACGCTTATCCGCTAAGCCGATAAGCCGCTAAAAGCCGCTAAACCGCTAATAGCGCTAATCCGATAAGCCGTCAATGGGCTTGCTTCGCAAGACGAAAAAACCGCTAGGCAAAGAGAATCGCGGAACGGATTCTTTTCGTCTTGCGAGGCACCACTGTAATATTCAATCATGTGAGCTCTCATCCACAGTCTGAAGCTCTACAATTGAGAAAAAACAACTGCTGGCTGTAAGAACTGGGCCTTGATTTTAGACTTGGGAATGCACATCAGTTTATTCTCTGTCTCCCTTATACTTTGTTCTATTGCTGTTTAGGGGGCTATGTCTACAGCCACCTCAGACCTTCTGCTTAATAGCCAAGTGCTAGGAATGAATGCTGGCTTTCTGCAAGTTCAGGGTTTAAGCTGAGTAAGGTTTGGGAATTTGTTTAGCATAAGCACATGCGTATTAAAATCTGGCTCAGTCAGATTTCCCAGAATCATGTATGTTGGTGATGGAAAAGCATTTCTGCACATTTACACGTGATGTCCCACACAATACAGGTTGGCTGTGGAAACACTAGCATAGCACAAATATTCCTTAGGGCAATTGCAGTGTGTAGAGCTGTCTGTGTGTATAGAGTTTGAAGCTACTGTTGTAGCTTTCCTATTCAGAGATTTCAGAAGTGAAATAACAAGTGATGCCATTTGCAGAACAGAAGAGAGGTCTCCAGCCTCATTTGTGGTTGTTAATGATGCTGCAACTGTTCAGCTCAGAATGTGCAGGCGCACGTCTTATACTGATGGGTAGATAGATGTTAAATGCCTATATTATAGCTGCACAATGTAGCTGATAGCTTCTAACAGCTGTGCTAAATTTCAGACAATATACCACTTAAAATGATGTTCCTTCACTGATCCTCAATTGAGACAGTAACAAAATTATGTTTAAGGTGTCGTTTGCAGGGACGTTTCTAGGTCCTTAAGAGACTTTTGGATGCAGCTCAGTGACACAAATTTGCATAAAAGCTGTGTGTACTAGTTTCTTCTATGTATAGTTGAAAATGTAGGCCCAGGAGAGGGGAAGCCATCATGTACTAGTCAAAAAAGGAGGGAAAGGGCAGGAGATCAGGGGCCCAGTGGAAAAGACCCCCTGACAACCCACTTGTCTGCCTATATCTTATTCAATGATTTGGAACATGTTTAGGTTCTTATATGAATTGCTGCAATTCTGAGCAAGCATTTACTGACTAATACATTTATGTAGTTGATTTATCTTTTTTTGTCTTCATAATTATTAATTTCTATTCAAAGGAGTGGTCACCTTCAATTCAGCTGTTATCCAGTGGCATGAACATCTTGCACGATGACTTACTGATAGTAGAATCATTCTTTTTTCTTTTTTCTTAGCTTGGCTTGGAAAAGACCTGGCACATGAATACATCTTGTGTGGTAGAATGCCCTGTGAACTGCCAGCTGTCGGACTGGTCTCCGTGGTCTGAGTGCTCTCAGGCTTGTGGCCTAGCTGGTAAGTTTGGGAGAGTCTCTTTGATGCTTAAACGTCTTAAAACATGAGCCTCCAGCTCATACCAGCCACTGAGAAACAGACGGGGAAATTGCTTGGATAAAGAGATTTGTAGGGTTAGGGAGGTTTGCTTTGCCTGCCTGCAAGCTTCCCTTATGCCACGCTTGTGCTAAGAGGATCAGGATTGTCAAAATCCATTTCTGACTTAGATAATGGAAATGAGAGATGGCAAAACTCTGCATGAAACTATTGCAGGGGACCATATTTGTGACTGGCAGATCAGAGTAAACATAAAACCATTTTAGTCCCTGAGAAGCACCCAAAGGTGTTGGGCTGCTTTCCTACAAATTCAGTTAGCATCAATAGATTGTTATAAATGCATCTCTTTTCAGGTTGTAGATTCCAGAAAATCATGGAATGTATTGACATAAACACAAAGTTCTGTTTGCGCTTAGAATTAAGTTGTGTTGAACAATTTTACAAATATGTGTAAGGTGAGAAACCTTAGTAGGTGATTCAAATGTTACAGAGTTTCCTCTAGAACCTGGTTTAACAAACCAAGAGCCTGCCTGTACTCTTTCCATGTAGCTATTTTCCTCCCTAGAGCAAATTCCTCCTCCCCACTTAAGCTGTTGGTTGGCACCATCCTTAATCATGGTTAACAGTAACCAGGGTTACATTTAACCAGGATCTGAAACTAGTTCGAAATAGTTGAAACTCTGCAACGATGAAAGCATACAGCCAATGGCAACCACAACGTGGTAGACATTGGCCACATGTGGACTATCATATCTTGTCCATCCTAATTTGAACAAGCCTCTTGTGCGGCATACTTTTGTTCTGTTTCTCGCTTCATGAAAGCAGGGGAAACAAGCAGGAATCTGCAGTAAACTACAGTGGTACCTTGGTTTGCAACTGCTTTGGATTACAACCACGTCAAACCCGGAAGTGCGTGTCCCTTTTTTTGGATTACAACCCATTTTTTTTTTATTACAACCCATTTTTTGGGGGGGAGGCCCCAATAGCAAAAGCGCACCTTGGGTTACAACCTGTTTTGGTTTACAACTGGACCTCCGGAACTGATTATGGTTGTAAACCAAGGTACCACTGTATTATCTCCAAACTGGGAAATGATGGTTAATGGCTTCCTTGCAAGCCAGGATGTTAAACCATGGTTTAAATTTGGCTTAATGTTCTGGCTTGCCTGGAAGCCATTAACCATAGTCTCCAAATCTAGGCATAACAGGAAACTATAGTTGACTGCATTTTCCTGGCTTGTCGCTCAACTGGTATGAAGTCACTCCATGTAAGGGAATGAGGCTTGTTGATATCTTTGCTTTGCAAGTCAAGGTATGATAGTCTAAATCACAGAATCATAGCATTGTGGAGTTGGGACCACGAGGGTCATCCAGCCCAACCCCCCTGCAATGCAGGAATCTTTTGCCCAACATGGGGCTCGACCTATGGCCAAGGTTAAGTGTCTCGTGCTCTACCAACTAAGCTATCTGTTGTTCATCAAGTATATATTTGGGATCACTTATATGACATTTTCATCCCTCACCACATGCACAAGATAGTCGTTTCTTTTGTGCTACCGTGTTGAGAAGGGCATCACACCACAACACGGCATGCACTAACTGCATTCATGGCTAGAGGCATTTGACTTATTCAGCATCTCAGCAGGAGACAGAGGATTATAGCTAGCTTCTAATATAGCTCTGCTGCCACTCAGTGGACTCTCAAGGGAAGCTTGTATAAAATTCCATTCCTCTGGGGACGGAATGTAACCCAAGTAGTCTTACAGCTGCACAAGAGGCAACAGGTATTATTATTATTTTAATATAATGATTCTAATTGTTCTCTTTTTATAACACTATTATGCCTTTTAACTAAGGGCTCATCCAGGCTTCCTTTTGTGTTGTGTTTATAGGCAAAGGTCTGGGCTTTGTGCCCGAGTGGTTTGTTTGCTTGTTTGTTTGTCCCAACGCTTTCTCTGGGGAAACCCATGTTTCATTGCTGAATTGGAGCAAATGGCAGTCAGGTTTTCCATGGACTGCTGTCTTGCTCCATTTCAGAGATAAAATGCAGGTTTTTCCGGGGACAACACCACGACAAAAACAACAACAACAAAACAAAACCCACCCCCCAAAAACCCTGTTCAGACATGGAGCTTTAAGGTGCAGACCTGTACCTAGAAAGTACGGCGTGAATGGAAGTCCTAGTATGGTGTCTACTTGTAGTGACAAATACCACAGTGCATTTTGGTTCAGATGAAACAAGATGCTGAAATAAGGCTTTATTGCCATCACTGGTCAATGAACCTTTTAGTGCTACTACAAGTCACACACACATTGTCTCTCTCACACTCGTCCTTGTGCTAGCGCTGTAGTGACATCTGTCTCCGTAATGAAATGTAATACCTTAGGAAGAAAGGAACAGAATCAACCCAGAGGATCACAAAAGGGATGAAGGAACGCAAGTCCTTGGAAATAGAGCCTGGGTCCTCCAGCACGCCTGGGTAGCGTCTCTGCCTTAGCTGGCCTGAAGATTAATGGCTGCTAAATCCACACTGCTTTAATTTTCTTTTCAGTCTTGTTGAAATATCCTGTTTTCTTTGAAAATTCTCGGTTCGTAATAATGTCTGGGAAGACAAAGAGGATAAACAAACCTCCCTCTGCTTTCTAAGTATTTTTTCTCTTGTAAGACTAGTAGACGTCTATGTTTATTGGGGGGGGAGTATCAAAGAATTTATAAACTAAACAAATATTTAAACCAAAGAACGATAGATAATGTGAATGAATCACCTTTATTAAATGCTCCTAGTTTGGAACTTTTGACTTGGGAAGGAAGATGTTGCTGCATACAAAACACCAATATTTTGATTCCCCCTTAAAACATTCTGTGTTTCTGTGGTTGTAAACAAAGTTTGTCATCCTCAGGCACAGAGTGTTTAAGCCCTTAATACTTACTCCAAATGTATTTACTTTATTTATTAGAATAAGAGCTACAAACAACTTAACAAAAGAGTGTACATAATAAAATCCCTAGAGGGATCAGATCCAATCATGAAATGGGACTTGATTTAGCTCATAGCAAGTGAACTTATTTGCTGTTTTCTTTGGGCATGGCACCACTTCTTCAAATCCAGTTCTGAGAAAACTGGGACGAGGTGCAATTCCTATAATTATAATAGTACCAGAACAAGTTTTTCTGCTAGACAATTCAGTCCATGCAATTCACAACCCAATGCTAAATAAGTTTTTACAATTCTTCTGAGGTCAATGACATTTACTTCCTATTTAATATGCATATTACTTATCATCATGAGATCCACCCTCATGCAGCAGCTGATTTTCTGTCTCATCTTCTCCCTGGCAGTCCTGTAAGCTCCTAGAAAAGGCACCTCCAAGGGTTGGAAGACCCTGCTGAATGAAGTGGGCCATGAGAACCCCATACATAGAAAATGATTCTATGCATTTTTCTGTGCCTTCCTCCTTTCTGCTTAGCCCCTTGTGTCACAGACTACCCCAACTTTTAAGGAGCATTTTATGGGTGGCTTCTAGGGCTGTTGGGGTGAGGATAGGAAGGCAAAGCCAACTTTGGCCTACGCTGTGGACAGATCTCTGGACCCAATTTCTTCATCATTTTCTTCTTCTTTTTTGATTATTATTGTTATTCATGACCATCACTATACATAGCGTAAGCACAGAGTTGCATAGTAAGCAAAATACTGACAGGCCCCTCCCCACCCCTCAAAATCTTAGACCATGGCTCAAATTGTCCCTTTGAATGGCCTAGCATGGCCTAAAACATGAAGAACCTATATTGGCCTCTGGCTAAGAATTGGCATTTCTCTCATTCGCCCAGGAGATTGATTTGGCACAAGATCTCCTTTCGCTCATTCCTTAGTGTCTGTTGATGTCAAGGGGTCTTCCACGTCTTGTTGACCTCCATTTCCCATCAGCCCCAGCCGGCAAGGCCAATGGTCAGTCATGGTGGGAGCTGAAACTATACACACATTCACAACCTGTTCCTTATTGCTTTCAGATCCAGGTCTGGATTAAGTAAATCAACCCTGATCCTGAATAATGAAAGCCAGAGGCTTAGACTCCTTGATGCATAAGACTAATGTCATTGTTACATTCTTGCTTCTCTTCTTCTCTCTGTGTTTTGAAGGAAGGATGATACGTAGGAGAACTATTATTCAACCTTTCCAAGGTGATGGGAGACCTTGTCCTTCGCTAATGGAGCAGTTCAAACCATGTCCAGTAAAGCCCTGTTATCGGTGGCAGTATAGTCAGTGGGCTGAATGCAAAGTTGAGGTAAAACAAAAGTTTGAAGCCTTTCCCTTCATCTCATCCTCAGATACTCACACACAAATAAATGTGGCTTATTATATTGTTTATTAAGTACCTCTAAACTTCATTCTAATGAGGTATTGAAAGGTGAGCTGAGCACTACCTCAGACTTTTTAAGTGAAATGGAAACCAGCCTGTCTCACTCTTGTGACTCAGTTTCCAGTGTTTAGCGAAGAACATCTCATGAGGACTATAACATTTCAGAATCCATGTTTGAATAAGCAAAGTTACTATCTGCCCATCATTACACAGCTGTTGTGTCAGGAGGAAAGATTTTACCTGAGTCTTACCTCTGACATGCTGGTTTTCTTTGTGTAAGGAAAGTTTAATGCAGGAGCACAAACTTATTTTTATTCTATTTATTTCTTCAAATGTATATACTACTAGAGTGTAAGAAAAACACACAAAACAGTTTACAAAAAGCTACAGTCACAAGCACATTCTGGCATGGTGCAACCTCTTTCTGAATATTTATGGTGGCATGGTTGAAGGCAACAGATCTAAAAGATCTAGGGTTTTGCTTAATCAGAAAGCCTACATGATTCCAGAGGGAAATTCCACACTCAAAAGTAAACTTAACAAACCTAATGAATGTTGATTGAGTAAAATGACTTTCTGTTATTTTACATTCAGTAAGTACATTATGATAAGACTTTTGTTTGCCTGTTCACTAAGAAAGTATGCCTGTTGCCATCCATAAAATTAGAAAATATGCACAGCTTGATTTCTCTCTGATCTCTTTTGTGCTAAGCTTAAGGGGATGCCAGAATGCTAAGAGATCAGAAACTAAACAAGATAGGGCAGAAGCACTAGCCTTGGCTACCACAAATCATATGAACTTTGGCAAGCTAAATGGGATTGATAAACTTGGGCTGCCTGCTAGTTGAGAAGTCCCATTGAACGTTTGTGGAATTCTCTTCACCCTTGTGAGGAAGTAGAAGCATTGGCTTTCTCCACCTGCAACCTAATCCTTTTTATGGTTCTCTTCTTCCAGAATGCTCAGTGTGGAGAAGGGACAAGAGTCAGAAACATTTCCTGTGTGGTCTATGATGGATCCAGCGATGATGCTGGGAAAATAGTGGATGAAGAATTTTGTGGGGAAATTGAGCCGGTTGTTGATGGCAATAAGAAAATGGTGCTTGAGGAAACCTGTACCCTTCCTTGCCCAGGTGACCAGCTGTGTTTGCATGAATGATGAGTCTCTGTTGAACCCTAGAAGGTTATGTTCTTTCCCACATTCCATTGCTGTATGCTATAGCAAGTCAGAGGAGTTATCTGCCCACTCAAGAGTTTCATAAGAATGTGATCTATTGTTGTAACACTAATTATTTACTTACTGGTAAATTATGTAGCCTCTTGTGTGGTTGCACTGGAAACCCAGACAAGAAGGAGTAGGCAAGATTGGATCCTTATAAGAGAGGGAACCCAAAGGTATGCTGGAAAAACCTGCATTTAAGAAGAACCCTTGGCTTACCCCAAGCCCCAAACTCAGCAGGGCCCAAAGGCTGCACATGGATTCAGTATTCATGCTCCAAGTGTCAGCAGACAGTGTTAGAGAGCAGCAGGCTGATGTGAGCTCTCAGCCACCTGGTGCTGTGGGTTAGGCTCAAGGGTGAACTCCCTTCCCGTAGTTCCTCCTACTTTCAACTTGGAAAAATACTCTGTGATGGCTTCGGAGCCAAAGGAGAGAAGGAGCAAGCTTTACTTTTGGTCCTGGTGCTAGCACAGGGCCTTGAACACCTAAGATGGATTTAGCCTGTAATTATTCCAATTTAATGTGATTTCCCACCCACCTTTTAAAAGTAAATGTTCAGAAGCAATTACAGCCTGTACTAATAGCTCTGAGCCAATTGTTCCCTAGTTGTCCTTCAGTTTCCACCAGGTGCTGATTTGGGTGAAGGTAATTCCCCCATCCAAAAGCCCTTAATCTTACACATTGATGGCTGTTCATTACTGCTCACAACTGCTGTTTTGCCCTTTGGCTGCTGCTATTTGTCCCTCTGTTTCATTCATCCCCAAGCGATTTAGGCCAATCTGGGGTCCCACATGACACCACAATGTTTAAACTGGTTTTGTGTTCATTATTGTCCTTAATGATGACAAAAAAAATGATGATGTAAACTGCCTTTGGCACTCTTGGTAGGGTTGGAAAGAGGCATACAATGTTTGTATACATGTTTGTATACATATAAAAATAAACTAAGATTTTGCTACATGCTGACATCACTAAGGGCAAATGAATCCCATTATAATGGAGTTGATGCTTCCTGCATTGGTCATATGGGCACTATTAGCCAATCTAAGATCACTCTTATGAATTAAATGCTTTCTTGGGGCCTTTGTAAGAATATTTGAAAGAATGGTTATGGGCAGGGCTGTAGGTTCAGATAAAGTTTTTAACAAAACTTGCTCTCTAATGTCGACTCAGTACTGGATCCTAACAGCAAATTAGAACAAGTGCTACAATGTTTCAGGCTCAAATTTATTGCTCTTTAACAGATAATCTTTAAAAATATAGAGGGCGGGGGGCAGACGTTGTTGCTGTTCACTCATAATTTTGTAGAGGAAGTGACCTTTGCTTGAATGGCCCCCACAATTCACCCAAGAAAAGATTAACTGCCCTCTGGGGATGGGTTAATGATGCACTCTAGTTAATGTTTCCAAAGAACACTACATGCCCTCCTATTATACATACATCGTTTATTCAATAATTCATTTCTTTACGCGAGTCCTTAATGTTAGCAAATAAAATCCCCTTCATTAAGGCATCCTGTTAAACATGGAGTTGATTTTATTTGTTGTCAACATAATGTAAGGCAACATGAATTTTTAATAGTCCTTTTGCTAAAATAATTAAAGCTCCAAACTCATTTGCAAGCCTAGATGCCTTTTTCACTTTATGGCCTCCATACACAGGGCACGATTGGCAAAGCTGACTTTCCAGAAAACCCACGTTCACTTAACATGCTGTGTTTTGTGTGGCTTTGAAGCCGTAAGAAAGCATTGGGTGTGATATATATTCTTTGCTGCTTTCGGATCGTGAATACCGAAATACCAGATACACCAATGAGCAGTTTATCAGTTCAAACAACCAAGTCTTTTTGTGCCATCACTTTGGGGCTTGGGTGAGGTTTATTAAAAACTATGCTGGGGCAGGAGATCCATTATTTGCAACCAAATACCGGTAATCCTATACAAATCTTTAACACTAAGGCTGTGGCATAATGTTGCAAATCCCTCTTGCTAATTAATTTCTTCATTAATACTTTTTGCATTATTGGGCAGGTGACTGTTACTTAAAGGAGTGGGCAGAATGGAGCCTCTGTCAGTTGACCTGTGTAAATGGCGAAGATCTTGGCTTTAGGGGAATACAAGTTCGATCTCGAGCAGTGATCATTCAGGACCTAGATAATCAACACCTTTGCCCAGAGCAAGTTTTGGAAACAAGACAGTGTAATGGTGAGTGTTAAAATCTATAGGCAAGTGAGTGCCAGTTTTAAAGTACAGTGGATGCAAATGGGATCCATTCCTGAAGCGAACGCAACCTGCGTCCACGTGTTTGTGCATGTGCGGGTCACGATTCACCGCTTACGCGCTTTCACATGACATCATTTCGAGCGTCTGCACATGTGCAAGCGGCGAAACCTAGAAGTAACACGCTCCGTTACTTCTGGGTCACTGCGGAGCACAACCCGAAAAGGCTTAACCTGAAGCGACTTCAACCCGAGGTATGACTGTATATGTGCTCTGTTAACTCACCACTGAGCAGGAAAAAAATAGAACAGGGAACCAATGTGCTTCTACAGAAACAATAACAAAGGATAGAGATTTTGACTCTGCTGCCGTGAGATGGAGAGGTAGGGAGCAATGTTCAGCTGTAGAGCATGCACTGCATGCAGAAGGTCTCCAGCTCAGGCTAACAATCATAGAGAGCAGAGTTGGGAGATTCCTTGGGTTTAGAGCAGGGGTGGGGAACCTTTTTATCAGGATCAGCCTCACCAGCCAAATCTGACAGGCTGTCCACCAGTCAAAACCTTCCCCATGGCTTTGCAAGTCTTCATTTAAACCCAACGTTGGAAGTTTGAACAAGAAACACGGGGAGACTTGCAAAGCACTCTTTGAAGCGGCCTTCACTCCCTCCTTTCGCCAAGTGCTCTGAGATGCCTTTGTTTGCAAAATGTGCCTGTTTTTCTCCTTTCCCCTTCACTTGACTGAGAAGGGGAAAAAAGGTGGGGTTTGCTAGCAAAGGCTATTGGGGAGGGCAGACTTCTCCAGTGTTCTACCTATGCTTGCCTGACAGGTAATGTCAAATCATGTCACATGTTTCCAGGTTGGTGGAATTCTCTAGAAATGGCCTCCTGGGCCATTTGTAGGTGCTGTCAGGCTGAACTAGGCCAAGGATTCCTCACTGCTGGTGAGAATAATGCTGAGCTAGATGAACCAATGGTCCAACTCTGTAAAAAGCAGTTCCCTATGTTTCTCTCAAGCCAAATGGAGGATTTCTGACTGTGCTACTGTTTCCAATTCAGATGGTCAGTGTTATGAATACAAATGGATGGCCAGCCCATGGAAGGGATCTTCTCGAACAGTATGGTGCCAAAGGTCAGATGGATTGAATGTTACAGGTAAGTGTTCTTCCCCTTTCACAATCTTGAACACACTCAACCTTTTTCAGAAAAAGTAGAAATATCTCTTTGCCATGATCTAGATTGGGGTGCTGTGTTGGGACCCCCAGCAGGGCTTGCTTGACACCAGGCAAAAACCTTCCTTTTAACCTGGAATTTTGACCCTTAATTTGAAGGGTCTAAAGTACTTGAGGCCTCTTTTAATGGGGCGGATTCTGCAACACCTGACTTTTATTTGTATTTATGTGGGGGCTTTGGGGGCGTTGATTTGTTGTAATTGGTTTTTAGTGTTTATATTGTTTTGTAAGTTGCTTTGGGTTGCTTCTGTGAGTAATAATAATGTCAGTGGTAGACACCATGTGATTAGTGTTTATGATTGCTTATGAAATTAGCGAATTCTTACACAACATCAATCCAGGGATTATTGACATGATAGGCTGCAAGAGGTTACTTAAGAGTCATTAAAGGATTGTTACGATCAGACTACAGGTATTAAAGTTCCACTGATATACGTGCTTCAGAGCTCATTGAAGTTTCTTACGAAATGTTAATGAGCACTCATGAAAGCCTGTGATTATTAGCTTTGCACTGGGTTCCTGAGAATTGCTAGTTACTTTGTAAGCCAAACCATAGCAAACTATCTCCTTTAGCTTTGGATATAATATGGATTGGGAGCGGTAGAGCACATCCATGGAACAGATTTCTACCACTTTCTGAATATTTATGGTGGCATGGTTGAAGGCAACAGATCTAAAAGATCTAGGGTTTTGCTTAATCAGAAAGCCTACATGATTCCAGAGGGAAATTCCACACTCAAAAGTAAACTTAACAAACCTAATGAATGTTGATTGAGTAAAATGACTTTCTGTTATTTTACATTCAGTAAGTACATTATGATAAGACTTTTGTTTGCCTGTTCACTAAGAAAGTATGCCTGTTGCCATCCATAAAATTAGAAAATATGCACAGCTTGATTTCTCTCAGATCTCTTTTGTGCTAAGCTTAAGGGGATGCCAGAATGCTAAGAGATCAGAAACTAAACAAGATAGGGCAGAAGCACTAGCCTTGGCTACCACAAATCATATGAACTTTGGCAAGCTAAATGGGATTGATAAACTTGGGCTGCCTGCTAGTTGAGAAGTCCCATTGAACGTTTGTGGAATTCTCTTCACATGTGCGGTAGAGCACATCCATGGAACAGATTTCTACCACTTCTATATATTTGTTAGGTCAAAATTCAGCCAAGTCTTAAGCACTTCTATGTCTTGTTGATTTCGAAGAGATTAGCACATCTAAAACTGCTTCCCATTCAAGTCGGTGGGATTACATTTTGGCTGGGTTGTGTCTTCAAAGGTTAGAACTGGCTTCTCAGCTGCTATCCTCAAAGCAGTTTCCAACAATAAAACTGATGGATTGTACCCACTGTCAGGTTTGCCTTGAAGAAAAACACTTCTACTCACACAACATGAGTTTTGCCCGTTCCCCACCACCACACACACCTACGGCAGCTCTCCATGTAACATAGCAACTCTTAGGAGCAACTTTGCAGGGAAGTAAGTGAGCAGTGGAAACTGGCAAAAACCAGGTATCCCACCTTGTGCGAGTGGAAGTGCTTTCTGCTAAGAGAAAGTTGCCATTGGATATAACCCTATAATTACTATGTAAAACTTTTTTTTATAAAAGCATATAATCATAACAATTGGCACAAACTAAGAAATAGCATTTGAAATAGCAACTCACCAGCTGCATCTCAGAGATCTACCTGAACATAACATGTTTTTGCAGTTCCCACCCAACAAAAGAGGCTGCCAAAAGAGCACACTTGTTATGACAGGAGAAGTCTCATTTTTCAAGGGGCCACCACTAGAAAGACTACTTGCCTCAACACCAATGATTCTAACATCTGCATAAGGCTCTGGTGTTTAGAAAATGAGGAGAAATATATCTAGGATAAGGGGTGTGCCTATATATATCCAGACTCAGGGCCCATCCACACTTTTGTTTATCCTGTGATTTCTAGTCACGGGTTCAATAGGTTTCTTTTTTTGCCCCTCTGCTTTCCCCTGGAAAACCTGCTGATCACTGCTGAATTGGAACGATCTGCAGAAAACCCAAGTGATGTTTTCCCCAATTCAGCTGTAAACAGTAGGATTTCCTATTGAAAGCAGTGGGGGTGGGGATTACAGCACTATTCACATAAGCTTTATTTCCTCATTCCAAGGCTAGGATTACCTCATGGATAGCCATTCTACACTGGTTGGTTATTTTTAACAGACAGTATGTGCAGTCTTCTGAAAGTAAGAGGGCTAGGCCTAAAAACATTGCATTGATGCTGTAATGCTTCTCTGTAGCAGTGTCAGAATGTCTTTGTGCTATCTTGAAGCTCACTCGGTTCACTTCATTGACGTTTGTATTTGCTTATAGAGCAGTGTTTCTCACATGTCCTACTTCTATCACAGCATAATGGTTCCGAGTGGCCTTCTTATATCCAAGTATTATTTTTACAGATACGTTAATTCAAAATGAAACGGGTGATGAAGCTGCTCTTTCCTCCTGTAGCCCCCCAGATGGCTGACATTTTGCAATAAGGGCATTTACAGGCATGTGCATCTTATTGCCAGGACATTCAGACTTTATTCCATTTCACTCGCCAGCTAGCAAGACTGATTTGGTTCTCTGCTAATCCCTTGGTTAACATACAGCTACCTAACTGCATCTAATTGCATCTGTTATTGTCGGGACTTCATCATTGTTTCTCACCAGTACATGGACTTGGTTGTTTCAGGATGCAGCAGCAAACTTATATTGAGTGGGCAGCTACATTTTACTGAAGTTGTTTGAGGAAGAAACGGGCAAACTGGGTACTACTGAACGATGGCAACAAGGATCCTGGCTCAAAACAATGATGAAAGCCTGTGTGTGCTTCTTTGGTTTAAAACAATAACTGTGCCACATTCATAACCTTCTAGCTACTGAGAATTAAGAGCAGATCACCAAGAAAGATCATCTCTTGAGAACCACAATATTTGTTTTCAGTTACTTGTTTCACTCTAGTCTTGAGCATGTTGTCTTGCCATGCATGCAACAGCCTTTAAGGAAGGGGATGGGGAACAGGTGAGCCCCCAAATGCTGCTGGACTACAATTCCAGCCATCTCTCATCCTCGGCCCTGCTGCCTGGGACTGGCCTGAGTTAGAGTCCAACAGCAACAACAGATCTCCCACCCCCCTACTTTAGGATTGCATAGCACTATAAAGTATAAAGGTCTCGCCCTAAAACAGGCATAGGCAAACTCCGCCCTCCAGCTACAACTCCCATGATCCCTAGCTAACAGGACTAGTGGTCAGGGATGATGGGAATTGTAGTCTCAAAACATCTGGAGGGCTGAGTTTGCCTATGCCTGCCTTAAGAGATAACAATTCTCTCTTCCACTAAACAAGAACATTTCAGAGAAGCATGGAAAGTAAAACAAAAAACAAAACAAAACAAAATATGATGATGGGGTCTGAGCTTTTTATAGGAGTTAAAGTTGTTGAGCTTTTTTGGGAGATCACAGTAAAAATCCCCCCCCCCCAAAGGGCATTGTGATGGGGGGGGGCAGGCTTTCGTCAGGGAGGAGGCTTCTGCCGGGGGGAGGGAGATGCAGAGCCTCAGTTAATTATTTTTAATGCTTTTCAATACTTTTTGAGGACTTAGGGGGAAAAGCTGCCCCCTGCACCCCTTTGCTACACCCATGGGTCTATGCAATTAGTATAACAAAGCCAAATTATACAGTGGAGACGGTGTTTCTCCAAAACGTTGCATGTTAACCTACCCCCTTCTTTCTTGGGGGGCGGGCTGCAAATTTGCTCGGTGTTTGGAAGATCAAGACAAAGGATGTTCATCATGTAGTGAATATGTTTTCTCCCATGTATCATGCTTGACAATAGTACTGTTAGCAGCATTAAAGCCATCCTGCCAAGAACACAATTGCCTCTCAAAGTTCAACATCCGTTATCCCCTGCACATTTTCACATACACAGCCAATTACCTGTGTGAGCCGTAAAGAAGAAAATGGCATCTGGCACACCGACACATTAATGAGACATAGAGCGATGCCAGTAAATCCATCCATTGCTGTGTCCTTCCTTGGAGAAACTGCGAAGGAGTGGGAGAGCATCCTCTTCCATTATGGGATGTCACTTTTCCTAGCTGCAGCAATTAGCTTCCTTGGTTCAGAGGCACAGTTGTGTCAAAATGTGATTTGTTTTGTTCTGCAGGAGGCTGCTTAGTGATGCGCCAGCCAGATGTTGACAGGTCATGTAAGCCACCGTGCAGCCAGCCCTATTCTTACTGTAGTGAGGTATGTGCTACTGTGTCATAACAAGCCACCCATCCAGCATGTGGCTCCAGTCACATGTTGGTGCATGATATTGAACTGTGGGGACTGCAGCGTTCTTAAGATGCTTAGCTGCAAGCAAAATCTCAAAAGGGAACCCCAATACTTCTTGGAGATAAAAAATAATGTTTGAGCTAGTTGGTCAATATTTGGAAGCTGGGTGGACATAGCTAAACCTCTCCCCACTGCCTCTGGGAAATCTTCCCCCCACCACAGCTTTTCTGTGGTAGAGAGTGGCCCTTTTAAAATTGCTCCATGACACATCATGTAGTGCTCAGCGATGTGTGGATTTGCAACTGTATGTAAAACGCTTGTTCCTCTGCAGACCAGAACATGTGCGTGTGAAGAAGGGTACACAGAAGTAATGTCTTCTGATGGCACACTTGAGCAGTGCACTCTCATCCCGGTGGTAGTCATCCCCACAGTGGACGACAGAAAGGGAGATGTAAAAACCAGTCGAGCTGTAAACCCCACGCAGCCATCCAATCCCCAATCAGGACGAGGAAGGACTTGGTTCCTGCAGCCTTTTGGACCAGGTGAAGTCTCGCATGCATAGTTAGTGCTGCTAAGTGCTATTGTAGGACGCGGTGGGTTTTTCTGGCCTCTGCACAATTTTAATGCAGGAAGAGCCAACACCTTATCCCCTCTGTTAACAGCATGAATAAGAAGTGGCATAAAAAGGTAAAGGACCCCTGACAGTTAAGTCCAGTCGCGAACGACTCTGGGGTTGCGGCACTCATCTCGTTTTAGTGGCCGAGGGAGCCGACGTTTGTCCGCAGACAGTTTTTCTGGGTCATGTGGCCAGCATGGCTAAGCTGCTTCTGGTGAAACCAGAGTAGTGCACAGAAACACTGTTTACCTTCCCACTGGAGCGGTACCTATTTATCTACTTGCACTTTGATGTGCTTTCGAACTGCTAGGTTGGCAGGAGCTGGGACCGAGCAATGGGAGCTCACCCCGTCGCGGGGATTCGAACTGCCAACCTTCCAGTCGGCAAACCCTAGGCTCAGTGGTTTAGACGACAGCATCACCTTTGGTTATTATTTTTTAGTTCTTTGTGTACTCATACACTTGTACTGATAGTTCTTTAACTAAAAGTGTTAGATTTCAGAATGAAACTTAAGTTGGATAAGCAGGCACAGGGTTGAAGTAGAAGTTGCCCCTCTGACTGCCAGCTCCTAAACACATTCACTGACTGGGAAGGTGTTGTGTAGCTTGATCAATAGTGTTAATGGGAATCTAGTTGGGTGGGGGGAGAAACTTCTGTAATATCACCTCTCTGGGCTCTCGGCACATACTGTATTTGTTCTGAATCTTATCAGTCCTTGATTACCACTTGAGTTCACAGAATGAACAGGGCAGGTTTTGCTCTTCACTCTCTGGCCCTTTTTGTATCGACACATTGCACACTGATGTTGCAAGGAAAGGTGCTATGTCAGATAAGCAATTTCATGCAGCATCCAAGATGCAATATGGAACAATATCACTAACCGTACCTGTGTGAAAGCCTTTTTATTAAAACAAGCTTTAAAACTTCTTTTGTTGAGTACTAACTTGCAGACTGATGACTAACATTCATTCTTTTTAGATGGGAAGCTGAAGACCTGGGTTTATGGTGTAGCTGCTGGTGCATTTGTTTTGCTCATCTTTATTATTTCTATGGTATATCTAGCCTGGTGAGTTCTTTAGTCATTTATTATTTTTGGGACTAGTGTTCCCCAAGCTGATAACCTTCCAATATTGTGGACTGCAACCCCATTCATGCCTAACCTTTGACCAGGCTGACTAGATCTAGCTCATGGGAACTGGAGCCCTAACAACATTTGGAAGGCGTCAGGTTGAGGAAGGCTATTTTAGACTATAAAAGTAGTGAGCATGTGATCCATCCATGTATATTCCTACAGTTTTGCCCCAAATCAGTTTATTGCATCCACCTTAGTAATGTCTATTAAGTGCAAAACTAGCTTTTATTGCTGTATTATTCCATTTGCCACAATGTCAGCCAGCTTTTTTGGCTATTTTTATGTTTGTTCTACATTTCATTGTTGTTGCTGGATTTTTTTCAGCAAAAAGAAAAGGGGAAAAGGTACTTGGATTTTAGTAACAATGCCTATGGTTTTTGTTTTTAAATTCACTTAAGAAGATATGACAGCACCATCTGTATTTGTACTGAACCTGTTGTATTAATGGAGGTGGGTTATAAAGCTATTTAAGTTTGTGTTGGGCCCAACATTACAGTGAAGCTACAATCTACAACTTTTTGTTGCTGGGTTTTCCTATCAAATCTTTGCTCAAATCCAGAAAAGACAATTCAAAATTACTGGATACAAATATGAGTTGGATGTTAGCTTTCATCAGAAGTTTGACTTGAATCAGACAATTAGCAAATGCAACAGCCAAGTACTGTATTTTTCGCTCTATAAGACACACTTTCCCCCTCCTAAAAAGTAAGGGGAAGTGTGTGTGCGTCTTATGGAGCGAATGCAGGCAGGAGGCTCTGCTCAGCGCTCCCTCTAAAGAGCCGTGTGGGGCTGCCCTTCTCCCTCCTCGGGGAAAAGCCCCCCAAGAGCCGCACACACACTCCGCATGCTCTTTAAAGGAAACGCAGCTCTTGGGGGAGCCTTAGCTGCGGGCAACCTCTCCTGGGCAGGGGATGAAGGCTCCCCTTGCCCGGGAGAGTCTGCGTGCGGCCAAGCAAGAAGCCTGGACAGCCAGCGGGATTGCTGTGCTGTGATCCCGCTGGCTGTCCTGGCTTCTAGCTTAGCTGTGTGAAGCCTCCGCAGGGCAGCGGGGAGCCTTCATCCCGCTGCCCTGCAGAGGCTTCGCATGACTATCCCTGGCTTTTGCAGGAGGTGGGGGAAGGACAGAGCCCCACACTCCCTTTAAAGAGTGCACGGCTCTTGTGGGAGGTGGGGGAAGTGACTTCCCCCACCTCCCACAAAAACCCCCAAGAGCCGCGCTCCCTTTAAAGAGCCGTGCAGAGCTGACGGGCTGCCCTTCTCCCTCCTCAGGGAAAAGCCTGCAAGCGCCGCACACACGCTCCACGCGGCTCATGAAAGGGAGCGCTGAGCAGAGCCTGAGATACATACAGGCTCTGCTCAGCACTCCCTTTAAATATTTTTTTTCTTGCATTCCCCCTCTAAAAACTAGGTGTGCCTTATGGTCAGGTGCGATTTTATGGAGCGAAAAATACAGTTATCTATTTTTCACAGTTAACAGTTAAATCTTAACTCACATGGGAATTGCTTTTAATTTTGCCCCAGATAAGTAATGTTGTTTTTGACCACTTTGTGATCTGAATTTTTAAAGTTGGTTTTTCCTCCCCTCCCATGTTGCAGCAAAAAGCCAAAGAAGCCTCAAAGAAGACAGAACAACCGTCTCAAACCTTTAACGCTGGCTTACGATGGAGATGCAGATATGTAAAATAATGACTTCATTGACTTTAGTCTCTTGAAACTGTAGTGTTCAAAGACAACACATACGTGTGTACGTTACTGAGCAGATGTTACACCACAAGACAAAAAAAAAAGACTTCACAATGGCCATGGATATTCCAAGAAACATGCTTTGTTCTAGACCATCAGTCAGTACAGCAAATTATGGTGGCAAATTTATCTTGTTAGCACAGCAGCTGGGAATCTTAATGTGGCCTTCTTTGACACTTATGAACTGCAAAACCTCTTGTGTCTCCAGCCCATTGTATATGACCTAATATTGACATCTGAGTGTCTTGATGCCAGAACTATCTTCTGCATTAAGCTAATGTAGTCAGTAAGCATGAGGAGATCATACCAAGATGTCTATAATGCTTGATATACAATTTATATACTCCGTTGCACCATATGTATTAACTAGTCAAATGATATACTGGCTAAAGGGGCATTTTAGAGCTTAGCAACATGTTAACTTTAACTGACAATAACAACCCTATGAGCAAGTTCTGGCATTTTGGCAGGGGAGGGTAGGTTTTCTTAACCTCTTTCCCAGGATGCAGGCTTGCAAAAGACTCTGTCCTATACAACCAGTTCCAGGTACTAAAGCGCCATATAGACACACTTATCAAGGAGAGAAGCATTTTCAGGTTCAATGTTTTATAGGGGTTGTCTGGAAATTAATATCCGTGTGTAATAAGTTTTTACTTTCTCTTACTTTCAAACTGTTGCCTGCAACTTTTTTGCTACATGGAAGGCAATTTTTTGCACTATATTAGTGCAGCATGATATGCACTTATTACCTAGTATTGCCATAGAAACTGCCTCTTTTCAAAAAAGGATGAAGGAAAGGATGCGGCAAATCGCATCGCACAGACGTTTATCAGTAAGTTCTTGAGTCCTGTTGAGAGTAGAGATCAGTTTCTGGACTGTGACTGGATCAAACCAGCTAATGCAAGTACTGTTTATACCATTTCTTGTAACAGCAGCTGTTTTGTAGTCAATACCATGGCAGTAACATTAAGTGTCTACTTTCTGATTCTGTCCAACTTCTACAGATAATAGATTTTCAAGTTGATTTCTAATTACTTTGAAGGTTGTTTACAACTAGATTTTTATATTGCTAACTTTGTAAAAAAAGAAAGAAAGAAAAAAAGTGGTTGTCCACTAATCTTGGGGGAAATACTTATCTAAACAATAATCCAATATTTTCAAGCTGAAAGATGCAAAATATCTGTTTATTTTTCTCCTGCTAATGCACTGCTGAAGAATCAATAAGCACTCTTTCCATTTGAAATAACCTGGTGTAGTCTTGACTGATTCCACCCCACCCCATCCTGACTCAAGAAATATTTTTTAAATTCTTAAACATTATTGTCCAACTGCCTAGTTGAAGTGTGGGGGTTCTATTTCACTCTCAGAGCTTCCTTGCCTATTGATTTCAATGGATAGAACTGATCAAGAATTCCTTTGAATGAGACACAGCCAACCTACACCACTCCGTGAATATTCAAAACTGTACAACTCCTTTATCATATTTCTGGCAATTACAGCTGCTTAATCTCTAGTAACTTTTTCCATTCCAATGGGTTTTTGGTGTATTAACTTACAATATGAAGCCCCTTTAGCCGCTAGAAATCCTCAATCTTTGCAAAATGTAAGGTTAAAGACATCGTCTATGTCTGTCTAGTTGCAGGTTAATGAGCAATACAATTAATCAACTTTATCAGGCATCCATTACACATTAATGATTTTAGTTCTAATTTCTCAGGTTTGTATCAATAAGCTAAACCGTTCCTAATGCACCCCGCTATATTGCCCATTGATAAAAGTCAATACTCTCAGCTGTTTCATGCAAATATGGCTACCTAGACAGGAAAAATATGCATTTATTTTTAGCACTGATTCACAATTAGATTTATGAACTTGTTGGGAGTAAGCTTCCACCATGAAGTCTCTAGTGTTGACACACACAATGTCAGAGGGTCTGATCTCATGCTGCTTTTCGTTTGTTTGTTTTTCGAAATGAGGATTTATCATAACTTGTGAATCTGTTATTAGCAGTAAAATAACAGGAACACAAGGGTTATTCCAAGCAGCCTTGAGAAAGGTTCAAAATAAGTGGATATAAAACACAGCCAATTTACTGATATTAAACGTTGAGAAACTGACTAGCAAATTGAATGAATGGTTAGTTGAACTTTTACTACATTATCTGTGCAATCCTATGCATGCTTACTTGGAAGTAAGTCCCATGGTGTTTGGTGGGACATGCTCCCAGGTAGGGATTGCTTCACAAGACATGTGCATCTTAAATTTACATTACAGGGTGTAAAAAAAAAGGGGGAAAAAGATGCACAAAGGATGTTCTTTAATTGTAAAAAGAAAGAATTATTTTAAAAGATTATTGAGAGGAAGGCTGTGGGAAGGCCACAATTGCAGTCTGGATTTTGTTAAATCTAGAGATCAGAACGGTAGCACTGAAACAGGAATATAAGAAGGATCTGTATAAAAATAAGTTGCTTTTAAGATGTGTTTCTACAAATCCAGTGCCTAAAGCAGCCACTTCAGTAGATTGTTAGTTTGTGAAAATAATGTTTTCAGTGACCATTTCTCTTTGATCCATTCCAAAAAATAGCTGACTAGACATTTTCTTCTTATTGTGGAGGTTTGTAATTTCTGTTTTAAAATGGTGGGTTTTAAAAGATTGTTACGTCTGCTTTGAGAACTAGAACAATTCTTCTTCAATGTTTGCTGGTTCTGAACAAGCCTGATTATATTTGTTACGGTCTCTGGATCTTAAAATCCTCATCCTATCACAGAAATTTTAAGCATCTTTTTTTTCAAATTCAGCACTGCATACACAAAACAATTTCAGCAATTCTGTAATCATCACTGTAAAAAAAAAAATCACTGGAAGGAAACAGATCTGTCTTTTTACCTTTTGTAAATTGTGCTCACCCAAAGTTTAAAAAAATTATTTTGCCTAACTTAATTTACTTGAAAATATTTTTTTTTGTAGAGTATGGAGGCGACTGTCTGGGGAAAATTTGCTTTTTGTTAATTTGTAAATGGTGTAATGCATTTTTATTTTTTAAATTATGTATATTTCTTTCTTTTTTTAATGCACAAAATGTTTATGTACTACTGCAAATTTGTGTATATTGTCACCAAACATTATTCAGTTAATACAGATCACATGTGAAAATGTAAAAAGTCCTTACATTTTCATATGGGAGATTTGTACATAACTGCGGTAATGCAGACAATAAATATTAACAGAAAACTGGTGTGTCTTCATCATAACTGAAGTGTTATCTGGTCACGGAGTAACAACAAACATCACCTTTTCAGTACTGAAAGGTGTGAGGTACCTGAGTGCTGCACACCACTGTGCCTGTTAAGACCAAGAAAATAAAACAAATCCAGTAAGACCTTTTGGATCATGGAAGCTGGAATAAGAATGCTCAGCTGAATGGGGCCCAGATGAGAATTTCAGTACAATATAGAGATGTCTGCTATATGCATAGAAGCTTACTTCTGTGGTGACATCACCTTTGTGGGATCAGTGTGAATGTGTGGCATAGAAGCAGGAGGGAGGGATATCTCAAGCTTGTCATTAGCAGAAAACCTTACAATGTCTTCTAAAAAGAAGAAGAAAAGTCCTTTTCCTCCACCTCACAGAGAAAAGATGGTGATAGGTTTTAGATAAAATATGGAATCACTTTTATCATACCTTTTCCCCCCTCCTGTTCTGGGCCAAAGGCTTCAAGTTCACCAACCTCTTGCTCCAAACTGCCTCCAGAAATTTCTGCATGCTCTGGAATAACAAAATTCACAAATGATTGGCATAGTTTAGCATGTATGGAGAGAATGTTAATACTCTTGACAGGAAGACACATGGCATATTGTGTGCTCCCCTCCCCTCTTTGGTATCCCTCCCTGCTGCACCACTTTTCTTCCGTTCCTAAAGTGATAAGAACAGATGGCCCTTTCCCCCCTCAGCTGGATATTTGCTTTGCTTTTATTGATTGCTCTGACAGCTTTTAATCCACTTTGGAGGTGGGCAGCCTCAGCTTTAATTGGCTATAATGTTATTAGAATGGTGTTCATATGACAGCTTTTAAAAAGCACCAAGCCCAAAAGGTCGTTGAGTGCAAATAATGCACTTGAAATACATCCTTAGGGTGACTTCAGGTAACCAAGGTTCCTCTCTATGCAAGCTATATTCTGCCATTTCTGGTGAATGCAAATATGTAGTGGGATTTCCACACACCAAAAAGGGCACTGTGTGTAGCTGACATTGGCACCACAACGCAACAATGAAGCCACACAGTCTAGCTTTCCAGAGGCAAACCCACATTATGTGCCAGACAATGGTTACAGTACAGCTAAAAATAAGATGCAGAGAGGCAAAGCCATATGGAAATATCCTTTGACTTCAGTCAGGAGGTCACTTAACTTGACAAAAACAGTCCCACATTAACCAGACCTGTGGGATTGCAGGCAACACAAACATTTTGGACATCATGCCTGCTGAATACAAATGTTTGTTCCATCTACCAGAACGAACCTTTGACCGCTGTTTAAAGCAGAACATAGTGTGGATCAGATTATTATGCTGACATATGATCCGAACCTGTGGTTCTGGTAAGGGGCAGCATAATCTGTAATGCAATCCAATACTAAATTAATAAGATATTTCTCTTCCCCCCAGTCAGAGTTGACTTTTAAACACTTCTCCTCCTACTGTCTCTGGAGGAATATTTCCGTTCCCATTCTGTCTCTCAAATATCCCTGAACATGCTGACATCAAAGACATTTTAAAAAGTCACTAATGATTGTGTATTTCAAGGACCATTTCCTTTCATTTCTTTCTTGTGTCTCCTAAAAGAAGACAGAAGCGGAAGATGACATGATAAAGAACACCGTGTGAGCTTCAACTTAACACCACTCTAAGAGGGAGTTCTGAAAGTAAAGAACCAAACTTCTCCCCATCATAAAAGGGGGGGGGCAAGAGGGTCCACCAGCTTTTGTTGCTTTTGATGCAATCCAATTAGTTAAACAGAGACCTACTGCTGAACAAAGTGAATCACAAGTCACTCCTAAACTTTGACTAGGAAAACCCTAAAGCAGGTATTTATAGCTAGGTTCAATGTGAATCAAAGCAGGGCTTAGATTCAAAAGTGTCCCATTAGGAAGAAAGGGCCTCAACTGTGATGGGGGGGGGGAGGTGAGAGACGTGGACCGATAAAACAACCTAGAAGCCATCAAAGCAAACTAAATGAAAAGATTAATGAAGTCCAGGTGTAAATGAAAGCACGTCTCCAGCAGGTTTTAATGAAGCTTGTGTAGTACAGAGGATGGGTGGAGTGTTAGTGTGAAAATTGTATTGAAAACAAGTATTAAAAAACCTAGGAGTGTTTCAGGAGTGCCAAGGAAAGGATTTTGAATAATTTTCAAATATACACAGAATATAATGATGCTGAGAACCGAATTCCCAAGCCCAGGTCCGCTCCCAAGTTTATTGGAGAAAAGTTGTCCGAGGACACTTATTTGTATTTGTGTTCTGGGGTTGCAGAGATAACTGGAATAAGACCTAAAGCATACCAGCTTTCTCATACCATGAAGTCAAAGATAGGAACTGATCCCCAAGCTGAACAATATGACAGGGTGTTTGTACTTTACAATTTTCAGGTATTAACACACCTTATTTTCATCTCCCCAATTTACAAAGGGGCATGTACATTCCTCCTTTTGCTGCAAGGCCATGCATGCAGGGTAACCTTCACACCTCTTACCAGCTGCTCTTACTGGCACACATAGTGTCAGGCTTCAGGGACTCGGCTTCCTCCCCCCCCCCCCCCCTTTGGCCATAGATAAGCAGAAGAAAGTGAAAGGAGTCTTGTACCAGTTAGAAATTTTAACGATCACAGCGAGAACAAAGAATCCATTCCTTGGAATGAAGGTGCTCCCAATTAAGGCTTCCACCCACTCCCTCCCTAGTCTCCCCCGTCACTTCCACGTCTTGCAACCTGATCTCGCACCACTGTGCTTTCTGTACTGTCACCTTATCTGTTCTCCTTGACCTTGGACTGAGCAGATGGACACTTTCCAGCGAAAGGGAGTCTGTTAACTCTCTATCTCCCAGTTCTTCCCCTAGCTATTCCCCTCCCAGTACTTCCCAGCTTCTGCCTTCTGAACTATATCCCTCTGCAAACCACTGTTCCAAATCAATGCTACTTCCCTGCTCCAGGGAAGATTCAGGATCCTGATCAGGCACAGGGGGAGGGGGAGGCTCCCACCATTCCTCCTCAGTGCAGCCACCCTCAGCACGGTCCCTGACACACAGATACTTTCTCTTCAGAAACTTTACTTTCTCTACAACCAGGTACACAAGCTGCTGTGAACATTCATTAGTGTACCAGAGTCACAAGTGCCACTGGTTTGTTCTTCCTATGAGCATGCACTCAAATCCCAAACACAAAGCAATATTGTTCCTAGTACTTTTGTTTCTCAATTGTGGCTTCCGGGGGGGGGGGGGGGGAGAGGAGAGAGAAAGTGAATAGTTTGCAAATGAGAAACTGGAGCTTATTAAGTATTCCCATAGGCTCTGATCCAATCCTCCTAGCAGGTAACCCCAGTTAGATATTTGGGACAGTGCTGGTTAGTGGCTTGGTGGTTAAGAAAGAGGAAAGGGGAATTATATCCAGCTGTTTCCCTTCCTAAGCAGCTAATTGCTGGTATTGCATATCTAACACAACTCGTGTGTGTGTGTGAATGGATACATAAACAGATACCCTATTCCAAGGGTAGGCAACCTAAGGCCTGGGGGCCGGATGCAGCCCAATCGCCTTCTCAATCCGGCCCACAAACGGTCCAGAAATCAGCATGTTTTTACATGAGTAGAATGTGTGCTTTTATTTAAAATGCATCTCTGGGTTATTTGTGGGGCATAGGAATTCGTTAATTTTTTTTTTTCAAAATACAGTCCAGCCCACCACATGGTCTGAGGGACAGTGGACCAGCCCACAGCTGAAAAAGGTTGCTGACCCCTGCCCTATTCTCATAACAAGGAATGCTATCTAAGACATTCCTCAATTCTATATTCTGTCAGCTGTCCACTACTTTAATTTACTCTTCCCACCAGTTGTCCTGCAAAAATTTCTGAAGCATGAAGTATGGATTTAGTAATGTTTCATACAATGGCTTAGTAATTTAGTAATGTTTTATACAATGGCTAATCTCACAACAAATAATCTGTACTTCCTACAGAATAGCTGCAAGCTGAAGCACACACTGCAGTCTTAATGAAGGGTTGACTTTAGATTATGGGCGGTCCTTGTGACCTGCATGGGGCCACCTCAGTGCCACTGTCTCCATTGCTCACTTCTCATCCTCTGCTTTAGGTTAGTGTTGCAGAGATAAGACACGTGAAGGCCTTGGAAGGTGCCTGATACTAGCTTTGGCCCCTGCCCTTGCATTTATTATCAGAATAAATAATAGAAGCTGAAAGAAAACAAGTGTGCAAGGAATCCAAAAAGGGCATCTACAGAATCTTCCCAAGAGGCAAAACTAGTGATTTATCAGTTACATGTGCCAAACACACAGAGATATCCCTTAAAATACAAGTTGGAACTGCTCGCCTTTGTATTGGGGCCCATGGATGTAGTTTTATGTAGTTTTGTGGTAGTTTTATGTAGTTTTCAATTTCATTGTTCCGCAAGGGACAATGACAATAAAGATATCGTATATCGTATATCGATATAGGGCATATCTTGACTGTCACTATTTTGTGAAATTGCATACCTGAACTTAAGGTTTGCGCATGTAAAGTGGATTAAGGTAACTCAATCACCCTAGCAGAACAAAACCAATGAAGAAAAACACATCACAGGCTTCTTCCAGGTTGGATATTGACTAGGTAATTCATTGAAAAGTGTGGGATACACTGGGTTAAAGATGACCAGAAGTCCAGAGGTAGCATGATTATCAATTTACAATGGGGTGGAAGGTTCGCAGGCTATGAAGGACTTGCTCACAAATTTATTGACAGCTGCACACATTATTATAGCTAGGAAGTGGAAGGGGCAAGCAGAATATAAAATGGAAGAATGGTATAAAGAGGTGTGGGATATAGCTATTAATGACAAATTAACATGTGCCATGGAAGAATGGTATAAAGAGGTGTGGGATATAGCTATTAATGACATGTGCCATTAAGGTAAGATGGGGAATATGCAGGAGAAATGATTTTGAGGAGATATGGAAGGTGTTTGTAGAATTTGTACTGTTAAAACAGAAAGGGGTCAAACCATCGCAAGAGGTGTTGAAATTTTGGGAGGTTGGATAGTTATAATGGAATGGTCTCGGTGGTGGGTGCACATTTTTATTCTTATTTATTTATTTTTACTTTGTCAAAATAAATTTTGGAAAGAAAAGTGGGATAAACTAATGGCTAATGGGAAGACATGTGAAACATCTCACAAGCAAATCAGGATGAATGCAGGATGACTTGTCATTGTCATATAACTGCCCTGTAAACAAATCAGTACAAATGCTGAGTAAAGACCCAATGTGATCCATTCTCCATGTAGCTTTTTGCATGCAAATTAGATGAATGCTCATCAAACAGGTTGTCTGGAGATGTCCACAGTGTGCAATGCATTAGGTGGACTGAGCTAGGAAACTCTCTGTGTAGCTAAGGAACAGAGAGTTCAGAGTGAGTGGGGCTGGCTCTGATTCTGTTCTCTTAGAATTGTAGGTATTAGCATTTCACGATTAAGGGTCAAGCATGGCTGCTTTCAAACTATGGGCTAAAAACTAGAAGGAGCAAGTACATACCTGTGGGAGCATCCTGGAAAACCACAGGCCCCTTTCTTTGCAAAAGGACAAATTGTCGATTATCCTGCAAAAAATAAGAAAGCAAGCAGCATTTGACTGCAAGTTCAAAAATGTGTCATGGGAGTTCTCTTCCAATTGTCTGCTACAGACCCTATTTGGTCTCTATAGGACTATTACAGGGGAGCAACTCTGATGGGAACAGCACAAGTAAATTACCGACTGATTGAAGAAGAAGTGGCAGATAACTGAAGTGTTTCCTGCCTCCACTGAAAGTATAGAAGATGTGCTCAGAATGCACTTTAGAAAGCAATTCACAATATCTATCAGCCTTTCCCAACCTGGTGCCCTCCAGATGTTTTGAACTGCAACTCACATCAGCCTCAACCTGCATAGTCATGCTGGCTGTGGCTAGTGGGAGTTGTGGTCTAAAATGTCTAGGACAGGCTCTAGCGGATTGAGCAGACAAGACCAAAAGCGGGTCTCTCTCGAGACAGATGGATGCCAGCAACAGCTTCCAGCATCCCTGACTATTGGTTTATGCTGTCTGGGACTGATGAACTGGAGACCAAACGACCAACAACATCATTGTGCGTGTGTATGTGTGTGTGTGTGTGTGTGTGTGTGAGAGAGAGAGAGAGAGAGAGAGAGAGAGAGAGAGAGAGAGGTGTTCCACATTCCTGGTGGAAATCATCTAATTCTTGTCTGAAGAACTGGGTCCAGCTTCTTACAGCATTTTGTAGGGGGCAGGCCAGCACCCCCACCCCCACCTCCACATTTATTCCACTTTGAGGACAGGGTGAAAATTCTAATACTTATTCCTCTGGAGGGTGGAGTTACCTTTTAACTATGAAGTGGATTTTTCTTTAACTGGGGCAGGAAGTCTTGATGTCGCTTCAAGTTTCAACTCAGCTGTGCAGAGCAGTCAGGCAGCATTCCAGCTTCCTAAGTACAGTGGTGCCCCGCAAGACGAACGCCTTGCAAGACGGAAAACCCGCTAGACGAAAGGGTTTTCCGTTTTGGAGGCGCTTCACAAAACGAATTTCCCTATGGGCTTGCTTCTCAAGACGAAAATGTCTTGCGAGTTCCTGCGGGGTTTTTTCCCTCCCCCCCCCCCTTTTCCTAAGCCCTAAGCCGCTTATCAGCTGATCCGCTAAAAGCCGCTAAACCGCTAATAGCGCTAATCCGCTAAGCTGTCAGTGGGCTTGCTTCGCAAGACGAAAAAGCCGCTATACGAAGAGCCTCACGGAATGGATTAATTTCGTCTTGCGAGGCACCACTGTAAAATGGGGGTGAAATAAGAGATGGAAGGGGGGGACTTTAAGCACTTCATATTTAAAAGGTCTTTTTTTAATGTTTGACTTCCTATATTTTAATGTTTCATGTTTTATTGTGTTTTTATATGTGCTGGAAGAATGGATGGGGAAACCCAGCCAGAAGGGTGGGATATAAACAAAAGAATAACAATAATGTCAGAAGCCCCACACCCCTGAAAGCTGCTCAACATTTCCCTCCTCCCACACTTCTCCAGGGAGACTAATGGTCCAATAAAAAGGAGGTATTCAGCCTAGTTCTCAAACGATCATAATTATGACTATCCTGTGTTACTATCCCAATATTCTGTTTTTAAAGACCTTACAGAACTTTATTTTGCAGGAAGCAAGAAACCACCAGTAACTGGAATTAGGGAATGGGAAGCCGTGTTACACCAGGTTAAACTGATTTAGCCCAGATTTGCCTATGCCAGCTGCCACTATGCAGCTTCTGAAGCTAGTGCCCCAACACTGAGCTCTCATCCTTTCCCATAGTGGTAGCAGTCAGGTAGCATTTGCACCAAAAGGTATGACAAAGGTGGAAAATGCAGAATAGAGCAAGAGTTTAAAACAACCTGGTGATCAATTCTGCCAAGTATATGGCTTGTGTCTTGCAGTGAGGAAAACAGTTATGGCTACAATCCACAAGATGGCAGGCTTGTCAAACTTCCTTGGGATATTTGAGCCGTCCTTTTGAACATAAGCAAAGCTTCAAGTTCACAAAACAAAATATTCTAAATAGGTAGTCCGAATATGTCAACTTATGCATTTTGCACAAACATTCCACAATCTTTTAGGAACAGTCTTTGCTATGCTCTGGGTCCAGAAAAGAATGCAAAGTCATCTATAAGGAGCAGCTCTGGCTAAAATACCAATTTTCATATACTCCCTTATTTTAGGGAGCACCAGGGTGGTGGCGTTTGTGGTTCTCCCCCTCCCAAATTTATCTTCACAACAACCCTATGAGGCAGGCTGGACCTAAAGGACTTCATTGCCAGTAGAGGACTTGAACTTATTTTGCCCTAGCCCGTGTCTGAGCTCTAACCACTACACCGCATTGGCTTCCTGCACAGCACACCACACCTGACTCCCAAAATCAAATATATATTTATTCAAAATTCAGCACAGGCTAGCAAGCTGTTACATGTACAGTGGCTAAAGTTATCAGTGTTTCAAAATGGCATGCTATTTTTGCTCTTCAAGTGCTGCTGACTTAAGCCAGAAAAGGTAAGAGAGGCAGGCTCCTTCTGTGAGAAGGAGAGGAAAGTATTTTAGGGGTAAATTAAAAGGGAGACCACTGAGGAGACCACCTCAGCCAGTCTCATGGCTCTGGTCAGGGATGATGGGACTTAATACTCCAAAACATCTGAGGGCACCGTGTTGACTAAGGCTGGGCTTAAGCGTCAGACTAAGGTCACAGAGATGCAAGTTCAAGTCTCCACTAAAGCTCACCAAGTGACTATAGGCCAGTTACTTTCTCTCCCAGCCTAAACTAACCTCACAAGGTTGATGTGAGGACAAAACAGAAGGGAGATACCGTACACGTTGCTCTGAGCTCCCTGGGGGACATGGCAGAGATGCATAAAGACATGAATGCATATATTCTGGAGAGGTACCAGCTCTCCCACTGTACAAATTCAGCATCTAGGCAATCAGTCTGTTGTAGACAAAATGAAAAAACAAAAACAACTGTTTTATTAGTGAACTGGCACAGTTGAGAACACACAATACTTACAATGCTCTAGCCCACCCAGAGGTCAGATGGATGCAAACAGCAGGACACTCCAAAAGGAGGAGTTGTCTTTGGGAAGCAGCTGTAACTCCGGCTGAGGGTTCACCTCCAGAGAAGGTTGAGGACAGAAGTGAAGTTCACGCATAAGATTGCTGGATCTAAAACAGAACATGACATGCAGAGAAACCTGATGAAAATCAATGCACATTTTCCAATGAGATATCACTTTATTGGTGAACTCTTTCTGTGCATTAATGCTTGTGCTTGCTTGATTTTTTTGTTTATTTTGCAAAGTGCAGGTGGAAATGAAGTATCAGTTGATGGGGGGACGGCGAGAGCTCCAATTCATTTAGGATCCCTTGTGCCACGCAGAGTTAACTCAAGATACTCAGGCATTCTCTCTGCCCCCTTCCCTAAGCATTTCCTGCAGTGTGATAAGACAAGGAATGAGGCCTGTTTCAGAAATTAAAGGCACTGGCTATGATTAGTTTGAAGAAAACTTTCAATGGTGCCTTAAAGAAAAATGAAAATAATATTAATTCCTGAACCAGTACAAATAAAGATCTAGAGGAAATGCCAGCTGAATTCCACAAGAGGGCAGCAGAGTCCCACATTTGGAAGAATGTGAAATCAGGCCATTCATTCTCCCTGTGTTTTGTTTTACTCTCCCTTCTCCCGCTTCTTTATAATTTCGCTGAAAACAATAAATGCAAACAAACAGTGTCAAGCGAGCAAACAGCAATATATAAACTGTATTTTGGAAGCACAGAACGGCACCAAGTACCAGACAAGTTAAATGAAATGAGTACATGGTGTAAAAGGGGATAAATGCTAATCCTGGCTGGTGTCCATTAAAGCAATTTTGAATCCTGGATTGTTCAAATGTACATGAGAAGGTGCTTCATCTTCTGGCTGCCAATGCAGTATTTAAACAGTGCAAATAACACAAATTGTCTATAAACAAAATTCTTTTTATCAAAAGCTGGGAAGGGCTGTAGCTCAGCAACAGAGAACCTGCCAAGTATGCAGAACTTCCCACCTTGAACCACTGATATCTCCACATAGGCTTAGAAGAGACCTCTGTCTGGAACCTTGGTGAGCTGCTTTAAGTCAGTGTAAACAGTATGGAGCTAATGGCCCAATGATCTGACTCAGTGGCGTAACGTGGGTTGCCAGCACCTGGGGCCGCAGGGAGGAAGGGAGGGAAACATACGGAGCATGCATGCACATTCAACTGCCTAATGGCACCTGCATCACCCAGAGGAGTGCAGCCACAGAAATAAAAGTTCTGTTGTCTGGAGAAGTCACTTCCTTGTTCGCATGCAGAAGCCGTTTTCAACGGAGACCAGCGACGGAAGCGTACAGCTGTATTAAGGCAGCACCTGGTGCTGAGATTTCATGCCCCGAACCATTTTGCACCTTGGGGAACTGCCCCTGTGCACACACACACATCTCCAATGCTACGTTACTGGTCTGACTTTGCATAAGGCATACCCCTCAACCATCCCGTTTTAAGCAGGACATCCTGAAAATTACAGAAGCTGTCCCAGCTTCTGATTGACTCCTGGGATTTCCCATTTTGGCCCATCAAGATCACGGCCCTGAGAGACTCGCATTTTGGGGCACCGTTCTCTCATGCGAGTCACCAGGCTTTTGCAAGATCATGGCCCCGAAAGATGTGCGTCTTGGTTTTCCTCCCAAGCATGTTTGAGGGTATGCATAAGGCAGCTTCCTGTGTTCCCAGCAAAATGTGGGCTAGCTCATGCTCTTGTCAGGTGGACTGTAGCTGGTTTTACTGGCAGAAGGGAATACAAGGGTGCCTAAGGAGTGTGACTATAGCCACTGAGCTTTTGTCACTTCAGGCACAACCCACCACTAGTTGGGAAGGAAAAGCCCATGCTGACTCCAAGCAACATGCAAACAATCTGCTGCAAATTGACTCTTAAAAACATTGGATCAAACAATGGCTCTATGCCACTACAAATGGTGTGCAGAAAGGTCCTAAGAGGCGAAAGGAGAACCATCTTCAAATGTCTGAAGAGATGAAAGATCACAGAGATGATGGATCAACCCTGCTTTCACTTGCTCCAAAGAGGTAGGACCAAAACCAAAGGGTCAAAATCACAAGGGGAAGGATTTCAATTAAACATTTAGAAGAACAGCACAGTCATACCTCGGGTTAAAGTTGCTTCAGGCAGGTTGAGCATTTTTGGGTTGCGCTCTGTGGCGACCCAGAAGTAACGGAACGCGTTACTTCCAGGTTTTGCTGCTTGCGCAGACGCTCAAAATGACATCACGTGCATGCGCAGAAGTGGCGAATCGCAAACGGGATCCGTTCCGGAGCCCCATTCGCATCCAGAGGTACCACTGTACAAGCTGTTCAGCAGTGCTACAGACTAGCCTCAGAAGATGTTGGGCTCTCCTTTGTTAGATGATTTGAAACAGAAGCTGGACGACCAACTTACCAGGGATGCTGTAGGAGGGGATTTCTTATACCAATTGGGAATTGGGGCAGGAAGGCTTTTGAGATCCTTTCCAAAACTATTATTATATGGGGAGTGGAGAGATGTTTCCTAAACATGCACTTTTAATTTGAACCATGAAATAAAAAGACACTCTAATCTGGTTCCTACAGTCATTTCTATTGGGCTAAACACCATCACAACAGCCAGTTTCATTCAAATGGATATTCTGAATGCACCCAAAAAGAGCTGGTCAGCAGTGCCACCTTAGTTTCCAGGTGGCAGAGGGATGGATGCCGGAGTACAGTCCCACTAACAATATAAGACAAATAAAAATAGAAATAGTAGAAAAGCTTCTGGGGAAAAGGGCTGAACTTGGCCTCTCTATCTTCCCATGTGCTAGAAGATTCATCACCCTTCTTATGGAAGGTCATTCGCATATTTGATCTTGGTGGGGGGAACTATTTTGTTAGAGCTTTATGACTTCATTCTGCTAAATGCCTAAACCAGTCCCTTTTGGTGCTGCTGAGATAACAATAATGATGCACAGGCACAAGCTAATCTGGTCAAGACATAGCTTGTATGAAGGGACATCCATGTGGTAAGGGAGAAGCGTGGCTGTGCTACTAGCCCCCACCTCCATTGTTACAAGCATCACCAGCCCTGTTGACATCTCCACATGGTGCTTCCTCTCTTTAGAACTTTTTGAATGTTGTTGGCATCTGTCTGTCTCAAGAGACGATGCAGTGTGCTTCCGGAGGTGAAGTCAAACCCGCTGTGTTGGCAGCAGCAAAATGACCTCCCTGAGATGCAAGCCTGGGCAGTGTGTATGGATGACAAGACCCAGCCCCTCTCAGCCTCGTGGTCCAAAGGAAAGCAGAGCAGCAGAGGATTAGGATCAGAGTCTTCCTTCTCCCAGATGGGCTACCTTCCCAGGATGAGGAGCCCTAGCTGCCCCTGACTTCCCTAATGGCAAGTGCACAAACTGCCTTCTTGACTGTTGAACCCACTACTGGTCTCGTCCACTCAATCTGCCAGAGTCTCTCTTAACACGCAGGGGAAAGTCACTAAATCACCAAGGGTTTGAGACCTTATTATTCCTACATTTTCTAAGGTATAGAAGGAACCACACCAAGAGAGGGGAAGGGGAGTTTCTATTACAGGCCAAATGCGTTGCCGGCTATGGCGGGGGGAGAGGGGAGAGAGAGGCCTGCTCCCCTGAAGCAAACAGGAGAAGCTGTCCACTGCAGACCTCAAGGGCTCTGGTTGCGAACGGGATCCGTTCTGGAGGCCCGTTCACAACCTGAAAAGAACACAACCTGCATCTGCTCATGCGCGGGTCACAATTCACCACTTCTGTGCATGCGCGTAATGTCATTTTGCGCGTCTGCACATGCGCGAGCAGCGAAACCCAGAAGTAACCCTTGCAGGATGCAACCAGAAAAAGTGCAATCTGACGAGGTATGACTGTACCCATCTGGACCTCAGTGCTATTTTTCCATAAAAAGAGATGCCAGAACTCACCATGAACACCTCCCTTGTTCTCTTAGAATGGCAATGGGGCCCACCTGAGAAGTGCCAGAACTGAGCTCTGGTGAGTTCTGGTTTTTTTGTTTTTGTTGTGTTTTTTTTAAGCCCTGCATCTACTATTTGTCTCATGGAAAATCATGAACACTTTATGGCAATTAATTCCCGTTGCTAAATGAAGATCACACACAAATATGCACCTGTGTCATGATAACATGAGCCACTCAAGACCCAAAGCCATTTTCTACCTATTATGGCAGGAGTGATATAAAAATTGCCTGTCCTAAAATACTAGCAGGGATTTGCTCTGGGCTTATTTGAAAACAAACCTAGATTGGCACCTGAGCAGGTAGCATAAATTTAGTTCCTAAAATCATCAAGAAACGTCAAGTATAAAAATGTAGCTGGTCGGACATGAAAATGTATTGATGTTGTATGGCATGGGGCCAAGTCTTTTGTACCTTTTCCTTGTCAGCAAGTGCCTTCATTTCATTACAGGAAATGTGCTTTTGGAGCACCTTCCTTTATCAGATTTCACTTATAAAGACACCAAGGTTTAAATTCTCTCCATGGTTCCATGCTGAATTTTACAGAGCAGGGAGAATTATGGCCCAGGCATTGCTTTAAAGTCAGTAGGTTGGCTTTCATATTGGGCAGCTTCTGCTCAAAAGCTTCTTTGTGAATCATAAATCAAATGAAGAGCATAATAAAATCACACTTTCTTTAAAAGTAGCTGTACAATGCATTTGGCTTTAGGAAGAGGAGGAAAAATCCCCCTCTCCCTCTGCGAAAATGGCTGAAATAAAATACAAATGGTTGATATTTATCCTAAAGTGCCCAGTGCCCGTTTTATATGCTGTTATTTCTCTCTTTTACAAATGTATTCACTGTAATGTCCTCATGAGACTGGCATCCTGTTTTTGCAGTAGCTCTCGGTGCTGAAGGAACGCAAAACAGAAGCCCCTGGTTTTAAAATAGGGACACAAATTAAGGCTTGCTGAAGAATGGGGACGTTGAATGACAGCAGTTGCTCAGCTGTGCTGTTTGAAAAAGTGCTGGAAGAGGAAGGTCAAAGATACAATATATAGAGAGAGAGTGCTTCCAAACAGGCACTATTTGGTGTGGGATTTTGTCATGTTCCAGCAAATTCAGGTTGAATTAAAGTCAATTTGGACTTCTTGTGCAACATGCCCGATTCCCCCAAAATCAGACTTCTCGCAATAAGGAATGGGGGAAATGCACTGGAAAGTGTGCAATAGCACTTGGTTGAATCCCGTGCAACCTCCCCGCACACAGATCAGAATGAATGCTTAATAAATAGCTGACTTCATCTAACCTCCCCACAAACTTTGTGCAAAGCAAATCAGGATCCATAGTCAGTGAAGAAGCCGACAAAGCTAGCAGATTCTGTGCATCTGTGAACATTTACACTCATTGTGTTGTTGTTGTTGTTGTTTAGTCGTTTAGTCGTGTCCGACTCTTCGTGACCCCATGGACCAGAGAACGCCAGGCACTCCTGTCCTCCACTGCCCCCCGCAGCTTGGTCAGACTCATGCTGGTAACCTCGAAAACACTGTCCAACCATCTCGTCCTCTGTCGCCCCCTTCTCCTTGTGCCCTCCATCTTTCCCAACATCAGGGTCTTCTCTAGGGAGTCTTCTCTTCTCATGAGGTGGCCAAAGCACTGGAGCCTCAGCTTCACAATCTGTCCTTCCAGTGAGCACTCAGGGCTGATTTCCTTCAGAATGGAGAGGTTTGATCTTCTTGCAGTCCATGGGACTCTCAAGAGTCTCCTCCAGCACCATAATTCAAAAGCATCAATTCTTCGGCGATCAGCCTTCTTTATGGTCCAGCTCTCACTTCCATACATCACTACTGGGAAAACCATAGCTTTAACTATACGGACACTCATTGTAGAATACCCTAAAATAAAAAGAAATCTACACTTCGGGGGGGGGGGGAGTGCGAGATAGAATCTGTTTAGCACTATAGGATGATAAGTCTGGGACTGAATTCTTTCCCACCACCACCATCAAATGTACCTCTGTGGGACAGGAATTCCACAACTTAAGAATTGCCACGGAGAATGCCCTCTCCCAGATGACCACCACCCAAACTTCTGAGGGTAGAGTGAGCACCTTTAATTAAGTCTGAAAGTGAACCAGTGGTCAATGAAGCTGTTTTAGAACAGGGGTTATGCAAGTTCTGAAGGCAATCCCAGCTATTAATTTTGGATGTTTTGAAGTTTCTGTGTCGTCTTCAAGGGCAGGTGATAGGCACAATGAAGTGGCTTCACCCATATTTGCTCAGGTTCAGACCAATATTTACACCACCTGTACCCTAGCCACCTATGCTCCTGTTTCATCACACACAGGTCAGTAGAGTACCAAGGCGAACTTCGTGCTACACAGCACTGGAGAGGGGGGCACTCAGAAGCGATTGCATCACCAGCTCTATGCTTCTTGCCATTTCATAAGGCAATGGCAGCCTCAACAGGAGCCCCCAGCCATGTCTGCCAGCTATGACTGTCTAAGTATGGAGGGGGCGTGCAAGGTGGAAAAAGTGACTGTATCTGTCTTCCCTCATGTGTACAAAGTGCCCCTGAGACTCTTTTTGGTGAAGTTGGAAATGCTATTATTAGAGAACTGGAGCACTCAAAGAGCAATACGAAGTGCCAGATGGCACCGCGAAGTGAGCGGTGTGCGATTTACAGTAAACAAATTAGTTATCTTTGATGGGTCATGGGGAGAACAGAAATGAAGTACTCTGGAAAATGTCAAAGAAAGCAAAATAAATAAATAAATGAGCAAACAGTAGAACCTTCCCCCATTTAAAAGATGTTGAAAAATGCAGCTAGAGCAACTTGGGTGAAAGCTGTGTGACTTGTAGAGCTTTGCAGCTGGTTGTTCAAGAGCTGTTTGCTGGAAATTCTTCCCCAAATGTGGGAAGTTTCTACAAAAATGGAGAGACTGCCAGTGCTGGTGGACCTCTTGCAAGTGAAGCATGGGTGTTGTTGTTTTTTTAATGGCACAATTTTTTTTGAAGGTAGGATAGTAGTCCGGGATCAACCCCTACATGTTTAGGCTGCTAATACCTATATGTTCACTAGATTCAGAATACATGGCAAAATATATTACACATTGATTTGCAACCTCCCACAATTGCCAGATTAAAACATATCCAGTACCCATTTGTTTCGCTTTAAGAAAAAAGTTCAAGCTCTGCACTGTGGGATAGGAAGCACACACTCTTTCCGATTTAACCACAAAGAAGCAGGGTGAAACTACATAAACTTACACCATAAACAATCTATGCATGCTCCTATACAAAATTACAGGGAAGGAAGCCCATCTAATTTAATCAAGGCTAAGAGATTTATTCCTGGATAATTATCCATAGTACCTTGAAAGTGCCAACATACATAAAGAGGTCCATTATTGCATGGGTGGAAATGTATAGCCCTCTCCACCCAAGCTGTAACATGAATCAGCTGATATTGCTGCATGCCACACAGGTAGTATCATTCTGCCCAGACACTGAGGTCCAGCGCCGAGCGCCTTCTGGTGGTTCCCTCGCTGCGAGAAGCCAAGTTACAGGGAACCAGGCAGAGGGCCTTCTTGGTAGTGGCACCCACCCTGTGGAACACCCTTCCCCCAGATGTCAAAGAGAAAAATAACTACCAAACTTTTAGAGGACATCTGAAGGCAGCCCTGTTTAGGGAAGCTTTTAATGTTTAATAGGTTATTGTATTTTAGTGTTTTGTTGGAAGCCGCCCAGAGTGGCTGGGGAAACCCAGCCAGATGGGCAGGGTATAAATAAATTATTATTATTATTATTATTATTATTATTAGAAGACTTAGGGATGAGCAATGTGGATACTTCTGATTTCAGCAATGACACACTCCCAGGGAGAATCTACCTATTTTGTCCCCGCTCATAGAAATTACACGTCACATCTGGAATACATGGGGGTCTGGCTCCATGCTGTAACCACAATGTATAATATACCAATCAGGTTTGAATCATGTCTGGAAACGTAGTGATCACCTGTGATTCCCCTACTTGGAGATGCCAGGGCTTGAACCTGGGTCCTTCTACATGCAGAGCAAATGCTGCACCACTGAGCTAAGGCCTTTTCAGGTGATAGCTGCCCCCACCTCCAATCTCAGATGGGTTAAGTACTGAGGATGCCCTTGTGGGTTCAGGAGCCCCACACACACATGCACACCCCCAAAGCTGGAGGTGGGTTGTCAACAAAATTGTTCTTTTCTTGCATGAGACCCGATTCAGTGGGCTTCAATTTTTGTACCCCTATTTCTACTGCTAAATCCAGGTGAATGCATTTAACCGAGGTTCAAGAGTGTAGCTCATAAAACAGATTCTGTGAGTTCTGTTCCCTCTTTACAACCACTGCTTCTAAAAGAAAAATACATTTCTGAATAGACTGTTATCTGAAGTTATCAGACTAATGTATTAGCTTTATTTATAATTGCTGTTCTGTTCCCCAAGGTGCAAGCTACCAAGAGAACCATTAGAGTCACTGATTTATTTATTTTTTTACTTTTGTAGTAGGAACAGCTTTGTAAAAATTACTTTTTAAAAAGAGCAAGCTTAAAGTCTTTTCATTTAATCCACCTAAGTAAAAAAGAAAAGCTGAACTAGGCAGAATAAACATGATTTTTCTGATGTGTCTGGTAAAAGGATTCTCCCGGGTAGAAGCTCCAACTTCTATTTATTTCACTTTATCAGCTCTCCATGCTGCAGAGACCTTGAAGAAATGTTGGGTCCCAGGGAGTTGTCACTCACTGACTCCTATAATCAGCTTCTAACCCATTCTCAGGATCTTGCTTGCTCAGATACAGAGTGATAAGTCTACAGAAACCTGTCTGATAGAAAGTTCAATTCCTGAAGTTAGACCACAAACAACTGCCCTATATAACACCCTAACAGATAAGTCCTACAGGTGGCTCACAGAGGGAACTGAAGGTAAAGGAGCCAAAATATCCACAACCCTACAAAGTATATGGGCAGGACAGAAGGGTCTGCTTTCTTTCTTTCTTTCTTTCTTTCTTTCTTTCTTTCTTTCTTTCTTTCTTTCTGTTTCCAAGGCTGGCTGCACTGCTGGGGAATGGTAAGGCTTTGGAACCAAGCATTTCTCAAACCTTCCATTCTTGGGCAAGGTGATTGAGCGAGTGGTTGCTGAACAACTCCAGGCACGCCTGGAAGAAGCGGACCATTTGGATCCCTTCCAGTCGGGATTCAGGCCTCATCATGGGACTGAAACTGCCTTGGTCGCACTGGTTGATGATCTCCAGCGGGCTAGGGACAAAGGTGAGAGCTGTTTCCTAGTTCTGCTGGATCTCTCAGCGGCGTTTGATACCATCGACCATAACATCCTTCTGGACCGTCTTGAGGGGCTGGGAGCTGGGGGCACTGTCATACAGTGGTTCCGCTCCTTCCTCCTGGGCCGTGTTCAGAAAGTGGTGGTGGGGGATGAGTGTTCAGACCCCTGGGCTCTCACTTGTGGGGTGCCTCAGGGTTCTGTCCTCTCCCCCATGCTTTTCAACATTTACATGCAGCCGCTGGGAGAGATCATCAGGAGGTTTGGGCTGGGTGTTCATCAGTATGCAGATGATACCCAGCTCTACCTCTCTTTTAAATCAGAACCAGTGAAGGCGGTGAAGGTCCTGTGTGAGTGTCTGGAAGCAGTTGGAGGATGGATGGCGGCTAACAGATTGAGGTTGAATCCTGACAAGACAGAAGTACTGTTTTTGGGGGACAGGAGGCGGGCTGGTGTGGAGGATTCCCTGGTCCTGAATGGGGTAACTGTGCCCCTGAAGGACCAGGTGCGCAGCCTGGGAGTCATTTTGGACTCACAGCTGTCCATGGAGGCACAGGTCAAATCTGTATCCAGGGCAGCTGTTTACCAGCTCCATCTGGTACGTAGGCTGAGACCCTATCTGCCTGCAGACTGTCTCGCCAGAGTGGTACATGCTCTGGTTATCTCCCGCTTGGACTACTGCAATGCGCTCTACGTGGGGCTACCTTTGAAGGTGACCCGGAAACTACAACTAATCCAGAATGCGGCAGCCAGACTGGTGACTGGGAGCGGCCGCCGAGACCATATAACACCAGTCTTGAAAGACCTACATTGGCTCCCAGTACGTTTCCGAGCACAATTCAAAGTGTTGGTGCTGACCTTTAAAGCCCTAAATGGCCTCGGTCCAGTATACCTGAAGGAGCGTCTCCTCCCCCATCGTTCTGCCCGGACACTGAGGTCCAGCTCCGAGGGCCTTCTGGCGGTTCCCTCACTGCGAGAGGTCAAGTTACAGGGAACCAGGCAGAGGGCCTTCTCGGTAGTGGCGCCCACCCTGTGGAATGCCCTCCCATCAGATGTCAAAGCAATAAACAACTACCTGACATTCAGAAGACATCTGAAGGCAGCCCTGTTCAGGGAAGTTTTTAATATGTGACATTTTAGTGTATTTTTCATCCTTGTTGGAAGCCGCCCAGAGTGGCTGGGGAAACCCAGCCAGATGGGCGGGGTACAAATAATAAATAATAATAATAATAATAATAATAATAATAATAATAATAATAATTTCCTGGATCTGTCCCCTTTTTGCCATTACTAGTGTCAAAGCTCTGCCATTTGCCCTTCTTCGTGTGCCTCCTCCTCAAGAGGTCTGGAGGGCAGCAACACAGGCCTTCTCTGCAGTGGCTCCCTGTCTGTGGAATGCTCTCCCCAGGGAAGTTCGCCTGACGCCTTCATTATACACCTTTAGGCACCAGGCAAAAACGTTCCCTTTTAACCAGGCCTTTGGTTGATTTGATTGACATCCTATGCCCTTTTAAAATGAGGGGTGGGGTGTGGGGTTATTGGGTGGTTGTTGGTTATGATGATGATGCATTTTGGTTTTATATTTTGATTTTATTCTGTGAACCACCCTTAGACCTGTGGGTATAGGGCAGTATATAAATTCTAATAATAATAATAACAATAATAATAATAATAATTAGTTTGCAAGGTTTCTACTGCAGCTGGGAGAGACCACGTGAAGTTACATTTCTTTTGTGTATCTCTGCCCTTGGAGAAGGAGAACCAAAGTACCTTGTGGTCTCTGGGACCCCCTTCCACAGACTATAGGACTACAGCTTATAAAGGCATTTTAACCAACAATGGGCCAACTACTTTGGTTCAGCTTTAAGAACATAAGAGCAGCTTGCTGGATCAGGCCAATGGCCCATTTAGTCCAGCATCTTCTTCTCACAGTGGCTAAGCAGATGCTTGTGGGAACACAAGAGAACTCTCCTTTCCTGTGGCTTCCAGCAACTGGTATTCAGAAACCTTACTGCCCTGACCATGGAGGCAGAGCATAGCAATCCGGGGCCAATTTTACACTTGTGCTCCTCTTGGAGAGTAACCTTGTAAAATGGGGTAACAGCTAACAAACAATGTGGTTGGATAGAATTGCCTTCCTTGCTAAGCATGAAGAATGCTATGAGGAAAAAACCCATTCAGACACTTATTGCAGTCCAAGTGAAAAGAAGAAGATATCAGAATCACTGAACAGTGCTTCTCAGCCAAAGTGCACAGTGGATTTGGACGCATCCTGAACTGAGGTGGGGTCCCTCAAAGGGATTTGGGATTTGTCCAAGACAAAGTGGGACCTGTACAAAGGCTTTAATGTCTCAAAGCTAGGTTGTCATCAACCTTTTTTGGGCCAGGGGGCACACTTGGAATTTTGAGAAAGTGCCCTGGGCACAGAACAAATCACAAAATGGCTCCCATGGGCATGAGGCGCGACACAAAATGGTTGCCATCGGGTGTGGCATAAAACAATATAGCTGCCACGGAGGTATAAGCATAATACAAAATGATAGGATATATAAAATGGCAGAAAAAGTGAAGTATGCCCCTCCCACATCAGCCACGGAAGAAGTACCCGCATCAGCCATGAAGGGAGGGGGATTCTCAGCTCAATAAAACGTGAAATATTAGCATCCAATGAAGTTTGAATCAAGCCAAGACAAATAGGAACTGATCAGCCAGAGCAAACTATCATCTTTTTGATAGGATGTTACCGTGACCTTTTCATGAGTGTCATATGAGGTTCTGGCAAGTCCATTCTACTAGTAACCAGAGGGAAATACTTTTACCTGGAAAGTAAATTCCTTTAGTTCTTCCCACTTCAAAATCAGCTTTAAAGTTGCCTGGCACACTTGTGGACCCACTTGTTTACAGCTTGGATTATTCCTTACCTAGGGACACCTCTTTCGCACCTGCAATTCACAGATCAATTGCACGCAAGTGGCATGAGGACGTTAAGTGATTCCTATTACATTCACCCTAAAATGCTAAAAGCTGACCCTGTGGGGAAACCACTGAAGCCATCCTTCTGAAATTTGGCAGGATTCATGCCCTCAGAAAGAGTGACCTTACCTGAAAATGTTGCCCAATTCTGCCCAATATTTTTTTAGAAGTTAAATGAATTTGGCACAAAAGCCTCCTGGACCTATTTGCCTGTAATTTGGCAAGCTTCAACTACCAGGGTGGTGAAGGGTGGGGGAGGGGATGCTGGTACACCTGCAGATGTCAACCACTTCTGAGTATAGCTGCTCTTTGCTTTTCCAGTAGTGAATAGGGGAGGAATGAAGTGGACTCACATGGACTCTGAGACAAATCAGACACCTGGCAAAGGGTTGATGCACACCATTCATTCTTACCATTGAATAATGCACACTGAAGAAGGAGGCATGAACTAACATTTTACCTTATTCTAAATTCTGGTCACTTCCCAAATACTGTTGAATTCTCTCTGCTGAAGTATGGCGGTATCTGAGTTGCCGAATTGCTTCAGCGTGCAATACCAAGTTCCTGTCTGAGCCTCCCGAAATCAATATTTAGATGTAAAGGAGTTTCTTAGCCTTCTTCAAATGATTTGATAACATAAATTTGTTCCTTGTGACTGCAGAACCTTTTCTTTATTTAAAAAAAGAAATCCCTCTTTGCATTTCAAACCTCTGTGCCTCTAGTATCTATTTAAACTCTTTCCCCTTCTTTATTAACTCATCAAAGCTAAAATGCCATTAAAGAGAGACATCGTCTGTCCTTCATAAGACAAATGTTAAATACTCTTAGCTCTTCTCAGAATCATCCCTTTAAACAGCATAACTATGATCTCTAATATCTCTCAGCCAGATGTTTCCCAGTTGGAGAGTAAGGTTTTGATGCAGAGTTTCATGCTCTTAATCAATCTTTAAAGAAGCTTCTGGAGCTTCCAGGATGCTGTGAATTATATTTCTACTAATTCCGAGACTGCATTCTTCCCCTGACTTCATTATCTGCACACAAAGAGCATCATTTTCTAAATGCTCTGAATTCATTAGGGTTGCTTGTGTTTTGAGGAAGACTGCGATCATGGCTCGCAAAGCAGGCAACTGGTTTTGTTTTGTTTTTTTGTCTGCAGTTGGCATGAATAATTCCAATCAATGTTTTCCTTTTGCAAGACCAGAATTGTTCTCATGCTACATTTTCAAAGTTCATGACTAGATTCCTGCAAATCAAATTCATTTCCGAAGAGGTTAAAAACAAAGAAAATGAAGAACATTGTTTTTCTAAGAATAATTCCAGATGTGATTTTCTAGATGATCTAAGGCTTCAAAATGAAACCTTTGCACTCAGTGAAATGACTTCCCCATTCACTTGCATGAATGGTGAGACGGTTCGACATGGGCAAAGAAATTCAGGCAGGGATCATCCTGCTCTTTGGAAGTGAATAGGGTGCCTTGAATGCAGAGGAGTTCTCTGCTCACATGGGATTCTGGATTGCAGCAACTAAAGGTTAACTCACTTCTAGAATCTTCTCCTAGAAAGCTCTTGACCTTGACACAAGTATTGTTGTCCTCACCTTTTAAAGGCCCATGTCTTTGCAACAGAAAAGTAATAAATCAGCCTTTAGAATTTGTTTTAGAAGCAAAGGAAAAAAATCATCTGCTTTTGTGAACTAGGAATACTGAACTTAACTGTCTAGCCAAGATTACCTGAAAGCTAGACAAGCAGGAAATGCAACAGAGCAGGTGATCACACCAATTCATCTCTTCTACCTTCCCTGGGTCACAATCACTGTTTCCACTAATGACTCTGAATACAAAAGTATCAGTAATCTACAATCTCCACCTCATTTTTTTATTAGAATACTTCTCAACCCTATATTATACCTTTTTTTTTCTAAAGTCAAAAATATAATAAATAAGTACAGAAACATGAGTTTTGTCTTTCCAATATTCAATAAAACACTATTAGTTTTCTATAACTAGTTGTTCAGCTCGTACATAACTAATCAATTGAGCAGATACTGGGGTGAACAGCTGCTTTGTGCTGCAGCCAAACAATAAAGCAAATCAGGGTGATTTGTGATTGGGTTTACCCACACCTGAGACAAACCGTGATGTCAAGAACACATCCCGAGTTGGATCAGGGCCTCCTCAAAACCTCATGCTGCTTTATCTCTTGGAAAGCTACTTTTCTGTGCACCATATCACTGTACTTTTTTCTGTGCCACTACAGTGGTACCTCAGGTTAAGTATTTAATTTGTTCCGGAGGTTCGTTCTTAACCTGAAACTGTTCTTAACCTGAAGCACCACTTTAGCTAATGAGGCCTCCTGCTGCTGCCGCACCGCTGGAGCCCGATTTCTGTTCTTATCCTGAAGCAAAGTTCTTAACCTGAAGCACTATTTCTGGGTTAGCGGAGTGTGTAACCTGAAGCGTATGTAACCTGAGGTACCACTGTTTGCTTTCCTCAGTCTATGGGCTTTGCAAGAACTGAGCCTGTCCCAAATGCTGCCTGCAAAGCACTGAAGAGCTTTAGGTGGATTTCTTAATTTATTTAAGAACAACAACAAAGGATGGGTTTTTTTAGTCAAAAGTTTCATTTACCTTTTTTTTTTAATTTCCATTGCTCTTCTGGAGCTCTTCAGAAGTCTGCAGGCAACATTTGGGACAAGCTCCTGCTACAGTGGCTATTGAAGGATGTCTAAGGTGGCTGGGGTGATGATGCTAATTAAAAAAAAAAATGTACAAGAATACAAACCACTCAGCCACCTCTCAGTTATTTCTTCAATTTCACAAGGATTTGAACCTAAAATTGCATCAATGAATACAACAGCAATCAACAGAAACATGATTATGACTCTAGATTCAGTTAGGTAGCCATGTTGTTCTGACACAGTCAAAATAAAAATAAATAAAAAATTGTCCAGTAGCACCTTATAGACCAACTAAGTTTGTTCTGGTATAAGCTTTTGTGTGCATGCATACTTCTTCAGATACAGTCATATGATTATAACTGTAAACTCCCTATACAGAAGATCATTTTTTCTTCCAAATTATTGACCCCGGTATGATTTTAGCTTATGTAAGAGATTAACTTTTCTGTGGATTGCCTTGATGCATGTTTTCAATCTGAAAAATGCCCAGGTTGCCTGACAACGTATGGTTACTCTGTACTTTCTGATAGCTCTTTGCAGTATATCAAGTGTTCAGCCAGGATTAAAATGTCAGTTGCATAGAGAGACTGAACACTGGGGCGCCTTAAGTATTCTGCAGGGTTGTTTACTGAAACCATCTGAAAGGGGATATATTTCTTATTTAATTGCATGCGTCTCATCCAGCATCTCAAACAGCAAGGGCAGGATATCTTTACATGGCACAAGTGTCCTTGTAATTTTTGAGAAGTGACTCAATGTGTCATCTGCTGTGACCTGCTTAATTCACCTCCCTCTCCTCTTCTCCATTTCACCCTTCCTTCCTTCCTTCCTTCCTTCCTTCCTTCCTTCCTTCCTTCCTTCCTTCCCTCTATTCAGCCTTTTCCTTTGTATTATTCCTTACAGTTATTTTCTCCCCTGCTGCACTATTTAGTGCCTCTTTTCTTCTCCATTTCCAGTTTGGCACTGCTGGAAGTGCTATGTTAAAGTGCTCTCAGTTCTCCAACTGTGAAATGAGCGTCTTAGCAACCTTCCTTACATGGTCAACCCAAGAATTAAAAGAGGCATTTCCCAGACAGTTCATTTTTGCTATGCAATTCTCATATGCAGCTGATCTCCTGGCTATGCAGATTTCCCCAGTTAGGAAACTGCAGCTTCACATCCCTTGTTGTGTTAAATGATTGAGGAAAGTGCTATTTGCCTACCACATGCACACAACGTATTCATGACTGCAAGTGGATGGCGACTTAAGTGTCACCAGCAACCATTAATCGGTGTCTGCGACTATCATGAGTGACCAATGACATAACTCTCCACCCCAAATTATTCAATTATCCATGGCTTTTATGGATAAGGAGCCCCGGGGTGGAAAACAGGTACACAATTTAAAAACAAAAGCAAAACAAAAAACATTCTGAAACAGTGAAAACGTTCTAAAAACAATTGCAATTAAAACCATTCTCCTATCCAATGATCTCGGACTTGGCAGAGGAGAGAGAAATGAAGAATGGGAGAAGTAAGAGAAAGGGAAAATGTGCATATATTTGTTTATTTTTTAACAGTGTTTTATTTTTACTGCTGTAAAACCAATTGCAAAAGGTTGATTTCTCACCCGCCATTCCACAGTAGGCAACAACAGTAACGTGGGGGGTGCAGGGGGGGCCGGCCGCACCGGGCGCAACATCTGGGGTTAGGGCAAATCCACAGGTTAGGGGGCGCAAATCCACGGGTTAGGGGGCACAAATTACTTGCCTTGCCCCGGGTGCTGACAACCCACGCTATGCCACTGGGCAACAAGCACACATTTAGTGCTTTAAATGCCGCCCCAAAGGAGGACCAACACAACAAGACCCAATACAGTTTGCTTCTGAAGGAGAAGCAAATACCTCTCCCCCGTCACCCCAGAAAAGGTCAAGGTGCAGAGTATCCAAAACTGTCTTATTTTGGCATCTGAGACAGAAGATTCTACTCCTTCTTTGCAGGAAATGTACAATAATAATAAAAATCAGCAATCTGCTACCTTTTCTCAACACCCAAACCAGAGGAAGCTGCCTCATTCTGCCTAACATTAGGGCCAGTGACAATCCCATCTTTCCCTTTCAAGCCATCATGACTCATGGTTTTCATTGACTGTGTGCACTTAAGCCATCCAAAGCAGCAACACACATATCTTTGTGTGGAGGCAATTCTCTGAGCCTTCAAGTACTGCACTATCAACTGTAGTGCACGCATGAACTGGCCTCAAGCTTTGATAAGCAGAGATGGGGGAGAAATTCAGTTCAATTCACATTTTGCGAATTTGCACTTCCTGAAAGAAAACACAACTATCCTTTCAATTTCACACTTTTGTTAATTTTGTGATGTAGTCCTTCTACCAAAAATGTGTACATAAATGCATATATTAGATCAAGGTGTGTTAAAAATGCAAATGCTCATGAAAATATATTTTAAATATGCATTATGTTAGGTGATTTTTGGCAACGCTGCATAGGAAAACATATATTAAAGCAGACAAGCACGCTAAAAGCCTGACCAATTCTTGTGAGAACTTTAAAAAACCCTCACAGACTGAGGGAGAAATGTGCTGAACTAAATTTAAGATTGGAAAATTGAGAAATGGAAACTGACAGATTCATCTGTTCCAATCTGAAAGGAGAAAGTTTCCAACTTGCAGTGTGATTCTCATCCATTTCCTGCTGCTGTGCAATTTTTTTTAGAGGAATCCTATTTCCCATGGTTTACTGACTTGGCTCATTTGTGTACATGCTAGCATATTACAATCCCTGAGAAATAGCATACTTTGAAAGCCTTATCAACAGATGATAGATCTTCCATGAAAAAGTAAATCTTGTAGGTTGATTACACTGACCTAACAGTTCCCCTAATCTTAATTCTTGCATAAAAACGTAATTTTGCAAGATACATCCTGCTGGGCCTTAATGAAGGCACATAATTTATTTCAGCTTTTTTTATTAAAAAAAAAAATCCTCAGTCGTGCATAAAGGCATGAAGTGGAAATCTGAGCATTATTAAAATGATTCCATAAGCTAAGACTGCCTACCACAGAGTTTGAGCTAAACACAGCAATGGGTGATGAGATTCAGTGGGTGGGCAACCACAATTGTCTTTTGAATTAAGTGGGGGGTGGGATCAAGGAGGAAGAAGAGATAAAAAGGTGTCAGGTTAACTATCATGCAATTATGTGTGTGTTCAAGAAATCAGAAGTGGAATTACATCAATGTGCAATTTACTAAGAGATTTATTTCTTTTTTCAAAAGAGAATTTAGCAAATGTTTGATTTGTGTACTTGTGTCTTTAAAAACTCTAGTGTTCCACTTTATACACAACAGTGTACACAGACCACCTTGACCAAAGGACACTCAGCAGTTTTAACCTGATTATTACACAAGCACACAGCCACTGCGCTTCAGATAAAAGCACCCAGAACTTCACTGCCAAGCTTAACTCAGAAATCTTTGCTGGACTATTGTGGCTCAGCAAGGATGGCAGAGGTAACAGCAAAGAAATTGCAGCAAGGTGTAAATGAATACATCTTACTTGGGCAGTCCTGGTTCTCTACACGGCGAGTGTGCAAGTTATGGGGCTGGAAATGCCTTATCCCAAGGAAGAGGTTTTGCTTAGCTAACTGATCAATGCATATAAAAATAAATAAACTGTTTCCTAGGTGTGCTCCTCCATCACCTGTATTTCGGACCTTTCCCTTCACAATCTTCTGAAGTACTTTACAGCAGTTATTGAAATTAGTGGTGGACTAACTCCTCTCAGCTCAGTGAGGAATTGTGTTCAAATTTTCCAAAACAGCTAGACAATTTCTTTTCTCTCATCCCCCCACAAACCCAATTCCAAATTGGGAAATGCCTTCACTCTCCTAGCAATGTCATCAGGATTGCAAAGGGGTCCAAAACCATTCATTTCTCCCAATCCCAAGCCCAAATTCCCCAGTTTATCTGTAATGGCCCCCCATCACTGCCACATCAGTGCACCCCATAAATGGGATGGGGGAAGGAACCTACATCAGCCACTGCCATGCTCACTCACAGAGAGACAATCTTTGCACCTTTTTCAGAAAAGAGAGAGAACGTGTGTCTAGTCCTGGCATCCAGTGAATTATGGGAATATTTTAGGGGCCACAATCCATATAGGAGAGGCTGGACCAGTGCAAACAGAAACTGACCGGGATGAGCAAAGTCTCCTGTGCATTGTGGATTTTTGAGGGGCTATTTATTGAGACCTTTTGTGAGCACCATAAGAGGTACTGCAGACACACTGGTGCCCACAGGTGTCATGTTGGAAACCCTTGTATAACTGTTCAGCCAATAGAGTGAGTGAGTGAGTGAGTGAGTGAGTGAGTGAGTGTTTGTTTTCATGGTTGGGGGTTGGGTTCAGGGAGATTTGCAGACAACGATCAGTTTCAAGTCTACTTTAAGGTTTCATAAACTTTCAAAGTTAAGGTTATTATATAATGTTTTTTAACCAAACTGAGATCCTTGCATCCTCATAAAGTTACCCATTCCCAAGTTTTAAAAAGTCATGATAATTATGATTCACTTGTTAGAGAGATCAAATATTTTAATTTCTTCTGCAGAGGCTATCCTTAGCAAAAGGTCCTGACAGACCAATTTAGTTTAAAAGCCTTGTATGGAGGGCAAGGAAGAGGTTATTAAAAGATGCATAGACTAATACAGGACTCAATAAGTCTCGCTTTTCCCCAAAAAAACAAAGGAAGCCCATTACATTTGACCTTTCATCTTTTGAAATGATTAATCTTTACAGCAAATTTTTTCCTTAATCAGCTCTTTAATGCTAATCACAGAAAATGACTCCCCAACTTTTAGAAGCTTAATTTGGAACAATTCCTGCTTCCAACACCTCTTTGAAACACAGTCTTAAAAAGCGCAGTTCATTTCTGCTGGGGACATACTTCTAGAAGGTCAAAAAATAAAACTTGTGCTATTTCTACTCACCTTATATTAGAAGATGTATCAAACTACCCATGAACACTCATACGATATATCATTGAACATGAATGGATCCAGTGACCTGTAGAGGACAAGGTTATTGAGCAACCTATTAGACATGCTGACAAAAATACAATATTTGGGTCATATTATACAACATAAAAACAATTACTTTAAAATGTTTCACTGGGATAGTTTAAAGATACAGCTCACAAAAACAAATTAACTTAGAACAGAAGACCTCTTTATGCATTACATTTAGAGGTGACACAATTGGGTATAGGCACCAAATAAGGCAACCAAAATAAGCACCTGTAAGTGAATTAGAATTGTGCACTCCTTTACGTCTTAAAATATTACTTTAAGTGTTTTAGTTCAAAAGTTTGCCAAGCTGTCTTAGGCATGCTTCGGGGCCTGGGCATGCCCAGTTTTGATTCTGGGTGTTTTTTTTAAAATAATAATAATAATAATAATAATAATAATAGAATATCATAGACATTCCTATAAATAACCAATCGTTGTGTCTCCATTCACCATACACTTTATACAAGCAGGTATCATAAAGTCAATTGTTTCATCGATATTACGTTCTGTCTACCTGAACAGATACACTATTCTTACGATTTTTAGCTCTTATTTTCTGATAACAGAATATTCATTTTTAAACCTTGCGACAGTGGATAAATTTCTTCCAATGTTCCACAGCAAATTGTTTTATTTTTATGCCCCTCCTAAAAAATCTTGGGTGTGTGAAATATTGTACTTCGTTATTCTATGCCACACCCTGTTTCTCCAGTTTCTCTATGTCAGCAGTTCTCTCCCCAACCTCACACCAGTTTTTGGCCATTGAAGGTGTTATGTACTGAAGTTCTCACCCTGGGCCAGCAGGGGGATACTGTAGATAGTTATGCAAATGAAGGATCGAAAGTGACGTTCAGTGATTGGATAGTTTTAGAAAGTTGCTACAGTAACATTGTACTGGAGCTCTATATAAGCAGGCTGACTGAGCCCTTCAGCTCAGTTCTGTTCTGGCCTCTGAATAAACAAGAGCTGTTTGAAGAATCACTGTGTCGTCTGATATGTTCACCCACAACTTAACAGAAACATTGGCACAGGCAGGAATCAAGAGGCGAGGGGAGATAGCTCCATCATGCAAGCACTGCGTTGAATTCTTCCCCATATATTTGCTTGGGCCACTACACAGTATCTAAGCAGGCATTCCTAAAAAGAAAAACAACCAGTTTTTCTACTTTTGCACATATAAACCTCATATGACAGATTTTATTACAATCTGGTATGTTGTATACTGCCTTGATATCCTTTTATGAAATTGAGGATTATAAATATAACACACTCGTCGCAGGGCCAGCCCTACCATTCGGTACAGTGAGTCAGCTTCCTTAGGCAGCTCATTTGGGATATAATGAAAGGGCAGCAAATTACTAGACATTACTAGTCACTGCATGTTTACTGCCAGGGAAAGGTACCTGTGAGATTTTCTGCCTAAAGTGGCAAAATAACTCGACCAACCAGGAGTGCTTTGTAGCCTGACATGGAGGGGTGAGGGTGGTGTTATCCACTGCTCTGCCTCAGGTAGGAACATGTTTTGTGGTAGTCCAAAACAGCTGTATGCATGCTCCATCATTCCTGAACACTGGTCCTGCTAGCTAGGGATAATGGGAGTTGTAGTCCAAAACAACTGGAGACCCATGTTTGGGAAACTCAGTGCTAAGGGAATCCAGTCAATGTTTTATGTGCTCCAGTTCACCACAGTCTTGAATAGTTTGAGCCCAGGATCTACACAAAGCTCAGGAGCTCTGGAAGCTCTGGAAAAGGTGTACCTATGGGTTGGAGAAATGGGAGCATACAAAAATCACCTGTCAGGCATTGGAAGTCCTCCTGTGACACCTGGATCCCACACACACCCCACCCTTGGCTCAGCACACCAGTACCTGCTTTGCCAGAAGAAATCCACCAGGATCTCTACCAGCAAAAGCTGCTGCTTCTGCAGGAAGGAACAGAAGGGGGTAGAGAGATAGAGAGCAGCCACAAGGAGGGGCATTTCTCCTGTCCAGGAGGGGGCACTGATACAGCTCGTTGCCAAAGGCGCAAGGGACCTTAGCTGGTTGCCAAAGGCGCAAGGGACCTCAGGCGACTGCACTGAGGCAGGTGATGAGATCTATTTCTGACCAACTTTTCTTATGCCTAACACGTGTTCAGGTTTGTCTTATGAAAGATGGGTTGGTCACCAACCTTCGTGTAATTAGTACACATAGGAGCCAACTCTCCCCTCCAGCCCAATAAATTATTTGAGGGTGCCTGCCCTGCCCAAAGTTGATGAACGTTGCCATTCAAGTGGGGTGTGAATGTTTATGTATCTTGCGGTTGATTATGTAGGGTGGGGCTTACCTGCCCCCTCTCCCAATATTTTATTCAAGTTGGCACCCCTGATAGTACAGAAAAATAACCTACAGAGATTAGCTATGGCCTGGTTTATATGCCTTTAGGAAGGCAATGGCTTCTGTGTGGTAGATCCTGCTTCAGCATTCTGTGCTTTTCTTAACCCATCACAGCAGCTCCTCCTTTCCCCGCTGCATACCATTCTGCAAATGTGCACAGAGTGGCAGCCTAATAAAAGTGTGCTGTGCAGTTTTCAAATTCTCTCTCCATATGTGTCTCCCCCCACTCGTCTCCCTCCCATTTATTTCCCTTTTGTGTGTTCCTTTATAGTCTCATTTTTTGTTCTGGAAAACTTTAGACTTCAGTTAAGATAAGCTTCACGGAAATGGTAACAGTAATTAGCACATGCAAGGGCAAGTTCCTTGGGGGATTTTCGAAATAAGAACTTTCCCTACCGAGATAAATAGTGGCAACGTGGAAATCAAAATGTTTTGGTAGCACTTGATAGAACCACAAAGACTCTCCAGTGAATTTTATCGCATGGCTATGGACGCCTGTTCAGTGCTCCGCATAATAAAGAAATGTCTAATGTCAAAACAATTGCCTCAGAAACCTAAGATAAGTCTTTATGAAAAGTGCGAAATCTTAACACAAAAGAAAGGCCTGCTGTTTCTCCAACTGCCTAAACAAATTGAAATAGGCAAGTTTTTAAAAATATAATCTCTCTCTCTGATAACTTAATTTCTTAAATGGGGCCCTATATGAGTGTTCTTGAGCAACAGTGGGGGGAAAAACAAGGAGTGTCAGATAACACTCTGTGTGTTTATTGTTTCAGTTCTTTGCCTTTTAACTATTACAGTGTTCCATTTCTCTTTCAATCATTTTAGGAACAGTTTAAGTACTGCTTGCCCTCCTCTATCATGGCAGTGACCCTATTATTCTATTATATAATGCAGCGCAGGGTAATAAAAGAGACACCCACAATCATTAATGCACGCCAATACGTTCTCCCTTTAATCTTCCAGCATCTCTTTGCCTCTGTATGCGTAATTAGTACACGGAGATAAACTGCTTTTCAGCTATGTTTGATTTATTCAGTGTGGTGTAATTATAAATAAATTGAATCAACGAATACTGAATAAATCAGTTTCTGCCGAGAGAAAATTGAAACCGGTGGCCTTTCGCACAACGGAATCACTCTCTTGTTTGTCCTTTGATAGCTGCTAAAATTTCACTCTGTAAATATTTCTTTGTAAATTAGCTGACAATATGGAAATGCTCTTTATTCTCTGCGAAGTATACACAAATTGTTGTGCCTCCCCCCCCCCCCGATATGCACATAGTTAGCAAACATAAATAACTGCAAAATAAGCCATTTTGGGGGGTTGCTGCTGCTGTGCCAAATAGAATTAATTGTGATATTCTTTAGAATTGTATCTGTGGAAGGGCCCAATATAATTTGCTGATAGTACAGGAAATACAAGGAGAGGGCATTGCAAAGTATGTTATCTTCCTTAAATACCACCCTATTAAAAAGCACAGGACGGGTCAAAATGTTTCCATATGTGATTTATAAGCACAAGCTGCAACCACGACCCAATATGGGCAGTGTGTGATTTCTAGAAAAAGACATGCAGAGGGTTAAATCTGTTGGGAGGTTACAGCACCTTCCAGTGTGTAAACCCTTTTCTCCCAACCCCTACCACCATATCAGAGGGATGGGGAATGTGAGGTCCTCTAGGGGTTGTTGCTCTGCAACAGGCATCCCCAACCTGCGGCCCTCCAGATGTTTTGGCCTACAACTCCCAAGATCCCTAGCTAACAGGACCAGTGGTCAGGGATGATGGGAATTGTAGTCCAAAACATCTGGAGGGCCAAAGATTGGGATGCCTGCTCTACAACCACCCCAACATTCGTTGTTGACTGTGGCTGATGGATGCTGGAGTCCTACAACATCTTGGAGGGTCACAGACCCACTCATCACTCTGTAAACAGCTACTCCATATTTAAGGGGAGAAATGTACCTGCTCCAGGGCACTTTCATTGGTCCCCAGTGTTAAGGCCTGGAACTGAAAACAGTAGCCAGAGCAAGCCTTGCCACAAAATTAAATGCTGAGCACATAGGACGTTGGACTTAGACCTGGATGATCTGCATTTAAATCACAACTAAGAACATAAGAAGAAGCTCTTGGCTCAGGCCAAGGGCCCCCTCCAGTAGAGTATCCTGTCCCCAACTATATGAACATGGGAAGCTGACAAGAGGAAAAAGCCCTCGTCCCACTTGTGATTCCCAACAACTGGTATAGTAGTAGTAGTAGTAGTAGTAGTAATAGTAGTAGTAGTAGTTGTCATTATTTTATTTATACTCTGCTCACTCTGGGTAATTCAGAGACATACTGCCTCTGACAGTGGCGGTAGAATAAGAATGGCCATGTGATATTCTCGTTTACAGAAGACAGCCATCTATTTGAAGGTGATGACAAAGGGCAGTAGTTCAGTAGTAGAGCATCTACTTTTTGCATGAAAAAAGTCCCAGATTCAATCCTTGGCATCTCCAAGTAGGGCTGGCCAACAGTCCTGCCTGAAATCCTGGCAAAGCACTGCCAACCAGTGTAGACAAAATTGACTTTGATGGACCAACCGTCTGACTCACTGAAAGGCAGCTTCCTATGCTCCTCTATTTAAAAGGGTTGTCTTGTTCAAGTCTGGTTTTAAGATAATTAGCAAGATCATAAGTAGAGCAGAGATGTTAGTACCTGGACAGTAATCTGAGTAGGCAGTGTTAGTGGGTGGTTCCCTAGACTAGATGGGTGGGAGACTGCCTGCTAGTGCAGAATTCAGCGGCCAGGTTACTCACTGGAGTAAGACGGTTTGAGCATATTATACCGATCCTGGTCCAACTGCACTGGCTACCAATTAGTTTCTGGGCACAATTCAAAGTGCTGGTTTTTACCTATAAAGCCTTAAATGGCTCAGGACCGCAATACCTCAAGGACCACCTCTATCCATATGAACCTACCCAGACCCTGGGATCATCTTCTGAGGCCCTTCGTGTTTCCCCTCCTCAAGAGATACAGAGGATGCCCACACAAGAATGAACCTTTTTCTGCAGTGGCTCCCCATCTGTGGAATGCTCTCCCTAGGAAAGTTCACCTGGTGCCTTCATTATACACCTTTAGGCACCAGGCAAAAACGTTCCTTTTTAAACAGGCCTTTGGTTGATTTGATTGACATCCTATGCCCTTTTAAAATGGGGTTCTTTTATTGGGTTGTTGTTTTTATTATATATTTGGTGGTTTTATATTTTGATTTTGTTCTGTGAACTGCCCTGAGACCTCCAGGTATAGGGCGGTAACAACTTGTTAACAATCTTCCCCAGTATGGTGAGATGTGTTGTACTTCTACATACAGTGGTACCTCTGGTTACATACTTAATTCGTTCCAGAGGTCCGTTCTTAACCCGAAACTGTTCTTAACCTGAAGTACCACTTTAGCTAATGGGGCCTCCCGCTGCTGCTGCTGCGCCGCCACCACACAATTTCTGTTCTCATCCTGAAGCAAAGTTCTTAACCTGAGGCACTATTTCTGGGTTAGCGGAGTCTGTAACCTGAAGCGTATGTAACCTGAAGCATATGCAACCCGAGATACCACTGTACAGTAATTCTTTCTAAATTTGCATCTGTACATAAAACTTAGCACAAGTAAACTTGCAAACCTGTTACCTGTTCTCTGTGACACATTTCTTCCCTTTCTTGGGTGATGTGTATGTGGCCACTCAAGTCACAGCTGAATTGTGTGATCCGTCATCTGGAGTAGCTGCGTCATTCAATCATGCATTTAAATGTATGTCTCATTGCACCCACAATGAAATTCCATCACCAAATGCCTCTCACTTGAGCTTTGCAGTGGTGCATTACCACTAACATGCATGCACAGTGCTTGAATTATGGGAAGAAAGGTAGGGGCCTCCTCAAATGAAAGTTGCAAGCCCCAGCTTCTGACTCCCCTGGATTTTTAGCCTTGAAGTCAGGTCCCCTGCAATAGCTAAAGGGACCCTAGCAAACATAAGAGGGACTCCCCTCTGGCAACCCTGTAATTTGAGCACTTTGTATGTATGGTAGGGCAGGAAGCGGCAAGCGCACATCAGAGCCCAGTCGCACCAGCGCAACATCCTGATCAGAGACTTTCTCTCAGCCAATTACTTGCCTGACAGATTGTACAGCCTTTAGTAACCAAGGGTGCACCTCTCGTTGGCATGCCTCCAACTTCCAGGAATGCAGCTGTAATTTTCCCAGGCATAATGACTTGCATTTAGATCTGGAAGCAAGGGAAATGGATGGCACAATTTAATTTAAATATCGAAAATAAAGTTTGAATCCTCGGCCGCCTCCACCCCCTCCACCCACCCACCCACAAGGACGCCAATGTCCTTCCTCATTGAGATTAAAGAGGCGCTTTGCTGGCTAAAGCCAGCGGAAAGACACATGACCCCCACAATTCCTCAGAACTGCTCTGCCTTGGCGATACACTTGAGGCGTGGCAATAAATCTGCCAGCTTACGAGGCACAGACACGGCATAATTTACAAAGGCAAAACAAGATAGCCGTGTAATAATTCGTCACTGGAATGGGGTCTGGTGCTTTGCCATACCAGAGCAGGTCACTCCTTGATGAGTGCTCTGCCGTGCCAGCCATTCTTTTTTAAAATAAATAAATAAAGTTGCCAGTTGTAAGTTATCTCATTTGTGGCCTCTCTTTTCCTTCACAGCCACTTCTATTACCCGGCCTGGCATAAATCACCTTGCTCTGGACACAAGGGTAAGGATATGGAGCCTTCCTCCTCATGAGGTAATCAATACCACTCCAAAGATAAGCTAGCCATCGAAAGGTGGCAGGGAAGTGTCAGCTTCCCCCCCCCCAGGAGCTCTGCATATGTTGCCAAGGCAGTCCACTTCATTGCAGTTTACCTGACCCGGGAGGAGAAAGAAACAGTGCAGAGCCTGCTGACAGAGTCTGAGAGGCTACAAAGTGAGGGTTGTCACAGAAAACGCCTTCTGCAGCTGCCTTTACCATTTTACACAAGCAATCTGCATGGTGTGTGTTTTATTATTATTTGTGAGGCCGTGTGCCTCCGGCTGTGTACACACTGAAAAGAGCACACCTCCCTCCACAAAGAATTCAGGGAAATATAGCTTGTTAAGGAAGCTGAGGGTCATAGCTCTCTTGAAGGGTAAACTACATTTCCTGGGATTCTTTGAGGCGGCAGGTGCTTTAAATATATGGTGTGACTAGTGTGTGAGAGAGAGACCAAAGAGACCCTGTTCTCTCAGAATGCCAATGGCGCCCACCTGAGGTGCCAGCAAGTTCTGGCTGAGGGGGGGGGGGGGAGCCCTGGGTGTAACCCTGAAGCCTGAGGGGAAATACCAAACATGTTACTGTAACCAAATAAAGTGTAGGCTCTCCCACCCCACCAAGGAAAATGCATATATTAACCCTCATAGCCCTATATGGCATTTTGTTAATTCACAAATGAGACTGGTGGCGTTTTCATTCCACTTGGCCCATATTTTCCCTTCTAAAAAAAAAAGCAGATTGGGAGCATTAACTTTACAGAGACCTGATTTACGCATAATGAGGTAGGAATAAGGAGGCAAGCCAAGTGGACTGTACCACTTTTCAAGTGGGGCTGTAACCTTTGCACATTCAGTTCCTGGTGTCTCCAGGTAGGCCTGGACCAAGGCTCTGTTGGAAACTCTGGAAAGCCCCTGCCAGTCAGTGTAGGCTGCACTGAGCCAGACGGACCAATGGTCCTGTTCTGCAGAAGGCAGCTTCCTACACTCCCAGCGTTTCCAAATGCTTGTAGGAAGGGGTGTGCGTAAACATTTTCCTGGAAGTAAAAAACCAACAAACTCTTTGCAGAAGGCATTGGACTGGGCTACAACCTTACTTCCTAATACACTAGTTTTTGCTAGAGACGGAGGTTTACATGAGGAAACAATCAAACTAATTACCCCACCTGCAGTCCAGAGTGGTGCATGTTGGAGAGAAAGTTTTGGAAGGAAGATTCTTACTTTCACCCACCCTCATCCACCTTTAAATAAACATTTCCCATGAAAATGCTTGGGCTACAATGTATTGCATGCACCCAGCTTTACAAATAAGTGAAGATTTTACTCAGAGTTGCAGCAAACAAGCTCCCACCAGTAAAATAAAGAAGAAGAAAAGGAATGACCTTGTTTCCTTACCAAAGAATCATGCAGACAGAGGCAGTGGAAAATCTCATTTTAGAGAAATTCACCCACTTGGCTTTTCTACAGCTGCAAGCCATGCTGCAATTTCTTCAAGGAAGCTAAAATAGGGGGAAGAGGGAGCAGCAAAGGCTTCTGGGAGGAGAAAGGAAAGATCTCAGGTGAGAGCTGGTAGCAATTACTGTCCTCTGCAGGTGTTAAGGGCTAAGAATTACTTTTAGGAGAGGGCTCTGTATTCTACTTATGTGATTTGTAGTTATAATTTTACTGTATTGTGGATTTTTTTTTTTATGAAGAGAGAGAGAGAGAGAGAAGGCAGCTACCACAAGCTCTAGACACAGTGGTGTAGCGTGGGTTGTCAGCACCCGGGGGCAAGGCAAGTAATTTGCGCCCCCTAACCCATGGATTTTAGTAGGGGCAGAGAGCTGCTAGTGCAAGTGCGCCCCCCCCCCCCCCCCCGATGTTGTGCCCGGTGCGGCCGGCCCCCCCTGCACCCCCCACACTACGCCACTGTCTAGACAGAAGTTACAGACTCAGCTGCCAGCAGAACATTCCTTCTTTCGTTTACAGGGATTGCTCAGGAAGTTTGGAGACAAAGAGCCCAACAGGTATTGCATTTTAAGGCAGAGTGGGGTCACTGGCGTGGGGCTAGCATATTGAGTGCTCCATAGGGAAATACTTCCATTTTGCCAAAGGGGTTTCGAGTCCTGCTAATGACAACTGGGTATATATCATCTCCCAACAGGGGTTAGCAACGCTGTTGACAAAAATGGTTGCCAAATTTGTGAAGTGTGAATCGTTGCATATGGTTTACGAAAGCATACAGGCACACACTTTTCAAACTTTACAATCACTTCTTTTCAGAGCAGGAACCTTTGAGGACCTTAATTTTAAGTTAAAAAGATGCTTATGTAGACCTGAGTGGAGGAAATGCAGAATTTCCTATAATTCCTGGGAATAAGCAAGGAAGATTTCCTGGCATTGTGTAATATAAGCCCTTTCGCATAATAACAAGTGGCTGAAAGAGAAGTATACAGTGGGGATGGGAAACCTGTGGTTCTCCAGATGTTGCAGGAATGCAAGTGCCATAATCTCTGACCATTGGGCTATGCTGCCTGAGGCTGGTAGAGCCCAAACACATCTGGAGGGCCAAATGTTTCCCATCCTTGCAATATAGGCTCTTGCAAGGTGAGAAAACAGAGGCTTGTAAATTTATTGCTATTATTATTTAGTAATACAAGCCTCTCAAAAAGCAACAACATAGCACCACTTTGAAATGACACAGGAGCCTCACTACCAAGTCCCTGCAACACGAAAAAAGAGCTATGGTCTGCAGCCATTAAGATGCCACAGAACTCCACGCATATCTTCCCTGTTGTTGGTGTGTGTGTGTGTTAAAAACTCTTCCCAGTACTTTTATTTACTGGTGACAACTAGCTTTCTAACAAGGGGATTTTAGCAAAAGAAAGCAAGGACTACTTTATGTAATGTTTTTGCTCTTTGCCAATTACAAAGAGGGTTGCCAATAGTGGTAAAAGAAAATGGCTTGTGTGCAGGCGAAGATACTAAGCTGTTCCTTACCTTATGTATGTAACTGAATATATCACATATCAGCTGCTTAACCCAGCCCCTCCCTCCTCAAAAGTGTGCATATATCAATATTTATATATGTTTCACATAGACTGTTTGGAAATTTATAGGTCTCTTGCCCTTTAACAGTTTAGTACAACGAGTCATTAAATCTATAAGTGTTAATTAATTGATAAATACCATTTGGGAAATAGCTGAACATGCATTCTGATGAGTCTGGATTGGAAGTGTCAGGAGATAAAGCTCTCAAATGAAGAGCTTTGCTAAAATTAGAAGTGGTTGTACCAGAAACAGATAAAGGTCAGCTCCGTTTTTCTGTAGTGTAGATAAAGGGATGCTGTTAGGGGGACGGGGAGAAAAGGGAAAGCAACAACAGGGATGCAGCTCATAAGGGAACCGCAAGTCACTGAAGCTAAATTAATTTGTCTTTCTGATGGCTTTGCGTTCATGATGAGAAAATAAATTTTAAAATCGAGATATTCCGAAAGCCCCAGTCTATCACACCTCTCCTGCAAGGCCCGTCTAGGTGGGCAGCAATGCATGGCAATCTAAAAGTGCTAATTAAGGTATCCAGGCAACTCTCCATTGTCAGCCTTTCCCTCCTCCCTGAAACACACTAAGTTAACCGTTTAATTTTTAGGACTAATAAGCATGAAGTGCAGTGACATTTCTAATTGTTACTCTGATATTTGGGAGTTGCTGAGCTGCTCCGATGTGGCTGTTAATCTAGTGAAAAGCTTACAGCCAAGCCAACTGAAATGAGAATTTCCTCAGCCCCTCACACAAGTATGAACAGGAGGACAGGACTTTATCCAGACATCACTGGGCACTTAGGCAAATGTGGTGTGCTGCTGCAAGCCAAGTTCCTATCGAGGTGACATGCCAGACCGTGATACCTGCCTACTATGATTCTCTAGGAATAAAGTGATTTCAGTGCAGACCCAGAGGAAGGGATACACCCTGCAGGGTTTGGTCACAGGTGCTTGTCAGGGAGTGCAAGTCGAAAACATCTCTTCAGTTGCCTCCTTGTAAAGACGCGACTAGAGCCCCATTTGGGCATTTGCTTTCATGTGATCAGTCCAGCATCCTGTACAGTGGTACCTCGGGTTAAGTACTTAATACGTTCCGGAGGTCCGTTCTTAACCTGAAGCACCACTTTAGCTAATGGGGCCTCCTGCTGTTGCCGCGACGCCGGAGCACGATTTCTGTTCTCATCCTGAAGCAAAGTTCTTAACCCGAGGTACTATTTCTGGGTTAGTGGAGTCTGTAACCTGAAGCGTATGTAACCCGAGGTACCACTGTACTCACTGTGACCAGCCAGATGCCTGTGGGACACTCCCAAGCAGGACTCGAGCACAAAAGCACTCTCCCCTCCTGCCATTTCCAGGACCATTACTGTCTCCAACCATGGATGCAGAGCATAGATGTCATAGCTAGTAGCCATTAAGAGACTTATCCTCCATGAATTAGTCTAATGCTCTTTTAAAGCTGCCCAACTTGGTACCCATCACAGCCTCTTGTGGGAGTGAATGCCATTGTTTAACTATGTTAAGAAGAAGTACTTTCTTTTATCTGCTTGGAATCCCCCAACATTCAGCTTCTTGGGATGTGCATGAATTCTAGTGTTATGATGAGGAAGAAAAACTTTTCTCCTATCTACTCCATGTAATGCACCTCTAAACTAAGACGTTCCCAAATGCTGCAATCTTTCCTCATAGAGGAGTTGCTCCACCACACTCTTTATCATTTGGGTTGAAATGGTGCAAGATCTGTCGATGGTGCTACCTTAAAGCAAATCAAAGGAGTCCCAGGATCAAAGGAAGTCGGCTCTGGAAGAGGCTGGGAACTTCTCCCACTGTAGAGGATCAAGCTCTTAAGTCATTTACATCAGAAACAAGTGAGAGAGGAAAACATACCTGGATGAGCTCTGTCTGTTGTTGGCAACCACACATGGTCTTGTGAAAGCACTGCAGGCATGCCAGTCGGGAAAGTGAGAGGAATTGCTGCTAATGAGTCGTTTGTAATAACTGTTACATTTTACCAGTCATATTTTGTGCACTCTTCAATACCACCTTGGCATTATGTTGACATGATGGGCAATCTACAAATAGTAGATCCCCATCACCTGGCCCACCATGTTCCACATATTGCAACGGGGTGTATGCAAGTCTGGAGAGCTTGCTGTTCCCATGTGATTTAAAATCTTGAAATCTGCCTTGGAGGCCCTGTGATGGATCTCACAGTCCTGGAACTCACTTCCAAATGAATTACCATTCGCCCCTACAGTAGAACCTTACAAATGGGGCTTTGCAACTTCTGTCTTTGGCAACACCTTTCTCTAAGAGAGTAAATGGGCTTATGCAATTCAGGGTGGCTTTCTCATAGTAGTGGATACCTTTCTGCAGAGTCTAATATAGGAGTGTGGGAACTTTGCTGCCACCCCCGGATGCTCCTGGAGTACAACTACAGTCATCTCTAAACATTGTCATGTTGTCTAGGGCTGATGAGAGTTGCAGTACAGCTGTATCTGTAGGGTTTTTCACCCCGGCCTAACATATCATTCTGCATTTTCTTCTGTGCAAGTCACTTTGAGGGGATATGACCCTGAAATATTGACCACCTCCTCCTTTGGGCTGGAATAACAAATGGGCAAACTATAAACATGGCTACGGACTCAAATTTGCAGGGACCACAACACCTCTGAAGAAACAGGAGGCCCTGTACAAAATCTCAGCTGAGGCAATCCTGTTAAGCAACTAAGTGTTGGATATAACTCTATATTTCAGGTACTTTTCATATTGAAATAGGTGTCAAAATTATCACCATAGGTAGAACTATATGTTTTAACAAACGGATTATGATTTCTTTAAAAAATTGCTCAGTTTTTGTGCTCTTATTTAAAACACTTACTGTAATACTATTTCATTCTCTTTTCAGAACTGTCACTTTTGGTGTTTTGCCATTTTTAATTTCCTTCATTTTCTTAAAATCCTCTTTCAACTCGGCTTTTGCACATTTCCCCCTTTCTCTCACTTTTCCCCCTAAATGGCTGTTCCGCAGATGAAGGCAGGAAGACAAATTATTCTCAAGGCAGAGTTTCTCTGTCAGCAATTTGCGCAGTGAATCCTGCTTGTGATTAATGTTAAATGCAGACATGGCATTATAAAAATAAAATAAAAGAGGGAGTAATTACCAGAAGCAGTCCTTGGAGATGCAAAGACTACATTTGTATCTCTGCGCATTTAAGTGGCAGGACTTGGGTGGGCATTTTATCACATTTAGTTCGTACTCTTAAAACAATGTCAGAGTGAATCTGCGCTCAGGCCAAATTCTCATTGGGAAGTAGCAAATACGGAGGCATGAACTAATATGAGCAATTTATTTTTAAAAAGGAAAAAAAAGCAAGCAAAACTCAATCTCAAACGTGTCTCATTTCTTCTTAATAAGCATATAAATGGACTGATTTTCCAAGACACAAAATGCCCTATAGAATTATTTGATCTGGATCATCTAACAAAGCCCTAGAATGTGTCTCATGCATTAATAGAATGTGGGAGAGAGATTTGTGGATGGAATATAGCATAAAAGGCCCTTATCTGCCATTTGTGGCTGCTGGTTCCAGCATCAAAACTGATTTTCAGTGCCACTTTTAACCTCAAAGACCTATGAGGGCACTTGGATTCAAGCATGCCCAGTGTCTTTTGTAGGCTAAGCAGCTACAGAAGTATTTGGGATCAAGGATGTTCCCCCCTTGTCTGCGCCCCTGGCAGGGGGGCCACCTCACCACCCCCTAGCTACGGCCCTGCACTTCAAATTAAGATAGGACATCAGGTGTGGGGCAGGTAAAAATGTGGCTATGCCAAAAGAAGGGTTGCAAAGCCCTAAGGATGACAGGGGTCTAAAGGAGTAATCAAGGGTAATGGAGGAAAAGCAGGGGTTTGGGTAATGGAGTCAGAACCCAGGTCCTGGCTGGCTAAGTGATTTTAGGCAGAGTAGATCTAGGGAGACGGAACAAAAACTAACCAGCTCTGGGAATCCAGCTCCTATTCCATTTTGAATAAAAGTCTTAGAGCAAATTTCAGCACTGATTGTATCAGGGAAGTTTTGTTCCTCCTTTCCTGTGTCTAGTATGAACTGTGTGCTTGTTTGTAGAGTAGACCAATTCAGGGCAACTAAGTCTCAAGATGTGCCTTTTGCGTGGTAGAAAAGTTAACCTCTTGAAAAGGATTTTGGAGTAGAAGGCCACTGGATTTCATGGAAGTGGCTCCCTGAGTTGATTTATTTCCCTGCACTCTCTTGTTCCTCCTGTCTAAAAATAATAGGCATACCAATTTTCTTTTGAGACAGATATACTTCAGTTCAGCTCCCCTGTGATGTGGCCAGCTTGAGGAGCTCTCCTAGGAATGCCATTAAATATCAGAATGAATAGCATAACAAATAGCTCAGTGCATATAAAGTTTTTTAAATTATAGTATTTACTAGCAGTTATGAGCAGTGGGTTAAAGCCTCAGCGCCTAGGGCTTGCCGATCGAAAGGTTGGCGGTTCGAATCCCTGCGGCGGGGTGCGCTCCCGCTGCTCGGTCCCAGCGCCTGCCAACCTAGCAGTTCGAAAGCACCTCCGGGTGCAAGTAGATAAATAGGGACCGCTTACCAGCGGGAAGGTAAACGGCGTTTCCGTGTGCGACTCTGGCTCGCCAGAGCAGCGATGTCACGCTGGCCACATGACCCGGAAGTGTCTCCGGACAGCGCTGGCCCCCGGCCTCTTAAGTGAGATGGACGCACAACCCCAGAGTCTGTCAAGACTGGCCCGTACGGGCAGGGGTACCTTTACCTTTACCTTTTTATGAGCAGTGCCCACATGAATACCATCTCCCCCCCATAATATAGCATGTTTCTTTACTAGGAAGTTAAATTATATCTACACCGCTTTGTGAGGCTAAGAATAGATTTTTTTAAAAACCCAGTAATAGGTAGACGAAATAATTAAAATCCTGCAAGTTACTTATGGCAGTTACTTAACTAGGTTTTCATTGTGTGTCATTCATATAGGTGAATTTTAGTTACTCAACAACTGTCATTAATATTAGCAATCATAAGCTATAGAACATGGTATGGCTGCAATTGTTGACAGGGTCCTGTGTCATCTGGTCAGATCAGGAGTAGCTGACACCATGATCTCCAAATCTTGTTGGACTACAGTTACCTGCATTGCTGACCATTGGCCATCCTGGCTGGGTCTGATGGGAACTGAAGTCCAACAACACGTGGGCCACAGCTTATTTAGCTACCCCAGGATTAGATGCAGTGTTAGAAGTATTGCAATCCCAGCCCTCATGTGTGTGATAGAAGTTTATAACATTATGCATGTCATAGAGAAAGTGGGCTGACTCTTCTGGCACAGGAGGAGGTGATGGCCATCAACTTGAATGGCTTAGAAAGAGGATTAGACAAATTCATGAAGATAAAGGCTACCAGCAAGCTTTCAAGCTCTGACGGCTAAACTCTACACCCATGGTTGGAGGTAGGATACATCTGAATGGCAGCTACTGAAAACCACAGGATGGGAGTGTGTCCTGCTTTTGAGTTTTCCCCAGGCATCTGGTTAGCCACTGTTGAGAACATGATGGTGGACTAAACGGGCCATCCGCCTGATCCAGCAGGCTCCTTTTATGTAGACATAGCCCCTTAGACTCGAGAATACAACTTGAGTGTAGTTAAGTGGGCAGCAGTGGCCACCTACTTCCAATAGTCTGTTGTGCAGTGGGATTTATTGATCTTTTTGTAATACTAGTGAAGGCTGAGCTCAATCTGGATGTGCCCAAGAAAATGCTGGAGAAAAGACAGTGTAAGACTCCCAATCAAGTAGGAGATAGCTCAAGCTTACATTAAAGATCATTTTGGACCAGCTCCATCCCTCCTTATAAAGGTAAAGGGACCCCTGACCATTAGGTCAAGTCATGGCCAACTCTGGGGTTGCGGTGCTCATCTCCTTTTTGGCTGAGGGCCAAGCTTCCGGGTCATGTGGCCAGCATGACTAAGCCACTTCTGGCGAACCAGAGCAGTGCACGGAAACGCCGTTTACCTTCCCGCCGGAGTGGTACCCATTTATCTACTTGCACTCTGACGTGCTTTCAAACTGCTAGGTTGGTAGGAGCAGGGACCGAGCAACAGGAGCTCACCCCGTGCGGGGATTTGAACCGCCAACCTTCTGATTGGCAAGTCCTAGGCTCTGTGGTTTAATCCACAGCGCCACCCGCGTCCCTATCCCTCCTTATTAAAACTACTACATAAATGTATATGAAAGCGAGCAAAAATAAATACCTTTTATCTTTGCAGGTCCAACGTCAATCCATCAAGGGCAATGCATTTAGTTAAAATGATATGAAACCATGATTATGATATGCCTGCGATGTATACCACTGACATTGAGTCCCAGCCAGAAAGAACTGCTCTATGGGGTGGTTTGGGGGGGGGGACGGTTGTATTTAAATTGTCTTCTTCATTGATTCACTGCATGTTTACCATGCTAATTTTGTGAAAGGGCCGTGATGAGACAAAGCAGAGCAAAACCTAGATTAAGCATTAAACCTATTATACTCTTAGCTAAATAGCATTTTACTTTATATAAGGATGCTGCTATATGCCATCTTTAAAATAAAGTAAATCCCCCAACTGTTTAGCATTCTGGAGGTGTAAATAGGAGTTTTAAACTAAGTATCAAATATGAACCTTTTCAGACATTATGTGGTGATAGCTGTGTTATTATGAGCCTAATGATATCTACTGCACACAAGAACACATAGGTGTCATGCTGAGAAACCAATGATCTGGTTCTCATTTTGACTGCGGGCAAAGAATCTCTCATCAAAGCTATAAATTTCATGAGTCTGTTCCCAAATTTAAAACCCTTAAGGAAATGGCTTTTATGGTTCAGTGGTTTTAAAGGGTTGCTCATACTTGGCTTTGTAACAAGGAAATTAATCGTTCTAAAACAAATCAGAATTATGCCGTAGTTGCGTGCATTTTCATGCTGTTGCCTTCAGCATTTTGCTGCTTTTCCCAGAGAACAGCGCTGCAGAACCCACACCGAATTCACCACGGGGAAATATTTATGGCCTGCAATGATGGCACACCAGAGCCATTTGGATAGGTAACAGAACTTGCTCTGTCATTGGTATGTAAAAATTGTTTTCTTTAGGTCAATGTGAAATGGAGGCAGTTTGTAATCAACCTTCACTTTTCATAGTATGAAACTTATGCAAGCTGGTAGTCCCTTTTCACCCGATGCAGGAGCGAACTAAAGTAACAGGAATAAGTATAGGATTTTCCCAGGGACCCAGGACAAAGACAGAAGTTAAAATAAACAATTCAGATTGCCCCTTTTCTCTTGGATGACTGGTCTTTTCAAATAATTTGCAAACAGATGCAAATTGGCTTGTGAAAGATATTGCTACAAGTGATCTATTTCACTTTTTAAAAAGTATATAGAACAGATGCATTATAAGTAGCAACATTTACGTATCAATTTCATCTTGATGTCTGGAATCCTAAAACCATATTTCTTCAAGGGCTGGGCCATGTCCAAATAATATACAGTGGTGCCCCGCAAGACGAACGCCTCGCAAGACGGAAAACCCGCTAGACGAAAGGGTTTTCCGTTTTGGAGGCGCTTCGCAAAACGAATTTCCCTATGGGCTTGCTTCGCAAGACAAAAATGTCTTGCGAGTTCCTGCGGGTTCCTCCCCCCTTTTCCTGATCCGCTGATAAGCCGCTTAACAGCTGATCGCTAAAAGCCGCTAAACCGCTAATAGCGCTAATCCGCTAAGCTGTCAATGGGCTTGCTTCGCAAGACGAAAAAACCGCTATACGAAGAGCCTCACGGAACGGATTAATTTCGTCTTGCGAGGCACCACTGTACACTGAATTAATACTAACTCATGCTAAATAACGAAACAGTAAAGAAACAGATATAATAAGCAGGGGAGATGGGGAATCTTGGGCCTGGAGGGTGTAAATGTGGCCCTCTGTGCACCTCTATCTGCCTCTATCTCTATCTGCCTCCCATAACTCTGGCCACACACCCTCCCCGGGTCACACACATCACATCAGGTGAACACCAGTAGTTGGGAGCACATAGAAATAGGGGAATTTATCTGGCTGACCCTGGATGAAAATACAGTGTGGTACCTTGTTGGACCTTTGTGTGATTTTTGATTAACAGATTTTATTAGCATACTTGTTGCTAAAAGGAAACAAAGAATGATAGAACCATAAAGCACACTCCACAGTGAGAAGATGTATGCATGTTCAATCAATAAACTTCAAAAAGAAAAAAAGGGGGGGTTTATGAATATGCAAATTTAATCAATAGATTAAAGTAAACTAAAAATCTGACAATCAATTAAAATTTGTTAACATTCAGTTACAGCCCTACTAAAAAATTCAAAGCTACACACGAAAGAGAGTGCTTTGCAGATCAGGTTTCCTTATATAAAGTAAGGATAGATCAAATGAAACATTTTCTAAGATAAGGGATAAATAAATGCTAGGTAGATCATGAAAGGAAGAATGGGGAAGCTGCAACACTCCACGTAAGAGCAGATAATTGACAGTGCAGAATCCGGTTCATGCTATGAAAATGCCAAGTATTTGGAATGGATCAAAAGATACATAGATTTTGCCCAGTTTTTTCACTATCAAGAGAAACTGGTTGCCCTCCCTATTTATTAATTTTAGTTCATATATTTCTGTATGTTTTGTAATTACATACTTATTCAAATTCCTAAGTAGCAAAGCCATGCATCAATGCTGAGGGATATCTGGCCTTTCAGGAGTTACATTAAATAATGCAGTGAAGAATTTCAACAACTTTGCATAGCAAAAATTAACAGTAATGAGAACTCTGCTCTTCCGCTCATAACTCCAAAGCTTTTATACACTTAATAGTTTTTCCCCTTGTGCTGAAAATTCATGTTTTCATATAACCATAAATGTCACCAAGACCCAATTAAACAATTCCCCAGTGCAATGTATATTTTATTTTCCTGTGTCATTTATTGACAACATTCTGTAATTTTTACAATGGGACACTTTAATCACTGTGGCACGACTTGAAAGTATTTCCAAGAGGAAATAAATTTCTATTTTTTTGAATTTTTCTGCTCCATGTTTGACTCTTGAGGTGAATTCTCTTCTGCTTCATTTTCATCCTCCTGCAAAACAAAAAATAAGATCTTTTATGAATCTTTAAAAGAAAAATGCATTACTCCTTGCTGCCTATATACACAATATACCTTTCTGGGCAAGTTTGTAGAACCTACGATCCTTATTCACTTACTTATTTCTGCAAATTTACAGGCCAAGTTTCAACTCTGCGGTTCTCAAAGCAATGTCGAATAAAAGTTAAACAACAAAATTATAAATATAAGCAATAAAATAATGAAACAAATAAAACCAACATGCAGCACAATAAAATCAACAGAACAATGACAAAAAAGCAAGAACAAAAACATTCTGGCAGACTAAGAATATTTTTCCTTGTACTCTAAAGGAGTGAACATTGCAGATCTGTTTGGTTGCTCTGAGAAACTGCTCCATCATCAGGAACACCTTATTCATGTTACTTGACCATCTTCCCCATGGAACTGGTAACAGGGCCTTGTCACAAGAGGTGTGCCTTCAAATATCCTGGACCCAGGTTACAATTAGCACTTTGAATCTAGAAGCCAGTGGAGCTCTGGAATAATTGGTCTTACAAGCTCTAGAATATGGTCCCAGATGACTCTGAAAATTCAAATGGCCCAAAATGGTCAACAGTAGCTCCTTTAAGAGTGCATTATAGTAGTCAAGACAAGATGTTGCCAGAGCATGCAAAAGAAAGGTCCTTACCTAAGAACAACACCGATGGGACACTGATGAAGCTGGTGAAACTGCTCCTACCTACAGCCACTATTGGAGCATCGAGAAGTAGAAACTGGCATGTGGCCTGATGCTCACCTGTAAATCACTTAGGTCCTTCAAGCATTCCTCAGTGGGAGATGTGAATGCCAAGGAATGCTTGAAAGGGTCCGAACTGATGCTAGCCCTGCAAAGAAGTCTTCTTTCCCTTATGGAAGAAAAGCTTCACCTTGGAGAAGAATTGGCAAGTGGCAAAAGTTCCATCAAGCCTCTCCTCCAGGTAAGTGAGGCACACAGAAACGTTTGGTGCTGGGAATCATTGGGATTGTACTTCATCCACATGAATTCGGATGGCAAAATATACAAGATGTGTGATTTCCCTGAAGGAGAAGCCCACCAGGTTTCCCTTTCTTCATCAGAGCCTTTTGCTACCTGATACCCTGTTTCCTTACCCTTTCCTTATCCATGAAGTTGGGAATTCCACCCTCGTTTGGCTAGGACACTCCATGTTTACACCAGCTTTACAATCCCCACCTATGCAGAGCTCTTTCCCTCGCAAGGCTTAACTTCTTACTGTCTGCCAGCATATTGCTTACATCTCACCCTATAATGCCAAACCATTTCCACAATTGCTAACACCGCACTTTACAATTCCAGACAGTCGCTGCCACTGAGTTCAACATTCATTCTCCAGCACCACCTCCTGAAATCTCACTGTGATGTAAGAACAGAATCGCAGCAAAACAGTTTCTTCCAACACATCCAGGTGATTGAGAAGAAAATGAATGACAGCAGGAAAGCCACTGAGAGGTAAAGAAAGAAATTGTCCGCTGGGGTGACCAAAGCACTCAGACCCAAAACACGACTAAAAGCTAGATTGAAATGGATCCAGAAAAGCCTGGTCAAAAGTGGCCTACAAATTGGATCCAGAGAAGTTTAAAAACAAAACGAAGAAACCAAGAGTGTTGCAGCAGCTGTAAATTGGCATCTTTTTCTTCACCAAGGAGGCATTTGCTATCATCTAGACCACAGCTTTCCAAACTTTTCATGTTGGTGACATACTTTTTAGACACACATCATTTCGTGTCACAGTAATTCAGTTTTACTAGCAAAGCAGAGGTTAAACTAAACCCTTTCCAGCCACGGGAGGAGTGGGGAGCATTTGCGCGACACACCTACACACTGCAGTCGACACACTAACATGTCGCAACAGACAGTTTGAAAGCTCTGATCTAGACCAAGGCCACCACTCACTTGTGGCAAACTGCTACTAGCTAGGAGAGAGGGGGCTGATTAGGCATTGATTCCAGCAGCATTTACAACATATTCACAATTAACCTTCCCAGAAGATGTAAATGCTAACATTTCCACTTTCTTGTATCATTTAGTTGCTCTGCCTATTTTATGCTTAAGATCAATTCATTTATTGGTTATTTTTGAGAAATTCCAGAAGAGGAAATCTGGTAAAGCATTAAATGAAAAAGACAACATTTGACATACCTCCTCAGACACTGACTAGCTGTTTTCTGTGCATAGTTTTTAAAATGCAAGACCCACCCTTGTATTTAAAATCTGGCATTGAACAGCATCTGCCACTGGGAAAGAGGTGTTTCATTTTTTGGAGACCAGATATGTTTTCTTCACCATTTGATAAAAGACAATAAATTTAACTTCAGAGACACTTTATGTGCTGCAGCATCGTATTTTTGTCCCTTCTAGCAAGGTTTCTTGACAGGTCTGCCAATTTTCCAATTACTTGTACTGCCATATGTTATCTGAAGATCAGTCAGGTCTAAAATAGGAAACATGAGCATGTCAGGCAACAGCATGCTTACAATATTCTACAGCTTCAGTTCTAGGAGTTGCACCCATAATTCATGGCAAGCTTCTCTGGAACATCCTGAATGAATGAAGTGACATCATAATGGCAGCAACCATGGGCATGAATAGTACCTTATACCCAATGCTAAGTGATGACCTCTAAAGAATTAACTATGGAAGCCAGAACACAAAATTCAGGCAACTCCTTATAAACACTTTCTGATAAATAGATTGTGGCTGCATTAATTGTGCACATTGTTCTATTTGAATTTTTAAACACTGATGCAGGCTATAAAAATACCTATTTGAATGCTATAATTAGAACAAGGTGTGAATGAGTTATGATGAACCAACACAGACTAAGCAGTAAATCAAAACCTTTTTAAGTGTTTCTTCACTGCCCATAATATTAGCATAAATCTGCATTATGTTGTTCACAAAATCATTACAATACAGTATCTATCTACTTAAAAATAGCTGTAAAATATGTTTTCCCCATGGGGAATCTCAGAAGTGAACATGATTCTGCATGCTGTCAGTTTGTAACTCTAGGCACCTCTCATATGTTCTTGTGAAATAAAGTATGACATATGTGCAAGCAGTTGTACAAGACTGCAACCTTAAAAGTTTTGCAGTGCAGTTTTGGACATTTGTCATTGTAGTTCAGGAAGTATTTGTTCTTTTGAATGCAGAAAACTGGCACTGTTTCTAGAGTCATTAGCAATGTTTGAACTTTCAGCTAAATGGGCTATTTAGGCTAATTATCAAGGAATGATGTTGAACAGACTGAAGTTTAAACATGTTTAATGTATTTGCTTTACTAATTACCATCTACATTCAATATAACTTTGCAGCCTAAAAAAAGAACTCATATGATCAGGTCTTTGTTCACCCACACAGTTGAGTTTGCTGGAAAACAGATTTTGCCATGATAGAATTATTTTGCCATGACAGAAGTACTGCTGTTTACTTAAGCGACAAAAACAGGAAATCTTGCAGGGGAGAACATGAGTGGCGGAGAGGGACTACCTAGTCTACATTCCAATTAAATTTCAGATGAGGCTGATTCTAAACTACTGCCTTTTTAGTCAGAGTTTAGCTTGGGAAAGACAAATGTCCCATTAGCCATATATCAGCTAACGGGAAGCACCAGTGTGCACACAAGATATGGACCAGCATATCACTGTTGTGGTCAGCTAAGGAATTGTCCGAATTATCTTTGATATGATATTGGCCATTGAATCTGCATCTGTAATCTGCTGCTTCACACATTACATTTCTTCTTTCAAATGCTTAGCGAGGGAAGGTCAAGAGTGCATGTGTGTGTACTGGCCCCAATTGTATGTTTCTCCTTATCTTCACTAATACAGGCTCTGACAGGAACAGACTGAGGCTGATTACAACCCGGTACACTTAATCTTAAGGGTTACTTGGAAGGCCAGGAGATGAGGCCGCTGACACTTTTGCATCCCTTTCTTTTGTCTGAGGGTCAACGGTGTTGATGGGGGTTGGGGCAGGCTGTGTCTTATAGCGCTCATCTCCATTGTGTTACTTCCAAAGTACAGTGAAGAATCATGAGAACGGTCCACAAAACTTACGGGATGCATTATTGACCTTTTGCTTTCTGATTTTTTGGGAGAGAAGAGATGCTTCCAAATTATCCCCAGTTTTAACAGTTCTGATTGACCTTATTCAAGCTGCAGAGCAGCACTAATACTTTCTGCTGTTGTTCTGGCTTAAATTTTCCCGAATGCTGATGCAATGGTGGCACATGGATTAGGTATGTATTTTGTATTTTGATTTTTTTAAAAAGCTTCCTTATCTGTGCATGAGAAGGACATTTTTCTGCAACCTCACTGCAGAACTTGCTTTTCAAAAAAGAATTACTAGGTGCACCTGTGCTGATGTGCACACATGCCCTTTTGGCTTGGGTGGCAAGGGAAGGGAGGCAAGTAGATGCTCACTTGGGATGCTGCTGCCCCGGCAAAACTGACAGGGCAAGTAAAGCCTTGTTTCAATGCTTCTAATTTCTTTCAGAGAGAGAGAGAGAGAGAGAGAGAGACATTGGGATAGACTGAGGGCACAATGAGAAGGGGATGACAGAGGACGAGATGGCTGGAAGCTATAACATGAGTTTGACCAAACTGCGTGAGGCAATGGAAGAAAGGAGTGCCTGGCATTCTCTGGTCCATGGGGTCACAAAGAGTTGGACATGGCTAAACAACTAAACAATACACACACACACATTCACACACATCCTACTGAATAAAATTGGCAGGTGTAAATATACTAGTCAGTTACAGTCCTCTGTGACTAAGGAAGTCACTTCCAATAAACACGGGCATAGGATTATGGTCTTAGTGAATTTCAAGTCCTTGCTAGTTTCCGCTAACCCAGTTTTGTGCTTAAAGGGCATATATTTTGTTGCAGAACTTATGCTTATACATGCCCTTTGGAAGAAGAAAAGAACCATCATAGAATTAAGGAAAGGTTAGCTTACCCGTCTAAAGAAAATTTTAAAAAACATGCTGCTTTAGACAGGGCACGCAAACTGCATATGTGCCAATTCTGAAATTACAGACATTCTCTATAAACATCTAAGAAGTCAGTTTAAGTGAGGCAATCAGGTGCAGCCAGAATTCTTGGAAGATTTACGGAACAACAAATACAAATAAAAACACCTGTCCAACTTTATTAAATAATTTTAAAACATCCCGTGTTTTGATTAGTGCTACAAATGTATTGCAGTGCTTCCATAGAGTATGATTTTATGGCTAGAAAGTTGCTTCCTGTTGTATTTCCCAGCTTGACAAAGGGTTATAGGTTATAGCTCCCCTACAGCTAAAAGAATGAGTAGAATTCCACTTCCATGACTTTTTTTCAGAGTGGAAGAAACACTTAAACTAAGTTAGAGTAGAAATAATGTCCAGAAATTAAAAGGAATGTTTTACAGGAATTAAAACAAATTGCTCTATGTCCCTGTGCTGGGGGGGGGGGGGGAGAGGAGAGCAGAAAAGGCCAGGAGAAAGATAAGAAAGATTGACCTGAACCAAACAGATGGGTTTGAACATTCACTTTTAACTTTCCATTGTACAGGAGAAGACAAATTTCCCCCTTTATATCAGATGACAACATGTAGTCTCAAAGAAAGAAGTGGCAGACAATTATTATCTCTACAGGAACAAAGAGAAAATTCTATACATAGATCATACATCAATCAATTCATAATGCTAGTAAGAACCAAATCGTACAGATATTTGTAATAAACCATACCTATAATTTGCCCTTCCGTGTAAATCAGCATAAGAGGCATATTGCAGATTGCACAGGGCCAAGGATAATGAGTGATGTTACCTTGCTAGGTTTTTCAGCAAGAGAAAAAAGTAGAATATATTGCACTGACATTGAATAGGGGTAGAGGTGTATTATGTCAAGCCTTAATGCGAAAAGCTAAAGATAAGGGCTAGATAACTGAGATGGCAACAGACCAATGCTTTAACTGGCAAATCATGGACTATCTCTTGGTTAGATCCAGAGAAAACGCCACGGGGAAAAGGTTTGCACAAGCCCGTTTTTCTGTCTCCACGTTCCTGTGAGAATTTCCCCGCAACCTCCAGACAGTTAAGGGACCCTGCTGAATGGGATGGGAGGGAGGGAAGAGGTTCCCCATAAAACGGACAGAGGCACCCTCTGCAACCAGAGCCACCCCATAGTATGGTGCTGAGTGACAGGACCCAACAGGTCAGCATGCCCCAAAGACCAGAAGACATTTCCTCCACTACCCACAGCCTCTGGAATCAGATACTGCTGCATATATATCACTCAGAGTTCATTTTTCTACTGTAACCTTAATTGCTTTTCTAAGTACGTGAAACTGGAAGCTTAAAAGTTAAATGCTCACCAAAGCAAAAGTTGATTTCAGAAGTTAAAATAACTTAACTCCCGTGAAGAAGCCTACGTTCTCACTCAACTTACACCTGGACCCATGTAGTGTCCCCTGCTTATTTTATGGTTTTTCTGGGGACAGGCTCAACTAGCTACCAAGCCCGCTTTGTCTGTTTTCGGTTTTATATAGTATTCATAGCGCTTAGCAGTTGCATAAGAGATCAAATTCCCGTCTTCACATTAATCTGGTACACTTCCAATTAATCAATCAAGAGATAAATCTGTCATGCCTCACAAGTGAATATTACTTGTGAATGACGGCCTTGGTCCAGTATACCTGAGCGTCTTCACACCCATCGTTCAGCCCGGATACTGAGATCTAGCGTCGAGGGCCTTCTGGTGGTTCCCTCATGGCAAGAATTGAGGTTACAGGGAACCAGACAGAGGGCGTTCTTGGTAGTGGCGCCCGCCCTGTGGAACACCCTCCCAACAGATGTCAAGGAAATAAGCAACTATCCTATTTTTAAAAGACATCTGAAGACAGCCCTGTTTAGGGAAGTTTTTAATATTTAAAGCTGTATTGTTTTTAATACTTGATTGGGAGCCGCCCAGAGTGGCAAGGGAAACTCAGCCAGATGGGTGGGGAATAAATAATAAATTATTATTACTTAGAGACAGATAATTTCTCATCACAAATGTTATAGACAACCCATGGTATGTCTTGAATTGTGAACAAGAACAATCAAAAGCTTTAGGGTACAATACACAAACACAGCAGACTAGTTGGTGTGTGAGAGACAGCAAGAACAAAGATGCTTCAGGGAAACTGGGGGGCCACTATCTGCCACTTTTTTTAAAAAAAAAACTCTTATGTTGAACCATTTCTAGAGGATTTAAAAAAAAACCCAACCAACTGGAATAATAGAAAATGAAATAAAAATAATCCTGAAACAGCGCAAGCATTTTTTAGTGGGATAGTATTGCTGCTATTTATTGGCAACATGACTGCTTTCATGCAGAAACTGGACAATAGGGAACAGAGAATAATTTTATGAAAGGAGTCCCAAATGTAACCTCAAATATTCACAGCATGATAGAAAACCTGAAGGAAAAGAGATCTTTGTCACTTGCCAATAACCAAGTCTCAATAACCAAGTTGCAAACAACATCCAATTGATGCCTGTGACAGTCGCCTGTGCAACCACATTTGGCGCAGCAACTACAACAGCAATTAAAAAAGCAGCATCTGCATAGGGTTACCCATTTTCCACATACAAAATATTCTGCTTTGAAGACTGAAAATGCAATATCCTTGCAGCAGCAGCAGCAGCAGCAACAACAAAAATGTCAAGGGAGGTATGTACAACAAATGGAAAACAAGTTGCACCAACGCTGGATAGCAATTTGGTTGGGGTGGGGTGATGACAAAAATGTACAGATTCATGGGGAGGAAATGTTATATATTTAAATGATGCATGGATAGTAGAAAATGAAGAGCATTAATTACAAACAAAATGGTAAACTCACCACAGAGATTCATGGCACTATTAAAAATGTCATACTTGAAAATCAAAATAAATGCTCATCTTTCCAACTTGAATTTTAGTAAAACAAAATGTGGAATAATGAACACGCATTTCTAAACCTATATATATATCTCAACTTCGCAATGTATTCCAGTAGCTGCAAGATAGACACGTCAGTCATCCCTTATTAAATATGTTTGAGGGTTTTCACAGAGGACGAGGCTTTTGCATCTTTTGTGATTTCCTACCTGTTCAACACAACATGCCAAGTTTGAAGGAACGTGTGCTTAAAGGGCAACAGACTCAGAGATAAATCAATCCTACAGTTAAATCAGCATGGAGAGCCCACTGAACTCTTCAAGTGCACGAGGGCCATTTCCTATTTCATGCTGTCTCCTTCAAAATGTGTCACTGACAAACCTGATAATGAAGCACAATATGGGAATATGGCGTATGACTGGAATAGTCCTTTAGCACTGGATATTACAAGCAAATATAAATTTCTTTTGATAGATAGCAGGTTCCCTGTCACTGCATCTATTTAGCGATAAGGCAGCTGTTTGTTTCCCAAGGAAAGGAGACCCTCACTACATGGATCATTTTCATAGTGACAAGCTTGACAAGTCTGACATTTACATCATGAAATATTCTCAACCAGCCATCAGGAAAATGCACCCTCTGGGGCCACTGGGAAACTGACAACCTTACCTTTCAGTGTGCATCTCCATTATTTCTCATTGTCAAAACGCAACCATTTCCCTAACAATGTCTCTTTCCAGACCTGATGGGTTTATTTTTAATAAAAAAAAAATGAGACTATGAACAAAATAACCTTTTAATGCAAGCAAGAGTTGACCTCAATTAATGGACTGCAGCCACACACCGTAATTTTGCTCAAGCACAAAGAGGTAGCCTTAAAAGCTGAGGGCGGGGGGATAGCCAAAAGGGAGCATTAAAATCATGTAGTTCTGACACAGCACTCTAGATGGCAATGCAAGACCGCATTAGGCCTATCAGCATTACTATTTTAAAAGAAACAAATAGCATTTTAAGGTCTATAAACACCTGCATGTTTATCTCAAAACAAACTCCTTTAATTTGTACCGATATGAAAACTTCAAGGATTAAAAAATGGGTCTGCCAGATTCTGTGCTTTCCATTTGCATGCTTTCTAATTCCGACGAAAGGGGTATGTGTACCACTGCAGATTCCTCAAAGCCAAATTTTCATTTACCGCTCACTACAGTGGCAGGATTTTATGCCAGCTCTCAAAGTCTCCATCTGTTTCTCTCCCGCCCTGCTTAAGCTTAGGAGGAAGCCTTTCCATAGAGTGGCCCTTCTGGCCGCCTGCCAGTGCAGTTGTGGTTTTCAGCTGGGCAGGTGGTGCTTGGAAGCAAGCACAAAGTTCTGCCTTAGGAGCAAGATGCTTATACAGTAGAGGTCTATCTGCAGAGAGGGAGGGAGTTGGGAAAATGTTGTTTGCTCACTTCTGAAGGCATTAGATAGGAATATTTGGCAAGAAGTCATAGCGGAGATGGAAGTTTCCTAGAAGTCTCTTCTAAGCTTAACTCTTGTGCACTGAGGCAGGAGGAGAGATTAAGGCACACCGTGCCAGAAATATCTGCACAGGTGAAGGTATGAATCTATTTATTTTAAGCCATATCCAGAGGCAACAATGCGTCATCACCACTGAAACAGTCTTATGGGCCCATGAAACCCGCATCAAATAGAAAGCACTGTCCTGCATGTAAATAAAGGTCATAATTCTTACTGACACTGAAATACTTTTAGTTTTCACCGCCAAATGTGTTTTATACATTTTCACTGGTATTTCTAGGCACACCCAGAAAGTATACCTGCCTTTTAAAATGTTATTACATTTTTATCCAGGATAGCATACCTGTTCCTGTCACTTTTATCCTCTAAGCATCTCTCTGTTAGGTGGATTGGTCTTGAAAGATGGGGACTGACCCCAAGTCATTAGTAAAAAAAAATTAAAAATTGTCCAGTAGCAACTTAGAGACCAACTAAATTTGTTTTGGGTTTAAGCTTTCATGTGCATGCACACTTCTTCAGATGCACATGAAAGCTTATGCCCAGAACAAACTTAGTTGGTCTCTAAGGTTCTACTGGACAATTATTTAATTTATTTCGACTGCGTCAAGACCAACACAGCTACCTACCTGAATCCAAAGTCATTAGGTAAGTCTTGTGGTCTGTGGGCATTAAACCCAGTTCTTCCACATCTTAGTCCAGCACTCTAACTGCTACACCACACTGTTCTTAAATGCAAGATTGAGCCATAAATATTTTAAGATGTAATATACTGTTCATCAGAATAGGGACTTTCATTGTTTGACCTATAATGGTAAAAAACACTCTCCCATAATGTTCTTAATCCAAATATTACTACCCATTTCTAGAATGTGTTCTTAATTAAATGAAAGAATTATGCTGTAGTACCAAATTCAAACTTCCTAAATCTTTACAAAATACCGTATTTTTCCATGTAGAAGACTAGGTTTTTTTCCTTTAAAAATAATGTCAAAAATTAGGGGGCGTCTTATACTCTGGACCATCTTCCCCCGTTTTCTTAAATCTGAGTCCACCAAAATAGGGGGCGTCTTATACATGGGGGTGTCTTATAGATGGAAAAATACGTGTTATGGATGGAAAAATCATGAAATATGACAAATGGATTTGCTGAAAGATAATCTGGAAGGGCTTTTTATCTTTTCAGTCTTGGAGATTTGCAAGGTGTCCTAGGCTACCACGTTCCTAAGCACACGTAGAATGCATTTGAGGCAGTACTCTGCAAGAAAGAGCTTGGTTTGCCTTTCCAACTTCCTTCCCTTCTCTACTAATTATGAGTATGGGTTAAGGGTTGGAGTACTCGGACTTGCTATTCTTGGACCTGAAGGATTCCCTTAGAAGGAACAGATCAGGTCCCTCTTTATTAGAATTCACAAACAATGAAGTCGTCTTTCATTCATTTATTTAACAAAATTAATATACTAACTGATTGTAAAAACAAAACAAAACAAAAACAAGCAAAAGAACCCAAGAACCCTCTAACCATGTCAAAGAATGTGGGACTCTATTTCCTTTCCTCTTGTTGCTAGTAGAGTGTTCTTTCTGGTGCTTGCAGTTGTTCGCGATTATAGAATACACTTTCCCCTCTAGAGGACGACCCTCTGAGCACTTCCTTCTATATGCCCAAGATGGTGTTAAAGAATGGGGAAAGGGAGGGAGAGCCTGCTGCTGTGAAAAGTGGGGGAAAGAATCTGAAGCTGGGAGCCTAAGGGAGATGCTATCTATCACACTGAAAAACCAAGTCGAATTAAAAACCTTCCCTGCAAGATTGCAATCAGTCAGTCAATTGCCCACTGATGGAGCCCTTCAAATGATGGTGGGTATTAAGCTGCAGTGATGGGCGGTCATTTTAATTTCCCATAGTGTCCTGGGGTGACACAACATCAGGGGAATTGTGGGAAATTAAAATGGTCGCTTGTATGAGAGAGTTGAGGTGCCAGAAACTGTACAAAGGCACTGATGCTGAGTGTGCAGGCTGCTTTGATCACACTGTTCCCCAATATTTGAGATTCTTAAATTTTAAAAATGTCCACCTGCAATTATGTTAGAATGCTATGTTAGTCTGCTATATCACAACCACACTGGCATGATGTGTTAATGTATGGGCGTAGCCAGGATTTTTGTTGGGGAGGGCAGCCAAAGTTGCTGAGCTCATTAGTGCAAGCAGGGACAGCTGCAGGCAGGAATTCTGCATTGCAGGGGGTTGGACTAGATGACCCTCAAGGTCTCTATAATTCATTGATTCTATGTCTGTACCTTCAGCACAGAATCCTACTCCACCACAATTGACACTTTCATTTCCAAGTATAAAGGGGGACAGCACTGCATAGGAAATATAAAATTATCTCAATTATTAAGCAAGTTGCCCATACCAGGGGAGAAAATAGGGGAAATATGCAGAGTGCATGGCTCTGACCAAAATTAATTAGAATTTTAATGTTTTACAATTCCACTATAATTCTTGAAATGGTGCATTTATTTCATAGTAATAAACACTCAGATCATTAAGTAAAGTTCAAAATCTGTGTTACGCGCTACATTTAGCAACCTTTGGCTGCTTTCTTCTGTCTTTCTTGATTCAGTTTTCCAATGCATTGGATAAGCAATTGAGGAACACAATTAAATGTCCTGATGCTGCATATTTGGAATTCTTATTTCATTTACTATAAAGGGCAATTAATTTACGATTCTACATTGAATTCCCACTTTGGTGGGCAATGATAGATGCCAAAATGAACTTACTGGAAACACTTCATTAAATTTACTGTAAAAAGAACTGTAGGGGATTTTTTTTTGTACCGGGGAAAAAACCCTCCCTTTATTAAATAAGATAAAGGCTGAAGCTGTACAATAAATTTAGAGCAACTTGTGATGGACAGGCCCTGAGTCTACCTCCTGTTGACCCAGTAACCAATGGAAACTGGTGAGTCTAACAGCCAATCAGGAGAAAGAAAGAGAGAGGAATTTAAGTTAGATGCTGACAGTTTAACAGATTGATAGGGACTGTCTGAGACAGTGCAGGCAGGGATTGCCTGTGGGTTAGAAGGGACCTGTGATTAGAGACAGGGATGGGCAGAAGGGGGTCTCTGGCTATCTGAAAGTACTCAGATAGGATTTATCTGTCAGTGGGGACAGATAGTGAACTGGCTCTCAGTGGGATGGCTTCATTGGTAGAAAAGAGGACTCTCAGTCTCAGGGTTGTGGGTTCGAGCCTCACCTGGGACAAAAGATTCCTTCATTGCAAGAGGCTGAACTAGATGACCCTTGTGGTCCTTTCCACCTCTACAATTCTATGATTCTAAAGATAGGGACATTCTGTAGGCAGACAAGGTTGTATCTACCTGGGATTGTAAAAGGGACTGTGTTTTATAGGTAGTGTAGGACAACGGCCATCCTAGAAAGAACTGATCTGTCCAGTGACAGGTTTAAAGCATAAAGTAAAGGAAGATCTTAAAAATCTCTGCAAAGAGTGTGTGCTTGAAACAAAGTGTTGAGCCTTTCAAAAGTAACCTCTGTGCTATAGCCTCATTGAGTATGAACAGTGCTTTTTTCTAGAAAAATGTTTAGGGGTACTCTCATTTTGACTGAAGAAAATCACCATTTTATAGTTCAAATCGGGAAAAATAAATACAGTAAATGGACAAAAGTACAAAGATTCACAAAATGTTTAGGGGTATGCGTACCCCTGCGTCCCCCCCAGAAAAAGCACCGAGTATAAACAAATAAAAGTTCTAGTTTCTAATCAACATGCAGTGGGGGCCAGTGAAATATTTTGAAATATATTGGAAGAGCTTATACTGAGATAAATAAGGCAGACACTGCAAGAGCCATTACAGGCCAAAGGAGTCACAGAATGGGAAGACCTTAAAAAAACCTCAGTTTCACCAGACACCACCATCTTTTCCCTTTCTTCCAGCCTTCACTATGTTAGCAAAACCAATAAAGGGCAAAACTAAATAGTGAGCAGGGAAAACTGCTCTTAAATCAGTTTCTATTTAAGAACAAGTGGTTTAAGATCATGTTGTTTTAGTTATTGTTATACACATAATGTATGAGGTGAAACAGCAAGGTATTCTTGTGCCACTAGGATGGATTATCAGTTAGAATAATTAAAAATAATGTATTGGTGGTAATTCAATTTCTAACTAAACACTTTCCAATGGGGAAAAATCTAGATTAATTTTAAATGCAGATCTATAATCTAGTCAAATCCACAATACATTAAAAGGTCCTCAGTATAGTTTCTACAAGCCTGGTTGGCTTACAGTGAAGGAAATGAACAGCATGTATCCTTATGAATATATGATGTAATATTGCCATGGGATTAAGTTTCAAAAATGCAAGGTAATAATGCTTATTTTCAGATCAGCATTTTATTATTTATAAGTTAGGGCGGGGGAATTGACTTAATTTGAAAACTGTCTGTTAATGTTTATAGGAAGAGATATAACAGTACTTTGTTGAGTAGTTTCATTATCTGTAACAACTGCAGAATCAGAGAACAATTAAAATTGGAACAACATGGGCCTCTGCATAATGACTGAATATTTGCTATCCTGTCCTTAACCATGGAAGGAGGAAAAATTAAGAAACAGATAAAAGGGTAATGAGAGGTGGGAAGGGGTTGAGACTGGGAAATCAAGCTTTTAAAAACATTTCAGCTGGTCAAGGAGTCAGACAGAAAAGCAGGCAGCTGCAGTTGACGTTTTAGGGGCAAGAGGCAAAACGGACTCCAAAATGCAGTTCATGTGCCATTAGCTGCTTCAAGCAATTCCTTTGCTTTTGAAATGCCAATTCTAGGAGTTGCACTGCTGAATCATCAATACCAGGTAGAGAGCAGGCTTTCCAAAATGTAAAACCAGTTGCATAGCAACTAAGGCAGCGTATCAAATCTGAACTGTACGATTCTCATTTAGCTGCATGATACTCATTTAAATTAATGGAAGGAATTTAGGAAGGAATTAGTGCAGTGCAGAAATATAGCTGTTTCCAAGATTCCTGCCAGCACTCAAGCTAGTGCAAACACTTTCAGTGACCAAGGACTCATGTACACACCCATGTATACTCTTTCCTCTAATCAAGAATCAGAATTGTTGGAAATACAGATAGCAAGAAAAGAATAAGAGTATGGGAGTTTCACACAGTGCTTACACAGTTGTCAAATATTATTATGCAAAATTTGTCTCTTAAAGTCTTGTGAATATACCCATGTATTCATGCATACTCTGTCAAACGTAAAATATTGCTATTTTTAATGCAATCAATCATAAGCTAAATGAATGGTTGAATGTTTGAATGAATGCTTGTTCTGCTGAAATGGCTGAGAGCCGTTGACGGTTCTCTCAAATAAACAGGACTTTGTCTTTAAAAACCAAGAAGTGAGCTACCTTCGTTAAAAGTTAACAAGGCATGAATTGGCTGAAATTGCAGAGTCAAGGTAGTAGCCATACAACAGCTACTTGACTAATCTGGCGACCCCTGTAGTCATAATGGCAACTTGCCTGCCATATAAATTTGAACAGAGAAAACAGGCTGTGAGGAGTGAAGAACTAGAGGCAGGAACAGTACAAGATCTCTGGGAACAGAATTTTTTTTGGTAAAAACCTCTGCAGCACCTCAAGTGGCAGTGTGAAGCTTCTACCAATCATCCAGCTCTAACCATCTCTCTGCGCTGCTAGATTTGCCCATCTAATTAGACAGAGCAACTATCTTTGGTTGCTACATCCCTTCAGAGCCTATGCATGTGTAAATCTTAAGAGCTCTTGAATAGGGAAAATTAATAAATCGTTAAAACGAAACTGGTACCATTGTGCTGGGCTCTGGGCTTTCCTCTTCTGATCCTGGGTTACATACATTACACACTGATGTCAGTAACACTACTGAGTGCTAGTGCTGGAGCTCTCATTTTCACCACTAAGGCTCAGGCACTCAGCTATAAATGTGAAACAAGTTTTTAAGCACAGACAAACAGGGCTCAAGTTAGAACCCAAAACGTAAGATTTCCAGCCACTGAACAACTGTGATGTCTTTACAGTATCAGGTGAAGACCTATTAATTTTAGCTCTTAAAATGTTGTTGATCTGTTTCAACTGAATGCTGCTTTTATAGGATTGATGTTTTTCATTTAGTTGAATGTATTAGTTATTTTATGGTAATTTAAATATACTGTAAGGTACTCTGGTCATGTATTTGAAGGGTGGGATATAAATCTAAATAAGAAACAAACAAAAATACTAACAGAAGCAACAGAAAAACCTTATAGCACTGTCCCTGTTGCAACTCCTCTGAATGCTTGATTTCTCTCCCTCCCTCTCTCTTTCTCGGTAACTTAAAAGTTGCAGTTAAATAAAACTCAAACCCGTTTGGGACTATGCTGGCTGCAGTACATATAGAACATCCTTTGTATAAAAACAAAAGAAAGGTTCTCCTTTTCCCCTTCTTTCCTACCTCTTGGGTTTCAACAAAATACTTCATTAGAATACTGGTGTTTAATTTTGCTAAATCCCAAAAGAATACAAGCATGCACATGTCAACTTAATGAACACTGATCAAAAGAAGAATTGAGCTCTCGTGAGAATTCTTTTTTCCAAAAGTGGCCTTGACAGTCCCAAGAGTATCATTTTTATGTCAACTGATAAATGAACAAGATAGCGAAGAAGTTGTGACTGCTGAATGAGAAGAAAGAAGGGCAGGAGACCACATCTGTCACAGAGAATATATACTCCTCCTGTCTAATAAATATGCATTAACTTCATCACCAGATTCTCAAATAATGGCTCATTCCATTTTTAAATGACCTGAACAATTCAGCTGGTCTTTATTTATTTTTTCTGGCTATGATGCTATTAGAAACCTCAACAGAAATTAAGTATGGTACAATATAGTGTACCACTGACTAACTTAAAACCACGTAGGATAAATGTCACATGCATTAAATGCTCCCAAAAACACTAACAAAATTCTTGGTGTTTTCAATTTATTTCCTAGTCTCCAGACAAAAACCCTCAGGGGAGCCTGCCTGACACTTCATCTGTGACATAAGTTTTAAGGGTTCACTGAATTTCAGGCTGATCTTCGTACCCAGAAGTGTAACAGAACTCAATCCATTCACAAACAAATTTTCCCAACACAGCGTTATATAATCCTTACTTTTGTCTTACATTCAGGGGGAAAAACACAACTTCAAGTAGAATTTTGTAGGTTGCTGTGTAACGAACAGCTGCCATTTTTAAAAGGTACTTTCCACTGATGTGATTAGCTGGCTTATGATCTACAGTTTTAGATAATGACCTTGTAATATCAAAATGAACTTCACTTTAATCATGGCATTGCATTCTTTCTCCAGCTCCCCTGCCTCAGCAATGAAGCATTCCAAGAAACCTCACATGGAGTTTAGAAGAAGAAGAAAATGTGGATCAAAAGCAATGTCCACTTGCTTTCCAAAGAGAACAGAGAGCTTTCCAAAATTGTAGGTTGCCAACAGTTGACATCAGAATGGGGTTTCTAGTCCAAACAAGCATCTTTAGTTCTACAGTGCAAGCTCAGGATTCTAACGCTACTGAATAAGTACAACCACAACTAGCTGAGAGAAGAGATAGGCTGCTAGAAGGAAGATACAATCACAGGTCCCTCTCTAGAGAGAAAAAGAGCATCCTGGGATTCTGGGTGACTTTCCCATATGTGGTTTTATGCATGTGGTCATGTCCCACATGGTTGTGTAACATGGCAGGCTAGAAAGCTTCCCTAAGAACAGAGATATTCATGAATCATAAGATCTAATTTTGACAGGAAGGAAGAAACAACTGCAGCGTTTGTATTTTTGAGGATTTTGAGTGCATGAAATGATTACAGGCTTTGCAGGTATCACTTGTGGAAATAGAAGACCTACTTTCAGAAACAAAAGTAAGTGTTATATATCTCCAAATTGCAAACTTTCAGAAAAATCTACCCAAGTGCTATCTTTGATTTAACTGAAAAACCTCCTGCTGAAGCGTCAAAGCCAAAGAGCAGGCAGTGGTCTAGTACAGACACTGGCTGTGATCCAGCAAGCGAGCACTGCTAAGCACAGCCAGTGCTTCCCCACTGTTAGCTATTCAATGGCTTGCTTACGCCATTCTTGGCTTTCCATGACAGCCAGTGAGACTTGGCTACACATAATGTTCTCTAGCTTGCAGCCACTACAATTAAGACTGCTATTTACTGATGCTTTTGTACAGTTTTCAGTAACTACATGCGGATACAAACAATATATTTAATAACACAAATTAAATGATTGGGTGGTTATGTATGCGGTTTGATGTGACTTGATGATACCAAATCTAAATAAGGATCCAGAGGTAAATACAATTTCGCTGTTACTAGAATTATGCACTTCCATGACAGAACAAGTATATTATACCTATAGCACTAAAAACGCTCACTTTTCACAACAGATGTAATATCAACTATTTCAAAGCGCTTTCCAGGTATGTGTTGGACCCAAAAGAAAATAAACTTGAGATTTTATTAGCTTCACTGAGACTATTGAATGCACTTAAGTTTGCAAACTCTTGGCATTCTGCTATGTTATGTTTACTTTTTCATCCATACAATCTACAAGGTTGTTTACTAGTATAGTATTTGACTATTGTACTATTAAAAGCCATAATAAAACACAGTAAGAGCACAACATATTCACAGGATATAGACAACTAATTGACTACTGACTCAAATATTCCAGTTAACATTATTGCTTTTGCCTTTTGAACCAGTTGAAGTTTCCACCTAGCTGTTGCTTGATATATTATAAGTGAGATTCAAATCCAAAGCGTTAATTCATGACCCATCCTAACCTTTGAGTGAAGGGTGAAAGCTATGGTTAAATGCATGCATTAATTTTTACTTGGTCTTAATCTGTTATGGGTTCTTATCACTTTGCATTCACATGTGCTTTTGGAGGGAGGTTTTAACAAATCAAATGACAGCACTTTATTGCAAATTAAACGAATTAGAAGAAAAAATGGAAAGTTGAAAGAGATGGAATTTAGACAAGCAAGATAGGCGTTTTGTATCTCTCTGCCTTATTCATTAATACATTACACGATGCTGCAAAGATGTGTCAATGTTTTCTTTACAACGTGCCCAGTATTATAAGGAATCAAAGCAGTATAGCTCCTACTGCCAGTATAGGTCTTTAAGTGCCATGAGTAATTATTAAGCACACAAAGTGAATACAAAAGTCTGATTAGGAACAGCAACAGCAATACAGCAACTTGGCTGCTTAGTGTTTGTTTAAGTTTTCCTCTCTGTTGTGGAACTTGATGGTCTTTTACTGTTCGTTATATAAGCGTAGGTGGCATCAGTAAGGAGACACATTAATTGCTTTTGACTCAAGGTTTGAAGTGTACATAATTTCAAGAGTCTAAATGATTTTAGATTAAATCTGTTGATACAGAGTTGTTTAAACTGTTTGTATCATGGTATAATTATAAGCTTTAACTATCAGCAGGTAGCACTATTATTCTATTGAGTGCCTGTCTATAGAACAAAGATGAATATTAGGGTCAATTAAAATAATAGTACAGGTAACATGCCACAGCTCTCTAATTTTACAGCATTCCAGGGCTTTTTTTCAGCAGGAACTCACAGGAACTCAATTTCTGCACCTCTCAGTTAGGGGGCAGTGCCATTATAAGAAAACAAAGGAGGTACCTCTTTTTCTAGAAAATAGCACGGGTGTTGCCAGAGGTTTAAAGTGGAATGTATGCTTGTTTGAAAGTGGCCCTGTGCCAGAAATGCACTTTGTGTGCCAAGTTCATAGATATCAAGGCAGGTGTATGCTCTCTGACATGTAAGGTATACATGTGGGGAACAATATTCTTATGGGGTGCTTCCAAAGAAGTGACAATAATCATGGATGAATGAGAAGGTTGGACCACATCAGAATAATAATAATTTGAAATGACTTTCCATTCCTATTTCCAAAGGACTACCTTTCATTATTGGGTGGGTTCAGGGTGCGGTGAATGAATCCCTGTGTGCTTTGGCTGCCTTGAAAGAGGCAATAGTGCAGCCACTCCCAAAAAACAAAACACCTTGGACCCGACTGTATTTATTGACTATGCCGCCCCCAAGTTGCAAAATATCCCCAGATCTGGTAGGTCAGTAAGTCGCCTGTCCTGGATGTGGTTTCACTCTCCCTGAAGTAGCAAAGTGTGAAGTTTGAGGTGAAACTGGATCCAGTTCTGTCACTGGAGGTGCAGGTACCCTTGATGACTAGGATTGCTTTTTATTACTGTGGGCTGGCAAGTTCTAAAGAAGCCCACTCTGCAATAACTCACAACAGGGCTTTTAGTGTGGCTGCCCCTGTTCTGTGGAATATCACGCCCATTGAGATATGCATGTGCCCACTATCTGCACTGAACTAAAGACATATTCGCTCCAACAAGTTTTCCTAGCTGGATAAATGAGTCTTTACAGTAAGTATCTACTTGTTAGGATTTTAGTTTTGTTTTAAATGTTATCTGTTAACAATAATTATTATAGTGTTCTGCACAGAACAGCCAATTTATTGGATTCACTTAGGTTACAATACTCCCCAGTATTAATGGGAACACTTGATGATACTTTGCCGTGATATAGACATGGGTGACTTGAGACTTTTGGGGAATACATCTGGAAATCTAAAGAACTGCCGTGAGAATCACAAGACACTCATTTCACAGAAGCAAAAGTAGCTCAGAACATCCCTTGCAAAGTCAGGCAAACTAATAGAGATCTGAAGAGGTAGAACTCTTTTCCCTCAACAATAAATGGTGTTCCACTACTCTTTCACTCATATATAGCCTTAAAATGGATTTATTCACTATTAAACAGAGAGTGACACAGCCCTCTTTTATTCTAAGAAGAAATAAAAATGTATGCTGAAACCTTTAGCTACTGATTATGCTCTATTAAACAAATTTCATTGCCTTATCATAGTAATTAATTTTTCTGCATCACATTAATAGTATTCTTATCATTACTGAAATGATAATGCAGTTTGAAAACAGAAACTGCCACATGATCAGTTATATTATTCTTGACACCATAGACACAAAACTTCTTCTTTTTTAATGCTACAGTAAGACTGGTACCATTGCATTTGGATCGCTGCTGGTTACTTCAATACCAAACAATGCTTGTAGATGGGCAATATTTCAAAGTGTTGTGTATTTTCCAAAGCAGATACATTGTGAAAACTACCTAAAGAAAGTAGCAGAATTTTTCAATTTTTAAAAATACTTATTTCTCAAATATTTTTGTCAAGCTAAAATATCACCTAATATTGTAGAAGCTAATTAAGATAGTACTACCTTCTTAGGCAAACACAGATCACAGGCAGCCTGAGGATATTAATTACATTGGTAAATTTCACTAAGAGCGGGAATGATGCTTGTGATGAGTAAGGCTGAAAGGGTGCCGAGATATATTATTGGCAGGCAAAATTTCATTAAATGAACAGTCAACGTCTTACGAAAGCAGAGGGTGAGAAAGGTGATAAATCATGAACCTTGAAAGGCCAACCCAGTTCCTGAAGAAAAAATGGTATAGCCTTATCAGAGGCCACTGACTGACACTGCCTACACTGCCTATGGATTAATTAATACTACTCCATATCATTATTACAATTAACTGGTTGGGTAACATCTAATCCTTGGGTGCACGTGAATAAGCTCTTTTGATGCCAGGCACTGAGATAAAGAAAACAGAATAAAATGAATGAATAATATCAGAACGTACACCCTCATTCCCTTGGAAGACATGATTCAGGTAAAGGTAAAGGTAAAGGGACCCCTGACCATTAGGTCCAGTCGTGGCCGACTGTAGGGTTGCGGCGCTCATCTCGCTTTATTGGCCAAGGGAGCCGGCGTACAGCTTCCGGGTCATGTGGCCAGCATGACTAAGCCGCTTCTGGCACACCACAGCAGCACACAGAAACACCATTTACCTACCCACCGGAGCGGTACCTATTTATCTACTTGCACTTGACGTGCTTTCGAACTGCTAGGTTGGCAGGAGCAGGGACCGAGCAATGGGAGCTCACCCCGTTGCAGGGATTCGAACCGCTGACCTTCTGATCGGCAAGTCCTAGGCTCTATGGTGTAACCCACAGAGCCACCCGCGTCCCTAACATGATCCAGGTAAGGTAAAATAAAACAGTAATGATAAAGCAGCCTGCAAGAACCGCAACAGAAGTAGCTTTAGTTTAAAGCATAATTGCAACCAGAGCCCACCATTTTGTGCCCAGAAATCTAATCCTCCCATAAAATGTCTTGGTTAGAGCTGCTGGTTAAGTGAAGAGGGCAGTCTGTCTGCATCTCTGCAGCGTGCCATAACTTTCTCTCACCATTGAAGAGGTACGACTAAGGGTGATACCCATGGAGACGGGAGTGGACTTCCACATGCATGGCAGGACTTTACCTTCAACTCCTTCCTTTAGTCCCCTCTGATCCTCTAAATCTGCAACCTTGTGGGGCATCGAAGGTTGCAGGGGACAGGAGAGGAAGTGGGAAGTCTTGTCCTATGCACAGATCTCTTTTCTACAAATGAGCTGACAATATTGGATGTCGCCATAGTTCATAGCTGTTAACTTACAGATTTGAAAATAAGGGACCAGCAGCCTTGAAAATAAGGGACCAGCAGCCAAAATAAGGGACCTGCAGCCTCACCTGTTCCAGGCACTCCAGTCTTCCTGTCCTCCTGCAGTCTGGTCAAACTCATGTTGGTAGCTTCGAGAACACTGTCCAACCAACTTTGTAACCAGAGGTTCAACTGAATAGAATCTGAATCACATGCACCACAAGGCCTATGCAGCCTCAACTTAAGATGGCTCCCCGGCCTGGCTTTGCACTGCAAAGTTTGCAGCAGCACATGCAACAAAATGGCGTCCAGCATTCAAAAAACCCCTCAGCTTGCATTAACTAGCCACACACAAGGCATGCAAGCTCCACCCCCCAGTCGTTCTTAGACTTCGTATTGGGTGAGCAACGCAGCCAAGCAACACAGTTGGAGCCTCCCTCCTCCCTGGTCGGCAGGGAGGGAGGGAGAGGAGCTGCTTCCTTTGAAATTTAAGGGGCATCATTTAAGGGACATTTAAGGGACATCTATCAATAAGGGACAGCAGCGGGACATGGCGCTGGAATAAGGGACTGTCCCTTCAAATAAGGGACGCTTGACAGCTATGCCATAGTTTCTAATTAAACCTGAGCACTGACATTTCATTAAAAAAACCCAACAAAAAATGAAAGATACACCAAGTCTAGGGATGTTGGTGCCCACATAACTGTACTCACATAGACCTTATAATTTCAACCTGCCTGGAAAAGGGATTAACACTTTATTTATTCAATTTCTAGCAGGATTCGGTGTATTATTTTAACAGAGCAACTGAAAATCCCACTACAGATCCATTTTAACTTTCATTCGTCCTTTCTTTTAAAGCTATACATAAATTCCTTGCTACTAAACACATATATGGCAATGGTGGGGTTAAACTTGTCACAGACATTTTAATACTGAAGATTTCATTTAATTTATGGCAGATATATTTTCAAGGAGGAAAATGCTGATGCTATCTTGGTTATAAGCTTTGCCAGTGAAATGATTTATAGTTTTTTTTTTCTTTCCATGCAGTATCAGAATAAGACCGTTCCTTGAGAGCAATGAATTATAGCTGACACTTCAAACCTATTTTGTCTGTATCTTCTACTTCAGAAAAATGAGAAAACATAAATATTTATTCTATATATATAGAAGAGACACAAGACTCTGATAAAAATGATTCATTATGGGATGATGAGTAATTGTTACCTATGCCATTGTCAGAATAACAAAGGGCATAACAGATTTGGCCATTTTTAATTGGAAGATACCAAAGATTACTGAACAAAACAGCAATAATTTCATAATACTAGAATGATAGTATTAGCATAATGAAACTCTAAAGAGCACAGGAATTGAGTTATTTAATGCACATGTTGAACAAGTGACATAGGACACAATGCCATTACAGAGAAGAAAGATATCACTCTGTGTACCAGAACTAACGTCTACACATTACTGGACGTTAGCAAACTTATTTATTATGAACTTATTTATTATCAAGAATGCTCTGGAATAGTTTTCTTGGAACTGTTATGGTACAATCATAGCTCAGTGGGAGAGTGTCATGTTTTACATGAATAAGCTCTTAAACTCAATCCCTGGCAACTCCAGGTAAAAGGACAGGTTAGAAGGTGATGTGGAAGACCTACTTAAATACCTACATACAGTGGTGCCTCGCAAGATGAAATTAATCCATTCCGTGAGGCTCTTCGTATAGCGGTTTTTTCGTCTTGCGAAGCAAGCCCATTGACAGCTTAGCGGATTAGCGCTATTAGCAGTTTAGCGGCTTTTAGCGATCAGCTGTTAAGCGGCTTATCAGCGGATCAGGAAAAGGGGGGAAAAGGGGGGGGAACCCGCAGGAACTCGCAAGACATTTTCGTCTTGCGAAGCAAGCCCATAGGGAAATTCGTTTTGCGAAGCGCCTCCAAAACAGAAAACCCTTTCGTCTAGCGGGTTTTCCGTCTTGCGAGGCGCTCGTCTTGCGGGGCACCACTGTATTGTATTGTAATACATTTTCAAGCAACTTCTTCTTTTTGCTTTTTTGGATTTCATTTCTTTCCCTTGTTTGTCCACTAAAAATTTTCAATAAAATATTTTTAAAACAACTCTTGTGATTTTCATTCATCTTTCCTCAGGTGTGGCCAGTGGAAGGACTTTTTGACTTCCTGTTTGGTTTGTGGCATGTTTCTTGGCTCACTTACTTGTACCAACCAGATTTATCTACTGTGCAAAGGTCTTTCTGTATGGCATACTGGATTGCATAAATTGATCTCTGGATGCTGATTCCCCTGACTTGCTAGAGGGGAACCAACTAAGGGGAGGGTTTTTTTGGTCCTTTTCAGCACCAGGAGTTACATCATGTTTACATTTCGTACTCGAGAACCAAATCTTGTTACCCACAGTGGCCAAGCAGATGCTTCCTGGAGGCCCAAATGCAGAGCACGAGATAACTCTCCCATTGTTGCCCCCAGTAATTGCTGTTCAGAGACAAAATTCTATTGATTCTGAAGGTTTGATGCAGCCATCTTCATGAATTGTCTAATCCCCTTCTTTGTGGCCATCATCACTTCTTGTGGGAATGAATTTCGTAATTTGATTACAAGCTTCCTGACAATAATGATCTTTCAGGTGTGGGAGAGGCTCTTAAACTTCTGCTTGTTAGTTTCATTACATAATCCTGAATTCTAGTATTATGAGAGAGTAACACTATCCATTCTTTTCCCCATGCATAATTTTTTAAACCCCACAATGTCTCCAGATGGTTTGCGGGGGTTTTTAGCAGCAACAATAACAGTAACTTTACAAGCAGCCCACAGAAAAGTAAATGTAGACGAATACTCCTAGGCTATGGATGGGTATGAGCCTTTCTCTCATATATATATATATATATATATATATATATATATATCACACCGGTTAAGTCATTCATTGTGTGCTGAAGGGCTCACTTAAATTCTTGTGGGACAGTAAGGAAAACAAGAATGGTTGTGTTTTCATTCCAAGTTCTCTCATTATCAGACCACACATGAGAAATCAGACAATTCTAGTATAAATTTTCCAAGGCATATCTTTATCTGATCCAGGAGAACTTGACAGATTATCAATCAGAAAGAATACTCCAAAATTATTAGCATTTAACATTCTTAATTGCCTGCATAGCTTTAACTATACAATAGATGTTTGTGTCATCTAAATAGAATGCACTATAACATTCCATGAAATATGATTTCTAACCAATGAATGCCAATTTCTATTTGCCTTTAATTTCCTCTCAATACTAAGTTCATCAGAGTGTGACAATTAATTAACTTAATTAAGCTAACAATTATGCTCTTTCATAGGTCAATATGTAGAGCTACTCAGATTAATAGCACAGCTTGTAAAGTTAATCTTCTTGTATAATGCAAATGACACTAAGTCATGTATTAAATACCTCCTTGAGTAATAGAAGAAATTGGACTAAGTGTACTTTAAAGAAAGGCAGAGACTGTGAAAAGGTTAAATAAAGACAAACGCCCCGGATTTGTGAAAATGTTTTAACAGAAGTAATTCATATTTAAACTAGAAGTCTTCCAATTCAGCTACCTCAGCTTAAACATGCATACTAATAAATTAACTTGCAAAGCAATATTGTTTTTTCTTGCTTTCTCATACATTTTTTATTAAAATGATTGCTGTAACACAATTTCGAGTTGCTTTTTATCATTTAAAAAGAACACAACAGCATTCTAAATGGGGGAAGAGGGAAACTGATTTTTTAAGAAGAGGTACATGACTAAGAAAACCAAACTAAACCAAACCAAACTGCAATTTCATTCATTACAGGCAGAGAGATGAGTTAAAAGCTGCAAGTCGAAAGGGCAGGAAATCCATCTACGGTTAGTGGCTGGCCCTTCATGGCTCAATTTTAGTCCCATCTTCCTTACTGTACCATAATGCATGAATAGAAGATACATGCATGATAGAAATAGTGATAGAAATAGTGTTGATGTGTGAAGGCAGAAATAGTGTTGATGTGTGAAGGCAGAAATACTTGTTATATAGTAAGTCAATATATTTATATCCAGCCCTCCAAATAAACATTTCCAGGATGGCTGAGAAACTAATGTTGAGTAGAAACAACTGTCCTTTAAAATGCTGATTCCAATTAACAGAGCAGATAATATTTGTGCTAACTTTTGCTCAGAGTAGAAACATAGAAATTAATGTGGTATGGAATACTCTACTGATTGCCAGACTGGTTTATGCTCACCATTGGAAATGTTAAGATATATATTTGAAACTAGAATGGCTGGAAAAATTATGGGACTCTCTTTAATTCGTTAAACCGTAAATCTCCAGATGCATTTAAACTTTTTAATGAAATATAGAACCCAGTAGAGGTATATTTTAATATAAAGAACACCATGTCACTGGATTATGGTTGATGTGACTGGTTAAACCCTATATAGAGCTTAATATTCTGTCTATTGTAAATAACTTTTAATAACTTTTTTTACTAACTTTTACTAACTTTTACTCAGGAGTAGACCCATTGAAATTAATGGCCATGAGTAACTTTGGCCCATTAACTTCAATGGGTCTACTCCTGAGTAAAAGTTAGTTGACTACAAACCTTGTCAAGTTAATATCATAATTCTTATTACTGTGCAGCTGACAAGGCAGAGCATTTATTCTTATCAATTTATCACAGATTAATCTAGGTAGGTTATAATCATTTTGGACCAAGGAAGTAAAGAGGCCAGTGGGGACTTCTAACCATATAATGTCTATTCAGATTTTAACAGATCATGCTAGGTGCCAGTCTCCTATGGGTTAAAGGAGAGAGATAAAGAGGACAGACAAGGTCAAGTTTGCATATAACCCTAAGCTGTGGTTTATTTAGCAAACCACAAGTGAACCACAAATTGTCCCACAGCAAGGTCTACGGGAGGGGGGAGGGTGTTTAGCGAGGTCTACAGAAATGTGGGTGTTAGTGAACAAAGGAAGCAGGGGCACAGGCCCTAGTAATAATAATATGAATGCTAAAGGTCCTTGTTAGCTATTAGCTCAGTTGCTTAGATATTATGGAATATTATGTTTTTTGTGTGTGTTTTTTTAGAAAAGCTTGGTTTCTAAGTTATGGGGCTGTTGACATGCTATGGGGCTGTTGACAGGTTCAGCTGGGAAAGGGATTCATAGCAGCAGTGAATTGTCAAGAAAGCACATGTGAATTCTGTGGTTATCAATGTGCTATGAGAATAATGTTCATGAGTAGTGTGTGTATTTGCATGTTGGGGGAGAAAGTGTAGACACCAAAAAATTAAGTCTTCCAATTTCCAATCACTTCTATAGAGGTTTTTTTGTGATATGTTCTAATATTACCACAACAGATGTAGAAAATTTATATTTAGAACCGCACAGTAAAATCAAGTTTGGGCAGTACAACGCTATTTGTATTCTCCACTCAATACTAGAAAGAAATACCTTCATCTTCCAGTACTGGTACCAGAATTGTAAAATTGCACACAGTGATTGTAATCAAACCAGCAGAATGTAGCAATTAGTTACACCCATAAACCAGTGTAGAATAATATTTAAAACAGTATGAAACAATAGCAGAAATTACAACAAGAAATAAGTGTTATCATGCTGTACAGAACATAACAGATACTGCTTTCAGAAGTCATTTTGTAAATATAATCATTATTGAGATTTCTATTAGTTTTTGTAATTTAGTGTTCTGGCCTTACAGTGGAAATAATGGGGCAAGGATTTGTAGCTGGGATTTGTGTTTGCTTTTTAACATTTTCATTAATGGAAAGGAAGAGAAGAGCAGGAAAACTGCACAACTTAAAGGAAGAAGGGAATGTTGGCTTTTTGCAGACTGCAAGCAGTTAAAGAATATCATAAACACATGATGGTCAAGCCATGAAATGGGATATAAAATTTAGTGTGTGCTCTGTATCAAGTCACAAAGATTTTATCTGAAATATATTCTATTTTAATACACATTAAGGCCGCAGATGAGAAATGTTCTCAACAAAATTGGGGAAAGGATATACAGAGGGAAATTTCTCCAAAAGTTTGGTGTTTGCTTTTTTGCAACTGGAAGGCTGAGCTCAATGTTGAGAGAGGGGGAGAGAGAGGGGGGCAAGGGCATTAAACAAGATCTATTTATTTTGTTAACTGGACAATAGGGTAGAATAGACTAAGCTGGGGCATATGATCACTGGAAGGGGTAAAGATTTTATCTGTGCATTTGGCAACGGGTGTTTAGTTGCACTGCTCTTTTTAACATTAATTTGCACACAGAAAACACCACACGCATTTAAAATAGTTTTCTGCCTTGAAAAATAACCTGTTGAATCCATCCAATATTGCAGCTTTAACGGCTACAACTATAACTAAGCACAAAGAATGAAGGCCAACAGTGTAAAGGCCTGTTTTCCAGTCTCTCAAAGGTAAGAATTTTAAGTGAGGAACTTTTCAATTATAGCCCTGGAGAGAAACAAGGAAATGTAAGGAAGCCAAACCACAAGCCTAAAGGATGATAGGCAGCAATTGCCAATTCCAGCTTTCCGTGTACAAGGAACTCCAACATCAGACAGAGCTAGAATGAGGAGGATGATACAACCTCTAGCGAAGGGAGAGAACAGGACAGGACAGTAACTGTATTTGAGTGGCTTCAGGGTTGTTGTTGTTGTTGTTTAATAGCTCCAGACACTTAACAGTAGTAGAAAGAGGTTAAGGATGGAGTAGAAAGGTCAGTTCCTATTCAGTTCTATCCAGACAAGCTTGAGTGTAGGTGAGACGGCTGGCACACAAAAGTCCCTGTGCGCAACCCAAACCCTCACTTTCAACAGAGACCTATCCAGTCAATCCACTCCAGTTTATAAAACCAAAGTTTAATAGTTGGCCACTAAAATGTATAGATTTACGGATACCTTCCACCAGCATCCAAATGGTCCTCGCAGGAAACTTCTCAAATGATTCAAAAATACTTTTGTGGCTGAGCTGCAGATCTGTTCCTGTCAACCTCTCATCCCCCCACAGACAAGTACAAATGGGAGTCCCCAGAAAGCAAGGGTTTAGGATAGTACTAGAGTTATTTAATGTTGCTCTTCCTTCTTCCCAAGACTCTACTTACTCAACAATTCCTTTGGTGCTCAATTTGTTTTAGCACATTTACTTGCGCATTTTAGCCCTAAATCTATAGATTGAAGTTTCATTATTTCAGTGAATTCTTTTATTATACTTTGAAAGCTAAGAGTTTGGCTAAGTGAGAAGATTATAGCAGCCAGAAGTCATTGCCAAGCTTACCTTTCATCAGAATTCTGAAATCTATGTGGATAGATTTACTAAGTAAAATCCTCTGAGCTAGCTTTTTCATGACATGTAATTTCATCTCCAAAAACTGGTCTACTCAAGCAACATTATATGAGTGAACCTATGTGACTACTGTGGACATCAGAAATTGATTATACATGCTATCAAGTATTGGAAAATTGGATACCTGAGGAGAAGAGAAAGAGCAGAAAGAACAGCCTTCCTAAATGGTAGAATTCACCCAATTTTACTTCAGCACATGAACTTGTTTTATAGGTGGATAGTCACTTTCTGGGAAGCCTGACATGTGGTTTAGTTTCACTGCTTTCTTGAAACAGAATCAAACCAATACAAAAATAAATAATGAACAAGAATAGGAGAAAACCTCTTAAGAGTCCAATAGTCAGTTCATTAACAGAATAGACACGGGATGTCCTACCTCTTCTGGATATGTCTGTGCCACCGATACCAGCCGCTCAGAGCTACTTCTTGAGGTGGAGGGTACAACATTAGTTGAGGCCTCTGATACCACCTCATTTGACGGCTCGGAGTCCTGAGTGCAACAGAGACAAATAGACTCCTCAGTAGTGTGCTGAGGTGACTGAAGGTATGGACACAACAAATCTCTATATTTTGAAAATATATTCTAAGCTTCATTTTCCCCCTTTCTGTTAAACTGAAACCATTTAGCCACTGTTTAATCAAAGCATTACGCATGAAACATGGGAATTCTGCATCCCACCCCGTGGTATAAGGAACATGAATACAGTATGTATAGTTAGAATATAGTTATTAGGTATTTTCCCTCTGAACCTCAAATACATAGTTCAACAAGTAACTTCAAGGAAGTACTGAACAAACATGGTATTTAAATGTTGGATATTACTTTAATGATATTAAGAAGAATCCATTCCCCCAATTGTTCTAGAGTTTCTGAGTGTAATCTGAATTGGCCATAGGAATAAAACTTGATAGGAACTCAAGCTGTACTTGTGGCTAACACTCCATGTTAAGACTGAAGGCACAAGGGGAAAAAACTGGACTGGGGGGAACTTTACTACTATGCCAATTTATTGCTACAGGATCCATGATTGTAAAGGAATGGGAAACCTCTGAGATTTACTGCTCAAAAGTATAATATAACTTCTAGTTACCATTATAAGACTTTTAATGGCCTCCTGATAGTTTCTGCATTTATTAATGACCTGAATTTCTTCATGCAAAGTTTGCAATACCAGTATATTCTACTAGAAACAGGATCTTCAGAAAGAAGCGCCCTGTAAGAAATGTACAAGACTTCAACACTTTAGAGTTTTATATGAAGTCCCCCAGCCCCTTAAATGGAAGCAGAGTGAAATGTAGGAATTATCTGGGTGAGAGAATGCTAGTAGGATGCTCATGCAGCTCACTGGTTGCTATAGACATCCAGCTGCAGTGTGCATAAGAAAAATGAGAGTTTTAACAGTTCTGCTTCCTCGGTTGACTTCAAATCTGGAACAAAAATATTAATCTGCGACAAGGCGGTTGTTTGTTGCGTTGGTCCTTTCAAAGTTTTAGATGCAATTACAAAGAATGCAAGCTATGCACATGTGATTAATCACTTTACTTCCATGCAGTCATTCATTAGAAAGAAATCAAGTGATGCATTGCTGAGCTTTCCCCCTTCCCATAAAGAATCAACTCTGAAAATAAAAGGCAGGTTTTAATGACAGTGCTGTTCAATCAACTGTTTTCAACCGAACTGTGACACACATAAACTAGGCTTCAAATGAAAGTGAAGCAGAATGATCCACACACGTAAGAAGATCCAGCTGCCTGTGGACCTGCAGTTACAGATATCTGTTTCTTGCTAACACCAACACTCTCAGAAACACTTTCTCGTTCCACACGTCTTGTCAGCTATTGGAAAATGTAGGATTATCCAATTAATCCTTTGCACTTCTTTCCCAACCACATTTTAGGATGCTAATTTTGTCTGCACAGAGCCAATGTAGCAAATCTCATTCATGGAACATACATAAATTTATACATGGAATACAACTATACCACCAGCATTCATGCTTGTTTGTATGGATTTCGTACATGCTTGGGAGCTAAAGCAGGGGGAGCATCAACAACCCCACTAACTTCCTTTCAGCCAATGGAGCTAAACCAGCATTACTAAAGTATAGGACAATTTTATAAACATAAATATATAGCTTTAGTACCATACAAATACTTTCATTTGCATCATTCCATGGCAAAACTCTCACTTGTATATGGAAATATCCCTTACATAATTATTCAATCTATTTGTTTTGTTGCTTAAACAATGTAATGTTACATTTTATTCAAGAGAGAGTCATATTTTCTGAGCAGCATACTGAAGACTGTATATCTGCTACCGTGTATCTTGTTAATAGAAGATATTGCTGTTACAGGATAAGAGTTTTAACCTTTCAAGAAAAAATTGTGGGTTGTATCCAGAGTGCTATGCAGATGTTCCAAGGATTTGTTAGCACAATGGAACATTCTACCCTTCTCATCCCCTGTATGACCCCTACAGATGTTCTCCTAATCCTCCAGAGCAGATCTGAGAAGCGCAAGTGCAAATCCTTGCACTAATGGAACAAGTGCACTGCACACCCCTCTACATCTCAGGAACAACACAGAATAATGTAGAAAATATTTCGGGGGAAATTGGTCCATCAGTTCAATGCTGTTTACTCTGACTGGTAGCAGATTTTTCAGACTGGAGTCTTTCTCAGCCCTTCCTAGAGAGATGAGGTACTAAAAAGACCATTTGCATACAGTTTATTTGCTCTACCACTGTCCTACGGCCTTTACTCAAAGTAAATTGGATCTCATCTTAGCATCCCCTATTTGAGTTCAGGCTACCACTTTTGAGTTCCTACAGCCTCTCTTCTCCTGCGTCTAACAACCTCTGCAGGCCTTGTTTCCAGTGCAGACCTGCATTCCTTGCACGCCACCCAGAACGGAACAAGGCACACAAAAAACAAGTGGAATACAGCTATGTAAATTTATTCTTGGTGATTATGCCACACAGAATATTGTTAACTCTATGGATTACTTTTATGGCCTGAAAATGTTTGCTAGCTAGAAACCATATAACTAGCAACTTTTTAAGAGTGTCAAATGCCTACACTGGTGGCTGCTAACCAAAAGTAAGCGGAAGATTCTGTGTGCATGCAAAAATGCTCCTCCACTCCACCTCACCCAAGACTTCGGGTTTGCTACCTTTCCCCTTCTGGCTGCACCCCCATATATCATTGAATTTCACCGCACAGCGTCCTTGGAGCTTCAGAAGCTACTTTTCTAGGAGGGACAGGAATGCAACGGAAAAAGGGAATAGAAAAGCCTCCATGCAAGTTGATCGAATGAATTCTCAAATACATATCACAGAGAAGTGCTGATGCTCAATGGAAGACAACAAATGTGAAATTAATCCTGAATGGTCTGCAGGCAGAAAATAAAATCTGGATGTATGAAGTGCTAAGTAATATTAAACCTTAAAGCTCTCAAGGTAACTGCTTCTGGAAAAAAAGAGTAATAGCATGCTACAATACTCCTTTCACCTCTATTCAGGTCACAGTAAAAAGGTAAAGGATCCCTGGATGGTTGTCCAGTGAAAGGTGACTATGGGGTTGCGGCGCTCCTCTCACTTTCAGGCTTTGGGAGCCGGCATTTGTCCACAGACAGCTTTCCGGGTCATGTGGCCAGCATGACTAAACTGCTTCTAGCCAGCATGACTAAACTGCTTCTAGCACAATGGAACAGAGTACACAGAAACACCATTTACTTCCTGCCACAGTAGTACCTATTTATCTACTTGCACTGGCATGCTTTCGAACTGCTAGGTTGGCAGGAGCTGGGAAAGAGCAACGGGACTCATAGCAAGAAAACTTAGTGAGTAGGCTCTGAGGGGTCCATTAAAAGACAATACAGGTCAGCCCAAACCTAAGGATGTATGATAAGTCTGAAGTTATTTGTTTGTTCGTTTTGGTGCGTCCGGGGCATTTTTAAATTTGTAAGTTTTATTCAATATCAAGTCAACACTATTACATAACAAAGAGTCACTATACTGTGACCAATATATTGACATTCATAGACACCACCATCCACCCACCAACCCATATAAAGGTCCCACAAACACACAAAGGGACACAAATAGTAAGGAGCAGAAAATGGGGGAGTGGCAGGAGACATTGCCTGGTGTATCTCTAAGTGTGCTAGGCCTCCACCATTTCTAATGACTATGACAATAAGAAAGCACTAAACTTTTGTCAGTTTTGATGGTGCAATCATGATTCTTTAAGGAATAATGTATATGTAAACCACAAGTATAGGTCTTACAAACATAAAAACGATACATATAAAATAAACGTTATGAAATTTCCAATTACTGTTTACATTCATATTTGTACATAGCACAAAAACTTACTTAAAAATAAAATAAAATATGATGCTTCTGAAAAAAGGAAATTTCTCTCTCTGCAACATGATACATTTGAATATATTATGTTAACTCTTATCAGTTTTCATACATCATCCTTTACCCTGGATTCGGCTGAAAATTACGCAAGCCATAAATTAGCTTTAAACAAGCTTTGAATCAGGCTCGAGCTAGTTTTCAAATTAAAAAGCCGTCAGTATATTACAAGGTGCTGTCATTTTATTACCACAATCAATTCAGTGTGGCCTGAGGTATAAGGAAAATGGATGCTGTCTTCATTTGCAAAGGGTTTATCTCCTGCACCAGGCTCTGAACTACTTGACTGCAGTAATGAATTGGGAACCAAAGTTACTAACAAAGACTTTTAAAAACAGCAAAGCTGAAGACAGTAGTTCGTTTTTAGAATCACATAATGGAAAAAAGTCCTTTCTTGAAAGAAATGGCATGAAACCATTTCTTATAAAGTGGAAGGATAATGGAAAAAGAGCTACCACTTTTTTAGCACTAGTTATCTCAGTTTAAAATATTCTAAAAGTTCATTTTACAGCCTACTCTATTGCTCCCAGTTCCTGACATAATTTTTGAAGGACATTCATGAGAATCCTTTTCTACTGTATACTATTACAAAATTGTTCAGATGAATATAAGGAAGCACTGGTCTATTTGGACTTCCTTCTATTAATATATGTGGAACAAAAAAGAAGCAGTTAGTACTAAAATTTGTAAACCGCTTTGAGATCCCCCCCCCCCAATATCAAATGGTATAATTTTTTTGTGGAAAAAGTTTTTTTAACTAGATTGACAGAGGCTTCAGGTTTTGGAAGAAATAATCAGCAGGTACATAAATGCTTTACATTTATACTTTTTGTAGTTCCACAGTAATGTCCAAAGAGAAAACTGACTGGAAGAGATATGCAAGTTCATCATTGAATTACCCCTGGGAAAGTTCCACTATAGCATTAAAAGGGCAAGTCTCCAGATATCTGCTAGACACGCAGTGTTCAAACATGTGTTGATCATGTGAAGCCAATCAATTTTTCAACTATCACTGTATGATTGATTTCAAGGAAAGGTCTATCACTTTGCATGCAAAAGGTCACAGGTTTAATCCTTGGTATCTCTAGGTAGGGCTGTGAAAAATTCCTCTCTGAAACTGTGAAAAACTGCTGCCATCTCTGTAGACCAGGCATGGCCAAACTCAGCCCTCTAGCTGTTTTGGGACTACAACTCCCATCATCCCTAGCTAACAGGACCAGTTACAGATAGGTAGCCGTGTTGGTCTGCCATAGTCAAAACAAAATAAAAAAATTCCTTCCAGTAGCACCTTAAAGACCAACTAGGTTAGTACTTGGTATGAGCTTTCGTGTGCATGCACACTTGTTCAGATACCAGTGGTCAGGGATGATGGGGATTGTGGTCCCAAAACTTCTGGAGGGCTGAGTTTGGCCATGCCTGCTGTAGACCATACTGTGATGGATGAACCAATGGCAGCAAGCTATATTCCTCCACACATCTGAGTAAGTACACTTACTGTAGGTTTGGCTTTAGCCTACCATGGATAGTACAATGATGATGATGATGATTATTCCTTTATACATTCATAACCATACACCACAAGGTTTTTGAGACAAATATATACCTGTATATGCCCAGTATACCTGAAGGAGCGTCTCCACCCCCATCATTCTGCCCGGACGCTGAGGTCCAGCGCCTTCTGGCGGTTCCCTCACTGCAAGAAGTAAAGCTACAGGGAACCAGCCAGAAGGCCTTCTCGGTAGTGGCGCCCATCCTGTGAAATGCCCTCCCATCAGATGTCAAAGAGATAAACAACTACCTGACATTTAGAAGACATCTGAAGGCAGCCCTGTTCAGGGAAGTTTTTAATGTGTGATATTTTAATGTATTTTTAATCTTTGTTGGAAGCCACCCAGAGTGGCTGGGGAAACCCAGCCAAATGGGCAGGGTACAAATAAATTATTATTATTATTATTATTATTATTATTATTATTACTACTACTACTACTACAATACAACAAAGGCATACAAAATACATACAACAAAAAGTCAAACTAACTAAGAATAGTCATACATAAATATCTAGAAAGTTAAAACTTACAACCCTTCACATGACTACAGTACGACCCACCATTAAAAACAAACTAGCAAACAGCAAGAAGCAGACAAGAAAACATCCACAATTAAATGCCTGGGGGTAAAGAAAAATCTTGATCTGGTGCCAGAAAGAGGGCTTGCTTCATTGGGGAAAGTATTCCGTAATGGGCTACTGAAAATGGTCCTCTGTCCTGCAGCCACCCTCTGTATTTCTACTGGAAGAAGTGCTCTGAAGAGAGTCTCTGATGAAGACCTAATGACCTGCATATGCAACCAAACTTGAAGCCACAGATCTCCGATTTGTTGTGGATGCTTCTTCAAGCCACAAATAAGGAGTTTTGTATGAGCCTGTACATGAGGTATGATAAACTGACATGTGGCAATGACATAGTATAAGTAGACATTGCAACCATATAGCAAACCAAAGTTGTGCAACTGTCTGTAGGACTTCGGTTCATCCTTTTCAGCCACTGCTCGCATGCCAGCACTTGTCACTCAATTTATTGTTGCACATTTTGACTATGCCTCATTAAGAAGAAAAGAGTACTACTGTCCTGCTGTAAATTGATCTCCACACTGGGTAACAGCTTTATTATTACTCTGGTTGTCACACTTATTTACGGTATTAAGAATAAAAACAAGCATTGGAAGTAAATGATCTTTCTGTGGAAAGGTCTTCCAAAACGTGTTACTTACACCCTTCTTTCTATGCTTATTTAGAAACAGGTTTGTCCTATAAGGTTGAAAAATACCAGGTGTGAGACAAGACAAAGCAGTCGTCCTATAAAATTGATTTAATGCAAGCTAGCTGAATGTTCCAATGCCATTTAGTTGTAAACGGCTAATACAGATCCTTTTATTAATACAGTGGAAGCCTAGCACAAAGAATATTTTATTACATCTAAGTCAGCAGCATTAAAATTGGGCCTGTTTATTAAAAAAGGAATGAAGAACCCAGCTACCACAGTTTAAGGGGCAAAATTAATCAGCAACCTTTTGCTGAGCTCACAGGAACTGAAAGGTCAAAACTAGTGCGGCTTCAAAAGCTCAGAAATTCTTCACTCTTTGTAAATTACAGGCACTGAAAATTATGCGGAGTGCTCCTCTGCTAAAGTCACTGGAAATGCTTTAAGATGGGCTCTGCCCACAGTTGTATCCATGCTACGTAGGTTATATCTATGAAATGAATCTGAGAACTCAGACCTTTCTTTTTTATTATGTGTCTCTCTACTGATTAGCACAATCTTAAATACATTTCCACTTAAGCTGTTGAATGAATTTTGTATTCCAGACAAAAAACTAAAGTGTGTTTGCAAAAATAGCCCTATGATAGTGGTCCAGACCTAGGATAACGCAACACTTCAACAACATTGTGCATTGTTCTGCACCCTTGTATGGAGCCTTATTGGGAGAAACTATAGGCAACCACTCACTTGACCCACTGAATATTCACATAAAAATCTTCCTGAGAAAAGGGAAAGGAATGTCTTAAGTTCTTCTTAAGCTAGAGTTTGAGATGGTCCCATGCTGTAGTTGCCCATTCATACAGAACCAAGAAACATCAACATGTTTAGGGGTGACTAAGCTACATAGGACTAAACTTGAGATGACTTATCTTCATCTACTCACAATTCTACGATTTCCCATATACCAGTTTCCCCGCTTTTCTATCACTAAGATAATCTCTGCCAGTTGTCTCTGCCATCTATTACTATTTTCCATTTTTAACTTGGTGCCATGCTGCTATGTGCTCTAATTTTCCTAACACACATCATCCTAATCTCTAAGTGAAACTCCTGACCTCATCTGCAGTAACCTTATACATTGTTCCAATACCTTTTCTCATCTATTGTGATATGCCCATTACTGCACTCTGAAGGCTTTATTCTTTATTCCTACTTTTTCTGCTTGCCTTACTAACCTGTGATTTTATGGACCTTCTCTCGTCACATTTTTCTGCTTTGACATTGCCTGCTGCATAAAACATCTTTAATGTTTCTATAGTACTTCTTCAAATATGTGGGTTTTCTCATTTGTGTATGGATACTGTTGTTCGGGCTATAAAAAGATAAATTTCCTCTTAGCAGATTCTATTATTATTATTACTGGACATTTGCAGAGGGCACAGTACATAAAGCAGACTAATATATATTTCTGGGCAACCCATAATCAAGGAGGCATCTAATATTTACCATTTGAAGTCCATTTCAGACTTATTGAATTCTGAGGTGCCAATCCTAATTACTACAATGCAAGCTGACCAAATTTGCATATGCTCCACTTATGCTAAAGTATTTTAGATGCATTTAGCAAAATTACATATATTTTAATGAATGCAGTTTGCAGACGTCTTGCTGAAGTACTTGTTACTTCAATCTGCTAATCAAGTTAACTCTTAAGGAAGTAGCTGCTCAGCTAGTAACTTCTGGTAGCTAAATATGACAAAGCTTCTGCAGCTATTTGGTGCATATAAACTTTTCAAGGCAGAGGATGCAAAATATGCAAGACTCTCCAAACATACCCAAAGGAGTTTTCAAACCACTGAACCACATAATCACTTTCATCCTTTACCAAAGATATGTTTAGTGAAAAGCTAGAGATAAATTTAATTGCTGCCAGAATTTAACAATGCAAGTGCGTCTTCAGGATTTAGAGAAGATATTTTTTAAAGTCAGCTACAACAATCACAAAAAATTGTGCACTCTCTAGGGAGAGTTAATTATAATGCACTTAGAATTATATTCACTTGTTAAATATTTGTGCAAGCAATTTTAGGAAGTAACTTTTAACTGGAAGAACGGTATAAGTAGAGTAATTGAGGTTCTCTTCCCTTCTACACACCAATAGGAACAATCCAGAAATCCCCTGCTATCTTTTGCAAAGATGTAAATGCTATTTAGTCTATTTTTATTTTCAAGTGCAACACTTAACCTTCTCTAGTACTACCTAATCTTATACAGTCAAACTACATTTTTAGTGCTATGTGAAAATGTTTCTTAATAAAAATAAAATTCATTGTAATCTCCCCTCAGTCTCAAATAAGAATTGAAGCTTTATACAACATTCACCATCTGCTGTTAATGTCTTTGCTTTGTTTAATCTGTTGGTTATATTATATATTATTGGTTACCTGCTTTTAAAAACTGGTAGACAGCTGTACCTTTATGATCAGGCTACACTGTGGACATTCAGAAAAGCAGACTATAAATGACTATTATTACTACTTGAGTTACAAATATTGGTGTCTCTTTATCCTTCTGTATTCAACCCTTGAATAATCTTGAATTAGTAGCAGAGCTATCTTACCCATAGGCGCTAGGGGTCTGGGACACCAGGGCACCGGGCTCTCGGGGGCGCCAGGCCAAGTCTGGGGCCCGAGAGTTGACTCTGGGGAAGAGCCCACCCGTCGGCCAAAGCACTGTGGCAGGCTCTTCTGCTGCAGGAGGCTCTGTGCTGCAAGTTCGGGAACGACCGAGCCAGCAAGGCACTGAGGCGGCCGGCCAGCTCTGCCCTCCTGCGCGCCTGGGACAGGGCAACCGGGGGGGGGGGGGCGCCAGGCAGATCTTTGCACCCCAGTGTCACATATGCTTAAGATAGCCCTGATTAGTAGGCAGACATCAGAAGTTACCAATCTGATCCCTGGAATGAGAAGATACCAACTCAACACAAAAGTTTTTAATGTAAACTATGTTGTGGTGTGGATACCAAGGTGTTGTGGACTCTGAAGAAGCACGAACTCAGGGCAAAAAGGAGAAACGAGCTAAGAGGAAGGCACATTTGGCGAATCTCACTATGATCAACTCCTGCATGGAAACCTATGTCCCCACTGTGGAAGGATGTGTGGATCCAGAATTGGCCTCCACAGTCACTTACGGACTCACTGTTAAGTTTGTTTCCATGGAAGACAATCTTACTTGACTACAAGTGATCGCCAAAAGAAGAAAAAAGAAAGAAGTCTTATCTGCTGCAATCTCCTACTAAACTGTTAAGTATGATAAAAAACAATTTCATGTAAAAAATGATAGAGGAATAGGAAATAGCTGTTAGGCACTATGTAGTAAACAAAGACGACAGCCAATGGTAAAAATGATTATGAGATGGTATGATAAAACAATCTTGCTTTCAAATCCAATTTGTTGCAACTTCCAGACTTCTTGCCAGAGGTTATAGCTGCATGGATCAGTATTCTTCCTGCTGGGATTGTCACAAGAGATATCACTATAATGGCTCATCTCCCACACCAAGGAATTCCTCACAGATGATCTCCACCCAGACCCTTCCTTTACACTCAATTATCCTGCCGCTGTTTTAAATACCAAACAAAAGGCAGTGAATCACCATCACATTCTAAATGTCTTTAAAAAGAAAACAAATACATCCAAATTTCCACAGTGGTGCATTTTAAAATGTTGTATGAAAAAATGCACACAACTGCATTTTTTTAAAAAAAATCATTATAATGAGGTCTTTGAAATATTTTAATATATCATCTTCCAAGGCTTATTGGATAATTGCTCAATTTTTCAAGGGCTAAACTTTTGGAAAACTTTAGCATCATATATATTCATCTACCACTATTTTTTTTTTTTGGGGGGGGGAATAGTTCCTTTCTGGAAAACTCTATTTGAAATTGCCATTTGTGTTCTACATAGTAAATACGAAGTTTTGTAGCCATTTAACAGTTTATGAGGAAGGTTCTAAGTAAAAGAGCCATATCTATTTTTCCAATAGTCATTCTATTAAAGTTAATATGGGCTCTTGCAATTAAGTAAATAATAACCAAACTTTGCAATCACAGGTTGCTAATAGGAAGTAGTAATGGTGAACTACAATTTGTTGGCAAATTTGCTTATAATTCTATTGTCAGCATGAGACCTTAATTATTAGTACACTCATTTAAAAACATGTAGTCTAACGAATCTTACAAGCAAGTAAATTAGATTAAAGAAGTGAATCTAAATGCATGTTTTAGCTATCAAACTTGATAAATGAAAATGCTGTAAAGGTGTTGCTGCTCTGGAAAAATTGGCTTCCTGAACTATGGGACCAAAACAAAGGAGTTGCCCACATATTGTGTATATCACATGAGAAGGAATCCATTAAAAAAAATGAAAATTTAAATAAGATTAGAAATAATGAGTATTATCTAGAAATGGATCGCCAACTAGAGGCATTGTGACAAAACTTGGCTTCCTGTACCATCTCTCTCTCCCCGCCACACCTGTGTTTCTAAATTATGCAGGTGGTAGCATTTGCTGCAAAGGACACTCGATTCTTCATTGCTCAAAGTGGGAATGAGTGTCTGCTGACAGTCAAAACAGCTGTATCCATTTTCTACATGCCCAGCAAAACAGGATGTGAGAAAAGGGCTGGCTTCAGATTTTAGGGAATCATGGAAAAATGCCCTTTTGTGGTCCCTCTTTTACGACAGCAGGTCCCAGAGCCCTTATCTTCTAAAGGTAAAGGGACCCCTGACCATTAGGTCCAGTTGTGGCCGACTGTGGGGTTGCAGCGCTCATCTCGCTTTATTGGCCAAGGGAGCTTCTGGGTCATGTGGCCAGCATGACTAAGCCGCTTCTGGTGAACCAGAGCAGCGCACGGAAACGCCGTTTACCTTCCCACCGGAGCGGTACCTATTATCTACTTGCACTTTGAGGTGCTTTCGAACTGCCAGGTGGGCAGGAGCACGGACCGAGCAACGGGAGCTCACCCCGTCGCGGGGATTCAAACCACCGACCTTCTGATCGGCAAGTCCTAGGCTCTGTGGTTTAACCCACAGCACCACCCACATCCCTACTTATCTTGTAGTTGGTAGCTATGCTGCGGTCAGCAACAGGCAATTTAAAACCTCCACTACAATTTTCTTCCCATAATGCCTCTGATTTAGCTTTCTCTGGGGCATTGTGGAAAATTAAAATAGTAGCCCAAGGGGGGCTTCAATTTTTCCTGCTACAGGAGACAAAGGCTAATGATGTTACAAATACAACCACCCACATGCCTTTAAGTATATACAGATGTTGAGAATCAACAGAGAATAGATCTGCTTCTGCTTCTGCATGGCAGCTCTCCAGATATTTAAAGATCATTATCATGACTACTTGTAATCTGCTACCCAACTCTTTCAATCCCCCCCCCATAGGACTTGCCAGATCCATTACCATCCTGGATGCCCTTCTTGGAACACACATCAGTTTCTCACTGCTCTTGTTCACATGTGGCACCCAGAACCGGGCACAATATTCCAGATGCAGCTTGGCCAGAGCTGAATAGACAGGAACTATTACTTCCACTGGATGACATCTAAGATTTCATTCACTTTTAAAGCAGCTGCATCACACTTCAGAATCACATTACTAGGGGAAGAGAGGAGGCAGAACTTTGACATTTTTCACCAGAGCGCTGCTGGGAACTATGGTACTAAGTATTTGGAACACTTTGATATTCTAGTAGCTGTTTGACTTTGGTTAAATGAATTCTCCAATATGAGGATCCATTTCCATTATGATGATAGTTTAGAACTGCTAGCTGTTCTTCGAGGAATAGGACACGACTGACCCTTCTGGATACAGTCTGACACCATAGTAGGATGTCAGACCCTCAGAAGTTTGCACTTGAATTTTTACAATGTCAACATTCCATGTCCCTGGAAAGGGACCCTGGTGCAAAAATTTACTGGTGTTTAGGTCAAAATTACTTGTGAAGATCTTCACAAGAGCACTCACTGAACATGTGTGTGTGGGTATACATTCAAAGCATCATTACTGCACAGAACTTAGGGGTTAAGGCCAAGTCAGACAGTGCACAACGAAAGCTGAGTGAACACTTGGAAGATTGGCAGTTTAGCAGTTATTCAAATGTCTGTTCATTAGCACAAACCCATAGCTGGACATAGACAATACTGTGCTTCAGCTGGGTCTATTCTATGTGGTCAAATATCTCCCTCCAGGTACAAGGTACTAGGCTTCAGTTGGTTTTGTCTGACTCTTGAGAGTACATGGCATGGAGAATCACAATTCCTAGGTAGAGTTCCCCCCACCAGGTAAAGTTGATGAAATATGATTAATGGTAAACAAGGCCGTGCAAATGGTCATGTGTCTCAGTGAAGGCATTTTCATAAGTTAATTCCCCGAGTAACACATGCTCTACAGAAATGAAGGCATGCAGTTTTGGGATGTAGGGGATTATGATCTGATTGAAAACCTGAAGCTTAGCCGGTTAATGAATTTCAGTTCCTTATGGTGGGACATCAAAGCAAAAGGATGCAGCCATATTTGATGCACATGTATGGTAAATCACTCATGAGCCTTGGGGTGCGAGGGAAGTCTGCCTGAAATGTTTAGGAAACTTTGCAATGACCAACAGCATCTTGCAAGCAAAGGGGCTGCAGCCACAAATCTCAGGATTTGCCCATGTGTAGCAGACACAGACGTGTGCTCACCCTTGCCCTACAATAGCTCCTCCTATTTTATTCCTTGAAGCAAGCTCCTTTTCATTTCATGGCACGGGCTTCTTTGTACTGCAAAATATTACTGACTGTGCCAGTAATAAAAGATATACCTGGCTTCATCTCCACTCAATGTAATCTCTCCTGGCTCCACACTGCACTGCACGCACAATTATCTTAAGGATATGTGCTCTTATATACATATGATACCATAATGCAAAATCATTAGCATTATTTCAAAAGCTGTTTTTAAGTATTCATGCTAAAGTAAATGTATGTATCTTTTCCAGCAACCACTATCATTTGAAGTGCATAACAGAGATCTGGTTTTACATGTTTTAACAGTTACCTGATACTTGTGTTTCATTCCATCCACTTCACCCTATATTTAACACATAAGGCATTTTGCAGTTAGTAGAAATGAAAAGCACAGTGCAAGATCCAGTTAAGCACTTTTAAGCTGCATTGGTTTCAATGGGAGAAAGGTAAGCACACACTTTGTTAACTATGAGCAAAACATCAAGATTCCAAGACTGTGGAAGACTACGGGAAAGAAACAGGAAGAGAATGAATGCTTCATCCTAATATGTCATAGCAAAGGTTACTATTTACTCACAAAAAGGAAGATTATCAGCTGATGTGAGAAAGTAGTGTCCACCAAAGAAGTGTATCTTTTTTTCTTTTTTTGCCAAAAACCAAACACAGAATAAAAGATAGGCGTAACTGCTGAATACAAACAACAACATGCCAGGTTGGCATGTATGAAGATGGTAACAGAGCATTTTCATGATCAATTCCAGGAGGATATGGCAAGAGGCGAATCAAAGTATTTCTATATAGAGATGTCTGTATTGGCTCTGGAAGCAGCAAGTCTGCTTTCTTCTTTTAGAGGTTATTGCAGTCCAAGGGCTTGAATACGTATGTTCCCTTATTAGGAATCAGAGCTAAAACTGACTGTGGAATATGAGACCAAGCTGGACACAATGCTGCCTTATTGGCCTTCTGTTTTCAGGTATATCATCAAGCCAGCCATATTTATTATGTGAGCTAGAAAGAGTTTTCCTCTCAAATGCCTTTATCAATCGGACTACAGTAATTTGTTAAAATTCTACCGCTGTGCACCCTTCACCTACAGAGTAAAATGGGTCCAGTTAATTTCAAGGGATGTGTTCTTTATTCCCTTTATATTTTGCTCAGATGCTCCAGCCTTTTAGTAGACACTCTTTTCAGGACCTACATATCTGAAGTCTTAAGGCTAAGGGGAAAGAGCTTTGCAAACAGCACACTGGTTACTCAGTCAGATCCAAAGTGAACAGTCATAGAGTAACTAAACAAAAATTTTGACTTCTTTGAGGTACCCCATGAATGAAGAAACACCAGAAACCACTGGGACTAGAACTACTGAACATTGTTTTTTTTCAAAGTGCCTGCTTTGGTGGCAGCAAGGTTAAACCAAGTCCCTACATTCCTATGACTACTCACATCAGCGCCTGGAGACAACTTTGGCCTTGTAGATCCTGGACACATAGAAATCATGTAATCTGGGGATACAAGTTTTTAAATATTAAGTGTCCTTTGTCAATGGTCAGGAATGATGGGAGTTGTAGTCCAGCAACATCTGGAGGACATGTTTCCCATCTCTGTGCTAGGAGTTCAGTAAGAAAGCTGTTTTGGTTATAAAGGTGTTATGTTGCCAATAAGGATTACTAGTCTGAATGGCCCATAGCACCAAATGTTCCATGTGCAACACATTATGGCTGGATATGATATTGAAACTGACCCATATACCAATTCCAAGGCATCTGGCTGTCACCACAAAGCTCTTTGTACAGCAGAGAGACAACAGAAGAAACAAGTGCGGTTACTGTAGTACTCCCTTATCTGCCCACCATACAAACAGCCAAGACACAATTATCCCATCCACGGAACTTGCATGTCTTGGATCTTAAGATATGTGGGTAGTGAACACATCCTGTTCCCTACCTCTGCATCCTCTCCATTTCTTTTTTAATGTGAAAACTGAATAATCAATACAGATCAGAAAGAACTGGCATCTCTCTGTTTCTACTTTATTCTAACAGAATTTAATAAAATCAGTAATACAAAAACTACTGATGTCCAATTATATAAATCCATACAATTATTAGTATTCATTTTTTTAGCTCTTTTATAAAATCTGTACTGGATAGCATCAGTTCTGGATACCATCATCTACATATCTGTAGAGTTTGACTAAAACTAAAACGTGTGCAATACAGCCTGTGCTTTTAAAAGCTTTCCACATCTCACAGTTGTCTATCAAGTTAAGTTCCTAGATTTGAAATACACTGGAACAAATTCCAGAAAACCAAGAATGCCTAAGTTCTTCTAACACAAATACTCTAAGAACAAAGGATACATAAAATATTTAATCTTTACCCACCTATAATAGAGGGCCAATTAAATGTATTCTAACAGTGTAGTGAAATAATCAATGCTGCATGTAAACTGCACTAAATAGCAAGAAAATCCCTTTATAATTTGCTTTATAATTTCAAATATGAATGCAAAACAATGTTAATTTTGACTGACAAGTTATATATTTCTAGCCCCTTAAGTATAATTTCCCACCTTCTGGCAGGGCCCAGTTTTGTGCCCAATGGATGAAGAGAGATAACTGGAGCAATGTGCCCTTTAGTAGCCCAAATGTGGGCTAGGTGTTTGGCCATGTGGACTGCAACAAGTCTGGTAAGGATCTATAATGTACTCTCTGCAAGACCCATCAAAATATTACTTTCCTCCTAGAAACTGTATGCCTTAATTTTTCAATGGGTTTTCAGTTAGTGCTCCATGAAGTTGCTTAGGTGTAATAGATTATTTTTGAACGATGCCCACGCATAGTTACACATACAGGCAGCTAGTCGGAGAGGCAAATTAACGACAAATTATTAAAACACAGTCAAAAATAAATATTCTCTCTTATTCTAGCTTGCTGACAGATACATGGGCAAGTGGAGCCTTTCCTTTAGTACTTAGCACTGTGTTAGAAGTTTTCCGTGAAGTGGCTGGCTTACCTCGGAGTAACTCCACTGAACACAGTAGAACTTATTTCCAAGACAGCTCTGCCATTTATATTCACGTCTGACAACAAATGCTTGAGAAAGTAAATGAACTGGCTCTTAAAAGTGAAGCAAATATATCATCTACTCAGTATCATGAGAACACTGAAAGTTAGCAACTCTGTAAAAACCAAGTATTCGTTTTTGAAAGAAAGGGAGGGGAAGTTATAGAAATGTATATATGCTGGGGTTTTTTCCTTTCTTTTTTAAAACACATTTTCTCCAACTTTGTTGAGATGAGAATGCTTGTCAGACCTTTGTGGTAAGTATCACCCATTCCATAAAAGTGACGCTATTACTAGCAGAAAAGATGCTGCCCTCGTGCCCTCAAGCAAAGTCACTGTCATTATTTGACAGCTGGGGTAATATGGGAATATGTTATGCTGGTGGGGAAATAACTTGACAAGATTGCAGGAGAGCTGCATGGCATATTATGAACAAAAGTATGCCGTCTATATCGGTGAAAAATATAAACATTTAACAACATTTACTGCCTCTAAATAAAAAGCATTTGTCCTTATCTGAAAAATCACATTTTTTAATTTATCAAGACACAAGCAACAATCAGTTGCTTACTGATATTTTCATCATGAACACAGGGCTACAGTTTGTACTAAATAATATGCATACCCTTTTTAGTTATACAATTGTATAGGAGAGAATCCTGGCAGGGTAACCTTTGGTAACTAAGTCTTGGCTTACTTTTTCTTGAATGATACATATTTCCATTCAAAAGAAAGCCAGAGATGAGTGTATTCTAACAATATATTGTTAGTATTTGTTAATTTACATTACGTTTTACATTGGGCTAGTGTAGTGATGGCCAAACTTGGCTCTCCAGCTGTTTTGGGACTACAACTCCCATCATCCCTAGCTAACAGGCAAAGTGGTCAGGGATGATGGGAACTGTAGTCCCAAAACAGCCGGAGGGCCAAGTTTGGTCATCACTGGGCTAGTGCTTTAGATGAAAGAGAAGACATTTAACTTTCCCTTCTTGATCTTCATTTGGGAAAAGATACTTTTCAAATCTGATTTCTCTGCTGACAAGGAGAAGGTTGCTTTGCCTAAACCTAAAAACCCAGTGCTATTTCACCGCTCTAGCACCTAAATGACACTTACTGAAAATAGGATTTACAGGTGGAAAGAAAGCGGAGGTGTTGGCAACTGTAGTTTGCAATTCTTTTGTAAGTCATTCAGGGAAAATGCATATGGCCACTCAACTTCCTGTGCTTGCATGTGAGTAAGTTTTATGCTAAGACCGCAATCTAAAGAAGTTCAAGGGCAAAGGCAATAGAAGGTTTCCTGCATGGTGTTACTCTCACTTTCTCACTTTGCCATTTAGGGCTGGAAAGCAGAGACTTGTGCATCAGCAGCAAGATAGGAAAGAGCTGAACCCCATCCACTGAGTTGGCCTGCTAGATCCAGTGTTTCCTCCCCCCTGCTCCCCTCCCCTGGTTTTAACCCAGGTAGGAATATCAGTGTGCCTGTGGTAATAGTATTCTCTGGAGGAAGCACAAGCCTTTGCAGAACTCACAAGCACCCAAAAGGTATTAAAAGTACACTATGCATAGATGTACTAAAAGGTTTCATTAATAAAAATTCCTAAGCTCTTGCAAAACAACTTTCACTTAAAGTAAGGTTTTATTCAGCAAGACAGATTGTACAGAAGATCATGAGGTTTTTCAAAATGACTAAAACATTGCCTTAAAATGACAACCCTGATGTAACTAAACAGAGCCACAAGGAGTCCTCATAAGACAATTTTTCTGGTACCGTTTGCTCATTTAAATGGTAGTTAAACTGGCCCACGCTGAAAGCAATGCAACAATCTACAGTTTTGTCATATCAAAGTTCTGGTGTCTTCAAGATATAATGTTTTTGTCAAGAATTCCTCAGTGACTAACAGAGAATTTAAATTCATACTATAGAAAAACTGTTTCAGTTTTAAGGGCTGTCTAGATTTGTATATCTGTTTTAATTCATCCAGACACTGAACACTGCTTTCAAGTGCTTTTTTAAAGGCTCAGATGTCCAAGCCACAGTGAGCTTTAAATGATTCTATACCAAAATTGTATCTTCTTAAGGAAGACTAATTTTATTAATAACTGGCTTCGCAGTAAACTAATTATTCTTTAATTTGTAGAAGAAAACTGCAAATTAAAAACACATTTTTGCCTTCTGGATTTTCTATGGTTACTGATTCAAATACGTTTAGTAAATAAATCTTTTTAAACAGTATACTGGTCAAGTCTCCCTTTCAGGATACAGACCATTTATATAAACTGTACACTGGCCATCTAATTGCATACACATATTAGAAGTTCTGAAGTAGAGTCAGCAAAAGTATATTCACATTTTCCCAATTAAATGTCCACTGTCTCTTTAAATGTTTTTACAGATTAGAAGAAAGCAGATTAATTATGAACTAAAATATATAAAACATAGACTGTTTAAAATGGCGTAGCAATATCATATGAGCAATATCTAACTAAATCATACTTAGAGCAGATCCACTGAATGGACAAGTTACATTAGTCCATCGATTTCGTTGTAGCATCAGAGTAATACTAACGTTGGACTATGCTCTGTAAACAATCATTAAATGTTAAAAGTGTAAAATAGTCAACAGTTAAATGACTGTACAACAAAACTGAATAATTTTGGACTAGAAAATACTTTTCAAAACATTGAATTACTCTTTATCAAACCAATCAGCTATGCAGTTTCCTATTCTTGAAATAGCAAAACAGAATAACAGCAACAGATTGAAGTAAGCCCTTATTATTCTTTTTTTTTTTTAAAAAAACTTCTTATTCATATATAAACCTGCAATGAGTTGTGAAAAACATCTTCTAAACATTCACGTTTTCTGCATTTTCACAAGACTTTTTAACTTACTTTGGAGGATGTAGAGTCACACTCTTGACAAATCCACCCATAACCAGTTTGTTTCGGAGACTTTTTCAAGGGAGGGTCCAAACAGCCAAAATGATAGCAGAGCCTGCATTCATCGCACCTACATAAGAAAGAGATACATTTCTTCAATATTCAGTATCAAATTCAAATCCATAGAAAATAAAATAAGGGTTATCAACACAACCAGAACATGCAAAGTCCAGAAACTTATTTGTATTAAGACTATTATAGCAGCTAAAAATGTTGCAAACAATTCTGCTTTGTGCATTAAAAGTTTTCCAAGAACTGTAATACGTTGAAGCATAGCTGAATATGCTGAAGGGAGACTCAAACAGGAAGGGAATCTTTGTAGACACACTCTAGATAGAGTCTATGACAGATTTCAAGTGTCCAAATCCAGATTTGACTGTTTAGGCCAAATCTTGTAGATGGCGTAGCGAAAGATTCAAATGCTTTGTGGTGATACAGTCGTACCTTGGAAGTCAAACGGAATCCGTTCCGGAAGTCTGTTTGACTTCCAAAATGTTCGGAAACCAAATTGTGGCTTCTGATTGGCTGCAGGAAGCTCCTGCAGCCAATCAGAAGCAGCGGAATCCCCGTCAGACGTTCAGGTTCCAAAAGAACGTTCACAAGCTGGAACAATCACTTCTGGGTTTGTGGAGTTTGGGAGCCATAATGTCCAAGTTCCAGGGCTTTCGGGATCCAAGGTATGACTGCACACTTCTAAATTAATTGAAATAAACCATTTGGTAATGATGAAGTAAAGATGGCATGCAGCCCCTGACATGTAATAAATAAGTATCACAGCACACATGAGATTCTGGATAAGGACATAAGTGCTTGCAGCATTTCCCTCACATATTCAGGTACTTTGTTTACTGTATGTTGACTTATTTTCCCCCTCAATTTGAATTTGTAAAGAAGTATTTACAGAAACATAATTTGCACTCTGAAGGCTTTCAAATGTTTTTAGGTTTTAAAATTCAACCTTAGCTATTTTCTGTGCTAAGTTTTTACAATCTGTAGGATGCTTCCTGCTCATCATCCCACCTGTTGGAGAGGTGAGAAAAGCAGAAACGTAAGAGAGGATGTTTTCAGTGATGGCACTATAAACTCCCGCCCAAGTCCACCATCTGGACCACACTTAGGAGTATTGGGAAAACTCACTGGACTTCATTGGTGTCAGGACCTATACTGGAAATTTTCGCTGCTGCTGTTTTTCTGAAGATGTTAGATTATTAATTGCATTGTATTATCTGTGTTGTTTAATTATGCTGTTAGCTGCCCTGAACTCCCTTATGGGAGGATGGGTAGGAAACAAGTGACAAATAAATAAGCCAGAACGAAGAAAATAATGAAACAGTTTTCCTAGTTCTTCTTGTTGAAGACTGCTTCGATACCTCTGAAAAAAAACACCTTTATAAGAAGTGGTGTGTTTGTTTTGTCAAAAGGCTGCAATCCTGTGCTCTGTTTTTGGGCATAAATCCCAATGATCTCTGTTACTCTTATTTCAAGTAAAACTGCACTGCTTAGGTCAAAGGACATTTACATTATACAGTATAAGTAAACTACATGGCAGCGGCTAACAGGAAGAAAAGTACATTAAACTGAGACATATTTTTTCACAAGTAGCTGCCTTCACTTCACCATGCATTTTCAAAACTGATTTAATTCCATTTCATCACATAAAGAACTAGCAAAATAAACATAAGGTTTGATACTTTAGCAAAAAATAAATTTAAATGTCAATTTGATTTTATACCACCGAGAGATAGCATTTAAAATCACATTTATATACAGATTAACCCAATTCAACATATATTAAAGTAAGCATGACAGAGACTGTAAGGGGAAAAAGCTAACAGAATATATCCCCCGCTCCTTTAAATTACCTTTGAACAAAAAGATTTGCTTATCTTATGTGAGAATAAGTCTAAGAATTTTGAACAAGGGGACTAGCAATGTACTTTCTACATGTCAAACAATGGTTGGGAAGGGCAAAATCCCAGTTAGCGAGCCTTTGCTTTTCAAAAATGTTGTTTATTAATGTACCAATGGTACTATCAGGGAGAGAAATCCCCACTCAGAAGAATGAGCAGGACACCCCATCCGTCCATCCCTCCCCTTGGCAGCAATGCAAGATGCCTGGCTTACCACATATTAAAGTAAGGGAAATTATACACAGTATCATGTAAGACAAAGTCTAAAGTGGCCTAACTGCACCACTGTTCTGCTTATGCGAAGGTTCTGATTATTCATCACCTGGAGAAGCTAGCTTAATGAAAAAGTGTACAGAGCAAATACCTCTAAGGTGAATCAAGAGGGGTGCATGGTACAGGGAATAGCTAGCTTACAAAGCATCACTGGTCAGCCTGGCTGAAGGGAACTCCTCCTTCCCAGCTACCAAACTCCAAACAAACCAACGGCTCAGATTAAACCACGCAGAAAACATTTTTCGTGGTACAACTTCACAATATTGTTGTTTCCCGCCGAGATGACTCTTGATGCCACCACAAGAAGGAAAGTGATTCAAAAGTATAAGCAAATCAAAATATAAGTGTGGTTTGTATACCCTTGTTATAAACAAACTATGGTTTAGTATGAATCCACAATAAAACATGGCTTGTTTTTAAACTCTGATGACACATGTGAACCGCCAAAGTTACAAAGCACTTGTATTCCCTAGAAGTCACCCTTTCCCAGAAAAGTTAGAAAGACTGTAGAAATCTGAAATATCTGCTGTAATAACTATCACTACCAAGCATGGTAAAAACAAGTCATCATGGAGACTACAAGCAAAAGATGCAATAAAAAAATGTTTTAAAGAATGAAAGAAATAGTTTACACTGAACAACAATGCCTAAGAGCTGCTGAAGAAACAAACAAAATTCATGTTTGTAAAGGGAAAACTGTAAATATACATATTTTTTCAAGACAAATATAACAAACAACATAATAAAGCTAACTATGGCATGGTTTCAAAGAGGCATCTATTACTCAAGTGTGGAGACTTTAGACAATTTCCAAATCAGAATTCTCAGGGTGCTGGTTATTTATATATAAGGTTCTTAAAGTTGAAAACTAGCCCCCACCCACCAGTTTTTAAATGCTAGCTTGTTTTCTGGTAAGGTTGGTGTATTTTCCAAATTCAACCAGTTTCTTTTATATGTTAGAGAACAAGACATTTGAAGTAAACACATACAATAAATTAAGGACCTGGAGGCTTCTTTCCTGGAGAGTTGAAGGTGGCATGATAGAGCCATCGCTGCCCATATGGTGCACAGACTTATTTTTTTTCCTGTCTTGTTCTCTTTGGGAAAATAGGTTTTTGAAGAACTACAAAAACCTGAAAATTGGACAAAGAAATTACTGTGAACATCATGGACAATGGCAGCTTCATCATACCATGTTCATTCACCATAGGCACAGACCAGACATAACTCTCTTGGTCTAAAAAATTATAGCTTATTTGATCAGGAACATGCTCCCCACCACCTCTCGTTCCTTGCACTTCATAATGTGTGAACCAGGATCAGATTCCCCATTTATGTTGTAGTTTGCACTCAAGAGGTTAAACCATACTTGTCTGATTTAATGAGAAACTATGGCTTTAAAAAACCTATTGTCTTCACAGCCATTGTTCATTAGATTGAGACAGTTATGTCTGAACCATGCCTACAAAATCTGATATGATACAGCCATATTTGCCCCTGGTGTACGAAGCAATTTCTTCTGCCCAGTTAATATGAAGCAGGGGATGGGGCAGAAGATATTTTGAGTGAATGGGTAGAAAAGATGAAAGTTGAAGCCACATTCTCCCTGACAATTTCTGCCACCCAGACAACTTGCTGCTTCAGTTCAGTTGTTTTTCCTCATGGTAGGGGCCTGAGAGTAACACCCACTGGAAGAAATGCACCAGAGGTGAAATGTTTTTCGACTGAAGGGCAAAAGCACGGATTGCTCCCAAAAGTGCTTCATTCCTCACCCCACTATGGTCTGATTTGCACGTCACATTGAATCATGGTTAAAAGTAAACTATGGTTTAATGTGAATGAGCAAAGTGCTGGTGCACACTGCTTGAAAATCCCCGCTTAGCTTCTCCCCTGTCTCTGTTGTTGTCACAGTGGGTGGGAAGGAAACTAGCTTAGCATTGCAGGAACATCAGTGCCTGTTGTTTTGTTACTAGCTTACTGCATGTGGTTGTTTGGGAGAAACAAGCCACAAGTGCTGCCTTGCCACGAGGGCTCATTTCTCCTGGCCAGAAGCAGAAGTAATGGTTGCTCATTCACAGTAAGCCATAAATCAGGGGTGGGATTTTTTATTTTATTTTTCAAATCAAGGCCAAGATTTCCTGCTACGCACATGTCAGGTGGATGGGACCACAGGAAAAGGTGGCAGAGCAACAAATGAAATTTCTAGCTTTGTACAGTAGGCTAGTTTCCTCCTCTCTGTCCTTCACACAGACAAGAGGAAGGCACTGCCAGAGTTCAAGGCTAAATTCAAGCCAAACAAAAACACTAAGGGTGAGAAGCAGGGTCAGTGAAGGTTATGGCCTGGGGAGATTTTCAAGGGACTTGGAAGGCCACATTTGGCCACTAAGCATGAGGTTCCCCACCTCTGTCACAAACCATGGCTTACTGTAATGTGCAGACCAGGCCATTAGCTGCATGGCAGGCAGGAGTCTATTCTATGAGAGCCACAAACCTCAAATGTCTGAACGCTGGCAGCTTAATTTCAAACACTGCTGTGATTGTGTTTAACTAATGCCAGTAGGATAATGTAACTTGCTTCTGGCATTTTGCTAGGGTTGCAGTTGACACATAGCAAGTGCTAAGTTCAGGCTACAAGATTTAAGCCCTGTTTCTTATTTTTTTAAAAAAATTGAGATGAAAATGTTAAAACAATGTATTTGGTTAAATAACTACTAAACGTGATACTGTAAATCAGAACTAAATCGGTTTTATCCTTAATGTCAGATAGTCAGCCAAGTTGTTAAATTCTAGTTTTAAACAGCCACAACCAGCCCAAGATGTCTGAGGCAGACTAGAAAATGGCACTATGACCTCATCTTCCTCACTGTGGCTCCCCTACCCCCAATTTTTCCACTGCAACAGTAGCAGCACAGGTGTTCTGACAAGCTTATTGGGTGGTCATCTCCTCCCAATGAACCTCTAGGAAGACTGAGAAAAACAGCTAAGGACACCTCTAGGACTGCCATTGGGTGCTTCACTGCAGCAGCAAATATACTATTTAAAGCTTATGAATAAATTAAAACTTCTATTACGTTTGCCACTGCAACCAGATGGCAGGTTCTAGCAGGCACACCCAAGCCCAACCTTAGTCTTTTCTTTCTTGGATGGAGCTGGTGCACAATGGCAGAGATGCAGACATATCTCTATGGACAGCCCTGGAGATGTCCTAGCAGCAGGGGTGGCTGGGCATGATCCACTACCCTTCCCAAGCCACTGACTGAGCCAAGAGGCTCACCTTGGCTTATGGAAGCAATAGCCCTATAAACACTGTAAACTGGATAGAGAAACAGAAGTAGAAACAGCTCTACTATTTGTCTCAGTCAGATTGAGAGGTTAAATAATATTTTTTTAAAAAAATTAGCAGCTGACAGAAAATAGTTTTTCACAAACAAAAATACTGAATTGAGGTCAAGTATCTCGGCACAGCAGGGGAAGTTGATTAGACACTTCCATACCTGAAACACGTCTGTTTTGTTCTTTAATAAAGTGATCTCCATCTGCTCATGCCCTTGGAAATCTTTCAGCACTTCAGCCTGCTGTGCTCAAACCCCACATAAGTCTGTATTTTCCTGCTCATAATTAGCTAATTATGTTCTAATCAATACTGTAGATCCTGATTTTACCATGTAAATCAGATAAATGAGATAATGGCTGGGGGTCAATCTCATTCTATTTACAAAGCCTAGCATGCACGTCCAATTTCATTACATTGTGCCTACCTGCAGAGGAGGGAATCTTATCAGCTGGCCTGCAGAAGTCTTACAATGAACATGGGGGTGGGGAGGAGGACCTGGGCTTGTCTAAATGAAGAGCTAAAGAAAAATGGTGGGTTTTTTTTTTTGCATATTTGTAAGTCACTGTAGAGAATCAAAGCTCTGAAGAATAATATATATAAAGAAGAATCCTGCATTCATAAGACAGCTACAACCATCTTTGGCTCTCAAAGTAATTTCCTAAGAACTCTTTATTAATAAACTTAATCTGTAAAGAAAACTTCACAAATGTTGCTTTGCAGAAGGTTAAATAAAAACCTCTCTCATACATGTACCCTGGAACAATGCCCACAGAATTATTCACATAGCATACAATATAAAAACAGCAAACAAGTAAATTTTGTATACATGTTGGTAATGCTAGGTATCGTGACTTTATAAAAAGATATACAAAATTTCCACAACATGAAGCAGTAAAGGATTGTTCTTAATGGGCATCTGAATACCTAATTGGAATGTCTTTAAACAGTTGAACCAGTTTAGGATTTTACACCACCGTAAAAGTTATGGACCAGCTCTCTTTTAAAATGCAGCAACAAGAAGCAGATGCTTTCAGACACAGATCCCAAGAGTACTGTTCCATGCCACCAGTATCCATCTCTACATATTAGTTAAAAATATGCTTTAGAGCAATGACAGCAATTGGACAGGTGTGTGTATAATTTTTCATTTTGGTTCAAGCCTAAGTTAGTATTAAGATAGCTCAGATATAAAGCAAGATGAATGCTAAGCATCTCTTTAGTAAAACTGCCCCACTATTGATACTCTAATACAGAATATGAATTCAGCTGTTAAATTTTCAAGCATTCGTTCTATGTTGAACATATCTAGAACCACTTCTTCAAGTTTAACACACCTATTTCCTGACACCATAGGATCTCTTCAACCTTTTCATCATTCACTTCAGCATTTGCAAATGCAGAACTTTAAAGTCATATGCCCATCCAGTAACATGTGTCTAGCAGCCCACCATGAATTACACAGAGTAGTGGTTGCAAATAGCAATACAAATACATATCAGTTTGGCACCATACATCTCAAGTTGTCCTGTTGAATAATGACACTACTGCATCTCAACACAGCATAGTGCAGTTTTCTTTAGAAGTATCTGATTATAACAACACTAGCAAATCCAGTCTAATTTAAGAGAAACAGAAAGAAAAGTTACATAGAAATATATCTTCAGATACTTAGTACCTGCATTTAATGTTTTACAGTGCAATGTTTCTTACAGTCCAGTAACACTCGTTAGTTGCTGAATGCTACAAAATTGTAGCACATTTGTGTGTAGTGACCTAGCAACAATGCTAATCAAAAGAGGTATTGATGACCCCCAAAATCTTTGACTAATAAATTTTAAAACACACCCATTTAAAAAACTCATAAAAATGTTTCAGCATCAGCCCTGTTCCTTAAGGCCATCCCTTAAGGCCATCCCGTTTTAGCCATGAGCAAAATGTCCAACTTAAAGAGTCCAGTCATATTCTGGGGGCATAGAATTCAATGTAACCTTTGACTGCTTCCAACGTCAGTGTTTATCTTTCATGAAGTCAAAGGAATCTCTCTTAACTGAAAGGGCTGTATTCCTCTTTACAGTCATACCTTGAATCCTGAACGCCTTGCAAGTTGAACGTTTTGGTTCCCGAATGCCACAAACCCGGAAGTGAGTGCTCCAGTTTGCAAATATTCTTTGGAACCCAAACGTCCAACGCGGCTTCCGACTGGCTGCAGAAACTTCCGCCAATCGGAAGCTGCACCTAAGTTTCCAAACATTTTGGAAGTCGAGCGGACTTCCAGAATGGATTCCTTTTGACTTCCGAGGTAAGACTGTATTATGAAAGAGGGCTCTGAAGCTCAACTGAGAAACAAAGTCTAAAAACTGAAGGCAAGCAGCAGTGTGTGTATATATAAGGTCAGTCTGTAAGCACCTTAATTATGATTTCCCAAATTCATCCCGAATAAATAGTTCAACATGCACAGTGAACAAAGAACACTTTACACGCATACACACAACTGCTCTTACACCTAAGGGAAAATCTATGTATTTATGTTAAGAAAAACCAACTGCTTCCTATGAATCTGCCCAAAGCAATGTAAAATAAAATACACAAACACAATTCAGGCAGAGGTAAATTCCGCATGCATAGTGAAAATCATACTACTTGGTATTGGATGGCTGGACTGAGGCATGGGAATCAATACACCCTTTCCCCCCACAATTTAATGTATTTGTTTTTATATCAGTTATTCTTGATCACTAAGCAGATATTTACTAACAACCTTCTTATATTAAATAGGAATATATACTATTTAAGCTCTACTCAAGCTAAGACAAGAAAATGTATAAATTTTCTGGCCCAGAGTCAATGTTTTCTGACCACTAATTCAAGGGCTGCTGAGCTAGTGTAAAGGCAAGGATACTGCTTCCTTAATATGATATCCAGTGCAACACTAGTGGAAGTCTGTTTTGCAACAGGAAATATCAGGGCTATAGCAGTCTGCTGTACAACCAGCCACAAGAACCATACCAGCATCTTGCACCTTCTCTTGTGCCAGCCATTCTGGAGAAAAAACTCTTTTAAAGAGGTAAATAAGCATGTAAATATAAAATGTTTTAATGCAGAATGAGTTTTATATTCACATGCCAACATTTATACCAAATCTTAGCCAAAACATTTGATGCATCTAGCCTCTCTTCAGCCAATTCTAATGTGCATATTTAAATCTAGAACACAATGTTATTACAGTCTTGACAAAATGCTTATTTCAAACAGTATAACCAAGGAGATCTGGTTATTTTATTGAACATATCCAAATAAAATACAGTGTCTAGCCATAACCATGAAAATACACTAATGTATCATTTCCTGTTATTTTATACAGCTATTATTATTCTAATTTCCAGGTTTATAACTCTGGTTATAAAATATACCTTGCAAAATGCTCCAAGATACCGCTGTATTTTCATATACCCAATGATTTTCAATACAATGGCTGTGATCCAACAAAGTGATTAGTGTGCATAAGGAAGACACCCACCTAGTGGGAGGGTTCTTTGACATTTCCTGTACTGCAGAAGAGCCAAGCCAAATTTCACTTTAAAATGCAGCTTGCTTTTTCAACAATGATGACTGGAATACTTTGAGCAATCAATATTTCAAAGGAACCTTGCAGTTCTACCAGCCCCATGAGTATCTTTGTTGGATCGCAACTTATATACTTCAATGTTACAGGTACAAATGCACAAACAGCTTTGTTCAAAGAAAGGCAAAAATAAGCATTTCAAATGCTTATGCTGTCTAGTAAATTATCTGAAAAAATTACAAGTCTTAAACAGAAACACAGACTGCTACTGGGTATGTCTTGTTCAGTACCACTGGTTGACCAGCTTTTTGTTCTTCTCCAAATTACCATGCAGTAAGCCCACAACTTATGCACATTTAACTTGTGCATATCCAGCTATTCCTGCTTGGCATAATAATAATAATAATAATAATAATAATAATGGGGTGGGAAGGGACTGTCTGTTAGGTAGAAAAAGGGTTTGGCAAACCCACCCACTGCTGAACACAATGTATTCACCCACTACATACAATTTTGGCTTTAGGCACAAAACTCAGAAGGTAACCTCTACATATGTTGCAGGCTTACTGTATAGGAATTGTTGCTGGCTTTCAACGGAAGCACCCCCAGTCCAGAACACACAAACCCACTGAGACAAAGCCACAAGATTTGGGTTCCCTTCTTCTCAAGCCAAATGTGTTCACTCAGTGACTCTTTCAACTTAACATACCAATAGGTACAAAGTCAATTATTATATAGCAAAACTTACTTCATCATGAGAATGTATGAAATGTTTTTTTACAGATATCTGATTGCCACTATACTGAACACTTTTACAGAAACAAGCCTTTTACATATAGCTCTTCAACACATTTATATAAGAATTTGCTTATTAAGAGGCACAAAAAGTAGAGCAGCCAACAAATGACAAAGCATTGCTTTTCCTATTCAACAACATCACATAAAGTATTTAAGTCCCATAGGCTCCTGTCACTCTTCAATGACTTTAAATACTGTACATCATCATTTGCCAAAGACTAGCAACGGGAGACAAAATTACTTAATAGAACATTTCAGACAAGACATTTATGCAGTATTTTCCAGAAATGCACATACCAATGTGCCTGATTAGTGCAAAGAAAAAAAAATTTCAAGTAAATTAACCGCCTTGTCAGTTCAAGTAACATACCAATCGGTTACATTCTACAAGACCTGGCAAGCAAACTCAAGTATTTGTCATAACTAGGAATATGGAAGGGATAAATACACTGTTTTCCTTTAGTTTGTGTTCTATTGAAAGTCTTATCCACAGCTTAAAATCACATTTATAAAAGTAGTTTCCAGGACTGCCTCCGGGGATGAGTTGTGGCAGAGTAGTGTCTCATGAAGAGTATCTACACAGTAAAGTGATAAGAAAAAAAAGATTAACATTTACCATTTTTAACAGTTCTAGTGACTTATGAAACATTTCAACATCACAGCAGATTGAGACTGAAAAGAGACAATTTAGGATTAGTGTTACATTTCCAAGTGCATATGGAAGTGAATTAGCCATTAAGTATCATCCATTTCTCCTCATTCACAGTACTTAAAAAAAAGAAACTGGCATTTAGGTGTGGAAAATGGAGAGTGGTGACCTTTCGGCTATATAAAAGATTTTAATTAAAACAGACATGATTATACAAAGAGAGCAAGCTTCTCCTTGTCAGAACTCTTAACTATATAGCACGATAATATACCAGATTAACTATACTTCTTGTGACCAATCAGGAAAGGCAGGAGCTGATTGACAATTACAAAGCAGCACACAGCGTTCTCACAAAGCAATTGTTTTATAATGTCAATAGGGCATCTATAGTTACTGAGCTGGATCCAGAAACAAATGAATGGAACTCCACTTGCACAGTGGGGCTTTTCGGACTCATTCCCTCCCTATGACAGCCTCCACACCGATGAAAAGCTTTTGAGGGTCAAGGGACAGTGATGAGGCACAGGGGCTGCAGCAGAGAAATTGCATTTCCGCTTGCACAAGACCTCTGTGGATCCAGAGAATCTGAGTTACAGATTCCTGCTTTTTCAATATTTATTAGGAAATATAGCAAGTCGGGTTTACTGTGATTTTTACGGCATTTATATGGCAGACACTGCACATGCCAATCACATTATTTCCCTTAATTCCATCATGTTTCATATTTAAAACTTTTAACACTGCGGGAAAACTTTGGGAAAACTTACATGTGCTCTGATTAGATTTTTTTTTGGGGAGGGGGGGACCTTGAACTACATACTCACGCTGATAGTTGCATCTGGTGCGTTAACGCGGAAATTTCTAACAAAGGGAAACTGAAAGGCACTTGCATATTTTACTTTTCACCTAGCAAGACTCAGACAAGAATTATGAGAGTCTGACAGTGGGTATCGGACTTCAGAGTAAAAAAGGAAACATGAAAGATGCCACAGGTTTCAATGGAGAATAGCAAGAAATGATTTCAATAGGCAAATCAGCTGAATTCTTCTCCAATCTCCACTTCAGAAAGACGACATGAGGAGAACTCCTAAATCATGCACACCAAATAATGGGGTTTCCATTATATTAAGAAATGAGGAGCTAAATATGAACATTGCAAAAGAAAAGACAGGTAAAGGAGGGTGTGGACTAAAATTCCACATCCAATGTAAAAAAGTCAAAATATGCACAATTATGCAGATGAGAAAATGTTTTTTAAATTGTTCTAATGCAAACATAAGCAAAAAAGAAAGAAAATAACCGCTTCGGCTCACAATAATACAAAGCAATTTATGAATTCTGACAAACATGTCAGCACGTGATGAGACCTTTTCCGTATTAAAAATTGCAATGGTGAGAAACTGCCCAAGTGTTTTGTCTTTATCTACTGATACAATGCTGATAATGTGTGCACATAACCTGTATATATATATATTTGTTTGCTATATTCAGCCCTTGATCGAGACTGTTTGAATTGAAAAGCAAAAAACCAATACCAGAAACATAGAATAAAATCAAACCAAGTAGACATAATGAGTACAAAAATGATTTGCTTTTAAGAAACCGATTTTGCACATCTTGCCACATGTCCTTTGTCACTGACAACCCTGAGAAATCTGAAGTCAGAAAATTGTGCCAACAAGAAATTCACCACCTAAATGGAAGAGTACTGGTTGATTTCATGATTAGTTCCTTTACATATTGATATGTGTGTCTTCATTCTTCAGCTACTTATCTAACAAAATGTGTGGACAACATTACAACTGAACACAACCCCCTGTTGTGTTTCCTTTCATTAGAGTGAGATGAAAATGTTATGCTAACTTCCTTTACTCAATGCAGTTTGGTTTAATAATAGTAATAGTAATAATAATTTATTTTTTATACCCCGCCCATTTGGCTGGGCTTCCCCAGCCAATCAAATGATTGCCTACCTCAGACTCTGGTCAAATTAAGGAACTGATGGCAACGGATTGCATCTTTGTTAAAACAGAAAACAACCAAGCAATATATTTTAATACTACCTAATCAAGGTCTCAGATTACAAATGTGAGGTCATCTGGATATATAAACTTGTTGGCCCTGTTTGTACAATATCAGATTTTGTGAGCAAGATGCACATATTACCGATGGGTAGAAAACTGTTGAGCTGGAAGACTTGTATACTATTTTGTACAGTTACATTTTAACTTCACACTAACCTGCTGTAGTTTTAGATTTGGTTCCTTCTTGAGAGTACCATTTATGTAATAAGATCCTCTACCTTCTGAGTCATATCCGGCTGTTTAGATGTGACAAACAGGTTCAAGCGCTCTCCCCAGCCCTGTGAGGTTGGACAGGTTGCAATGCAAGCTCTGCTCGTTACTCTAAAATGCTGCCATCACTCACATTTTTAACGAATTGTCTGACAAATCGCGCCACCATGAAACCATCTCTCTGTGTGTATGTCTGTGTGTGGCCAACCCAGGCTACGCCAAAAACTCAATCACCTGAAGTGCCATAAGCAAAAAGGAAACTGAAATCCAAGAAGGATTTTGAGAAGTTGCTGGGAATAGAAGGAACTCTAATTAGCTGAGGTGTTTGGTAATTCCACTTCCATTCAGTTCTGTAGGGCTCCACCAGACTTCTGGTAGCTTAGTAAATTAAACATACAGCTGCTGGGATCCACAGGAACCCCATCAGCCTAGGAGGGCTAAATCAAATGTAATTTGGACATTTCCTGTAAAAAATATATATCTTTACCTTTTGGGGTCCTAGATAATTAAAGCAATCTTTAGCCAAGAATCAGATCATTGCCTAAAAACCCTCCATGTGGTAATATGATCCTCAGCAATTGTGGAGATACACATTATTCCACATCTCTAGTTCAAAGGGATTTAAATTAAACATACAAACTTATTTTTGTTGTGAAAAATCCTTCACAGTAAAGCAATCAATCTGCAATAAGGTGTATGTCTATGCCTTTAGAGATATACTGTACTGTCTAGCTCAGATAGGACCATGGATGCTTTTCTGAACAAGTTGCTTCTCTTTCCTAGACTGTTTTACAATTCATTTTTTATAGTTTTCCCAATGCTGATAGCTATGCTGGCTGCTAGACTGAGGAACGGGAGTCATTTCTTTCCTCCATTTCAGACACATCCTGAATGTAATGCATCTTCTGTGACTAGCATCAAAGTTTGTATACTTAAGTTCTAGTATTTTAGGTTCAATGGTTAATCCAGTACTGGCCTCTTGCAAAAAGGAGGGGAAAAGCCTTATCTTCATAAATAAGATGTAGCGGTGGGGAAGGTGGAAATTTATCCTGACAAGTGTCGGGTTCTCTTCCTTTCACTCTATAGCTTTGTCATGGAAATGTCTTTTTCTCCTTTCTTAGAATTGTTCTGATCAATTTTTGACAGCTCCCACATGGATTCTGTGACTTTTGGTAGTCTGTGGCTTCTCTTCTGAATTGTCATCTGTCACATATGGTGACCAGCAGCCATGTAACTATCTTTCTAGGAGATTTTCATTTTTTAAAAAAGACTGAAGCTTTTTCAAATTGCTATGGCTGCTTCACTGCTCCCACTGCACATGATAGCTGCCTCCATGCTATCTTTATAACCTTCTCATCATGATTTCCTATGACTCCTGGCATATTTTTATTGCACTAGACATGAAATTCTTGTGTTTTTGTTTCTCCCCTTTCTCCACAACCTCAATTAGAAAACAGTTTACTGCAACTACCTCTACAATGAAGATAGTTGTGCTAGTTTATTCTTTGGTATAAGCATGCATAGTTAAAAGATGAATGACACATAAACTTTGAACTCAGAACTGAAAAGGATGAAGTGTAGCCAAATGAAGGATAGTGTGTGAGCATTTGTCCCCCATCTCAAACTATTAAAACAAACTTTTAAAGTAATGTAACACATCCTGTCAAACAGTAAGTTCCTGTGAAGGAAAATCTAATCACAGAAACAAACACAAAGTGTAAGAACATTAAAATCAATTCAACAAACTCAAACAATAAAACCATTCAGACAAACTCAAAAACGACACAAACATTTCATCAAATATAAAAATTGATCTTCCATAAATGACTAGGTTACACCTCAGGTAAAGCCTTCCCAAACACAAATGTCTTCAGTAGTAGTCGTGTACTTTTAAATAATTGCACATTTGTCAGGAAAGCTTGAGAATTTCAACAGTTGTGGACTAAAACATGGTGATCATTTACAGATATTGAGGCATGTAGGTTTGCACTTGTATGCACAAACACAGCCAATTGTTTTATGCTATGACTCAAAATAATTGCATACTTCTCATAAAGGCACCATATTTACACTATTTGTATTTCCTAATGTGGAGGCACATAATATTAAATATCAAATTATAAAACCATAGAGAACTAAACAGAAAACCATGAATGCGATTTCTACGAACCTGCACAGTATTATTTGTCGCCAACACAGCCATAGTATTTAAAATGTCAGTGCATGTGTTTGTGATTACTGTGTCAAATTTCTTTTGGAATGGCTTCCCTGCTCCCTTTCTTGGATATGATACTCCCAGCTGTGTTTCTATACTATATTAGTTCATGGCTTTAGTTTATTACATTTTCATCATGTTGATCATAAGCCACCTTGAGTGTTGCAATATAGTGGAAAGGCAGGATAAGTGTTTTAATCATTTCATAAACATTTAAACAACTATACTAAAGATGTAAAGTTATTAATCAGGAGACAGATAATTGGTTACACACACACACACACACACACACACACACACTTCAGTCATCCTTCTGTGCATGACACACAGTGTGAGGATGATATGCCTTTTAGTCCTCAGAAGACATGGTATTGAGTAAGTATTCTAGTGCAATGTCACAAATTTTGGCTGGCCATTTTCACCACAGCATGCCTTAATATATTGCTTAATCTGTTTTCCCACCTCAAAATATTTTTAATTAATTTTGCAAAACCAAAATCTATCAGGGTAGAAATAAGGAGAACAAAGTTAATTATTCAAGAGTCTGTTATGTCTTCCAAAAAAAAAAATGACTCTCGCAACACCAGCAAAAGAATTACAAATCGGCTCCACTTCTGGGTGGGGACGGGGTGCTATCAGGCTGCCTAGACTCCCACCTCAGCGTGGGGGTGGGACGATGTCCCGCTGGGGAAGACCCTGGCCTCATCAGGTTGCCAGGAGGCCAATGAGGTTGCTTGGGGGCAAGACCGGGGCCGATTTAAGCCGCGGCGCAACTCCAAGGCTTCTCTTTTCAGCCTTGCGCCGCGGTGCTCGAGTCGATCCACATCGGCAGGGCTCCCCCCAACTGGTGGTTTACCCTTACCAGACTTCCTGCAAGGGGGGCAGGAGTCAGATATAGTCTGTTGTTGCCAACACCTAAGCCAATACTGCTCACATTCTGTAACCAATAAAGTTGTGGCCTAAATTTTGCCCACTAACATTAACCTAAATTCAGTGTCCTTATGTCTTTAGTCTCCTGGGGGGTGGCTTGGGGGCCTTGACACGCAAAGGGAACTGTAGCAGAGGCAGATTTAGGGGGGCACGAATGGTTCGGTCACGCTGGGCACAGAGCTACGGGGGCACTGCTCCTATGATTTAGAATAGAACATGGGAGGCAAGGGGCACAAAATCTTGGCATTGCACAGGGCGCCGCTGAAATTTGAGACTCCAAGGTCCAGCACTGACCGTAGTGCCACTAGCTTGCACTGAAGAAAATCCAATTCTGTCAATACATGTGTGCATCACATTAGGGGAAGATACCTTTTTCTGTTTCCCTACTTTACAAACTATATATAATTTGAGATGTATATAAGCTTCTGTGCTTTACAATAATTTATTGGGGGAGGGGGTTGCTCCCAATTAAAAAATGTCCACATTTTATGGCAGGAAGTACCATGCCTGCTGCTGCAATGCACCTTTCTAAACTAGTTTCTGAATATATATATATATATATATATATATATTCATAAGATTATGAAGAGCAAATATGGGAGAGTGTTGAGCTGAGTGTCACAGGCCAATATGGGAGGTTTCAGTAATTAGAAATAATGTGCAATTTCTGCAACAGGAAAAGAAGACAATAGAAATTAACCTTATCACAGGAGATAAGTACTTTTTTGAAAAACACAATAAAAAGAATGAAACAAAATCCTTCGTAAGCTCGGCTGCAGGAAAATCCTACATTTAATAATTTTACAAATTAGGCTTCCTGTAACAGAATTCAAAACGCATGACTACTCATTCCTTCCCAAAGCCAACTTTTGTTTCTCTTTAATGAGAAAAAGGGAAAGTCAGCAAAACAAAATGTCACCGTTAAATCATTTGGCAGCATTTTGTGTCAAAAATGTAATGGAAAAGGCACACATCATAGGAAAGGTTACTGTTCTTCCAGAACATCTTTTCGCTTGGTTCAGGGCTCATCCCTCTCCACAGCAGTGCAGGCACTACTGCTGCCTGCTCTCCCCGGGCTTAATTTGGCAGATGAAGGATGATGGCATTTTCAGCAGACCACAGTGCAGTGATTTTAGTGGTTATCTGACTGAAACCGATGCTATGATTTAGAATAACTGCTCTGTTTATGTGCAGTGGTAAAAGTCACTTACTACACAATCCTGCAATGTCAACTCATTGCTTCCATTATATATTCTCTTAGAATAGTTTCATCGCAGATGAAAGTCAGCGGGAATTAAAAGAAACTGCCTGCTACTTTTGCAGCTCCAGAAGGAAAGTATGCCATGTTGAGAAGTTCATGAAAAGATGCAAAACATTAATGCCTCACACACAAGACTGTCAAGCCCAGATACACTGTAATCGCTCGTTGCACTGGACTTTCAAATATTACTATTAGCACTTAAAAGGCAGTTCCCATATATTTTGCATAACATTTTAGCTATTTGTATCCCTCAAAAGAACTAAAAACAATTCACAAAACATGCCCATTTGCAGTTCTTTTAGCACTACATCCTGCGCACAGGCTTTTGGTAATATCAAACACCATCATTGTTAACACTACAAAGAATGTGCCTCCTGACATTACATAGAAACACACGAAGACTTTATACTAATTCAAAAACATTGACCCATGTAGCTTGGTAATGTCTAGACTGACTACCCTCCAGAGTTTCAGACAATGGTCACTCCCTACCTTTAGATATGCTGCTGATTGGACTTTCATTATACAATAAATATTCCCCCCCCCCCAATTATATTTCGTAATAATAACACACATTCTTTATTATTATGCTCCAAAGAACCGCAAAAAAAAGAAAGCAAAGTGCAGCGGATATATACGGTATATTTAACATTATTGATTTTATATTTAACATTATTGATTTTAACCCTACTATTTTGAGGCAGTATCTAAATTTATACTTCACTGTGAAAACAAGCATAACATATGCTTACGCCACAATAAGGTTTCACTCAAATACTTATGTTTATTACAGATGTAATTTTAAAAATATGGATTGGATCCAGGCTTAGTCATGGCTAAATTCAGTCCCATTGATTTCTATGGGGCAACACTCAACACACTTGATTCAAACTTAACAATTTTACTCTGGAAGCACTCTACTAAATGAACTAAAGTCTTGGGGGGGGGGGTTGCATTAGTCAAACTTATAACAACCAGCATTTGTGCAAATTCGCAGTCTTTCTACTAATTATACTGCAAGACCTAGATCCAAAGCAATAATGGAACTGTTTATGCCACCTGTTGGTACGGTCCAAATCCAAATCCCACTTTCCCCCCTCCCACATCCCAGGAGCTAGCAGAAGCCTGTTACATGAACGCCTATTGCTCAGATATCCAATTAATGCTATTTCATATGTTCTTTATTGTTCAGAAGTATTTATTCCAAAGAACAAGAGACATCTATATTATCTAGTTTCCTGATGTTCAGAGATGCTGCTTAGAACGGAGTTTTCCTTCTGCGGTTGAAAACTCTCTCCGTTCTTCCACAAGTTTTGTTGGCAAAGTGATATGCAGCAACGAAATAAATCAACCCAAGAAGCACATAGGTAGATGCTACATCAAAACAGAGTAGGGTACGAGCAGTAGGACAGGGACTTCTCAATGATAATAGAATGCTCCACAAAATGATTCATCTATAAATGTTGACAGCAGTAATAAACAAGGCCTTGGAGTGCTGTACACATTCATAGCAATGCTCATTCACAGCCATTAAAATGGATACACTTGCTTAAAAAAATGTTATCTTAAGCAAGGCTACAGTATTCGTTTAAAATAACTCCATGGTGTTTTGACATTGCTCTAAGTTTATTTCCTTAGATATTCTTTAGTCATTTCTTTGTCACGAGTTTCCCTGTAGCACTTTATACTGCAATTCTTTGCATCTATGTAGTACTCTCAGATCAGAGAACAAAGAAATAGTTAATGTGTATATTTGAAAGAGTCACACCCTTTCAGATAGCTGGGGGGGGGGGGGGGAATCAGATACAGAAGAGGTGGAGAACCTCCCCAACCCACCATCAGAGGGGTTGCAGTCCTTTAAAGGTAATGTCAGGAACTGCATGCAAGTGGTGTGCATCGCCACCCCACCCTCATTCTCATTCTCTCTCTCTCTCTCACTCACACACACACCCCATCTTCTTTCATCCACAGTAACACACAAACACATCCTATGCATTCATTCATTTTCTCTCTCTACCTCATCCAATCTGCTTTGGAGAAAACCTTCCATTGTGGAAGTTTCCTCCACAATGGAATTAGAAAGCTCTAGAGGCCCAATCTGGATTGGAACCCTGGTGTGGAGGTAGAAGAGCGTTAAACCTTTGTTCCCTGGGGCAGTCGTCTGGATTGGACCTACTGCACTTGCAATTTCCATTGGAAGAAAGAATGCAATGACTGCAATGGATTCTTTGGGGGCAATGTAATTTGCAGGTGCAGAAGCCAGATCTGTGACAGGGTCACAGTGGCAGTAAAAAGTTTTAAGCTCCTCTAATGTTAATGTTTTAATGTTGTATTTTAATCATGTTTTTAAGTTGTATTCATTCATCTTGTTTTTATTATTGCTTGTTAGCCGCCCTGAGCCCGGCCTTGGTTGGGGAGGGCGGGGTATAAATAAAATTTATTATTATTATTACCCAGCCATACCAGGATCCCATTCCAGATCAGGCCCCTATCACCTGAGATTTTCTGCTATTCCTCCTCTCTGCAGCCAGAGCAGAATGCAAAGAGGAGGAGGGTGGCGAGGAACAGAGGCTCCAAGGACTGCAATGACTTACAGGCCAGCCAAAGGTTCCCCATCCCTGCCTAAAGTTGTACTGTCAAAAAGTTATAAAGAATCACACATGACAGTATTCACTACTGCAATGGCAACCATCAATCAATATTTTGTAAGAAAAAATGCTTTTAAATATTTCTATGAAAAATCAGTGGCAAGGATCCATATAATCAGGTGCACCTAAAATGGGACTTTAGATTTGTGTTTCTGAAATTGCAACCCATACATCCTTGCTTTGCCTCAGGGCAAATAACTTTAGAAAGGGAGGGGACTTTTGAAAGCAGTTTGTGAAATGGCTTGGGTAGTGCTGGTTGGGAGTCTGCTCTTTAGAGGGAGAAGGTTTCAAATTCTGCAAAATTTTAGGCGAGCCCCTGGGATTGTCTAAAGCAGCTGAATACGTTTCAGGTCTCTTTGATAAATCAATTGAAGATGGTTGAAGTAGTAGCCTCAACATAATTTCCCCCCCATAATCAAAATCTATAACGCTCCTGTTTAAGCAATGATGGTCAAAATCCCTGGACTATCTACTACTCATTCCTACAGATAATATTAATGCAGCTTGAATAGTATTGAATTAAATTAGCTTGTAACCCATATCACCCATGACAGATAGAATTAGCTATAAAAAAGGAGAACAGCACAGCACTTTTTTTTTTTTAAGGAAGCAAAACAAACTCTCAGACTGCTACATATAAACAGTATAGATTTAAAAAGCAACTCTTTCCTAACTTAAAATTTCAATGTATGCATAAGCAACGCCCCAATTCATGTTTCAGTGACTGAAGTTCAACCCAAACAGGAAAATTCTGAGTTACTCAAAGAATGCCCTGTTACAAGAAAGAATGTCGCTAAAACTGCAGAGATGTTCTCATTGTTGCACAATTCTATCATGTAAAATGTGATGAGAATCAGTTGTTGAGGTAAATGTTTTAAATAAATAATAAATAGAAATAAATTATGAAATAGGGGAAATGCTCAAACTTGTTAGTCTGACAAACCTTCAGAAGAAATGAAAATCTGTTACAGTGGGTAAGTCACCTATAATGAGACCCTGCGAGTTCACTTTATATAATCTTGGCATATGGATCTAACATTTGAAAGGTGTTTGGATTGATAATAGAGACTGCAACAAGACACAAGGGAGAAGAGCAGCCTTACTGGTATTAAGATATAAATGCAATAACTAGCACCTTAAATTGCATTCTGTGGGCTAAAGAAAGACATCATAGACCTGGTGCATAATTGCACTGTTTCCAAGAGACCACTGTAGTATATTCTAGCTGTCAAGTTATGCGCCTAGAAGCACTGCAAGTCTGCATACTTGAACAACCAGTAGAGGCTGATCCCCATAAAAGATGCCTGCTTCCCATTCACTCCAGGTCATGAGAACTGCCGGTTAAAATAATTTTAAGCCTTGTTTAGATTCAGCTTCAGCAACCTCACCCATATAATGTCTCCAATAATACATAAAGCACCATGAATGTATTTGCCTTCTTATACAAATAACATTTCCAACAACTATATTGACAAAAACACAAATGAAAATATCACAACGTAACACAGGGAACAACCATCACTTAGTGTTTTAGATGAACATAGAATCATCTTCTCATTGTCTCACAAGTTCAGAAGTCTCACACTGGGAACCACCAGCATTTAGGTTTATAAGAGCAACCTCCAAAGTTTCTTGGGAAGAAACTATTTTTAGCAGGTGAGCTTCAGCAATATGGTGAAGTTTTCACACGAGTCAAGGAGGCTTCTTAGGACAAAGGACCTGAATTGATTATATACATCCTCTTAAATACAGTCTGTTTCTGAGAAGCAAGATCAATTCAATCGATAATAGTTCTAGCCACTGCTGAGAGATAGAAGATATTATTGTGACCCATTTTTAAAAAAAACAGTGCATTCTTAAAACAAAGGCACCCTACTGACAGATGGTGGAATTTTACTTCTGGCCAAAAGATATATATTTAATAACAAGCCTTGATGAAATAATAGGGCTACTCAGACAACTGTTCCAAACTTGTATTCCTGCAGTCCCAAACACTATCCTCCTGATGAAAAGGTGCGAGAAAGGAAAATTTAGAGGTGATTTTTATAGGTAATAAAGGAGGCCTATGCCTCAACTAAAAAGTGGACAAGTCAATTAAAAACCTGAGTTGGCTAAATTAGACAGTCACGTTGCATAAATCTATTTCTATAAGTCAAGGTGTTACAGACAATTACATGGACTAAATCACTGCTGCACGCACTAATACTGACATGTATTTTAAGGCTGCGGTGTTCAAAAAGCATACTGTCTGAAACACAAAAGGTCTAAGCTGTAATGTTTATACATAAACTCATAAATCTCCAGAGCAAACTTCTGGAGTTTATTAAAACACTGGGATTGAGAATAATGCAGAAAAGAATCACTTGATTCTCTTAGAAGTTTGAAGACTTCTAACAATCTTCCCCTTTTGGTTAAACTATGATGAGAAACATGTAGGCAGCAAAAGTAACACAAATGCCAACTTTTAGAACCACAGTATATTATCAAGGTACTTTTAATAAAAAGTTCAGAAGGGCAGACATGTTGTGGCAGTTAATATGTGAAGGTATAGGATATCACGAAAGAAATAAAAAAGAGGATTTAGCCTGACCTCACTGCAGCATCTAAAATCCTTGAGAGAAGCAAACTACAATGGGATTCATAATAGTTCTTCATTCTTCTTGGAACCCTCCAAACCTTGCACCCAAACAGAAGCAAACTACGCATAGTACTTGAATATTGTTCCAAGTTTCTTATTTGAGATAGTTCAGTAGAAAAGTGAAACACTACAGCTCAGTGTGCACGTGACACCAAACCAAATCATGACTTAACATGGACAGCAGCTGCATTACCCCTCCCCCAGTCCTGCTACTGCTGCACTGCTGTGAACTGCAGGCATAGGCAAACTTGGCCCTCCAGCTGTTTTAGGATTACAACTCCCATCATCCCTAGCTAACAGGACTAGTAGTCAGGGATGATGGCAAGTGTAGTGCCAAAACATCTGGAGAGCCAAGTTTGCCTATGCCTGGCTTAGTGTGTCCTCTTGAACTGGGCCTGTTTGTGTCCTTCAGACCCTAAGCTGTAAACCAAGTGGAAACTTGGGCTAGAGCTTGTGAGATAAAACCGCAAGTCTGGGTTTAGATGATACACCAAACCAAGGCTCAGTGTAACAGCAGGAGCAAAGGAGCTGTGAACTCTTCTCCAGGAACTTTCACATTTGCATGTTAATGGTAGATAATAGTTTGGCTTAGTGTTGGGTATGAACTGGATCACAGATATCTTTTGGCTTTCAGTTAAGCTCACTTGCAGCTAAGTTGTCTCTTTTGTCTGTTCCCCGTTTGTATTCCTTCGTCTTTAACGTTTACCTTCCAAGTCCCAGTAGCGTCTTATTTGTGCTCCTGCAAGATCCTGGCCTTCATAGATGTTTAACAAAAAGTTCATGGGAAAAACTAAGCAATCTTTTTGTGTTTCCTTACAGAAATGGTAAAAAGTAGTTCCCTGCTGAATGTATATTTTACAAGAGCCCATTTACAAGTTCTCTCATTTTAAAGAGAAATTGAAAATTGGTAGCTGCTGCATTTTTATTGCATAACAAAAGCTAAGTCAGAATTTCATAAATCATTCCTTTTTCTCAGGCCAAAGGGTCATCTAATGAAGTTAGGAAGAAACCATCTGAGTATTCTTTAACACCTACAATTCATTAAAGAATCACAACACCTTCTTGATTTGAATTCAGAATCACAATACCCTGTAACATTTTAACAGCTCATCAGAAGAACACACAACATGAGGCATTTTTCAGATTGCACTAAGATAAAGCATTTGGAAATATTTAAGAAAAGGGCACAATGATCTTTGTATCTTATGAATGAAGCAAAGTGAACTTCAAAAAACTTTCATGGTAGAGGATAAGAAAGTGAAGATTGATAGCTGTCAAAATGGGTGCCTTGTTTACATTTGTAACCCATTATAGAATCCTGGTAACTCACCCTGACAAAAGAAAATTAATTCCCTTTTGTTAGGAAAACATTACTCTAGTTACTTACATTTAAATCCACGGGATAAAGTTATGTGGCAAGTCAATAAATGGATCAAACCACTGTTTCTGAAGCAATGCTTCCGTCAATTTAGATTAAAAAAAAAAAAAAAAGTTCTGTATTAAGAGGTCATTCATTACAGCCACAATGTGAAAGTGATGAAGATGGAACTTTAATCCACTCTGGAAAAGGTCACAGCATCAAACCTACCTGACTAGATTTTCATTATCCCCCGTTCCCTTACATGTGGCACATTCTGTTCTTAAATCTTCAGACTTAGGCTTCTTTTGTACTACAGACTGTCGCTGTCTTCTTTCTCTAGGAATACGTTCCTATCAATAGATGGAAACAGAAAAGGGTGGGAGAAGAGCACAAGTCTTATTTCAGCAACATTATTCATTCAAATGTCAACATTTTCACCAATTTAACTGAAAATAAATTATTTTTTTCAAAATTCCAACCTCAGGTTTTTCTTCTTCAGGAATGTAGCTTCGTTTTCGTCCTCGAGTTCTCTAAAAGTAAATATATTTTAAAATTAATGGCATTCAAGGGGAACAGAACAAACCTAGACACCAAGCATGCATGACCTTCTCGTTGTTTCATCTATTTGTGGAATTTAGGGGTGAGTACCAATCCTTACGGGGACGCAGGTGGCGCTGTGGGTTAAAGCCTCAGCGCCTAGGGCTTGCCGATCGAAAGGTCGGCGGTTCGAATCCCTGCGGCGGGGTGCGCTCCCGCTGCTCGGTCCCAGCGCCTGCCAACCTAGCAGTTCGAAAGCACCTCCGGGTGTAAGTAGATAAATAGGGACCGCTTACCAGCGGGAAGGTAAACGGCGTTTCCGTGTGCGACTCTGGCTCTGGCTCTGGCCAGAGCAGCGATGTCACGCTGGCCACGTGACCCGGAAGTGTCTCCGGACAGCGCTGGCCCCTGGCCTCTTAAGTGAGATGGGCGCACAACCCCAGAGTCTGTCAAGACTGGCCCGTACGGGCAGGGGTACCTTTACCTTTACCTTACCAATCCTTACATAGACACAATGGCACAGATGAGGTATCAGCAGGCTTGAGTGAAACCCCAAAATTGTAGACATATCAAAAATATTATGGGGTGAAATTTAAGGAGGGAGGAAAACAGTCCAATGAAGACTGGGTTTGCTCAGCAACCACAGAACACTGAAAAAGTTGGGGGGGGGAATGGGGAAGTGGAATCAGTTGGCTGTGAATGGCTAGCGAAGAGCAAGATGTGGCTGCTTCATCCTAGAATATTACCAGATCTTCTAATGCATTAAGAGAGACGTTCACACAAACATGTATCTTACATGTGTATTCGATACAGGCTAATTTTGGGGAATTAGCAGTATTACTCCTCACTGAAACTTTTTTTGGAGATGACTGCATGCACATGAAAAGAACTGTATTGGTTTTGATAAAGGTAAAGGTAAAGGTACCCCTGCCCGTACGGGCCAGTCTTGACAGACTCTGGGGTTGTGCGCCCATCTCACTTAAGAGGCCAGGGGCCAGCGCTGTCCGGAGACACTTCCGGGTCACGTGGCCAGCGTGACATCGCTGCTCTGGCCAGAGCCAGAGCCAGAGCCGCACACGGAAACGCCATTTACCTTCCCGCTGGTAAGCGGTCCCTATTTATCTACTTGCACCCGGAGGTGCTTTCGAACTGCTAGGTTGGCAGGCGCTGGGACCGAGCAGCGGGAGCGCACCCCGCCGCAGGGATTCGAACCGCCGACCTTTCGATCGGCAAGCCCTAGGCGCTGAGGCTTTTACCCACAGCGCCACCTGCGTCCCCATTGGTTTTGATAACCTTGCTTAATTTGGAGGATTTAGAACAGACCAACCTAAGCATGCTTGCTCAAGAAAGCCATAAATAATTGCTGCAATTCTAACATTTTTTTGTAAATGAATAAAGGTTTAAAGGTGGTAACTTGCCAATATAAAACAATTTAGAAGTTACAAAAGCAGCCTTGCAGATTTAACATACCACAACAGAAACAACAGAGAAAAGAATGGATTAATACATATTGCCTGAGCCATATACTTAAATGTTACTTGAAAGATACAGTGGTACCTCAGGTTACAGACGCTTCAGGTTACAGACTCCGCTAACTCAGAAATAGTACCTCAGGTTAAGAACTTTGCTTCAGGATGAGAAAAGAAATCGCGCCGCAACGGCAGCGGGAGGTCCCATTAGCTAAAGTGGTACCTCAGGTTAAGAACAGTTTCAGGTTAAGAACGAACCTCCAGAATGAATTAAGTTCTTAACCCGAGGTACCACTGTACTGGGAAGAGACTAAAGGCGGAGAGCTGCCTAACAGGGATTCATGAGGCAGAGTCTTAAAGATCCAGCTTTGCTTTGGGGAAAACAAAAGAACCAAGAAGGGGGGAAAGGTTACATGTATAGTACAGGCAACCTCTGATTTCCACGGGAGTTGCATTCCAGGTCACTGCGCACTTGCCTGAAATTGAAACACCCTGTTCCGCCCCAGCTCCCATTCCACCCTTTTAGTGACATCTTATGTTACGTTTCTGGGTTATTTCCGGGTTCAGTTTTGTGCATGTGTGAGCAATTGCATACATATTAGTCGTGCCTAAAATGGGGGTTGCCTGTAGCAGAAATCCGGTTTTGCAACAACTAGGTTAGAGTAAGACTGGGAAGATACAGGAGATGAATCTGGCAGTGAATTCTGAATCTGAAAACTAAGATGTGCTGGCAGCCTATATTTTGTAACCATTAACACTTTAAATTATCTTTCGGCTAATAGAGTACTTTGCCCCTTGAGATTCTGGCAAAAACAGTTCATATGCCTAAACAGAGAAGAGGGTCAAACTGTGATGTAAGAACATTGATCCTTCCATGCCATTATCACTCCATTTCAGCTTTGGTATGCTTCCTAAAAGATGTGCAACCAGTTGATGGCAACATGCATACATTCATGTCTCCAATCAAAAAATCAACAAGGTATTTCATTTGCTTGGTAGCCTTCCCATAATCTGGATAAAAAATACTGTGCAACAGAACCACCTCTATACTGCAAAAGCTTAATACATTATTTATTTCAGAAATAGTAAGCTATGCTTTCCAAATCAATCTTTAAGTACCTGCTCAGCTTAAGGTACTTAAATACCATTAAAAACATTTTAAGCAACAAGAATTACCCCCCCCCCGTTAAACCCACATAGTGTGTGCTGAAGACACACTAACTGTTTTAAGATACTAAGGGTCTGATAGCTGGTAGATATTGCCTGTTCTTATCTTCTTGTATGGAAGAGAAATGAACCAATAGTTTATAAATATCTCCAATGCCTAAGATGTCTCTTATGTATATATGTATATATAGTACAAACACATGCTAAATGGCTTTTAAAAAACTTTGTACCAACATAAAATGATTTTCCCACCCCCAAAATAAAAGAGGTGGATTGGTGGGCTCTTGTCTCATGGGGTTCACATATAAAATGCTTACAAAACATTAGTGGAGACTGCATTATTATGTCTACGTTGATTAAATGTATTCCTTATACATGAAACAATGAACAATGAAACTCATAAAGGGCACATAGAGTTGGTTGCACACACATGCCTTGAAAATTTACGCCACCAGTTGCACACACACCTCTTGAAAATTCAGTGAGACATTAAGTGGAAAAAGTGCCTCTGAACTAGGTAATTCCAATTGGTCAATGTTAACTAGGGCAATTAAAGCAAGCCCTATTGTCAAATTATACAGCTTTAAATTGATGCAGACTGAAATGCATACAAAGACTGATGCCAACAGCTATTGGCAGACAGTCCTGAAGCATACTAATTATACATCAGCATTAAAAGACATATGAAAATACCAAAACTTTTTTAAAAAAAATATATAAAACAAGCAAGCATGGAAAACAAATTGTTGATTCAAGCACTCCATTTATAAAAATGGAAATCTGCAACATATTTCAGCAAAGTGCAACACCATCTGCTTTCATTGGCCACTAGCATACAGCAGATGGAACGGTTATCACACCAGAAGAGGCAACTATTTCAACACTGCCAATTGGTGGTGCAACATAATTTAATTTAGTTTACACTTACAATGTCAAGGAAAGGAAACCAACTAAAAAGCATGAAAGGGCTCAGCGAACCAAAAAAACATTCCTTAAGTTTGCAGATCAAGCAAACAAGTCACATCCAGAAGTCCAGATTGAGATAAATGAGCAATCTTTTTACATGGCAATATTAATAGCACCATTCAGGGAACAATAAATCTATTTCACAACATTATAAAAAGCTTGATCAACCCTGGTCAGGAGTGCATGTACTCTGGTATCTTGTCTGACAGAGATCATTTCTGGACACTGAAGGAAAACTATTATGCATTATTATGAAACTTCAATCTTTATCCATCACTTCCAGACTATGGCAATTTATGTTCAAAAATGTTCTTCACTAGAAGTGCTATGCCCTTCTCTCAGTTGACACTCCTTTCAATTAGGTCTGCTGGTCGTTTCTAGAACCTATTTACTTGCCAATATCAGAACCCGATTGCTGTAAAAGGAACTATCTAAGAAGTTTTAAACCAGTGGCATATAAAATGAGGGGTCCTCTAAAATTAAAGGTAAAGGTAAAGGTACCCCTGCCCGTACAGGCCAGTCTTGACAGACTCTGGGGTTGTGCGCCCATCTCACTTAAGAGGCCAGGGGCCAGCGCTGTCCGGAGACACTTCCGGGTCACGTGGCCAGCGTGACATCGCTGCTCTGGCCAGAGCCAGAGCCAGAGCCGCACACGGAAACGCCGTTTACCTTCCCGCTGGTAAGCGGTCCCTATTTATCTACTTGCACCCGGAGGTGCTTTCAAACTGCTAGGTTGGCAGGCGCTGGGACCGAGCAGCGGGAGCGCACCCCGCCGCAGGGATTCGAACCGCCGACCTTTCAATCGGCAAGCCCTAGGCGCTGAGGCTTTAACCCACAGCGCCACCTGCGTCCCCCTCTAAAATTAGCATTATATAAAATAATAAGTCCCATCTAATGGTGTTTCCTGCTTGGCAGGGGGTTGGACTCGATGGCCCTTGTGGTCTCTTCCAATTCTATGATTCTAATGTATATTTCAAATAATTTATTACTTTCACACACTAGAACTTCTCCCAGGGATGCTTGAGAATTTTGTTTGGTCCATATTTTTTAAAGTAAACAGACCTGCTTCACATCTCCTGGACTATAACTTATTTAAATTTTGATTTTCACACTTTTCCAAATTTTGAGACATACTGCTCAGTTCTAAAAAATATGTCAAAATGCGTATTTTAGGGTAAAACACATTGGGCAAGATTATGATTTTTAATCAGTTTTTTTTAAAAGACACCATTTGCAGATTTATGCAGAAACAGTGCAGAAGATTCCAGGGGCTTGGACTAGATAATCCTCAGGGTCCTTTCCAACTCTACAATTCTATGATTCTAAGAACAGAATTATGAATGAATACAGAAGTGCTTTACATGTAGAAGGTTCCAGGGTCTATCTCTGGCATACTAGTTACAATAATCAGGGTAGCAGGTGAAGCAAAATACCTCTATTGGGAACTCTGGAGAGTTGCCACCAGTCACAGTAGAGAGGACTAAGCAAGACAAATTATGATGGTGATTGTTTACATGTCCAAATGGCTTCTAAGTGGTTTACAACTATAAAAACAATTATAAAATCCATACATAATTAAAATACACAATAAAACAGTTCAATCAAAGCATTAAAACATTCTTAATTAAAACCTGTAATAAAACAAGTCGGTTAAATTAAAACAATTAAAAAACAATTTAAACAATGAGATCAGAAGGTCAAATTTAGGAGAATGCTTGCCTAAAGAGGTGTGTTTTCAAGAGCCGACAGAACGCCAATATTGATGGAATTTCAGAAGGGAGGATATTCCACAAAACTGGTTTCACCAGTGGAAAAAAATCCATCCAAAAGCCTGTAATCAGCAGGGCCCTAGCAAAACAGAATTCTATTTACTGATCTTAATGCCATCAGTAAGCAATGGAGGAAAACATGGTTTTTTCAGGTAACTTGGTGTGCAGTTATTTAGGTCTTTCTATGTAAGTAGCAGAACCTTAAAACTGGCTCAGTTTTAAAATAGGCAGCCAGCGCAATTCCCTCAGCACTGGTGTGATATGTCCCCAATAAAGAGCACCACTCACCATTTGGACGCCGCTAGTTGCAGCCTCCAGGTCAGCTGCAAGGAAAGACTCATGTAAAGTGCATTACAATAGTCCAAAGTATATATCACAGTGGCCAGATTATGCCTGTCTAGTAAAGGATGCAGCTGACACATCAGCCCAAGCTGGTGAGAGGCGTTCTTCACCAGAGGCCACTTGGGTCTCCGTGGACAAAGATGGTTCCAAGATCACTCCTAAGATGTATACTTGTGCCTTCAGAGGGAGTAGAACCCCATCTAGAACAAGCAAACTCTCAGTCTCACTGTTGTGGTTCAAAGGACAGCAGAGAAGTGTGTTTGGCCGCAGCTGGGCTGCAGGAGTTGCCAGAAGAAGGCATACAAGGCACCACCCAACCATCTTAGGAACTCCACTCTGGATTTGTATAGGGTTTACTCTTTAGCCTTTTCTTCCCCCAAAGATGCCCCACAAGGCAGCAGGGGTTTAGGATGTTTTCCTTCTCCTAGATGGGCGACCTTCCCAGGTTGGCGAGCCCCATCTGCCCCTCACTTCCCTCTATGGTACGTACAGAAGCTGCTTTCTTGACTGTTGGATTCACAATTGGTCTTATCCGCTCAATCTACCAGAGCCTGTCTTCGCATGTACAGTGGTACCTCAGGTTAAGAACTTAATTCGTTCTGGAGGTCTGTTCTTAACCTGAAACTGTTCTTAACCTGAAGCACCGTTTTAGCTAATGGGACCTCCTGCCACCGCTGCACTGCCGGCGCACAATTTCTGTTCTCATCCTGAAGCAAAGTTCTTAACCCGAGGTAATATTTCTGGGTTAGCGGAGTCTGTAACCTGAAGCGTATGTAACCCGAGGTACCACTGTAGTGGAAGTCCCTACCTCACTGAGGGTTTGAGAACCTTCACTTGGTTTAGCTGCCCAGTCAAAGGTGTTCCAAGGGTTTGGCCACTGTTGCATGAGGACAGCTTCTAGGAGCCACAGGTGAGCAATGAGTGCCCTGGCCCAACCTTAGAAAACCACATACCAATGGGTGCTGCCCGTTGTTTCTTCACTGAAAAAGCACTGGTTTACAATGCTGTATAGATTTCTTCAAAACTAATTCTTCCATTTCTCATACCATTTCACATTGATCCATAGTGTTTTAGCAGATCAAGGAGCAGCCTCTAAGGACCATACAACGCAAGTACAGAGGGGTTGGTGGCAACTTAATGGTCCTATTAGCAAACAGACAAGCACAACTCTCTGTGTCTGTCAAACTGGCAGTATTTCTGCCAATTAGAGAGAGCGCTCCTTTGCTTCTTTTTGGAGAGTCATTATGGACAACTGAACATTGCTTATAATGTAAACCTTCTAACATAGATCAGCTCTATAAAACAGTCTTTCTGCTGCTAAAATGGTGTGAATTTTTTTAATGGTTGGTCAAGCCTAAAATCAGCCAGAGACAAGCTGTTAACCCCAATATATGTAAGGAAATTAGGTAATTGGTTTCAGACAGCTCCAAAGCCTATCCACTGTCGAGAAAGATGCTGTTAGGGTTTCCTGTCCTTGGGAAGATAGTGGGAGTTTTCTTTATTATTTTAAGAAATCCCCTCGCCAAGAAATCATGTCAGTTATCAATCTGGCAAAATTACAATGCAGTGAAAAGTATTTATTTAAAGCTTGGTCTTTGAATGGCTAGCTAAACTTTAATCACATTTTAAAGCTGTTTTAAATATGATGGTGAAATTTGAATTCCCCCCTTTTACTGTTTTATTGGCTGTGTTTGATCGACTTTTTAGCCACTTTGGCATTTACATGGTGAGCTAGAAATTTAATGAATAGAAAAGTGGAGGACATTCATGTTTTAGAATGCAAAAGTGAAGGATAGTTGGGAGTTGGACATACTGCCTCCAGCACCTTGCCTACATCAGCTGATCGCATAAGCTGAAACTGATCCTACAACTCATCCTCAATAATGGCACTGGATACTTCAACTAGAGTCGTAAGAAGTGCAGGGTCAACATCACTCTGAAGTTGAGCGACTTTATCTTCAAAGTGAGTAGCCAGTTGGTCACAAAAGATCTTTGTGTGTTCCAGCAATCCCTTCCCCAGTGGGAATCAGTAACCGAAGGACCATCTAAAATAACTCTGCTAGTCAGCTACAAGAAGATGCAATGCAAGCTGTAAAATCAGCTTTTTTTACAGCCTAAAAATACTGAAAATATTCACACCTGCTAAAGCTCATCAGCCTGATCTGCCACCCTCCACCCCGCCCCAATTTAGATTTTAGCTTTAGGGTCATAGTTCTAGCACCTGGTAGTTTTATATTTCTTTAATTAAAATCAAATGTAATTAATTCAGACTTGCGTCATGAAAACTTTGACCATCTGTGGAAGGGTTTTCATCTACCACTGCCCTTGAGTTGACATCCTAAAGATATATTACTATGTCTTGTAGCATCTTACTGATGACTTGTTCCCCAGTTATAACCAAGACTGTTTCTAAAAGGATAATTTTGAAGTTGGAGTAAGAAATGCAAACCTGAGTTTACATGGAGGGATTTCTTGACTGTGATCCCCGTTTATGAAGGTTCTCTCTAAGAGACTCAACCTAGTGCAGACTCTTGATGTCCTTTTGGCACTGCACAATGACTTTTTGATTTTCCCAGACACTTATTTATATCTGTGGAAGAATTGTTTTAACTGCTGCTTTCATTTTGCTCTTTCTTCACTATTATATTTATTTATTATCTGGTGATTTTATTGTTTTAAGTGTGAAATAAAAGCGAATAAAACATAAAAATTGTTTTTAAAATTTGATTTATGAATGAAAAGGAGGCTATTCAATGATAAAGAGCAAAAATGTCAGGTCAAAGAGGATCAAAAAGATAGACAGTAGGTGGCACACTTGAACAGTTCTTGAGCAGCTTACCAATATCAGGACCAATCAAAATTTTGGAACTTTATTTCCATTTCGGGAAGAAAAAAATAGATAACTATGGGCTGGGCAAGGCAGTGCTAACAAAGAATGTTACAACTGGTAAGATTAGAGAGGTCAATGTTGCTCCTACTCTGAGCAAACTCATTGAAAACAATGTACACGCCTAATGTACACTGTACGTTCAAAATTAATGAACCTGTTATTGACTACAACCAAAAGTTTCTACCTCAAACTTAAAATTAAGTAGCAATAATAAAATAAATGATACAAATGAAACAAAAAATAACTATGAGATGAGGAATTGACTGAAATGCAGTTTGTGTAATTAATTGCAATATAATGGAATAAATAGAAGAGATATTCAAGTACAGGCAAGATTGGCAGTTGTCATACCACGTAAGCAAAGGAAGCACAGATTTTTGAAATTTCAGCAAATATGCTGTAGTGAAAAGTTTGTTCATACTTCAATGTCTGGAGTTGGCATTTTGCTACTTAAATTCATCTAACTCATCTGGCTAGGGCAAGAACAAATGGCAAGTGTTTTTGCAATTATCTACCTATATATTTCTCTCTCTCTCTCTCTCTCTCTCTCTCTCTCTCTCACACACACACACACACACACACACACACACATATATTAATAGTATTGTTTTGACAAAATGCACTCCTTAATCATGAGGGCTTGCTCTTTGTTTTGTTTTTTAAAGAGGTAGAATACAAATTGCTTTTTTTTATCCAGAACAGTACTCCCTTTTCTTAAACGGAAACACAGAATGCTGTCATGCATTAATAAAGGCAATATAAACAGTACTAGACGGAGAACGTTTTCTATAAAATAGCACTTAATCACCCACAGCAGGCCACAGTCTACACAGAGAAGGTTAATCTTGTCAAGGTAAGCAAACCACACAAGCATCCCAGAACGAGGGATTTAAGTGACTCAAGTTTATTGTCTAACTTTGACAAGCTGCTGCGGTAAGACCTCATTAAAAATAGATTAGTTACAGCATACATAACATGTTTGCCACAAGACAAATTTACTGGATAAATATAAAAATTCTCTCATACACCTTTGCCTGAGAGGATCAGAACAAAGTTTGCAAAAGCATCAAGTAACTTTGTTTTGCCGTTAGAGAGGGAAGCAAACCCTCCCAACGTTCTATGTCCCAGGCAAGCATGTCAGCGTTTGGGAGGGGGTAGGAACAAACAGCCACCCAAACCCATTCTATTGAAAATGCATCCACCCACTACTCTGAAATAATTTGCTTCTTCAAATAAGCACAGGCATGACTTACCCAGCCAAGTAAATGTAAGCACAGAGGGAGATATCCAACTGTGGTATCCTGTTTGTGCAAGCGGAACTTCGCCGCCTCCCAAGCAGCCCCAAAGTATTTTTCAGAGGGCCAGTGGACAAAGGAAGGGGAATCCCACTGTGTCCACTAGGTATGGCACTGGATCCCACCCAGAAGCATTTCGTCAATAAGAAAGTGTCTTGCAATTCCTCCACATTCATAGGTGTGGCAGAATACAGTGGTACCTCTGGTTATGAATGCTTCTGGTTACGCACACTTCAGGTTATGAGCTCCACTAACCAGGAAGTAGCTGCTCCTGGTTGCGAACTTTGCCCCAGGATGGGAAAGGAAATTGCGCGTCAGAGGCACGCGTGCAGCGGGAGGCCCCATTACTGAAAGTGCGCCTCAGGATAAGAACAGTTTCAGCTTAAGAATGGACCTCCAGAACAAATTAAGTTGTAACCAGAGGTACCACTGTAAATTTTGGCACACATATTCATATGTATAGACATTTGCATGGCCTACTTTTGACACATGACCATCTCAGAACACAGAGCAGTGACCCTTGTATGAAAGTGGTGTTGAGTTAATATTTGTCAGAATGTGCAGAACGAAAGTCTGGACATGCAACATGAAAATAAGGGCATTTATTTCTTACTACTAGAAATTCATAAGGAACCACTTTGTGAGTTTTAATGTTTTTAAATATGCTTATTTGCTGCCACCCTCCACAAACTTTAATAGTCAAAGATATATAAAAAGGTAAAGGTACCCCTGCCCGTATGGGCCAGTCGTGTCCGACTCTAGGGTTGTGCGCCCATCTCACTTAAGAGGCCGGGGGCCAGCGCTGTCCGGAGACACTTCCGGGTCACGTGGCCAGCGTGACGAAGCTGCTCTGGCGAGCCAGCACCAGCGCAGCACACGGAAACGCCGTTTACCTTCCCGCTATAAAGCGGTACCTATTTATCTACTTGCACTTAGGGGTGCTTTCGAACTGCTAGGTGGGCAGGAGCTGGGACCGAAAGACGGGAGCTCACCCCGCCGCGGGGATTCGAACCGCCGACCATACGATCGGCAAGTCCTAGGCACTGAGGTTTTACCCACAGCGCCATATATAAAATAAACCTAAAAATAAAATCTTCAGGGTATTTTATGTTTCATAGCTGAAGCAAGTATCTGATGTCTAACATGTTTCACATGTCTTTGGGAAAAAAGCTAGAACATAATAAATTACACTCATCTTTCACATAGAGGTTCTTGGCACTTAAAAAAAAAGCAAATTAAAAAACAGGAGACAGATTTGTGCCGCTCTGACCGAGCTGTCATTTACCGTGTTTCTGACAGGAATCTTCTTTGGTTCTGGGGGTACATCCTGTGGAACAAATTTCACTGGCTCCTTAATCTGTCTCCTTGATCGCTTAGTTCCATCTGGTAAAGTTTCCATGGCAATGTCGGCTTCCATGTCACTGCTACCTGCTTGGTCGCACTCTGAACACTGCCTGGGAGGACAAAAAAAAATCAAACTCAAGACAGCAGCTGCTAAAGCAAAATAAGAGCATGCAGGCTGAAAAGCAAGAGCCAAAGACAGAAAAGGGTAATTCTTACAGTGTAAAAGAGCCTCAAATACAAAGAGAAAGACTTATACATGCAACAAGACTTTTGCTTTCTTCTCTGAATGGTACATCCCATGATACCAAAAGCTACTACTTACACTCAAGTTTAAAAACAGCTTGCACAGGAGCGTTTGGGGTGAGGGGAGAAGAGGGCTGTTTGGGGGAAAATAGCTTAACTCTGTCCTGTGCTCTGGGGTTCCAAGCCACGGTACACATATAGAGATATATATAGAAGACTCTTCTCCATGTTCCACCATTAAAGGATCCAGTAGCCAGCATTCATTGGACACAGAATTGCTTCGCAGAGGGGGGAATCAATTAATTACTTCAAATAAGCAATCCTATGCAAACGGACTAATGATGAGATACCATTTAGCATAAATCCAGAACTTGCTGCAAAGAAGTTTGGGGGCGGTCCCTATCAGCAACACTTTAGTCACACATAAAATTCTCCTAGAATACTTAAGAAAATTAATTCAGACAAATATGCTCTTAGAACGAATATTTTAAGCATTCTAGCTGTGATTTGCAAATGTTAATCAATTATTGTTTCTGAACAACTGCACTGATGGAAAACATTGAGACTACAAGCCTATGTCAATAATGTCTATCAACTACAGTCCACATTTTACTCTACAGGTGAATAAAGCAGAAATTCTGCTGTACCTTAACTATCACACCCTTTTTTGTTTGTAGGGGCTAGGAGACACTATTAATCTGCTACAAACCCCTTCAGTTTGCAATCCTAAAGCTTCCCCTAGAGAGTAGGCCCTACTGGATTCAGTGCATATTCATTCTGAGTAAACATATTTAGAATTGGGGTAACTGGAAATCAAAGTTTAACATAAAAGCAAAACCTGAGGCCCTCTCTGCCACAAAGTAAATTAAGGCTTATGCTGGTATTAACCTGTGGCATAAAGAACCTATTTCCTAATATAGTTGAAATGGCCTCTTTAAAATGACAAAGACAAAATACAGTGGAAAATGGCCCAATTCGACTGTGTATGCACTCAGAATTGCTCTCTTGTATTATCCACTTATATAGTTTCCATTGCTAACAGAGCATTTGACTTGCATTGCTGGTGCCTTCTCACGCACACATATGTAATACACAATTCCTTTTCCTCATGCTTTCATTCATGAGACCTGGAAAAGTTATGCTGTCTATGGAACCTGTGAAAAGAAGTCAATCTTCCTAAATTGACTTTTAAAAAAATGTATATTAAAATCCACGTTTCCAAGGATTGTTACAGCTACATAATGCAAGCATGAAATGAATAAAATAAAGAAGAAGCTGTGAACAAGGAAAGGGAGAACACAAACCATTGAATCCTTTTACATGTGACGACAAATCCTACGATTTATAGAGCTTCCTACACATATTACATTCAGCTATAAATTTCAGCATTTTCATTCTTCCTCAATAAAAAGCTGTTACAATCATATATGTACCATGCTAGGGCAATGACATAGAAGCTTACTGGCCTCCCAGCTCAGAAATCCAATTAGGAAATGTGTCAGTTTGCAAACTGCCACCAACAACCACTATCACCAACCCATATTCTATCAATAGTAAAAAAATATATTAAAAATTAAATTAAAAAATAATGGTACTACATACATACTAGATATAATGAACAAAGCTGATGTTCCAGGAGTTAATGGGAGTAACATTTGAAACACCAGGTGCACTACAAACAGCAGGGACAATGTTCTGTTGAACTTAACACATATAGTTATACATTCTTTCTACTGATCTTGAAGAGAATTTACAAAGACATATCTAAAGATGAAAAGGATGCAATCAATAAGGCTCCATTTCTCTTTTAGAATCCTATCTCACTGAATATACCCTAGTGTCAGAGCTGCCTCTAGGTCCCAGCTCACAGAGGACCAACGCTAGGCTGTCGTTATGTACAAAAGTCTTTATTGAGGTTCAGTTTCCATTTCAAAGCCGTAGCGCGCAGCTCTACGTCTTAAAGCCTAGACCGGCGAAGTACCGTCTGAGTCTCCTCCCCTATGACACCAGTTTAAGATCCTAGCCCTGCTCCACCTTTTACGCTGCTCTCTCCTCCTCTGGGTCCTCCTGCCCGCTCGGGCATTGCCCTTTCTGGACTCTTCCGACGCTGAGTCGCTTAGCTCCTCCCCCTCCCTCCGGCGGGCTTTAGGACCCGGTTCCCAATCCTCACTCTCTGCTGTCCCGCGCTCCTGTACATTTGAACTTGCCTCTCGCGCCAACCCAGTGACCTTCCTCCTGATCGTTACACTACTTCTGTCACTGCTTCCCTCTTCCGGGATACTGGCCGGATCTGACCTCCCCTCCGTTGTCTGACTCTCCGATGGAGGTGTGGTCAGCCCTGCCTTATCTTCTCTCCCTGGTGGGGAATGCACTGGCCCCGATCCTTGGGACTCTTCCCCCCCACTCTGCTCTGGTGGGGAAGCTGGTCCTGATTTCCAACTACTGCTCTGGGAGTACCTGCTCCCCCCTTGCTCCTGGGGCGTTCCCCTTGGGAACCCCCTACCCCTGGCCACTGGCGCCCCCTTCTGTGAATCTTCCGATTCGCTGGAGAGGCTCATGGAATCCCTCGGTCCACTGTCCTCTTCTCCTACGCTCCCCTCGGATTCCTCCCCCTCGCTCTCCATCTCCTCTCCTCCCTGTGCCTCTGCTCCTGAACCCCTGACACCTAGCTAAATTAAAAAGGAAAGACAAGTTTGTGATCAGAAGTCTAGCTGAAGCATGAAATTCATAGCAAACACATGCCAGCTTTTTGAAAGAAAAGTCTTGCTACCTCCCCCTGACCTATTACCACTGAGACGTTCAGTTTATGTCCTCTTGATCTGATAGCTTTATGTCCTCTTGATCCAAATGAACCTTTTCAATATGATTAAACAGCAAAATAATCTGAGTACTGGAAGTCATCCTTGCTTAGATGTAATGCAGTGACAGTGAATTTGTAAATGGGACAACCAGAAAATTTAAGAAAAGTCCGGGCACTTAGAAAGCAATGAAGTTAAGGGAGCTATCCCTAAATTAAAGTTATCTTTGGGGGGGAACCCTTCTCCTCTCATTTCTAATCTCAAAAGAAGAAGAGTATTCAGAGAATAAAAGAGGGTACACCATACAATGAGGAAGGGTGTGTGTAACCAGGGAAATACAAGTATTTTATGCAGTTACATTTTCAAGGTCTTCTCTGATAAATATATGGTCCAAAACATAATTTAATACAAACTATTACTCAGGACTTGTTCCCAGTTAAGGTTATTTACAATTGCACACTAAAATAATAAATGTGAAGAATCTCAGAATAGTTAATCAGCTTAATCTCATTCAGAATATATAGACCTAACCCGAAAAGTACATATTTTACTTGATGGTTTCACAGTCAAAAGAACAGGGTGGGTTCCAAAAGCATATATCCCAAGTGTCAAAGACTAGGGCAAACAGATGTGCCTTCAGTTTAAGATGAAAGCTGTATAACGAAGGTGCCAGATGTATCTCTGTGGGAAGGGAAATGCACAACCTAGGAGCTGCTACACAGAATGCCCTCTCCCAGGTCACCACCTCCTGAACTCTTGAGGATGGTGGAACTATCAAGAGGGCCCCCTCTGCTGATCATAAAACCAGAGGGGGTCTGTAAGAGAGGGAAGGATAACATCCTTCTGATATTTGGGGCCTTAGTCATTTAGGACTACATGGGCCCATTGAATTTGGCCCAGAAACAAATGCACAATCAAGGAAGTATTGTTTTAAAGCAAAGTTATATGGGTTCTAAAGGGAAACACAAACAGGTGCACTTTGGACAAGTTGAATTTTCCAAGTCATCTTCAAGGGCAATGACAGAGGGTGCACTGATTGAGAAATAGGGATCACATCCAACACTGCACCTCTGCTGGCACCAGATGCCAATAATAATAATAATAATAATAATAATAATAATAATAAATTATTTGTACCCCGCCCATCTGGCTGGGTTTCCCCAGCCACTCTGGGCGGCTTCCATAAAAACCAAAAATACACTAAAATATCACAGATTAAAAAGGAGAATGGAATTTAGTCTTTCTCTCTCATGCCATCCAACCTGCTCCACTCCCTCTAAATTAGTTCCAGAGAGAGCAAATTTCTGGGAGGTGTACCAAGGGTGGGGGGAGAGGAAAGGAAATAAGAGGAAATAGAAGTCCTCCTGGCACAAGCCAAATAGGGGGTCCCTTCCAACTCCACAATTCTATGATTTATGTTTAAACATAAATATAAATGGTTTGTGGAACTAAATAGTCTTGATTACAGTAGGACCATGTAAAGCAAGGAGGTGTGTTTACTGCAGAACTACATACTGCAACCCTGTGCAAGAAAGTGGAAAGAAGATATTGCCCACATCAGGTGTTCTCAAGTGCTGCAACACTCAGTCCACTCTATGTAAGCAACTGATGTCCTGTAGCAGTGTCAAAAGACTGCCACTCCTTTATTTTGTTCCGTACATTGTAATGGAAGCCAGTGAAAATTGAGCTACTTACCTTCACATAGCCTCAACCTATTTCTTGCTCATGTTACAATATGAAAAAACCAGAACAAAACCCAAGACCTGAATAGTACAAGAATATGACTACTAACTTTCCCAAGTGTTAGTATTGTTGAAATTCAAAAAACTCTCAAGACATATAACCTATAGAGAGGCTTGAAATACTGCTGTAATTGAATTTTATCCCAGTACTCATACCAGTTCATATGAGCAAACTGAACTGTTAATGTTTGGCTACTATTACCAACTCATTTTTGGCATCTGTACATCTTTCTTCCCCAGTTTCTAGTTACATGGAATTCACAAAATGATTGCTAAACCAAGTCTTGAGTTTGGGACTTACAGCAACATTTTGCAATATGCTTCTGGTCAATTCAGAATTACCAAATGGAAAACACCTAATGGAAATAAGGGAGAATGCTGTTTGAATCGCTATAATATAGATCAAATAGTGTATGAAATAATGTGGATGATCCAATCATCTTTAAAATTCTGCAAAAATCCCGGGAAAAGTGTAGACACAACATTGGTACCACACAATTACAGCATTAGAAACAAATTGTGGGAACGTGCACAGCCTTTCTGAGGACTGAATTCCTTCTCTCACCTTAATTAGCAATAAAAGAACTGATGACATTAACACTAACCAGAGGTCTCATATAGCCAGGGATTCAAACCACAATGTAATGCTCATTTCAGACTCTAGGTAAAACAAGAATCTTAGATAGCATTACCTATATTTAGGGTTAGTACAATTTCCCCTAACAGTGTTAAAGTAAAACAACAGTGGAAAATTCCCTTTCTTGATGTGAAAGCTCAGACCCAGGAGACAAACGTGGCCGTTTGGCATCTCGTTTGGCTTTTGGCGTTTCCCCGGGCAACACACCCTCCACAGCCATGCCCCACTTGCCAGTCCTGCTTTAGTGTTCCTATCTAGCTGTAATGAACCCTTGAACTCCAATGATGCACCTTACTATCCTGACCAGGGAAAAGAAAAACTAGCCTACTCTACAGACGATTAATCCCAGGGTTGTGGGTTCAAGCCCCATGCTGGGCAAAAGAATCCTGCATTACAGGGGGTTGGACCTTCCAGCTTTACGATTCTACATACAAGAGTACAATTCACAATGGTTGCTCTGTCCATGTTTGCCTCTGGCATGTGGCCTCTGGAAAGTTGCCTATGCAGGAATGAGGCCCTTGGGTTGAAAAGGAGTCTTGACTCCTTCATTAGTCCACAGTAAGTTTTTTTTTTTTTTTTAAGGAAACAAAATAAACCCAAGGTACAAATAAGTGATGAAAGGGTGGATCTTTGTTTTGCAAATTGTCTGTAGTCAACAATCAATATAGAACTCAAACTTTCATTAAAAAAAAAATCCTTGCTGATAAAGACACAGAACAAAAACCTTGGGAATAGAAAAACCCCTGATAGACTGAGGCCCTCATATTTGTAGTACAATGCATTTACAATATTCTTACCAGTAACTGTTTTTAGTCTTCCTTGGCATCCTTGAAAGTGGAGGGTCCAGACATCCAAGATGATAATGGAGTTTACAAGTATCACACAGCAAAAGGAGGTGTTGATCATGGTTCTTCTTGCAAATCCCACAACTTGGAAATGCAGGAAAAAAGTTTCATTTGAGATAATGCATATACTTTACTGAATCATCTCAATGTTTACATGGGGTAAGATCCAGAGAACCCCATGCATGAGCAGAAGGCATTTCCGCTTGTGCAAAGGGTGGTCCTCAATTTCAGCTAACTCCCCACTCCAGTGGCCCTTCACATCACATCCCACAGTGCTTTGAAGGGTCTCCGGTCCCTCATGAGCAGCCAGGGGGTGCAGAGCGGGCAGGCATTAAGGCACTGCACCAGAAAGAAGGAGACGGCAAAGCCCGGTTGTGCAAGTGAAACTAAGCACTTCTCTGGATCCAAGCCATCGTTAATATTTCCCTAATGTTTGCTAGATATTTGTGACTTCTGATATATTGATTTTTATTCACATTGAGGCCGGTTTGGTCCTGAAGGCAGAAGGTTGGCCAGAATTTAAATCCCTCACCAGCTATTAGAAAACCACAGGGGTCTGCAAATAAAATATTTCAAACTTAAATCCTCATCGGTAAAAATAATATCCTTTGAATTCACTTACTTTAAACTATTCACTTACTTTGAATAGTTGCTGGGAGAATGAATGCAATTTAATTGTAATGATATTTGTATTTTACAAAGGATGTATTATTATTGTAAATTAATGAAGGATTGCAAATAAAACATTTTATGTCAGAATCAAGACGAAGCAAATATGCAGTAAAATAAAAATAACCATTGTGATGGAAAACACCCTCATCCTTGGACATGCTAGTCATGTAAAAAAAAGTTCAGCAGCAACATTTTTTAATCACTTGTACATCAAGTCCACAAGGTCATCCAGCAGAGGTACCCCATTTGGTAAACATCATCCCAGAACAAATTAACATTCAACAGAGAAAATTCAGCAATTCATAAAAATGTGAACCATGTGACAAGAGTGGATAATTTTAAATATACTGAAGTTAACTAGCATAAGAGTCAGGGAAGTATTTCGTCTCACCACGCAAAATTAACAGGTAGAAGTCATTGCCACAAGACATGGTGATGACCACTAGTTTAAATGGCTTTTTAAAAGCTTTAGGCAAATTCATGGAGGGCTGTGGCATCAATGGCTATTAGCCACGATAGATAACTGGGTATATTCACATCTAGAAAGTGTATATTTCTGACTACTGGATACAGGAAACAAACAAGAGATGGCTACCACTGTCATTATCCAATGAGAGCTCTTCAAAAATATCTGGCAAGTCACTGATGGAGACAGATCAAGCAAGGATGTTTTCATGTTCCTAAAAGCATTTGTGGTTGTTATAGGACATAATGCAATCAAATGCTCCCCACAAAGAAACACAAGGTGGTATTAAATACTTCTAGAGATTGCTAGACTGATTTTTGCTAGTCACCGAAAATTTAAGGAGATACTTTTTATTAGCCAAATTGAGGGCATTCCATGAATCTTCAGATGCATTTGAACTGGTTAACCAAATATGGACCCAGTTCTTGCACTTACAAAGAACTCTTTGTCACTAGGTTATGACCAATCTGAATGGTTAAACCCCATACAGTGAGTAAATATTCTAACTGTTATAATTGTATTTTATCTTGCAGAAAGGTAGCTTTTATATGGAGTATATGTTTCAATACTTGTATCAAATATTTATTTTTTAAAAAACCGACCATAATGGTAAATGGTAAAAAGAACTAAACATATAACAATGAGTAAATACATCAATTACTCAACAATATATTAACCTGAATTATGAAAAATACTAGACTTGAGGATCAAATATGCTTTGTTATATTAGGGCTTAATAAACCGTATAAGTTCATAATAATTTCATTCAGACCTTGCTGGTCGATTTTAAATGCAAAACTTTTAATGTTTGAAGGTTCTCAACCATATATCACAAAACAGATTAAAATCTCAGGTATAAAAGGAATTTTCTTCTGAAGTGCTGCCAATGGATAGAGAAAATCTCAGTAATGATGTCTGGGACTCTGAAGACAGTTATAACGTTTTTTTAAAAAAAATGATTTAAAATGAATCAAGTTAGTGTCCAGGAGTAAAAGACATTTTACTCCTGGTGTCCAGGAGTAAAGACATTTTATTCAGTTGTTTGGAATAAAAAAATTACTTATAAAGGTCTCTTACTCTATCCATAATCTATGTCTATTGTGCTGTTTCTACTACTTGCCTATAGAGAACTGCAGGGAGGGTTGTAGTCTTCTGGGTTCCACCCTCCTTTTTACTCGGTTTTCTTTCCTTGGGTGCTCGCAAAATTGCTGGTATGTTCAATTTCTATTGGGTTTGAAGAAATACAGGATAATTTGTGAGAGACATATATAACATAACATTCCCCCTCATTTACTGCTCAGCAATCAAAATTTGGCTGTGCCCAATATACTAAAAGTTAGGAGAGGAAACTGCTTAGTCAGGCTGCAAAAATGACTACACTATATATTCTGTCCCCAAGTGAGCCCTATGAGAAATGAAATTGCATTCACATATTTTCCAATGCAAAAGAGAGAGAGAGAGAAACCAAAGACATTAAAGCCCTGGCTTTTTAACTTTCCCCCCTTTAACAGAGGGAGCTTTAACAGAGACAGACAAGGACAAGCTGGTTTAGAAGGTTAAAAAGGAAAAAGAAAAAAGAAAAATCCACTACACTTCACGAAAGAATATTGAGGCAGTTTATTTTCCTCACCATCCCTGCTACAGTGGTGCTCCATAGGTTAATTAGAAAAATTATCTTATTGGACCAAACTCTGCACAAAGCAGGAGAGATTCTCTTCGGGTTTCTACTAATCTGCAGTATGCTAGCTTCACAGACAGCAACCATCTATCAAAGTCATTTCTCAGTGGCCCTGTGGGCCTGCATCTGTTCAACCAACTGGAAAAAAGTGTCATGCAAGCTGTGCAAATGAAACTACTAGTTTTTTATTATTATTAAATGATTGCACCTGGAAACATATTTGTTAAAATTCGATTCCCCCCTCCCTTTTCTTTTTAAAAGGGATGAACTTCTTATTAACAAACTTAAATTCCGACTCCCGTATGTATGAAAGGCCCATAAAAAACCAGGTTATATTAATCATCTGGGCCAGTTTCACAGAACCATCAAGCACTTTGTAAAACCTTGCTAATTCTTGTGTTGAATTAACACTTAGCACAAAAACAAGGATAATTACAAAAAACAGAGGTGGCCAATGGTCCAGTTTCTTAAAAGATCATTTTAACATTTTATAATCTTAGAAAGCCAACTAAGGAGTCAGACAAAAACAAAAACAAAAGCTAAGATCTGATTATATATTGAAATGACACATAAAAGGCTCCCACTTTCTTGAGGAATCTGCTAACTGCACTGAATACCAGATATAAGCCTCAGTGAAGGATGAATTAGGAAGCACTAAAAGAAAAAGCCAGCGAAATTCATCAATCTTTCAGATACAAAGTGCCATATAACTTCCACTGTTTGTAGAACGGGAGAAGCAGCTGTACAACAGGCAGCAAACTGTGTAAAGTGTTCATTGTGCTCTTTTAATGTAGCTGGAAACATAACCATATCAAGATATTTGATTCTGCTGGTTTACAAGTGCAATACTGTACTCTTTAGAAGCTAATGAATTTAATAATTGGGAAGTGACAGCATTCACTTTTTTACAACTGACAAAATGATCAGTAATCCTATAAAAAAATAACCAGCTGTACCCTAATATTCTTCACTTCCTATTAAGGACATTCCCACATGCATAATTCATTTAAATCTACAGCAAATTACATATGCTTTCAGTTGCATATTCAGAAAACAGGGGGGAAGAAAACAATATACCCTAAGAAAACCTGCTCTTTGAAAGCTACAGGGGGGGGGGGAATAGCAAAGAATGTGGTTAGATTAACTCATGCTTCAGGTTTAGCTTCATCACAAATGACAGGTCAATCAGTTACACCAAATGAAAGAATTTTGCAAACAAGATAGCTAATCCAAAAACAAAATTAGGCTGCAGTTTCCCAGTAGGTAGGTGCAGAGCCCTATATACATTTCAATCAGAAATCATTATCTGCAGAATAAGGCCAGGACTTTATCAAATGTATCTTTTCAGCCTAAAAAAAGTGACAGTAACAAAGAGAAAACCCTATTTTTAGGACTCATATGACCCATAAATAAATAAGATATAAGGAAAGAGGGGAGGAGAAAAACAATGGGAAAAACCAACCTGCCCAATTATTCTACCAAGCACAGCCCATATTCCTTGTCCTTCATTTCGTAGCTTTGCATTCACGTTCTGAAGTTCTTCTAAAGACTCACACAACTAAAAAACAAAGCAGTGAAAAATACTGTGGAAGTTATTTCGTACCTCGTATCCAGGAGGAGGCATTCTTTACTTATGAAACCCTTTTCTATGAGAGGTAATTAAATAATAAAATTGTTCACTCATGTCAAGGCAACTGAAATCAGCAAAGTTAATCAGCCATTCAATAACACCAGAAAGAAAACATGGGCATCCATATGGTTAGCAAGGGAGAACCTAAAGTAATTTTGTCTGACAATAAGACTATAATGGCAGTCAAGAAACATCAAAACAGTTCCACTCTGTTATTTCCATCTGTAAAGATGTGCCAGGTTTTTCTACACAGGGAATCAAGATTTCAGAGCTATACATCTGCACACTTGAAATAAGAAAATATAAAGCCTTGTCACATTTTTTAAGTGTAACTGGGAATGATGTTCTCTCCTCCAGACTACTATTTATTTTTTGACAATTCCAACAACTATCATTACTTTCATGGGGTGTGCGTGAATGCACGGCCATGTCTTTTTGAGAACAAATAAGAACGGCAATACAATAGGTAGCATTGAATTCTCTAGTCACGTCTTCCATTCCTTGTGATCAGTGTGGCATACATGTGTGTATTCACACAGCAGTCGCTGCAACATTGAAGGCTTCCCTCAAATATCCCCAAAGTATCCACTGACGGTATTTCAAATCAAAACTTCTGTTTACATCAACCTAACAGGAAAAACACGTCGCCAACATCCCAGATATCTAAAGTTGCATGTGGTGATCAACAAAGTGGTTCACTAGGTAAAATTACTGGCAGCTGCTGCCTGGTGACTATATGGGAAGAACCACAGTTGGTGATAAAACTACACATGCTTTGAATACAAAAGATCCTAAGTTCAATTACTGACATCGCCAAAGAAGCGGATAAACAGGTGGTGTGAAAGACCTCTTCATAAGATCCTGGAGAGCTACTGTGAATCCAAATAAAAAATACTGGACTAGATGGACCAAAGTCATGGTTACCGAATGGATAGGAATAAGGAGCCCACGTGAGCAGAGGCAATTGCCCAGTCAAGACCTATGTTACTGTTCCCATCTTTTTACTTCGTTTTTTAATGTCATTTTAGTATTTCTATTATGTCCGTAAGCTGCTTGAATATTTTCTGTGAGTAAAGCAAATAAAAAATAATTTGGCAATCCCGGACTCTGCCATCCCCATGATTAAAGCTAGGACTTGGAATTCCTCCTCACAGTTACCCTAAAGCTCTAAGGGAACACCTCAACGTAAGCAAATTTTTATGCTCATGATAGCGAGCAGATGTGCACAACAAGCAAGAGTCAGGCTCTTGATACCAGACTGAGAAAATCTGTATAGATGAGAACCTCTGAGAAACATCTTAATCTTTTAGTGAACAGCAGGTGACGGTTACTGAAAGACCATTTGATTTAAGATGGGTTTTAGTGGAAGTCAATGGTTTTCTAACTATAATTTTATTTTATATACAGCATATGATTTGCATTGTTTGAAACACATCATTTACCTTGTTATATTCTACATGAAGTTTTTCCTGTTCGTTCTCCAGCTTATCCTTAATTTTCTTCTGTTCTGCCATATTTTCTTGGATCTGGATCATGCGCATGTTTCTCTCTAAAATAAAAGCCAGCACTTTCTGTATTTCCTTTTTTTTTCCTTTTCTTTTTTTTGAGCATGCAAAGCAACAGAATGAATGTAGGTAACAATACATCATACGACAACATTTCTTCACATTCAGTGTCACATGCAGAAAACACTCTCTGCAGCTGAACAACGCTTACAATATCTCTAAAAAATCCAAGCTATGGAAATTAAGATCAAAGGCCCATAACAAATACTAGTAAGTAATTCATCCCTTGCAAAGCAGAAAAGGAAGGGTGACCAGGGCAAGAAACCTGATTGCATTACTGGAGGGTTTTTACAGAGCTAGGCTTGCACCTGATCTCAATAGCAAGGACTGAGGGAGGAAAGAAGCAGCATTAATGCCAATTAATATTGAGTTGGAATGCACTCCAAACTTTAAATAGGAAAGATTTCAACAAAAACATTTTTAACTATCCCACACATTATTTTAACGTGACATATATGAATATTTACTTGGCTACTTGGAGGCAGCTTTGTTGCTTTAAAATTGTAACGAGGGAACTATACTGCTCACATACAGGAGTATATGGGTGGCTTGAAGTTTAAAGCAACTCCACTCTTTCATCTGTAAACCATCCCTTCAAAATCTAGACTGGGGTGGCTAACCTGCAGCCTCTGATTGTTGCTGGATTCCAACTTCCACCTGCCCAGCAAACCAATGTTCAGGGATAGTGGGAGCTATAGTCCTGCAACAACCGGAAAATGAAAGGTTAGCCATTCCTGGCAACAATGCAAAGCACATATCTTTTCACCCTTACCAAAATAATAATTGACAAAATCAGCGGTCAGGGCTGGCTGTTTGTGTTTTCTTCTTCCATCCACACTGGAACTGGTATCTGAAGTATCCACTGGAAAGATGTCTGTGCTAATTCCCATTAATTCTGCTTTGCGCATCAGCTTACGTATTGCTGAAGCGCTGCTAGTGAGCGGCCGTGGCAGTTTCTCCCTTGGTACCCACGCCTGCGGCCTCGTGGTACGTGCTATTTCTGACTTAGCACGATACTGCTGTAGTCTGGCATTAATTCGGGCCTACAAATTTTAAAAAAGCAAATCAAAATAAAGCTAAGAAGCACATAAACACTTTTGCTAGAAAATGTAATCTTCATTTCTAACACTGCACACACAAATCTATGGTGAGAGAAGATTGCTTTTAGTAGTGCAAAAGAACTGATCCTAAAATACTCTCTGGACTAGAAGAGGTAGAGTTTGAAACAGATGTATTTATGAGCTTCCTCAAGAAAAATCCAGTATTGGTTTCTGTTCTCCATCATGCTGATCCTTCACAACTGAAATTCAGAATTCTCATAAAACTCAATAAGGAATGAATACATCAGCAGGCAAACTTTCCCAAATATCTGAGTAACTCAAGCTAGAAATGGGTAACTCAAGTTAGAAGTTGTTCAGGCTGACAACAGACTGTGGCAGAAGTAAGCACAAAGACTCAAACTGGGGGGAGCACTAGCAGGCTTAGGGTGGGGTTAGATTTATTGAGCTGGAGGAAAAGTGGGGTCACAGAGACATCATGCAGCTGGGAGAGGTACACATGCTTATACACCTGAGTTTAGATTATTTGCAAGCAGGTGAATAGTGATTCTCAAACATTTCATACTATTTACAACTATATGCATTTTCACTGGCAGTCACAACAATTCCATCCTTTTTCCTCTGCCCTGATCTTTCTCATTTAGTATGCTATATTAAACACAAATACAAACTTGTATTGGGTATACTACCTGAGCTTCTGGTGACAGTTGTTTCTCTCTCTCCTGCAAAGACATTTTGCAATAGGATTGCAAAGCCAAATAGTTCTTGCGCTTCCACTTTCTATCCATCCTGTCTGCATGTTGCTTGCAGTAAGCAAAAAAGGGATCTGCAATATCCTGTTCCAATTAAAATAAAAATGAAGAAGGCAAAAGCTCATGAAAGAAAATAGTTTGTCAGCCAGGAAAAGCAGTATTTTAATTATATTTTATCATGTAATTTTAAATTGCCATTATGTAAGCCACCTTGAGAAGTCCCCCCCCCCCAAAAGACAGCCTAAAAGTATTCTAAAGTAAATGAATAGGATAAATAAATAGGATGGTACACACACACACACACACACACACACACACACATTTTCCACAATTTTGTTAGGTAGGGTCTGAAAAAAATGATTCTGATGGCTTTTAAGGTATTTTAACCAACCAAAGCCAGATTAACATAACATCACTACAAAGAATATGAAACTCTTGTTTTGATTCTTGTTTGAGCTTTTCAAACTCAGTGCAGAGTTTACAAATTAAATAGCCACATGTTTATCTACATATAACAGATACATTAGTTTTAATTGTTTAGCTACTCATAAGCGGTATCACTACAATCTATGTCAATGTTAGAGGTAAACTTTCAAGTTTAATCTCATTTCCAAAGGGGCTAAAAGACCGAGTATCAAGCAGCTATTTCTGTGTGCCATTTTCCAAAGGCGTTAATGCAGAAAGCAAGTACATACATGAATACTGTATAGAACAGGGAAAATATTTTCATACATATTTTGAAGAGCATATTTGTTTCCCTCTGCTCATTCAAACAACTAAGCAAGTTCTGCACTGCCACACAACTTTCTTTTGTTTCCAAATGCTGCAGTATACATCAACAAAGGTAGCACAGGAGAAATGCTTGACAGATAATCTTGGAAAAAATAATCCGACCAAAATGGTGGATTGCTGGTGGATCAGAACCATGTATGATTAGAAAGTCATTGAGATGGAAGGGAATTGAAGATCATAATCACTCTCCCCACACATATTCATCTTTCTAGTATGGAATGGATCCAAGAGAGATGATTCCTGCCAAAAATGTCTACATGTTTCAGGGGAAAAGGTTAAAAGAAAAAGGGAAGGTACAAAATACGCCTTCTGCATCCCAACACAGGAAAGCTGAAGCAATCAACATTAAGTAAGGCAATCAACTCAAATATTTCTTAGTTATTTTAACACATCAATTTGAAGTTTTAGTCATAACAAAAGTCACCTGGGTTATTTTCACTAATGCAGAATATTATCATACCTCTTCAGCTGCTGCTTCTGACAATAGGCCTTCCTTCTGAGCGCAAGTCACATGGAAATATGCTCGGCACATCCCAGCATCACAACTAATGCAAACGCCAGTTCTGGCAAAACGGGGATCTTCACAAAAACTGCATTCCTGTAGCAAATAAATGAGAGAGAGACCATTACAAAAGTATTACCTTTATACAGTAACTTTATACAGAATAAAGTAGTAACTTTATACTGTACCTTAAAATGGACTATATATTTTACAGAAGAAGACAAGAAACAAACAAAAGGGAATGAGAAAACGGATAAAACAGAACCAGAAGTATATATAAGATGGTACATTCAACCCTAACTACAGTGGTGCCTCGCAAGACAAAATTAATCCGTTCCGTGAGGCTCTTCGTATAGCGGTTTTTTCGTCTTGCGAAGCAAGCCCATTGACAGCTTAGCGGATTAGCGCTATTAGCGGTTTAGTGGCTTTTAGCGATCAGCTGTTAAGTGGCTTATTAGCGGATCAGCTGATAAGCGGCTTAGCGGCTTAGGAAAAGGTGGGGGAAGGGAAAAAAACCCCGCAGGAACTCGCAAGACATTTTCGTCTTGCGAAGCAAGCCCATAGGGAAATTCGTTTTGCGAAGCGCCTCCAAAACGGAAAACCCTTTCGTCTAGCGGGTTTTCCGTCTTGCGAGGCGTTCGTCTTGCGGGGCACCACTGTACAACTTTTCCCTACTGTCAGCAATAGTTTTCATGTAAATTACCATATCCGTATCTATATAGGCTTATTAGAGTGGGGTATTTGCATACTTAGGACATTCTATCCCATCTTTTGAAATGCCAAGGCAGGTTGCAATAAGTGATACACACTTAAAGCCAATGCATACCAGTCCACAGACAGCAACAACGTACATACTGAAAAAGATGTCCTAAAAACAAACAAACCCCTTTATTACATCTGATATACCATTTAAAAGTTTAACATCAAGACAAGAGTTAAAAGTGTGATCTTCAGTGAGCCACATTTGAACATTCCGGTTGGGGATGAGGGAAGGCCTTTCAAGAATTCACTCGAGGATTATCTGTTTGAAATCTCATATATTTTCATATCAATATTATTGTGGTCTGATGGCTAAATCTTTATAGTACTGTAGAGGATTAATTGCGCTGCCCTGCATTTACTTGACTGCCCTGTTATTAGTACTTTTATAACTAAAGCCCAGTGTAAAATTACAAGCCTTAGTCCTGTGGAATTAGTTGAACAGTTCCTACCCAATGAGGGTTTCATAAGAAAAATGAGACTATATATAATAATATTCATTATAACCAGATTATAGAGTTGGAAGGGGCCCTGAGGATCATCTAGTCTACCCCCCCCCCCAATGCAGCTCTATGCAGCTGTCCCTTATGGTGATTAAACCTGAAACCTTGACATTATCAGCACCATGCTCTAACCGACTGAGCTATGTTTTGAGCGTTTAGCTGTAACGAACTGAAAAGGAAACAAACAAAAACAAGCTACAATCATATAAATTATCCCCAAAATATATCTATTTGAACGTTACCTTAGCACCATATTTGGAATAATTCATTTCTGTAAGAGTAACTGGCCGCAGTTTGTCAATATCTCCAAATGCTACTCCTGGAACATAGAGTGCACAAACAATGTGGACCCATCTATAACAAAAGAGGAAAGCATTTACTGTTCATATCTGAGCACTAAGAAAATTACAGACAAGGAAAGAACAGTTTAGGTGACCCAGATGTTAATGGGAGCTTCTACAAATACTACAAACATTAAGTCACCATGGTTTTTAAACCACTAAATGATGGGACAGGAATGTAACTTTTTTGTAATAACAATTAATTAATATGTACTTCAACAATATTTCACAACTGCCCTTTGAATGGATTAGACCAAATTTAGAACCTGTGATAGTCTCCCTACTGTTTTAGCCAATCTGGAATACAATCAATGGTGGAAAAACCCTATATAGTGCCATCCTATACAATTGCCTTTCATACACATATCTGCACCTGGTTGGAGAAATCTATGCAAAATAGGTTTTTGTTAACGCTGTGCTAGCTTAGCACTTTCAGAAAATTTACAACTGCACAGCTCAGCAGAGAATTTATTCCCACTTCCCCTACAACAGCTGATCAATAAAATTTTACCAGGATGTGTCCATTGGGATTGGGGTGGATATCCTGGGGGAAGTAGGGGGAGCCTGAAGCGTACTAATAATATGAATGTTTTATATTCTGTATTTTTTAATAGGAATCTGAAAGCAATCCATCCATATGCAGAAGCTGCTTGAACATCTTTGCTTATATTATAAAATTGTTGTTAGTTTGTTCTTAAGCAGAAAGGCAATTCTGATCTATGTACATGTCTTGCACTTCCAGTGTGAAGGCCTTACACCAGGGGCAGCCAATGTGGTACCCTCCAATGCCTTGAACTACAATTCCCATAATCCCTGGCCACTGGCTATACTGGCTGGGGTTGATGGAGTTGTAGTCCAAAATATTTGGAAGTCATTATTTTGACTACCGCCGTCTTAGATCTTACTCATTTGAAGTCACTTCTGAGTCTTTTTTTATCCATGTTTTGAGTTTTAGGCAACACTAAAATATCTAGCAATTTGCCCCAAAAGATCCAAATATTGAAGCCCCCAAATTTAAGATATTCTGTTTTTTGAAATTCTAGGAGAGTTTCCCTCTTTATGAAATGCCACTGATGTGTTGCACTGGTAACAATTTTACCAGGGAAATAGTTGCTCTTATTCATATTATCTTCTATTTTTTTTTTTAAAAAAAAGAGCCAAGGTTTTGGCTGGTGATTTTTGATAGTACGTTTTAATGCAACCTCCCCATTGCACCCTGCAGAGTTCAATATAAAGATACACATCTTCAACAAGCAGCTGCTTCTCAATTTAATTTGCACAGTTTTTTCATGCTCCACTGGTGTATTAAATGCTGCTGCACTCTGTAGGAGTTTATCTATGATAAACCCAACAGCTGGCTGCTTGCTTCATACACTGACCTTCTCAAAATGTTTTAGTACATGTCACACAAGTACTGTAGTATTACAGATTTAAACTGCCATTTCAGTATGATTGGCACACAAGTGTCTCATTTCCTTAACCACCTATGTATGAACTCCATCCTGAATCTTTATTAAAAGCACAGAAGTCAGTCAAGTTCACAGCTGAGGCAGCTTCAGCTGCATTTAATACCAGTGCCTAAATGTTTTCCTGCTCATTTGTTTAGCCGCACATGTTTGAGAACCTTGTAATTAAGACAAATTGGGTAATCAAAGAAGAATAATCTTTCTTGTTACTTCCCCATCCATTTTGCTCCAAGCTAAGATGACAGATGTTGGTGAAGGGAAGGGAAAAAGCTCAAGCAAAATAAAGACAATAGTCTTAGCCCAGTTAGTATCATATCATATATACAGAGCAAAACATTATATCCACATTGGTGCTCAGGAAACTAAAGAGTACATGCAAAAAGTAGATTTGTTTCAAATTAACCATTCCACTAACTAGTCAACCTCTTCGATGGGAAGAGCAGAGAAAACCATCCCTCATTAGAGAGAGAATATTAACAGGTTTAGTTTAACATTCTGACAATTTTTTAGTTAGAAAGGAAAGCTATGTTATTTGTTTGTAGCACGTAATTTGGTGTCCTGGGATCACAGGAGGTTTGACAGCCGTTTGCAAAACTCCACATTGACATCATGTACACACAAGTGGCAACCACAGGAAAATGTATTACATTCCTAGCCCTTAGAATGAATGTTCAAATGTTCAGCCAGTTTGGAACAGAATCACAAACATTGCTTAGACCTTATCCAAGGAAGGGAGTTTCAGGGGGGCAGGGAGAGTGAACTAAAAAAGGACAGCTTTTTCCCCCTTTCCCACCTTCCTGAAATCTTTCCCCATTGTGCCAGTCCTGAACCTACGCACTTTAATGTTATATAACAGTGTGATGAGGAGTTTGAAGACTGAGAAAAGAGGAAGGTGTCCTTTTAGAACTCCTGAAATGTTCCTGTATGGCATATAAGTTTTTTTTTAAAAAAAAAAAAAAACCACATGACACACATCCCTCCAACTCCAGCCCCCTTCCAGAACACCATAAGCTTTTAGAGCTCAAGCAGACCAACTCTCTCCCTGCTTTTCTATTCTTTTTCTCAACCGATATCCTCAATACTCCATGGATCAACTGTCCTCAACATTTCATAGGCCCAGGAAGAACGATAGGTTCTTGAATGGTCATTTCTTAATATCTTCTAATTTACAACTAATATACTTCTGTATACCTAGGAAGTATGTCAAGTATTCATATGCAGAAACTGCTACTTTATTTTTGGTGGTCCTGTTTGAGCTCCAGATTGATAGGCATGGAACCTCCCAGGTCCAGTAATAAAGAGATCAAGCGGGACTCAAAACAAAACTTTGCAGTGCATCCTCCATCTTTCCTGTTTAGGAGTCCAACCAGCCATGCACTTCCCACACCTATACTTCCATTGCTATGGCTGTTGAGCATGTGCAGTCCTGGAAGTTTACCATATTTGTTTTTAACTTCCACAGTGTCTTTAAGTATCTGATTTTAACCTATTTATTTTGGTAAACCTCAGTGCGCTTTATATTGGTACACACCACCCTGAGTTCGCTGTTAAGGGAGAGCAGGGACAATGATTATGAAGGGGGGAAATCCTGTTTTTGAGAGTTGTTGCTACAAGAGTTGTTGCTACAAGGCACTTCTACACAGCTGGATAAAAGCACTAAGTTTTTGAAAGTCTAGCTTCATTATAATCTGGGTTCAATTTATTTATTTGTTTATTAATGTATAGTCTGCCAATATGGCTTCAACAAGTCCTCAGGGCAGCTTACAAAATAGGTTGTTTTCTTATACTTGACAATTGAACAAGACGTAAATGCCAAGATTTTTAAGCTTGGAGTGCAATTCTTTTAAATGCAAACACTCAAATTACAGCCTACTGTGTGTGGTTTCAAATGCCAACATCCATTTCAATAGAAAGTGTTTAGCATAGAGCCAAATTCAAAATGACAAATACAAACCCGTGAATACAAGAAATTTATGAATGGTTTAAAATTGCTGGGACCTGATTCAATATATTCAGGATATTCTAAGCACAAAAGGGCAAATGGAACCATGCTCAGTTTGACTGTGTGGAATGTCCTGCTGAGTTTCAGAGGTATTGTGTTAATAACAGGAGCAATGAAATCGATTAAGCTTGAAAGCACCAGGTCATGTTTGGCAAGCTTGTTAATGCCTCACCAAGAAATATATTCCAGTGTCTTAAACAGCTCGATGGCAGTCTAAAAATTCCTTAACAGTTATGGGATGACAGACTGCAAAGTTTTGATATGGGGCATATTTCCACACAAGCATTTTGAAACAAGCAACTTCCCAACATAAAACTTCCCAGTTATGGAACTAACTCCTATTAACATCTATCTGTCCCCCACATTATTTTAATTCAGGCAACATCTTAAGACCTTTTTTTCCTGGCAAGCCTTTGGAACGTAAGAGGAGTGGCTTCATACATATAATTTAATGCTGACTTTTATGTTGAATCACATATTATATTTTGTATTGATTTTGATTTAATTATGAGTTTTTGTTGTTAGCTGCAGTGGGCTCCCATGAGAGGAAGAGTATGTATACTAATTGAAATAATAAAGGGGGGGGGGATACCTGAGTAGACAGAAACCTATGAGAAGACTACCCAGTGTCACAAAGTGAAAATTTTATAATCCCTTAAACTGTGTGTTTTAGAACACAGTACACAGTTCTGACCAAACATCTAAGTTGTTTGTTTAGTCCTCCTCCTGAGTAGTTCGTAAACCTTTAAGGTGCAGCAGAACCTGTGAATTTATACACAGAATTATCCTAGTAAACCTCTATTGCAGAAGCAACAGCAATGCTATGTTTCTCCGATAGGAATCTGGCTATAGTCTAATCTACCATTGGAAAGAAGGAAGGAAGTTATGCCTGACTTTCCAGAATGGGCTTGGTGAAGAAAACACATGACTGGAATAAATTGAAGGATAACTTTCAGGAACCTATCCCTCTGATGACAGCTCCCTTAACTAACCTGCCAGCATCCGTCTCCTTGAAGATTCCATCTTGGTTGGGGCAGAGTTCACAGCTCGGAGAAACACCACATTTGCAGGCATCACAGAACCATGGTTCAGTGGAGTTTTCTGAAGCGGAGCTCATAATAGAATCACTTTCGCCGTCAACACCATAACAACCTAGGAAGATAGAAAATACAAATGAATGAATTAAATCAAAGAAATGTCATATCAAGGGATGTAATTAAGAATTAATATAAGACGTGGAAAGCAAGGGCACATAGAGCTATACAGTAGGTAAGGCAGAACTGATAGAGCTCTTTGAAGTAGATGGCCAAATAGACATATGTGTGTTCACGGTCTCAATTACAGGGTTTTTGGAAGCAACACCTGATCTTCACTTTCTCCAGCCACAAGAGCTCTATTACACTACTGTGAGCTTTCTGGAAAACTGCTGTCTCTATACAGCTTTATTTATAAGGAGAGAATAAGGGGGATAACTATTCTGGATGAAGTAGCTACTCAAAAAACCAAAAGCATCTGCCTTCTAATTAATAAGCAGTAAGTAGAAAACACCCATGCATTTTGATTTGTCTCTCTGTAACTGTGCAGATTGTTCCCACGGCAAATGAAAGCTACATTTATTTATTTTTTACAAATTTGCAGGTACTACCAAATGACTAATTAGGTCACATTTTGCAAGGTTGTTTGATTGATTTTGGAGCATTACATATACTCTCTGACAGGAAGTCATATTCTGTTAATTTGTACAATTGACTGTGCTTTACTGGAGGAGGATTTGGGATTAATTCAAAAGACATCAGAAAATACTGCAGTATTTTAAAGCAATGATTATTCTGTGCTTTAACAACTTCTTATATGGGTGATTTGGGACGTGGGTGGCGCTGTGGGCTAAACCACTGTGCCTCTTGGGCTTGCTGATCCAAAGGTTGGCAGTTTGAATCCGTGCAGCGGGGTGCAAGCAGATAACTGGTACAGCCACGGAGGGAAGGTGAACAGCATTTCTGTGCGTTCTGGCACTCATCATCACACCAGAAGCAGTTTAGTCATGCTGACCACATGATCTGGAAGGCTGTCTGTGGACAAATGCCAGATCCCTTGCCCTGAGGTGAGATGAGCGCCGCACCCCAGTTGCCTTTGACTGGACGTAATTGCCCAGGGGTCCTTTACCTTACCTTTAACCATATGGGTGATATGTTTATTGAACACCTCCTGCAAACAATTAGATTTACTTCAGGTGAATAGAAAACTCAAAGAAAGAGTGAGATTGATTGATTGCAAAGAGATCTGAAAGCTCAACTATGGAGAAATAGTTGCACTGTGCACCTATTTTATTATAAAATCACCAGTTCATGTAACTCTTAAGAACATGAAGTCTTCACTCTGTACAATGCCAATATTGGAGTAAACAAAGGGATATAAAAATATTTTAGGAAAACTGCAGTACGTCTTTAATTTATAGCACCAATGCAAGGACAATTGTCAGAAAGTGAATTACCCACAACCACATTGCCTGCAATGATATGTACCAGACAGTTTTCTTTAGACATGCTGCAATCAGTACATCAGGAGAACTGACACCCCAGCTGGGGGTGCTGTGCTATTACAAACCAGTAAGGAGATTTTAGCACAAAAGCAGTTATCTAAAGTGACAGGCCAGAGCTTAAGATTTTATTTTTAAATTTATCCACAGAAGGGCAAATCTATCCAAGGAACACTTTATAAAATATACTTTTTTTTTCAATTAAAACAAGTAACATCTTCCTGAAGCACTGATAGAAATTTGTCACCCAGATCTTAAAATATAAAAAAAATGTTCCAGACATGTATCTAGCAAAATCTCTGTTATTATGAGGGACCATAAAGTGCAGAAAGGTATGGCCTTTGAATATCAGGAGCAGGTGGCAGATTTTACCACCCACACCAAGTGTATTTCAACATCCAACATTTTTCTTTTCCACCAAGAGTGAACATTCATTTAGATTGGAAAACTGTGTCACCCTCAGGGGTCAGTACCATCAGGCATCTATTGAGGGCTCTCAGAAGGGGCTCCTGCCAGTCCAGAAAGGTTGGTTTCAGATTCCTGAACCTGGCACACCACTCAGTCTTGAATTAAGAAAATATGGTGACCTCCTGATGCTGGAAACCATTGTTTTAAACCAACAAAACAATCACTGCCCATTGTGATTGAAAGTATTTTCTAGAAAGGAAAGTCTAGACTGAGCTCAAAACGTAACAGGCTGCCTCCAACCCAGGCAGCAGAGAACAAAGTGAAAGCACCAGTTCTCAGCTATCTGGAGCTTAAGAGGTAAGCTAAATGGAAGCACATAGCTTGCTGCTTGTTTCTCTACAGTGTGGGATCTAAGGAGTTGGATTCAGACTCCATTGTCAAGGCCAATTTGACCCCAATCCATATTATCCTTTAAGCTGCAGCAGACACTGTCAGACATCTAGACTTTGTCCAAAAACCCTGATTATGAAGTTTCACCATGTGAAAAGATACATGTTAAGACTGTATCTTGGGCTGTGAGTTAAAATGAGCAATCTGCATGTACTATCACTGAGTTGATTTATATTTACACCCATCTGCTTATCTTCTTGAGTTGCTCATCTGTATTTTGTGATACACCAAAGAAAGCAGCTTCTTTGCACATTATCCAGGGGAGAGACAGCCAAATTATTTATTAATTTAAAACATTTATACACTCTTTCTACCCCAACCCCAAAATGTTAAAGGCAGCTACACTTTAAACCAACACAAAAAAACAGTAACACAAGTACAAAAGAGAACAGCAGTGCAAATTTTAAAACACGCAAATATTACACAGAGCCCTCCAAGTAAAATTTATCTATGTTGAAAATGTAATGATGAAATATATACAGTAAAACCAAAATACCTCCAAGGAGACACTAACAGTGCAATCCGGTGCATGTTTACTCAGATGTAAGCCCTAATATGCTCAATAGAGATTACTTCTGAGTAAATAAAGAATTTCACACTGTGACAGAAAATTAAAACAGCAATGTTGGGTTTCCTAGTTGAAAGTTCGAGAGCCAGAGTGTGACCACAGAGAAAGCCGTATCTGTGGTCCCAACCAAACATGCCTTTGTGATTTAATAAGAGTCTATACTTCTGATTTGAGGCAAACTGTTAAGGCTGGGAATGATAAGCAATTGAACCTTAACTTCACATGAATGCAGTATGAATCATTATGCAAAGTATTTGGGAGAGGATCTAACCTCTAACAGTGTGTTTATTTTAAGATAATTTTATGTTCCCTTTTAACTAGTCTGAATGATAATATACTACAACAAATCAGTCACACTCAATTGTAAACTGTATAGATTAGCATGCCTTCTATCAGCATTTACTTCTTAAATGGATGGCACTATATTAAGAGGAGCAACTGCCTTTGTGAATTTAAAAGATTCACTGGGCAAATCCTTTGTTTCTATTCAAAAGATCAGGGTTAGATCTTATTGGCAAAACCATTTAATATAGGAAGCTTTTATATACTGGAACTGAAGGGCATAAGGATTATAGCTTTAATTTGTTTTCCACTAAGGAAAAATACAAATTAACAGTTGAGTTTTCATAAACATGAAGCAGGTTTGGCTGCATGCAAATTCATGGTTGCAGATTTAATCTCCCATATCTGAAAGTCAAGGAATACCAAACAGTTGTAGAAAGTATTGTATCCATTGCCGCTGCGTGAAAACAAATTCACCTCAATTTGCTAAGAGAAAAACAAAGCTTTATTATTTGTTGCAAATTGAAGTCATGATAGAATTACCTTCATGCACTGTTATTCCACAATTGTCGCACTGGATTATTTCATCAGCATCTTCACTATTATCCCCAAGACAAACACAGCAAATCATAATATGGTCCATTTTCTGAGAGCTCCAATTCTGAGATTTCTCAAGAATCAGCGAGTCCTATCATTGAAAAGTAAAAATACACTTGTTATATTAGAAGAGGCATTACCATGATTTACCACTGTTTTGAGCCTGCAACCTATGTTAGAACTGTAAGTGTATTTCTGAACATGATTCCTTAAGCCCTTTACTTCTTATCTATTGGTATTTTTATGTTATACTATATGTTATACTATATGTGTCCATCACACATCACATCTACAATGGCCCTAAGCACTCTCACAAAGGCCTGGCATTCTTAGCCTTGTTGTTTCACCTCGTGTTCTTTTCCTTATACTTTGCAATCTCTTGCTTCTAATTGCTGGTTTTAAGCCTACAAATCATACAAGCCATATACCAGTGGTGGGGAAACTTTTGACCTCTAGATGTTGTTGAACTCCAGCTTTTATCAGATCAAGGAACACAGTCAACAGTCAGAGATGTTGGAACTTGTAGTCCAACAACTTCTACGGCACCAGAGATTCCCCAGACCTGCCAAATACCTTACACAACACTACCAAACTAAGGTGCAACAAATGACTCCAATCTCCTTCCTTTGCAATCATGCAGTAAGTTATTCATATAGGTCAGCCAGGGTGGATAAAAATAAATTATTTTTCAAAAAAATCAGATTATTTTGATTTAAATTGGATTTTTAAAATAAAATGCTTTTGGAGGGGAAAAAATCTTTCTAAATATAGTTTTCTATTTAAGATACATTATAGTCCAAAGGCTAGCATTCATCAGGAAATAAGGATTTGTTTTAAGTTTTTCATGTGTGCTGAAACTCAGTCTAATTTGGGAGTTTTTTTAAAAAAAGTTTAACCACATCAGTTAACAAACATGGATACATATGCTATAATGCTATTGTTTTAGTCAGTTAAAAATGTTATTAAGGAAATGATTATTTTTCTCCTTCAAATAAAGTGCAGCAGAAAAGCTGTCCAAATATAAACAGTTAACTTATTAAACCTCACAATAATTTCATAATTATCTGTCTATGTTTTTCTAACAGTATAACCAAATCAGTAGTTTTTGATATAACTGTAAAAAACCACTCTGAAAATTTATTATTCCCAAAATGAAACCTTCCTCTGGTTGTAAATATTAAGATTATACCAGCAGGAATGTCTTTCTGTAAAAAATAAATAAAAATGATTTAAATCAAGTCTTACTGACTAGTGATTTCAATCATGGTTTCAATCAAGATTTAAATTGGTTTGATTTAAATTAAATCCACCCTGAGGTCAGCCCAAACCAACTCATGGAACTGCTATGATGTCAAAATACCACTGTGAGCTCCTTGAGAGAATAGAGGATGCAAACATAACAAACAATGCATTAATATCCCACAAACTTACTATTAAGTACTGAAACACACAAAAGTTGAAGCTACAATGCTGAAGGGCTACGCTTGGCTTTCAATAAACAAGCATATTTGTTATAGAGGAAGAACCAATAATTGCTTCTGAATAAAGACAAAGCCAGGATTGTCTTGTACACATCTTATTTTCCCCAAGTAGCAACCTTGTGTCTCGTGGCAAGGTACTTTTGAAGCTGAGGGAAATTTCAAATCCAGACTGTGATACTATTACAACAGGTGCAAGTAAGAAATTCCACTGACCATGAAGAAGTCATTGCCTAAAGTAGTTCTATGGATCCCAGCCTATGTTATATGATGCATGAATTTAAGTCAGGGTTTCCTGATTTGGGACTATAATGTTCCTGTGCCTTTCTCAAGTTTGGCTCCTTAAAGAAACCATTTAGGTTTCCCTAGGTTTCAGCCACTGCTGCATTATTATTACCAATGCTACTACTGTATTCTCCTTCCCAAGAATATCACTGCCATTAGAGTGTATAAACAATAAGGAACAGCATGGTGGGGGGAAATCTCCCATTCTTCGAGCTGCAAGAACATGTAATAATTCCAGCTGTAACATTTACAATTTATGGTTTTTAGAGCAACTCCCCAAACTCTATATACATCTGCACAAAGGCAAGAACACCCAGGTAGGTGGCTACAAATCCCAATGCGTAGTAAAACATTGGCCATTACAACTAAATCATCACTTGATCAATTAATTGGATAGTTTGTAGGCTAAAAAACATTTTGCTTGACTAAAAAGTTGTCTCAATTAATTAGGCACATTTTGGTTTTTTAACTGCTTTTAAAACATTTAATTTTATTGTTTATTGTTGAGAGCCAGTGTGGTGTAGTGATTAAGAGCGGTAGTCTCGTAATCTGGGGGACCGGGTTCGCGTCTCCGCTCCTCCACATGCAGCTGCTGGGTGACCTTGGGCCAGTCACACTTCTTTGAAGTCTCTTAGCCCCACTCACCTCAAAGAGTGTTTGTTGTGGGGGAGGAAGGGAAAGGAGAATGTTAGCCGATTTGAGACTCCTTAAAGGGAGTGAAAGGCGGGATATCAAATCTAAACTCTTCTTTCATGTCCTAACTTTTTGCCATCATCACCTTTCTTCCATTATGGAGCTCAAAGGTGGTGGACCTGAGATTCCCAGCTGGCCTCCCATTCCAGGTACTGAAAAGATCCCAGCCCACTTAGCTTCAATAAGGTGTCTCATGTGCCTTCTGAGTAAGATATAAATTACTATGAAAGCACCATCTTAGCAGAGGCATTTCCTCCTGAGATAAAATATGCCCGTTCTAAGATTATGTTTGATGTGACAGATGTGTGCAGCCTGTCTTTTTCCTTAAAAACAAGCGTTTTTCCTCTTACACACATATATGCATATTTAATCAATTAAAATTCATATGATTAATTGGCTAAGATTTTTTTAAACTGTGCAACAGCCCTAATTATGAAAAACAGACATTTAAATTACCACCCAAGTACTTTGGATTCTGCTTGAAACCAAGTAGAAATTCATCATCCAACTTCTGACACATTTAAACCTTCACAACTTTAGTGAAATACTATGGAACTTTTCATAATGGCAGGTGCTGAAATACTATAAAGTATATTTTATATGAAGATACAGCCATTGATCCTTAGTCCCATGGAACTCATTGGGACAGTTTAGTCATGGCTATGCTATAGATTCAGATATTCAACAGAAAATGATTCCACAGGGAATGGCCAAATGTATTATGTATTATTATTTCTAGATTGCTCCTCACCTGAGGACCACGGGATGGAATATAATACAATATAAACCAAACAGAACTACGAAACTCAAGGTAGTTGTACATGGGTTTCCCAGCTGGCCTTCCATTTAGGCACTAATCTGATCCAGGCCAGCTTACCTTCAGTAAGATGGATACATAGTGTGTGCCTCTGGCTAGGCCTGTGACTACCTAACTACAGGAGACATGTGTGGCCAAGGACCATACTAAAATAAATCCCTAGTCTCAACAGTTTAATTGCTTTAACCTAAATAAGTTTTCATTCAACTTTCAATAATTTAAAAACTCTTAAAGTGTAGTTTGTGAAATACAGATTGGCTGAAGTATTCTATTCTAGAGGGATAGATGATCTGTGATAGATGACAGACTTGAGAATTTGAAAGACTAGATTGCAATTCTGGCTCTACCCCACACAGGTCTCCACTAAGGACTGAACTTTAAAGATGCAGCACTGATTGCCATTAGCAGAACAGCACTTAGAACAGCACATCACACTTAGCAATGTGATTCAGTGCAATTAATCTCCCTGGCCTTCGTTTTCCTCATTCCTTAAATAGAACACAGATGCGGTTTACAATCCGAAGTACTAATATGCAAGATCCTTCATGCCAGAGCTGTCTTCAAAGGTTTCATCATCACAAACGTAGATGATGATGGCTGCAGTTTCATTATTAGAACCAGTTTGTGAGGTCAGTGGCCATGGATGTTGCACTGAAAACTTCAAAGTCAACTTCGGCTGCACACATAATTCGCACCTGCATATATGCATGCAAATAGCTTCCTTGGACTGCAGTCCAACTTGGGCACAAACTTTGAGATTCAACCTATTAATACCTGTAAAATGTATTGCGAGACTTGGCTGGGAAGATGTCCTAAAGGCAAAGAACCACGATAAAAATTTTGCTGATGCAAGATCAAAGGATTCAGTTGTAATAGAGTGAGCTTCCTTCACAGCACGCATGATGAGATTATAAAGCGCAATATCTATGCACTTTGCATGCCAGGATACTCAGCAATTAATGTATCTCTCTGCAGACCTGAATATACATTTGAAAGTAAGTCCCACTGACTCCAAGACTTCATCACTTCTGTGTACCTGGATGTACTATTTTCATAACTCTGTTCACTGTAGCTCAAGATTGCTATAGTATTTAGACCACTGGCCTCTGCTCCTGAATGCTTGCATAGACATGGATACAGTAGCATCTCGGCTTACATTACCCTCGGGTAATGTAAACTTCGGGTTGCGAAAGCGGCAAACCCGGAAGTATTTTACCGGGTTTTGCCATGCGTGCATGCACAAAAGCAGTCCTCCAGTTGCGAGAACCTCAGGATACGACTGGAACTCCGGAACGGATCCCGTCCGCAACCGGAGGTACCATTGTACTGGAAACACCACCATATCTTTAATACCAGCACATTACCATCAGGTACTAAAAGTTTGATGCTGTACTAAAATACACAGGAACATAAGTGCTGACCTGCTGAATTAGAACAAAGGCCATCTGGTTCAGCATAATGTTTCCACAGTGGCCAACCAGATGCCTATGTGAAGCCCTCGTGCAGGACAATAGCACAATAGCACTCTCCCATTCACATTTTTCAGTATTCAGGGACATGGTGCCTCTGATCCTGGATAGTATTGGTCTAATTCCCCTTGCAAAGTCATCAGTCATCAGTATATTTGGTGACAGTGAATTTCATAGTTTTTTTTTGCATCTCCAACCCCCACCCCCACCCCCACCCCCGTTAGTTTTGCTGAATGACCCTAGTTTCTAGTATTATGAGAGAAAGTGAAAAACTTACCTCTATCCACTTTCTTCACCATGCATAATTTTATATACTTCTATCATCTGGCACACTCCCACCCCCAGCCTTTTTCCTAAACTAATCCCTCCCTGCAACACTACACTCCATTTTTTTTGACCATTTTGGTTGCTCTCTTTGACCATTTCTCTGCACTCTTTTAGACAGCAAGCCAAAGTACATTTTTACTAGCAAATTAGCACCATTAAACAGAGCAGGACTTAGTTTAAAGTAAACATGCAGATGACTTTACTGTTCATAGGCTCAGTCCTAAAAAATAATTTACTACTACGTACAGACTATCACTTTGCTAGGTAATTTTTGAAGCTAGACTCAATGGTCTCACAAAGAGGTGGGCTTTAGAGCAGAGCTGGGGAACCTAAGACCCTCCATATGTTGTTGTTGTTGTTATTAGATTTATATTCTGCCCTTCCTCTCAAAGGAGCTAGGGTGGCAGAAAACAACTAAAAATATTCTTAAAAAACAAACAGTTGAAAACATTCTCAATCAGTGATCACGGGATTGCCAGAAACAATGCTTTTCAGCTTGGTAAACTCCCATCAGCCCAACTCCAACTCCCATAACCCAACATGGTGAATAGTTAGAAATGATGGAATTTGTAGTCTAACATCTGGAGATTCATAGGTTCCCCACCCTGTTTCAGATGGGCATGTATATTGCCTTATTTTTAAATATATATATATATACTCCACTTTTCACCACATCTGGGTCTCAAAGCTACTTACAAAAATTAAAACAAACAATAATTTAAAACATAGATTAAAATATCATAGAATGAAACATTAGAATAGCATTTATGGTGCAATGTCCTCCTGAAATAAAACCGTTTTTAACATGGTGTTTGAAACTTAGCAGGGATGGTACCTGCCTGATGCCAACTGGATATTCCATAGAGTTGGACCACTAAACTGAAGTCGTGACTCATCACTAACGTAAGCCATGCCTCTGGTGCATGAGGGACCACTAATAGCATGCCCCCAGATTATCTCAGTTACTATTCCCTGCTTGATCTGCTGCTGCTACATTCCTAATATACTAGAGCAAAGAACTCAAAACAAAAATAGAGATATAAAAAAAAACTCTGAGCACAATTTCTCATTTAAAACTCCCTTAAACCATGATGCCATCATTACTCAGAAGAACTAAATGGAGTTTGCTTCTGCTGCCCTGATGCTATACACACTTGCCTGAGAATAAGAACCATTTTGTTGGTGAAACGGAGGCTATATTTTTAATGTAAAAATAATAAAATGAGCAACTATTAAGTATGAACATAGGTTAGGAAAGTTGACTGATCCAGTGACAGACAATGATATGACAGATAACTATGTGGTACTGGACTGATATTATGTGTTGCTGAAAGAAAGACCCTGTACATACTCAGAGGCACTCATATTAAAGAGTTCTTCTCTTCAAGCATGTCAGTAACCAAAAGATAAAAGCCTGTACTTAAACATTTATATCTAACTTACATAGTGCATGTCCGAACAATAATATTTTTTAAGAATGCCAATAAATCAAAATACCCACTCCACAAACACCTTAATCTATTCCTATGTCCAAGTGAATTGGGATACATAGACTTTATTCCAGCCAAAAATCAAAGAACATCTCTATAATGCCTTTATAGTGCAATCCTAGGCATGTAGGTTCTTTCAGAAGCAATTTCTTCTGTGTTCAAAGGAGATTACTCCTGAGTATGTGTATAGAATTGCAACCGGTGTTTCCAGTGCTACTTACTTCTGTGCGGACCTGCATGGGATTGCACTTATGCCCCTCTTAATTTTACCTGTGTTCTTTCACAGCTTTTAAGAGTACATACCAGAACACATCATTTCAATATGCATAAGAAACCCCTAACTAAACCTGAAGGCACTGTCTCCAGCAATAGTCACAGGCTTAGCCTACAAAATCATACTCCCTTAATCTTTAATTAACACTGGTATGCATTATTTACTGCAATACATCCCAAATGTGTGTGAGGTGGTGCAGACTCTTACCTAACATTAATTTATTGTAAGAGTTTCTTTAATATGGCCTAAAATCCAAATTTCATTGAAGCCAATGGAAGATTCCCACTGGTCTTCAAAGGGTATTGGATTCAGGCATAAGGCTGATGTACATTTATCTTAATGAGCATTAAGGACAACTCTGCAGCTCATTAATGCAATCACTGTCTGGTAACATCACCTAGCTTTAGGGAGCAATTTCAAAACAATCACACTGCAGAGTATTTCCATTTTTCATCAGAGGTATCATAGAAAGTTGGCTGTTCTACCTCATTGCTCTTGCTTTGTGAAAGGGCCAGGCTATCATTTGTCAGCTCCTCCTCATCAGCACTATTTCTGCTAAGAGCTTTCGCTTTTTTCTTCTTGGATCCGCCATCACTAGCAGCACTGCTGTTATCCTCCTCCTCCTCCTCTTCCTCATTGCCTTCCTCTTCATTGTCATCCTCCTCACTCCCGCTCCCATCATCTTCATCATCCTCGTTATCTGCATCACTTCCCTCTTTACGTAGCGTGTTTTTCCCCTTCCTCTTCCCAGCAGTTGGACGCCAGTCATTGTCATCTTCACTGTCATAGTCATCTATGTCATTCAGCTCCTCCATGGAAACAAAATCTAGCAGAGGGCGGTTTCTTCGCAGATTCCATTTTTTGGGTTCGTTTGTCTGCTCATCAATGCCAGCATCCGCTTCTGAGGGTTTCTCTTTCTCTTTTTTCTTTCTAGGCTTCTCTTCTCCATCCACCACCTCCTCCTCCTCCTCTTCCTCTTTCTCAGTTTTAATCACCTCTTTCTCCGTTATGGGCAGCTCTTCTCCAGCTGAGCTTTTAGGTTGTTCTTCCTCTACTTTTTCTTCTTCTGCCAGCTCTTCCTCCAAGATATGTTCTTCTGAATCACTACAGGAGCCTTCGCCGCTATCCTTTGATCCATCTTCACTGCCATGTCCACTGCCTTCAGAATCTGTTGAGCATATGAAAATTTAAAAAAAGAGTTCCAAAGCAAAATGAACCAAAAAAGAAGTTTGTTTGTTTTTTAAAAAAGGCTTGAGGCAACCAACTTAACTTAAATATTCTTCCCTTAATAGCCTATTCTTCATCTGGCTCAATTTTTTCTCTCCAATTGAATTAGCTTTTTTAGTATTGCAAACCTACTGATGAAGAATGATTTGTATTTTGTAGAACAGCAAGAAGCTCTGTCTCTATTACCCTGCATAATATGAATAGGAAGGAAAGCTTTTTTAGATATTCAGCCCAGCACCCAAACTGCTCCATGAAAGCATGCTACACTAAACTGAGTAGCTGATTTAAAGAAAGTGAGTACACAGTTTCACACAGAATTGTGCCCACAATGTAGTTATTTCACAATTTGTGGTTTTAAAAAAATGACTATTTTTTATAGCCTTGCATGACTAAAATTCAGTGTCTGCACCAAGGGATTTGAAATGTTTTCCAGTTCTAGCACTGGGGCATCGAAATGTTGTTGGGGGTGCTTGATTTTGAAATGTAGAATGGTTTTGTTTTTGTTTTTTTGGTTTTGTTTTTTTGGTTAAACATCATAATTCAGTACAATACTAAATACTAGCTGTCATTTTATAATACTCTTTGATTATAACAATACAGTTATGTGATAATAACACAATAATTAAAAGAAACCTAAAGTTAAAAGAAACTACCAGCACTTCACAAATATGAAATCATATCAATGAAAACTATTACTCGCCTGCAACCTTAACCCTGCAACTTTTGATACCTGGTGCAAGTAGAATACTTTTATGATCAGTCAATACTTTACCTTTGTGGGGGGAAAACACTACAGGTATTTATAACTCCAAATCTACCAGTATATGAAAAATTATTCTATAGAGAGTACTGATATAATTATTCATTGCTCACCATTTTACTTTACATGCCATCCTACTCACAAATAAGAATCTATTGTGTCCCCATGAAATGCAATCCTATCATCATAGGCAGCTACACATCAATGCAAAAAGCACCGGTTCCTCTTAACTCAATTAAGACTTTTGGAAATACTAAAATGGTCCAATCAAGATTTTCTTCCACACTGCCATGTTTTAGCCAACAGCAGAAATGTGACATTAGTGTGTTTAAATGTAAAACTCATAGTAAAGCACACATTCAACTATATTTCATAAATAACAATGCCTTGGGGGCCCTTTTGGAACAAAAGCCAGAATAAAAATAAACATTGAAATAACTACTTTTAACAATCTTGCTGTGCCCTATTTGCCCAAGTTTGCTCAGAATCACCAGGAGCATATGCAAATCATCTTTGACAAATTACCAGCAGCATACATGAATAGATTTAGTTTCAGCACTTCTTTGGTTAGGTCAGCTGCAGGTGTTTAGAAATTTTCCCTTGTGGCAGAACCTAATCACAGTAATCTTCATTTGTGTGAAGAACCTAACATGTGACCTGATACCTCCAAAAATAGAGCTGTAGGTTCATAGAAGCAAATTTTGTGACCGTAGTAGTTGAGAAGTCATGAGTATCACTTCCAGTGTCTGGGTCACATACTAAGTTGTCCATTTGAATATATCCTGCAGGAATGGGAAAAGTTCTCGCATCACTTTGGAGCAGTCAGAAGCAGCATGGTAATATTGCACTGTTTCTGTTTCTGCATGGCCCAAAGCTCAGCACAATATGAAGATCCCTCACCACCACCCCTCCCCCCCCCCGCGCGTCTTGCCCAGACACATAACCCAATGTTGATTAAAAATATCTAGCTAGTAAGACAACTACCATTTATGCAGTCAATTCAATCTGACCAAACACCACCTGTTCAAGCAGCCACAGTATTGTGTAATTTATCTTATTACTGTATTAACAAGTAAAAAGAGACATTTTGTTTAACCAAAAATGTCAACACAAAAATAAAGTGTGATGGTAAAAAATACAGAAATATATTTCATTCATATAATAATGAATATATAACTTGACAAAAAGTCATCTATTACATCTTGGCTTTACTTGCTTATTGACACTGACAAATATTTTATTGCTTAAATAAATGTCTGTACATATTTGTGCTATTAAAACATTTTAGGGTTTTCATATGTTGCAGATATTGCTGCAAATTTATTATGCTTTTTGTGATACACAAATGACATGAGATGACTTTGTCTATTTATTTGTATCAATTATTATTCCTATGATCCTTGTTTATAAAACCCAATAAAAAGTAATTCAAGGGGGGGATTAGGTTTTTTTAACTGCAACTACTGTATTTTCATGTAAACTGTGGGGAAGAAAAAACTAAACTGGGTATGCAAACTAAACTGGATGATATGTACAAAACATTTCTAACCTGCCAAGCAACTGAGGATCAGAACCCATGATGTGAACTCTGTCAACAAATTTACCAACCTAATTTGCCTGTCACTAGGCAAGACTTACAAATAACAGATTTTAAACAAAGTTATCCTCTCTTCAAAATACTAAATGCTGTGCCTGTAGGAAGATGTGCACATGTAGAAGTGCACATATGAGAATGACTGGGTTAGAGACCAGCTGTCTGTACAGTATGTAGCAAAAATCCTTACAGATATCAGTTACCAGTAATTTTAGAATTTGTATACCCCTGGTTGTAGAAAGCCTATTTCAAGATCCTGAAAAGAAAAAAGAGGTTCATGGCCTATTTGTGCTATGCTAGCATTAAAAGCAAAGCAAAAAGCAAAAAGCAAAACAAAACACTTCAGCTAGAGCAGCTGGCTTACTGCCCCCAGGAGACAGTGGGATTACTTAGGGGTCTTCATGAGGGGCTGGAGGTGTAAATGACTATGAGACTTTGAAAAGCAGGAATCACTGGATTAAGTTCATCAATTTTGTTGAAATAATTAAACTAAATAATTTTAATTGCATTTTGAATAACAGTGGAGTTAACTATTATTGTTTTGAATTTTATTGTGCTACAGTTTGATTGATTGATTGGTTTATTACGGCCATTGGCCCATATCTAAAAACAATACATCAAAATTTATCCATAAACAATACAATTTAAACAGTTCCAAGTTAAAACACCCCTATAAAACCAATTTTACTTCAATTAAGTAAACTATACACAATAAGCTCCCTCTATGTCAACCGCAATTCAAATCCCTCAGATTTTGGGGGATATGCGTCTTAGTTCTGGCACTTATTGATGGTTCTTAAGTTTGGCTAAGCTGTCAGAGTCATACTACAGTATTATCTTCCTTAGTGGTACGTGCAAATCACTATTCTGAATGATGCGTTTTATAGGGTAGGTTATGGGGTACTGCGGATGTGTTTATGAAACCAGGGTACTAACCCTAAAGTTTGGGAACCACTGAGCTGGAAAAAGTGTGTTTTGTTTGAACTGAGCTCAGACAGACTAAACATTCTGGCAGCAAGCCATGATATGAAGTCATGGTTTGTTGCTGGCTTACTATGGTTTGGCATATGTATGAGTCCAACAATATTGCTTAACAACAGTTTGTTTGGTGAGTGTCTTGGATGGTACATAGTCAAGAGCAGCAGGAAAACAACCCAAGCTTTGGAGGAACAAACCATGGCTGTGAGAAAGCCATAGATTGCTGAAAAAACATGGTTAAAACAAACCATGGCTTAGCACTGTAAGGGATAAATCAGAGTTTCAATGGAAGATGGCAAAAGGAGAGAACAAAAAGGGCTTGTAAAATCTTGGGCTTTTCATTTATCACACTTACATCTTGGTTATCTCTAATATTCAAAGGGCCATAATGTACAGTTTCCTCACAATAGTCATATGGAGATGACTTGAGGACAGTAAACAAAGAGTGATTCTGAAAGAGCCAGGAAATCTAATTTAGGGACAACCTCTAAAATAAACTCAGGTAAACCTGTATTGCAAAGTAAACCAGCTGCAAGTATTATTATTTATTGTGATACAAATACTGCTATTTATTGTTATCAGTCTCATTTCAAGACTCCAGTAAAATACAAGCCTTTGTGTCATCAATTATAAGCAAAATTGTCACAAAGCTGTAAGATTCAGCATTTTTCATTCAGTTTTGAAGAATTAAAATGTGACTGAACTTCAACATTCTTATGCAACAAAAGCTGCAAACTTTAACATCCATCATCTCTATACACTAACATGACAATTGAATTATTCTCAGACAACTATGGAGACAAAAAGCAAAGCTATATTCCACTCACTTTAGTTAAAATATTGCAAATAAAAATATATAAAAGAGGTACTCAAGGAACTGCATTTAACCAACACAGTATGCAAGCTTGCAAAGTTTAAGAGATAAGAGACATCAAACTTGAATTATTTCTATACATATTACCGTATTTTTCGCCCTATAAGACGCACTTTTTCCCCTCCAAAAATGAAGGGGAAATGTGTGTGCGTCCTATGGGGCGAATGCAGGCTTTCCCTGAAGCCTGGAGAGCGAGGGGGGTCGGTGCGCACCGACCCCTCTAGCTCTCCAGGCTTCAGGAAGCTATCCAATAGCCCTGGGAGACCCTGCTCTCCCAAGGCTAGCGGAGACCTTGTCGGAACCCAGAAGCTTGGGGCGCGCTGAGCTCCGTGCGCCCCAAGCTTCGGGATTAGCGCAGCGCTCTGCTAGCCCTGGGAGAGCCGCGCAGCTCTCCCACGGCTAGCGGAGACCTTGCCGGCACCCAGAAGCTTGGGGCGCGCTGAGCTCCGTGCGCCCCAATCTTCGGGATTAGCGCAGCGCGCTGCTAGCCCTGGGAGAGCCGCGTGGCTCTCCAATGGCTACCGGAGACCTTTCCGGCACCCAGAAGCTTGGGGCGCGCTGAGCTCCGTGCGCCCCAAGCTTCGGGATTAGCGCAGCACTCCGCTAGCCCTGGGAGAGCCGCGCAGCTCTCCCACAGCTAGCGGAGACCTCGCCGGCACCCAGAAGCTTGGGGCGCACTGAGCTCCACGCGCCCCAAGCTTTGGGATTAGCGCAGCGCTCTGCTAGCCCTGGGAGAGCCGCGCAGCTCTCCCATGGCTAGCGGAGACCTTGCCGGCACCCAGAAGCTTGGGGCGTGCTGAGCTCCGTGCGCCCCAAGCTTCGGGATTAGCGCAGCGCTCCGATAGCCCTGGGAGAGCCGCGCGGCTCTCCCAGGGCTAGTGGAGACCTTGCCGGCACCCAGAAGCTTGGGGCGCGCTGAGCTCCGTGCCCCCAAGCTTCGGGATTAGCGCAGCGCTCCGATAGCCCTGGGAGAGCCACGCGGCTCTCCCACGGCTAGCGGAGACCTTGCCAGCACCCAGAAGCTTGGGGCACGCTGAGCTCCGCGCGCCCCAAGCTTTGGGATTAGCGCAGCGCTCCGCTAGCCCTGGGAGAACCACGCGGCTCTCCCAGGGCTAGCGGAGACCTTGCCAGCACCCAGAAGCTTGGGGTGCGCTGAGCTCCGTGCGCCCCAAGCTTTGGGATTAGCGCAGCGCTCCGCTAGCCCTGGGAGAGCCGCGCAGCTCTCCCACGGCTAGCGGAGACCTTGCCGGCACCCAGAAGCTGGGGGCGCACTGAGCTCCACGCGCCCCAAGCTTCGGGATTAGCGCAGCGCTCTGCTAGCCCTGGGAGAGCCGCGCGGCTCTCCCATGGCTAGCGGAGACCTTGCCGGCACCCAGAAGCTTGGGGCGCGCTGAGCTCCGTGCGCCCCAAGCTTCGGGATTAGCGCAGCGCTCCGATAGCCCTGGGAGAGCCGCGCAGCTCTCCCACGGCTAGCGGAGACCTTGCCGGCACCCAGAAGCTTGGGGCGCGCTGAGCTCCGCAGGTCCCAAGCTTTGGGATTAGCGCAGCGCTCCGCTAGCCCTGGGAGAGCCGCGCGGCTCTCCCACGGCTAGCGGAGACCTTGCCAGCACCCAGAAGCTTGGGGCGCGCTGAGCTCAGCACGCCCTAAGCATCGGGCTTAGCGCAGCGCACCTGGGGGGGGGAAATAAAATTTTTTTCCTTTATTCCCCCCCCAAAAAAACTAGGTGCGTCCTATGGGCCGGTGCGTCCTATGGGGCAAAAAATACGGTATATAAGGTATTGTATTACAGTCGTACCTTGGATCCCGAACTCCCTTGAACTTGGATGTTTTGGCTCCCAAACGCCGCAAACCTGGAAGTGATTGTTCCGGTTTACGAACGTTCTTTTGGAACTCGAACGTCCGATGGGGCTTCCGCGGCTTCTGATTGGCTGCAGGAGCTTCCTGCAGCCAATCAGAAGCAGTGATTTGGTTTTTGAACATTTTGGAAGTTGAACAGACTCCCGGAACAGATTCCGTTCAACTTCCATGGTACAACTGTATATTATAAAATATTATATTATCTGCTTCAGAAAAGTAGATCAAATTGATAGCGACTTGCAAGACCACCTTCCATACTGAAATTCAAAATTCAAATCCACATGTAAATGTGATAATACGGCATTTATATAATAATTTAGGCATGTGCACATCTTCAAAGAGGTTTTGTTTGATGCTCTGAAACAGTGAATGTAGATGTATACCTATCACAATGTGAATACTTAAAAACTCTCTAGTGGGTGAGGAAGAAATAAGGACTGCATCTCCCATGGTATGAACTTTGAAGTTGTCCACCTCATCACCACAAACCTGCTTATAAATGCATATTCACATGGTTTTGAAGTGGCAGTGTGGCTGAAGCAGACTTCTCTTCATAAGACATTGCCCCAAGCCAACACCTGGTTGCACAGGCAAAGCTGGTAACAACACAGAGCTATTTAAGTAAGTGCTAATCTGACTGTTCACTTATAACAACCTCAGATCAATTGCTGCAATGGCTTTCAGAGCAAAGATGGTGAATGTCCAGCCTACAGGCCAAAGTTGGCCTGCCATGGATCTCAATCTGGCCCATGAAGCCATTTTACCCATTTCACCCATACTGCAGCTGATGTCTTACGCAATGTCATGCGTGCAGTACATACTGATGTGGCTTCAAAGGAACAACCAGGAACTTACAGTGAGTTCCTGATTGCTTTTTTGCTGGAGCAAGGCATGCTAGCTCCACTCATCAAGGTGGTGAGGTAATGCCTTTCTCTGAGAAAGCAATTAAGCACTGGAACCACTTGTAAAGCAATTAAGCTTTAAATAAGTCTTCTATTTGAACCACCAGAAGGGTTTTTTTTAAAAAAGAAATGTCCTTCCTCTACTGTAATTAGTGTGTGTACCTTTGTGTGTAGCAGAATGGGTGAAGCATGGGTGGAAAAGCAAAATCTGACATAGTACATGCATAGCCAAAGCTGCCCTTACTTTCAGCGCATAGTTCTGAGACAATGAAAGTGCCACCAAGACTGCATAAAGCTAAGCTAGTCTGCAAGACAGAAGGAATCCTCCTAGATATTCCAAAATGTACATCCTTCTTACATGCAAAAACTCTCCAATTGTTTAACTGGACTTTGTAACTATTCAACCAGAGGTTGATGTGTCGCATCCAACTCTTTGCTGAATTCAGAATGACCAAATATACAGCTCTAGGCTCCATCCCCATCATGGAAGAATCACTGTTTCTTATCCCCAGCAGTAGGCAGTCATTGCACTGATCACAGGACTTCCTGAAGGTTAGCAATGTGTCAATAAGTATATGGGTAGGTTTTGGGCAAGAAAAAACTAAAGATTTTGGGAATCATATAATTGGAAGACTAGAAGAGAGAGTGGAAAGTGGCTTGCATGACTGTACTGTTGGAAAGCTGGCTGAAACAGATCTGGGTCAGAATCATCTTGGCTTACAGATACAGGGCGGGGGGGGGGGCAGGAACAGGGCAGCAAACTACTGTGTTCACAGCAGTGATAGGGAATATGCAGATGTTGGACTCCAATCCACATGGCCAATGATGAGATTATGGGAGTCCAAAAACATCTGGATAGCCAGTTTCACTACCCCAAATAAGGGAGCGGGGATCAAGGTAGAAAATGACACATGGGATACTGCAGTTATGTGGAGGAAAGACTACCTGAAAGAACATGCCAAAGAGCTGTCCACCTTGCAGCAGGGAAGAGGGGAGGGGCCTAGATCTCTTTATTTATAAATCCCAAACCTCTCCCAACTTTCCAACCCTCAAGACCTTGCTCCCTCATGCTACACTGTTAGTCATTCACCCAGTAAAAAAAAAAGGCAAAGGACCCCTGGACAGTTAAGTCCAGTCAAAGGTGACTATGGGGTGTGGCTCTCATCTCGCTTTCAGGCCGAGGGAGCCGGCATTTGTCCACAGACAGCTTTCTGGGTCAGGTGGCCAGCATGACTAAACCGCTTCTGGCGCAATGGGACAGCGTGACGGAAACCACAGCGCACTGAAACGCTGTTTACCTTCCCGCCGCAGCAGTACTTATTTATCTACTTGCACTGGCATGCTTTTCAAAGTGCTAGGTTGGCAGGAGCTGGGACAAAGCAACAGGAGCTCACCCCATTGCATGGATTAGAACTGCAGACCTTCCCGGCAAGCCCAAGAGGCTTGGTGGTAGACCACAGTGCCACCCTCATCAATTCACCCAGTATCCCCTCAGCACTTGCTAAGCTCAACTACATTAGAATTTTAACTTCTAAAGCAAAAAACAAAACAAAAACAACTTGTGCTATATATACATAACTGGTGTTCTCATCCTTTCAGCAGATCAGAAGTTAAAACGTAATGGTAGTTTACTTTTACGAGCAATTCAATAAAGCATAACTAATGGAAGAACCCTACAACACAAAACAGGAAAAGCAGAAAAAAGGCGTTTACCTGAAGCATCTCCAACTTTAAAGTCACTGTCATCTGAACTGTCATAATCTAAAACTTCCAGCAGGGAAGCTGCCAAGGGCTTCACCTGCCGCCTCTTCGAGCTGCGATCCACTGTGGGGAGAAAAAGAAAAGGAGAGAGGCATGCATGTTTCTTTTGTGACCAGCTGTTGGTGGGGGAGAAAAGAAGAGTAAGGAAAACCATGTGGGGCTTCAGAACTCTTGCACGACGCGGGTTTAAATTTGCAGAGAAAGCTGGGTCGTGGGAATGCAAAGCAGGGCTGGGTCGGGGGAGGCTCCCTTGAAGGCGGGATGGTCTATGCCCACCCCCAGAACAAATTGAAGCCACGGGAGGGTGGGGCGCCCCGCAGCAGCCCCTGGACGAAGCCCGCCGCCGGGCACAGGGCGCCAGCGGCTGAGGGAAAAGCCCCGCTGCCGGCGGCCGCGGGTTCCCAGCGCAGGGAAGCGGGCAGGGAGGAAGCCCTCGCGGGCGCCGGCGCCTTGACTTACTCACTGGAGCCGAGCAGCCGCTCGCGGGCACATGAGGAAGCAGCCCTCAGCCCCGAGCCCGGCAGGCTCCCCTCTAGGCGGCAACCCCGCGCTGAAGAGGGAGAGGCTGCGCGGCGTCCCACAGGCCGCCCCCGTAACCCAGACAATAGGCGAAGCCTCGCCCCGGATGCAGTTCCCCTCCTGCCGAAACCAAAAGCAGGAACCGACCCGCCGCAAAGGAGCAGAGAGCTTCCGCTGGGGGGGGGGGGGCGGCGGCGGCCGCCGCGCATGTGCAGAAAGAGCCGCGCAGGCGCGTTGGAAGGAACGAAGGGCTTGCCCGCGCTATGGTTCCTGGCACAGGGACGTGGTTTTCCTATTCAGCGCGGCGGAAGCCGGAGGGGATCGCATGGCGAGGGTTGGCGGGGTTATTGTGGAGGCGGCCCCGCCCTCTAGCTCTCCCTGCCCTCTTCCTCTAGTCTATCGCATTCCATGTTCAATCTTGCCTGTGAATCTTATAGAAGGGACTCCGAGGATCAAGCAGTCCTCTCTTTTTTAAACAGCAAAAGTGTATTTGCAGTTTTATTTTTTCAGGCGTAACGGGGGCAATGCTATAAACGGCATATGGGTGTCATCACTTGGAAAGAGCACGAGTATTTTCTCATGTGACGTTTACATTTTGGAGGAACACACGGCCCTCGGCTTACAATATTACATCCGTTGAAAAGGCATCACTCCAGATTTGCACCCGCGAGGTGGAGATTCTGCGCATCTGAATGCACTTCTGTTTCTTATCAATGGAAATGTAATACACACATTGCTCACGTGTCCCAGTGCTGGATTTACATATGGACTAATCAGGTTGCATCCCAGAACCTTGTAATCTAGTGGGTCCTTAGCCTCTTGCCATTAAAGAAAAAAAAGCAGAGCTTACTATCTAAGCATAGAAAACGATAAACTGGGACTTGCTGATTTTAATGATATAATTGATAAGTTTGCATCTAAAAGAGCTCGAAACTGATATATGAGATTCCCCTATGATTGTTTTGTGTGGATCAGTGGCGTAGCGTGGGGGGTGCAGGGGGGGCCAGCTGCGCCGGGCGCAACATCTGGGGTTAGGGCAAATCCACAGGTTAGGGGGCGCAAATCCACGGGTTAGGGGGCGCAAATTACTTGCCTTGCCCCGGGTGCTGACAACCCACGCTACGCCACTGGTGTGGATGTCTTCATTAATTCCATATTTTTGTAAACTTATTAAAGGTTATAAGATTATAAACAATATTTTTTATCGATGCTAAAATTTCAGCAACATTCTACTTTCAATGTTTCTCATGATCAGGTGTTATAAGTTTGGTCCTCCCAAGGTCTCCTAGCACGGGACCTCCTATGGCTTTAATCCAGGCCTGCACACACCATGCATTTAAATCACACATAACCCCAAAGAATCCTGGGAACTGTAGTTTACCACTCAGAGCTAAAGCTCCCATCACTCTTGACAAACTAAAGTTCCCAGAATTCTTTGAGGGTTGTTTGATGTGCTTTAAATACTTTATATGGTGTGTGTGATCACTTGGAAGCAATTTGGCCTGCATATTTGTTTATTTCAACAGTTTATACATGTTTATCACTGTAGTATCTGATTGGTGTTCAATACAGTTACAAAAGATAGAACAGAGATAAACTTTGTTAAAAATTATCATAGAATCAGAAACATTGAAGATAAAAAGGTATTCACCAAGTACCAAGAGTTCAATTGATGGATATTGCTGTTGTAAAAAAAATAATGGGGGGGGGGGATGAAATAGATCTCACAAGTCTGGAGCCTGCTCACCCTTGCAAGTAAAGGGGTACCTCGGTTTTTGAACATATTGGAAGTCAAACATTTCGGTTTTCAAACGCCTAAAACCTGGAAGTAAATGCTTCCGTTTTCAAACGTGCCTCAGAACTTGGATGGCTTCCGCTGAGTTTCTTTTCAATTTTCTCTTTGGAAAATGCAGGCCGCCCTTTGTGCCTCAGTTTTCAAATGTTGCGGAAGCAGGGCAGTCTTCCGAAACGGACTGCATTCAAAAACTGAGGTACCACTGTATTTTACCATTTCAATAATATACTAAGCTAATGTTCATTCAAAGCATTTTGTATAGGACATGGAAATACGGTACATACTACAGGGATAACAACCCCCCCCCATTCCAAATGCAACAGTGCCCTCTAATGACCTGCATCTGAGTGGTGAAAAAGTGGGTGTGGCCAGAAAGGGAGCTGGACTACAGTACTCCACAATCTCTTGAAGATCTATATATACCAGAGTGTACAAACATGCACACACTGCACACTCACACATGTGCATATATACATAGAGCCCCTTTCCGGTTCCTCAAGATGACATGGAATGATTTAAATTGTTTAGCCTGGCACTGTGACCCATTGGTTCACCATTGGTGGCAGCACTGAAGAAAGCGCATCTCCTGCACTGTGCATCAAAATGTTCCAGAAGCAGGAAAGAGTTCTCCAGTCTTCTTTGATCAGGAAACATAAGAATATACCAGAGCATTCCTTCCTGTTTCTGAAGAGCTCTGGTCCACAATGGCAGTGGGTAAAGCAGAGGTGAGTTGTTCAGCATTGTGGTTGTAGTATGTTGGGTCACTGGTGGTGGGACATGGAAAAAATACTTGATAGGCCAGATCATGCCTGTTGGGTGGAAGTTTATCACCCACATGTATGGTCCTCAACCTAAAACAAATCCATAATTCCACCCTAACACTTATGTCAAGGATGGAGAACCCGTGGTCCTCCAGATGTTGTTGAACAATAACTCATAGCATCCAATGTTGGCTAGGGCTGATGGAAATAGGAGTGTACTTAATCTTGATAGAACAGCACTCCGAGTGAGATCTGGGAAATAAAAATGGTGGTCACTAATAGCAGCACTGCTGCCCACCCACTCAAAGAATGGATGTAAAATACACAGCGAGACTTTAATGGCTTGTGAGCTGGGTACTTAAAGTGGGAGGAAAGGGATTTAGGCCCAGCCTTAGCTTAGATCTAGATCCACAATAGGCAAACCATGGTTTAAAGTGACTTGTGCACTTTCATCTTCCATCTGCTCAGCCTCACGAGCCTACCCCTATTCTCACAATGCAGCAACGCAGAGAAGCTCCGTTGTCAATGGTGTGGCAGCCTGTTGAAACACAACAATGACCAAAACGGTGTATAAACAGTTCTACACATTTATAGCATAAACTGTGGTTTGCTAACGAATGTCAAACCCTGCCCTGATACCCTGGGTAGGCAGTTCTTCACAAGCCATTGTTGGTAAACTGGATAGGTAAGCACCAGTGCAGACTGGTGACTTGTTGAGACAATAAAGTTTTGTGAAAAACAAGAAGCCTTTTGCCATCAACTTCAAGGCTGGAAAAACAACAATCCTCTCAAACAAGTAAATAGTCTGAGGGTGTTTTTTTCCTCTCCTGTCGACTTGATTCCACCCCCACCCACTTTTGCTGCAAAACAAAATCTACTTCTCTTTTTTTACAAAGTAACACCTAAGTCCTTTATTAACCCGATTTTTCTTTCAGTGTGCTGGCATCAGTGATGAGCCCGTGCTCAAAGGGACTTTTTGATGTCTTTTGCTGCATGCCGGAAAACGAAGAATCAAAATATGCTGTATTTTCCTTATCACATAATTTTCACCTCAATCTAGGCTCTGCTGATCAAATAAAGGAAGATAAGAATTTCTATCTCTGAAGTCTTATCACAGCTATATTACACACAATCATACAATGTGATTTTTACAGGCATATTGTATGTATGCTTCAAAGGAGGGAGACAGGCCTCAGTGCTCACATCAAAACATCTCATTATCCACCCCTCAGAAATGTACTAATGCGGCCTTCCACATTTAAATGGAAATGTCTTTAAGAACAAAGATATTATGCTAAGAAAAAGGAAATATTTCCCCACAGTAATTGGCAGAGTGCACAAAATAGAGAAGGTTCCTAAAGCTGCAATCCAAAATGAAGATTGTAACCCTGGCAATCCCTTTCAGACTTCTGCCTGCCCATGTCCCACCACAGGTTCCTTATCAGCTAAACCATAAAGCTATCAGATCATACAAACGTGCCACCTGCTTTTGTACACATTATTAAATCTAGCCGTACGGCTGAATCGCTTTGGCACACCAAAGCTGTGGTCCTCACACACACATTTATTCATATGTAAATGCCTTTAATTTTCATGGAACTCGCTCATAAACTGCTGAGAGGCACTGTTATTCACAAGAGTCGCTGTGTCTGAAAAAATGTGGAGGGCCATCTGTGTGTTTCGTTAAAGAGTGTCCTCATGAGGGATGCTACTCAAGACTTGAACAGCTATCAAAGTAAAGGGTGAGAGGCACGGGTTGTCTTCACTGCACAGCCACTTCCATGAGAATGGGAATGTTGCGCCAACATGAAGATCTCAGTGGCAGCTTGGGGCACCACTATTTTAGGGTTGTCAACAAAGCATCGTGCGGCTGAAGACGTCTGCCTCAGAACTAGTTGCCACAATCATTGCATCATGCAGTGCACTATCCTTGCATCATGCAATGGAACTGCAAAACATGTCAGACCAGCTTTAGAAGTCCCCCTAAAGAAACAGGCACTTCTCTGTGAGCCCAGATGTTTATGCACATAGAACACATAAGATCTTTTATGTTAGGTGGATACCTCCATCTAACATATACAAGGGCAGTAGCCTCTCCTGCATGGAACTAAAAAGCAGAATTCACTGCAATAGTCAGACTACAGCTTACAAAAGTATTGTTATGAGTTGTTGTTGTTTAGTCTTTGTGACCCCATGGACCAGAGCATGCCAGGCACTTCTGTCTTCCACTGCCCCCCGCAGTTTGGTCAAACTCATGCTGGTAGCTTCGAGAACACTATCCAACCATCTCGTCCTCTGTCGCCCCCTTCTCCTTGTGCCCTCCATCTTTCCCAACATCAGGGTCTTTTCCAGGGAGTCTTCTCTTCTCATGAGGTGGCCAAAGTACTGGAGCCTCAGCTTCAGGATCTGTCCTTCCAGTGAGCACTCAGGGCTGATTCCCTTAAGAATGGATAGGTTTGATCTTCTTGCAGTCCATGGGACTCTCAAGAGTTATGAGTTGGTGGGTGCTAAATTCCTGGGTCTAGTAGGAGTTATAATTTAATCAGTGCTTGGAGTGTTAAAACCAGTAAGTAGCCGACCCTGGTGAAATCTAGACACATATAAAAACCACTCTTAAAATGCTTTTTAAAAAAAGCTCATTGAATTATCTATTAGGCTCACCATCACCATCTAGTGTCACATTGTATATTACACTTAAAACACACTTGAAATACTTTATTTGCAGCTGTTTACTGAGTCCCCTGTGTATTAGACTCACGTGCATTAGGTCAGACCCATGTGTATTAAGCTGTGTGCTAGACAATGCTAATCCTCTGGATTTGGCATGTGTAAAGGGCTAACTAAGCCAGGCTGGCCTCCTGTGTGAGGTGATAGCCTGGGGATGGGCTATTAGGAGGACACAAAGCATTTAAAGGAAATCTGTGCGAGACAGCAAAATGAGTGGGGCCTTTCATTCCACAGATACAGAGATGTGAGTTAGAAGCTTGGGGAGGAATTATGTGATGGGGAAGCAGAAAGGCAGAAGGCAGGGCACAATGGCCTTCCATCAATCCGAGAGTGCTTGATTTCCCCACTGTAATAACTTCTTATCTGAATTTAGCTTCAGCCTATTAACCCTATCTCCCTTTGCTACTGTACTTCCAGGTGTTTATTTATGTTAGACTATGGAAAGTGGGGAGTCTCAGTTAACCACTCAGGATTTGAATTACGGAAAGCACTTCAGATACAAAGTAGTAAATAGCATATATGCCATTTAGGAATATAAATGACCTACTGTATCTGTCTTAGGTGCCATCTGGTTTTGCAGAACTACTGAAAGGAAGAGTATTCAGACAGCAAAATGTAGCCTTCATGTCCACAAAGGTGGTTTTTCTGATGGCACATTAGGTTCAAAATATTTCCGACACAATTAGGGCTAGTGAAGGGCAGTTACGGTGGATTATATACAGTATACAATATTGCATAGAGTGGGAGTCTTGTTTGTAGGTTAAATTGGTTTGGACCATGTGACTTCTTTGAAAAAGATGACTGCCTACTGAAAACGCATCCATTGTGGGAGAAAATTCCAGTCTGTATTATTCTAAGCACTGGCTCTTTTAAAATTATATACATGTGCAAAAGTGGAGTGGGGTATGTGGGAACACCACAAAAATATTGCATTGGATTTCAAATCAGAATATATTTATATATTCTTCTTCAGTCTACTATCCCATTAACTCTTCTAAAGCTTCTCTGTGATTGGGTAAACACAATTGAACCCTAGTTACGCCTACTGACTCCAGGCTCTTCCTGCAAAATTGCTTTGAAATCTTGTAAAGCTGAAGGATCAGAGAGCCTTTCTTTGCACTTAATATTGGAGCAATTTTGTCGAATTCCAGTGTTGTGTTTTGCAGAAGAATTGTAAAATCGACGACCTATTTAGAGCTTCTAGGAACTTAACAATCTCCACAACACATCTCTGAAAATATTTTATTGTGTTTCACTTTTTCTAGTCCAAGACTTTGGGTTCCAAAGATACTGAATCTATTTACAAGAGTTGTAGCATATGATGGGTCACTTGGTCGCAATCTTCCCCACTGCGGTAAGATGCATTGCATTTCTGCTTCAATTACAGCAATTCTTTCTAAATTAGCACGGGCACATATTATGTAAATTTGTGTTCTGTCTTCATTTTTGGTGAGGTATTTCATCTTCTTTGGTGTCAAATTGCCACCCTATCCCTGCTCTATCTTGGAATGTGTGCAGAGGAGGGCGACCAAAGCGATAAAGGGTTTGGAAACCAAACATTATGAGGAATGGTTGAGGGAGTTGGAGCCTGGGGAAGAGAAGACCAAGAGGTGATAAGATAGCCATCTTCAAATTTCTGAAAGGCTGTCACATGCAAGGTGGAGCAAACTTGTTTTCCGCTGCTCTGGAGAATAGGACCTGAGCCAGTGGATTCAAATTACAAGAAAGGAAATTCCGACTAAACATTACAAGGAGCTTTCTGATGTTAAGAGCTGTTGAGTGGTGTGGAGTAGACTACATCTGAATATGTTGGGCTCTCCATCACTGGAGGTTTTTAAACAGAGGTTGGATGACCGTCTGCCAGGGATTCTTCAACTCTGATTCCTGCATTGTAGGGGGTTGTACTCAATAGCTCTTGGGGAACCTTGCAACTCTACAATTCTATGATTCTATTACCCTGGATTGTCTTCCCGTGAAATCATTGAGTCTTTACCATGAAGAGGAAGGAAAATATTCACAGGAATTGCTTCTAGCAACATTCTCTCCCCCCTGCCGGCCCATTAAGGTACAACTTCAGTCATGGGTTGTTGTTTTTTGTGGGGAAGTATGTTTTGCTTTTGTTTGCAACATTTATGCACCTGAAAACTGGTTGTTTCCTTGTCTCTTTTCTCAGACGTTCCCTTGCCATACACACACACACACTCATGCTATTCTAAAGATGAAAGCAAAATATGATTAAGATCTAGTTCATTCTGCTCCGCTCAACTGCCAAGAGCCCGAAAGAGCTGAAGAAAACCTTTCTGTACAAATCAAAACAGTGTAATCACTGTCAAAATGCAAGCAGAGCCTCACACGGTATCAGTGGCTTGCGCATTTTGCGAATTTCAAAGACAGCTGTCAGATGTGAAGCCCGGAAAATATACTCCTAACCCTTTAGGTTCGTGGCTGCTAGGCTCTTGCTAATACAATAATGGAAATGTGTCTCTTTCCATAGTACACAAAGAGCTTTACATGCTTTGTTCTGTGATCCAGGAAGCATCACTGTGGTGAGATCAGAGGAGGACCATCAGCAAAGAAGAATGAACCTGTTCGCTCAGCAGGAGAGGCTGGAGAGTTATATTGTAAAATCAGTGGCACTGAGCACCTTGACTGCTTTCATCCCTTCTTGGTAAAGAAGAAATTAATAACCAGTTAAAAATAAAATAGGACACTAGAAGAAACTGACAGTTCATAGTTCAGAGGAAATATGCAGAGAGAGGGGGAGAAAAATAAAGAAAAATAAATCTCTGGGAGATTTCTCAGAAAAATTCAGAGCTTGCGTGGAAGTTTTCTAGAAAAGCCCAGTAAGAACGAGCTGGGGCAGTTTACCTCTTACTAGTTATGACACCAGTGAAATATTACCGGTAGTGCTCAGTGACTTTGGAAGTGCAGATGCAATCAAACACTACAGTAGTTGTTAGTTGTTGATGTTGTAACTACTCCAGTTCATGGGAGGACAGTTATAGCAGCAGTAGCAAAGGAGAGGATGTGCCAAACTGTCAGTTTTGGTTTTTCTCAGTTTGTCTCTTCCCCACCCCCTCAATCTTAAGTTGGGTTCTCCACATTTCCACATCACTTTATGCATATATATATATATTTTAAAAAAACGTTCTCATGAAAATTCATCAGCTTTCTAGTATGAATTTAATATATACAGTTTTGTATGCTCAACGTCGAGCCTATCAAGTGGCAACGGTGAAGAGGACCTTCTTCGCCGCCTCTGTTGCATCTGCAGAAAACAGCAGCAGGAGACTCTTTCAGGTGGTTCACAATCTATCGGAACCACCTTCGTCATTGGGGCTTGGTAGAAACCCCAAGATCTCCTGCAATGCTTCTGCAAAGTTTTTTTGCAGATAAAGTCGCTCGGATTTAGGAGGTAGACTCCACCATGGGAGCAGGGCTGGGGCGGTAGAGTTCTGGAGTCCTGTCTAGTCATCTTATATGGGATCAATTTCAATATGTTACCTCTAAGGATGTGGACAGGCTGCTTGGACAAGTGAAACCAATCACCTGTCTCCTTGATCCTTGCCCATCCTGGGTGATAAAAGCAAGCCGGGAAGGGCTGGGCGATGGGCTCTGTGGGGTGGTGAATGCTTCCCTCTGTGAGGGAGCCTTCCCAGGCCCACTGAAAGAGGCGGACATTCAACTGCTTCTTAAAAAAAAACATCTTTAGACCCGGCCAATATGGCCAACTATCGCCCAGTCTCAAATCTTCCATTCTCGGGCAAGGTGATTGAGCGGGTGGTTGCTGAACAACTCCAAGCATGCCTAGAGGATGTGGATCATTTGGATCCCTTCCAATCGGGATTCAGGCCTTACCATGGGACTGAAACTGCCTTGGTCACGCTGGTTGATGAACCCCGGTGGGCTAGGGACAAAGGTGAGAGCTGTTTCCAAGTTCTGCTGGATCTCTCAACGGCTTTTGATACCATTGACCATAGCATCCTTCTGGACCGTCTTGAGGAGGTGGGAGCTGGGGGCACTGTTATACAGTGGTTCCGTTCCTTTCTCCTGGGCTGTGTCCAGAAAGTGGTGGGGGGGGGATGAGTGTTCAAACCCCTGGGCTCTCACCTATGGGGTGCCTCAGGGTTCTGTCCTCTTCCCCATGCTTTTTAATATCTACATGAAGCTGCTGGGAGAGATCGTCAGGGGGTTTGAGCTGGGTGTTCATCAATATGGAGATGATACCCAGCTCTACCTCTCTTTAAATCAGAACCAGTGAAGGCAGTGAAGGTCCTGTGTGAGTGTCTGGAGGTGGTTGGAGGATGGATGGTGGCTAACAGATTGAGGTTGAATCCTGACAAGGGGGCGAGCTGGTGTGGAGGACTCCCTGGTCCTGAATGGGGTAATTATGCCCCTGAAGGACCAGGTGCGCAGCCTGGGAGTCATTTTGGACTCACAGCTGTCCATGGAGGCGTAAGTCAAGTCTGTGTCCAGTTCAGCTGTCTACCAGCTCCATCTGGTATGCGGCTGAGACCCTACCTGCCCGCAGACTGTCTTGCCAGAGTGGTGCATGCTCTAGTTATCTCCCGCTTGGACTACTGCAATGCGCTCTACATGGGGCTACCTTTGAAGGTGACTCGGAAACTACAAGTAATCCAGAATGCAGCAGCTAGCCTGGTGACTGGGAGTGGCTGCTATAACACCGGTCCTGAGAGATCTGCATTGGTTCCCAGTACATTTCCAAGCACAATTCCAGAAAGTGTCTTTGACTTTGAATGTGAACTCACTCAAAATTTTCCTCTCTCCTCTGAACTGAATGAAACACAAGGCTTAATACTACTGGTGTTATAGAACATATGCTAATATCTTCTTTATGAAAAGATTTCTTCAATTCACCAAATAGGACTAATTATCACTGGTGTTGTACTGCCATAAGTCTTGTTACTACAAACAGTAATCTTATTACCAGGTATTTGTGTATATGCAGCACTGAAACCAATGTAGATGAGTAGTCAGTAAACCCTGTGATATAAAATCAAATCCTCATAAAGCTCAGATAATATCAATTGTGGGACTCTATAATTAAGAATAGGTGAATGGTCTGCCCTAGATGAGGTGAGCTTGGGGTTTCTCTAAGATCTGATGTTTCTCCTAGATTTTCAGGTAGTGATATGACCAACAATGCCTTTTTTATAGTTTTGTGTGACTGTGCCCTCTCCTTGATTATTAAGATCCAGCCTCCATAATCTTTCCCTTGGCAACCTCTAAATTGCATTACGGCAATGTATCGGAAGTGGGGCAGCCTTGGAAGACCATTTTGGATGCTTCAGTTGGTCCACAATGCAGTAGCTATAATTTAAGGCCCTGCCATTCTGAAGGAAGGCCTCCTCCCATATATTTCACATACCCTTTGCTATGAGACTTTCTGAAGAGAGTGTTTTTCCTAGTTCCTCTGCTGTCTGAAGCACAACTGTTGACTAGGCCTAGTCCTGTTTCTAGGACTAAGGTGAAACTGTTACTTGTTACTTTTGTTATTGGATGCTGCATGTTGTTTAAGAAATCTTGTTATGTTTATAGTACAGCTGTCTCTTGGTTGACAAACAGAATGTGTTTCGGGAGTCCCTTCGACTCCCAGAACCATTCGAAAACCAAGGTGTGGCTTCCAATTGGCTGCAGGAGCTTCCTGTAGCCAATTGGAAGCCGCGTCAGACATTTGGCTTCTGAAAATCGTTCAAAAATCGGAACACTCACTTCCAGTTTTCAATCGTTTGGAAGCCGAAACGTTTGGCAACTAAGCCATTCGTCAACCAAGGTACGACTGTATTGCCTATTGAAATGCTGTTTTTTTGTATGTTATTAAATTTTTGTTTTCCTATGTTATAATTTTTTTTTGCTATGTTATTGTTTTCCTGTGTTATATGAAATTGCTTTTGTAGTGTTTGTTTGAAATGCTACCCCTCTCTCTCTTTTTTTGTAAGCAGCTTTGAGTATTTTGTGGAAAAGTGGCATACAAATAAAATAAATTGAATGAATGAATGAATGAAAGCTAGGGATCTCTTGGTACTGGAATCCCAGTTATGCTATTCCTTGCCCAGGCTGGTTGACATAAGAGTCTCTCTTTTTGACTTTGTAAAGATGTTAACACCATTTTTTTCAGACATCTTGACTTTAAACTCTAAAATTGCTGCCTTGGCCCTTGCCTTATTTATTTTTGGATTTTTCATTGTAGATTTTATTATTGTTGTATTATTGACTTTCTTTCTTTCTTTTAAGGGGAAAGTGCTCAGAGTACTTCTGTTATAACCATACTTAAGTTTAAATCGAATGATCTCTTTAGAATTGCTGGTTGTAAACTAGGCCTTTAGGCCTAGATAACAAGCTGCAGAGACAATCTATCTGCATTATTCTTCAAGCAAAAATCACCCATTGGGAGTTAATTAAAAGAACAATTCTTTGCCTCCTGTCTCACTGATCTTAATAGAAGGAAGTGATAAGGTGTAAACTTAATTCTGTTGATTTAGGATTGAGCCAATACATCCTTTCCAAGCCATCACATCTGAAACAATGAAACAAATGGCATGTTACATCCCCTGTATTTCTGGGAGAGCACAAAAGACTGCCAGGCAGGAGGAAGTTTAAACGGAATTAATCTGTGCTTGGTAGGGAAAGAAATTACGTTTAATTTTGCGTAGGTTCTTTTGTCAAATATTATCTGAGAAATTATATCAAAGATATGTTTCCTAACTCTGTCTTGTCTCAAAAGGTGACTTGGAAGAATGGCTATATAATGACCAATAAAACTGAATGATTGCCCTATCGAAGCAGGATTGAACTATCATATTTCTCGAAAGTCAAAGGTGAGGGGTTCTGAAGGCAGGCAGCACACTTTAACAAGTTATGAATAATTTCAAATGGGCTGCGAAGTCAAAGCAGTTTATCCTCTTCAATATTCTAACCATTACTTTGAATTCATCTGATTGAGACAGAGGCACTTCCTCTGAGACAATGAGAACTAATGGGCATTACTTGAAGGATAATTTGAAAAAGAGAGGCCATTAATTTTTTTCGCACAATGCAGTAAGTCAGGGGTTGATCACCCCCACCCGCTTTCTCCCCTTTTATTTTAAAATGTCTTTATTCTCCTCCTCCGCTATATATATTGAAATCAAAGCAATTTCTGGTTGCTAGTAGTAACACACTGTACAGTGGAGGCTGGTGCCCATTGGAACCAGCAGGGAGGAAGCCAGGAAGGCCAGCAGCAAGTGAAGCCAGAGCTGATAACAGGTAGAGCCAACAAATGTGGTTTGTCCCCATCTTCCCACAAGGATGCTCTACAAAGGCAACACTAAAGTGGAAGAAGCTGACAGCCAATGCCACCCCTATGGAAGGAGTTAGGCAGGTGAGGACTAGCTGAGGCCAGACTAAGCTTGGAGGCACAGGGCCTGACTTTACCCTAATGGACCAGCCTCCACAGGTATTGGCAGAAATCAACGGCATTGACTGTACAATCCTGAAGCTCAGCCTGCCCTTCTCAGAAGCCCTAAGGAATTACAAGTTATAAAGCCAAAGAGTAATAATGTGATTCTTTTGGAAGTATTCATAACTACCGGCCATAACCTGACCATTTTTCCACCTCACCCAGAGTTTCAAGGTTCGTTAGCTCGAATTTTTCCTAGCAGCATAAGACACTGCTGTTTACAGGTAATCACGGTCGAGTAGAAGACTTTAAAATCAGGATTGCAATTTGGAGACAAATATAATTTAGCGTTTCTCATGCTGAACAAAAGCTATGGAAATGGAACATCTTAAGCTTCATTGGTTCGCACTTGAAGCATTTAAACGCCTATTGATTTCAATGAGGAAGTTAAACCATATTCTTAACTCTATTGACTGGCATTGCCAACCATGCCGAAAGGATCACAACCTGGATTGCTACTGATGCATTTTTAAAGCATTTAATATTTACCAATTAAGAAACACATATGCCATAGCCAGGGGCCATAGCTTGGTTGTAGTATTTGTATGCTTCTCATACTCAGCATCTCTGAGTATGGTTGGGAGAGACTCTTGTCTGAAACTCTGGAGAGTCACTGCTAGTGAGCAGGATGGGCCAATGGTCTGACTCAATGCAAGGAAGCTTCCTATGTTCTTATGTAAGAAATGAAACCAATCAGACACTGCTTACAATAGGATCTAAAGCCCAGCTAACATTTGCAAGATTGTGCCCAGAGACACCTGATTGTGCCCAGAGACACCAGAGACACCTGGTGTCCAAGCAAAGAAATTGAGATAATAGCAGAAGAAGACTTGCCACTTGATTGTCTTCTATTTGCTTTAAAAATTAGAAAAGAAAAAGAGAGGGGAATGTATGCCTATACCGAGGATGAAGTGAAGAGTTTTCTGAAGCGTGTCCTTGTGCACTCCTAGATGGGAAATGCAAATGCTGGCTCACTCCGCGTACAATAATTAGATAGAAATGTGATTCATTTACTTTTGTACCATTAGGATGCAGTGTGAATTAGGTCACGAAGAAAGGAAGAATGAATCTGCCAACAGTTTTAAATTACTTTTTCGTGAGGGGCGGGGGACAAAGAAAAGAAAGAGAAAGCTGAGTGTCGTTTGAGAGGCCAATTTAGGGCTAAGGTTAATGTCGCAGTGGCAGAGCTGGGAGTCAAGTTGAGTCAGGTTGCCACCAAATTCATATAAAGCAGGGGGTGCAGTGGGGGTTATTCAAAGGGCTGCACAGGTGGAAAGCACAGGTGGAAATGATACTCTAACTGCCCCATCACCCCCCCCCAGCTGCTTCAGCTAAGTTGTTTTCCTACAGTGGGGGCCTGAGACCCACTGGGGGAAAAGGTAGCTGGGGATTACATAGGAAGCTGCCTTAAATCAAGCCAGAAAACTGTCAACCTAGCTCAATAGTGTCTACACTGACTGGCAGTGGCATTCCAGGGTTCTAGACAGGGACTCCCTGGAGATGTCAAGAGATTGAACCCTTTGCATGCAAGACAAATGCTCTTCCTCTGATCTATGACTTTGCCGTTTTTTGAGGAGTGAGTTTGGGTAGAGGGGGGATTCAGTTCATAGAAGCCAGCTTCTAGGGACTGAGGTCCCTTCAACCACCCATAAAATATTTTAGGGGGCTGCTCCCTCAGTTGATGGGCATTGCCATTCAAATGCTCTGTGTGTGTGTGTGATTTCTTGTGATCAATGATGCAGGACAGGGTTTACCTGGGGCCACCAAATATTCTATTCAAGTTGGCACCCTTAATTCAGTTCCTTTCTCGTTCCCACCAGAGTTGCACTCTCTGCCTCGCTGTAGTCTGGTCCACACGTCACCTTATGAAGCAGTGAAGGAACAGCCTGCTGATACGAGCTGCTCAGCCCCACCCAGCTTTGTTCCTCCCTTGCTCTTGCTTCCAAGGAGGAAGTGAACCAGAGGCTGGCATTGTATCCTGGTGAACCAGCAGTCATGGTTTAGTTCCCCTAAACAAACCACAAGCGGTGTGCCAAGAGGAGACCATGGCTTCTGCTTGTTGGGGGAGAAACGCACCACATGCTCTGGTCCTCATATAATACAAAGCCAGCCTCTGGTTTGTTTCCTCTTTACAATGGCAACAGAAGGAGAAAGGTAGGAGTGAACTGAGGAGTTTTGAGGGGCATGCTCATTCACATTAAAAGGTTCAGGACCGCAATAACTCAAGGACCGCCTCTTTCCATATGAACCTACCTGGACCCTGAGATCATCTTCTGAGGCCCTTCTTCATGTGCCTCCTCCTCAAGAGGTCTGGAGGGTGGTAACACAAGAACGGGCCTTCTCTGTAGTGGCTCCCCATCTGTGGAATGCTCTCCCCAGGGAAGTTTGCCTGGTGCCTTCATTATACACTTTTAGGTGCTAGACAAACATGTTCCTTTTTAATGAGGCCTTTGGTTGATCCTATTTACATCCTATGCCCTTTTAAAATGTGTTTTTTTGTGTTTTTGTTTTTATTAGTTATTTTATGGTTTTAGATCTTGATTTTATTCTGAACTGAGACCCCCAGGTGTAGGGCAGTATAAAAATTCAATTAATAATAATAATAATAATACATTTTCTTCTGGGCAATCTTCTTGGAGGCCTTATACTGGTAGTTGACCCAGAGGCAAAAGCAGTCAGAGCAATGAATGTGCATTTTACCTTTGCTCAGTAGGTTACGGTAGTTTCCACACACACTCACAGACCCTCCAAGTGTCCCTATTACCCAGTTCTGGGTTTACAGAAGCCACCCCGGTTTCTGATTTGATCCCAGAATGTCCCACTTCTCCTTAGGCTATCCCAATTTTCATCAGAGAAATGTTGGAGGGTATGGAGTTATGCGACCCCACGAGCCAAGGAGATAAGTAACTGTACAACTTTCAGAAGACGTTTGAAGGTAGTCCTGTATAGGGAAGCTTTCAAATGTTTAATGCTTTATTATGTTTTCATATATGTTGGAAGTCACACTTTCCAACCTCAAGGAGGATGCCAAGCTAGGCAGCTAAGTGTTGTGTCCTGCAGAGGGATGTGTGGTTGGAGAGGGGATGTAGCCTTGGAAGAAGGACCAAAGGGGGAGTTCTGGGGGCGGGGTTTGCTTGGCCTCCAGACTTGAGGCTCCTATCTCTCATTTAACATGACATGTGAATTGGACCCATAGCCAAAGCTGGCACAACCCAAATTGCGTCATGCTTCCACAACGGATTCTAGTTTGCCCATTAGCCGGGGGTTGGGATAGATAAATGAAACAAAACATGTCTGGAGAATGACTGATGATTTGGCAGTTGAAATAATGTATATTATGTTGCACATCAAAAATGGACTCTTAGAAGTATAGTGAAGTTGCAGCTTGAAATACTGTAACACTTGGGGGCGAGGGGGTGGGGAAGCAAATCAACAGATTTTTTTTCCTTGTGGATCTGTCTAACGGTAAACAGGAACATAGCCCAAAGTCTCATCCCAAGCCTTCAGATCTTATTTCCACATCCTTTCCTCAGCTAAATTTCTAGGCTTTCGGCTGATTAGTTTGGGAAATCGTCGTACCTCATCCATCTTCAACTTGTCAGCAGGACTCTTAGGGTTGTCCCATGCTGTTTCCTGATTTCCTACCAAAGTAGGCCCAGTGGCTCTTTTTGTGTGTAAGATACATTAACTTGTCTATTCTTTCTGCTTTCCTCAACCTGGTCCTGCTAAGCACAGGGCAGCATGCGTTCCTCAGGAAATAATGCTATTTGTTCCTCATTGACATCTTTAATTATTAATATAAATGTTTGCGCAATCAATGCTTACTTGTACCTTTCAAATTATATTTATTTTTTCCCATTCTAGAAAACAAAATTATAGATAAGGTTTTTGGGGCCATATTTTTGCTTACACATGGTGTAAATGGAGTCCATTGCTCTACAGCAGGGATGGGGAACCTGTGGCCCTCCAAACATTGTTGGAGTCCAGCCCCTGTGGCCATATAGAAATTGCTGGACTCCAGCTCCTATCAGCCCCAGCCACATGACCAATGGTCAGGGATGATGGGAACTGGAGTCCAGCAACATCTGGAAAGGAACAGGTCCCCCATGTCTGCTCTACAGGGTGGTTTACCAGTTGTCTTCCTTATTATAAACAAGCTATATCTCCTAACTTTACCATGTCTATTAACTTCCATACCCTCCGAATAGAACCATCAGTATACATTGGCTGACATTCTATCATCTTCACCACAATTAATGTTATTTCAGTGTTAATTTCAAATCTCCTTAAAGCACTACCCAGCAAGAAATGGGAATGGGCTTAGTAGTATTGTGTGCACACATTATTTCTTGGATACACCCCTTTCCCTAATAAGCACATATTTTCAAATAATGCTACTAGATAGGTTTGTAAATGGCTCTGGAAATCAGACACCCCCAACAATTATTTGTAGTATTTGCATACCTTTCCTATACTTTAAAATCTTACATCACTGGCCTATTATTTCAGTTATAGTGTTCTCCCTTAAATTAGTGATATTGGAAATCTGAGGGTATATGTAATATATATTTACATTAATCCTATGTATGTGAAACTATATTGCTCACCTGGTTTTGAGCTGCATTTAGGCCACACATCCTTTCTACCATTTGGTTCAGTGCAACTTGGCCATCATAGTAGTAATAGCTACTGTGAAGATAAGGAGGAGGACTATGTATGTATGCTATCTTGAGCTCAATGTATGAAGGGTGGGAACACAGGAGGTCCCTGAGATACTGTCCCAATCAATAAATATAGTACATTTAGAGCACAAAAAGCTTGGAGAGTCTTGTGGTGGTGGGGGGTACTGACCACAACATGTGCACGGCTCTGACTAGTAACAAATTTAAATTTTTCTAACGTCTTAATGGCCATGATTTTGTTTAACGAGTTGGCACTTTACAAATATTCTTGTAAATAAATGATTAAATAAAAAGCCCCTTAAAACTATGATCTAACTTCTGCCTTCAGGTGCACAGGATCTTTGGAAGGGGGAGGGGGGAAATGTTCCAGCTGCTTTTCACTGCAAAGATCTGCAGCTGCGGCAAAAATAAAAGTTACAGGCTTTCAAGAGATTTATAGTTTTTCCCATCTCAGTAGTCGTTTTGCTCTAGGGCAGAATGAGAGTATGAGAATCTTTGTCTTATCTCATTTAGAAGCTAAAGGGAGGGTGACTGCTGTTTTCAGGGTAGATGGAGGTGCTCGCGGTGAAACATACCTTTTCGTCTTAATAACAGGGCTATAATATACTCTTCAAGGGACACGGGTGGCGCTGTGGGTTAAAGCCTCAGCGCCTAGGGCTTGCCGATCGAAAGGTCGGCGGTTCGAATCCCTGCGGCGGGGTGCGCTCCCACTGCTCGGTCCCAGCGCCTGCCAACCTAGCAGTTCGAAAGCACCTCCGGGTGCAAGTAGATAAATAGGGACCGCTTACCAGCGGGAAGGTGAACGGCGTTTCCGTGTGCGGCTCTGGCTCGCCAGAGCAGCGATGTCACGCTGGCCACGTGACCCGGAAGTGTCTCCAGACAGCGCTGGCCCCTGGCCTCTTAAATGAGATGGGCGCACAACCCCAGAGTCTGTCAAGACTGGCCCGTACGGGCAGGGGTACCTTTACCTTTACCTAATATACTCTTCAGGTAATATTTGGTAACCTTATGCGGAAATGTTGTCCTAGTTTCAAGATGATAGTGGTGCTCTCTTGCATATCTCCGGAAGCTGATGAAAAGAGTCCCTGGACAGAACTTTTGATATTATTCAGCACCTTCTCCTTACACATTTTGAATCTGTTTTCAAAGGTGAGATCATAATAACGCAAAGACAGGGAATACCCAAGAGTATAATAACGCAAAACACAGAGAATACCCAAGTTAAAACTATGCGGGTGGAGCTGTGGTCTAAACCACACTTGGGCTTGCCAGTCGGAAGGTCGGTGGTTCAAATCCCTGCGACGGGGTGAGTTCCCACTGTTCTGTCCCAGTTCCTGCCAACCTAGCAGTTCAAAAGCATGCCAGTGCAAGTAGATAAATAGATACCGCAGCAGCAGGAAGGTAAATGGCGTTTCTGTGCATTCTGGTTTCTGTCACGGTATTCTGTTGCACCAGAAGCAGTTTAGTCATGCTGGCCACATGACCTGGAAAGCTGTCTGTGGACAAATGTCAGCTCCCTTGGCCTGAAAAGAGAGATGAGCGCCACAACCCCATAGTCGCCTTTGACTGAATGTAACTGTCCAGGGGTCCTTTACCTCCTTTAGTTAAAACTATGGAACTCACTCCCATAGGAGACTGTGATGGCCACCAACTTGGATGACTTTAAAAGAGGATTAGAGAAATTCATGGAGCAGAGAGCTGTTGATGGCTACAAGCTGGAAGCAGGAATACTTTTGAATACCAGTTGCTGGAAACCACAAGAGGGGAGAGGACTCTTGTGCTTGAATTCTTCATCTGGTCCACCCCTGAGAGAAGAGGATGCTGAACTAGATGGGCCATTGGCTTCATCCAGCAGGTTCTTCTTATGTTTTTAGGGAAGCTTTTAATGTTTGATGGATTATTGTATTTTAATATTTTGTTGGAAGCTGCTCAGAGTGGATGGGGAAGCCAGATGGGTGGGTTATAAATAATAAATTATTATTATTATTATTATTAATCTCAGAATACACATTTTTGTAGCTTCTTCTTTTGACTTAGAGATTAACCGTTACTTAAAATGTCTCCCTCCCATTCTTTTCTCCGGGATTTTTAAAATCAGTGTTACCTTTACTGTATGTATTCTGTGACCTCCAAGTTCATAAAAAGATCCCTAATGCACCAGGAACTTTATGGGGAAATAACTGCAAATCTTTAGGTAGGCTAAATGAGCAAAGAGCCAAGTAAAGCACAGCACTGGGTTGGCAGGCTGAGAAGGGAGCCTCTCCCCACCGCAGCACTAAGAGAAGCTGATACTGATGCTGGAGCAAGGGGGGAGAGAAGAACTCCATACAGAGCACAGGAACGCCTCTTGTAGGCAAGAAGGGACCATAGTTCAGTGCTAGGACACATGATTTGTGGGTTTTTTTGTAAAATAGTTTTGCTTTTTGTTTTACAAATATAAAATTATAATAATACCAGAACACACACCCATAATTAAAAGATTCCTCTGAATCTCTGGACTTCCCACCTTCCCCTTCGTGGGTTCTGTTGTTAAACTGTTTCTACTGCATCTTTTTCAGTCATCCATGGGTTTTTTTTACAACTCCATTATCTCCATAGTACTCGTTACATTACAAGTGTTACTGCAATCCTGTTAATGTTTCCATCTGCTTACAGCGGTCTCCAAGATAAATTATAAATTTTTCTCATTCCTTGTTGAAGTTTTGGTCTTCTTGGTTCCTGAGCTTCCCAGTCAATTTTGCCATTTCAGGATAGACCAACAGTTTAATTTGCCATTCTTCTCTGGTAGGGACGTTATCTTCTTTCCATCTCTGGGCTAGTAGCATCCGTGCTGCTGTCGCTGCATACATTAAAAGTCTTTTCTGCTCCCTTGGAATATCAGCACCTACAATTCCTAATAGAAAAGCCTCTGGTGTTTTTTTTAAATAAACATTATTTTAAACATTTCCCCCCCCCAATTCATTATATATCATTTCCCAGAAAGGACACATGATTTGTATGCAGAAGTTTCCAGGTTCCATTCCTGGCATCTCTAATTAAGAAAGAATCAGGGACTAGAAGACTTCTGCCTGACAGCCTGTTGGCAGTTAGAGTAGACCACAGGTAGCCGGAATGTTGTTGGACTACTGTTCACATGAACCCTGGATTTGCCATGGAGGGTGAGGCTGATGAAAGTTGGATTTCAGCAATGTCCTGAGGACATCACATTCATTATTCTTGGAGTAGATAATTCTGAGCTTGATGTTCGAAAACAGTTTAATAGCATAAGGTAGAGATGTGCGTGTTTCCACATACTACACAAAATCTGGAACTGTCTCAATAACGTCTTGCTATGCATTTAGATGCATAAAAGACTCCCACAAATTTAAATGATACTTGAAGCAAAGTCTTACTTGCCCTAGAGAAACACAGAAATACACAGTTTTCATTAGTGCTTAGTTCCTCTGATTTTATTTTTTTAAAAAACATCACAACCATACTTGTTGCTTTCTTTGGAATAAGCCTATTTCATTTGCTTTTAATATGTAAATTGATAGAAAACAACAACAAGTTGGTTGTTATGCCTAGCTACAAATGCAGATGACAGAATTGAGCCGATCTGGGGAATTATTTAATCAGTGAGACACAAATTGTGTGCAAACAAAAATGAAATGTCAGACTATGGAAAACAGGTTTCAGCAGGGGAAAAAACCTCTGCATGGTGAAAGATCTTTGTTTCACTGACTTGTGGTGAGCGGATATGACATCTCTGTAGCAATTCTTTGTCAACTGAACATCATGTTTACATATCTTTGCTTAGCATTATATCAGCATTTCTGTTACAAATTCTGTTTGGAGAAGTAAATAATGTAGATGGTTTTAAATGAAATGCAATTTGCCATCGCACCCAGAAGAAGACTCAAGATACAATTTAATACAATGTTATAGTAATGTATTCCCCCCCCCCACCTCCTTCTTTTCCTCCATATTTTGCTATCTGCTTCTATGCCAGACAGGAACTGATTGCCTCTGCTTGCAGCCTCCTCATAGCTGACTACATTGATTAAATTTGTTATTTGTGGCACTGTAGATTCCCTACTGACCACTCACCAAGCAGATAATGGTTGCGGGGACTATTCTAGGTAAACATCCATATGGACCCCCTGTTTCTTCATGCTATGGTCTTGAAGTGATAGGGGAGCTGTAGGTGGTTGTTAAGCAATGGCCTAGATAGTTTCTTTATTTCCCCCTACGTCTTCTTAAATAGACCTCATGCAGTAATGGAAATGGCTGTTTGATACAAGAAGATCTAATCATAAAGTCTTTGTGAAAAATCAGAAGTCACATCAGCATCGTATCAGCAGTGCCAATTTGGAATAAACACAGAATCAAAACAGAGGTAGCTACACTGACATTGAAAACTCTATATTTGAGGAAGGAAGGCCTTTAACTTGTCGTGATTAAATATCTGAAAGTTTCAGACTATACAACTGCTGGCAACAGACCATTTGATTCCAAGCATTGTGTTACCTTTGTTCATTTTTATACAAAGATCTCTTTTTGATATTTTAAAAATGTCTTTCTGTCTATTGCAGTCTTCAGTTTCACATACTGAATAACTTTTGACTTCTTTCATTCTCCTTGAAAGTTGTAACCCTTGGCATTTGGTCCTATGCAGCTCTTTCCCACCTCTTTCATAATTCTGGAAGTATTCTCAGGAAAGAAACTGTTAGCTTGGTGGAGTTTCCAGAAACGCTTGTAAGAAGGAGAGGGTAATGCCACAGAAAGAACATCTAATCTCATGGAGAAGATTCTGAATGGCAACTGTGTTTGATCTCAGTGACAATCTCTACCCAGCCAAGGGGTCCTATAACTCACTTTTCACCAATGAAGCGTAAGTAAGAATGCTTACCTCACTCTGCCTGTCATATTCACACACACACACCTACCTGCCCAAATGTGGCCAAACTGACCTAACTAATATCCTATATCAACACTACAGAAAACCAACAACCACAATGGAAACAATCCAGAGTAGGCAGTGGGGAAATAGAAGGAAAAGATATCAATTTGCTTCCTGGCCCATAATGCTCTATAAGACGCACTTTCCCCCCTCCAAAAATTAAGGGGAAATGTGTGTGCATCTTATGGAGTGAATGCAGGCTCCTTGGCTTCAGCGATAGCAATGCGAAGCCTCCGAAGCCCAGAGGGAGTGTTTCCTCCGTGCTCCGGAGGCTTCGCATTGCTTTCAATGAAGCCTGGAGAGCGAGAGGGGTTGGTGCGCACCGACCCCTCTTGCTCTCCAGGCTTCAGGGATAGCCGCCTGAAGCCTCCGGAGTGCTGCAGGAGCTCCCGCTGCGGTCCGGAGGCTTCAGGTTCCTTTTGCTGAAGCCAGGAGAGCAAGACTCTCCTGGCTTCAGCAGAGAGGGAAAACTGTGCAGCGCCCCTTCAGCGAAGTGGGAAGAGAAATGGAAGGGGCTCCGTTTCTCCTGCCACTTCGCTGAAGGGGCACTGAGCAGAGAGGGGGAGATTTTTTTTCTTGTTCTCCCCCTCTAAAACAAGGTGTGTCCTATGGTCAGGTGTGTCCTATAGAGCGAAAAATACGGCTCTGAGGCAGCTGAAAAATTTGGCTCTGAGGCATCTGGCTAATGAAGGATGTCATGGATGCCATGAAGGGCGGATGGATGCTGGAATTGTAAAGAGGCCAGAGGGAGGGTGGGTGGTCCTCAACAGGCTCCACCTTAAGCCCCACCCCCTGGAATCAGACTAGGCATGTGTATGGCTCACACTGGATGCCCCTGTAGGCTCGATAGTGCAAGTGTTAGGCACACATATTTTTAAATGGCTCTGAAAGATCCCCATCTTTTAAAGTTGCATAGAGCCACCTCTCCCTTTTATAATGCACTACCTTGTAGCATGGCACCTATGCATATTACTCTTGTTTGACATTTTTCTATACAAACAAGTCACGATTAATATAAATGAGCTTAGATTGATTCAGATACATTAAGAGTGGAAGAGTGATGGCTGATGCAAGCAAGAGGGGTGATTAGTATTGTTCCTGCGGCATGATAAATTGCACGACATCACACATTAATACAATGGGTTGTCCTTCAGGATATGAAAGACTTTAGCAAACCGAATGATGTCAAATATACTTTTGTCTTATATAATGGAGGACAAAGTTTGGAAACCTGTAGCAGTTTCCAGAATATTCTCCAAGTGTGGTTTTTGTTGTTTTTTGTTTTAGCCCTAGTGGTGGCTGGCTCAACACTCCTTCCTGCACTTAATGTATTGCATTAAATCAAATGAAGTGTACAGTGGTACCTCGGGTTACAGACGCTTCAGGTTACAGACTCCACTAACCCAGAAATAGTACCTCGGGTTAAGAACTTTGCTTCAGTTTACATCAGGCTGATGAACTACCTGTTCCAGAAGAAACAAAAAATGTACAAAGCTCATCAACACAAGCACTGTTGCAGTTATTTCAGACCAGTGAAGCAAATTCTGATTTTGGGGGTTTCTGAAGCATACAAGAGAACAAAGATTCAAATTTAATGAAAGACACATGGGAAGACCAGCATACAGATGCTTTGTGGTCTTTGTTTTCTACCTCTGCCTCTTCATCACCATTTATTGGATTTTAATGCTGCTTTTTTAAAATGATGAGTTTTGAATAAATGTGGAAACTGGGGGGGGGGGGGGAGAACTTTGCTTCAGGATGAGAACAGAAATCGCATGGCGGCGGCACGGCAGCAGCAGGAGGCCCCATTAGCTAAAGTGGTACCTCAGGTTAAGAACAGTTTCAGGTTAAGAATGGACCTCCAGAACGAATTAAGTTTTTAACTCGAGGTACCACTGTATTAGCCCTCCAGCACTTTCAGTTTCAGTCTTGTACTAAGTCATGCAGTCAGGTAGCAAGTGGCTACATGACTTTGTCTCCTGCAGCTTATATTGTTAATTTTATTCTTTATGCACTCTTTGTAGGGCCTCCACTTCATTTTATGCAGAACAGTAGTAATGGCCTGTGGTAATTCATAATGAGGGAGATTCATGCTATACAAAATATCACCTTTATGTAATATAATATTTTACTTTATCTGATCTATTCTAGGGTTCCGGTGCCCCAAAATTACAAGCAATGGCTTGTGCCCAATAGTTTTCTTTCTTCGGAAACAAGCCAGAATCCCATACCACAAAGATATATGATGTCTTTGCTTACTTCCCCAACCCCACCCTGTGAATTGAGGGGAGGGTGCAAGGGACCCAATGTCAGAAGTATGACAAGCAACCATAAAATCTAGTAATGAGGTTTCAGAGGCTTTCCAGATGTTGGCCACCCCCAACCAGCATGTCCAGTGGTCAGGGATGATGGGATCTGTAGCCTGACATCTGGTGTGCCACAGCTGCACCAGCTGTGATCTACAGTAGCTCCTTCTTTGTGGTAGTGCCACCATTATGGTAGCGGGGAGGAATGACACACACTACTGGTTTTCAAAGAGCTTTCGAGTCAAGTGTAAATGTGGACTTTTCCCTCTTTTTATCCTTGTGTTATATTTATGCTGTACATTCCCCCCCCCCCCATTTTACTTGTTTTAGTTATTATATATATGCGCTCAGGGGATATGATATGATAGATAAAATGCCCCAAACTCTAAACTGTGCCATTTATTCAAATCAAGTACAAGAGAATTAATTCAAATAGTGGGACTGAGGTTGTGATGGACACAGAGACTAGGCAACTGCAAACTGCCATGGCTGCCTTGCCAGAAAGGCAGTATGTAAACCCAATAAATAAATAAATGGATCTTGCACAACAGATGAGTGACAGCTTTATTTGAAAGAATAATATTAAAGGCCTCAATCTCTTAGTCTAAATTTGCATTGGGATTCATTTGCATTGAAATGGTGTGGAATAACGTAATGAAAATGTACGTAATTAATTATGTAAATTCCAGACAATGAAACAAATAATGTAGTTTGTATCAGAAGCTGAACTGCAGGGGAACAGAAACAGTGCTAAATGTGGTGAGCACAGGGCAGAATGAAATTGGGTACCTTCTTTCATCCCTGTGCAGAAATGGTTCAGTTTGTAAAAAGAACCCAATCAGAACTGACATGGAAAACGCATTGAGCCAGTGCTATCATATCAAAGCTTGTGGCATCTAAACTGATTTTGCTTTGACTTTAGGAGTGATGTGCAGTAGGGACCTGTCATCATGACAGCAGGGCATTTTTGTGAATCTCGTTTGTGTGTACATAGCATCCATTTAAGAAATATAAAGATTTCTTAGCTATTTATTTGAACAGATATATTACTTGCCATGTTTGGCCATTTCTTACCCAATCAAAGCTAATCATGCTGATCAACTTTAATGACATAATGTTTGAAATATGATTATTTTGCTTCATCTGCTGCAGCGCATTTAAAATTATATTTTCATCCTGGCTACAATACATCAATTCTTGTTCGCTTACTTAATTTAAAGGGGATCTTTCAGGGAGCTGACACTAATTTTGACTTAATTGGAATTTCAGTAATTCCATCTCCAAAGCATTTCAAGTCCCTAAATATATGTGCCCAGTCCTGCATGGGTAATCTACCCCAAAACCAGATAACAATGAAGAGATATCTCTGCCATGCATGCAGCAGTTTTCTCTGTTTAACTTGGGGAAGAGTTGTGGAAGACACAGATCTTGTATCCAGACCAGGACTTGGACTTCATGCAATATATACCTACACCATGAATGCACCACTAGGATCAACTGATCTTGTCATGTCTGGTAGCACTGATCTACTGATGTGGGAAGGAAAGAATACAAGCATCCCAAGAACACAACAAGGAACAAAATAAGCTGCTATATACTGACTAATATGATTGGTCCACCTAGCTCAGCACTGTACTACCAACCTTACTGTATGCTTGTGAAACATGGACCACTTATAAATGCCATCTCCAACTCCTCGAAAGATTCCATCAACGGTGTCTCTGAAAAATTTTACACATCACTTGGGAAGACGGGCGAACTAATGCCAGTGTACTGGAAGAAGCAAAGATCACCAGTGTGGAAGCAATGATTCTTCAACATCAGGGCTCACCAGCCTGCCCACTCCCCAGTGCTGGAGTCTCCCCTCCCCCCAAATTGCAAACTCAAGACTTCATGTGAGGACAGGACAACTTGAGCCCCGCAACTTCTAGACGCAGGGCTAGCCAGTGGGGCCCAATTTGAAGCAGTGGGGCACAACTTGATTTTTTTATTTTATTTTTAGGGCCCCAATTCACAGCCAAAGTCTGCAAAATTTTATAGCTATAAATAAAATCCATCTAGATTGCCCTGGTGCAGGGCGCCCCTTAGGAGCGGCCTGCAGGGCCCAATTTGGCCAAATTGCTCCAATTGCCTTAAGGTCAGCCCTGATAAGACTGTGCAGGGGTTGGACTGACAAGCCCTGCACCTTCTAGGTCCCTGGTGTCACCATTCAGAGTACAGACTCAAGGGCTTGTTATGGAAATGAAGGGGAGCACTTATTGGAAATCAGTTTTTGTTGGAAAACAAGCCTTCTCGGGAGAGGCTGGCAATTCTCCCAGGCTCCCGGCTTGTTTACTGGTGACCTCCCTGGCTGCAATCCCCACAAGTCCAGGGTAGATCTCGATAGGCAACATTTCCCAGCATGGAAAATGCACACCCCCTCCCTCCTTGCAAGAGAAAGGAGATAGTCAGAAAGCCTTTTACATCTTGTTTATTTTCTGACTGTGCAACTCTACAAAAAACATGTCCGAACAGTTCAGTGTTCAGCAAGCAAGTGACAAAGACTTCCTTCACATACACAACAGGAAGGTCTCATATTACACACTGCACAAATCTTTGTGAAGCCTGTGAACTTCCGGGAAGATTCTTTCCCACAGCTAGCCACATCATGTGATGTAAATATCGAGCTGGTTTGCAGCTGCGTTGCATTCATATCGTAACAGTTTTGTCACCTCTTCCCCCCCCAAACCCCGAGACAATGAGCCCAGCCACCTTTTATTCACAGTCGCATAAGCACTACACTACAGCATGGTCATAAACTTGTATGTTGAACCGCTGAAATATATACCCAATATGTAGCAATGGATATTTATGTTACTACTTTATGAATGAGCACTGTGTTTTATGAATGGACTCTGTATTTTGTGAATTACCCAAGAGCCACCTATGCACATAGCCATAGAGTTTTATGCTTAAACACTAAACCAATATGTATATTTACATGTTATGAAATGTTACACTATTGTAGCATTATTAAGTAGGTTTCTGTCCTAATTGGATGGCCATTTCCAGAGGGTGATGCTTGGCGAGTGCTATTTGGCCCTGTGGAGCCTTCAATGTGGGGTTCCTCAGGGTTCAATTCTATCCCCCATGCTGTTTAAGATCTACATGGAACAGCTGGATGGGTTCATCTGGAGCTGTGTAGTATGTTATGAGCAATATGTTGATGACACACAGCTCTACTCTCTTTGTTAATATCAGCGGACAATATTTCTCTCCTTTTTGTATTACATTTGGAAAAATAAAATCCATTTAAAAAACACAAAAACATGTTTACACCTTATTGCTTTAATATAATAATAAAAACAAAATGGAAAAAAATCAAATTGCTTGTTGGAAATATTTTTGTATTTATTTATTTTTTAAGGGCAACACAATAATGGCCAGATTCTGGTTGCAATATTCTATGGCCTTTCTATGAGCTCATTGGGACAAACTTTTCAGCAGACATGCATAGAACTGTTGTGCTACGAGTAAATATGAGTTGCTTGCAGTATTTATTCCAGCTGTTGAGTGATCTCCTATATCACTCACCCCTAAATTCAGTCCTGCATTACCAAGATGACAGAAGCATCTATCCCAGCCAATCAGACCTCTATAATGACTTTAAAGTGTGTGTGTGTGTGTGTGTGTGTGTGTGTGTGTGTCTGTAAAATACAATAGGGTACAACCAGTGACAAATCCCAGCATGGGGCACATAAACTGGCATGCTGTCCTTGTACTATAGTTAACAGTAGAAAGAGGAACAATCTTGTTGGTCTGGACACACACAGCAGCAGCTTAATGCTCAACATTCAATTTGCTCTCTTTACAAAGAGGGTGTTTTAAGTTTCAATCATTATCTGGTGGCTCAGAGTTTCTTCCATTCTGAAGGCATTTGCTCTTTATCTTTGTTGCCCAAGACAGCTGTTTCATTTTACTGATAGATGTTATGTCATCTTGCTGCTATCTAGCACTTTGCTCCCCCCCACCCCACAATTTTATGAGTGCTGTTTTCTTCTGCATCTTTTCATTTCAACTCTTGTCTTTCTATATAAATGATGAGCTCTTTTAAAGTATAGCATGGTTATCTAGTGGCACAGACAGAGGAATCTCCCCCAAACAGAAGTGATGGGGAAAGAGGGGCGAAAGAGGGAAAAGAGAGACAATCCTCTGGTTTTCAAAATACATACAGACCCAGCGCATATCAGAGGAACAAGCTTTTACAATTACAGCTGCATTTCAAAGTGATGTTTTGTTTCATCTGGACTTGACAGCCCACCTTTCCTTTCAATGAGCTCAAGGTGGTATCTGTGGTTTTCCCCTCTTCCCATTTCATCCTAACAACCTGTGAGGTAGGTTAAGGCTGAAAGACAGTGACTGGCTCAAGGTCACCCAGCAAGCTTCATGGCCACTAGAATCTCAGTCTGTTGTGTCTTAGTCCAACACTCTAACTGCTACCCAACAAAGACTGCATGTGATTTTATGGGAACATCTCTGTGTGTTGTTTTTCCAGGACTGGCCCTGTCATTTGACAGAGTAGCCACAGGTAGATATGGGGGAGAAAATTGTTTCCATTCACATCTAAAGGTGAACTTACCAAATCCACACTTTCCGAACCAATACACAAACTGAAATTCAGCTGTCCTTCGAAATCCACATTTGTCCATATTTCAAGTAATGTGTGCAAATATGTACTACATATGCTTATATGATCTTAGGGTAATGTGCATATAAAGAAGTCCACATGGGTTAAATGAACATACAAAATGCATTCTATTTGGGAAATGCGCTTTGCCAAAATGTATTTTAGGCAAAAATGCATAAAATGCATAAAAATGCATAAAACTGTTATGTATTATGAAATTCACATTGAAATGCTGATGGATTTTCATGTGGAGAAATGAATTTAATATTCGAAACAGAAGGAACCAAATGTGCCTACACCCCAAGGCACATTTGTTGAGGACGTATTTTTAAAAACATATCTCAAAGTGCACTGGTTTTGTTTTTTTAAAAATATTATCTTCTTAAGAAATTATTACCTACTAAAGAAGACTAGTGGAAGGAGAAAAATATATCAATCTGCACAATTTAAGCTTTAATGGACCAAGAAGCATGCTTTTACATTAATATGATTTAAGCCTAAAGGTTTATTTTATTTTATTTTTAAAACCCAGGAAGCTAGGTTTCACAGATAGCGCTTCAATAAGCAAGATGTCCACTACCTTTGTTTCTACAAACGCCAATGATAGGTCTTGAAGCCATTCATTTTTTACTTACTAATATACTTATTTATGGCCTTTTGGTACAAGAGTTCTGGGTCAGCATACAATTCAAAATAATAATATAAAAACCCCAAGTGCAATAAAACTCAATAAAAGAGCAATACAAAACTGCAACAGCCATATAAGCAGAAGAGTCAGCAAAGTTCAGAAAAGGCCATCAAATCACAGCTACAAGCATCTATAAAACATGTCTGTGCAAATAAGAAAGCTTTAGCCCAGCGTCAGAAAGATATGAAAGTTGGCATCAGGTGAGCTTCTTTAGGGAAGGCAGTCAGTATTAGGAGCACCTTTGCCTACATTCAGATCCCAATACGGGGAAACTTCAGCCCCAGCAGGAGGTCCTCATTTATTCCAGGAGGCCATTTTCCCAAAGTCACATCCACCTCAGCAACATTGCCTGTTTATTGTATACCAGTTCCCCACAAAATTGTGCCCCGAATGGTTCATTGCATTTCTGGAATGAACAATAAATGTAAGAGTTTGGAAAACATGGGGAGAACAATTAAAAAACCACAATGTCAATAAATGCAGAAAATAAATCCGTACCATATTATTTCAAGAAAGAGGCAAATTTTCCCCACACCTGGTGTCAGGTGCAGGCCAGGTGAAACACAGCTGCAAAGGAACAATTGGGAAGCTTAAATTGGGAATAAGCAACTCCCAGTTGCTCCTTCAAACACAGAGGTATCATTCCAGTGTGGTGTAGTGGTTAAGAGCGGTAGACTCGTAATCTGGTGAACTGGGTTCGTGTCTCCACTCCTCCACATGCAGCTGCCGGGTGACCTTGGGCTAGTCACACTTCTCTTAAGTCTCTCAACCCCACTCACCTCACAGAGTGTTTGTTGTGGGGGAGGAAAGGAAAGGAGAATGTTAGCCACTTTGAGACTTTTTAGGGTAGTGATAAAGCGGGATATCAAATCCAAACTCTTCTTCTTCTTCTTCCATGTCTTCTCGCACCAAATGGCATTACAGTGGTACCTTGGGTTAAGAACTTAATTCGTTCTGGAGGTCCATTCTTAACCTGAAACTGTTCTTAACCTGAGACACCACTTTAGCTAATGGGGCCTCCTGCTGCCGCTGCACCGCTGCCACACGATTTCTGTTCTCATCCTGAAGCAAAGTTCTTAACCTGAGGTACTATTTCTGGGTTAGCGGATTCTGTAACCTGAAGTGTCTGTAACCTGAAGCGTCTGTAACCCGAGGTACCACTGTAGTGCTAAGCCAGAGCTCCCTAGTGGAGCTGAACCCTGCCCTAATTTGAAGCCAGGATTTGAAGCTAGTGTTGACTGCAGCCCTGCTGGAATCAACTACACTTGAAAGTTCACAGTCAAGAACTCCTGAGTCCCTGATGGAAGTAGGATTTGTGGTCCTTGGGGGCTGGCAGTTCACACAGTGGGGGAAAAAACATTTAACCTCAATATTGGAGGAAGTGGGAAGTCCTTAATAACACAATTACGATGACTACTTAGTACTATATGGCACTCAGGGTGGCTTTAGTTTCTGTCAAGTATGCTAAGTGTCTGGTGAAGTATATAGGTCAAGAATTCTGGTCTTCCCTTTCTGGAGTACTCTTAATATATACTGAAAAAAGGCGCTCAACTCTGCAGTCTCCAAATAAGATAGGATTTTAGAGTTTAAGGAAATTTTATAAGATGCAAAAAGCAAAGGCAGCCAACAAGAATCCCCTCCACCCCACAATCCACTTGGAAACCCAAGTTCAAACCCCTGTTCAGCCATGTTGTTCACTGTATGGTTTTTGGCCCAGTCCATCAACCGAACCTAATTCAGAAGATCGTTGTGAGTAGGGCCAGCCTTATCATTTGACAAACTGAGGCAATAGCCTCAAGCAGCAGATAGTGGGTAGACAGGCAGCAGCAGCAAAGTCAAGCTTCTAATCCATTCCAAATAGTTGCTTTTCTATTTCATACAGACTATAAGCAATAAGAGATTGCTCCATAGTGCAACTTGGGTTCTGCCTATGTTTTGCATTTCCCCCTTTTTTTGAAATGTAAATTGATGGCAAGTTTATTATTTATTTGTTTGTCTGTCGGCTTCTAGTAAAATACTGTAATTCCCTTCAGTTTAGAATGCTCAACCACTCTGAATGCAGCAATGTCAGCCAAGCTTCTCTCTCTCTTTCTCTCTCTCTGTCATAGAACTCTGAAGCATTTGCTTAAAATTGGGGGACAGGAAAAAAAAATATCCCTTGCACAGAAATGCAAAATCTTAAACCTCAGATTAGGTAGTGCTCATAATCATATTCACAAGTACTTAATTACATTAGTGATGCAAATGTTTGGCAAGATTATGCTTTTGTAAACAAAATGATCTTGTTATTATAGAGAATTTGTGATAACTGCGACGTAAAGGAGCCTCAGAGGGGAAATTAGTAGGAACGAATGGAATGACAAACCTATTCAGTGCCTTCGAGAAGGATTTCTGTCAAATGCTCTTAGTACCAAACACTCTGGTTTTTGTTCTTAAAAAAGAACACTGTTGAATTTTACATGGCAGATTCTATAACCAATCTATTTCCCCCTGCTTTTTACTATATGGATTTCTTTATCATCACTACAATAGAACAGAAGTAATTATGCCATCAATGGTTAAGCTGCTTGATATTCCAAATCCCCAACAATCAGAAACATGCTCTGATATACAAAAACTAATTTCACACCTTCAACATGAAAACTCAGAAAGCTTTTTCATACATTTATTTTACATAGCATTACCAAAAAGTAAAAGGCATTGCGAGGCTTGAAATTTGGAATAGAGAATAGCGGGGATTTACAGAATCATCTCATATTTACACCTGGCAGATGATATTTTGGACACTGAACATCGAATATGAGGTGTGAAAATAAATAATTTCCCCATCACTCAGAAGCCATGTCCTACTATGTGCTAGAATGTCTTATGTTCCTCCCCGCCCTTTATTAAATTTTGATTACAGTTCTCCACAAATATCTCATTAGCTTATTCATTCCAGTATTAAAGGCCCAAGTACAACTCCTGAAATAATTCACCTTCTGACTGATTTTTGGATATAAAGAGATCACCCACCTCACACCCATTCTGAAATTAGTTCAGAGGTGGGGGTGCTTGTGAAGATTCATCCTGCATGATCAATGTGTCTGTTGAGTGGAATGGTGTTTCAGGGTTGGGGAGTCAGGAGAGTAGGGTGGTGCTGAGCTCTGACCTTTGTTCAGGAAGATGCAGCCAGCAGTCAGGTAGGTGCTGGCATTTTTGTGGGTTTTTCCACCTGTCTCTTTCCCCTAATGTCCTGAACTACTCAGGGCCATTCAGTCCAACCTATGGCAATCTACAACTGTCACAATTAAACTCAACCCATGCCTGGATTCCTCTCAATTTGTTTCAGGCCTCAGCTGAGCCCTACTGTGTGGTGTCATACCTATATTGTTGGACTACGACTTGGGAGACCAGGGTTTGAATCCCAATGGGTGACCTTGGGCCAGTCACTGCCTCTCAGCCTAACCTACCTCACAGGGTTGTTCTGAGGATAAAATGGGGAGGACAACCATGTGCACCAAGCTTGAGCCCCTTGGAGGAAAAGCTGGGATAAAAACACAATAACTAAATATTTCTGTTCTGCTGTGTTTTCCATTTTTGGGCTAACAAAACATGGGCCACAGTAATAGCATACATAAATAACCCTTTTTTGACACTTGGAAATTTTAGTCTGAGTTATCCCCAGCAGAAAGGACTCTGGGTTTTGAGGGGGAATGTACTTTTAAACATTTCCCCCCCAATTCATTATGGATCATTTCCCAATATTCTTTTACCCTTTTGCAAGTCCACCACATATAAAAGAACGTTCCTTCCACTTCTTTGCATCTCTAGCACTTATCTGATTCAGTCTTGTACATCATTGCAAACCTACTTGGAGTTAAATACCATGGCATCTGAAGATATTGGATGCTGGAATAGATGGACCTTTGGCCTGATCCAGTAGGACTTTTCTTACATGGGCTATACATTTGAATAGGTAGCTAGACACATGAATACATTCTGAAGAAAGGATTGTGCTGTGTACACACACACACACACACACACACACACACACAGTCTTTATCCATCTCTCCTTTCACTGCTTAGTCGATCCATTTGCTTCTTTCTTCTTTGAAAACTGTAGTGAGCTGCCTTGAGTTCCTGAAGGCAAGAAAGGATGGGAGAGACAAGCAATCCTATATTGAAAAACTGAGGCAACTCCATGACTGAAGGGTGGCTGGAAGGAATGGTGGTGGAAGAGCAAGAATGGTTGTGTAGCAACTACAATATATTCTGAGGAAATTCAACAAAGTAGTGCTGCTTTCGGAGGGATGAGAAAAATTAAAAGAAATCTCAGAAATTTTCTCGGAAAAATGAATTGAGAAAATTTGGCTCAGCTTTAACTCGGTGTATTTGTGCTAATTGTCTGTCTGTCTTTCTATCTGTCTATCTGTCTTCCGTTTCTATAGTTCTATACAGTTTTACTGCCAGGAAACTCATTTCACATTCCATCAGTTCCTTTGAAAATGATAGAGTACGATCATTTGCTTAGTCCTTGTTAATGGGCTGGGCTTGTTTTATTCGTACTTCACGGAATGAGAGAATAGCTCAGGAAATTCATATCCATTACAACAACAGATGTACTGCACGGATACTAGCCGAGGCCCATTTAATAGATTTGCTAATAAAGAAAAATATTTTGTCACTTAACAAATTATGAAGTTTGAACACAAATGCCTACAACTCTCAAACCAATTATTTCAGGCCTATCTTCAATGAGTCGTGTGAGGAGCCAGGGAGACATTGATAAACATGGTAAACATTTTGTTCCATATAATTCCCTATTAGTGCATATCACAAATTTTGCATCCAAAGTAGACAGCCGTATTGGTGCATTACAGCAAACATTTGCAATGATTGTAAAATAATTCCTTCACTCTTGTTCACAGAACATTGTATGAGCTTTCAAATTACAAAGAAAAATAAAACACCCTATGAAAACACAGGCCCTCCAAGTGTCCCCATTTTCCAGGACGTCGCTGATTTATAAAAGCCATCCCAATTTCTGATTTGATCCTGGAATGGCCAACTTTTTCTTAGGATGTACCTATTTTCATTGGAGAAATGTTGGAGGGTATGGAGTTATCTGACCTTCAAGCCATCAGAAGGCAATCCTGTATAGGGAAGTTTTTTTTAATGCTTAATGTTTTATCATGTTTTTTATATACAGTAGTACCTCAGGTTAAGTACTTAATTTGTTCCAGAGGTCCGTACTTAACCTGAAACTGTTCTTAACCTGAAGCACCACTTTAGCTATTGGGGCCTCCTGCTGTCACTGCGCCGGCGGAGCCCGATTTCTGTTTTCATCCTGAAGCAAAGTTCTTAACCTGAAGCACTATTTCTGGGTTAGCGGAGTCTGTAACCTGAAGTGTATGTAACCTGAAGCGTATGTAACCTGAGGTACCACTGTATGTTGGAAGCTGCCCAGAGTGGCTGGGGCAACCCAGTAAGATGCGTGGGGTAGTTAAATTATCATTATGGAATGGGACGTCACTATTTTCATCGGACAAATGTTGGAGGGAATGAAAAAAACCCCATTTTCGAAGGCATGGTTTTAATCCCGACCCAAAATAAGGTAGCAAACTGCTTTGAATGTACTTTAAAGGTATAATGTGTACACAGCCTAATTACCTCCAAGTTAACTTAGGGGTTCCCTGTTCTCTGTGTAGCTCATACAACATTGATATAGGAAGGCTGCAGTCTTATAGACATACCATATTTTTCGTCCCATAGGATGCTCCGTCCCAAAGGACGCACCTAGTTTTTTTGGGGGGAAATAAAGGAAAAAACTCCTGCAGGGCTCCCCATGCTGCGGATGTCTGTCCGGTGCGCGGGGCGCTCTGCTTCAGGGCGCCCTGCGCGCCGGGCGGCAGGCTGCTATCCGCAGCGTGGGGAGCCCTGCGGAGAACTCCCACAGGGCTGCCTAGGCTGTGGATGTGTTCCCGAAGCGCCGGGCGCTCTGCTTTCAGGGTGCCCGATGCTCCGGGAAGCAGGCTGCTATCCGCAGCCTAGACGTCCCTGCGGGACCTCCCGCAGGGCTGCCTAGGCTGCGGATGTGTTCCCGAAGCACCGGGCGCTCTGCTTTCAGCGCACCCGGCGTTCCGGGAAGCAGGCTACTATCCGCAGCCTAGACAGCCCTGTGGGAACTCCCGCAGGGCTGCCTTGGCTGCGGATGTCTTCCTGAAGCCTGGAGAGCGAGAGGGGTCGGTGCGCATCGACCCCTCTCGCTCTCCAAGCTTCAGCGAAAGCCTGCATTCGCCCCATAGGACGCACCCAGATTTCCCCTTCATTTTTGGAGGGGGAAAAGTGCGTCCTATAGGGCGAAAAATACGGTACTTACTTGAGAGTCAGTCCCATTGAACTCAATAGGGCCACTTTTTCAGTAGACATACACAAGGAGTAGACTGCTAATCTCATTACTTCCCAAGGAGTGTGTGATCAAAGAAGCTGGCAATATTCCATGGAGCTTTTTCCTCGTGTTGCTTTAAGAGGCAGGTCTACACTGAGGAGCCGTAATAGCAGAGGCATCTTGGCAAGCAGCTACAAAAGAAGTCCCACTTTCCTGCCTTAATCCTTCAGGAAGCTCTCAGGGATTCTTCTGTTCTTAAATATTCATAGACAGCAAAATGTCCTGAATGCCCTACAGAATTTATGTAGAGCCAGGTGGATGATTGATATGGAGGTTTCATTCTGAGCCACTCACAGTGTGCAATTCTATTTGTCTTGCCAAACACCAAAGAGCAAACAAGTGATAAAATGTAAAGGTAAGAGGCCTCTTATTTTCCAGCATTCTCATAAAAATAGTCTGGTGTCTCCACCCCCTTGAATGGAGCAAAATGTATTAAGTAAACAAGGAAGTAGGTATCACATTGTCCTGTCTGTGTATTGAGTGTGGTTTCACAACCTCCTATAACAACACAGACACACAAATTAAGTCTAAAACTAATCTAAGAGAGGTCCTCTTTAAAAATGTTTCTTGACATTGGAAGACATATTTTTTTTAAGTCTTGCAATTCATAGTACAGACAAACTCTCTTTGGATACAGTGTCAGTGAGGTTGAAACATAACTTCCTCCGCTCAGAGCGATGGATAAATACAACACACCCACACACCCACACACCCACACACCCACCCACACACCCACCCTATATATAAATCAATGTGTTGTTGTTTTCCTCGATATTGTTAGACTACTTTGTGCTGGCCTTTCCCACCTTTTTTTTATCCCTGACATTAGTGGTTCACTCACACAAACACATTTCTAGTGATATCTTTGGGCAAGTTTATAGGAGCATCTATATCACTTGGCTTTTCACCACTTTCCTTGAAGCTACAGGTCTGGCCTTCCTTGGAAAGCATGGCCATTGAGCCAAAATATTTGGACAGACCATACACCAACCTGGGAGCCAAACCATGGCTTAGCATGGACAGATGAGCATGTTGGTTTCTGGAGGAAAGGGATCACAGCCACTTTGCTTCTCCTTGATTATTTTGCTGCTGCACTGAGTGGAGCAAAGTCTGAACCTAGGCTTGCGGTTTAGCTAACCACAAGCTGTAACCAAGGTTTGTTTTATGGTTTCAAGCTTACCATTTATCCTGGAGAACTGAACCATTAGTATGGGTGACTTGCTACGCCAAACCATAGCCATTCTCCTGCAAACTTGGAAGTCAGCAGGTTTAGTTGGAAGAAAGCACTGTTGATTGCAACCCTGACTGAGGATCCCTCAAACAAACTGCAACATAATTTTAGACATCCAAGCTTTTCACTTAAAACCCACAGCTTTCCCAAGGATGCTGGACTTCATGGACCACTGGCCTGATTCACCAGGCTCTTATTACCTTCTTACTTTTCTGAATCTTTCTGATACTCAAGAAAGAGAGGAATTTCTTTGAGTATCTTACAGAACCGTATCTATAGTTTTACAGTTTTCACTCTCAGTACTTCAAAGTTCAGAAACTTGGTATGGTTTAATGCTTTTCATCTCATTTCAAAAGAAGGGGGGGGGGGAGAGAGAGAAGCAGAGGGTTAAAAGCCTGGGAGCAGAAGCAGGTTGCTGGAATCTCTGACTGTTCCAGCAGACTTTGCTACTTTTCTTTTCAAAAGAATTCTAACTTCTGCCCCTTGCCCACTGAAAGAAGATGAATGGAGGTGGGGGGGGGGAGGAAGAAGGAAACAATAACTCAGAAGAATGGAACTTTTCAGAATGTCAAGAAGGCAATCCAAATAAGTAGCGTAATTCTGGGTTGTAATATGCCACCTTTAAATATAACAAGAGGATGTTACAGCAAATGATGTATGAGCAAGCCATTTGGTTAATCCATCTGTGAATGGTGAAGGGGCTCATATAGATCTCTTAAACACAGCAAAGTTCACATTCATCAAAGAGCTTTGATTAAAATAGTCCAAACCCAGACACATAGTTCTTTCTGTTTTGGAAACCTCTCAGAAAAAAAATGTCAAGGACATTAAACAAAGGGAACGGCAGACCTAACTGCAGCCAGACACCCCCCCCAAAAAAGGTAAAGAGACTGGGTGATGTTATTATGGTACCTTGGCAGCGCACTGCAATGCACAGAGTTAGGATCTACTTTCAGTCCATGTTCCACCATAAATTTTGCTGGCTGGCTGCGGCATCAATGACCTGACACTGTATGGTTTCTTGCAGAACATCTTGCTTTTTGCTAAAGAGATATAGTTTTGCAGGATTGATCTGGGGTGATGCTAAATTGCCCCAAGGAAATAAATCTGAGCAATGAGACAGAGCAAACGAAGAAGTCCAACCCCTATTCAGTGCAGGAGAGAGAGAGAGAGATAGAGGCCCAAAATCCAGCCCCAAACATGCAGGTAGAGTCTCCTACTTTTAAATAAGAAATAGATCTTGATCCAGGGAAGTAATGGTACAGGCTGAGTAGCGGACACAGGGTTCAGGACTTGCAGTTCAAAAGCAGGACAAGAAAGCCGGCACTGGATGGAAGCATGGGAGTCGTCCCAACAAGTTTTCCTCCACAAACTTTTAAAGAGGAGGAGTGGTGCTCTCACTTGCAAGACTCTTGGGATTGTAAACACTCTGTTTGGTAGGTCTGCTTCTATCTGTGAAGGCAGTTCTTGATTGCTGGGGACAAGGCTGCCACCTCCTGTTCAGTTTCATCCATTCCACTGCTCAAAGCCCAGCTCAGTTCCCACCAAGTCTCTCTGCTCCACAGAAAGGCTGGAGGAAAGAGCCAACAGCCCTGCTCCCCCTTGGGGAGATCACCCCCCTCCTCCAACCCAGGTTCCTGCAATTCAGTGCCCCTATTTCTTCCTTCCCCTGTGACAGAGCCTGCCATTAGCTAAGGTGGCTGGGGGTTATGGGAGTTGTGGTCCAAAAAGGACCCAAACTGGAGAATATCTGTGCCCATTTGGGTGCATATCAGAACTCACCGGATTGTGGTGTTAGTTTTTAAGAAAGGGAGCGAGCGCTCAGAGTTCTCTTTTACTTTCCAGATACGATGGCTATTATGACAATCCCTACCCACACACCACAATTGTCTGTATATTTTTTTGCATATCCAGATGCTGGGTTTGAAGAATAATCTTCCAGGTTTATTAGATACTGAAAGTAAATTAGGCCAGGTATGCTTTCAACCATTTATACAAGCAGAACAACAGCAAGGAAAGGGAGCAGGGGTTGGGGAGAGCAAGAGAGCTTGAGGGGTGGGGAGGGTAGCATTTCTAGATGAACACCAGAGAGCTTTCTGTGGGTGTTGGCAGACACACAAAGGCATTGTTTTGTAGATATTATTGTCGATAGCTTTGATATACAGCTTGGTTTGTTGGAGCCAGTGGCATATGGTCTTCCTCACAAATCTCACTGTGCCAGCAGCGCTGCAACTATAGGGCGGCTTATCAGCTCCAACCAGAGCCGGCCACACTTGCTCTCGTCTTCATAGCCCTAGAGGAAAATAAATTGTACCCAAGCAGTTAATAAGAAAGAATTATTGTGAGTGAGATGCATGACATTATGAGAGAACATGGGTGTTTTACTGACTAAATGTTGCTCCCTTTTCTTTCTTTCCTTTTCTTTTTTTTTTTAAAAAAAATCGCTCGCATTGGTAGAAATCAAACTTTTAAGTGCTGCATGTGAGGTGCCCCTTGCAAGGGAGTGTAACATTTATTTATTTGAAACATCTTTTTATATGCTGCCCTTCATCATGCCAGATTTCAGGGCATAAAACAAATACAAAAGCAAGACAGCTGATAAAACCCTGAGACAGACTGGGGCTGCAATCCAAACCCGACTGAACTCAGTGACACTTGCTTCTGAATAGACATGCACCTGGATTGTGCTCTAAGGCTTGCATAATGAACAGTGCTATCCTAACCATGTCTACTCAGAAGTAAGTCCTATTGAATTAAATGGGATTTATTCCCAGGTAATTGGGGTTAGGATTGCAGCCTTGAACATGTAAAATGGATTACAATAGCAGGTGTGTTTCGTGGGTTCCTAAATGATAGTGGTGTTTACTATCCTCCTAGAGCAAAGCTTTCCAAACTTCTTGTGTTGGTGACACACTTTTTAGACATGCACCATTTCACGACACAGTAATTGAGTTTTACTAGCAAACCGGAGGTTAAACTGACCCCTTTCCAGCCCCATGAGGGGAGTGTTTGAACAACACACCCACACACTGCAGCCGGCACACTATCATGTCGTGACACACAGTTTGGAAAGCTGTGGCCTAGAGCAATGGCTGGGAACCTTTCACTATGTCCCACATGGGAAGTAAGGGGAGGGCAAATTATTATTTCCATTTACAACAGATAGATACCCACACACTAAGCACAACAAAAACAGTGCCAAATAATGTGTGTGCTACGCTGAGTTGCTGCAGACCTGTGACAAAAAGGTAATGCCATGCTAGCTTGTAAAGCACAGGAGGCAAAGTAAGGAATGCCTTGAAACGGGGTAGGGAGCTTCTGGCGCAGGATGGGCTTTCAGCCTCTGTCTCTTCTCAGGCAGTGCCCCCTCCTCAGGCCCCACCCCTTCTGGTCTGGCTGCATAACCCTGCTGGATGTGTTTGCCTTGTTGGAGGAGCCTGTGAACTTCCCTAATTGCCTCTTGCTTGCTTGTCTGGATGTGTGTGTGTAGAAGTCTCTGAAGTTTACGCAGCAGGAATGTAATGTAATACACATAGGGAAGAATCACATATGAGATTCCATCACATTCGTGGAATGTATGCAGGGCCATCTTAAGCATATAAGGCGCCATGGTGCAAAGATCCCTCTGGCGTCCCCCCACCCCATTTCCCAGAGTTGCTGCCCTTTGTTAGGGAGCGACACGTCCAGCTTTGCGGGGCTGGAGGAGGCGGGCAGCGACTGGAGGGCAGCTGCTTCGGCAGGGAAGAGGCAGAGGCTGCACGCAGTGGCTCCCTACTTAGCTTCGTGCCACGGTGGCCATGGCAGATGGAGGCTCCGGGTGCGGTGCTGCTTCGGAGCGGCATGGTGGAGGTGGGTGAGGGTGGTGAGCTGATGCTGGGAGCCACCACGTCCAGCCTCCGCCTCTTCCCTGACGCCCTCCAGAACATGGTGCCCTGGCATCCTGCGCCACTAGCCTCTATGGGTAAGACGCCCCTGAATGTATGCTAATGCTGACAAGAGCGGGCACATAGGGCATGCCACCAAGGGTAATGGGACACGGAGGGAGCCCACACTGGCTGGCATCACAAAGCGATATGGGGGGTGCATTCATGTGCCACAGTCCAAATGGGGAGAGGGGCAGGCAAACTGCCCCTGACTCTCCATCTCTCTGTCCCTGGGTCAGAGATGCCACCTCAGCAACTCCCTCACATGCCGCAGCCCAGGCAAAGAGAGGGAGGGGGAATCTGCCACCTACTCTCCTACTCTCCTCTCTCCACCAGCTTCCTCGTGTGCTGCAGCCCAGGAGAGTGGGTGGCAGTGTTGCTGCCGACTCTCCTCTCTCTGCCCCTGGTTCAGGCTTGACCCAGGAGCCAAATTGTGGCTGGAGGCATTGGACCGTCATTTGAGGGAGCTGTCTCTGTAGCTCCTTTTCGCTTCAGAGCCAGGCTCTGATGAGTGAGCCTGTCATGGGGGTGCTCGGTGTTCATGCCCCCTCAAAAAAAAATACACCTCTATCCCCTGCCACAGTATGCCACTGTTCCACCAACTTTTGCCTCTGGTCCTGTCCACCACTGGAATGGAGTGTGTCCTTGGGCTGAAGCAGGTCACTCACCCTTGAATTAAAGGGAAATATAACAACCTAAGCATAAGGTGAAAATGATGAGCATGGAAGGAGGTAAAAAAAACAAACACAAAAGAAAAATAATTGTAATAGCACCACCACTGGACTTGTTGCATGGAGCAACAAACATAAATATGATGGATGAAGATAAGAGAAATGTATATACATATGTAGTGTATCACCTTAGTGCCTTGGGAGTGTAATGTGATGATCAGCCAGGTTTGTGATTTTGTTAAGTGCATGTTATTACTCTCTTTCCCAGTACAATCACATTTATTTGCATGATTTATCACTCATAGAGGTATCAACCTCCTTTTCTGAAGAGACCATCTGGAGAACTCCACGTGTGCCTTGTGAGCCAGAAGTCTGCAGTGATTTGTTGTGAGAAGGAAAGGAGCGGCGAAAGAGAAAGCAGCGCATGGCAGCTTCCGTGTCCTTATGGCTGTCTTTTGGTGGTGGTGTGAAAAAAAAGGATTGGTTTTGAAACAAGAATGGAAATCAAGGAATCAGCCATTGCATCAAAAGGCAGAACTGAAGAAGAAAATGTTGGGATTTTTCATTCCATCTTTAGTTGCAGACATGGGATTGTTACATGTCACATGTCTGTTTACATTCCAGCACAGTTTGCTGGCGTAAATGGAACTTGCGCTGTATTGCTTTTCTTTAGACTCTCTCTCCGAGGAGACGGCAAGGAGAGACGACATGTTTCCTTGTCCTGATTTATGTTTAATAAACCTATAGTCATAGTATGCATCCACAGCCTTAAGCCTCTTCTGTTTGTGCAGTTTGCTCTGCTAAGTAAAGTGTGCCCATGTCAGCAGACCTGGGTCACTGATATATGTAGGAACCAGAGGTTGAGGCATCTTCGCAGCATGATGGCTGGAAGGAGACGATCCAGCTGCGGGCTAGCCAGCTGGCTGTTCGACCCCCGGATGTCGACAGAAAAGAGGTAGTTCGATCCTGGCAGCCAGGAAGGGAAGAAATTAAAAATAAGAAAATCGACAAATATGTAAAAAGGACTCTGAATGGTTAAGTCCAGTCAAAGGCGACTATGGGATGCGGAGCGCATCTTGTTTTCAGGCCGAGGGAGCTGGCATTTGTCCACAGACAGCTTTCCGGGTCATGTGGCCAGCATGACTAAACCGCTTCTGGTGCAACGGCACACTGTGATGGAAACCAGAGTGCATGGAAACACCGTTTACCTTCCTGCCACAGTGGTACCTATTTATCTACTTGCAATGGCGTGCTTTCAAACTGCTAGGCTGGCAGGAGCTGGGACAGAGCAATGGGAGCTCACCCCGTCACATGGATTTGAACCGCCCACCTTCTGATCAGCAAGCCCAAGAGGCTCAGTGCTTTAGACCACAGCACCACCCGTGTCCCTACATTAACAAATAAAGCTTAGTTAGCCTTTGCTAGTAATTCGCGACTTGTAATACAGAGGCAGGCTTTTTCTTCTGGTGGTGTTAGTGTTACAGAATGCAATCCTTGCTGAAGCATAAAACACCCCATCTGTACTAGCATTCTGCTGGCTTTTGAAGACACACCAATATATAAGATGTTCCTTCAATTTGTTGTCCCAAGTCTCTAGTTTTTAATTTTGGTATTGTTCTAATGGCACAGTATTAGACTTGATCATTTCCATGCCCAATGCAGCCACCAAATCCCTTGATCTTGTGCCTCACATCACAGCCCTTCACTTTTCCACTATGTGAACTTCTTGGAGGTCATTGAGATTTGTGTGGCTTTTGAGACTCAATTATCTACAAGAAAAATCTATTTTTGCTTCATGGACTCTGAATTGGAAGCTACTGCTTTTACTAAACACCTCTTTGGAAATGATTATGTGCCTTGACAGTTTCAAATGAAACAAGGATACACAGGGCACATCCATATGCTCCAGCATCTGAAAGAACAAGGCTGGAAATTGATCTTCAATGGCACAAAATCAAGCATTAATTTATCCCTGCTAGCAGAAAAATCTTTATTTTCTCCCTCAGCCCAACACTCGCATCCCCTATAAACTAAGCTATTGATAGGATTTGTAACAGTTTAATCATAGTTCAATCATTTATTTTGGAAACAGAGATGTTTTCACAGATTTGGATAAGGATTGTATGATTGAACCTGACTCTGCTTGTGAATAGCTTTCCTATGAACTTGTGGCATGTTCCACTTTATTGCTGCTCATTTCATAGAAACACGTCCATCTGCTATACGGAGCTTTCCATGAAACTAGTTAGAGACAACCAGCTGAATTTGGAAGTTCAGACTACATGGATGGAAGAGCATGTCATTTTTGGTATCTCATTTTTCCAATTAATTCATCCCATTTCCACATCAATTTGCAGTTTTCCTTTAAGTATTTAAGATTGTAAGCATTCTGGTACACATTGCTTCCAATGCAGTGGTACCTTGGGTTACATACGCTTCAGGTTACAGACGCTTTAGGTTACAGACTCCGCTAACCCAGAAATAGTACCTTGGGTTAAGAACTTTGCTTCAGGATGAGAACAGAAATTGTGCTCTGGCAGCGCGGCGGCAGCAGGAGGCCCCAGTAGCTAAAGTGGTACCTCAGGTTAAGAACAGTTTCAGGTTAAGAACAGATATCCAGAACGAATTAAGCTCTTAACCCGAGGTACCACTGTATACACAGCATTGCCTTATGCAAGCATTTGTGTACACACTTTCCCCCAATTTATTTATTCATCACAAAAAGTGGGAAAGTTCAATTTCTGAAAGATTCCAGATTGCGTATTAGTTCAGGAAGTGTGAATGAGGTAGGTCTCCATTAAAATGCAACTCCAATGAATTTCTCCCCATCCATGCTTGAAGAAAGTAAAAAACAAACAAACCAACCAACCCAAGAATGAAGAAATCAGAGTTGGGGAGACATCTCCCAGTCAACCCCAGCTTTTTTTGACCTCAAACATTTTGAGGCTTTTCTTTCCCTATTCAGAAACTGTCGTGACATGCAGACAATTCTGAATACCAAATAAGAAAAGGGCTGAAACTGCCCACTTTATTTTCTGGAGTATGAGGGATAGTATTTATAGTGGTGCCTTGGCTCCTCAAGGATCTGGGCAAGCAAACGTTTCTCTTGTACGGAACTCAGACACTTGAAATTGCAGTGCTGAGAAATGGATTATCTGGTGCAAAGCTGGGTAATTCATGAGTTGACTGACATGTTGCCTACTTGGCAGAAGGGATAACACAGGATTGACTCTTTTCATTAGATGGGCTATTGTAGCCTTCCCCAACCTGGTGACTTCCAGGCTTTGGAACTTCGATTCCCATCAGCCCCAGTCAGCATGTATATTTTATTTGTTACTAAATTTATATCCCACCCTTTCTCCCAAAGGACCCTGGGGTGGCAAACAACAAGCCACAAAACAAAGAAAGCACCCTAAAAACATCTTCCAAACCATTCCAGTACAGATGCATACCGGGCAACTTAAAAGGCTTGCTGGAAGAGGAAAGTCTTCAGTAGGTACTGAAAAGACAACAGAGATGCCTCCTGCCTAATATTCTAAGGGAGGGAATTCCAAAGGGTGGTTGCCACAACACAAATCCCACTTCCTAAATTGTGGAGAGTGGACCTCCCGAGGAGATGATATCTGCAGGAGGCCTTCTCCTGCTGAGTACAGTGATTGATTGGGTATATAATGTGCAAGGCAATCTTTCATGTATCCTGTTCCCAAGCACATTGAACTTAGTAGGGTTGCCAGATGTCCTCTTTTTCCAGAACATGTCCTCTTTTTCAGGGGTAAAATTTGAGACAAATTGCATTTATTTGCTTTCATATTGTCCTCCTTTTGGCTCTTCAAAATACGGCAACCCTAACTTAGCTGAAATATACTCAGAGTCGAGAGTGGATTTCATGCTCTTTATTCAGCTCATAGTGGTGAGGAGGAATGGAAGTTCCCCCAAAGTATCTGCTTTATATACATTATTTACACAATGGGCTGCATGTGATAGGCTAATTCCGGAATTCTCCTGTAGGCCAATCAGGTTGTGGATTCACTTCCATCTGGAGCTGGATTGGGTGGCTCCTGCAGACCAATCATACTGCTGCATTGTTCTAGGACCAATCAGACTGCTGCATTTTGGATCCTATTCAACTCAGTACATAACATTAGCCTAGTAGCTAATTGGCAGCCACTACAATTCTTTCAACAGGAGAGCAACATATGAGTGATATCCAGCCCCAGCGAACAGTTGAGCCACTGCAGCTTCTCGGCCAACCTCAAGGGCAGCCTTGCAGAGAATGCACCAATCCAGCTTGGAGGTTACCAATGCATGCCCGATAATGGTCAGGAATGATGGAAGTTGTAGTCAAACAATATCTGAAGGCACCAGGCAGGGATAGGCTGATTAGCACCCTATATCCTTTTAAATGTGTTTGGGGGAACAGTTGGGGGTTATTGTTTTGTTTTTGTTTCTATGGATTTTGTGTTTTTGTCTTGTATATTTATGCTTTGAACTGCCCTGAGATCTTCAGATGAAGGACAGTACAAAAATTAATTAAATAAATACTACTACTACTAGCCTCTTGCTGCCCCACCCTCCGCACTTATCTGAGCTTGGGTACACTTTCATAAACCTTGCTTTGGAAAGCTGTGCCCATTTCTTACCATTCATATCCCATCTTTCTTTTGAGGTTCTCAGACAGTTCATTCAGGCAGTAACCAGACCCAGACCTGCTTAGCTTCAGAAACTTTGTAGTATTATCTTCTTTGAAACCGTTCCCTACACAGGTGCCAACTCCCTGGGGCCATGGGTGCCTGAGCACCCACAAAATTCCTCATGAAGGGGCTGGGGACCCACAAATTTCGGTGCCAGGGCCATGCACGCTGCATGGCATCCATGGCCCTGGGCAGCCACGGTCACGGGGCCAAGTTGGCACTCCTGATTCCCTAGAACTAAAGTTTGATGTGCTTTGGTAAGTTGAGTTTCTCTCAAAACTAAGCATTGGGCAGAAGAACCTAAGAAGAGCCTGTTGGGTCAGGCCAATGGCCCACTTAGTCCAGCATCCTGTTCACACAGTTGCCAACCAGATGCCTATGAGAAACCCACAAGCAAGATGCTCCTGTGGCTTCCAGCAACTGGTATTCACAAGCATTACTGTCCCCAACTGTGGAAGGAAGGATGGACGGACGGAAGGAGAGGTAGGAGGAGGAAGCGCTTATAGCTTGGACTGCAAATGTGGCAGTTGAACACAGCCTTTTCCTTGCAATATCAGTATTCAACCATGGGCCAAAATAATGCTTGTAAAAAGATGCTTTAGTGTCATTTGCCAAAATGCCTCTTGCCATAGAGCTGAATTCATTTACTATGTGACTTTGGCTGCATTACAGAATTCATGTTTCATGCAGCACATGCTCTGCTGTGTCAAACACATGGCTGTTTATATAACTTCTTCTTCTTCTTCTTCTTCTTCTTCTTCTTCTTCTTCTTCTTCTTCTTCTTATCACACAAGTGAGAATGACAGAAACAAACTTCCTATCCTTTTCTAGCTGGTCCAATTGGCTTCTTTAGTTTAAACATCATTGATGTTTGCTAAGAAGAACAAGCTTTCCATTCTCATGACTGGCAGATGTTCAAATATCTCTGTATGCCCCCTTGGTGTAAACTCCCTTGGTTTCGTCATGGATTATTTGTCGGTGACAAAGCCTTCACAAAAGTCCAGGCATCTGGGAAGAAGTTTAGCCGGCAATTTCATTTAGTATGGTGCTGCAGGATGTTTGTTTCATTAACTATACCTCCAGTGGTATAATACTACTACTACTACTACTACTAATAATAATAATAATAATAATAATGATGATGATGCAGTCGAGAAATGAGAATCCTTGCATCCTGCATCTGGGAAGTTTCTTCTCAGGAAATCCTTGTAGCTCACTATTCCTGTCAAGCAGGGTAATGTGCCTTCAAACCTCCACTGACAGAAGACATATCACTGCATCAGCAGAAGCAGAAAGTGACAAAACACAACCATCATGTGGAGGAGAGGCTGCCAAGCATCTTTAATGACATGCGGAGGCAGCAGCAGCAAGGAAGCAGAATTCATGCAATAAATAAATCCAGATCTGTAAGGAACCTGAATGATCACTGAAGGGGTTCCAAAAAGACAAAGAAGACATAGAAGTCTCAAGGAATTAAAATATTCATGAAGCAAGAATGTTTGATTTGTTTCAGCAGGCAGAGGTGGGAAAATAGTGAAAGAGAGAGGGATGGAAAGGCTGAGTGTTTCCTTCACCCTCTGGGCCCAGTTTTGGTCCTGGAAACAGATCCCACCCCCAGAAAAATGTATTGATTTATTATTTAGGGAAGTTTTTAATATTTAATGTTGTATTGTTTTTAACACTTGATTGGAAACCGCCCAGAGTGGCTGGGGAAACTCAGCCAGATGGGCGGGGTATAAATAAATAAATAAATAATAATAATAATAATAATTATTATTATTATTATTATTATTAGCATTTTTACCCTGCCATTTAGCCACAAAAGCTCCCAGAGCAGCTTACAAATCAACAGATAGCTGGCCTCGTGTCATAAAAAGACATGACACAAAAGGAAAGAGGGGTGTGGAGGGAAGATTCCTGGACCGAGCACTGACATAAGTATATTCCTGAGAAGGGATGGGGGAAAAAATTGATTCCATTTCCATTTACAGGTGAGCATAACAAATTAGCACAATACAAGAACCAAAACACAGCCATCCTTGGAAATTCGCACATCTCTGAATTTTGCAATACTGTTCTCCAGTCATATACTGTGTATAAAAATGCATGCACTAGGGTACCAACATTACTGAAAATAACATACAAAGTGGGAAACTGCATTGCAAGATTATTTATATTAGGCAAATTGGCATATAAAAAGGAGAGTGCATATCAGGAGAAAATCATTCTAAAATGCTGGTGAATTACTTTCTTTTTAATCGCAAACTGATGTGCAAATGTAAGAAACTGCATTTAAGATAGGAAAAAAGGAGAAACCGGGGGAAACTGGAAATGACAGATTTGCTCATTCCCAGTCCTACACTGGGAGCAGAAAACGCCTATAGCACAAGAGGCAGAGAGCTGTGGGAGGAAATAGTGTGCTTTTGAGATGAGTGGTTAGCAAGAAGATGGGGTGGTAGTGGTGGTGGAACCAGGAGTAGATTCTTGTGGGGAGAATGACTAGGTTATCAGATTGCATATGATGCTGGCAAAAGAGGTAATGGGAAGTGCTTAACTGTAAAATAAAAGAGGGTCTCTCGCCTGAGAAGAATTCCAACCATGTGCACTGCATCCTTAATTCTACATGAGTGAGGAAAGTGGATAAGCTGTAATTAGCAGTGAAGGAAATGGACAATGCACATGCTCAGTGGCATTTTTGCAGTCATGGTAGCCCTGGTGCAAGAATGTTTGGAAACCAAGGGGCCATACAAGTACCATCAATGCCTTTGAAATTCTTTCTTTCTTTTCTTATAATGTTGAGGCAGGTGGACCTAACTCAGCTGAAGGCAACTTACTATTTTCCTGTGAAGATCAGTTAAAGTCCACTAAAAGGCTTTTTAAATGAGGTGTCCAGGGCAGCTCTCTAGATGTCAGGTAGAATGAAGAAAAAAACAAACAAGCATGGCTAGTGTATGTGCTTAAGACTATCAATGGATTTCAACCTTAAAACTTAGATGAAAATGTAGTCTTTAAAAACTGAGTTAAGGGTAATTTTCACCTAGCCTTTATACTGATGTACTTTCAGCAGACTGTTGGCTGTTGCAGTAAAGATGGCTAAAAGATGGCAGTTTGATTTCTAATTAGCTCTAAAAATATGTAATGACTGTGCAAGATCAGCGGGTTTCTACACATCCATATATATTCAGATGTAGTATAAAGAGCTTCTCACACATTCCATATTAGTTAAAAATAAGAAAAATGCCAGCTTTTGTAATAATAATAATAATAATAATAATAATAATAATAATGGCAGTAATGGTCATCATGGGCTCTCTAATTCAGTCCTACTCCAAGTAGACCCATTTGACTCTATGGTCTTTAGTTACTGATTCAATCTACCCTGAGTGTAGTTTAGAAGACAACAGCAGATGGAAGGCTTAGGATACCACAAGACAACAGCAACAATTAATGATTTTTTAAAAATGGAAGTTCATTATCTTTTCGGTAATTTAATGCATTTATATTCTACATTTTTCTCCAAGGCACTCAAGGTAGCATACACCACACTGCCTCTTTTGATATATTTATTTGATATACTATTGCAAATTCCTGCATCTTGACTGGCCAGTATCTTCCCTATATCAGCCTTTGCCAAATTGCTGCCCTTCTGATATTGTGGAGTACAACTCTCATCAGTCCTATGGCTGCACCTGGTGAAAGCCACTCTATATTACCTAATATTGATATATATATTATTCTGCATTAGATGAATTCACAGTGGTCTGAAGAAAATGACACTTTATGCAGGAGAAAATATTGCAAATTATATCCAAGCGAGTCGTGTAAATGATCTTATACTTGCAATAGCATTAGTACTCTGTGCTTCTGTTGTGCTTTCAAATTCTCCTAAGTCTGTCACTGCTGGACCTGCCTTGCAACACTGGGAAATTGTATAACCAAAAGATGGCAGCACTCCATCCTATATATGCTTTCATTGTCCCATCCATTTCACACAGCTCTTAGATGGGTGGGTGGGAATCCATTTTAATGCTGCCTTTGAATGTTCCTCCTGAGTAGAGTTACTGTGTAGAAACTTAAATTTGAAATCGTATCAAAGAGTGAAGAACCCAAAAGTGATAGTTTCAGTCTGGTAATTCAGTTTGCAAACAGGCAAGCATCAAAACCTAACTCAGTTCTTGGTGGAGTGGGATACATTCCTCCTTTGCAGAAAGGCGAAGCGTAAGAAAGCCTATATTCTCACACACCCCCCCCACTTGAATTCTCCTTCCTTCACCTATTACCATATTGTTGTTTTTATTTTGTCGCCTTCTTTCTTTTAACTGTCTGCCCACTGTGTCCGTTTGCATTTCTTCGTGCTGAAAGTATTGATCTGATGTGTAGAGGTTTTTTCCTATTTTACTTAATTCAAGAGGGTTCTGGAAGCTTCCCTGTGTGAAAGAAGCAAGCAGAAAGTTCATGATGTTTGGGTTATTCCTTCAGAGAAGCTGAGTACAGCTGGCTTAAACTGGTTCTGTTATCTCTTCTGTCAAGGTCATACTGACTATAATAAGAGGCCAGAAGGAGCCTAGGTTTCACTTTCTTTTTCTATCTCTCTTTCCTTCTGGTGTGGTGTTCTGTATGTCGTATTAAGGTTTAGTCTTATTATAAGTTACTGTAAGTTTACGTTAAGTCTGCTACAACTGGATTTCTTATGGGCAGTGCCAATCCTGAATGTATTGCATTTGTGACCATTATGCTCATTTGCCTTCAGTAGCAGTAAAGCTCTGCTGGATGAAATACAATTGCCTCTGGTCTTTTGGTGGGGAATCCTGCAACATGTTTACGTTGTTACTCTCCTAACTATACATTGGAATCTACTCTTGATCAATATTGAGTAGAATTCCATGACACACTGGCATAACATTTCTTATGTTTTAATTATCAAGGACGCCTAAGGACCAGTTCATATATTACCAAGCCGTGTTTGCCACCCATTCCCCACTGTTTTCTGTGACAAAAGCAATACGATGCAGCAGGAAGGCTCACAAGAACATAAAAATGTTGTATTGTCTACCATGACTGGTAGCAGCTCTCCAGGGTTCTCTCCTGGTCCTAAATGGAGATATTTGTGTATGAACTTGTGACCTTCTACATGCAAAGGAGATGCTCTGCTGCTAAGCCATGATCCTTTGCCATGTCCATAAGCATGCAGTGGACATGCCCCAAGGAACTGTGGTCAATAACGGTTGTTCCAGGAGTGTCCAACCAACTATCTCCACTCTCTTGGTTCCTTCCTTCAAATACTGATGTCTCATCCAGGGTCCCTGGCACTTTTGTGTTGTTCAGTTATTCCAAGGACCATTGAAGATTGCTCTGTAGGTGGAACTAGCCATATGATGCTCGCTATAGTTAAGGCATAGAGATCCCTGGATGACTGCTCTGACCTTTCAGTGATGGAAAATAAGAGAGAGCCAGGGGAAGAGGTGAGGAGGATGGTCTGGGTACAGGAAGACAATCACATAGGTAGAAAACACTTGCGAGGCACCTACCTGTAGAATGACCGTCTCAGATTCATACAGCAAACAATTGAGTTCCCCTCTCTATAGACCAGCTGCTGTGCCGAAGAAAACCCAGAGTTGCTGGGATGGCTAATGCCAAAGTTTGGGGCTATGTCCTCTGAGATCCCACGGAAGAAAAGCAGATTGGAGTGAACTGCCCTGTAGAAGGAAGTGACATGTTAGGGTTGGCATATTTTGAAGAGCAAAAAAGAGGACACATTTGCTGACTTCTAACTATGGATCGCTAAGACGACTCTACCCATGAAAAAGAGGATGTGTCCTGGAAAAAGAGGACATATGGCAATGCTGCTGTGCTACTCACATCCAGCTTGCAGACATCCCACAGGAATGTGGCCAGCCCCACTGGAGACAGGATGCTGGACTAGATAGGCCTCATCTAGCAGCCTCATGTTATGTTCTTATTTTCTTAAGGATTGTTCCATGCTCAGTTGATAGAGCATGAAACTCTTAAACTCAGGGTTGTGGGTTCAAGTCTCATGTCGGGCAAAAAGATTCCTGCATTGCAGGGTGGTTGTAACTAGATGTTCCTTGTGGTGCCTCCTAACTCTACAATTCTGTAATATGTACGTAAATCTCGGGGACGTCTATAGAGAAGGTTGTGGCATGTATAACTGGGATTCAGCACGGGGGATGTAGAACATTCTCCAGTCTAGACAAGAAGGGGGCTATGAGTAAATGGGAACATGACGTATACGTCAGATACGGTGTGGCATTTTGGACTGTTTCTTTACATTGAATGCAGGCACTCTTCATGGATTCCTCCTCTTGTCAGCATATATTATATGGCTACTTGACTGCAAAATGCTCCTTTCTCTAAAATACCATTGTTATCTCTAAATCCTTAGGTAGGTGCCCCGATTGTAAAACCCCAACCTGATTAGTGTCTGTAGACCTTTCAATAATTACTTTATGTAATACATTCTTTGCCAACTTTGCCACAGTATTCAACAGAGACAGGGCCTGTAAAGAAACTAATAGAGATGATAAAATAGGGCTTAGGCTGAGCAAACATTCATTAATAGAAGGACTGTTGATATTTTTTTTGCTTTCCCTGTAGGTTTTTCCTACGTGCCTGCTTTAGACCTCACTGTTCAATCCAGAGGATACACACACACACACACACACACACACACACACGAGGATATATATATATATATATATATATATATATATACACACACACAAAATTGTTCTGTTGCGGCACTAGCTGGCAAAGTGTTGCATCGCAATTGCTTTCGTTATTGTTGTTTTTATTTTTTATTTAAATCCAGTACAGTCGTACCTTGGTTCTCGAACGCCTTGGTACTTGTCCGTTTTGGCTCCTGAACGCTGCAAACCTGTGAAGTACTGTAAGTGTTCCAGTTTGCGAATGTTTTTTGGAAGCCGAACATCTGATTGGGCTTCCAACTGAGTGCAGCAAGCTCTTGCAGCCAATTGGAAGCTGTGCTTGGTTTTCAAACGTTTTCGGAAGTCGAACGGACTTCCGGAACAGATTCCATTCGAGAACCAAGGTACGGCTGTATACATATTTGGGATGATGAAAACACAAAACCCATTTCCTTTGGCTGTAATGATTGCAATCCTCTTTGTAATCCTAGGGATCTGAATGGCTGTGTACTTAGCCTCTTAGCCTCTGCCCTACCCTGCTTGATGTTGGGGTGGAGTCAGAGTGGTGTAGGGGCTAGAGTGCTGGACCAGGAACTGGGGGACCATGGTTCATATCCCCACTTAGCCATGGAGCTCACTAGGTGTTCCTGTATAGGGAAGCCTTTCAACCTGCAATGTTCTGTTATGTTTTTATATATGTTGGAAGCTGCCCAGAGTGCCTGGGGGCAACCCAGTAAGATGTGTGGGGTACAAATATCATCATCGTCTCTCAGCCTAACCTAGGTCACAGGGTAAATGCACTTTTAAGTACACTTCCCCTAAACCACACATTTTTGCATAGCTTCTTTGGTTGGAGGCCTATATCACAAAATCTGGAGGTGTGGGTTTTGAAGGATGACTGTATTTCATTTTGCATATTGTTAAAATGCCAGGGCATGATTAGAACTTTGCAAGTGGTGCCAATGTACTTGGAACTGAGCTGAGGGGCTGCTGTCTCAAAGTTTGGTAAGCGAGGCATTGGGCTTTGCGAAGGAGCTGTGGATGCTCTGGCAGGGCCCTGAGTCCTCTTGCCTCCTTCCCAAAGTCTAGTTAGTGTTTTCCAAGCTTTGGGAAGGAGGTGGCTCTAGGACCCTGCCAGAGCCCTTGCACCTCCTTTCCAAAGCTGGGTACCTCCTTACTCAGCACAAGGACTGGGAGAGGAATTTTTGCCTTGCAAGTACCCAAGTCAACCACTGTATTCCGACAAAGAAAACATGTTTGTGTCTGAGCTCCCCTCCGCTCACGATGAGTCCCATCATTCACATATGAAACTATGATTGTGCATTTATGGTAGCTGATCATCAATATCAAAGACAAGAAATATTCCTTCGTTGGAACGCACCATTATACAATCGTACCTCAGAAGTTGAACGCCTTGCAAGTCAAACGTTTTGGCTCCCGGACGCCGCAAACCTGTAAGTGTACCAGTTTGTGAATGTTCTTTGGAACCCGAACATCCAACACTGGTTCTGTGGCTTCCGATTGGAAGCTCCTGCAGCCAATCAGAAGCCATGCCTTGGTTTCCTAACATTTTGGAAGTCAAATGGACTTCTGGAACAGATTACGTTCAACTTCTGAGGTACGACTATCTATCTATCTATCATCTATCTATCTATCTATCTATCTATCTATCTATCTATCTATCATCTATCATCTAAAATCTCTGTATATATCTGTGCATACATATATGGGACGTGGGTGGCGCTGTGGGTAAAACCTCAGCGCCTAGGACTTGCCGATCGCATGGTCGGCGGTTCGAATCCCTGCGGCGGGGTGCGCTCCCGTTGCTCAGTCCCAGCGCCTGCCAACCTAGCAGTTCGAAAGCACCCCCAGGTGCAAGTAGATAAATAGGGACCACTTTATAGCGGGAAGGTAAATGGCATTCTGTGTGCTGCTCTGGTGCCGGTTCACTGGAGCAGCTTCGTCACGTTGGCCACGTGGCCTGGAAGTGTCTGCATTGGCTCCCGGCCTATAGAGTGAGATGAGCGCATAACCCTAGAGTCTGTCAAGACTGGCCTGTATGGGCAGGGGTACCTTTACCTTATATATATATATACCTATATATATATATATATATATATATATATATACACACACACACACACACACTCCATTAGGATGGCATCAGAAAAGGATCCCCTCTACCTAAGTTAGATAGTTTTGATTACTTTTTCTTTTGTTTTTTTTGCAAATGCATATCTTCCACAAAATGTCAGAGAATGTTGTGCATAATTTAAATTTGCACTCGGGACTCAGGAAATGCTCTGCTAAATGCAAGGAAGGGTGGCCTATTGATTACCTTATTAATATTTGCCATAAAAAGGTTCATATCTAAGTGGCAATTAATTGGAGTTCAATTTAATTCATTATTAGCAGCCACCTGGGCATGTCAGCATCTAATCCAGTCTTTTAAATGACATTCCCCTGAAAGCTTGCCTCATCCTTCATAAGAGCCTCATAAATGTCAGTCTCAGCAATTATTAATGTGTGGGGCATCACACAATTTAATCCTCAATTGAACCCTGGGCTAGATGCAACTGAACAACAGTAAAATATATTGTGCTTCCTCTAATAAATTGTTAATGGTCCATTTTACCAAATCAATGTGTGCCTTTGTTTCATGTACCTTATCAATGGATCTGTAAGTCAGCAAACTAAGAACCTCGGTGGGCTCAGGGATGGTGAAGTAATGGAGCATGCCCCACCACCCTTTGAATAATCAGTGATATGCAATTTTATTTAAAGCCATGCTGCATAATTTCCATTGGAAAGTGCTTCTGCATAGTCCTTCCAGCTCTCATAATGTCGCCAATGAAGTAGTCTGTTGCCTACAAAACCTCAAAATACAACCCTAAGGCTTCTACGGCTACAATCCTGCTCCCTCCATATGTAGTATGGATGTAGTAAAGTATTATGTTTGAGAGGCTTGCTTGAGCCTTTCTTGTTCCCTTACTACCCAATACAAGAGAGCTCAAATGAATAAACTAAGATTTCCTTCATCAGGCACCAGGTGGCAGGCCTGATTTTAAGTTGTCACCAAAATGGAGCCAACATTAATGCCTGCCTAATTAGTACAATGCTGCATAATAAAATTAATAAATGGTAAAAAGGTAAAGGTACCCCTGCCCGTACGGGCCAGTCTTGACAGACTCTGGGGTTGTGCGCCCATCTCACTTAAGAGGCCAGGGGCCAGCGCTGTCCGGAGATACTTCCGGGTCACGTGGCCAGCGTGACATCGCTGCTCTGGCGAGCCAGAGCCGCACACGGAAACGCCGTTTACCTTCCCGCTGGTAAGCGGTCCCTATTTATCTACTTGCACCCGGAGGTGCTTTTGAACTGCTAGGTTGGCAGGCGCTGGGACTGAGCAGCAGGAGCGCAACCCGCCGCAGGGATTCGAACCGCCGACCTTTCAATTGGCAAGCCCTAGGCGCTGAGGCTTTAACCCACAGCGCCACCTGCGTCCCGCAGGTAAGCCACTTTTAAAAATTCTTAAATTAAAATAGCTTGTTATGCCTTCTTAAAATCTATCACTGATTAGCTATTCACCTCGGTGATAAAATACAGATAGATGCACATATATACATATATAATATATATATACACACACATATACACATATATAAAATATAGATAGATACACATATATACATCCCAAAATTGAGGCTTCCCTTTTCTTTGTTTTTATGTCAAAAGGGCTATTCTCTTGTGTTGTTAAGACAATTTACCTGCAGTGCTTTTATCTGAGATTCAGATAACACGTTATTGAATTAATGTAGCATTTATGTAGTAGCTCATGTATTTATTTATTTACTTTTTACTTACTCTGTTCTTTAACCCCACGAAACTCTGGAAGTATGAGAATGGAATAAACAAGAAAAATTACACTATTTCAAATGTTCCTTTTTTGCCATCCCCATAAACTTCAAATATAATGCTTTCCCATCGTAACAGTCAAAACATGGAAATCCGTTTTCAAGAACAGAAAGAACAGAAGTCTTCACAGAAGATGGAAGGAACCCCTTCTAAGAGTCTGACAGAACGTACGTAGTTTGGCAACCTTTGCTGTGCCCCATTTTGTCACCAGAAGGTAGATGAGAGTCTTTTGCATGCCCTCAGAGTGTCCTCTTCCAGTCCCCATTAAGCCCTGGCTTCCTCCATTCTTCTGTCAGTTCAGAACCATAAAGTGGTAACGATATCTTTGAGGTCAACACAGTTGTTCGGTTTACTGCCATGAATGATAGCAGAAGCAAGAAGGTTAAGGGCATTTCTTTACTACTGCTATCATTGTTCTCGATATTCTTTCCCCTTTTTGTTATTTCAGTGAAACAACCCTGGTAATTCTTTCCCTAAATTTTGCACTGTGCTGTTATGGAGTTGGGCACAGTGTAATGCCAGATCTTTTAATTAAGCAATTTTGAGAACTGAATCTTGATGTCATTGTTATAATTTAGAAAAATAGGTTTATTCCTACAGCTGAATTACAGAAATGATTGTTTTGTGCATAACCTACAGTGTATTTATTAGTCCCAAGCAGCACCCCAGGTGGGAGAGATGGATAGGCCGGACACTCAAGTTTGCTCCACCTGAAAAGAAGTAGGAAGATTATAGCTCTACGTGAAAAGTAATGAGAGGGCATCTGGCCCTACTTTTACAACTGCTCCAAACTGTAGGTCAGTGTTCTTCAACCTTGGCTTCCCAGATGTTGTTGGACTTGTTGTTGTTGTTGTTTAGTCGTTTAGTCGTGTCCGACTCTTCGTGACCCCATGGACCAGAGCACGCCAGGCACTCCTGTCTTCCACTGCCTCCCGCAGTTTGGTCAGACTCATGTTTGTAGCTTCGAGAACACTGTCCAACCATCTTGTCCTCTGTCGTCCCCTTCTCCTTGTGCCCTCCATCTTTCCCAACATCAGGGTCTTTTCCAGGGAGTCTTCTCTTCTCATGAGGTGGCCAAAGTATTGAAGCCTCAGCTTCACGATCTGTCCTTCCAGTGAGCACTCAGGGCTGATTTCCTTAAGAATGGATACGTTTGATCTTCTTGCGGTCCATGGGACTCTCAAGAGTCTCCTCCAGCACCATAATTCAAAAGCATCAATTCTTCGGCGATCAGCCTTCTTGATGGTCCAGCTCTCACTTCCATACATCACTACTGGGAAAACCATGGCTTTAACTATACGGACCTTTGTTGGCAAGGTGATGTCTCTGCTTTTTAAGACGCTGTCTAGGTTTGCCATCGCCTTTCTCCCAAGGAGCAGGCGTCTTTTAATTTTGTGACTGCTGTCACCATCTGCAGTGATCATGGAGCCCAAGAAAGTAAAATCTCTCACTGCCTCCATTTCTTCCCCTTCTATTTGCCAGGAGGTGATGGGACCAATGGCCATGATCTTCGTTTTTTTGATGTTGAGCTTCAGATCATATTTTGCGCTCTCCTCTTTCACCCTCATTAAAAGGTTCTTTAATTCCTCCTCACTTTCTGCCATCAAGGTTGTGTCATCTGCATATCTGAGGTTGTTGATATTTCTTCCGGCAATCTTAATTCCGGCTTGGGATTCATCCAGCCCTGCCTTTCGCATGATGAATTCTGCATATAAGTTAAATAAGCAGGGAGACAATATGCAGCCTTGCCGTACTCCTTTCCCAATTTTGAACCAATCAGTTGTTCCATATCCAGTTCTAACTGTAGCTTCTTGTCCCACATAGAGATTTCTCAGGAGACAGATGAGGTGATCAGGCACTCCCATTTCTTTAAGAACTTGCCATAGTTTGCTGTGGTCAACACAGTCAAAGGCTTTTGCATAGTCAATGAAGCAGAAGTAGATGTGTTTCTGGAACTCTCTAGCTTTCTCCATAATCCAGCGCATGTTTGCAATTTGGTCTCTGGTTCCTCTGCCCCTTCGAAATCCAGCTTGCACTTCTGGGAGTTCTCGGTCCACATACTGCTTAAGCCTGCCTTGTAGAATTTTAAGCATAACCTTGCTAGCGTGTGAAATGAGTGCAATTGTGCGGTAGTTGGAGCATTCTTTGGCACTGCCCTTCTTTGGGATTGGGATGTAGACTGATCTTCTCCAATCCTCTGGCCACTGCTGAGTTTTCCAAATTTGCTGGCATATTGAGTGTAGCACCTTAACAGCATCATCTTTTAAAATTTTAAATAGTTCAGCTGGAATATCATCACTTCCACTGGCCTTGTTATTTGCAGTGCTTTCTAAGGCCCATTTGACTTCACTCTCCAGGATGTCTGGCTCAAGGTCAGCAACCACACTACCTGGGGTATATGAGACATCCGTTTCTTTCTGGTATAATTCCTCTGTGTATTCTTGCCACCTCTTCTTGATGTCTTCTGCTTCTGTTAGGTCCTTACCACTTTTGTCCTTTATTATGGTAATCTTTGTACGAAATGTTCCTTTCATATCTCCAATTTTCTTGAACAGATCTCTGGTTCTTCCCATTATGTTGTTTTCCTCTATTTCTTTGCATTGCTCGTTTAAGAAGGCCTTCTTGTCTCTCCTTGCTATTTTTTGGAAATCTGCATTCAATTTCCTGTATCTTTCACTATCTCCCTCGCATTTTGCTTGCCTTCTCTCCCCTGCTATTTGTAAGGCCTCTTTGGACAGCCACTTTGCTTTCTTGCATTTCCTTTTCATTGGGATGGTTTTTGTTGCTGCCTCCTGTATAATGTTGCGAGCCTCCACCCATAGTTCTTCAGGCACTCTGTCCAACAAATCTAAATCCTTAAACCTGTTCCTCACTTCCACTGTGTATTCATAAGGGATTTGATTCAGATTGTATCTTACCGGCCCAGTGGTTTTTCCTACTTTCTTCAGTTTAAGCTTGAATTTTGCTATAAGAAGCTGATGATCTGAGCCACAGTCAGCTCCAGGTCTTGTTTTTGCTGACTGTATAGAGCTTCTCCATCTTTGGCTGCAGAGAATATAATCAATCTGATTACGATGCTGCCCATCTGGTGATGTCCACGTGTAGAGTCGTCTCTTGTGTTGTTGGAAAAGCGTGTTTGTGATGACCAGTTTGTTCTCTTGTCAGAACTCTATTAGCCTTTGCCCTGCTTCGTTTTGATCTCCAAGGCCAAACTTACCAGTTGTTCCTTTTATCTCTTGATTCCCTACTTTAGCATTCCAATCCCCTATAATGAGAAGAACATCCTTCTTTGGTGTCACTTCTATAAGGTGTTGTAAGTCTTCATAGAATTTGTCAATTTCAGTTTCTTCAGCAGCAGTAGTTGGTGCATAAACTTGGATTACTGTGATGTTAAAAGCTCTGCCTTGGATTCGTATCAAGATCATTCTATCATTCTATCATTCTATCATTTTTGGGATTGCATCCCAGTACAGCTTTCGCCACTCTTTTGTTGACTATGAGGGCCACTCCATTTCTTTTACGGGTTTCTTGCCCACAGTAGTAGATATGATGGTCATCCGAACTGAATTCACCCATTCCCGTCCATTTTAGTTCACTGATGCCCAGGATGTCAATATTTATTCTTGCCATCTCATTTTTGACCACATCCAACTTACCCAGGTTCATGGTTCTTACATTCCAGGTTCCTATGCAATATTTTTCTTTGCAGCATTGGACTTTCCTTTCGCTTCCATGCATATCCGCAACTGAGCGTCCTTTCGGCTTTGGCCCAGCCGCTTCATCAGCTCTGGATCTACTTGTACTTGTCCTCCGCTCTTCCCCAGTAGCATGTTGGACACCTTCCGACCTGAGGGGCTCATCTTCCAGTGTCATAACTTTTATATGCCTGTTGTCTTTGTCCATGGAGTTTTCTTGGCAGGGATACTGGAGTGGCTTGCCGGTTCCTTCTCCAGGTGGATCACGTTTGGTCAAAACTCTCCACTATGACCTGTTCATCTTGGGTGCCCTGCTCGGCATAGTTCATAGCTTCTCTGAGTTATTCAAGCCCCTTCGCCACGGCAAGGCAGTGATCCATGAAGTTGTTGGACTACAAGTGCCATAATCTCTGACCATTTGATAAGATGGCTGGGAATGATGGGAACTGTAGTCCAACACCATCAAGGGCCCCAGGGTTGGTTTCATTTGTTAAGGCACATCCCTTTTTATACAGGCATACAGGCAAGTGAGCCTTCCCCAAGTGAACAGTTCCCAGAGCAGATTACAAATGTCAAAAGTAAATCAGGCCCTGCTGGATTGGGATGAAGGAGACAAAAAAGAAAACCCAGGGACTTTTTAAAGCTACTGAGTTCTTGTAATGAAGCTGGCCTTTCAAGGAAAGTGGTCCCCAATTGTTCGGGGCTTTATGTGTCAACAAGAAGACCTTGAGCATGGCCCAGCAGCTGATTGGTAGCTGGTGCAGTTCCCTCAGCACAAATATAACACATGCCTGCCCAGATGCATCATCCAAGAACCGGCCACAGCATTCTGCACCAGCTGCAGGTTCCATTCCAATCCCCAAGGAAACCCTACATAGATAGCATCACAGAAATACAAGTGTGAGGTTACCAGCACATGAGTTATGGTGGCCAAGGGTGAAATGATGGGACACAGTAGCTCAACCTTCCCAAATCCAATGCATTGTGTATGTTTTGGACTACAGCTTACATCATGCTCGCTAGGACTGATGGGAGCTGTAGCCCACATACCAAGATGGCCCTAGACTGTGGTAGGCCGCAGAAGACCCTAAAACTGATACAGCCAGGAACTGAAACACTTGTGCAAATTTCCTCTGAAGCATTATACTTTCTTAGTCCCAAGTAAATATTGAACGCTGAGATTGAAGGCTCAGTGTTCCTATGCCAATCTATTGTTATGGCTATGTAAACACTAAATCCCGATGAGTTGCTGCGTTGAGTGCTTATTAGGGGACTGATGGAGCTGTACGCACTTACTCTTGCTAATGGGTATGTTATTTTTCTTTTATGTTTCTTTGCCTCCTCCAGCTCTCCCGCCGCTTGCATTTCAAGCATTAGGTGCTGCTTCCCTCTTGCTACTTCACAGTGAGATCAAGATGTCGTACGGAAGAAAAGGGAATGATGCTTGACCAAAAATGTAGATTTAGCTACAACGTATAGTAGCAAAGTAAGGTCGTGGGCTTGGTGGGGATGTCAAACTGTGGCCAATGGTCGCAGCTGCTGTTTGTGCCCATGGTACAAGAGGACAATGGGATGACTCAATAAATCAGGGAAAATTCAGGATGTATCATGGAGCAACGAGATCTGGTCATGTGAGACTTGAGTGTTGCCGGGCCCCTGAAGCTGAATTAGTGCCTACAATGGCTCTCCCTGTGGTGCAGTTCCTTTGCACTGCCAGAAAATGATAACTTCCCTCCGAACGCAAAGCCAGAGATCAGACATTGTGGGAAAGAGAGATAAGAGAAGGGCCAAGCCCCACTGCCTAGAAGCAGGAGTGTGAAATAAATGGGAAATACAGGAAAGGGAGTGACTGCTGGAAGAATAATATCATATGGTGCCGGCAGTCAAGTCTAGGATCCCATTATTAGCAAGCAGAATCCCACAGCGCTGTGCCCTGCATCTGTGAACGTACAATTGGAGGTGTCACCCCAATCCCCAAGTCTGCAGCTGTCCTCAGCTCCTGTGCAACATTTATGATAATGGCTCCTAATCTCCCATTGTAATATGAAATATTATTGATAATGAATATGCATATGCATGATATCCTGATCGCCCACATAGCCTTTGTTCTCCTAGAGGCTCTTTGCAGGTTTACGGCATAGCTGCTACTCTTACACCAAGCGAGAGAAATATCAAGTATTATATACGTGGAGATGGATCTAGGTCAAAACAAATCACGTTAATGAAGTCAGAGAGAATTCTGAAAAGTGAGGAATGATCTCTGAGATTCAAAGCATGACACAGGGTCACCATCTTGCCCGCCAGTAACTTGTATGGCGCCAGTGAAAGGTCTCGGCGAATAACTCCCCCAAAATCCACAGGCCACTGGCTCTTCCTGCTCAGTTCCTGTATGCCCTGCATCAGCTTCTTCTGCAGTCAACACCCCCTTAAACACGCCACATTTCATTGCATGTCAGGTTTTGATGCCCACCGCAGCATCTCTTCTGAACGAAGGAGAGTTGCAAAGAGCTTCTTTCTGTGAGTCAGCATGGCCGTGGCTTATGGAGATGCCTTCCCCCCACAGTGGCAGAGTGGCATGCCCATACCTTTTTGTGGTCCTGTCTCCCTGTCTCTCTGTCCCCCAGACCTTTAGATGTGGCAACCATGCCCCCAAAGCAAGCATTTTGCAACTGAAACTCACAGTACTTTCTCAAAATTCCAAATGTGCTCTCTGGCTCCCAAAGGTTGGTCACCCCTGGTCTACACTCTGCATAGTATTTTGGTTTTCCAGCTAGCTACTAATAGTCAAGTGACCAACTGGGTTCTCACAGTTGTGTGCCACCACATGCTATCTTTGGATGGATTGGTTTTATGGTGTATGTTTAGAACCTTCTGGTCCAGAAGCTTTCAGTCATTCAAGGAACCAACTGGTCTGACTGGATGCATGCAAGCAAAGCCAGACCAAGAGTTTAGAATGTAGGAAGCCACCTACACTAAGCCAGACTGTTAGTCCATATAGCTTAGTAATAGCTTAGTACTGTTTACAAGGCTAACAGTGGCTCTTCGGGGTTCTGGACAGCAGTCGTTCATGGCTTTGCTTGAAGATGCCGAACATTGAACATGGGACATCAGCATGCAAGCAGATGCTATGGGCCTAGGCAAAAGAGACCAGAGTCAGAAGACACTAAGGCTGTACCTCAAGAGGTTAGGAGGTGGCCTCCCCATCAGCTCCAGGAGGTTAGAGAACAGGTGGGGAAACAAGAGGAGCAGCATACAGCAGGGCTGGGGAACTTGTGGCCTCCTGGATGTCGTTGGACTTCAGCTCCCAGGAAATAATCAGGGATGCTCAGAGTTGAAGCCACATCTGGAGGGTCACCTGTTTCCTAACCCTGACCTACAGGGTTTTCCCTGAAGTGACTCAGAAGTACCATAGCAGTATGTGTAAGGGGGCTTTTTCACCAGGGGACAATGATGAGGTGATTCCTTCCATCCTCCCATACTTGGGGAGTTGATCCAGCATCCCCCAGAGCTGTGGTAGTCAGCCTGATGTTTTTGAATTACAACCTTCATAATTCCTGACCACGGGCCATGCTGGCTGGGGCTGGTGAGAGGTGGAATCCTACAACATCAGGAGGAGGTCCCAATTTTGTTACTCCTGACATAAAGGATCTTGGTTAGAGCTACACCGACTGATTCTGCATCCTCTAATGCCCAACACAAGGCAAAATAAAATTTATTCCATGTCCGTCAGCAAAGTGTTCATAACTGGAAACCCAGGCCAGGCTTTCAAGTCTTATCTTCATAATAATGTAAGCTCTAGGAACTTAGGAAGCTGCCTACATGCCAAGTCAGACCATTGGTCCATTGTCTAAACTTACTGGCAGTGGCTCTCTAGGATTTTGGGCAGGGGGCATTCCCAGCTCTACCTTATGCATCAAAGTTTCTTGTCCTCTCCACAAGTACAGCCTATTGTTCCTTCCTGTTCTCTCTCTAATATACTTAACTGGTCACCGTTACAACAGGCTATTATATTAAATTAGCAAAACATCCCAACACAGGAACAACACACTTTGTGTTCCCCCTTGCATAGCCTGAGTCTATTTAGCATTCAGCAAACTTAATTTAAGGCTACTGGTCACATACCATTAGATTACCAATATAAAAATGTTTGCAGGTTGACAGATTATAATGGAAAGCACAAGAAAATACTGAAGATGGTGCATCTATTTGTCTTAGGTAAAATTGCAAGTTTCCAATCCAGCTCCATTAATGTCTTTCTGAACAAAGCGAAGCTTGAGAAATGTATGGAACATTTTCTGCTGCACAGTAAAATGCCCCCCCCCCCTTGCTCTTGTTTAATTCCATTCAGGGTTATTTACAATAAAGCAACTTTCATTTGTCCATAAATCCTTACCTGGTACATTCTTTTCCCAAATTGCTTTATTAATCCTTGGTTATTATTAATTAGAATTGGGGACAAACTGCACAATCATTTCCTTAACTCTCGCCGACAGCTGGGCTTTAATAGACTACAAAACAGGAGGCTAGTTAGTGGAATTTATTTTCCTCTTGCATTAAGTGTGTCATGTGATGGCGTCAGCCAGGAAAAGGAGAAAATATTTCCGAGTGTCATTTTTAACTGTGGACGCCATGCTTTATTGTAACTCTAATGAATTAGGGCCTATGCCTGGTGCTTAAATAACACAGACAGTCAAAACAGCTTTGCGTTGGCAATTGCTCAGGTTTTTGCTCTCCATATCCCACTCGGTAGCTATTAGTTTACAAGTCTGCTGCAGACTAAATTGGGCCCTCTTCTCTGATGTATGTTGTGGCAGCCACAGCCTCGGCCACGTGTGACACAAATCAAACCATTTCTCTGCAGTAGATATCGATCGGGCAGGGTGTTGGCACTTAACACTGCAAGATCTTGGGTAATTGCTTAGTCCAGGGAGAACCCTGTCTTTCCCTTGACTGGTGCAATATCTTTGGTGCAGTTAATAACTATGTCCTGTCCGCTTCATTTTATTCACCAATCCGCCAAGCTTGATTAACGGTTATGCTAAGCATGCTATAGAATGGCCCCCTGACCAAACTGGGGGCATTTGCTATCATGTTATCGTCTGAGACTGTGGAGAGTTTGTCCATTCTGTTTTTTGGCTCTAAGTTCCTATAGAATTTCCTGCAGCCCTGAATGCTTTGTCATGGCATATATCCCCCATGTCTGAGGACTTTTAAAAATACTTGCAGGGTGCCCAACAAGAGAGAGGCACACAAAGTTTGCTGTTATACTGACACAAAGCGTGGTCTAGTGGACAGAACATATCCTATAAGGTTTCATGTATTAAGGAGTCATGTAGCCTTTTTAATATGGCCACATTCACACCATACATAGGCTCCAACTCCTAGGGGCTGACAGGTCTTTGACCCCCCCATAAAATATTTGAGGAGGCCACACCCAAAGTTGATGGGCATTGCCATTGAAATGGCATGCGTGCAGCACGTCATGTAGGCCACCATTATTTTATTCAAGTTGGCACCCCTGACACCATACATTTAAAGTACCAGAGTTCGCTGTGAAGAGGCATCAATTGTTTAACCACCCTGGAAACTCTGGTTCTGGGAGAGGGGGATATGGGACTCTTAGCAACTCTCAGCACTATTAAGAAACTACATCCCCCTCCCAAATTTTTTTGTTTAAAGTGGTATCATAGTTCTTTAAATCGATGTGCGAATGTGGCCTATGTTAGCTTTTACACATTCAATGAGCGACTGTGGTAAGGGATGAAATCACGTAGCACGTTATACAAACATTTGTTGTATGTCTGAACAGTCTTCCTGCTGCCACCCCTATATACTGCTATAATGTCCCTTGGGTCTTTACTTTGGATGTGTGGGCAATGGATCTATCCATACAACTACACATGCAAAGCCTCTTTGTGTTCAGCTGTACAAAGGTGGTAGATGGGACCAGCTGAGGGAACACAACTTTAGAGGTAAGGCTAGGTGGCATGATCCCACTACCTGTTGGGGCATGTAACTCATGTGCGAGCTTATATTTAGGGCTGTTCTCCAGGTACCTCTTCTCAGGGTGTGTCAGAGGGCGATAACAAGAGATGACCTTCCATCTGGCTTCCATCTGTGGAATGCTCTCCCCAGTGAATTCCACCTGGTGCCTTCACTGACATTTTTTTGGTGCCAAGCAAAGATGTACCATTTTCCCCAAAGCCTTTAATGCACTGAGCTGATTTTGTTATACTGTTAGTGCCAGTAGTTGTTGGTGGGTCGGACATCACTTCCAGTTCCTGAGATGGAGAGGGGTGAGGAGCAAGAGAGAGGGTGGATGCAGTGTTGGAGACAACCCAGGGGTTGCTACAGATTAGTGTGGTGCCAAAGTTTCCTATGGCTGATTTGGGGGCGGGTGGGCTGGTTTTTTTGAGCCACATGTAAATCTGTTTCCCTGTAGTAATTGGTGCTGTGGAAAAGCTCTGGTCTATACTATACTGCGAAGTGGTGAGGATCGTAGCTTGTGGTAAACATGCCCAGTGTTTGCGTATTTGAAACTGGCCAACCATTCCCCCCCCCCAAAAAAAAGGTTACTGAGAGGATTAAATGAATAACAATAAAAAGGACCCGAGGGTGAAAAATGCTCTGTTTTATGAAATTATAATAAAATCAAACGGTGCAAGTGGTTCATATAAATCTCTTTTTTAATAAGAAGTATTCAGCAGAAGATTTTGCTATCTGGGAATGACTCCAGAACATTCAACCAATTACCAAATAAGCTTTTTTTTTTTTAAAGGGGTATGTGTGTATTCTTATGTGATTAAATTAGCTTCCAGCTGTATAGAGAAAAATATTCTTTTCTCCCTACATACAGTATTATATGACATACTTTAAAGCACTTAAATTCACTCCCCCAAATTATTAAATATATACGGTCTCACTTGAAATTTGCTGTTGTTAAAAGAAAGGACGAAGCAAAGAAGTTGAAGGTTACATTTTGTGCCATCAAAAAGAAACGAAAAGATCTTTTCAATTATAAGTAGGGAATTCTATGAAACAGCTGCAACACTTTTCTGAATTCTTTGTTTTTGCCTGTTTTCCCTTCATGCCTTGAGCAACCAAAAGGATTAATTCTGGGTAGTTATTTAAATATAGTTTATTGCTAAAAATTCTCTGCCAAGATCAGAGAAAAGGGATTAGGATTAATTTCCTCTAATCAGAATGGTTTTTTCACCCCCTTATGGTGACTCTTTCACTTCAAGGAACAGTATTAACTCCATCGGATCTGCAGAAATGAATTATATCAGTAGCTTGTCATGAAAACAAAACTGAGTTAATATTATTAACAAAGTCAGAGCTGGTTTGGGCTAGTGGCTAGGTGAGTGAACTATGAATCTGGAAGTTCCAGGTTCAAATTTCACTCCTCCAATGATATCACTTGATGTCTTTAAGCAAGCTATTCTGTCTCAGTCCCTTCATCTGCAGTCTGGAAGACAATAACACTGCATTATAGGGTTGCTGTAAAGCTACCAGTAGATAATGCATGTGAAGCATTTTGATCACTTGAAAGCACCATTCAAATATTATTTGATAGCATTACTACCTGTGTAGCCCATGTTTACTCAGAAGAAAGTTCTGTTTTGCTCCCTAATAAATGTGCATTGTGTTACACCCTTAAAGTGCAAAGTGCTTTAACTTATTCACCACCACCACCACACCTTTGTGGCAGGTCACTCGTATTTCCATTTTACAGATTGAAAACTGAGGCACAGAAAGGCAAGTTTGCCCAAGGCTACTGAGTTTTCTATCCATGGCAGAACAGGAATTTGAGTTTAGCCTCTTGGTGACACTCAGCACTCCATCATCTTGTGCATTTAATAGAACAATCCAGAGGAGGTAGCAGAGGGGAAAGTATATGGGAGATGGTTTTGCTAAATAAGGTTAAAAGGTATACAGGATAGTTTGACCTGGCTACTTGGCAATTAAGGAGAAATAGAAACTGAACCACATTCTGCTCTCCTTCTGATTGGGTAAAAGGTTGGAAGAGGGAGTGAAAGTACTGTTTGTAAGTAAGAAAGGAAGGTCCAAAATTCATTTGAGATACCCACATTCCCCAAGGCCTGTTGGAGATTATATACAGTGACTGGGGACTGTGTCCATTCCTCTCTTCAAGTACAGATTATGCCCACATTCTCCACAAAGCCTAATGAATGTGCATCATGGCCAGTAATGATGCACATTAACAATTCAACTGACATTTCCCCTAACACTGACTGACCCACACTTATGGTTAACTACTCAAACTGTAAAACTAGTTTCCCCCCAAACTGTTTTAACTTGTTGCCTTACTAACACTTTAAGTGAAAGCATAACTTGTTTAGGGGAAAATCTGGTCCGAGGCCCTGTTATTCACCCCATGCCACCCTACTCTACCTAGTATAGGAAATATGCTAGGCCAGTTAAATAGCAAAAGGTTAAAGGGCTGTTTAGTGGAGACATTCTGAGGGCAAGATAACTACAAGGGGGTAGCAGTGAGAGTAGGAAGAAGAATAGATTGCTTTTTTGACCTTCCTTACTTTTCATGATGTAGGCTATAGCCTATGACATCCCATATATGGTATGTGCCCCCCGGGGGTTATATATGTATGAATATATCTTCAAGTAAAATAACCTTACATAATAATAATAATAATAATAATAATAATAATAATAATATTTATATCCCGCCCTCCCCAGCCGAAGCCGGGCTCAGGGCGGCTAACAACAATCAAACAATCAGACAATCAAACATTGTCATTGCTAGTCATAGTTTATTAACAAGCATTCATAGCTGCTTTCCCACTGCACTTTCAAACCAACTTTCTCAACTGCAACACGCAGAATAAAGTACTTTCTGTTTATAACCCACCTCTCTTTTCAGAGAGCTGTTCACACTACATGCCAAGAGATATGACTGCTCAGCACACCCCTGAACCCGTGACCAGTGGTGTGTTCTAGTGTGACTTTTACAGAAGCCGCCTGTCAGAAAAGAGACAAGATTCACTGATCCAGCAAACTCCTCTCTGTATGCTGAATATACACGCACTGCCACCACCAGCCCCGACCAAGTGACAGGAGTGCTCACAAAGCCAAGAGCAAACTTCTTGTACTCCTACCACTTGTTTTCAGCAAAGAAATTGATATGTTTAGATGCACCCCCAGTTCAGAAGCAAGTGAAGCCCTTTATCAAGGATATTTTTTCAAAGAGGCGTTTCAAAGGATATTGCACTTCTGTCTTTCTGCTGACTTGGAAGAGCCTTTACCTTATGAGCCAGAGAGTTTAATTTTTGTTTACTAACCATGCCAACTAAGTTTTTACATAATTTAAAAAAACTGGCCATGCCACAAACTTGACATGTTACCATCCTGATGCAATCATTTTTTAAAAAGGCAAATCAAAACACAGCCAGACTGGGTGACTGGGAGCGGCCGCCGGGACCATACAACTCTGGTCCTAAAGGATCTACATTGGCTCCCAGTACATTTCCGAGTACAATTCAAAGCGTGGGTGCTGAACTTTAAAGCCCTAAAAGGCTTTGGCTCTTTATGCCTAAAGGAGTGTCTCCACTCCCTTCATTTGGCCCAGACACTGAGATCCAGCTCCAAGGGCCTTCTGGCGGTTCCCTCACTGCGAGAAGTGAAGTTACAGAGAACCAGGCGGAGGGCCAGTAGTGGCGCTCACCCTGTGGAATGCCCTCCTAGCAGATGTTAAGGAGATAAAGAACTACACAACTTTTAGAAGATACCTGAAGGCAGACCTGTATCGGGAAGTTTTTAATGTTTGATATTTCATTATATTTTTATGTGTGTTGGAAGCTGCTCAGAGTGGCTGGGGCAACCCAACCATATGGGCAGGGTAATAATAATAATAATAATAATAATAATAATAATAATAATAATAATGCATCTAGGAATGCTGTGATGCAGTTCTCCAAGCAAATAATGTATGCACCAATGTGTCTGGTAGAGGAACTTGTGCATAAAATTGCACATATTAGTGAAAATGACAGCATACTACATCCTTAAGACTCACATACCTCACTGACCAAGTTTGACAGGTTGGCAGGTTACTGATGTCACAGCGACATTGTTTTTGCATGTGTGGTTTGAAATCAAACTGGGCAGGCAAAGGCATAGCGCTATGCAAGCCTCAAATACCAGCTGATCATTCTGGATTGCAAAGTGCTACACACAGGGTTCTCAAGCTTCCATGATCTGTAGCTTGCTTCACATTTTTGAGAGCTAGTGTGGTGTAGTGGTTAAGAGCAGTAGTCTCGCAATCTGGGGAACCGAGTTCGTGTCTCTGCTCCTCCACATGCAGCTGCTGGGTGACCTTGGGCCAGTCACACTTCTCTGAAGTCTCTCAGCCTCACTCACCTCACAGAGTGTTTGTTGGGGAGGAAGGGAAAGGAGAATGTTAGCCGCTTTGAGACTCCTTAAAGGGAGTGAAAGGCGGGATATCAAATCCAAACTCTTCTTCTTCTTCTTATCTACATAAATGTGTATTCAGGGAAAGCTAGGATTGGTTGCCTTGAGAAGGCAACATTTTCTGCTGAACCCGCCCTAAAATTCCATCTGTAACATCTGTAACATGTTCCCTGCCGAGAGCACTGAACATTGATGTGAAATAATTGTAATACAATAGAACTGTATTCTAACAATCCATGCTTGGCAAAGCGTATAAAAAATGAGAGGGGGGGGGGAGTGAGAGGCTAATACAGAAACATAATTTATATTAAATTGTTTGTGACCGGTAGTGGTCTCTTGTAAATGGAAATTTACATCCTCTTATTTCATGCAGGTTCTCTCTCTCCACACACCCCACACTTTCCCCCTTATGGGGCGGGGGAACCTTGATTTTGAGAAGGAAAAGAAATAATGACAGAAAAAGAGAATTTTTATTCGTTCTTTGGTGTGAATTGGTGCAGACATTATGATGAAGTTAAAACACAGAGGTTAATTGAAAAATGAGATAAACAAAGCCCTTGAAGGTCTTCGAATAATTTTGCCTGGCAGCGTTGACAAGCCTACCACCATCAGGCACTAAAACCTACTCTGAACCGCTGCAGATTAGGGGAAAAAATAGAAGGGGGAAAAAACCCCCTAAAGTTAATTGTCTTTCTGTTCCTTCCACCTCATTTCAGCCCAATTATAACTTGGGAAAGTCATTCTGTCTAATTTGCATTAATGCACCTCCATGGAAAAATAGCTTAGACAGTGAATTTGATCTTTTTGTAGTCTGTTATGGACACATTTAGAATAAAGAGTAACCCAGCAGAGCATATTCTCTTGGAAAGCAGTGGGGGGGGGGGACGACTTGTGGATAAGGATCTCTGCCATTCTTGTTGTGATACCAAAGAAATGTCTGTGATTTTAATGTTAGACAAGAGTATTTCTTTTCCCCCAGGGATGGATGATGTAGAAAAGCTCACTGGAGCACATTGCTCTGTCAAGTCTTGCTTCTTACAAGCCAGTCCAAATGCTCCCTGTGTGTGGTCTATGACAGTTGGAGAGCTTTCATCAAATGCAACATTTCTTCCCTGTTATATTGCTGATACACATGCTCTTTCCTGGTCTGTTAGAAATAATTTAAGTGCACTTTTGGCCCCAAGCATATGATATACCTTCTAGCTGAGTAAGTTAATTCAAAATGAAATGGGAAAAAAGCACAGAAAACTCTCCTGTACCCCACTTAGGCTTGAATTAAGATGATTTAGGACCCAGCTACACTCCTCCTCCAGACAAGAAAGGAGGAGGAGTGGCGTTATATGTCAGGGATGTGTATACCTGTGAAGAGATCCAAGATTTAGAACCTCAAAGCCAAAGTGAGAGCATTTGGGTCAAAATTAAGGGAGAGAAGAATAACAGTGACCTCATTGTGGGAGTTTACTATAGATCCCCAAGCCAAACGGAGGACATAGATGATGCCTTCCTGGAACAGATGGCCAAGCATGCAAAAGGAAGGGAGATAGTAGTAACGGGGGACTTCAATTACCCGGATATTTGTTGGATGTCAAACTCAGCCAAGAGCATAAGGTCAAACAGATTCCTCACTGGCCTTGCAGACAACTTCATTGTCCAGAAAGTGGGAGAAGCAACAAGAGGAACAGCCATTTTAGATCTGGTCCTAACCAATGTGGATGACCTGGTTAGTGGGGTAGAAGTGGAAGGATCATTAGGCGCGAGTGATCATGCTCTTCTGAAGTTTACTATACAGCGGAAAGGAGCAGCCAAGCATACTAGGACTCAATTTCTTGACTTTAAGAAAGCTGACTTCATAAAACTTAGGGAAGTGCTGCGTGAGATGCCATGGACAGTAATACTAAAAGGAAAGGGAGTTCATGATAGCTGGGAGTTTGTTAAGAGGGAGATAGTAAAAGCACAACTTCAGGCAATACCAATGAGACGGAAACATGGAAGGTGCCTAAAGAAACCAGGGTGGCTATCTAAAGAACTTTTAACTGAGTTAAGATTAAAAAAGGATGTGTACAAAAAATGGAAAAGGGGGGAAACCACCAAAGAGGAATTCAAACAAATAGCCAGCATGTGTAGACACAAAGTCAGAAAAGCTAAAACACAGAATGAACTCAGGCTTGCTAGAGAGGTTAAAAGCAACAAAAAAGGCTTTTATGGGTATGTTCGTAGCAAAAGGAAGAACAAAGAAACCGTGGGGTCACTCAGAGGAGAAGATGGTGAAATGCAAACAGGGGACACAGAAAGGGCTGAACTCCTCAATGCCTTCTTTGCCTCAGTCTTCTCCGATAAAGAAAACAATGACCGACCTGAAGAATTTGGAGCAAATGATTCAGCAGAGGAAACACAGCCCAGAATAACTAAGGAAATAGTACAATAATACTTGGCTAGTTTAGATGTATTCAAGTCTCCAGGGCCAGATGAACTGCATCCAAGAGTATTAAAAGAACTGGCAGGTGTGATCTCAGAACCACTGGCAGTCATCTCTGAGAATTCCTGGAGAACAGGCGAAATCCCGGCACACTGGAGGAGGGCAAATGTTGTCCCTATTTTCAAAAAGGGGAAAAGAGAGGACCCAAATAATTACCGCCCAGTCAGTCTGACATCAATACCAGGGAAGATTCTGGAGCAGATCATTAAGCAAACAGTCTGTGAGCACCTAGAAAGGAATACTGTGATCACCAATAGTCAGCATGGATTTCTGAAAAATAAGTCATGTTAGACTAACCTGATCTCATTTTTTGACAGAATTACAAGCCTGGTAGATGAAGGGAACACAGTGGATGTAGCCTACCTTGATTTTAGCAAGGCATTTGATAGGGTGCCCCATGATATTCTTGTAAAGAAGCTGGTAAAATGCGGTCTTGACTATGCTACCACTCAGTGGATTTGTAACTGGCTGACTGACCGAACCCAAAGGGTGCTCATCAATGGTTCCTCTTCATCCTGGAGAAGAGTGACTAGTGGGGTGCCACAGGGTTCTGTCTTGGGCCCGGTCTTATTCAACATCTTTATCAACGACTTGGATGATGGACTCAAGGGCATCCTGATCAAATTTGCAGATGACACCAAACTGGGAGGGGTGGCTAACACCCCAGAGGACAGGATCACACTTCAAAACGACCTTGACAGATTAGAGAACTGGGCCAAAACAAACTAGATGAATTTTAACAGGGAGAAATGTAAAGTATTGCACTTGGGCAAAAAAAATGAGAGGCACAAATACAAGATGGGCGACACCTGGCTTGAGAGCAGTACATGTGAAAAGGATCTAGGAGTCTTGGTTGACCACAAACTTGACATGAGCCAAGAGTGTGACGTGGCAGCTAAAAAAGCCAATGCAATTCTGGGCTGCATCAATAGGAGTATAGCATTTAGATCAAGGGAAGTAATAGTGCCACTGTACTCTGCTCTGGTCAGACCTCACCTGGAGTACTGTGTCCAGTTCTGGGCACCACAGTTCAAGAAGGACACTGACAAACTGGAACGTGTCCAGAGGAGGGCAACCAAAATGGTCAAAGGTCTGGAAACGATGCCTTATGAGGAACGGCTAAGGGAGCTGGGCATGTTTAGCCTGGAGAAGAGGAGGTTAAGGGGTGATATGATAGCCATGTTCAAATACATAAAAGGATGTCACATAGAGGAGGGAGAAAGGTTGTTTTCTGCTGCTCCAGAGAAGTGGACACGGAGCAATGGATCCAAACTACAAGAAAGAAGATTCCACCTAAACATTAGGAAGAACTTCCTGACAGTAAGAGCTGTTCGACAGTGGAATTTGCTGCCAAGGAGTGTGGTGGAGTCTCCTTCTTTGGAGGTCTTTAAGCAGAGGTTTGACAACCATATGTCAGGAGTGCTCTGATGGTGTTTCCTGCTTGGCAGGGGGTTGGACTCGATGGCCCTTGTGGTCTCTTCCAACTCTATGATTCTATGATACTATGATTCTATATGTTACATACAGCTGTGTGTCTTTTAAATAAACACAGCCTTTGTCATTAAATAAATAAATACATTCGGATAGATCCGGACAGAGGGTGAGATCCAACAGAGTGAGGGTGGGAGTGTTTGTCCTCTTGTGACCCCTACAGCCCCCTCGGCTCCCTCAATATCTGTTCTGGAGTGTTGCAGGACCCTCTGAGAAGATTTTAGGGATGCACACAAGGAGAAAACAATCAGGAAGTCCCGTTTCTTGTGCTTTCCATTGCATAAAGCAGTAGGACATCCTTGGATGTCATCCTAAGTTAATTGCAGTTAGATCTGGCAGCATTTTAGTGATAAATTATCTCAGTACATACATTTTTGCCTAATGTATAAACTTTTGCAAAATTGTTTCCCGTAATATAATGCACTAGGTTGTTTTCACAAATATATGCATTTTAACGCACACTTTATCCATGTATATGGATTTTTATAGACATTACATATCTGGAGAACTGCATTGCAAAATCTGGAGAATGCTGAGTTCCAAAGGATGGTTGTGTTTTGGTTCATGAATTATGAATTTTGCAGCTTTGCTTTTAAACTGTGAATTGAATTTCTCTTCCATCCCTATTTAGGTCCCATGTAAATTAATGTGAAATGGAGTCATGATTAAGGGAAGCCCCATAGCTTTGAGTGGAACTAAGCACAGTCAACTTCGTTTGGGTCCAACCTCTTGGTGGGAGCTGAATTTCTGTTTCCTCAAGAGCAGACCGCATGAAGTTCTTCTATGCACAGATTTTGAACTTCAAGCTAATTTCAGCAACACTTTAAGTTTGATTTGAATGTCTCTCATTTTATTGGTCCTCTCGTCTTAATGCCACATATAAAAGAAATACGTGATCACTTTGCTGCAATATTTATTAAAGTCTTAATTAAAATGTTCAGAGGGTTCAGCTGTCATTGAAACATTATGCACCTCATTTCCTAGTGATCTAGTGGAGAAAACAGTGAGAAATTCTCTCAATTGCCAAGTTCAGGTCCACTCTTGTCAGTGTAATTTAAATTAATATCCAGGGTTATTCATGTAGGTTTTTATATTCATTGTATTGTGTTTACAGGTTCTGTCTGCTTTCCACAGTCACCTTTCCACAGTGAGCTGGACCCAAAGGAATTTATAACAAACACCAACCTATCATCAAAATATAGAACTGTGGGGTAGGGATGGGGTAAGAAACCACAATAGCGGAGCTTCATGCTCTGGCACCGGGGGGTGGAGAGCAGGCAGGGGCATGGCTGGCACGTGTCCCGGGGGCATGGCGTGCTACCCACAAGGGTGTGGTGTGCATCCAGGGGGCATGGTGCGCTGCCTGCAGGGGCGTGGCACCCAGCATGCAGGGTGGAGCCACAGTGGCACCTCACTGGGATTGCGCTGCCGGGGGCTGTGTGCTCCCCGGCACCCCTCTTCCTCCACCAGTGAACAACCAGTCTACAAAACATATCGTTAAATTCAAACAAGACAAAAGCGACAATTCAGCAGCCAATTTGAAATAAATAATCTAGACTTAAATATGTAGATACAGTGTAAAATGGTATGATACTGCTTCAAATCTTTGTATGCCTTTTCCATATATAATTCAGAGGGCGGCATCATGAGAATGGGCCTTTTTTGTGGTGGCTCCCTGCTTGTGGAATACTCTCCCCAGGAAAGCTCACCTGGCTCCTTCATTACATATATTTAGGCACCAGGCAAAACCATACCTCTTCTCCCAGGCCTTTGGCAAACTAAACAATCTATGACCTTTTAAACTGTGTGAATTTTTTTTTTTTACTGCTTTTCTTTGTTATTATGGTAGGTATTTTTGTGTTTTTATATTGTAAACCACCCTGTGAACTTTGGGTGAAGGATGGTATAGAACTAAAACAAACAAACAAAATAATTAAATGTGTAGTGCTTTCTGTTAATCTGTTTAGTTACAATTCTCACAAAGAAAGGGTTAACATTAGAGATTGCCTCTCCTTGATTCCTATTTCAAAATATTTAAAAGGGAGCCCATTCTTGTTTAAAACCATTACATATTTCCTTTTCTTTTTGCCTTGCTTTACCTATAAGAGCCAAGAGATCTTGCTTAATGTTGCAAAGTCTCACAATTTAATGTACCGTTCTCACAGAATGAGGAGGCTCTTTCTTCTTCTCATACTGTGCATAAAGTATCCTTGCTGCTCCAACTGTATAAAATAATAATGTTTCTTTTTCCTTTGGAGATACAGCTTTCAAATAATTTGATAAATCATTTAGGATCTAAAGATACATGCTCAAACCATCTGGATTTTCCCTAAGATCACTTACAAGTAGTCTCTTGCCATGGAACAAGTCCACCGGAAATGCAATAAGTCAGCCCTGTTCATTTATGACTTGTATAGGTCTAAAATAATCTAACAGGATTTAAGTACCAGCTTGTCAATATGTTTTTATGCACTATCCATTAAGATTAGTGGTGCCATATAAGTATCAATATGTGACCACATATAGGTAAAGGTAAAGGTACCCCTGCCCGTGCGGGCCAGTCTTGACAGACTCTGGGGTTGTGCGCCCATCTCACTTAAGAGGCCAGGGGCCAGCGCTGTCCGGAGACACTTCCGGGTCACGTGGCCAGCGTGACATCGCTGCTCTGGCCAGAGCCAGAGCCAGAGCCAGAGCCAGAGCCGCACACGGAAACGCCGTTTACCTTCCCGCTGGTAAGCGGTCCCTATTTATCTACTTGCACCCGGAGGTGCTTTCGAACTGCTAGGTGGGCAGGCGCTGGGACCGAGCAGCGGGAGCGCACCCCGCCGCAGGGATTCGAACCGCCGACCTTTCGATCGGCAAGCCCTAGGCGCTGAGGCTTTAACCCACAGCGCCACCTGCGTCATATTGATATAAGTATCAATATGTGACCACATATAGGGTCGCCATATTTCAAAAAGCAAAAATCTGGACAAAATGTTTTTGAACTTTGAGCTATTTTTAATGAAATTTGTCACTTCCAAAATGGGCTGCTATACGTCCAGATTTTCCTGGACCTTTCAGCGATTTCTGCAAGAAAACAAAAACAAATCCCCAGCCTAAATATCCCTTTCAAGTGGAATGCCTCTGTCTGAGGTTAGCTTAAGAGGATTTTAGTTTTGCTTTTCTTGCCCAATATGAGATTATCAGTTATGATAGTGCAGAAACGATATATGGCTACTTTAGCATAAATGGCTTGCCTTAGCAATTCGTTTCTTTAAAGGATGAGGAAAAGAGGGGAGGAGAAAGAGGAAAGCGGGTGGGGGGGGAGAGAAAGCATATTGAAATGAGGAACTAACATTCTAAAGATGAGAGAAAAGCAGCATTAATAGCAATCAGGAGCAATTAGTGACTAAAAATATATTCTATTATGCTGAAACCTGTTTCTGGAGCTGAAACTGATTCAGAAAATTGCTGTATTTCACTCGCTGTTTGGTATCACGTGGCCGTGAGGGAACAGCAACTTCCAGATGGAGACACAGGTGTAATCTTCAACTAAAAAATCCTTAAGGATGAGATCATTGGATATGCTGAGAAATATATATTTAAGGAAGGCTTCTCCTTTATTTGCCTTTAGCTGTACACCAACACCATTACTGCTGTTACATTAATGTTAGTACTACTACAGTAAGAGTTCTGCCCTCCAGCACATCAGCACTTGGTGCCTGAGGTGGTTGCCTTACCTGCCCTAATAGTCGGGCTGGCCCTGTGCAATAGATTTTTGACCAGATCTCCCTGATGTACTTTTCTTTACTGTAAAAAGAAGCTGCTGTTAATTTAAGGGGCGGGTGTAATTGGCTCTGGTGGAGGGAGGCTTACATTATTTTCCACATAACTGTTTCGGTATCAATATCCTTCCCCTCAGGTGCCATTAGCCCTGCAGGGGGGAAAGGCAGGCAACAACATGGCTATCTACCTATTTTTCCCGCCCGTGCCCCCACTGTGCTAATAACAGCGCTGAGAGGACTGTTTATACAGTGGTACCTCAGTTTAAGAACGATTCGGTTTACAAACTCTGCAAAACCAGAAATAGCGTCACATTCAGTTTAAGAATGGAATCCGAATGGTGGAAGGGCACCGGTAGCAGGAGGCCTCATTAGGGAAAGTGCGCCTTGGTTTAAGAATGGTTTCGGTTTAAGAACGGACTTCTGGAACGGATTAAGTTCACAAACTGTACTGGGACACCAGCATGAGGTGGGAAGTATTAGTCCGTTCCCCATATGCTACTGCCTCAGCCAAATTGAAATCCATCTTCGATGCTCTGAAATAAAGATAAAAGATCCTGAGATCTTAGATAATTTGCAGAGAGGTTTAACAATCCATCCCTGTTCACAGGGAATTCTGGGAATTGCAACTCCGTGAGGGGAATAAGAGTCTCCTCATAACTCTCCACACATCCTTATCCAATTATAACTCCAATAATTCTTGGGGGGGGGGGGGGGAGCCATAGCTATTTAAATGGCATCATTGTGCTTTAAATGTAAATGTGGCCAAAATCTAAATATTCTTCACACTCTGGGGCACTGATATCACGTGGCAGGATAATAATCTTCCTTGGGGGCACTCACAAATGGACCGAGAAATTTTGCGACCAGGAGTTCAGAGTAGCAAATGCCTCTCCCCACCCCTAAACAATGTTACATTGCATTCCCTCCAACATTTCTCCAATGAAAATTGGGATGTCCCATTCCATAATAATAATAATACCCCGCCCATCTGACTGGGTTGCCCCAACCATTCAGGGCAGCTTCCAACATATATAAAAACATAATAAAGCATTAAACATAAAAGCTTCCCTACATAGAGCTGCCTTCAGGTGTCTTCTACAGGTTGCATAGTTACCTATCTCCTTGGTTCAGGGTTCGCATAACTCCATACCCTCCAACATGTCTCCGATGAAAATAGGGATGTCCTAAGGAAAAATGGGACATTCTGGGATCAAATCAGAAACCAGGATGGCTTCTGTAAATCCAGGACTGTCCCTGGAAAATAGGTACAGGGGGAGAGTCTGGCAACACACCCAATGCTGGCGGAATTATTTTGGCTGAAAACCCAGCAGGCACTTCTCCGCAGTAAAAATACAACAATAACGAAATAATATAGCTAACATTTTGCTGCCCTTTCCTGATACCCCAACTCATCTGTCTTGGGCAGCCCTTTTACTCTGCCTAATGTTAGGGCCAGGCCTGTGACAGATCGATCTCTTGGGGCAAGCTGCTGCAAGCCCCTGATAGTCAGAGCTGCAGGCACAGGCGATGCTGAGGCTTTTCTTGCCTAATGAGGCTGTCCCAAAGCTGATTCATCTTCTTAAGCAGCCTCATTAAACAACACAGGACTGGCAGCTGTTCATACCCTGAGAAAGCTGCCAGGCTCACATTGCCTAATGGGGCTGCACGTGGGACTGGTGCAAATTAGCCACCCCTGAGTAGAAGTAAGACTTGGGACCAAGAACAGGAGAAGTCAGGAACCTCCAGGACATTCCTTCAGTTCTCCTCATGATGAGACCCAAAATACAGGAACAGGAAAGATCAGCACATCCCATAGCCTTATGAAGTTAGGATTCGCCGCTGCTGTTGTTGCAAATGTACCGTGGTTGACAATATGTAGTACTCTTAATAACTAAGCAGGATATGTTATGACAATGCAATCAGGAAAGGGTAAGTGTTTTCTGCGGGGTGCTTCTGTACAATGAGAGCAAAACAATGTCTAAGATGTCACATCTAGAAAACCAACGTCGACAACATCTAAATAGTGTTTGAATAAACGAGAAGCAATGCTGAGGGACAAACACATTGGGATTGTCTGTGCTTTAATTTGTTTTATAGCTCCATTTATTTCTGTATCAGTCTGCTTCAGAACCGACCTTTGGATCACAGGAAGTCTACAAACAGAAAACACATGTTCTCTGGGTACCCAAAAGGTACCATCCATGCAGAAAAGGGATAGATCAGTAGGCTTAAGGCCAAGGTTTGCAGGAGTACAAAAAAACCAAACAAACCCACAGACACCCACTCACCCACCCACCCCTTACGCAGTGAACTCCAGCGAGAACTGAGCATGCTTATTGAATCTGGAATGCTGAGGGACTTCTGCATGGGTTGGGATAGAAAACTAAGAAGAGGAGAGAAATGGATTGTGTTGGGTAGTTGCAGTGCTATTTTTCTAGAAAAAGAGGTGCTGGAACTCACCATGAATGCCTCCTTTGTTCCCTTTGAATGGCAATGGCACCCACCTGAGAGGTGCCGGAAATGAGTTCCAGTGAATTCTCCCTGAAAAAAGCTCTGGGATGTGGAATAAGGACAGTCCACACTGCAACATTTTACTATAGGTCGTATTTGTGCTATACATTCTCAATTTGTTTCCTAAACCCTTCACACTTCAAGTGATCACTAGATCAGGCATAGGCAAGCTCGACCCTCCAGATGTTTTGGGACTACAACTCCCATGATCCCTAGCTAACAGGACCAGTGGTCAGAGATGATGGAAATCGTAGTCCCAAAACATCTGGAGGGCTGAATTTGCCTATGCCTGCACTAGATTGTTGATTTGTTAGTTGATTCACTTACCAGTGCTTGAGTGGGTTCATTTATCTCTCTGTGTGTCATGTGGTCTATGGGCAAATATATCCTCAAGCTACTACTTGGGTGAGGTGTTGCAGGTGAGATCGGACTACCTGCTTAAATCACACACACAGGCTGGATCTGATGAAGGTTGCAGTCCAAAACAATCTGGAGGGCACCAGGTTGGCGATGACTGCTGTAGAGCAATATAAAAGCACAAAGTTTACCTTCAGAACTGCACAACATCTTCCACAAGCAAACTTTCTCAGACAGCGCCATTTGTGATTTCATTACTCTGGCAGCAAATGCATTAAGAATCTTGACAGATAAGGGGTATTACTGGACCAAGCAAGGCATCATTAAATGCACATCGTGTCAGTACTGAAAATGGGATGTTGGTGCTGACCTTAAGGTGTAAAAAAAGAAAGAAAAAAAGGCACATTTCCATGTACAACATGGAAATCATTGAAACTGTGTACATCCCACAAACACATTCGCCAGCATTATGTATTCAGCAAACAGCGGCCAATTTTAAAGTCACAGTTATAAAAAATGCATGCAAGTATGAACTGAGGAAAAGGTGTATAAAACGAATGTAGATGGAAAGGAATTTGTATTGGAAATTTAGAATGTCTAATCCAATAAAAACCAACTCCTCACATTCCCAGTTCTCCACTCAACCTTTCATTTTAAGCAGTAGCAATAATTACAAATCCTTTGGTTATCTGTTGTGTTGGCCTTCAACTTTAAAAATAAAATAGAAGTAAAAAGATAGAGGGGGGCGAGGAGGAGAAAGTGGGAGAGTAATGGTATGTTTATGCTATCAATACAAACTGGTTCTATGCTTAATTTAATCACCATGGACCCCCCTACTCTCTCAATTCGGGGAAATGTAGTTGAGTTCAGGTGCTCAAAATTCTGTTAAATCTTTTAATTTACCACCACCAGAGAACTACCAACCCCATGGCCACAGCAAGAAGGAATGACTGTTAAATCAGTAAATCAGCAATGTAGATATGCCCTGAGAAAGGTAAAGGGACCCCTGACCATTAGGTCCAGTCGTGACCAACTCTGGGGTTGCGGCGCTCATCTCTCTTTATTGGCCAAGGGAGCCGGCGTACAGCTTCCTGGTCATGTGACCAGCATGACTAAGCCACTTCTGGCGAACCAGAGCAGCACATGGAGACGCCGTTTACCTTCCCGCCGGAGCGGTACCTATTTATCTACTTGCACTTTGATGTGCTTTTGAACTGCTAGGTTGGCAGGAGCAGGGACTGAGCAACGGGAGCTCACCCTGTCGCGGGGATTTGAACCACCGACCTTCTGGTTGGCAAGTCCTAGGCTCTGTGGTTTAACCCACAGCACCACCCACGTCCCTTAGCCTTGAGAAAGACAGAGTACTAAATAGCAAAGTGAAAAGAAGGAAGAAGCTAAGAACTAGGGATGTTTACATATATAATTGGGTCCATGATGTGTCTGAGAAATTCTGCAAGTTCAGATTTCTGTTGTTCATGAATTTTGGCTGTCCTTGCACTCCAAAGCCCATCCTTGAATTACTCGCCTCAGTTTTCACAGCAATTTAATGAGTGCTTTTTGGCTTCTCAAAAAAAGAAAAGAAAAAAAGGTTTTGTTTTTTTTAAACGTTACACTGATGCTACTGCTTTCATATGACAACAAAGCACCTGTACTTGGTCAACTCTTTATCCATGTAAGAGCTGTTCTTCTTAAGCCTACTACTTAAGGAAATAAAGTGGGCCATTTGAGCATCAGCAGAATGACAGCCAGTGCCATGTTTTGTCAGTGTATCTAAGGTGCTCTGGTGGGCTAGGTCACATTTTGCCAGCATAGCATGGCTTCCACCGAATCCTGTTGCCCCTTAGGCAGTGGCTCTCCTTTACCCTTGGTTGCAGTGATCAGACAACAGTCTCATAATGGTATGCACTGGGCTATTATGGAAGTGATACTAATGCATGCTCCCAATGTGGATATCACATCTACTTAAAATGGGGGTGTAAACCCTGAGACCCTTCAGAAGTTACTGGACTCCAGCCATAGGAGCCAACTCCGAGGGGCCAAGGGGGCTTTGGTTCCCCAATAAAATATCTGAGGGAGCCGGGGCAAAGTTGATGGGCATTGCCATTCAATTGGTGTGCATGTACCATGTCATGTGATCAATTATGTGTGGTGGGCTTACCTGCCCCCCCCCAATATTTTATTCAAGTTGGCACCTAACTCCAGCTCATGTAAAGGCCAACCAGTATGGGCAATGAGGAAGGTTGATGGGAGTTGCAATCTATCAAACTTGAGGTGGGGGTGTCATGTGTTCCCCATACCTCAACCAGAGCTGCTCCTGAACCTTTTTTTTTTTTGCTTCAAGGTTCCATTTCTAGGCATCTCTCCCCCCCCCCCCCCCCGCTCCAGTGCAGTTCTCCTTTCTGGCAGATAATTTACAACAAGAATTAGCCAAGCCTGCAAGAGGAGATTCTCTCTGTGCAAAATGAATGTTTGAAAGATGGCAAGCTGTCACATTGCAAAGCTTTGATGGCTTGGAAACAAGGTGAAAACTCAAATAGTGGGGGAGCTGAATGTCCTCTCATTTACCTGGAGTTGAAGGAGAAAGAAAAATGCTTCTAGCTAATGATTTTGCTGGCTTGCTCCTTGTTCTTTTAAGCTAAAATGGAACACTCGCCTTCTCCTCCTTCTATAATATGAATGCTTGGCCCACACCATTAAGAGCTCAAGGACGTCATTTCAAGTAGATTTGATTGATCTGCCTAAAACAAATACACTTTTCTGACAAAGTGTTAATAAACCCTCTCTGGCAGTTACTGAGTGTTCCTTTCAAGATCTTACCGTTTGTGTTTGATGTGATGAAATTTACAGAGAACTGTTATAAGGTTCTAATTGAATTTCACAGAAATAGCCCCGGTGTGACCCAAAATCGGAGGCAGTGCGGGGGGGGGGGGGGAGAGAGAAAAATCCTCAAAGCCATCCTCAGTGGAATAGGTGATTAAAAATGCTAAACGCAGAAGAACGGCCGGCATAAGAAATAATCAACAACCCCAGTTAATGAAGACTTTTGAGATAAGTTAATGTCGATAATGTTTATAGAAACTGAAGGGGGGGGGGGAGGATGGATGAAACAGAATCACGGCAACAGAAAAGATGTGTTTATTAAAAACAGGTTTCTTTCTTATTGGGAAATAAGAAAAGCCAACTTTAAAAGATTCCATTAAAATAAAGCCTCGATGAAACAGATAATTTTACCACCTGCCATTTTAACAAAACTCACCCCCCCCCCACAACTCTTACAGGAAGCTTAGAAGGACTTTTGACAAATACAGCAGAGGTGGCTAGTCTGTTGGCCCCCAGATGTTGGATTACAACTCCCCTGTGTCCCTGACCATTGGGCATGCTGGCTGGCACCCAACAACATCTAGAAGCCCACAGGTCAGCTACCCCGGCATACAGTCTCTGTCACAAAGGCTGGGACATTTTAATGCACATTCCCTACCACTAAAGAATCATGGGTGCTGTAGTTTACCCCTCACGTAGCTACAATTCTCAGCACCCTTAAACTGTAGTTCCCAGGATTCTTAGTATGTGTGTGTGTGTTTTAAATGTATGGTGTGTACGCAGCCTGACTGACAAAAGTTGGGGAATACAAAGTGGATGGAATCAATTCAAAAAAGAGTTTTTCTGTTGTGGAAATTTTGCCCCGGCCTTTTGCCACCTACAGTTTTCTCTAGGGATGCGGGTGGCGCTGTGGGTTAAACCACAGAGCCTAGGACTTGTTGATAAGAAGGTCGGTGGTTCGAATCCCCATGACGGGGTGAGCTCCCATTGCTCAGTCCCTGCTCCTGCCAACCTAGCAGTTCAAAAGCACATCAAAGTGCAAGTAGATAAATAGGTACCGCTCCGGCGGGAAGGTAAATGGCATTTCCGTGCGCTGCTCTGGTTTGCCAGAAGTGGCTTAGTCATGCTGGCCACATAACCCGGAAGCTGTACACCGGCTCCCTCGGCCAGTAAAGCGAGATGAGCGCCGCAACCCCAGAGTCGGCCACGACTGGACCTAATGGTCAGGGGTCCCTTCACCTTTACCTTTACAGTTTTCTCTGTTTATGGCCACATCCACACATTACATGGCACCAATTTAAACCTTCATGGCTTCCTCAAAGAATTCTGGGAACTGTAGTTTGTTAAGGGTATTCAGAGAGGAGCACCCTCTCTCCTCCCAGAGCTACAATTCCCCATGAAGAGAGATTGATTGTTAAACTATTCTGGGAATATTGTAGCTCCAGAAGGAGAATAGAGGGCTCCTCTCTCAGCACCCTTGAACTATAGCCTCATTTCTTCCTCCTATGCATGGAAGACCACAGTTCCCAAGAATGCAAAAACTGGCCCTTGCATCACCCTGTTGCTCTGGAATTATCATGGGATGCCTCAACTATGTAAGAGGCAATTTTTTTTTCATTACAAGTGGGATTCGTAACAAAATGTTGCTGTGTGGAGTGTTCCCCCATGCTATGCTACACAAATACCCCATTCCATTTCTGATCTGATTTCCCATTTGCCCCTTCAACAGTCAGTCAGCATTCCATGGGCACAGGGCACAAGCAGTTCTCATTGGGCTATTTGAGAATTTCCACTTCTCTTTAGTCCCCCCATGTTTGTAATTCTTCATACTTTAAGGACTCCATTGAGCCTGCTGATACATCCCTCTTGTGTGTGGTGCCATTTTACCTTAAGGATTAGCACTTAAGGATTAGCACTCATGCCTGAAGATCAGTAATAGAGGGAATGATGACCGTGATGAGTCTGGGATTCTAATCAGACTATTAATTTATCATAATCTCCCATAACTGACAATGGCCTAACTTTCTGTACCACCAGGCCACAGCCAGCTCCACCTGAAAATGACCTTCTGTTTAGGAGGTTGCCCTGTAAAAACACCTTCTAAGAAAGCAATTTCTGCTCTGCTTCCTTTATAATTTTCTCCATTGTGTCATGCAATAAATGGAATGTGTTGACCCAAAATACAAGCTTTGTCTTTAGGGGAAGTTTTTGCTTCTTTCAGGAAGAAGAGGACTTGCTGGATGCAAGTACTAGGGACATTTTAAACTTTATATTTATCACTTATATTGCGCCCAATATTTCCAGGGTAGGATATGTGATTTTACTAAAGCAATAACAAGTTATACAGTAAACCAAAATAGCAAAACATCAGTGGCACAAAAACAATTTAAAAAAGTTTATTTTATTTTAAGCAGCATAAAATGAAACAATGATGTTTTAGAAACCTGGACTCTGCCTGTTACCAAGAAGTTGTCTGAGTAAGAGTTGGGGAGAGCATTCCTAAAATAGGGCAGGAAAACCTCAAAGGCCCTTTGGATCTTTCTAAAGACAAAGTTTTAGGTAAAGAAAGAGCAGGTTACTGGTTTGTGCCATTTTCTAAATATGGAGTTTAATTAATCTAGTATTTATTTGCCACATCCTGTTTTACAATCTGCAGTAAATAAATAAAAAAAAAGATTCTAAGCAATTTAAGACCCTTCAAAATCTGTTCAAAAGAGAATTAAGTCTAGATGAGCAATATTAGTAATCATTATATTTAACTCATGCTGACATTTCCTTGAGTTAGGATGCAATTTTAGTTCCACTTACCTGGGAGTAAGCTCCATAAGTTCAACAGAATTTACTTTTGTGTAATCATAGTTAGGGTGGCACCGTCTAGGCATTTAACACAGTGATAATCAGGATTTGGATATTGATGTACAGCTTGACATTTAATATTTTTCTCTTTGGACCAAAGTGTGCTTTCACATTGAAAAACAGGACGTAGACTTCAATGAGCCAATTCTGATACTTTGTTCCTAAATGTTTACAGTCTGCAGAGGAAAACCATGGGGGGGGGGGGAGAGAATTTTCTTCAAATTATAATATTTCCTTGCACCAAAACTCAGGGCTCAAGCTTATTTTCAGTACTGAAGATGGTTAACTCATAGCATGGAATCTTTATATTAATTCCTTTGAAGAAACATTTTTAAAATTAATGATACTTTCCTAGTCCATTACAGCTTGTGGTCCACTAAGCTTACATGTTTCTGTATTTGTTTGGTGGGTTGCATTGGACTTTGTGGGTCATAAGTTGTATAGGCCCAGACTGGTCCCAACAAGCTTTCCCCCAAAAGTGGCTTGCTGCAGTGGGATGTTTGTGTTTACCATGTTGTTGTTGTTGTTGTTTAGTCATTTAGTTGTGTCCGACTCTTCATGACCCCATGGACCAGAGCACGCCAGGCACTTCTGGCTTCCACTGCCTCCCGCAGTTTGGTCAAACTCATGCTGGTAGCTTCGAGAACACTATCCAACCATCTCGTCCCCTGTCGTCCCCTTCTCCTTGTGCCCTCCATCTTTCCCAACATCAGGGTCTTTTCCAGGGAGTCTTCTCTTCTCATGAGGTAGCCAAAGTATTAGAGCCTCAGCTTCACAATCTGTCCTTCCAGTGAGCACTCAGGGCTGATTTCCTTAAGAATGGATAGATTTGATCTTCTTGCAGTCCATGGGACTCTCAAGAGTCTCCTCCAGCACCATAAGTCAAAAAAATCAATTCTTCAGCAATCAGCCTTCTTTATGGTCCAGCTTTTACTATACGGACCTTTGTTGGCAAGGTGATGTCTCTGCTTTTTAAGATGCTGTCTAGGTTTGTCATTGCTTTTCTCCCAAGAGATGTTGGCTGCTGTCAACATCCGCAGTGACCATGGAGCCCAAGAAAGTAAAATCTCTCACTGTCTACATTTCTGTTATGGTGTTTACCATAACACTGCTGATTACCATGAGGGAAAGGAGTAGGGACAAGGCTCCTGGGAGCTTGATGTGGAAGTGCAGGATTGGAGCACTAACATCCCAGGCGCCTCATCTCTCTCTCTCCTGCTAAGTGGCAGTGACACACCTGCAGGAAATTTAGTGTTGTGGCTCCACCCCAGCACTTTTGCTTTTCCTCATAAGTACATTTTCTGTCCTAGAAGGGGAAGCCTGGAAACTGGAATGTAGAAGTTACCGTAGGTTATCCGTTGTACAACTTGGTGCCTCAACAGGGAACACAGGGGAAAAAACTGTTGGTGAAATGATATGGATTTGTCCTGCCATTGCTGGATCAAGATCGTTTGGTCTTTACTCAATCGTAGGTGGTAACTGGCTAGTAATTCATAGAATCATAGAATCATAGAGTTGGAAGAGACCACAAGGGCCATCGAGTCCAACCCCCTGCCAAGTAGGAAACACCATCAGAGCACTCCTGACATATGGTTGTCAAGCCTCTGCTTAAAGACATCCAAAGAAGGAGACTCCACCACACTCCTTGGCAGCAAATTCCACTGTCGAACAGCTCTTACTGTCAGGAAGTTCTTCCTAATGTTTAGGTGGAATCTTCTTTCTTGTAGTTTGGATCCATTGCTCCGTGTCCACTTCTCTGGAGCAGCAGAAAACAACCTTTCTTCCTCCTCTATGTGACATCCTTTTATATATTTGAACATGGCTATCATATCACCCCTTAACCTCCTCTTCTCCAGGCTAAACATGCCCAGCTCCCTTAGCCGTTCCATAAGGCATCGTTTCCAGGCCTTTGAGGAATCACTGTGGGATAACTGAGTGGGGTGGAGAAAAAAGCATGTCTTATGAGAGGGTTAGACTTGGAAGCAAGTGTGAAGTTGCTGGCTGGCATGCGTGCTCTCGCTTCTGACATTAGCAGGGGCTGCTCCCCAGGCAGCAACCACACACTTGCACAGGGCTGCCTGAGATATAGTGGTACCTTGGTTCTCAAACACCTTGGTACACAAACAACATGGAATTCAAACACTGCAAACCTGGAAGTAAGTGTTCCGGTTTGTGAACTTGTTTCAGAAGCCGGACGTGCTCCATTTTGACTGTTACGCTTCTGTTTTGAGTGTTATGCTGAGGTCTGTTTTTGCTATTTATTTTGCAGTTTTGTTTTTGCGGCACTTCTTTGTTTTGTTTTTGTGACTGTGTGGAACTCAGTTCAGCTACTGATTGATTGATTGATTGAATGATTGATTGTGTGACTGCAGTACATGGTTTACTGCTTTCATTTTATGGATCAATGGTCTCGTTAGAAAGTAAAATCCATGTTAAATTGCTGTTTTAGGGGTTGTTTTTAAAAGTCTGGAACGGATTAATCCATTTTGCATTACTTTCTTTGGGAAAGCACACCTTGGTTTTGGAACGCTTTGGTTTTGGAAGGGAATTCCAGAACGGGTTAAGATTGAGAACCAAGGTACCACTGTACCTCCTGTTTTATCTTCTTTCTCCCAAATGGTTCTGGCAAGAACCATTCTGGTAAATGGTTCTTCTCTTAATTGCCTCCCAGTGATTCCTGTCAGAGAAACAAGTGGAATCCAAAGGAAGTAGGGTGGTTTCAAAGAAAGGGAAGAAAAATAGGATGCGTTATGGGTCTACCTGAAAAGAGTGGGATGCCATCTCACTACAACCCACCAGCACCTATCTCACTTTGAGCACTGTTCCTCACCCTCCAGGCAAGAATGCAAAAGAAAAGCAATTGGAATGGGTGATCCTTCACTGCTGATCTTTCCCTAGTGTCAGGGACTGGAGTGCGGAGGAATGGTAGAGACTGCCTCCCCCTCCTCCTGAACCTTCCAGAGAAGAGGAAGACAGTATAGATTTACAACAGTGGTTTGCAGAAGGTCACGGCTCAGAGATAGAAGAGGGACAAAGCTAGGAAATAATGGAAGAAGAGGAGGCGGGGAGCAGAGCCAGAGCTATCATTATCATTAGAAAGCATTCCAGACCCCCCTTCTCCCAGAACCCGGTGGGCAGTGAAAGTGGGAGAGCAGAAAGCGAAGAGGCAAATGGCCTTAAGGAACCACTGTAAGGGTGGTGCTGCTGCTGATGACTGAGAAGGGAAGGGGGGGGGAGGAGAAGATTACTCAGAGCAACGCCATTACCCAAAGAGGCAGCATTTCCAAGCCTCTCTCTGTGAAATTTGAATAAAAGACATTGGTAAGAGCTTCTTGTCTATCTATTACTGGCAGCCTGCCGTGAGGGGGAGGGATCAGATTCCCTGAAGCCTGACAACTTGAGGCTACATCACACTTAAATAGCTGGCACATCTGTTTTTAAAATGAACTTATGGCATAATTACTTTTATTTTCGAGATAGGAAACTGTATCAGGAGAGTTGTCCTTGGACAACTATATCAGGCTAGGGCTTTGGGTTCCAAGTCCAAATTTGTAAGTGCCATACAATGCTGATACTGCATCTCAATATTCTTGAAAGAAAATAGAAAGCTGTGTGTAGATTTCCATGCGCCTGCTCTTGCACAAGTCCAACTCCTTTCAACAGAGCTTCCATATTTTGTGAACGTTCAACTGCATCCACCCCGCATGAAAGCTTAAGTAATTCTTTTCGTCTTTTAATTGTTGTTTAACAATGCAGCATCAGGGCATCTGATTGGAATTAATTCATGAAAGAATAAATTAATTAAAACATGTATTGACATTTTAGGAAAATGCAAATTGGGAGCTAATTTCCTCTATATATCATGTCCCATGTCAATTAGGTACCCACAGAGCACAGCTAATAATATATTAATTTTTACATTGATTGTTTATGCCATTTTGAGAATGGCGCGATAGCAAGCAGGCTTTCTTCTGATGGATTAAATCATAAAAAGGGCTCTTGTAGCAGTCAATTGATTCTCAATGTACAATAAATGCTTTTCAACTGAAGTGCAAATTAAATACTTATTTGCAACACGTAATACAAAGCGTTCACTCGAAAACGGGGGCTGCAATGCCAACACCCAACATTGAACTCAAAGTAAGCAGTCCTAGAGCATGTTAAATATCCTTGGCAAGCTGCTAAACTAAGATATGGGAAATAGTTTACTCTTTAGCAATTATCTGATAAGAACTAGTGGCTAGCCATAAGTGTGCATGGTTGTACACGCAACTGCCCACCCTCCACATTGCTATTTCCTCACCTTGTTAGAAGCATCATAGCTGCCTTGAAATAAATGGAGCTATGTACTTTCATCCTAACCTATAACATATCTAAGAATCCAGCACTTCTTCATACATATACATAACACAGCTTTAAGAGGTGACCTGAAGGCATGATTTGCCAGCATGCTTTTCCAATTTTATGCCAATGTAATTCCACCTGAATCCACATATGTCAGCATAAAGGTGCCAATCAGCTTCACCAGAATCCAAATGCATTTTTGTTTACTTCAGAAAAGAAGAACTCCCCTGAATAGCTTTTCGCATAGGAACAGAAGCTACTCCCATCAGCAAATTATTCCATTTTTTTCTTCCTGTCCCTTTCAACAAGTAGGTGTCAGATAATAAGACACCTTATTATATGTATTATATGTATTAAGAACTTCAAATGAGGTGTGAGGCAGATCCACCTGTCAGGATTACTCTCTTGTCTCCAGTCTCCCATTCGGTCTAAATGAGCAAGTCACTTGCATCTTGCCCCTTGGAATACTTTACCCTCCAACACTTTGAAGCCAAAATCTGGGGCGCCGTCTTCCCGGATGCTATCTTCCAGTTTTTTTTATCGTGACTGCACGGTGAACATTTGGGTTGTTGTGACCTCATGCAACTTCGCATGAGTCCCACAACACCCCCGTGCTTTTTTTGGGCATGGCACTCACAAAAAAAAAAGCATGTCCCAGTTTTTCCAGGACACTTGTGGGGTATGGAGTATATAACCTGACTACCATGTAGAGATATTCTGTTCTGCAGGAAAAGGCTCAGCAATTTCTTTGGTAGTTAATACCTCAGTCATTTCACCTTCTGGTTCACCAAAGGTGCTGTCCTCAAGTTACTGAATATGTGCAGCTTAGCTCCAGCAATTGCACCCCAAACCCATTTAATTCACAGCGCAACTAGGCCCAGACCCCATTAATATTGAATGTGGTCCAAAACCACACAGGCAAAAAGAGCAACAGCAGCACCCCAAAAACATAGCATGAAAAAGCATCACAGAGGTCCTTCTACAATTACAACTGGTGAAAAACAAGACGTAGGTGCAAGGGAGATGGCCTTCTTTGGGAGCAGCCTGACTTTGGAATACCTTGAACTCCCCAGGGAAGCTCAAGAGGTGCCTAAGATGCTGTCTTCAGTGTGGCTTACTCATGTATAGGATTTCAGCCTAAGACATGCTTTAATCACCAAAGTGTTTAAAATTGTTTGCATGGTCTCTGTTCTGCTTAAATGTGAATGTATTTTTGTTGCCTCTTAGTTTAGGTATTATTATTTGAATGATATTGTATTGTTTCTCCATGACATTGCCTTTTTATTGTTGCATATCAACAGGAAATCTGTTGGAAGGAGGGTAGCTTTGGAAGTTTTAGCATTAATACCACTACTACTACTACTAAATACTTTAGGTTTCTGGAATTTGACTGTAAACAAAGTTTCGGGTAATTTATGGCTAGCAGCACATTGTATTGTTATGGGTTTACTTAACCTGCTTTAATGTGTTCATGGGAAAAGCAATGCATGAAAAATACAATGGAATATTTTGCATGCCACTCAGATTACTATTGTGATTGACAAATGGAATAAACAAACTAAAGAGATGTGAGCACAAATATACAGGGACGTCAGCATAGCAGACAGATATTTAGTCTCACATAATGCACAGCACTGTTTTTTTGTTAAACAGTTGTCTGTGTGGGACATTAACAGAGAGATACAGAGGGAGGTGAAATGTTGGTCTGGCTTCCTAAGGGCACAATAAAGAACCATTAAGCGTTGATCTTAAATATGATGGTTGCTGCTGCTCCCTGCCCACACTTTGCTTTACTTTCCTCAGCCATGAAAGCAACGGTGTGAGAAATTGTAAGATACTGCAGATGCTTTGCTCAGAAAAGCAGCACAGTCCCAACTGATCTGCTACAACTCTGCTCTTTTTCGAAGAAAGGTTCTGTGACCTTGCTGTGCTAAAATGACCTTGAAGAAGGACTGTAAGGGGTGTGTGTGTTGCATCTAGGTGTGTCTCCCCCCCCCCCACTCCCAGTTGAGATATTTGGTTTTCTGAGGTTCCCGTTATTATGTTTCCTTCTCCCCGACAAGCATTTTCCAGCAGTTAATGAGAAAAGAATTGCATTCTAAATTCATCAAAGAGGTGTGTGATTCAGTCAAATTGTTATGGTGCAAGTTTTTGTGTGTGCTTATCTAACTTTTGAAGGGGCTGACAATATGAATATTCTTTCTTTCAATCTACAAATCATATCTCCAGTGATCTGCAGCCTCCCTAGGTGTCTATGTTTCCCCCAAACCCAATGATCTGCTAAGCTCGGCCTTCTTTTAAGCTCGGGAAGATGCAAAGGCTGCCTACTGTGCACCTGTCAATGGTTTGTTTCTTTTTTCAGTGCGATTTTTCTAGAAAAAGAAATTAGAAGAAGGACTTCTCTCTCTCTCAAAAACAAAACAAAAATATAGGCATGCCAATCTCAGGCATTCCATAGCCAGCCCCCCGACTTCCTGTGCTTAAATTAAAACAAAAGCTTCTCCTCTGTGGCTTTTTCAGATCAGAATAAAACAGGCAGCTGGAGAGGCTGCCAAATACTGGAACAATGTTTAAAGTAAAGGGGGAAAACTTCACAGGCACCTCACAACAATTAGGTAAGCTGAAGTACATAACCTGCCAAAATGATAAACAAATTCTAAAGTGCCCTGACAAAGAGACAGGGGAAAAAAAAAACATATTTTGTAGGAGGAGGAAAGTTTTGAGTAATGGGTGGCCAGGTATTGGCCAAGAGTGACTATGAATTAAGTCCCCTGGATATAGTATTCCTAAGTTATTTCTTGGAACTCATCAAGATGGCTTTCACTTTGGGGAACAAGAGTCCTGAATCAGTGCTTCCAATTGCCTTGGCCTCCTTCCATGGCAGTAACAGCTAACAGGACCAGGAAAGGACTGGCTTGAGCTATGGAATTCATATGGCTGCTTTTTCCATTCCTGCTCATTCTAAGACATATCTTGGGTGAGAAGCTAAAACCCCTTTTAGGGGCAACTGTTCTCCCTGTTATACTTTGCAGCACCAAGACTATGGTCCTATACATTGGTGCCTCGCAAGACGAAATTAATTTGTTCCGCGAGTCTCTTCGTCTTGCGGTTTTTTCGTCTTGCGAAGCACGGCTATTAGCGGCTTAGCGAGTTCTTTCGTCTAGCGAGTTTTTCGTCTTGCGAGGCATTCGTCTTGCGGGGCACCACTGTACAGGCAGCCCCCTGTTTACTGGGGGGTTATGTTCTGAGGTACTGCGTGCATCAGTGAAATTGTGTATAATTGAAACCCATTGAAAAGGCCTGCAAACACCCTGTTTCACCCTTTTAGTGACATTTCAGTGACAACATTATGACATTTCTGGGTCACTTCCGGGTTCAGTGCAATGCATGTATACATGGTCGCACACATCTTGAACACGCGAAAAACAACAGACTGCCTTGCTTACTTGGCCGTCAGCCCCATTTAACTCAATGAGGCTTACTTGCAAGTAGACATGTTTATTGTGCCGGGGGGGGGGGGGAGGCTGTTGCAGCAAAAGCAACAAAGAATTTTATGGCACCTTGAAGACGAGCAACATTTATTATAACATCACTTCATCATACAGACCAGCAACAACAGGCCAGACAGTGATGATAGAGACCCAAGGACCAGATCATGAAGCAGATGCCAATTGTGTCCTCATGACCACACTGTTACAGGACCTAATAATGTCATCTATAGCACCAGCTGCTCGTCTTCCAATGTGACATATGCCATTGCCTGCAAGCAGTGTCCTTCCGCAGTCTGCATGGGACAAACAGGTTGGTCTCAATGCAAAATAAATTAATAAATGGACACAGATAGGATCTTAAAAATGGCAATATCCACTGGGTATGATTTCAACCACCCAGGATACTCTTAAGGTGGCCATACTGTGACAAATTAATTTCAGGTGCATACTGCAATGTGAAACCACAGAATTATACTGTAATTCTGCAAGAGGTTAAATATTATGAGTTGTGTACTGACTGAAACAAAGGATTTTTTAAAATAACCACATTACATGTGTTTATTGGCTTACCAATGCTGAGATGTCTGTTCCATCAAGGACATTTGTTGTTGTTGAATGGCTTCTGTTAATAGCTTAATTACCACCATCTGTACTTTTCGACATTTTCCTTTGACCTCACTGTTTACAATTACCCTCCATCGATCCATGCAACCACAACTCAGGGTAATGCTTCATGCATCTGATCAAGTGTCCACAGAAACATATGCCATAATAAATTTGTAAGTCTTTAAGGTGCCAAAAAACTATTTGTTGTTTTCCTATATAGGATTGCACTGTTCACCAGAAGAAAGGGACATTCCACTCTGGATGAACTCTTGACAGCCGTACAGCTGAGTTGTTTAGTACTTGGACTTTTGCTTCATCTTGTTGTGTACCAACTTTGGTATAAACCAAAGACACAGGATTAGGCCTCTGATCCAACAAGATATTTACACCTAGCACTGGGTGATAGTTGTGACTTGGAAGAAATGTTGTCATTTCTCATGGTGGCCATTATTTCTGACTGAAGCTATTTTCTTTCATCTAATTTTCTAATGTGCATTAATTTGCCATTTATTTCTTATGTAAAAAAAAGTGAAAAGAACATCCACATGCTGGCTTTTTAAATGAATGTTGGCAAATGCATTTAAATTAATTTTTAAAATGCATTTTAACAAGCTTTGTGTGAGCAGCTAGCTCTGTGCCATATGCTGTTTCTCAGGTGAGTGATGCAATAATTACATTTTCATTAGCATTTGCATAAACATTTTGGTCTACTTCTAGTTCCATTGCTGTGAAGTTGGGGAGGGGGATGCAAACGTATGCTCCCTTCATCACTTTAAATTGAAGGCCCATATGCAAATGAAGCCTTTTCATTCTAGAGGCATCAAAAGAAAGCACTGGTTGGGTATCAGTTGCAGATTTAACATCCGCTAATCTTAATCAGGAGGTTATCAACTATGGGGTGATCCTATTTAAATCACCTTTGGTACCACAGCAGGTGCTATGAAGCATAACCTGTATCTTTCCCTTCAAGTGAAAAAAACAGATATTGTTATTCACTGTTATCTAAATACCAAAGGCCAAAGCTAAGTGGTACAGCACCTGTACTGTTTACTTAAGGGCCCAGGTCCTATCCTCAGCATGGGATAGGAAGAACCTCAAGGACCGCCTCTTTCCATATGAACCCACCCAGACCCTGAGATCATCTTTTGATGCCCTTCTTCGTGTGCCTCCTCCTCGAGAGGTCTAGAGGGTGGCAACACAAGAACAGGCCATCTCTGCAGTGGCTCCCCGTTTGTGGAATGCTCTCCTCAGGGAAGTTCACCTGGTGCCTTCATTATACACCTTTAGGCGCCAGGCAATAAAGTTCCTTTTTAACCAGGCCTTTGGTTGATCTGATTTACATCCTATGTCCTTAATTTTTATTTTATTTTAGTGGGGGCTATTGGGTGGTTGTTTTTATTTTTATTATGTATTTTGTGGTTTTATATCTTGATTTTATTTGGTGAACAGCCCTGAGACCCCCGGGTATAGGGTGGTATATAAATTACAACAACAACAACAACAACAACAACAACAACAACAACAACAACAACAACAACACTGTCTGAAAATCTGGGGGGCCATTGCCAGCCAGCTTGGACCTGTGTTCCCCAACCTGGTGATCTCCAGGTGTTTCTGCAGTACAACTGCCACCAGCCCTATCAAGCATAGCCATCAGACAAGGACAATAGGAGTTTTAATCAAAACATCTGGAAGTTGAGGGGAGGTTGGTGCAGTCAAAACTGAGATAGAGCAATTAATTTCATTTTTCATTTCATTTCTATCCCACCTTTCCTCCCAAATTACTCAAGGCATACGGAAATTCTCTTCCTTCCCATCTGATCCCCACAACTAGGTTAGACTGGTAGGTTAGGCTGAGAGACTGTGGTTAGTCCAAGATCACCTAGTGAACTTCATGGCTGAGTGGGCATTTGAACCCTGTCTCCCAGGTCCTTGTCCAACATCAGTTTCCATTCGGAGCTATGTTCATTGCATGCAGCGCTGCTTTCATTCTGCTGCAGTTTGGCTTCTGACAAAAACGACATTCTTCATCTCACTGTCTGCCTTGGTGGAATTTTATGTAATTAACTTTTATCATATTATTCCTCACCATTCATTACAATACAGAGGCCATTCATTTAAGTGCAAAGGAAACAGAATGCAAGTGCTATGTGGGGAAATGATCAGTTCCGTAATGTTTGCAGACTGAAATACCAACATTGAAAACCAATCATATTTTCTAGATTGATTTCATCCCTAGCTAACAGGACCAGTGGTCAGGGATGATGGGAATTGTAGTCTCAAAACATCTGGAGAACCGAGTTTGCCTATGCCTGGTATAAGACAAAGTTACTATATTCCTCTGCTTCACTTTGCTCTTTGTTTCTTTTCCCAAATGCCAGATGTACAATGGAATTTGTTGAATCAATTCAGGAACTGGAGGGTGTGCAGTTTGCCAGAACTGCTTCAGATGTCAATTTCTTCACTTCATTTGCTTCTTCCTTCCTCACTCTACATTATAAATGTGAATGCTCACATTGATAAACACTCCTAAAAAGGCCACCTTGATGTCACTTTTAGATGAGTTGCAGCTGGAAGCATCTTAGAAGAAGAAAGAGGGAAGGAGGGACAGGGAGAGGGGACAGATTCAGCTCAAATCATATTTCATGGTAAACCTACCTAAATATGCACTCCCCACCACAAAAATATGCAAACTGATACGCGGCTATCCTTTTAAGTTCACGTGTTTGCAAATTTTGCAACGCACTTCTCCAACACACCAACACAATTCCGTACAAAGCAACACAACAACATAATTCCGTACAAAAATGCATCTGTTAGAGGAAGATGGGTATAAAAAAGTATGTGCTAGTGAAAATAATATGCCCCAAAATGCATTTTATTAAGGAAAATTGCTTGCCAATGTGTGTATATTAGGATAAATGCACATTAAAATGCTGGTGAGGCTTTTTTTTTACATATATAAATTTGGCAAACTGATCTTAAGATTTGGAAAAAAATGAGAAACTAAGAGAAACTGAAAGAAGGTACCAATATCAAAATGATCTTACCTGGCTGCAAAGCTCCAACATTAGATGAAACCACAGAGAGTCTTTATTATGGCGAACTGAACAGTGCTGTTTTGAAAGCACCGGCTTTCATTTTACTTGGCAACTGCTCATTGTACAGAAATCCTATTTGCTATCCAGTCATCTGAATCGTATGCAAGCCTCCCTGATAGCCATGTGAAGGGGTTGAAAATAAAATGCAAGAGAGACATTTCATTTTGGCACTCTCGCTGACACCTGGCTATGCAGTACTCCAGAGTATTCAGGTAACAGAATACAGTTTGCTGCACGGATCATCACTGTTTTGAAAGATGTAACTGAAAGAAGATGTGTCAGAAAGTAAATGATATATTCAAAGAAAGAGAGCTATTCAGCAATGCTTCTCCCACAATCCTTGGTTACCTGTGGCCTTTTTAAATACATACACTGCTTCCCTCAAAAGCAAATGAACAGCTGCTATCTGTGACTGGTTCGCAGTGAGTATTCAGTTCCATGCGGTGCATTATTTTTCTCTCCTTACTTTCTCCCTTAATTTAAACTGCTTAATATATAAGAAATGGCACCTTGGAGCCATAAGTTACTTTGAGCTTTTCTTTCTATTTCTCACACGGTGCTAGTGGGGAGACACTTCTCTTTTCAAAGAAAGGAAAGTTAGCTCCAAAACTAGCCCTAAAAGTTACCAAATACACTTCCAGCCCTGTGCAATCCTAACTATGTCTACTCAGAAGTAAACCCTATTGAATTCAGTGGGGCTTAATCCCAGATAAATGGGATTAGGATTGTAGCCGTAGTCATGAGCACAGCAAATGACCATAAACCAACAAACACCAATTCGAAGTGTTGGTACTGACCTTTAATGCTCTAAGCGACCTTGGCCCAGTATACCTGAAGGAGCGTCACCACCCACATCAATCAGTCCGGACACTGAGCTCCATTTCCGAGGGTCTTCTGGGGGTTCCCACACTGTGAGAAGTGAAGTTACAGGGAACGAGGCAGAGGGCCTTCTCGGCAGTGCCGCCCTCCCTGTGAAATGCCTCCAATCAGATGTCCAAGAGATAATGAACTATGCAACTTTTAGAAGACATGTTTTTACATTTTGCTGGGGGCTGCCCAGAGTGGCTGGGGCAACCCAGCCGGAAGGGCGGGGTATAATAATGATAATAATAATAATAATAATAATAATAATAATAATAGTAAAAATAATAACCACCCCTCCATGTTCCTCCTCCATTTATATCATATGGGATCTGCCCCACATGGCTATTGTTTGAAATTATTTTTCGGATTAAATATGTGAAATGGTTTGAGCATTTCAGGAAAAAACACTATATGGCTGACTATTAAGAAATCTGATTGAAAGCTCATTTGGCATAATGATTTGTACAACATAATGGCTTGTACAACTGATCCCTATTCAGCTGCGAAGGTCTCTGGGTGAACTTGGGACACTCACCAGTTTTGCTGGCCTCAACTCCATGGAGGAGGGACAGGATAATGGAGTAACTAAATATTATAAGCAGTAGTAGTTTTACTCAACTGAGAAGCCAGTGTGTGTGAAAGAAGAATTAGCAAGTGATGTCAGTACATACATTTCATTCAAGCATATATTCTTCAACCCATGGAGTATTTGAATGTTTAGCATCGACTAATAAGGTCTTAATTCACATTGATAAAATTTGGAACAATTAATGAATCCTATTAAACCAATGACTGAATAGAGAAAATCATTAATAGATTTCCATTACAAAGCATCATAAAGTAAGTCTTTCAGACATCCTCAGATTCCTTACTCTCTCTTTAAAGCACACTTAAGTACAGCAGCTTGATTAAACATACTAATTTGACAGCTAATAATTATCTGTCCATTGTAGCTAAGGTCAGGTCCAACACAGAGCCATTTTTAAAAATAACTTTTCTGCAATATTCAAGCTATGCAGAAAAAGTTTCAAATAATTGCATGAACTAAATGAGAAATATGGATATAGCTTAGAATCTTACAAAAGGCAACTCTGTAAAGGGCAGGAGTTAAAGGTGAAAGTTTCTCTGTACCTACTCCATTTTTAAAAATAACTTTTCTGCAATATTCAAGCTATGCAGAAAAAGTTTCAAATAATTGCATGAACTAAATGAGAAATATGGATATAGCTTAGAATCTTACAAAAGGCAACTCTGTAAAGGGCAGGAGTTAAAGGTGAAAGTTTCTCTGTACCTACTCCATGCACAACTCCATGCACAATCAGTCTGTTGTGGTTGTTATCTTCAATCGTCATATTGCTCCTAAAACCACAGTATCACTGTTGCGTCATAAGAAAGCATGGCTATCCTATTTCGCCAGGTGCCTCTAAGACCATCAATCCCTTCCCAAAAAACTTCTGCCTCGGGGCCCCTGCTGTGATGCAATGGTGCTAAGGTAGTTTTTTTGTGTGTGGCTTCTCTCCCTCTCCAATTTTTCCATTTTAATTTTTTTTAATTGTCTGCACCCACTGTGATTCTATGAGGCTCCTCCAAGGTGTCAAATTTAACAAGTGGACCTTGGAGTGTTGACTATGGGTCATTGCAGCCCTTGGCCTGCAAAAGTTGAACTACCCTTGCCTTAGTATGGGACCAAATTAAAATCCCACCAGGAGGATTTCAAATATTAAGCTGTTTTATCAGTGTGAGTGAGGAGCTGAACACATATTACTGTTGTCTTTAAATGGTGAACTGCTCACATCATGCACCAGCCTATCACTGGGGATGGGCAAACCTGTCATTTTTTGGTTTCTCTCCATTTCCCCGGACTTGGCTACCAGTCCCCGGCGGTCTGGCAGAGTTTCCAAGCACCCAACTTATTTAAAGGACTATGTTGTTGGACATGTTGGTCTAAGTATGTGAAATGTAACCGATATGCTTTTGTGCCTAATTGAACCATTACGTGTAGTGCTGTATATAAGGAAACCATTACGATTGTAACTAATGCCTTATTTCGGTGGGGAGGGGTGTTATGTACTGAAGTTCTCACCCTGGGCCATCGGGGGATACTGTAGATAGTTATGCAAATGAAGGATCGAAAGTGACGCTCAGTGATTGGATAGTTTTAGAAAATGGCAACAGTTACATTGTTCTGGAGCTCTATATAAGCAGGCTGACTGAGCTCCTCAGTTAGTTCTGTTCCAGCTTACAAATAAAGAGCTGCTTTGGAAGAATCGCTGTGTTGTCTGATATGTTTGCCCACAACTTAACAACCTGCATCTGAAGGATTTGGAGGGAAATGGCCTAATTCAAATGGTAAGTCTGTGCACACGAGCAGTTTCTCATATGACCGCTGTAGTAAGTGCACCCACTTCCTAATGGCTGAAACAAACTCGATGAGAGGAAAGGCTGAAGGACACTTTCAGAGAAAGAGAGAAATATATGTAGTAATTCTTTTAGTAGCCTATCAGGATTTTATTTGAAAAAAAGAAAAAGAAAGAATAAGCACAGTATATCTTGAATGTGCATACCAAATTAAACACCACTAAACTGCACATAGTAGTTAATTAAACATTTGGGAAATTGAATTTATCAAAGGATCACTGGTTCTAAACTGCAGTCTTCTACCTTGGGCTATTTTTTTTTATTTTTAAGAAAAAGTAACTCTTTGGTGTGTTGATATCTTGTTAGTAAGATTCCTTTTACTGCCTGTTTCTGTCACTCAGTGTTTGGAGGAAAGGATGGTTTTTTAAAAAGTCTGATCCACAAAATGACTAAGTCATACCATTTGGGTCCAGGATGTATAGAATGGTCTTCCCTATAGCAGCATCTAGCATTGCTGCAGTTATTGAGTTGATGCCTTTTTGCACAAGCTTGGTTGGGTCCAGCAATGTAGCTTTGAGTTACTAGCATCCTTTAGCAACCCACTAATATAAACCTGCCCATACACACAGTGACCATTCTTTTCATCCCCTATCTACCCCTTGTAACATATATAGGGATTCCCCCCCCCCCCACAATTACAAAGCAGCAGAGTCTGATTCACTTCTCTTCCATAGGTTCTGAGATTCCACCTGGAACTTGAGAGCGCAGCATATACATTGAAAGCACATTTCCCTCCTCCTGGGAACTGCAGTTTACCACCCACAGAGCTACAGTTCCCAACACCCTTAACAAAGTACAGTTCCAAGGTGTCTTTAGGTGGGGGAATGTCCTAATTTATGGTATGTACACGGTCTGTGTGTAGCAAAGGTAGGATTCGGTTGTGAAGTAGTTTGTGTTTGAGCTGGGTTGGTTTATGTTTAGTTTATTAAATTTAGACGTCGCTTCCCATTGGAAGAGACCCAAAGTGAAATGATGACAAGATTGGTGACAGGTGGGCCTTCCTGGGGAGTGCATTCCATAAATGTGAAAATCTGTTCTTTAAATCAGAATCGGAGCAAATGGCAAAATCTGAATTGCTGTTTGTTGTGATTAAGCTTTAAAGAGTGGGCTTTCTGGGGCAAAAGAGAGAGAGAGTGCTCGGTCATGGAACTTTAAAATGCAGACCTGTGCCTGGAAAAAGTGCAAGAAAAGGTAAGTGTGAATAAGTCCTAAGTCTCACCTTGTTCAATAGGACTGATTTCTAAGTTCTTAACTATCCTCTGCAGCCTAACCTTATAATAATAATAATAATAATAATAATAATAATAATAATAGACATGTCCAAATCCTGCACTGCAGCCCACAGGACAAATATGGCTTAACTGGTTTGTAGCTTAACTGATTTGTAGACTGGATTGGAACCAAATTCACTTTTCCATGGTGCACGTTTTTCTGGAACATTCCTCCATGAGTTAAAGATGAGATTGGCCATTTTCTTTTCTTTTCCTTTTCCTTTTCACAAAGATGGAGAGCTGGAAACTTGAGCTATTTTCATTGCTTGTTATTTTATACCACAATTAATAGACAACTAATATTGTGTCGACTTCATTTTACCCAAAGTAATGGCTTATCCACATGACACAGGGAGAAGTAAAGCCAATTTTTTTTAGGTGGAAATGAGAACTACAGGTGTTAAAACTGAAATGCAAATGATATAAAATTTTGCAATATTCTCAGCAGAAAACAGAGATATCACACCCAGTTGTGCTACAGTTGCCTCTGTCACTACTTGCTTCAATTTTATTTGTCCTGTCTGTTTTTACACGTATTTTATTATTAATGCATCTTCTTTCTTCTCTACCCAACTGAAACTGTTGTCAGAACATTTGTCATGACCAAGTCTAAGTATGTTTTCTCTGCAACAAATTGGTTGTACTGACCTCTGTGCTATTTTTCACATTATATCTGTGGTTACTAATTGGTTAGTCTACCAGTTCACCTTTGTGCCACTTTTTCCAAACTGCCAGATCTTTCTGATGATCCTTTCTGATCATTGGGTGATGGCGGCGGGGGGCGTACATCAGTTAATATGATGTATTCTGTGCCATCATTGTGAGATTGCTCATACCCTTAATCCTAAAATAATTTGTTTCTACATATCTTTCCCCTTAAGTAACATGCTGAACTATCTACATATTGCATGGGATACTTCCAACTAAGCCTAAACATATTTATGTGGAAGCAAGTGCCACTATGTAGAGCTCTTGAAGATAATGGACATGACTAACTCAGGTCTGCTTATTTCAATGCGTCTCCACTCAGTATGACTTAGTTGGTTGCAACCAATAGTTCAGTAGAACCAGGACTCAGCTATACAGCTGCAAATATAACGTTTTAAGTGCGTTTTAAGTGCATTATACAAATGTCACACTAGTTGGTGATGGTGAGCTTATGGCAAATTCAATATATTTTTCAAAAGTCTTTTTTTTTTAAAAGCATTTTCACAGTGTTTTTTGTATATGTCTAGATTTCACCCCAGCCTTCAAGACATGGATTGCAAGGCATAACCCATGTATTCCAGAGTGTCTTCACATGAGGTTTCTGTGGGATATATTGCTTTTGACTGCAACTTTAGTAAGGACATGTCCATGTATATTTCCCCCTATAGAATATAGAAATACTTTATTGTCATTGTATCACTTGTTTGCAGTGAGATTAAACGTAGGTGCAATAATAGGTGCAATAATTTGCATAACCATAGAATCAATTACAGCTAGCTATACAATATCCCATAGACTGCAAGAAGATCAAACCTATTCATTCTTAAGGAAATCAGCCCTGAGTGCTCACTGGAAGGACAGATCCTGAAGATGAGGCTCCAATATTTTGGCTACCTCAGGAGAAGAGAATACTCCCTGGAAAAGACCCTGATGTTGGGAAAGATGGAGGGCACAAGGAGAAGGGGACGACAGAGGATGAGATGGTTGGACAGTGTTCTCGAAGCTACTAACATGAGTTTGACCAAACTACAGGAGACAGTGGAAGACAGGAGTGCCTGGCGTGCTCTGGTCCATGGGGTCACGAAGAGTCGGACACGACTAAACAACTAAACAACAACAAGAACACAATATCCACACAATGGAACAAAACTTTCAGTTCCTGTTTAAAACGGTATCCACCCTGCTCTACTGCTTTTGAAACTGCTACTTCTTCTGTGCAAATGCATCTAAGCAGAAGTACTTATTGTTATGCTCACCTCAGCAGTAAGAAGTTCCAGGCATGTGCAGCACCCTTTGGAAGGTCAGCAGGATCTGCTGTAGTGAGGCCAAATTCAGAATCGATGAATGAGTGGGAAGGCCAAATCTGTCTTGGTCTTCTTGAGATAGATTTTTTCCAATGGGTCTAAGTGACTTTGCATTATGCTACTGTGATATTTTGGGGTTCAGGTATGGTCCTAGTAATGAGGTGTGTGTGTGTGTGTGTGTGTGTGTGTGTGTGTGTGTGTTTAAATCCCTAAATACGTATGACTATTATTATAGTGACATAGGATAACTACCACAGACAAAATATGTACCTATATGCCAAGAGAAGAGCTATATGGAATACTTACCTACAGAACGCACTGACTTTAACAGTAGGCTGATTAACTCCTGCACATAAAGATAAAATCTCAGTCTCCAGTTATATACCCTCTGTAAAATATTCAGGAGCCAGTAGCGCTTATGATGCTCATTATTGTGCCTGAAGCTTTTCTGATGGATTTGGCCGTGTTTTTAATTAAACCTTTTACCTAGAAACTGGCAAAAGCTGGTGAAACCAAAGGTAAACTTTTTAATTGTGCTGAGTAAGAGCAATTAATTGTGGCATATCGGGGAAGATTCTAAATCAGTGGTAATTGGAATGACAGGCAGGACTCTGTTCCAACACTTCATTAAACTTCTATTTTTATGGGGATTTCTTCATTTCTGCTGGAATGAACAAGTCAGTATGCATGACTTATTCTGCAATGAACTTTGATGAATTTTTCTAAGTACATTAAAATGAGTTGCATCCTCTGGCAAATCGGAAGAATCCCCTGTACATATGGCAATAAACCCACTGATGCACATGTAAGAAAGCAGGATAACCGGAATGAAGGAGATATCTATATATATATAGTGATATATATATATATATATATATATATATATATAAATAATTTTGCTTGTCAGTAATAACTCTGAATTGCCTACAGCATTCACGGTGTCTCTTAAAAATCAGGTATTGTGTTGAATTTAAAATTTTCCCTGTGCTGAGCAGAGAGGGGGAGGGGGAAAATCAAACACTTTCTGAATTGGGCCCAAATATCCAAGGTTAATTTTCTGAGAAAGCTGCAGCAGCTAGATAAGGCCATCCCCTGCAAATTAGTTTTGCCTGCCTGGATTACAGCTAAATTTATGCAGCTTGCCTTATCCTTTCAGAAGCGCCTCTGAAGTGTCGTAATTAACTGGCACACATAAAGTGAACAAATTTTCTGCTTGGTGGCAGGCATTCCTCATTTCATCTCAGTTCTAACCCAAATGGAAAAGGTACTTTTCTTATTTTATTCCCCCCCCCCCTTATATATATTGTTAAAAGGGTCCTCCAATATTTTACCAGTTGCCTTTGAAACCAAACATAAAACAGCTTTAGAGCAGCATTTGAGTTTTAAAGAAGCAGCTGAAGGAAGTGGGAGATAATTTGGTGGATTTTTTTTTTAAAAAAAGGAGAAAATCAAGTGTTTTTATTTTGCTCCCAAAATAGCAATGTTTGCTAGGAACATGGGAGCACAATCCAGTTGGATGTTTCCTTTGCAAATCCCATTGAAATGAATGGGGGACACATAAGAGACTGTTACTTTATCTTTCTCTCACCCACCTCTTTTTGCTGTTTGTCCTCATAGTGCTGTCTGGAAAGCCGTCTTTGTTCTTTCTGCCCCAATTATACCTCTCATGACACAATACCGAGACAATGAGATGCAAAACTATAGTCCTCCGGAAGACACCAATGCCTAAAAATAAGGTGGTGGGCAGACCCTCCAAGTCTCCCTATTTTCCTGGGACAGTCCTGGACTTACAGAAGCCGTCTCAGTTTCTGATTTGATCCTGGAATGTCCCCTTTTTTAGGACGTCCCTATTTTCATCAGAGAAATGGGGGGGGGGAGTATGCGATGCAACATTGTTTGGGGGTGGGGAGAGGCATTTGCTACTCTGACTCCTGGTCGCAAAATTTCTCGGTCCACCTGTGAGGGCCCCCAAAGAAAATTCACACTGATTATTATCCTGCTAGGTGATATCAGTGCCTCAGAGTGTGAAGAATATTGGGGTTTCAGTTTTCAGTTTAGATTTTGGCCGCATTTACATTTAAAGCACATTGATGCCATTTAAATAGCTATAGCCCCCCCCCCCCCGAATTATTGGAGCTGTAGTTGGATAAGGATGTGTGGAGAGTTATGAGGAGACTCTTAGTCCCCTCATGGAGCCGCAATTATGCGACCCCTCGAGCCAAGGAGATAAGTAGCTATAAGACTTTTAGAAGACATCTGAAGGCAGCTCTGTATAGGGAAGTTTTGTTATGTTTTTATATATGTTGGAAGCCACCCAGAGTGGCTAGGGCAACCCAGTCAGGTGGATGTGGTAATTATTATTATTATTATTATTATTATTATTATTATTATTAATTAGGATGTCCCTATTATTGTCGGGAAAATGTTGGAAGGTATGGTGGTGGAGGAGGAAATGGGCCTAGTGACTGGTATCAGGACTGCTGAAGAGCTCAGGGAGCCTAAGGTCCTAGGCACTAACAAGAAGGTCCTGGTCTACTGAGGGTGGCGCCATAGCTCAGTGGTCAAGCATCCCAATTCAATCCCTTGAATGTCCACTTAAAACACAGGAGGGAAACCTCAGGCTCAGGAGCCAAATGTGCCCCCCCCAGCCTCTCTTTATGCCCCTCCAGACTGTCTCAACATCCTCTACCATTTCTCCCTTACACATTTCTTGAGCGTTTTTGCCTGGCTGGGATGCATCCTTTAATAATAATAATTTATTATTTATACCCCACCCATCTGGCTGGGTTTCCCCAGCCACTCTGGGTGGCTTCCAACAGAACACTAAAATACAATAACTTTTTAAACATTAAAAGCTTCCCTAAACAGGGCTGCCTTCAGATGTCTCCTAAAAGTTTGGTAGCTATTTTTCTCTTTGACATCTGGTGGGAGGGTGTTCCACAGGGCGGGTGCCACTACCGAGAAGGCCCTCTGCCTGGTTCCCTGTAACTTGGCTTCTCATAGTGAGGGAACCACCAGAAGGCCTCATGCTTGCCTGGTTGGTGGGTAGAGAAGGGTGAGGAATGTATCCTCAGGTAGAAAAGATAAAATTTACACTCACTCCTCTCCTTACATTTTCCTATGGCCTCCCCCACCACTGTTATGTGTTCCCCACTCCAAAAACTGCTTAGGAGATGATGTAGCCTGTGGGCTTGAAAGGTTTTCCAATCCGAAATTAGAAGAATTGTGTAAAAGGAGGTGGGAACGATTTGTGCTTGAGATTTTGGAGAGCTGCTGTCCGTGAGAGTAAATAGAAACATAGAATCATATAATTGTTGTGGGAGTCATACAGCTAAGGCAGAGGCTTGTAAATACTGCAGGGTGCCCCCTGACATTCCTCTGGGCAATGATTACCTTATATGGTAAAGGGGCAATAAAAACTTGACCGGATGAGGTAACATGAGATTGGCAAACGGCCATGCGGCTGGACAGAACAAAGGACAATAAAAAGTTACTGGAGAGGAGAAGAAGTCTGAACGAGCTGCTCTCTCATATTATGGAAATATTACTGGCTTTCTGCGTCTTTATTTTACCCTAAAGAAGTGCCACTTGTAACGGCAGGCTCCAACAAGTGGTGCCCTCTCTGAGGCTCAATTAAAAGACGAGGAGGCTCAATTAAAAGAAGAGGAAAACTTAAAAGAAAAGAGGCAGGCTAAAGGAAGCAGTGTGAGACTGACTTCAAACTTCAAAGAGAACCGTGAGAAGCAACTTAAAGCAAACAGTCTGAGGCAGACTAAGAGGATTTTAAAAGACACTGTGAGAGGACTTTCAATCCAAGCAGTGGATATCATCGGCTCACCATGTCCGGCAAGGATTTCAAAGCGCTTATACATCTTTAAAAAAAGATCCCTGGTGAGTTCGATCCCTTTTATATTGATTTTAGAAACATGGGCACCTCTTTGACTACTCCCCAACAGAAATTTTTAAGAGACTTAAAATTTCTCCTCTCCTCCAACAAATTGGAAGTTCCTGATGGTGATTTGATACAGCTCATTCTGGCCATCGATGAGCATTGCCCCTGGCTTGCTGCAAATGGGACATGGGAACTAAAACAATGGGATAAGATTGGAGCACATTTTCATGGACATCCCAATTTCGGTGTTTGAATTTTAAATGCTTGGTGTAAAATTCGATATGCTATGGGCTCTTTATCACCAAAAAATATCTCCATGGCTGCATTGCCAAAACAACCTTCAGCTTCTTTAATTCAGGCTGCTGTCCTGCCATGTGTTCCAGCACTTGCTTTGCCAGCAGCCCCAGACCCCAAACCTCCGGATTACAGTGCCTCACCAGAGGACCCAATCCTGCAAAAATACAGTGGTCTGGCTGGAAATGACCCTACTCTTTCAGCGGCAGAACAAGCTACCCCCTTTCAACGTGCAGTACTTGCCTGTTCCTTATCACAGGATACTATGGCATTCCCTGTTATTGTGCCCCCTGCTGGTGCTCCAGCAGGAACTCAAGCCCAGCACCAACCTTTTGACTTTAAAATCTTGAAAGAGCTTCAATTGTCAGTTAGGACAAATGGACTGCAAGCCCCATTTACACAAGCTCTTTTGGAAGCCACATTAGCCCAGCTTTTGGTTTCAGATGATATCAAGCTTTTGGCACGTACAGTGTTACCCCCATCAGCAGGTGTATTGTTTGCCCATGAATGGGAAATCGCCTGTCGTGCTTATGCTCCTGCTTTACTGCAACAAGCAAGAGGGAATAATCCTAATCTTACCCTCGCAGATGTGATGGATGCTATGATGGGGCGTGGGCCCTTTGATCAGGCTTCAGTGCAAGCCACACTGCTGCAGATCTTATTGAGGGATACTGCTCTTGCTGCTCAACAAGCAATGAGAAAAATTCCTGAACCCTCCAGTATTCAGTCTAGGTGGGGTTCAAGCAGCCAAGAACCTAGAGAATCATATTCTTCCTTTATGGACAGGCTGATTACAGCAGTGAGTAGACAAATTGAAAATCCTGAATCCAAACAAATAATTATCAAACAATTGGCCTTTGAAAATGCAAATGAGGATTGTAAGGTTGCGTTACAACCGATAATACACAATCCTGCCACAGACACAGCAGCCATGCTTCGCATTTGTCAGTCTGTAGGTACAGCAGCTCATCTGTTAGCAGCAGCGCAAAATAAAAACAACCAGCCTGTAGCCACCGATACAACGTTTCCAGCGTGGCAAACCAAGATAAGCGATACCTCAGTGTGGGTAGAACAGTGGCCTCCACCAAACGGAAAATCCGCAGCAATGGCACCATCTCGTTTCTGAACAGCTTATTTCTGAACAATTGACTTTCGGCCACATTGAACCGTCTTCATCCCACTGGCCCCAGCAGACAGGAACAGTTTGCTTTTACATTGCCAGTATATAACAATTTGCAGCCCACCCAGTGATATCAGTGGGTTGTCCTGCCTCAGGGCATGTGGAACTCCCCTACACTTTGTCAACATTTTGTGGATGAAGCATCAAAACCTTTCCGCATGCGCCACCTAGAGGTGCTGCACACGAACTGCATCTGGCAGTGTTTGCCTTCCTCACCATTTGCCTTGTCATCCTTTCCTGCACCGTTATACAAGGAAGAGGAGCAGACGACACAGTCCAGTTGAAACCACCATATTTCACCTTATCAGCTGGCAAGCCGAAGTCGTCAGAATCCTACTCTGGCTGGCAGCATCCACGGCTCAGCCACTCTCGAACTATAAGAACAGTGTTGTTGAATAAGACTTTTAGGGGAGAAAATTATCATAAAATATGGAGGGATAATATTTTTGTACAAGATATAATTAAGTTTACCAGTTTATTGCATGCTTCTAGATGTTGGGTGTGTATGCCTGCCCCCATTTGTTTCAAATTAAAGAGGGGAAAGAATCATGGGGCATATATCCAAACTGTCAATATACATTGAAATTCATGTTTAATAGCTCTTGTTCTCTTACAGGAACATACAGTGACCAATCTCAGTGCTGTAGGAGTGACACAAGTGCATGGCTATAAACTAGAAAGGAAGCCTACCATGCAGCTTGGAATCAGAATGCTTATATTCTTGGCTTCCGGATGGAAGCTGGCTTCGACATTTATTAATTTTAGTGATCATTATAGTAGTTATTTGTGTTATTTTGTGTTGCTGTATACAATGCATTCTTTCTTTAATTTCTATGTGTACTGCATGGTTCTCCAGTCCGCGGCCCGCTTCCGGTTTCACAAGAGTCGCTTATCGCACTCGATATAATCATATTGGAATGGACATTTATGACTCTGATTAATAAAATAAAGAAAGAGGGCATGTGGGAGTCATACAGCTAAGGCAGAGGCTTGTAAATACTGCAGGGTGCCCCCTGACATTCCTCTGGGCAATGATTACCTTATATGGTAAAGGGGCAATAAAAACTTGACCGGATGAGGTAACATGAGATTGGCAAACGGCCATGCGGCTGGACAGAACAAAGGACAATAAAAAGTTACCGGAGAGGAGAAGAAGTCTGAACGAGCTGCTCTCTCATATTATGGAAATATTACTGGCTTTCTGCGTCTTTATTTTACCCTAAAGAAGTGCCACTTGTAACGGCAGGCTCCAACAATTGTAGCATTGGAAGGGACCCTGAGGATCATCTAGTCCAACTCTCTGCAATGCAGGAATATGCAGCTGTCCCATATGTGGATCGAACCTGCAACCCTGGCAATATCAGCACCACGCTGTCTAACCAATAATATTGGGTACATTTCTGAAATCATGCAGTTTGCTATGAGAATAGGATTCCTCCTCTCACTGGCATGCTCAGGCCTCTGTCACTCTCTCCTACTCTCCAGGCTGGTTCTTAGAAAATCTCATTAGTTCTTATGGACTATATAAATTCTAATCACACTCAAGGCAAACCATTTAAATTAATGGCATGACTGGCGCTGTGGGTTAAACCACTTGCCAATCAGAAGGTCGGCGGTTCGAATCCCCACGATGGGGTGAGCACCCGTTGCTCGGTCCCTGCTCCTGCCAACCTAGTAGTTCGAAAGTACGTCAAAGTGCAAGTAGATAAATAGGTACCGCTCCGGCGGGAAGGTAAACGCTGTTTCCGTGCGCTGCTCTGGTTTGCCAGAAGCGGCTTAGTCATGCTGGCCACATGACTCGGAAGCTGTATGCCGGCTCCCTCAGCCAGTAAAGCGAGATGAGCGCCGCAACCGCAGAGTCGGTCATGACTGGCCCTAATGGTCAGGGGTCCCTTTACCTTACCTAACTTAGATCCATGGGTCTAATTTCATTGGGTCTACTCTATGTAGAACTTACAACACTAAGTTGGTTTATTAAATATTTTTTTTCTACCCCAGCCAATGTGTTGAAGTTTACATTCAAATACATAAACACAAAACCAACATTTCCTCTTATTGGTGCACATATCAAAGGACTGGATTAGCTATAAAAGTGAAGATGGTTAAGCCAAGCAAACTCCCCTCTGGAGAGTTTGTTTAATATTTCATTTAACACATTGTGGCGTTGACAATACACCTAACAGCAAGTGAAAACCCGCAACTAGAACATTTAACTTATTTAACATTTTACTACTTATCTGCACAACTTATAAAGCTTCTGAAATATTGGCTTTTATCCAGCTATGTTAAAGCAGACCCACCAAAATTAATGGACCTATGTTAGTTACACCCAGGGCTTTTTTCAGCTGCAACTCACCAGAACTCAGTTCCAGCACCTCTCAAGTGGGTGTCATTGCTATTATAAGAGAACCAGGGAGGCGTTCATGGTGAATTCCAGCACCTCTTTTTCTAGAAAAATAGCACTGGTTAAACCCATAATTTTTAATGGATCTGCTCTGAGTAAGACCAGCATTGGATATAACCTACTATTCTTGCATTTCTCAGCTAGCTTGTTCCATGGAAGGGATTCTTGAACTATTTGTCCTTTCTCTCTCTCTTACCAATATTCAGTACATCACAAAGATTCTCTCAATAATGTTTTGTGGGTGTCAGTGAGCATGTTTTTTTGCCCCCACCCCACCTCGCCACTGGCACCACCATTTTAAAAGAAGCTGACTTTTCAGTGCTTCTGTAACTTTAATGCTGCTGCTGCTGCTTCTAACCAGGAAAATATTAAAGATCCTTGATCAAACCATCCTCTTTATATTGGTTATCTGTTTCGGAAGCTTTGCAGCAGAATAATTCCAATATATTCCCCCCGTCTCACCAATCCAGCTTAGCAGGGGTAGAGGAATTACTCCTCTATTTTTCTCTTGCTGAAATTTGATAAATGCTGCTCACTGAGGAATTTCCTACAATCTTCCCCCCCCCTCCTCAAGAGTTTTCAGCTCTGTCAAACATAAAGCGCTTACTCAATCTGTAAGGAGATCAACAAGTATGACACACTGTGTTATGTATACAGGGCATGGCCCACATAGTAAATCTCCCAATTACTGCATCAAGGCAGCTGGGATCTTTGGGTCAAACCCTGTGGATTAAATCCAGAGCAACGGCCGTGACTATGGCGGGACCTTCTTGGATTTACATGGCTTGCTAACAGCCGAACAGAATTTCTCCCTCTTTTCTTTTAAATTAAAATTCTAAAAGTCAACTTAAGGCCTGACATTTGAGGGCAGCAAAATGGTTGTCAATGGGCTTGTAGATACAAAACAAGGAAGCTGTGTTTATTTGTTACATCTCAAAGCGACATTGTGTGCTGTCAATTTCCCCTTCTTTCCCACCTCAGTCCTCCTGGCAGCTCTAAAATATCATGCTAATTGAAAATGTCAGTACTACTGTGCTGCCAAGAACACTGAAGTGCGGAAACAAACAAACAACACCCCTTCATGTGCCGTTTACAAATATGCTTTACAATTCTTATTTGGTAAGTCCTCGCAGCAACTCCGAGAGCTAATACCTTGCTGGAGGCCGCAGAGTCGGTTTTTCTTGCTGAGCAAATCGCCCAGATAATCTGCCCACAGGCCTACACCTGTATTAAGTTGGCACATGTACAGGCAGAAACTTCCTGTAGTCTTGGCTCGGCACTTATGTGCCAGAGAGAAAGCTGGGAATGTGGGTAATCTTTAAAATGCAGGCATTTTTCTTCCTTTGCTCCATTCTTTCCTGAACGCCCAGTTATCCAGTGTGACTCCCCCTCCCCCCATCACGTAGATACAGCGGTCGTTTATGTATTCCCCCCACAAAACAGAGAGGATATGTTTCACCAAAAGGGAGGATGAAAGGGCGGACACAGATTTGCATACAATTTTCATGTATGGGTGCAAATGTAGACATTATCACTAGAATTCAACCAGTGGTACAATACTTCTCAGTGTTGCTGGTGAGCAGTTGGCCTGGGGATCTGTTTGATCTGCCGAACCTCAGGCCTGGAGGCAAAATGCAAACCCTCCAACATTCCTCAGATGAAAATAGGAGCATTTCTCATAGACTCCCAACTGACGCTCTGCAACCACCCATTTTTTGTTTCCCTCTGCCCTGCAAAGCATTTCCTATCAGAAGAAGGGCGGATGGCACACACCCTCCACCATCATGAGAAAACCCTTAATCCCGACTGAATTTTATTTTTAGAAAGGGGCAAGATTAGACATGGACACACAAAGCATTTTTAAAAATAAACATACCCAAACTCATTCTGCTCTGCTCTGCTCCACTCCCCTTTTCTTCCTTCCCATGGCAGCCCTGCCCTCTGCCTGCCCTTCAGAGCCAGCACACCACCTGGGACGCAGCCTCAGTGGTGGTGGCCTCTCTTCCTCCTCGCCCGCTTGCCAGCAACCACTATTAACTAAGCCAGGGAAGAGGCCAACAGCAGCAGCAGCAGCCATGGAGAGGCACCAGGATGCTGCCTCACAGCTATTACTGCTGCTGCAATCGCTCAGGGCAAATGCTGGCTGATCCGCCTCTCCAAGCTCAGCGGTGGTGGCACTGGCGGTGGAAACAGGGACATTCCAGGATCAAATCAGAAGCCGGGATGACTTTCATAACTCCTGGACTGTCCCTTGAAAATAGGGACACTTGGAGTGTATGACAATGCAGCCCTTCAGGTCTCTCTGTCTGACTCTTGGGACTCTCCACAAGCCATACCTCTTTCCCAGGTCACCTCCTCTCCTGCTTCGCACCCTCCTTCAGTTTTGTTTTGGTTTTTTTTTTGCTTGGCTGAATTGGATGCTTGTCTAGGTGGAGGACAGAAATGGATTTTGTGTATGTGGAAATTTGCCTACTATACAAAGGTAAAAATCAACATTTGTTGCTCCATGCTTCTTGGGCCCATCCACAACTGGTATGTGTCGGTCACCGCACCACTGGAAGGTTGCCCTCAGTCTGAAAACAAGGTTCAGTACCAATGTGCTAACTTTTGTGGGTGACTTCCAAGCCCCTTCCCTCCCTTCTTGTGGTTATTGATCTTTAAACCAGACTTGGTCTACACAGACCTTCATAGAGAGGACTTGTCCTGTGTAAAGTAGGACACAGGGCCACACTACACATAGACTACAGATCCCATACTGGGCTCTTGCTTTACTGCTGCTTGCATTGCAGATGGTCAGTCAGGGGTAGAGGAGCACAGGACAGAGCTACGTTTGCGTGTGGTCTGTGGGGAATTACTGTGGGCCGAGTGCCACCCGGCACGTTGCTGTCCAGACATGCCTTAGAAATATGCCTGAGAAACTGGAGAATAGGAATCTAATCATTCAAAATAATTTAACAGGGATTACTGGATCTTTTGCCTAAAAGCCCATCAGAAAAGAAAAGGAATTAATTTCTGTGTAGTCTAGGATTAGAAACAATTAGCTATAGAGAAATTTAAAAAGGAAAGGCAGAAAGGGCCCTGCATTCAACATTCACTGGATTTGCTTCGTATCCTTGCTCTACTCACAAAGTTCTGAAATGCCACAAAAGTACATTTCCCTTCAACAATGTTGCTTCTGACACACCCCACAACTCATGTCAGTTATAATGGCTAAGAGCTGATTAAAGAAAAAGAAAAAACCCAGTCACTGCTGATTTCATGCCACCTCTCTGCCAGCTTCTAAGACTGAGAAGAAGGGTGTGCAGGGTGGGGTGACTGGTAATAGCAGAAAAGATCCACTAGAGTCAGGCTGTCTCCTTGTAAAGTGGAAAGGACATACAGTCGTACCTTGGGTTACAGACGCTTCAGGTTACAGACGCTTCAGGTTACAGACTCCACTAACCCAGAAATAGTACCTTGGGTTAAGAACTTTGCTTCAGGATGAGAACAGAAATTGCGCGGTGGCGGTGTGGAGGCAGCAGGAGGCCCCATTAGCTAAAGTGGTAAAAAGGTAAAGGTACCCCTGCCCATACGGGCCAGTCGTGTCCGACTCTAGGGTTGTGCGCCCATCTCACTTAATAGACCGGGGGCCAGCGCTGTCCGGAGACACTTCCGGGTCACGTGGCCAGCGTGACGAAGCTGCTCTGGTGAGCCAGCACCAGCGCAGCACACGGAAATGCCGTTTACCTTCCCGCTATAAAGCCGTATCTATTTATCTACTTTCACTTAGGGGTGCTTTCAAACTGCTAGGTGGGCAGGAGCTGGGACCAAAAGACGGGAGCTCACCCCGCCGTGGGGATTCGAACTGCCGACCATGCGATCGGCAAGCCCTAGGCACTGAGGTTTTACCCACAGCGCCACCTGCGTCCCTAGCTAAAGTGGTACCTCAGGTTAAAAACAGTTTCAGGTTAAGAATGGACCTCCAGAATGAATTAAGTTCTTAACCTGAGGTACCACTGTATACAATTTTCTGCCGGGGAGCATGGGATCTGCAGTTTTCTTTGCCTCCCTATTCAAGTCAGAAAGCAGGGAAAACATTGCATCCCATGGTAGGAACTGACATGCTTGAGGAGTTCCTTGAAAGCATATATTCTAAATATGTTCGGCACAGAACAGCAAACTAGGCAATCTGTTTTGGTTAGGATGTCTGCCTCAAGAGCGAGTGTGCAGCTAGGGGGTCCAGCTTGGGGACAAAGTGTAAGGCCTGCAAATCTAAGGCCCTTCCTCATAAAATCCAATGGCATGCTACTGCAATACAATCATAGACTTTATGTATGTATTTGTTATTTGTTTATTACATTTATATTAAAATTATTTATAAGGAGCCCAGGTTATTTAAATGTGACACGTAAGCTTATGTTCAATCTAGGTGGGACATTGTTCTGTTCTGTGATTGTCTACCTCTGCCATTCAATGATGCAGAGAACCTGCAGCCCTCTAGATATGCGTTGTTGGCTCACTCGCTGGATCATCACCTTGTGGTGAGTGGGCTTGCATGTTCCTATTACCCTTGTGATCAGTGCTGGATTTACGTACAGTGGTGCCCCGCAAGACGAACGCCTCGCAAGACGGAAAACCCGCTAGATGAAAGGGTTTTCCGTTTTGGAGGCGCTTCGCAAAACGAATTTCCCTATGGGCTTGCTTCGCAAGACGAAAATGTATTGCGAGTTCCTGCGTTTTTTTCCCCTTCCCCCCCTTTTTCTAAGCCGCTAAGTCGCTTATCAGCTGATCCGCTAAGCCGATAAGCCGCTAAAAGCCGCTAAAAGCCGCTAAGCCGCTAATAGCGCTAATCCGCTAAGCCGTCAATGGGCTTGCTTCACAAGATGAAAAAACCGCTAGACGAAGAGACTCGCAGAACGGATTAATTTCGTCTTGCGAAGCACCACTGTATAAGCTAAACAAGCTATAGCTTAGGGCCCCATTCTCTTGGGGGCCCCGCAAAAAATAAAGGAAAAAAACTGGATGTACATTTCCAAAATATAAGATAAAAAACAAATAAAATAAAACCTACATACAGCAACAGTGTTTAGTGTTGTGTAGGCTCCTATTTTTTATGTGCAAATGGCTTTAGATATCTATTAGGTGCATAAATTACCATATAGCATATATTCAACACAAAAGACAGCGACAATTTGTTGTTGACAAAGGACAGCTGAAGATATAAAGGGCCCCATTACCTTCACTAGCTTAGGGCCAGTGGCGTAGCGTGGGTTGTCAGCACCCGGGGCAAGTCAAGTAATTTGCGCCCCCTAACCCGTGGATTTGCGCCCCCTAACCCGTGGATTTGCCCTAACCCCAGATGTTGCGCCCGGTGCGGCCGGCCCCCCCTGCACCCCCCACGCTACGCCACTGCTTAGGGCCTCATCAAACCTAAATCCGGCCCTGCTTGTGATTGAAGCTGTCGGGAGTCTTGTACTCCCAGAAGGGTCACCTAAGGTGGTAAGGTCAAAGGGAAGGAGCTAGACAAAGAATGATCCAAGAAGTCCTCAAGGGCAGAACAGGTGGAAGATAACAAGTGGTATGTTACAATGGCTGTGAAGGCAGATGAAGGCTGCAGCAAATAAGAATCTACCAGTCATTGTGATACTCATGCCATCAGAATAGAGCCTTACTGCGAAGACTGTGTGTTGGTCATTGTGCACTGATCTACACACATAAATTCACGCACAGGCATCTTCCAAAAACCCATCCAAGCAATCTTACTCGGCTATGAGCGATCACTAAAGAATATACATTGTTGGACCAGTGAGCACAGTCCATGTTCAGGGAAGTGTTCCAGCAACATCAGAAGAGCCACAGCTTCCCCATCTCGACACAGAGAGTGAGTATGGAAATGCACAACATGACGTCGCAACATGTGCGTAAACATTATTGGGAGAAAGAAAAATCTGATACGGGGCTGCCATTTTTGGCTCCATCCATGTTAAACATCACATACAGTTCTGCTTTGGCCAGTGTTTGAACCTCTTAGATTCCAAGACCCAGATTCATTTTATCCACTGGAAATCTGTATTTACAAACTGAACATGAAGCATAGCAAGCTAATGAGGTTTTTTTTGTTTTCCTTGAAAAGATCTGCTCATTCAGGGGCACAGCTGTGTAAATGTTCTGAACGGAGATTCTCCTTTTGTTTGGGTGTTTTCTACGTTGGCAACCCATCACAATATGTATCACCAAGGAAGAGTAACATGGGGGCTGAACTTGCCTCCAAGTCTCTAATCACCTTCACACTTTACAATAGCTCGTTTCTCCAATAAATGTATCTCCCAATACATATTGTAGTCTTCTTTTCCCTTTCTTTTTAATTTCAGAGGTTTTTATAATTATCAGCTTAAGTTTTAATTGGATTGAACTAATTGGTAAACAGGATTTTTATTCATTAGTTTTATACATGTATCTGGTATTCATTTAAGGTTTAATTTGAATTAAATGTAGGCTTCTGGGAGTGTGTGTGTGTGTGTGTGTGTGTGTGTCACCTTAACCAATCAAATTGTGGCGATTCCTTTGCTTCAGTATGTAGAAGGTAGGTATACATTGTTTTTAAAAAATCAAATAATTTTTGAATAACAAAGTAACATAAGACAATAAGAAGAGTCTGTTGGATCAGGCCAATGGCCAATATAGTTTAGCATCCTGTTCTCACAGTCGCCAGTCAGATGCCTGTAGGAAACCCACAAGCATGGCCTGAACACAAGAGCACTTTCGCCTCCTGCGGTCTCCAAAAACCAGTACAGTTGTTCCTTGGATCCTGAATGCCTTGCGAGTCGAACGTTTTGGCTCCCGAACGCCACAAACCTGGAAGTGAGTGTTCTGGTTTGTGAATGTTCTTTGGAACCCGAATGTCTGATGTGGCTTCCGCAGCTTCTGATTGCCTTCAGAAGCTTCCTGCAGTCAATTGGAAGCCGCACCTTGGTTTCCAAACGTTTTGGAAGTCAAATGGACTTCTGGAATGGATTCCGATCAACTTCCAAGGTACCACTGTATTCAGAAGCATACTGCCTCCAACCATGGAGGGAGACCATAGCCATTCTGCTAGTACATATTGGCCAACATATTCCTGTCAAAACCTGGGACGTGCATCTTCCTGGACATGCTATCGGGCAAATCATGTGACTCGTGCTGTGATCTTGCACTGAAAAAGGGCTTTGGGGCACTGCACAAGATCGCAGCCCACTCCCAAAAATCACTTTTTCGGGACAAGATTGCAGCACAAGATTGCAACACCCAAAATGGCCGCCACATTCTTGTGTTAAAAAATGGGATGTCCCAGGATTCCTGCTTCCTGTGGAAATGAGTTCCATGTTTTAACTATGCATTGCTTGGAGAAGTACATTCTTTCCCCCCTGTCCTGAAACTTCCAGCATTTAATACCAGGTGGTATAAAATACCCAATGGTGTTCCATATTTGAGATGAATAGTAGAATATGGACAGCAAGAGGTTTTTTCCAGTTTAACATTAATTGTCCAAACATGTTGCATTCCTTTATGATAAAAAAGCATCACCTCCAAAAGTAAAGTTTATGTAATGCATGCTCCAAATACACAAAAAGAAACTAATAACTGCTGTGATAATTTAAGCCACATACCAGTTTTGCAGTTTTATGCAATCTCATGAGGAAGTCTTTCAAATATTAGGGAGAATTAGAAGAAGAATTATGACTATGAATAAACTGACATTTAAAAGGCATTAGTTAGACAGTTGAAGGAGTGTTATATTATGATTAAAAATGTGGGCTACTGAGCCTCTGAATTGCTTTCTCCAATCCACATGTCTGATCCTGACATGGGGACTTAATTTAAAAGGCTTCCCAGGTTAGATTTGATATATGACCGTTGGTACTGGAACATGAAAGGTAACATCTCTGAATGGCAGAGATCTTTTCTACACACACACACCTTTTAATTTCCTATAACACATCATGTCACAGTGGGCAGATATTGTCCACAGTGTGTTCTTGCAAGTTGGATTATAAACTAATAACGATAAAATACAAAGACGTTCAGATCCCTGCATGATATACGGTCGTTATCAGGTATTGTACTATTCCATTTGAGCCATGCATATCCAACCTAATAGATACTGGCTGCAGTCTAAAGGACTGCATGATTCACTCTGCATATGTATGATGTTTTTGACCTTTGGTTTGAAAAGCACTAACCTGTGCTGCATAGCAAAGCACTTTTGAAATGGAGATGGGTTTCCAAAGATGGGTGGGAGAGGGAGGGGTGAAGGGCCTGGCTATCTTTGCAATCATTTCCAGCATGGAGACTGTTGAGTGTTGTTCCTTCATGTAGACGAAATGGCAATGTGTATGTACGAGAAGGAGATATGAACAGGCTTGGGGGGAACTCAAGGTTTGCAGAAGTTCAAAAGATCTCCAGAGCCCAAATGGGGACAAAAACAGTCCAGTGAGGACTGAGTATGCTTAGAGTAGCCATAGAAAGCTGAGTGACTGTCAGAGGGAAATGGGAAACCTTGGTAGCGGGAAGAGGGAATGGAGTGGCTGGAATTCTGGTCAGTAGTACTTCACGCTGCAACATTTTCCTGTAAGCTGATGCAGAAATCTCAGTTTATATGAGGAATCCTTTGGATTGCAACCAGTGCTGAAATCCTGGGGGAGCCGTCAGGTCAGTGGCAGAGGAAGCCTGGGGCACCTGGGGCAGCATGCCCAGGGGCGTGGCAAGCATAGGGGTGGGGTGAGGGCGGGGATTGTAAAAGTGTTAAAATATATTGGGAAATAATATATAATGAATGTTTAAAATAACATTTTTTAAGTAGCCAGAAGCCTTCCTGTTGGGTATTTTGGGGCAAGACTTGCCGAAAGAGAAAAGGAAATTATTCATGTATGCCATGATGGCAGCAAGAATACTGATAGCACAGAATTGGAAGACTGGAGAAATTCCAACTAAAGACCAATGGCAAGAAAAACGGATGAACTATGTGGAGTTGGCAAAGCTGACAGACAGACTACGGGAAAAGGACAATACAGTGGTATCTCGGGTTACATATGCTTCAGGTTACAGACGCTTCAGGTTACAGACTCCGCTAACCCAGAAATATTACCTCGGGTTAAGAACTTTGCTTCAGGATGAAAACAGAAATCGCATGATGGTGGCGCAGCAGCAGCAGCGGGAGGCCCCATTAGCTAAAGTGGTGCTTCAGGTTAAGAACAGTTTCAGGTTAAGAACGGACCTCCGGAACGAATTAAGTACGTAACCAGAGGTACCACTGTAGTGATTTTGAAAAAGAGTGGTTCAAGTGCTGGTGTGGTTGCTTGAGAGCAAACAGGCACGACTCCAACCTGTCTTTCCCAGGCTTTATTATCTGTACAAACTATTTTACAGTGCAGAGCGTCGCAAGTCCATGTCTGCTCAGTCGCTAGCAGAATCTGGGAGTGGGTGGTCCTTATACCTTCCCCAGAATAACAGTCGTGTGACCCCCATCCTTCTCCTCCCCTCTCTGCGCGCAAACCTACTGCACAAAGTGGGCCTTGGCATTTCCTCCCCTCCACTTTGCTCAGGCTCGGTGTTGAGGTTCTCCCTAGGATCTTCTGATCCCTGCACCCCTTCCCCGCTGGAGGTGGGGCTTCCCTCCTCACCAGAGGAAGAACTGCCTCGCAAGATATTCGGAGGCTCCCTGTAAGACAACTGCCCTTCCACCTCTCGCCTCTGAGCTGATGGCAGTTCCCTGACATGTGGGAACCTTTTATATTATATTTGCAGAAACAAAGAAAGAATATTGACTCGATGGCAGGATTTAAAAACACATTCACAATTTTATGGACAGGGAACAAATATTGTTACAAAGGGAAAACATGATATATTGCAAAAAAAAAAAAAGCAGAATATAATAATGAGGATAATAAATCAGAAATGGAAGTTGAGGGAAGTCCAAAGGGAGGGAGGGGGAGATGTTATGCAAACTGTGTATTATGGATATAAGTATGTTTTGATGAGAAAAAAGAAAATCAATATTTATTTATTTTTAAAGAAAAGCCTCAGCTCACCTAATTGCCCAGAAAAATAGGACAAAAGATAAGGAGCACTGTATAAAGTGAGAAGTATAGAAACTGATGATGAAGAGGGTAGTAATAAGTGGTAGTAGTAGTAGTAGATAATACAGTCAGCAATATGAGTATGTGGCATAAAGAAAGGGTCATTGCAAAGCAGACTGCAAAAAAGAAAGAAAGAAAGCTGTACTATGTCAGAGAGAAAATATAAGTGGATATTACCAATTTATTCATTCAAGTGAATTGTACTTTTCCTTCTAAATATATTTTTCTAAAGCAGCTTACTGGAATTTGTATATAATCCAGGGGATGAGCTAAGCAGCTCTGTGGCTCCTTTAAAATAAAAAAATTAAATGCATCTCCAAAGCTGGCCCTAACATTAGGCAAAATGAGGCAGTTGCCTTAGGCAGCAGAGATGCTGTGGAGCAACAGTGAGTTCACAAGAGACAGGAGAGGTTGGTCTAGTCTCTTAAGAACTGGAAATGATGCCTATAATTTTGTGCCAGGGAACATGGGATCTGTAATTTCCTTTGCCTCCCCTTTTAGCCTGGAAGGTAAGGACAACTACAAACGCTCTATTCCTCATCAGGAAATGTCATTCCAGCATTTCCAGTTTGCAATTCCCTGCATCTAGCAGGCCTGCCATCCCAAATGCCAGTTACCCCCTCCCTTTCTCTAAACCAGGGCTACAACCCTCTCAATACATGGCCACTCACAATGCTGGTTGCGACTGATGAGAGTTATAGTCCAAGAACACCTGGACTACAGATCTATTCTTGGTCTGAAATAAATATTTTGTCCAGGGGTAGCTGGTAGGGGGACAGATGCTCAGGAGTAGGTCTTTTCAAAACAGCTTTGTATTTTGTGTTCCTCAGTTGCTAATTCACCCTCCTCAATAGTGCCATTTTTTCCTCTAGTACTGACTGGCATGACCATTTCCCCTATCATTTCTGGGTGAGTCCCTGATCCAACCCACCACGCTTGCTTGCACAGACTGCTACCAAGCACCACTCAGGTTTATGCTCTTCTGTTGCATTTGGAATTATTTTATCCTTGTAACCGTTGAATCTGCTTTTACAATTGCATCTCGGGGAACTTATTTTATTTATTTCTTGCATTTATAACCCACCCTTTCCTCCAAGAATCTCAAGGTGACTCACCTTAGTTTCTCTTGCTCCTCATTTAATCCCCTGTGGGGTAGGTTAGGCTTAGAAGCAAAATTCCTCTCAGAGGCAGTAAAAACCAGAAATCAGTATGTACAGGCTAAAGCTCCTCTGATGGCTAGCAAGGCCAACCTTCCACCTTAATGGCTGTTGATTTATTTTATACTGTTGTTGTACTGTGTATTTTGGGTCTATGGACTACAATAAAGCTGTGTGTGTGTGTGTGTTAGACTAAGAGACTGGCTCAAGGTCACCCAGTCAGGATTTGATCCCTAGTCTTCCAGGCGCCAGTCCGACAAACTAACCATTATACCCCACAGGCTCTCTTATGGTGAAGGCAGGGTAAGAAATCTTATAACCAACTACATAAATACAGTTTTTACTGCCACATTTGTATAATCTAACCTTCTCCCACCCCACCCCAATCTCTGCTGCTATATTTTCCATCCTTTCCTTCAGATCCAGACAAATTAGTCTGAGAGTTCATGAAGCAAAGGACGTAACTGATGCCTTGAAGATGCACACGCAGTGACCCTTCACACACACCCGGAGTATAAATATTTTGAGTTACGGAATTTGGGGCTGGTTTTGAAAGCACTTGTAAAAGGTAAAAAGTTAACTCACAAAGGCAGGTCATAATTTTATTGCTCCACCACATCAGCTACCATTTACTTAACTATAAAACAGGCACCATGCTTGACTTTCCCCATAATCTCTGAAGTGCTTTAGCAAATGCAAAGGGTTTGGGAAAATAATACAGTGGGCACAGTCATAAAATACAGAAATAAACTGGCAAATGGCATTCTTCTCCCCCCCTTTTTTTTGCACATACGCTTCTGATTTGGGAGTGATTGAGGTTAAAAGGATGTTTATTCTCTGTTGCCTTCCCATGCCACTCAAGCAGTTTCTTTTAATCAAAACATTGTGTGAAATGTTCCTTTGGACATTTTATTCTCAGGGTCACTGTTGCTGCCGTCTTGCACCCTGCAGTAAGTTTTACAAAATCATTTCAGTTTATATCCTGTATAATTTGTACACACACACACACACACACTGCTTTCCCCCCTAAAAAAATGTTTAGGGGTATGTGTACCCCTGTGTCCCCCCAGAAAAAAGCACTGTGTGTGTGTGTGTGTGTGTGTGTGTGTGTGTGTAGAAAAGGAAATTGAATGTGACTTATTGTAGGTTGCTCCCCTCCTCGCAAAAAGTTGCCTGTGGTCTTTTCATAGTCCTGTGAGTTGGACCAAACATGTTAAGAGATGAAGAGCAGAAGATTTATAAAATGCCATCTATGTGCATCAGTGTTGCAGTACAGTGGTACCTCGGGTTACAGACGCTTTAGGTTACAGATGCTTCAGGTTACAGACTCCGCTAACCCATAAATAGTACCTCGGGTTAAGAACTTTGCTTCAGGATGAGAACAGAAATCGTGCGGTGGCAGTGGCGCGGCGGCAGCGGGAGGCCCCATTAGCTAAAGTGGTACCTCAGGTTAAGAACAGTTTCAGGTTAAGAACGGACCTCCAGAATGAATTAAGTTCTTAACCCGAGGTACCACTGTATACGGAATTTGAGTTTTAAAGTTCATGTAGTTACAGTTGCACCACTAGTTGGCACTAGCGATAATAGAGGTACAGGCAACTCCCAATTTACGTGGGAGTTACATTCCCAAAACATGCTCAGGAACGTAAGTCCTGCGCAAAACGGTCTTGGTTGGTTTACTTCAGTATACCAGTATACCAATCTGCTTCTATGGCAGTATCTCAGGGTAGGTTCACAGTTTCATGTGTGGCCCTTGTTAACTGTAAAGTCCATTGATGATTTCCATGCCAAAGTGGACCACATTACCAATGTAATGCAGAACGCTCATATCAGCTCATATCCAGTATCCAGAGGTGACAGTGATGGCTAGAAAACAACAATCAGCTAGATTGTCCTCGCTCGGCCTGATACTATACATTTAAAAATTGGTTTTAGAACTTTGATGAGGGCTCAGCAATCAGACTGAGAACGAAAAAAGGACTAATGCCTTTTTTAATGCACAGAATGAGATCAAGAGGCAAAAACTGTCACATATTTACTGGTGAATAAAGCCTGAGGAATATTGTTGTAACAAAGCAACACAGATTCTTAAGTACATGTTTTGTGCTGAGTATTGTGACAGGCAGGATACAGGAATAAAAACAGTATTTCAGAGCCTATTCTTTCAGGTAGGCTAACAAAACTGATTTTTGTTTGTGTGCACCTATTGTATTGCATACACTAGCCTTCGTCTGCTCTCCAGATATTGCTAGACTGCAGCTCCCATCATACCTGACCATTGACAATGCTGGCTGGGGTTGATTGGAGTTGCAGTTCAACAACATCTAGAAGGTTGGGGAAGACTTGCACAGGCTATTATTTATAGGCTTCGAAGTAATGCAAGGATACAGCTATTGAAAGATTGATTAGCATCTTAACTGTGCTATCTGTGATGCATGCTGTTTCAGCTCTTATCTTTAGTTATTGATGTCTCGTGTCTTAAGGAGCAGAAAAACTCTGCAGCTTGCTTAAAACAGTGCTGCTTCACAGATTGTAATAGAAAGAGATATTGTTTTAATCCAGCATGTAAGCATAGAAATTTAGCCTGCCTTAGTTTCTCATGTTATTGTGGTCATAGTTTGGTCAAAGGTTCATTGATTATTCACCCCATGGTTTAGGCTTTCCATTTAATGGGTGGTGTTCAAAGATGTGTAACTTGGAGTAGACCCATTGAAATTAATGGTCCTAAGTCATATTCATTGATTGCAAGTGGTAGGGCTGGGAAAGATCTCTGAGATTTGTGAGACCTGCTGCCCATTCCAGGTGCACACTAATCTTCAACTGAGGTCCTTCTCTGAGGTCTTTACTTGCTGAAATGTGTTATGCTTGCAAAACAGAGGGGAACTTTTCTGTGGCAGAATCCCAGCTCTGGAAAAACCCTCTCTATGTCACCATCCTTTTGGCACTGGGTCAAGATTTGATGGGGTTTTGTTAGCCAGTAGTCTGGTGTTGTTTTTAATTTCTATTATGTTGGATTATGTTTTTATGTACTTGTGATTGTACACTACCCTGGAGTTCCTCTGGATCGAGGTTGGGTTTAATAAATTAACTAAGTAAGTTTGCTCAATGGTCCAAGTCTGACTCAATATGAGGCAGCTTCCAGTATACCTTATCCGAGAATGCCATTCAATATCATAATACTAGAACTCACGGCCATCCAACTATGCTGAATGTTGGAAGATTCAGGACAGGCAAAAGGAAGTACCGGTACTTCTTCATACAGTGCATAGAAAAACCATAGAATTTGATCCTGCAAGAAGTAGTGATGGCGACCAACTTGGATGGCTTCAAAACTGGTTTAGACAAATACCTGGTTATCAGTTGCTGCTAGCCATCATGACTTATGTACTACCTCCACTGTCAAGAGGTTGTATGCTGCCGAAATACCAGTTGCTGGGAAGTGGAGAGTGTGCTATTGCTTATAGGTCTTCCTTGTGGTCTTCCTACAAGCATCTGGTTGGCCATTGGGAGAACAGGATGCTGGACTAGATGGGCTCTTAGCTTCTCATGACTACACACAGCAATGCCTTAAAGGTCTTGGTCGTCAGCAATACAAAGAAGTTCTACTTACCTTGTTTGGGTTCGTGGGGCAAAAAGCACCATCAGTCTAGAAAGACCCCTAATCTTTTAATAAACCATGAACCATCCATTCATCCATTTAAGCCACAACCTAAAAATGCTTAGCGCCCACCCACACTTGAATCTATTAGACTCAAGGACAATAAAACCCAAGAGGAGCTACAATAAATTGATATATTTGAAAGAAGGCAACTTCTTGTTGGCACTGTCATATTTCCTATCTGCTGCGCAAATAAGTTTAGCATTAGCTTCATTTTCTAAACCCTTTCTTGGCATTTGTCACTGTTAGAAGTGACAATCATCTATCGTGCTCCCTTGCCTTTTTGAACTGCTGGTTCATTTGATAGTATATGCCAGTGAATCAATTATTTTATGGCTCCATTTTATATTTCCTTTTATATTACATTACAGGCAGTGGAAGGAAAGTGGAAAGCTGCTCCATAAATCAGTTTGGCAAAAAGGACAGTTAGAGTCCCCCAGTATATGCCTCCGTTGATCATATCCTTGAACCAGCTGGAGAACAGAGGCTGTGCTGTGAATTAATAAATAAAATAAATAAATGAAACGAGAACAATGCATGGGAACATTTGACTTTATCTGGTATGGGTGTTCTTTTCTTTTTTAAAGTAAGTGTTGCTCTTTATAGCAAGCATTAAATAACTTGCCAAAGGACAGGAGAGACAAGAGGATGTGGGGAAGTTGAATATTGTTTTCTGAACTTTTTAATCGGTCCATGGTTCTGCAGTGCTTGTTTTTCCTTCTCAACAAGCAATCTAATTGCTAAAGAATCAAGATTTCCCTTTGCTACACACAAAGCATAGAATCATACAATGTGGCAAGCTTTTTCTGAGATTTTGATTTGGAAAAGTACACTGGGGAGCATGTATAAAGATTCCCATAATGTAGATCAACACCCTTAAGGTATTCTGATATAGGTCTGGCTCTTGTATAACAATATCCATTTTATAAACTATGATTCAATCATCCAAGAAGTAGAAATGTGCCTGCACCCCCTTCTTCCCTTCTTCCTCCCTTCGGTTGCTTGTCATAATGGAAGACTTCCAGGATTTGTTACACTATAGTTTCCTATGTCCAAACTGGCAAAATCTGGTTTTATATCTGCAGAAAGAAGAAGTTTGTGGGTAGAATAATTCTCTGTTCAGTGCCTCATAGTTTATTGGACTGAAATAGTTATATCAGGAGCAGACCTTACTTTAAATCAGAGTGCCTAAATAACAATTAAAATGGATTTCCTCAACTGCAAGTCACTGTAGACAATATTGGGCTAGACCAATGGTGTAAGGCATCTTTCTGTCTTCCTATGTTCCTATACAGCTATATTGGTTAAATGAACTCTTGGTTTTGTATAGCGTTATCTTGTAGATGTGCTTTCAAGGCCAAACTAAACACAATGAGGGAGTTCTATAATCAGTATGTGTAGGTTGTATCCAGTGCTAGTCATATTCACAGTAGCCCCGTTGAAATAAATGGACATGAATCACTTAATTTCAGTGGGTCTACACTGAGTAGAACATAGGTAGCCACAAACCTGTGTTTTTGCCACATCAGCACTCCTTGGTCCGATCACACCTGCAATACTGTGTCCAATTCTGGGCAGCACAATTTAAGAAGGATGTTGACAAACTGGAATGTGTGTAGAGGAGGGCAACCAAGATGATCAAGGGTCTGGAAACTAAGCCTTACGAGGAGCGCTTGAAGGAGCTGGGTATATTTAGCCTGGAAAAGTGGAGATGAGAGGAGATACGACATCCATCTACAAATATCTTAAGGGCTGTCACATGGCAGAGGGAACGTGCTTGTTTTATCCTGCTCTCGAGGGTTGGACTCAAGGCAATGGCTTCAAATTACAAGAAAGGAGTTTCCGACTAAACTTTTGGAAAAGCATTCTGACAGTAAGAACTGTTTGGCAGTGGGACAGACTCCCATGAGAGGTGGTGGGCTCTCTTTCCTTTGATGTTTTTAAAGAAGAGGTTGGATGGCCATCTGTCATGGATGCTTTAGCTGAGACCCAAGCTTGAACCTTGGGTCCCTTCCAATTCTAGGATTCTAGGATTCTAAGTATTTATTTATTTAGCATATTCCTGTCCACCTTTCTATACAGAGGTGGAAATGATTAACATAAGAAGAGCCTGCTGGATTACGCCAATAGCCCATCTAGTCCAACTTCCTGTTCTGACAGTGGCCAACCTGATGTCTGCAGGATGCCCCAAAACAGGACCTAATGCAAGAATTCTTTCCTCACTTGTGATTTCCAGCAAATGGGTTTCTGAGGCATGCTGCCTCTGACAGTGGAGGAAAAACATCATGGGTAATACATGGTTATCTTCTATTAATTTGCCCATTCCTCTTTTAAAGCCATCCATGGTGGTCACCATCACTACTTCCTGTGGAAGTGAACTCCCTAGTTTAACCCTGTGCTGTGTGAAGAAGTATTTTCTTTTATCTATCCCAAATCTCCCAACCATCACCTTTGTTGGATGTCCCTCAGTCCCAGGGTTATGAGAGATGGAAAACAACCCTTCTTTCTCCCCTTTCTCCACAATATCCAAACTTTTATACACCTCTGTCATGCTTTCTCTTACTTGCCTTCTCTGTAAGTAAAAAAAAACCTCCAAATGTGATAACCTTTCCTCATAGGGAGTTGCTCCATCCTTTTTGGTTGTCAGGGTTTTAGATCTTTGCAGGTATAATTTCTCATGCTGTCTTCATAAAATGCCAGTGACAAATCCATCACAATCATGTTTACTTAGGCCACATTCATACCATACCTTTAAAGTACCCAGAACTACAATCCTCAGAGTTCTTTGTGAAGAAGGAGGGATCATTAGACAACTCTGGAAACTGTAGCCCTAGGAGGGGAACAGGGGTCTCCTAACAACTCTCTTTACCCTTAACAAATAATGGCTCCCATAATTAATTGGAGGGAGCCATTGTTGTTTAAACTGGCATCATAGTACTTTAAATGTGTGGAGTGAATGTGGTCTTACCGTATTTTTCGCTCGATAACACGCACCAGACCATAACACGCACGTAGTTTTTAGAGGAGGAAAACAAGAAAAAAAATATTCTAAATGAAATAGTGGATATATGATTTTTGTGGTTCATGCTGTGGCCACAGACATGTGATCTGACAGTGAGTTTGGAGTAGCCCAATGCAAAAATCCTGAGGATACATGTGGATCCATGCTTTGTAACCACAGAGGAGGGAAGGAAGGGCAACCATGGATCCTCTGCTCACGACTGCAGCAGATCCCCCCGCCACCCGCAGGCATTCGCTCCATAACACGCACAGACATTTCCCCTTACTTTCTAGGAGGAAAAAAGTGAGTGTTATGGTGCAAAAAATACGGTAATCTCTTCCCCATGGAGCAAGCAGAAGCTCAAGCCCTGCTACATAGATGTGAACCTACATCTTTGTGCAGGCAAACTGTCAGGAAAATTGCCCCATCATAACAGCTTTCTTTAACTCTCTACCATTGTCTTCTTAGGAGGAAACACAGCATCCAAACTTCTCCAATTTGACCTTCCCTTCTGAGGATTACAACCCAAATGGTTTTACATTTTGTGTCATTCAAACTAACGACACAAGGATATCTCTAATTGGAAGTATGCTTATAAAATATTTACAGCTCCACGGATTGTAGAGTCTGGAAAAGGTATTTTATGGTGAAAGTTTTGTGACACCATGAATGTTTAAAATAGAGAGAAGGGGGAAGGGAAATGGAATTCCAGTTCATTATCTAGGAAAGTCCAGATTACATGCCAACTCCCTATTATTTTGTTCTCCACTGCTGGTAGATTTCGGGGGGGGGGGGATTCCCATGTATTGTTATGGTTTATTAGATAGAAGGATTTTTTGAATGATTATAATTGAAGACTACATCTTTGTTGTGGAGTCAAAATGTTCACCCTCTTGCAGCTAATACTTGTTTTGGGTTTCCCTTTATTCTCCCCTAACATTTAGCATCTAGCACCCTCCATTTATATTCCCCATAATGCTTCTGACATAGTATCATTATACGGCATTGTGGGAAAATAAATGTCAGCCCCAGCTGAGGGTACTGTTTGAATTTCCCATGTTACATTGGCATAATATAGAACCCTTTATTCTCCTTCTTGCTCCAAAAAATCCAATGGTCAGTCTGGGTGGACGGAGTCAATGTGGAAGGTTACCCACTAAGAAGGGGTAACTGCAGTTCAGGGGTTCACCACATGGGGCAGCCACACACAGATTCGCAGCAACTTCTGACACCTGGGCTGGATCTACACTGACCTGTTTAACATTATTAGAATGATAGAACGATAGAACGTCACAGGGCATACTTGTAAATCAAAGCGTCCCCCCATCAAAACACTGTCTCCTTACTACTGGTTGCTCTGCAGTGCCTTCGGGTTCACATTTTAATAGTGCATTATGAACATTAAATGTAGGATGTCATGTGTCAATATACATTATCAAAACCATTCCTTATCCCTTCCTTAACATTAAAAACCATGAGTGTAGATCTGCATCAGTTCCCAACCTGCCAGAAGTGGGCATTGGGGATGCAACAGCAGATGGCTCAAGAGAGGCACCCCACATTTACCCTAAAGAAGCATCATCAGCTGCAAATGATTGCCTTTCCTGCATTGAATATAACACATCAGATGCAGTATAAATAGGTCCAATTTAGAAAGGAGGTTAAAAGAACAGCTACTCAGAAAAAGTGGGAGATTCCTCCTAACCAGCTGTCTTCAGGAGAATGCATTTTGTGTATTTAAGAGTGTCTGTTTTGCATAAGGCTCCTCCAGAGGTGTGTGGTACCTTGCTATCTTTAGCACATTTACCAGCCACAAACAGCTTCATTTTTTATTTATCTAGCAAAGCAAACCCTTCTCTCCTCCCATCCTTAATCTTTAATCCTCCTTCGCAACATTAATAATGAGCAAGGCACCTGCAGATCTGATTAATCAATCAATGCAAATACCAAGCCCATTCCAACAAGGCCTGCCCCTTCCTTCCTTGCTAAGCTGGGTGCAGCAAAGTATATATTTATTGCGATCAGCATGTCATGGTTTTGTGCATTACTACTCATAGTACCATAGCTAATGTCACTGGATCAGCCAGTCATGCCTCAAGAAGACTGTTTTGCTCTGAAAATCTTGAGGGATTTCTTTTCCTGCCACCCTCCACTGAACTAAGTATGTAACTCACCTTTTTAAAAAGAATGCCTGGGGAATGCAGTGTTCTTTAAAAGTGCTGAAATGACAGTAGTGGAGACAAAACACCTTCTAATTACCTGCAGAAGAAGGAGAATGATGCACAAGCTTTTCCATGTTGCCCTACAAAATCTGACCCGGAAAGGTTTCTAAAGGTGGATGAAAGGAAAGCAGAATTGTTCCCTGTCCCAGGTGGCAGCCATTAGCAGATGAACTGGCAGCCTTTAAATGCTTGTTACAAATTGAAATCCAAGGGTGGGTGCATCCGTCGATGTGGATCAAACCCTGACACTGAAGGCAGATAAACCAGTGCAATTGATTCAAGTGTGAGTGTGACCAAATCAGGCCTCGGAAATTTTACCAGTGCCAAAAAGCCTTTTAATTAGCCACATTCTTGCAGAGATGAGTTTGCCTGCATTCCAATGTCGAATCAAACCATAGCCTTGCTTTTATGTCTGCATCACTTTGGGCACTGCTTCTAGAGGGGACCGATGTTTGAGCAGGGTGTTTCCTGCTAAGGTTGATACCCCCAGGAGTGCATTGTGCTCCGTCATGCCGTATTTGAAGCAGCTGAGGAGGATTCCATGTGTAGCTCCACAGAGAGAGTGCTCAGCTTAGAGAAGAAGACAAGGGCAACAGTCAAGGACAAGGGTGCCACTGTGAATGCTCTTCTCTCTAAGTCTAGGCCAGGGTGAGCGCGACATATTTTGCTGCCTGAGGCAAAGGACAAGTTGCTGCTTGTTCCCCAAAGTTGTTGAGCTTTCTAAGCTCCTTTTTAAAAAAGGAAATTCACAAAAAATATATATATCAAGATTTCCAGTATGGGCTGCCATATAACTGGGGTTTGCACAGGCATTTTAACCAGTTTTCAAACATTCTGCCAGGACACAATTTCCCACGGACGAATCCCGGCTATGTCCGGGAAATTCTGGAAGTAAGGCAGCCCTACATTCAGTGTGCCTGTTTCAAATCATAGAGTCCTCCAATAATAATAATAATAATAATAATAATAATAATAATAATAGTTTGAGACATTTTTGTTGTAGGTAATGTGGGGTTGTGGGGGAGAGAGGAGAAAATGGAGAAAGAAAAATAGAAGTGGGGAAAGTGGGTGAGAGAGATGTTAAAGTTTCATTCTTTACATAGTATATGAGTGGAGTTTTTTCCTTCAGTGTTGTGTGAGATGCCTCTACTACTTCTTGGGAAGTTGTTTTTTTAAACAATTTTTGAGCGGCTGGGGGAGTTCTGCCAAGCCTACTAATCCTTTTCCTTTCAACTTCCCATCAAACTTTTCCAGTTATGCAGAAGGACACTTTGAAACACTTGCAAAAGTCAGATCAAGTAAAGGCGATAACAATCAAATCATTTGCAACATCACCAGGGACTCCCCTTTTCCTCCAGGAAGTTGCTAGGCTACTATCGTAAAGATGGGTGGAAGGGGGAAAAATCACTTGATTAACTGCAAATACAGATTGGTTTTTCTTTTTTCAAGTTAATGCAGAAGGCAGCATGTCTTTTAATTTTATTTGTATAGGTAGCCTCAAGAATGGAAGCAGCAAAGCTACGGAATAAAGCAAAGCCTCCCACTAAATACTAGCGATACTAAAAAATCTGGGATGTACTTCCTATGGAGATAAAAAAATATATAATTAGCCATCACTGGCAGTCCCATGATTTTTGCTGAAATGACTTTGCCTTTTGACCTGACCTCCCCCGCCAGGGCCCCATGAAATGTACTTCTGCAGCAGAGTTAAAACAGAAACCAAATATTGTAATCTTCCTTGAGCTCCCCAGCAGAAGTGACTGTCTGTCCCCAGACAGGAGCATAGAGGTGAGAAGGGTTCCAAGAAGGAAAATTCCTGACATGTCCTGGTTTTCGGGTGTCAGAGGGAAATTTTGCTGAGCCACCAAAATGTCAGGGAACACAAGGATGTATGGCAACGTGATGGAAAAAGCATCGGAAACACAACTTTGTGGGAATTTTACTTTTTGAAATATGGCAACTCTAAACTTTACTACTAGCTTCTTCAAATGATCTGCAATGGAACAACCTTTATATCTCTCAAGTCCTGGTACTACCTCTGGACTTTGAAAGGGCTGAGTCAGTGGATGCCAAGTCACTGTGGGGTTCTCCAGACAACTGGTTCATTGAACATTCATTCTGATTTTTTATTTTTTATTTGGCAGGGAAGTACCGTATTTTTCGCCCCATAATATGCACCGCCCCATAGGACGCACCTAGTTTTTTGGGGGAAAATAAAGGGGGAAATTTTTTTTTCCCCAGGTGCGGGGGCTGGCGCGGGGGAAGCCTGAGCTTCACCCGACCCCAGCCCCCAGAACAGGCTGCCGCCCCAAGCCTTTTGCTCCCGGCGGGACCTCCTGCAGGGCGCGTGAGGCTTGGGGCGACATCTGCCTGAAGCAGGGGGCGGGCTCCGCAGTTGGCCCTCTGCTTCGGGCAGCAGGCTGCCGCCCCAAGCCTTGCACACCCGACGGGACCTCCTGCCGGGCGCGCGAGGCTTGCCGACATCTGCCTGAAGCACGGGGCGGGCTCCGCAGCTCGCCCCCTGCTTTGGGCTGCAGGCTGCCACCCCAAGCCTTGAGCGCCCGGCGGGACCTCCCGCTGGGCACGCAAGGCTTGTGGATAGCTTCCTGAAGCCTGGAGAGCGAGAGGGGTCGGTGCGCACCGATGCCTCTTGCTCTCCAGGCTTCATCGAAAGCCTGCATTCGCCCCATAGGACGCACACACATTTCCCCTTCATTTTTGGAGGGGAAAAAGTGCGTCCTATAGGGCGAAAAATATGGTAGAACAGCAATAAGCATTCATTCTCATTGCTTGTGTAGTGTTTATACATTTTCCCATTAATGATTTGTTGATCCCACACTTCTCTGGGCATCTCCCTGCTTTTTCCTAACCTCAATGTCTGATTTTTAAAAATAAGTGATGCTACATTGAGTAATTATGGGATAAGTACAGTTAGCTCACCAGAAACACGTGTGCCAAGACATTCCACTGATGTTCACCTAATGGTAGACCTTCTCAAGCATGGAAGTGGTTCTGATTTTTTTGTAAGCATTCCAGCCATATAACTCAGAACATGTTGTGAGAGGTGGGATCCAACTTCAGCTGAAGGCAGTAATAATGGGAGTGCCACAGACGGGGGAGGATTCTAAGAATGCATCCAAACGAAACAGAGCACTGGAAATTAGGTGAGGAACATGGCGTAAAGCTTTCTCAAAATCAAACCCAAGGAGTTTGAAACCAGCGAGAAGATGCTAAGGTTAAAGGTAAAAGCTGCAATTGATCACTCGTGGAAAGGTGAACAGAGGATTTCTCTACCTTCACGTCTGCCTGTATGTCTCAGGGCCAGACAGATCTGCAGCCACAAAATCAAGTTCATTGACATTCTGTGTATGTGGAGGAAACTCAGGGGAAATAATAAGCTTGTGTCCTCTTCTAGGGTTGAAGACAAGATGACTGTGCCTGCAGCTTAGCTGTTTACAGAAAGCCAGCATCTCTTGGGACTCTTGCTATTACCTTAAAGCAGGCGTAAGCTAACCTGACTTGGGCCAGGACTGCTTTTATCCTGGGCTAACCCTCTGGAGGCCACATGCTGCTGGTGACTGTGGCCACCCCATGCTTTCTCATGCACACAGAGACACAGACAGAAACACAAACAGGCAGACAACTTCACTCCTTATCTGACTTGTGCAAATCACCTGAGGATCAGGGATTGCTGGCTCCATTCCACTCATCTAATGATTGATCAGATGAACAGGGAGTGGTAGATTTGCATCAACATCAGGATGCTGGGTTTGGCACACCATAGGGTTACCTTAATTTTCTCCCCTTTTCGCCACCCCCCCCCAAAGGAACTTACTGTATGTCAATTGATTTGTGCACTGCGGAGCAGTTGCAGCAACAGGGCGACCATTCCTCCCCACTTTATGCACCCTCATCTGATGGGGTGTGCATGTGCAACCTGAGGCTCTGCCTACACAGAAGCTGTCCCTGCTCTTCCCTCTGCATGCCTCTCCTGGTTCTAGGAGACAGTGGGATGGTGGATGGTGGGGAGTCTACCAGCCCATCCCTTGCATGAACAGTCTCTTTCTTCTCCACCACATCCTGAGCACCTCCCTCCATCTCGGACTGCCCTGCCGCTTCCTCCTCCTGTGTCAGGTGTCAGGGAATTCTCTCCCTCCCCCAGTGGCAGCAAGAAGCAGAGAAAAACAAAGAAGAGTTCTTACTAATGAGTTTATTCAATCATCACAGCGAGAGACAAGGAATGCAGTCTGTATCCCATTAGTGGCGTTGCTCAAACTGAGCTCCTCCCCACTCCTTTGCTAGTAATAGCACTTCCCCTTATGGTGGCCATCAGGGGCTAGTTGTCGCTGAGTCCTTTGCTCTTGCACTCTCAATGAACGCCGAGTTCTGGGAGAAGGGGGGGGGGAGTCAGAAATACGCTCCAGTGATTACGTGACAGCTGGCTGCTCTGTCTCCCCTGGCTCTGGCTCTGCCCTCCCTTCTCCCAGAACCTCCCAACTCTTTTGTTCGCCTATCCCTGAGCTGTGACCTTCCTCAAACCACTGCTGTAATTCAATACAGTGGTACTTTGGTTTAAGAACAGCTTAGTTTATGAACAACTTGGATTAAGAATGCTGCAAACCCAGAAGTAGGTGTTTTGGTTTGTGAACTTTACCTTGGAATAAGAACATGCTTCGCTTCCTGTTGAGCATGTTCCATTTGTAAATTGAGTCCCTCGCTGCTATGGGAAAGCATGCCTTGGTTTAAGAAAGGTTTGGTTTAAGAACGGACTTCTGGAATGGATTAAGTTTGTAAACCAAGGTACCACTGTACTGCCTTCCTCTTCTCTGGAAGCTTCAGGAGAAGGGGGGGGGCAATTTCCACCATTCCTCCTCAATCTCTTCTCCTTCAGCCAGTCCCTGACATCCTGCTGCCCTGGCTGCTGCCTTGCAGGCAGCACCAAACCCCATAAATCGCTGACCCCCTCTCCTGGGTCCCTGGCATATACTGAACAAATTAATATGTGAGAGCAAATGGCACAGAAGGAATGGGGCACCCTAAGGTTTGTCCAAGGCAAGTATATGCATTAGCTATTAAGTATGTTAATATGTTACAGGAGAGTAAGCTATGGTCTAACATTAGGAATAGCTTCTTAATGGTAAGAGCAGTTTGACAATGGAGCCAATTAAAATGTAGTGGGCTCTCCCATGCTGGAGGTCTTTAAGCGGAGACTGAGCAACTGTTATTTGTGGACACTGCAGCTCTGGATCTCCTACACTCAGCAGGAGGCTGGACTGCAAAGGTCCTTCCAGATCTATGATTCCATCCATAGTCCTCCAACACACGATGACTTTTGAGGGGATTTAAATTGTTCCCTTTTAATGCTGCCACACAGTGCACATTGCTTCCATCCTCTGTGACAATTTGTCCCCCATGACCTGAATTTCATTGCAGCAGATTTGAAATTAGCATAATTAGGCGGGCCACCTTGCTACCTGAGAAAGTCTTTCCTCAAGGATAAAGAATATATTGCTTGGTAAATGAAGCACATTTTGTTGTTGTTTGTAATTGCATCCTTGCTGTTAAGCAACCCATTAGATGAGGCCATTGTCGGCTTTCAAGTGATTCTTTCTTCCTCGGTAATTTGAACACTTCCCATGTTAAATGCATTTTGAGATTTAGCCAGTGGCACTGCTTGGTTTGAGGGAGCCCCTGGTCAAGATGCTATTATGGTAAGTGGGGTGGGAGAAGAATGAGTTCCTCTTTCTTTCTGATGGGTACCCAGATTGCTAATGCAGGGATTTTGTGGGAGGGATTCAAGTGAATACTCAAAATCTGTTTGGAATAGTTTAGTAGCTTTTTATTTTTCAAGAAACACATATTCCTGAACATATGCAGAGTACATTCTGTCTCCCCCTACCCAACATTATCTCACATCTCAGAAGCGGGCTACTGCATGGACAGAAATGGAGCATTATAGAAGGCAGAAGACTATGTGGCCTGAGAGACTTAAGGCAGCTCTGTATTTTAACTGTAATTTTCACAAACACAGAGATGGAAGCTGCCTGTAAAAGAGCCAACAAGAGTTCTTCTAATTTATACAATGGATTGTTTCAGCCCTTGGAGTAGTTCCAAAATCTATATGGCCCAAAGGCAGACAAAAGTCACCTTTCTCCATCTATAGCGGGCCTCTCAGAGAAGCACAGCATAAAATCTCATTGTGTTTTTTTCCTGTATCCTTCCACCCCCACCCCTTAAAAGGTATTTTGAGGATCTGTCACTTTCACTTGTCCTTTGGTGTTTTGTTTGGGAAGTAAAACCACGTGACAGCAACTGGTTTAGAAAACGAAGGGGCTGGAAACATCCACTCATGACATCCTGTTGATGTAATATATTCAGCTAATGTGCAGCTGGTGACCACTGAAAAACGGTAGGGCAGAAAGTAAGGAGGCTGAGAGGAGGTGGAGCCAGAGACAATGACAGGTAGGGCCTACAAATTCCAGTTTTGTTTTTCTTCTCCTGCCTGATGAGTCCCACAAGGGCAACACTGAGACAAAGAAACAGAAAGCTGACAGGCATCTCCCTCCATCCCTGGAGTGCCCATAAATAAGATGCCAGGAAGGTGGAGGTTGTCTGAGGGCAGACTGAGGTTGGTATGACTGTGTCTCGTTTGCCCTAACATACAAGCCTCCACTGCTAAGATGTGCTTGTTGAAGTAGTGTGATGACACATCTGTCTGTTAGGATTCATTCCCTGTGTTGCAGTCATGGGATTGTTTTTATCACATGACTGTATGTTTTCATTCCACATTGTGGGAAGTGACGGAGACAGGATGTTTATATTACTGTGTTTCTGTGATGTAGAACATTTGTCCTCTATTATTTCTCTTTGCTGTCTGATGCTGGAGAAGAAGGAGCTGAGTTACGATGCTCCGAGTGTAGATATGTAAATAAACGTAGTTTAGCCAAAAAAGCTGCGCTAATGAGTCTGTACACTGACTGCCTATACTCTGCTGATCCTGAAGTGTGCTGATGCCTCTGAGGTATCAGTCGCTGTGATGTTCAGGCTGGAGAAAGATTTTGAATCTCCCGAACAAACGACCAGGAGGGAGAGATCATGCCAGTCAGGCATGTGTCTCTACCGGACTCCTACTTGTGTGTAGGACCTCCTGACACTGTCTCCATCACTGGTATTTCCCCCATCACCTAAGGTAAGTAGCAATGGGGAGAAAGACTTCTTTAGAGTTGGCCTCTAGGGGCAGCAGTATTCTTTGAATGCTTCTCAGGACAGCAGCTAACCCAAGCTTAGGGACTGAGATTCTGCCTTGCTTGGGAGATGTTTACTCCCCTGTTGAAGTCTAAAAGAGGAGGGTGATTTTCTTCCCAGTGTAGTTCCAGTGTAACAGACATTGCACACACCATATGTATAAGTTCCATTCCATGAGCATGTTTATTTACCTTACGTTCTTTTCCATACCCTTCAACACTTCTCAGATGAAAATAGGGACATCCAGTTCCATAGTAATAAAAACAATAATTTATTAACATATATAAAAACAGAATACCTTCAGATGTCTTCTAAAGGTTGTATGGTTACTTATCTCCTTGGCTCGGGGCAGGGGGGGTCACATAACTGCACACCCTCCGATGAAAATAAGGATGTCCTACCATACCCTCCCATATTTTGCAGATGAAAATAGGGACATCCTAAGGAAAAGAGGGACATTCTGGGTTCAAATCATAAACTGGGATGGCTTCTGTAAAGTTGGGACTTTCCCTGGAAAATAGGGACACTTGGAGGGTCTGCTTTTCAGACCTATGGTAACTAAAAACCAGTGAGTTTTAAAATTCCATAATGTAACTGGATATATAACGCTCTTTCTCGTTCTACTGTAGGTGATTGTGCAGTGCTCTTGACTGCATGGAGGAACCAATGTGAAAATAGCTGTATGCACAAAGGCATCCAGGTCTCCAAGGCCTCCCACCAAATGCATGGAGGTCAGAATGGAGTCACTGGAGCGTTTACATTGGTGGAGTGGGCAGCAGATATGGCCTGCACTGAGCACATGGAAGAAACTTATGGCTTATGTTTATTTTAAAAATCTGTGGAAAGTGTACTTACTTATTTCAGAGGAAGCCAATTATATGGTATTATATCTGAGAGCTGTCTTTGGGTTTAGTCTTTGTTAGAATTTGTGACTTTCTTTGCTGCTTTTTAATGGCAAATTATTTCGTGTGTAGAGCCTGTGCACCGTGGGCATTTTGGGGACCTTTCAAAAGCCGAATCTCAGAGCTTCTGGCTTTTGAAGGCATCTTGGAGGGAGGAACGGTGTTGAGAGAGAAAGAGTACAAGCCCAGCTCTCTCCTGCAAGGCAGGTCTTTTGATTAAGGTTTTCCATTTTAAACAGAGTTTAATCAAGGACAGCCAAACCAGAGGCAAGCCAGTTTTCCAGGTGTGCCTTCTTGTGCAGATGGTGTGCTGCCAAAGAGAATCAAAAGAGACTTAATTACCAGAATGATCAGCAGAGTCAGACGGGAGGAGGAATTGTGCACTCTGATGGAAGCAGATCATTACAAAACAGCAACATGGCTTGGCACGTGAAACGGGAAAAGGACGGCTTTTTAAAGCAGCAGCGCTGCTTGCTCCATCTTCAGCCTGCCTGCAGCGCGCGCGCGCACACACACAAGTCTATGTCTATGTCTATGTCTATGTCTATGTCTATGTCTATGTCTATGTCTATGTCTATGTCTATGTCTATGTCTATGTCTATGTCTATGTATATCTATGCTATGATCAGGATGGTTCCTACTGTGCATATGGAAAACTCATTTCACACCATGCAAATTGAAAAGTTGTACTTAAAATATTAAAATGAATAAAACCTATGCCAATATAAAATATAGAACAATGTAAAGTCAATCAGTATAGCCTCTTCACCTCCTTACTGCAAACATCAGTAGTTTAATGTGCCAAAGAACCCACACAATTATAAGACTGGCTCATCCCCACAGGAGTTTAATGTGGCTTTATGCTGAATGTGCCTTGATTTTCGGGGAGGGCATCATCTACATGATGTTCTCCCCATTCAAGTGGCAGTCTGAAATTTTTCCACAGTTAACCTGGTTTTGTACCTGTCAAGGGGAAAACCAGAAAAAAAATGCTTGTTACCTGACTGTAGATGTGCTGGAGCACATTGTGTGGACTGGTGATTTTTCTGCTGTGCCATCTATCACCAAACCCTCTACTTTTGTTTTGTTTTGTTTTGTTTTGTTTTGTTTTGTTTTGTTTTGTTTTGTTTTGTTTTGTTTTGTTTGTTTGTGTGTGTGTGTGTGTGTGTGTGTATATATATATATATATATATATATATATATATATATGGAGAGAGAGTGTGTGTGTGTGTATATGTGTGTGTGTGTGTGTGTGTGTATACACACAGTATATATATTTTCTCTCTCTCTCTCTCTCTCTCTCTCTCTCTCTCTTAAATGCATAAGAGAGCTTGTACAAAGCAGCTGCATTAAAAATAAAAACTGCCTTTGCAGAGAAAGGAGAGAGAAAAAAGGGAGGAAAGGAAGGGAGCGACTCCAAATCTTGCCCTGCTTGGAGGGACAAGCAGAATCTGACCCGGCAGGGCTTTGTGGCATCTAAATAAAGGTGAATACAATTAACAAGTAGTTAAGGAGGGAACATCCAAAAAAGCAATGGGTCCCTCTCGTAGTTTGAGCACTGCCCAAAGTCTATAAGAATCTAATCTGCATGTTTGATTGCAGTCTACACGCAGAATTCCGCCAGAACATTTGGCTATGGCCAATCGGAAAACAGAACATCTCACCGCTTTGTGTGCAGAGAGCCTTGAGTTCAATCCCTGACTTCACCGGTTAAAAGGGGAAGGTAGGAGATGATGTGAAAGACCCTTTTCTTAAGACCATGGAAAATAAGGGTTGTTGCCTGCAAAGAGTAAGTATTTTATCTCTTCTTTCATTGAGTTTTAATGTTTGGTAATATAAAGACAAAATGATACAAACCCCACTATATCTTGTTGTTGTTGTTGACATGGGTTTTTAAAATGATGCATGGTGTGAAAAAAGTGACTAGGTATAAGTTTTTCTCCGTCTCTTATAATATTAGTACCTGGGGCCATCCAGGGACTGACAGTGCATAGTTAAAGTATGGAGCCTGCTCCCACAAGATGTAGCAATGGCTTTAAATGAGAATTATTTGAATTCCCAGAAGATATGGCTGTCAGTGGCTACCAGGTCAAATGACTATGCTCTCTCTCTGCTGTCTGAGGAAGCATGCCTCTGAATTTCACTTTCTGGAAATCATTAGAGAGGAGAGTAGTGCTGCACCCAGGTTCTGCTTGTAGACTTCGCACGGATTTGTGTTTGGCTACTCGGCCTCGTGTGTTTGGATTTGTGTTTGGCTAAATGGCCTCGGCCCAGTATACCTGAAGGAGCATCTCCACCCCCATTGTTCTGCCTGGGTGCTGAGGTCCAGTGCCAAGGGCCTTCTGGTGGTTCCCTCATTGCGAGAAGCAAAGCTACAGGGAACCAGGCAGAGGGCCTTCTCGGTAGTGGCACCCGCCCTGTGGAATGCCCTCCCATCAGATGTCAAAAAGATAAACAACTACCTGACATTCAGAAGACATCTTAAGGCAGCCCTGTTTTTAATGTGTTTTTAATGTGTGACATCTTAGTGTATTTTTGGTCTTTGTGGAAGTCGCCCAGAGTGGCTGGGGAAACCCAGCCAGATGGGCGGGGTACAAATAATAAATTATTATTATCCATATTATTATTACTGTGAGAATAAGTTGCTGGTTGAGATGGGCCTGATCCAGCAGGGCTTTTCTTAGGATGAATTAGGATGACGTTGGCCTCATCCTAAGGATAAAAAGCTGTCGTGTTCACTTACTCCCATACATAACTGCATAGCACTATAGCCTAAAGCCTTAGAAATCAGCCCACAGGGTGGAGAAAAATAAGAGATAAGAAGGCTCTGATTTATTCCAGAGTTTGCCCCCCCTTCTGTGATGCTCTATTTTTTTTGTTTCCTTTGCTCTTCTTACATTTAAGTGTCTTTTAAAAAACCGATTCTCCTAGTACCAATTCCTCTCCTGCCTTTCTTCTGTTGGCTACTTGCCTGCTGATAATAGACAGGAGATACTGCTTCTGGCAAAGAGGAGTCACTTGGGGAACTGGACGAGGAGTGCACTTAATAATACAAGGATCTCGCCATGCTTTACAGACATTAATTAATTAAGTCTCACAACACTTTTTTGAGAGAGGGAAGAATGATGATATATGCACTTGACATCTGGGCACACAGAAGTGGCTGGCTGAGGTCTCATTTTGAATATGTGTTAATAAGTTTTAAACTCCCTTCCAAAAAAAGAGAAAGACTATAGGTTTTCATAAGACTAGGGTATAGGTTTTCAAGCAGCCCCTAGAACACAGAATTTGCCGTACACTAAATCATTGTTTCATAATTAAATATCAGTATGTGAGCTGTATATAAATGCACAGGGCTGTATGGATTCTGCAAGGAACTTGGAACTGGGCATAAAATTATTATGTGCCCTTCATTTTAAAAAGCAAATTTCTAATGAGTGAAGAGGCATCTTTCAGTAGACTGTGTATCTCAGAATCAATATTTTCTGCTCATTTAGATATGCCCATTCCAGAAGAAGCTGTTCCAAAAAAGTAGGAGTCAAGAGCCTCTGGCACACCAGATGTTGGGCTCCAACTCCCATCAGCCTCAACTAGGATGGCCAAGGGTAAGAGATGATGGGAATTGTAGTCCAGGAACATCTAGAGGGCTACGAATGTGTAAAGCCATTTAGTAGCTTACAGTGCAATCCTAAACATGTCTACTCAGAAGTAAGTCCTATTGACACCAAGTTGGGGAGGGGTAGCTAATGCTGTGGAAGACAGAATTGGGATTCACAGTGACCTTAACAGCTTGGAGAACTGGGTCCATACCAACAAAATGAATTTCAATAGGGACAAATGTCAGGTTCCACACTTAGGCAGGAAGTACCAGCTGCACAAATATAAGATGGGGGACACCTGGTTTTTCAGTAATACATGTGAAAAGGATGCATCAACAGAAGTATAGTGTCTCGATCAAGGGAACTCATAATACCACTCTATTCTGCCTCGTTCAGACCACACCTGGAGTACTGTGTCCAACTGACGGTACCATGATTTAAGAAGAATTTTGACAAGCTGAAACGTGTGCAGAGGTGGGCAACCAGGTCAATAAAGCATCTGGAAAGTAAGTCTTATGAGGATCAGTTAAGGGATTTGGTTAAGTTTAGCCTGGAAAAAAATGAGACTAAGAGGAGATATTATAGCCATCTTCAGATATCTAAAGGGCTGTCACATGGAAGTTGGAGCAAGCTTGTTTTCTCCTGGTCTGGACCCAAACCAATGACTTCAAGTTATAAGAAAGGAGATTCTGACTAAACATCAGGAAGAACTTTCTGATGGTAAGAGCTGTTCAACAGTGGAATGGACTCCCTTGGAAGGTGGTGGCCTATCCTTCATTGGAGATTTTTAAACAGAGGTTGGATGGCCATCTGTCAGGGATGCTTTCCTTGGGATTCCTGCATTGCAGGGAGTTAGACTAGATGACCCTCAGGGTCCCTTCCAACTCTACAATTCTATGATTCTAAATTGGTCTTACTCTCAGACAAGTAGGGTTTGATTACAGCCTTAGAATTTTTGTAGCAGAGGAAAGAACTGAACCAGGGTTTTTTTTTGGGATGGAATCAACAGCAGATTTTTTTTGGGGATGGAATCAACAGCAAAGACAAAAACAGTGATATAGCAGGAGATATTTGAATTACTTTATGGTTCTGTTAGTAGGGGTCTGCCTTGGAATCATTGATTTTCCAGAGAGATGAAGAGATTATACAGCACAGAACTTAGCTATTGTTACCTTGTGATTTTCAATTAAGGGAAGGTGAAAAAAAATAAAAAGTATCCCAGTGTCATGGTCATAACCTGAAGGGTTCAGACAAGAATTCTGCTGCATACAAATGAGTTAAAAGATGGATAGTTTATCTGTATGGGAAAATTGCAGGCTCGCCATGGAAATGTCTCCTTAGGTTAGTAAAGTCTGCTGCTAGCGTTTTCATGACAACAGATCTGTGGACTGTGAATTAAACCCTTGATTTCTCTCCTTCTCTTTGACATTCAGAAAACCTTTCATGGGGATCTCAAATAATTATTTTTTTAAAACACACACACATACATTTACCTTTACGGTCAGACAAGGGAAGCCCTCAGTCTCTGTAGGTCCAATCTATTAAAAATATTCAAGGACCACTAGATAATACAAGCTTCAGGGTGAGAAGATGCTGTCTCTTTGAGAAGTTGACCTACCCAGGAGCTCAGGAAAAGAAGACAATCTCCTCCTGGCCCTACTTTGCTATGCAGTTACTATATGAACTACTAGGATGATTATGTAAGCTCTGGAACACCAAAAAACAAGACGTGGATAATGACATTCTGGTGGGGGTGGGGATAGTTGCTCCAACCAAATCTATATGCACAGCTTTTGGTTCTTTCGAGAGTCCATAATTAGTATTGCCATGTTGAGCCACTAATGCATCTAGGATTTGTTTGTGGAAAAACTTACTTTACCCTGGTGTTTATTCCTGGCAATAGATAGCTTTTTGTCTTTGCCCTCTAACAAAAATGTGGATTTCAAAAAGGTAAAGGCTATGGGTGGTTCCCAATGAAATGAATACGCTAGCACAAGAGCTTTTGACTCTGTAAATGAACTTCCCTTCTGTCTCCTCTCCCTAAATCTGTTCTGAGGTTTCCTCAAACCCCTCTGGAGCAGATTGAAGGAGGGTGAAGGAGAGCATGGGGAGAAGATAGCAAGTGAAAGTTCTGTTGCGCAATTGGAAATCCTTGTGCTGGTGGATCTGTTTAGTTGGATGCCCCCCAACGCCCCTTCCATTTGAAGTGTCCTATTAGAAGAATGGGGTTCTTCACCATATTTACAATAATTGCAACTGTGCACACAATCACATGTACATAGTATTCAGTTCCAAGCATTCACTTCATTTGCATGATGACAATCATGGGAGCAACAACGACAACAACAACAACAACAAATTTATACCCCGCCCACCTGGCTGGGTTTCCCCAGCCACTCTGGGCAGCTTCCAACAAAAGATTGAAATACAATAATTCATCAAATTTTAAAAACATCCCTAAACAGGGCTGCCTTCAGATGTCTTCTAAAAGTTGTGTAGCTCTTCATCTCCTTGACATCTGATGGGAGGGCATTCCACAGGGTGGGCGCCACTACCAAGAAGGCCCTCTGTCTGGTTCCCTGTAACTTTGCTTCTCACAAGGGGGGAATTGCCAGAAGGCCCTCGGTGCTGGACCTCAGTGAAGAGCATCTACTGGTAGTCCCAGTTTCGATCGCTGGCACTTCTGGGAAGAGCTGGTAGGACAATTGTCTGAAAGTTGCTGCTGGATTAAACCAAATGGACCAACACTCTGATTCAATATAAGGCAATTTCCTATGCTCCTAATCACAGGGGAAAAAAGTGGGGGCATGCAGGCAAACCCCACCCTCTCCAGCAGCCACCTTCCCCATCTTTCTATCCCTTGGTGTGTTAAGGGCAACCCTCCAAAGCAGGGAGTTTCTAGTACACATGGAGGCTGCACTTGTGATTCAGAACCCTGATTATGCAAGGAAGCCTCCATGAATAGAAGACTCTCCCCACTTGATAGAACAACCCCAACTCACCTGTGACTGTGACTAAATGTTCCGAATGCAGCTTGCAAATAGAAGATCATATTTATTATTTCCATTTTCCTCCAGTAGGTGCGTTCTCTCTCTCTCTCTCTCTCTCTCTCTCTCATTTTTTAATTAAATTTTCTGTTTTACAATTTAGAATATTCATTTAAATAACCTTAAAATGTCAGTTCTCTTCTCTTTCCATGGTTCTTTTTGTATATCACAAATCCCTGCATATTTTACATAAACTAAACCATTCAGTAATCCATTATTACATCTATCAAAACTTGTTTACACTGTTGAATTTATCTTAATGCTGTTTTGAAGTGTACACAATTTTCCTCCATACATTCAATAAACATTTTCCAATATTCTCTTATTCTATATGTTAAATCCACAAGCTGCACATATTCCATCAGTTTACGTTGCCATTCTTCTTTAGTTGGGACCTCACTCGTTTTCCATTTTTGGGCCAACAAAACACGGGCTGCAGTAGTGGCATACATAAATAACCATTTTTTGACACCTGGGAATTTCAGCCTGAATTATCCCCAACGGAAAGGTTTCTGTTTTTTATTGGAAAAGGTACTTTTAAACATTATTTCCCCCCCAATTCATTCTGGATTATTCCCCAATACTTTTACCCTTTTACAGGTCCACCACATATGAAAGAACGTTCCCTCAACTTCCTTGCATCTCCAGCATTTTCAGTCTTATAAACCTTAGCAAGCCTACTCGGAGTTAAATACCATCTGTAAATCATTTTCAATAGTTCTCCTTCAAAGAAGAACATGCTGTAAACCTCAGAGCGATCAGGTCGGTGTTCTTTTTACATCTTTTATGTTTCATACGCACTCATTTGGCAAACCAAGGCCTCAAAGCCACCCTGCACTGATGAGTGCATCATCCAAGTCGGCACAGTAGATTAAGACGGTGTACATCCTTTTTCAGGGACTTGAAAGCAGCTTGGTATAGACTTCATTGCCTAGGATACCACCCTGTTGAGGTCTGGATTGGAGCCCAGAAAGTAAGTAGCCCCTGGACTCTGAGTAATCATTATCTGGTAATGACATAGGTGGAGAAAGTCACACTGGAATGGCAGATAAGTGTGTGTCAGCTGGAACAACTTTGTTTATATTCTTTTGATTGACTCCAGATTCCAGCTTGAGTGTTCTGCATGAGTTTTTTCTTTCTTTTTTAAAAAATAGATCAAAATATTTTGAGAACGCTGCAGAGAGCCCAGCAGACCCTTCAAGATTTCACAGGTGAAATTAAGGGTGTTTTTGTGTACTTAGAAGACCTTGTTATCAGACGAAGGACTAGTGTCTGAGCACCTTCTCTCTTCTCCATCCACGACACATTGTTGAAAGCCGTATTTAGCTTGCTCTGTGCCGTTTTCACTAAATCTTTCATGCTGTGTGAAAGATCACATAGAACACATAAATTACCAGGCAAGGAAACATTGGGAAAAGGGAATAAAGTGCTGTCTGAATGCAGCCTGACTGTGATAATTTGTCTAGTGCACATTTGTGCAACATCACACATTGACCATATTTTTAGGGCACCCCCAAACTTTGAACAAGAGGAAAATGGAAGAAGTGGTTTACAAGGAAATGGAAAGGGGGGAAAAGGGAATGTTCCTGGTGAATAGGGACAGTTGCGTCCTGTGAAGATTGCAGAATACCGATAGATCTGGATAAAAAGCATAATGGTTTGAAAGCTTGGGGATTTATTATATAAATGCATGCCATGTATTTAGTGCACAAATTCAAATCTAAAGTAAGCATAATAGTGAGAGAAGAAATAACCAAGCCCCTTTAAAAATATCATGCTGGCAAATGAATCAAAAATGGATTTGAATAAAATCCAGATACGGTGTCTACTATTTTAAGTCAAGCTAATTGAGTCTTAGGTAGCTCTGTAATATTTCATGATGTTTGGCACAGGTTTATCAACAGATAATACCTTTGCAGGGGATTTTAAAAGCCAGCTACCATAGGGGATGAATGACAGTTAGGCACAGTAGCACTCTTCTGAAGATGCAGAAAGTAAATCGAAAAGAGTTAATCTCCCTTGATCAGGTGAAGCACTCGCCTCAACTGCTCTGTTTATTGTGTTGTAGACACTTCTGGAGCTGCCTGCCTTGACCCTGTGTTTTTGTTCAAAACAGACATATGTGCACACACAAAAAACATTTTACAATGCAGTTTCCCAAGGGCCAAGCTAACTGCCGCACAGCCATAAGCTCAGCAGGCGTTTCACAATTAAGGTCTCACAGGGCTGAGGGCTAAGGACCATTTAGACATGACTTTGAATACATAGTAGGGAGAGTAGGGAAGACGGTTGATGCTGCCTCGACTCAAGACCTGCACAAAGCAGTAGATGCGCATGGTTCCCCCTGCATGATTGAGAACATGTCCTGCGTTCCGATGATACTTCCTGGCAGGGCTGGTCAGAAGGGGAGGGAGGACTGAGGTGAGAGTCTGGCCACCGATCCTGGGGAGGGGCCCAGTGGCTTGAGAGATACTGATTTGGATGCTGGGGAGGGGCTAAGCAGGTGGACAGAAGAAATCTCCACCTCAACAACAAGGGACATCCAAAGGACAGAGGGAGAGATATCCAAATTGGACCCTGTTCTGCCTCTTGCTAGCAAAGCACTTCCTGCCCCCAGGGATATGCCTTTGCACTGTAATGTTGTCACTTTAGAGGGGCAAATATCTTTCTTGGGCCCTCTGAAAGATGAAGGCAGAAATGAATTCTTCATCTGAGCATGGGTGCAAAATATTGATCAAAAGAGGCACCCCTGTTTCAGCTCATCCTTTTGTTTCTTTCAGAAGCAAGTATTTACATTCTGGAGAAGAAAATGTATTGATTGAAGAGAATAATTAGAAGCATGTGTTAAACTGAGGAATTATTCAATTTACAGTATTGATAACATCATTATTCAGCTCATTTCAGCTAGCCAATATTTTCCAAAGTATTTGCGCTTCTAATATATGAGACCAATTGAGGAACTGAAAAATAAATCAGTAAATAACTATACCAAGGCTAACCCTTTTCTTCTTCTTCTTCTTCTTCTTCTTCTTCTTCTTCTTCTTCTTCTTCCTCTTCCTCTTCCTCTTCCTCTTCCTCTTCCTCTTCCTCTTCTTCTTCTTCTTCTTTTTCTCCTCTTCCTCCTCCTCCTCCTCCTCCGGAGATAATAAAAAGGATGGAAGTTTCTTCCATTTGGTTAATGATTTTCATTTATATTCTTGGCATATTTTTTTTTAAAAAAACATTTCTCTAAGAATTAATATAGGCTCCTTTGAAACTGTTACAATTATCACACAAACAATACTTGCTGGTACAAGTTTGACAGGTGAGTGATTTGACAGTGGTGTCATGTTTGAAACCATGTGGATCAAAAAGTATATACCATACTGTTTCTCAAATGCCAGAAATCAGTTGATTGTCAGCATTTGGGAAGTGCTGTGCAAGAGGCTTTGCAGAGTCAAAACCCCTTTCATCAAAGTCCCCACTTTATCTGCCCCAAAGGTAGGACAGGTAGGTGTGCCTTGGGTGAAATGCCCTTGTGGAGCCAAATGGAGATGCCTCGCAGGCCTAATTATGCCCATGGGCTGGAGGTTCCCACCTCTGGCTTATGTGCTGGCTACTTTAAGAAACCTGAAGTTCATATAGATATAAAATGCAAATAATAATAATAATAATAATAATAATAATACATATAATATGCGAGAAATGTTTGCATTTTTTAATGGAAGTTTGCATTTTTTTAATGGAAGAATACCAACACACACATGATTTTTGTCAAGATCAATGAGCCAGGTAGGAATTAGAAAAGGTGGATAAGCTCAGAAAACGCAGAAAATTCCATCCGTACCTCAGGCCTGAATGAGGCCTTCAAGTCCCCTTTTGCTGGCCCTTGTGACTCTCCCAGGTCACATTTCTTCTAGGTCCTCCTACACACCATCCCTGAGTGCTTTTGCCTGACGTACGTGTGTGTGTGTGTAAAAGTCTGATGTGTGTGATTGGAATTTAGCCTAAGAGTCATATATATTTCTCATTTTGCCTCAGGCTGCACCCGGCACTTGTCTCCAGAGGGTTGTCCATAAGGGGCATGTAACTCTTCGAATGAAAAAAGGTTCCCTCAGGCAACAGGAATCCAGTCTTCTAGATTAGCCATCGAATATGTATTTTATGAGCTAAGGAATAAATTCCTCTCCATTATTATTTATCATAGATTAATTGGAGGCACTTAAGGCATTTATATTCATTGACAAAGTAGAGAGATTTTTCCTCAGACTTTACTTTCATAAAATCTTAATTATAATAAATCTCCCTTAATGATCTGGAAGAAGACATAAACAGCACATTAATTAAGTTCACAGATGATATTAAATTTGGAGGTGTTGCAAACACCAAAGAGAATTGATAATTAATGCAAAGGAATCTCAGAAAAGTTAAAATATCTGGCCTTGGTATATCAAAATGTGAAAGAGTAGGAACATTTAAAGTATTGTTAACTAATCACCTTAAATCTAATTATTGTAAAAGAATACACCATGCAGAGATCATTGAGGATGGAACTGAAATATCGGAAAGACAAAAAAATAAAAAGATAAAAAGGTGCACTGTATAAATTTCATCTGTGTTTCATTTGTACTTCCAGACATTCAAGAAGGTGAGAGAGAGAAGGGTTGTGGACCCCGGCCCAACCTCCAATGCTACCGTCTCTGCTGGCTCCACTACCTGGATCTTTGCAAATTCAGTGGAAGTTCTCAGAGGAAGGACTTGCACATTCAGCTGAACATACATAGGCAGTGCCGGATTTATGTATAAGCTAAACAAGCTATAGCTTAGGGCCCCACTCTCTTGGCCCCCCCCCCAATTTTTTAAAGGAAAAGAAAACTGGATGTACATCTCCAAAATATATGATAAAAAAACAAATAAAATAAAACCTACATACAGCAACAGGGGCAAATAGCTTTAGAGACCTATTATGTCTATAAATTACCATATAGCATATATTCAACACAAAAAACAGTGACAATGTGTTGTTGACAAAGGACAGCTGGACATATAAAGGGCCCCATTACCTTCAGTAGGTTAGGGCCTCATCAAACCTAAATCTGGCCCTGCACATAGGCCACATGCAAATCACTATGACATCATTTTTAAAGTTATGGCTTTCTCTTCCCATTCCTCTCCCAGAGCTATGACTCCCAGCATTCCCTGTGAAGAGGAACTGGCAGCAACTCTCCTGGATTTCAGATGGGGGTCTCCCCAAGCCCTACCAGGAGGTCTGGGGGTTGACCTCGAGACCTCCCATATGCAAAGCAGATGGTTCACCACTGAGCCATGACCCTTCCCTATAGGAAAGCAGCAGTGGGGATGGAGCTGGTGCACTTATCTCTCCTCTCCCTCACACAATTGCAGCCACAAGGAAGAAACTAACTCCTGAATAGATTTTTAATGGATTAATTAATTTATCTTGAATAGTTTATTATCAATGCAATGACTTATAGATCCTGGTTGGCGTGAATGTCACTACACACTAATTAGCAGCAATCTAGCAGGGCAGAAAAAGATAATAACGACAATTCACCACAGAGTTTCCGGGTAAATATTCACAGTGTAACCTTCTTGCCAAACAACGGCTCTGAAGCCTCTTGTTGTTGATGAAAAGAGAAGTATAGCTTCAGAAGTCTAGACCTTCTTAAGTTGGAGTGTTAAGAGTTTCTCAGATTTCACCCACTCCTCCACTCGATCGAAGTATGCATGAATGTTAAAGCCCGTGCTGAATTCAGAGATGGGTTTCAGCTGGTGAGACCCGAAACCCCTATCCCTGCCCCTCTCTTCCTTGCGGTTATGGCCTGCTTGCCTGCCCTCTCTGGGCGTGTAAGCAGTGACAACAACAATGAAAAGGAGCAGCACTTTTGGCTAGGCTGGCTGTACTGTTAGGTAGAGTGATACAGCTGCCTCAGGCAACAGATCTGGGTGTTCTTTAAAGGTAAAGGTAAAGGTAAAGGGACCCCTGACCATTCGGTCCAGTCACGGACGACTCTGGGGTTGCAGCGCTCATCTCGCTTTATTGGCAGAGGGAGCCGGCGTACAGCTTCTGGGTCACGTGGCCAGCATGACTAAGCCGCTTCTGGCGAACCAGAGCAGTGCACGGAAACACTGTTGACCTTCCTGCCGGAGTGGTACCTATTTATCTACTTGCACTTTGACGTGCTTTCGAACTGCTAGGTTGGCAGGAGCAGGGACCAAGCAATGGGAGCTCACCCCATCATGGGGATTTGAACTGCGACCTTCTGATCAGCAAGCCCTAGGCTCTGTGGTTTAACCCACAGCACCACCCGCATCCCATGGGTGTTCTTTAGTTAGTTATTATTGTTTACTGCCATGGAAGAGCAGAGGTGCATCTTGGATTTTCTGCTGCGGGTACCAGAATAACTTGGGTGTTATTCACCTTGACCTGGTTGGGGAGAAAGGATGTCATCTTCTGCTCTGCCTCAGGCACCAAAATATCCTAGGCAGGGCCTGGGTTTTGGCCTCAATGGGACTTTCCTTCTGTGTAGAGGCAGTGCTTTTTTCTGGGGGGACAATGACACAGGGGTACACATACCCCTAAACATTTTGTGAATCGAAGTTTGGCCTCATTGCGGGGCAGTATTTCAATATGAGTAGGAAAATGAGAGTACCCCTAAACATTTTTTTTAATAATAAAAAAGCACGGGTAGAAGTGTGGACAAATAGTGAAGGAGCAAATGGTGAGATTGGGAATCTGGATCCAATTCTGAGTCTGCCCTCCACCCCATAATGGAAACATGTGTTATATATGTTGGAGAGAATGAGCAACAATTTTAATTCATATAAGATTTGTAATGTAAGGTTAGCTTCAAGCTAGCAACCCTTCAGTGTGGTCCCAACACACTTCAGATGTGAGCTAGGATAGTCCTGGCCCCATTCTGAGCCTGGCATGGATGGTTCCACTCTGGCACCAAGTGCCAAGCCAGTCAGCTAACTATTCTGGGTTTGCCTTTTCCTGCTCACAAAGATGCACAGAAATGGCCCCTGCCACCCTTAGGTGCTAGGAGGCTGCCAGATTCAAAGGAGCGATGTAAGAACATAGAAGCAGCCTTATAATGAGTCGGGATACTCATCCATCTAGCTCAAATGACTGAAGCCAAAGCAAAATCTGGACCCATTCCTAAACATCCTTAAAACCAGTGCTTTGTATTTATCCACTTCCCCCTAAATCAACATTTCTGCCAAATGACCGGCAGATGGCAGCAGTCCCTGGAGCCTCCCTTTGTTGTTGTCTGCAAGTATTTCTCTCTGTGAACTGTGGTTCTTTTAAGGTTATTCCTGGAAGATGAAGTTCATTATGGAACTGATTTTTAAAACGGCAATTAACTAGCACAGTCACTTTCTTCTTACTATAAGGTGCATATAATCCTAGCCTATTTTCCCATACAGTTAGAAGGAAGGAGGGAAAGCCAAGATGATCTGGATCACATGTGCAATTTCTTTTTTCTATTTTTCTATTTTCTTTCTTTCTTTTTTAAAAAAGCTTTTTGCTCTTCATCGTGTTCCTTTTCTAATTTTTGGTTATAATGTAAATTATCAAGCTAGATTGTTTTCACAACTTTACCATATGCCAGTTTCCATCCTTGGATTGTTATCTGTTCCTATGACATGTTTCAGTATGTAGGAAATATGTTATTTATTTATTTATTTACTTAATTATTTACTTACTTACTTCCATTTTGTTAAAAAATAAACAATCACCATTTCCCTCCAGTTATATTTTGGCCAAAGAACAACCCAGCTAGTTCTGTGTGCCCAATACTCAGAGGGGCACAGACAGCAGAGTGGGGCCGAAACACCCAAAACTTATAGAATCATAGAATCATAGAGTTGGAAGAGACCACAAGGGCCATCGAGTCCAACCCCCTGCCAAGCAGGAAACACCATCAGAGCACTCCTGACATATGGTTGTCAAGCCTCTGCTTAAAGACCTCCAAAGAAGGAGACTCCACCACACACCTTGGCAGCAAATTCCACTGTCGAACAGCTCTTACTGTCAGGAAGTTCTTCCTAATGTTTAGGTGGAATCTTTTTTCTTGTAGTTTGGAACCATTGCTCCGTGTCCGCTTCTCTGGAGCAGCAGAAAACAACCTTTCTCCCTCCTCTATGTGACATCCTTTTAAATATTTGAACATGGGTATCATATCACCCCTTAACCTCCTCTTCTCCAGGCTAAACATGCCCAGCTCCCTTAGCCGTTCTTCATAAGGCATCGTTTCCAGGCCTTTGACCATTTTGGTTGCCCTCCTCTGGACACGTTCCAGTTTGTCAGTGTCCTTCTTGAACTGTGGTGCCCAGAACTGGACACAGTACTCCAGGTGAGGTCTGACCAGAGCAGAATACAGTGGCACTATTACTTCCCTTGATCTAGATGCAATACTCCTATTGATGCAGCCCAGAATTGCATTGGCTTTTTTAGCTGCCACGTCACACTGTTGGCTCATGTCAAGTTTGTGGTCAACCAAGACTCCTAGATCCTTTTCACATGTACTGCTCTCAAGCCAGGTGTCACCCATCTTGTATTTGTGCCTCTCATTTTTTTTGCCCAAGTGCAATACTTTACATTTCTCCCTATTAAAATTCATCTTGTTTGTTTTGGCCCAGTTCTCAAATCTGTCAAGGTTGTTTTGAAGTGTGATCTTGTCCTCTGGGGTGTTAGCCACCCCTCCCAGTTTGGTGTCATCTGCAAATTTGATCAGGATGCCCTTGAGTCCATCATCCAAGTCGTTGATAAAGATGTTGAATAAGACCGGGCCCAAGACAGAACCCTGTGGCACCCCACTAGTCACTCTTCTCCAGGATGAAGAGGAACCATTGATGAGCACCCTTTGGGTTCGGTCAGTCAGCCAGTTACAAATCCACTGAGTGGTAGCATAGTCAAGACCACATTTTACCAGCTTCTTTACAAGAATATCATGGGGCACCTTGTCAAATGCCTTGCTGAAATCAAGGTAGGCTACATCCACTGCGTTCCCTTCATCTACCAGGCTTGTAATTCTGTCAAAAAATGAGATCAGGTTAGTCTGACACGACTTATTTTTCAGAAATCCATGCTGACTATTGGTGATCACAGTATTCCTTTCTAGGTGCTCACAAACTGTTTGCTTAATGATCTGCTCCAGAATCTTCCCTGGTATTGATGTCAGACTGACTGGGCGGTAATTATTTGGGTCCTCTCTTTTCCCCTTTTTGAAAATAGGGACAACATTTGCCCTCCTCCAGTGTGCCGGGACTTCGCCTGTTCTCCAGGAATTCTCAAAGATGACTGCCAGTGGTTCTGAGATCACATCTGCCAGTTCTTTTAATACTCTTGGATGCAGTTCATCTGGCCCTGGAGACTTGAATACATCTAAACTAGCCAAGTATTCTTGTACTATCTCCTTAGTTATTCTGGGCTGTGTTTCCTCTGCTGAATCATTTGCTCCAAATTCTTCAGGTCGGGCATTGTTTTCTTTATCGGAGAAGACTGAGGCAAAGAAGGCATTGAGGAGTTCAGCCCTTTCTGTGTCCCCTGTTTGCATTTCACCATCTTCTCCTCTGAGTGACCCCACGGTTTCTTTGTTCTTCCTTTTGCTACGAACATACCCATAAAAGCCTTTTTTGTTGCTTTTAACCTCTCTAGCAAGCCTGAGTTCATTCTGTGCTTTAGCTTTTCTGACTTTGTGTCTACACGTGCTGGCTATTTGTTTGGTGGTTTCCCCCCTTTTCCATTTTTTGTACACATCCTTTTTTAATCTTAACTCAGTTAAAAGTTCTTTAGATAGCCACCCTGGCTTCTTTAGGCACCTTCCATGTTTCCGTCTCATTGGTATTGCCTGAAGTTGTGCTTTTACTATCTCCCTCTTAACAAACTCCCAGCCATCATGAACTCCCTTTCCTTTTAGTATTACTGTCCATGGGATCTCACCCAGCACTTCCCTAAGTTTTATGAAGTCGGCTTTCTTAAAGTCAAGAAATTGAGTCCTAGTATGCTTGGCTGCTCCTTTCTGCTGTATAGTAAACTTCAGAAGAGCATGATCACTCGCGCCTAATGATCCTTCCACTTCTACCCCACTAACCAGGTCATCAACATTGGTTAGGACCAGATCTAAAATGGCTGTTCCTCTTGTTGCTTCTCCCACTTTCTGGACAATGAAGTTGTCTGCAAGGCCAGTGAGGAATCTGTTTGACCTTATGCTCTTGGCTGAGTTTGACATCCAGCAAATATCCGGGTAATTGAAGTCCCCCATTACTACTATCTCCCTTCCTTTTGCATGCTTGGCCATCTGTTCCAGGAAGGCATCATCTATGTCCTCCATTTGGCTTGGGGATCTATAGTAAACTCCCACAATGAGGTCCCTGTTTTTCATCTCTCCCTTAATTTTGACCCAAATGCTCTCACTTTGGCTTTGAGGTTCTAAATCTTGGATCTCTTCACAGGTATACACATCCCTGACATATAACGCCACTCCTCCTCCTTTCTTGTCTGGTCTGTTTCTCTGAAATAGATTGTAACCCTCCATTATTACATTCCAGTCGTGGGACTTATCCCACCAGGTTTCAGTGATGCCTATTATGTCATATTTAGTTTGCTGTACCAATAATAATAATAATAATAATAATAATAATAATTTATTATTTATACCCCGCCCATCTGGCTGGGTCTCCCCAGCCACTCTGGGCGGCTTCCATAAAAACCAAAAATAGACTAAAATATCACAGATTAAAAACTTCCCTGAACAGGGCTGCCTTAAGATGTCTTCTGAATGTCACGTAGTTATTTATTGCTTTGACATCTGCTGGAAGGGCATTCCACAGGGCGGGCGCCACTACCGAGAAGGCCCTCTGCCTGGTTCCCTGTAGCTTTGCTTCTCGCAATGAAGGAACCGCCAGAAGGCCCTCGGCGCTGGACCTCAGCGTCCGGGCAGAACGATGGGGGTGGAGACGCTCCTTCAGGTATACTGGGCCGAGGCCGTTTAGGGCTTTAAAGGTCGACACCAGCACTTTGAATTGTGCTCGGAAACGTACTGGGAGCCAATGTAGGTCTTTCAAGACCGGTGTTATGTGGTCTCGGCGGCCGCCCCCAGTCACCAGTCTAGCTGCCGCATTCTGGATTAGTTGTAGTTTCCGAGTCACCTTCAAAGGTAGCCCCACGTAGAGCGCATTGCAGTAGTCCAAGCGGGAGATAACCAGAGCATGCACCACTCTGGCGAGACAGTCTGCAGTCAGGTAGGGTCTCAGCCTGCGTACCAGGTGGAGTTGGTAGACAGCTGCCCTGGATACAGAATTGACCTGCGCCTCCATGGACAGCTGTGAGTCCAAAATGACTCCCAGGCTGCGCACCTGGTTCTTCAGGGGTACAGTTACCCTATTCAGGACCAGGGAGTCCTCCACACCTGCCCGCCCCCTGTCCCCCAAAAACAGTACTTCTGTCTTGTCAGGATTCAACCTCAATCCATTAGCCGCCATCCATCCTCCAACCGCCTCCAGGCACTCACACAGGACCTTCACCGCCTTCACTGGTTCTGATTTGAAGGAGAGGTAGAGCTGGGTATCATCTGCATATTGATGGACACCCAGTCCAAACCCCCTGATGATCTCTTCCAGCGGCTTCATATAGATGTTAAAAAGCATGGGGGAGAGGACGGAACCCTGAGGCACCCCACAAGTGAGGGCCCAGGGGTCTGAACACTCATCCCCCACCACCACTTTCTGAACACGGCCCAGGAGGAAGGAGCGAAACCACTGTATAACAGTGCCCCCAGCTCCCAGCCCCTCTAGACGGTCCAGAAGGATGTTATGGTCGATTGTATCAAAGGCCGCTGAGAGATCCAGCAGAACTAGGAAACAACTCTCACCTTTGTCCCTAGCTCGCCGGAGATCATCAACCAGCGCGACCAAGGCAGTTTCAGTCCCATGATGAGGCCTGAATCCCGATTGGAAGGGATCCAAATGGTCCGCATCCTCCAGGCGTGCCTGGAGTTGTTCAGCAACCACGCGCTCAATCACCTTGCCCAAGAAAGGAAGATTTGAGACTGGGCGATAGTTGGCCATACTGGCCGGGTCTAAAGATGGTTTTTTAAGAAGCGGTTTAATGACCGCCTCTTTCAGCGGATCTGGGAATGTTCCCTCACAGAGGGAAGCATTCACCACCCCGCAGAGCCCATCGCCCAGCCCTTCCCGGCTTGCTTTTATTAGCCAAGATGGGCAAGGATCCAGGAGACAGGTGGTTGGTTTCACGCGTCCAAGCAGCCTGTCCACATCCTCGGGGGTAACGGATTGAAATTGATTCCATGCAACTTGACCAGACAGAGCTCTAGCACTCTCCCACCCCGGCACTGCTCCCACGGAGGTGTCTAGCTCCTTCCGAATATGAGTGATTTTATCTGCAAAAAACTTTGCAAAATCGTTGCAGGAGATCTTGGGGTCTTTACAAGGCCCCGGTGGTAAAGGTGGTTCCGTTAAATTACGAACCACCTGAAAGAGTCTCCTGCTACTATTTTCTGCAGATGCAATAGAGGCGGTGAAGAAAGTCTTCTTCGCCGTCGCTATCGCCACTTGGTAGGCTCGACGTTGAGCTCTAACCTGTGTCCGGTCAGATTCGGAGTGAGTTTTTTGCCACCGACGCTCTAGCCGTCTCAGCGATTGTTTCATCACCCTCAGCTCCGAAGAAAACCACGGAGCTGTCCGGGCTCCATGCAATCGGAGAGGGCGCTTCGGAGCCAGACAGTCGATAGCCCTGGTTAACTCCGCATTCCAGCGGGCCACCAGGGAATCAGCTGAAAGGCCATCAACATGGGATAAAGCATCCCCTACCACTCTCTGGAAACCATTTGGATCCATTAAGTGGCGGGGGCGGACCATCCGAATCGGTCCCACCTCCCTGCAGAGGGGAAGGGTCGCGGAGAAGTCCAGTTGCACCAGGAAGTGATCTGACCATGGCACTTCTTTTATTTCACTTTTACTTAGTGTCAGATCACCCACGTCACTAGAGGTGAACACCAGGTCTAAGGCATGTCCATGACTATGAGTTGGGCCAAACTTATTCAGGGACAGCCCCATGGAGGCCATGCTTTCCACGAAGTCCCGAGCAGCCCCTTGTAAGGTCGTGTCGGCATGGATGTTAAAATCTCCTAAGACAACCAAACTAGGTGTCTCCAGGAGAAAATCCGCCACGACCTGAAGCAGCTCAGACAGGGAATCCTTGGTGCAGCGAGGAGGTCGGTACACCAAAAGGAATCCTGTACTGCCCCTATTGCCCAACTTCCAGAACATGCACTCAGAAAACTGGATCTTCCCAGTAGGACGCCTGGTGCAAGCTAGTGACTTCCTAAAAATCACTGCAACCCCCCCTCCCCGCCCACATAACCTGGGTTGCTGTGCGTAAGAGAAACCTGGTGGACAAGCAGCGGCAAGGACAGGCCCATCTGCTTCCTCCAACCAGGTCTCTGTCACACATGCCAGGTCAAATCCTCCATCCACAATCAGGTCGTGGATGGCAGTGGTTTTATTCATCATTGACCTGGCATTACACAGCAACACCTTCAGGTCATGTAGGTTTCCCCTGTTGATTCCAGTATCCATCTGGTCAAGGCCAGACCCGGAGGCAGGGATAGTCTTCAAACAACGACTAAACCTGCCTCCTCGGTAATGACATGGTCTGGTCTTAGCGTAACTCCGCCTCCTGCCCATGATCACCGAGATCGGATGTCCCAGTGCTTCCTCCCCCGTGGAACTTGTCCCAGCCATCGTGTTGGGTGGGGCCCCACTCCCAGGCAGCCCTGATCCCGCCCCTTAAAAACAAAACACAAACTATACAGAACCAATAAAACAACAACAACAAAAAGAAACAGAACAATTATACTAAAATTAATCCCCAACTAAATATCCATCCCACCCACCCCCAACAATGGAAAAAAGGAAAATAAAAATAAAAATAAAAATTTAAATTTAAATTGCCACCGACTGCTTGAGGACATTTTAAAGCACATTAACCACCTGGAACAGGGAAGAATGGCAGAACACTTCCCACCCTTCCCAAAAAGTTTGTTCCAAATAAATGCCTGGGCCACGCCCCCTGGGCCTGCTGGAAAAGGCCCTAGAAGGGAGCAGGCCCTGCAGTCCTCACCCAGCCGATGTTCCGAGGCCTCACTGCAGCAGGAGTCCCTTTGTAGCCGGGAGAGAGGTCCTGGGCCACGCCCCCTGGGCCAGTTGGAAAAGGCCCTGGAAGGGAGCAGGCCCTGCAGTCCTCACCCAGCCGATGGTCCGAGGCCTCACTGCAGCAGGAGTCCCTTTGTAGCCAGGAGAGAGGTCCTGGGCCACGCCCCCTGGGCCAGTTGGAAAAGGCCCTGGAAGGGAGCAGGCCCTGCAGTCCTCACCCAGCCGATGGTCCGAGGCCTCACTGCAGCAGGAGTCCCTTTGTAGCCGGGAGAGAGGGCCTGGGCCACGCCCCCTGGGCCAGCTGGAAAAGGCCCTGGAAGGGAGCAGGCCCTGCAGTCCTCACCCAGCCGATGGTCCGAGGCCTCACTGCAGCAGGAGTCCCTTTGTAGCCAGGAGAGAGGTCCTGGGCCACGCCCCCTGGGCCAGCTGGAAAAGGCCCTGGAAGGGAGCAGGCCCTGCAGTCCTCACCCAGCCGATGGTCCGAGGCCTCACTGCAGCAGGAGTCCCTTTGTAGCCGGGAGAGAGGTCCTGGGCCACGCCCCCTGGGCCAGCTGGAAAAGGCCCTGGAAGGGAGCAGGCCCTGCAGTCCTCACCCAGCCGATGGTCCGAGGCCTCACTGCAGCAGGAGTCCCTTTGTAGCCGGGAGAGAGGTCCTGGGCCACGCCCCCTGGGCCAGCTAGAAAAGGCCCTGGAAGGGAGCAGGCCCTGCAGTCCTCACCCAGCCGATGGTCCCAAGAGCTCAAGCTCATCTTGTTTATTACCCATGCTTTGTGCATTAGTGTACAGACATTGAAGTCCATTAATCATTCCCCCGTGTCTCTTATTTAAGGATTTTTTCCTCCCACCGCTAGGTCTGCGTGCTGTTTGCTCCATTTGGTCTATGACATTTGGATGATCATGTTCATCAATTGATAGACTCCTACCTTCAGGAGCACTGTCTTCCTCCCCCACATTAGTCAGTTTAAAGCCCTCCTGATGAGGTTTCTGAGATTTTTGGCAAAAACATTCCTCCCAACCGTTGTGAGGTGCAGCCCATCGCTTGCCAGAAGTCCATCTTCAAGAAACTGCAGTCCATGATCTAAGAATCCAAACCGTTCCTGTTTACACCATTTGCGAAGCCAGCTGTTCACTTCCACTATTTTTCTCTCTCTCCCTGGGCCACGTCGTTCAACTGGGAGGACAGATGAGATGACAATTTGTGCATTTAATTGCTTCAATTTCCTGTCCAGAGCCTCATAGTCTCTTTTGATCTTCTGGAGGCTATTACTTGCAGTGTCATTGGTTCCCACATGAACCAAGAGGAAGGGGTGTTTGTCAGTGGGTTTTATGATTCCTTGTAGTCGTTCAGTTACATCTTGGATCTTAGCCCCGGGGAGACAGCACACTTCCTGAGACATCTTGTCAGGCCCACAGATCACTGCTTCTGTTCCCCTCAGTAGCGAATCCCCTATCACCACTACACGCCTCCTCTTAGGTTTGGTCGGGGTTCTTCCGTGATCTGTCCGTTCCAAGGTCGCCTTAACCATCCCACACCTCCTTCAGGGAAGGGTAAAACAGCAAGTCCAGAGGCCCCATCTTCTGAAGAACATTGTGGGGGCCTGATGCCACACACACAACATCCTGACATCGGTCTGCACCTGGTTCCGCACCCAGTTCCACATTTTTTTGAGCCTTGGCCCCCAGGAGCCGGCACCAATAAGCGGGTGCATCAGAGGTCTGGCTAAAAATGAAACCTGAGTGTTAGATGGAGATCTCTCCTTTGCCTCCACCCACCTCTCACCTTTTCGCAGGATTGGGGACAGATGCACTTATCGGCAATTCAAAAGCTGACTTGACTCGTTGTTGTTGACCTTCCTCCCATGCTTTAGGCAGGCTATTCTATGGCAAACTGGTAGAACTGAGAATCTCAGAGGACATTTGTAGACAATCAGGAACCAATGCCCCACAGTTGTTTGTGAAAATGAATGCAAAATTTGGCTGCACCCTGAAAGTGCCTAGAAATGCCTCACAGCTAGGGATGGACGAATCACAGCATACATTTAAAGTTCGCTGATACTACATTAAATGGCCACAGTTTACCCCAAACAATTATGGGAGCTGTAGTTTGTTGAGGGTGCTGAGAGTTGTTAGGAGACCCCCTATTCCCCTCACAAAGCTACAATTTCCAGAGTTCTCTGTGAAGAGGGATTGCTAAACCATTTTGGAAACTGTAACTCTGGGAGAAGATTGGAGTCGTCTAACCACTCTTAGCATCCTTGAAGTGTTTAAAGCGGTATCATCGCGTTTTAGATGTATGGCATGCATGTGGACTCCGTTTATTTCTGCTCCGTGTTACCCTCACTTGTGTTCATGCAGAAGCTGGCCCTCTCCTGTTTCTGTATTCATTTATTATTTGACTTTATCCAGTAAAAATGAGGATGGAAATTGCATTACAATATATATTTCAATTTTCTCTCTCTTCAAATACACATACATACATACACCATTTTATTTGCATGCCGTCTTTCCCTAGTTCAAACCATGCTTAAGATGACTTACAATGTGTAAAAAGTTACATAATTACACAATAACAAAAGTAGTCATGAACAATAAATAAAGCATCAAAAAGTAC